>NC_059169.1:53346370-54737203 GCF_019923935.1 Bubalus bubalis
CCATTCTGTTGTTCTCCTCTTTTCCTTTGCACTGATCACTGAAGAAGGCTTTCTTATCTCTACTTGCTATTCTTTGGAACTCTGAATTCAAATGGGTATATCTTTCCTTTTCTCCTTTGCTTTTTGCTTCTCTTCTTTTCACAGCTATTTGGTGTGAAATAGTGATTAGTAAAACTAATCACCTTTAGTAGCATATTTCTAAGTCTGACTTGTCTGCTAATTAAAACAATTCTTAGATCACTTTATAAAGCTATAGTTTTTAATCTATAACTTAAAAGCTATACTTTTAATCTATTTTAGATTATTCACAAGTCTGATTTTATCCACTTCAGTTTTTAGCCATGTTATTGTTTTTTAGGAGCTCTTGTTGATGCTAAGGAAGGGTAACGGATTCAAAGGAACTCAGATGAGTTAAACTTCCTTCATCAGCAGTTTGGAAAAAGACTTGATGGTGGTTGAAAGTGGGATAACGTTAAAATTAATGCACAAATTTGGCTCAAGAGTTTCCTTCTAGGGGTTTATCCATTGTTTTATCTTTGATTCTTGTATTCCATACATTATTGAATTGGCTTTATTTATGAATCTTCTGAGAATTTCCTGTTTTACTGTAAGTTTCATTTATAGCTTTTATTTATAAATCAAGCCTACTCTTGTGCAGTTTCTTTTTGCTTTTAGTTTTCTTTTTTATTAGAAATAATTTTCATTTTTTAGACTGACAAATGTTCTTGAACTTAGAACTATTAATATACAGTGAAAATCACTCACAACAAAATTTCTTATTGAAGTTTTTATTTTAAGGACTAAATATTTATCCCTTCTTTCCCTACAGTTTGAATTTTACTACATACTTAGTATCTTTTAAATGACAAAAGCAATATTGGGACTTGACTGTGTGTAATGGTTGTTAATAATAATTGTAGTGATAGAGGCACCTCTGCCTGGCTAGTGCTTGTACTCTGTATGTACCAGATACCCGGCCAGCACTTTTATGGACTAGACTGAGAAAACTGAGGCTCAAATGAGCTAAGTAACTAGGCTCAGTTCACCAGTTAGTACTGATGGAGCCAGGCACTATGGTAGGCTTTCTTTTGGTTTAGGCTGTAGTTTAAAATTGATTTAAAAGAGTGGAATTACCAGTTTTTAAAATGTATGGTGTAGTGGCAGGGTCTTTAATAAATAGTTTTTAAATTACTAAGGAAATTCTTTAGTGCTTTTTAAATTTTTGTAAAGGAAATCCTTTATGAGTTCAGATTAGAGCCTTTTTTCCTTAAGTGTTTTGCTATAGTCATACTTCACTTTTCTAGAATGGGTGCCTACTCCCTCCTTCCCTATTTCTTTCATTAAAAATACATACATACAAATGCACCCATCGCACTAGGTGATTGGTTCATAGGCAGTGGCACCCCACTCCAGTCCTCTCACCTGGAAAATCCTATGGACGGAGGAGCCTGGTGGGCTACAGTCCGTGGGGTCACTAAGAGTCGGACATGACTGAGCGACTTCACTTTCACTTTTCACTGTCATGCATTGGAGAAGGAAATGGCAACCCACTCCAGTGTTCTTGCCTGGAGAATCCCAGGGATGGCGGAGCCTGGTGGGCTGCCATCTATGGGATCGCACAGAGTCGTACACGACTGAAGCGACTTAGCAGCAGCAGCAGCTCTCAAAAGTTAGACATTTTGATTGAGTTTTCTTAAATTTATCTTTAACTTTACTCCCTGATTAGTGAGATAAGTTTGCTGAAACTTTTCTCAGAAAGTCTTGACTCATAGAACACTGGCTTTGTTGTCCCATCACGTCACCAGGGCTCTGCTTCAGCCTAGCTTGCACAGGAGTCTAGATGAGAATGACTCCTGATAGACTGCTGGGTTTGAGGCTGCTGCTTAAGCTTAAAAATCCTTGTTCTAATGGGAGATGCTTTTCCACTAGAAAGTGTCTTTTTCTAAGTTGTCCTTACTATTTTATAAATAACTTAAAATTCCAGGCACTAATAACGTTTTGAATCTTTATAAGACTGAAACCTCTGTTTCTCTCTCTCTTTTTTTTTTTTTTTTTTATTTTATATTGGGGTATAGCTGATTAACAACATTGTGATTGTTTCAGGTGTATAGCAGAGCAACTCAGCCATGCATATACATGTATCCATTCTCTCCCAAACTCCCCTCCTATCCAGGCTGCCATATTAACATTGAGCAGAGGTCCCCTGGGGTATACTTGTTGGTTACCCATTTTAAATATAACAGTGTGTGAAAATGAATGTGTTAGTCACTCAGTTGTATCTGACTCTTTGCGACCTCATGGACTTTAGCCCTCCAGGCTCCTCTGTCCATGGGATTCTCCAGGCAAGAATACTGGAATGGGTAGCCATTCCCTTCTCTAGGGGATCTTCTTGACCCAGGGATCGAACACAGGTCCCAGATTATGGGCAGATTCTTTACCATCTGAGCCACTAGGGAAGCCCATATTTATACAGTATTCCCGTATTTATATTGCTATGACTTTTAACCTAATTATTAACCTAATGGTGTCGGTAGACAAGCCTATGGCAAAAATGCAACTACTCATTAACCTTTTCCCACTTTAGCAAAATAGTTTTGCTGTTCATAAGTTCTTGTGATTCTTTCACTCTAGGTGTAGAAGTAGAGAGTAGGAGAAAATGCTTCATTCATCTCATCATCACTGTTCATGCAAGAAACAGACATGTGCTGCCTGTAAAAAAACGATATTTGCCTATCACCAAAATCTTTGTCTTATGGAAAAGTGTTACCAATTCTGGGAACCCTACTTGTTCAGGACTCAGCATCACAGAAACAGAAATGGTTTCTACCAAAAAGTGATTGTTGATTCTATTCACCAGAAAATATACATCATGCAGAAATGGTATTTGTTCATTAAAATACCTTTTTTTAGCATTTGGATACCTTTATCTTTTTGCTGACCATCCGGTAGTTCGAGATTTTTTTGAAAAGCGATGAAGTACTGTTTAACGTTGATTTGCGTGATACAGTCTAGACCTTCAGTTTTAGTCAACTAAAAATCCACAGCTAGGCACTGGCTGGTTTCCTTGAGAGCTCTGATGATGGATGTTACATGACAAAGAATAACCTCTGCTGGACCATCCCAGCAACATTTTACTGCTTTTACCTTCCTGGTTTTCTTTTTTAGGGGTAGCATTTTTTTTTTTAAGTAAATATTAAGTGTCTTATATGGGCCAGACTCTTAAATGGTCGTAGTTTTATGAGAATAGATCATATCTATCTTTTGTTCTTGAGGAGCCTTACAAGTTGTCCATGTGTGATATTACTTTTAAGAATAGTTCCATATACTTGCCTTCTGCCTTTCTTTTAAAATAATTTTTTATCAGTACATATTCTAGCCAGCAAACAGATGTGTATTTTAATAATTAACCTGTGTCCCTACTCCTCAGCTAAGAGGTAGTTTTGCCTTTATTTTAAAAATTTTCTGAGGCTAGTTTTTTTAGCTTCTTGAAATACTGGCTATAAAGTAATACTGGCTAATTTGTTTTAATATAAAACGAATGAGAATTTGCACACCCAAATAAGCTTTATTTTTAAAAGTGTACATTTTGTGAAGTAAACATTTATTCCAGTAGTGCCATGAACCAAAATGTTTTTAAACTCACTGTTTTGCAGTTGTCTTCATAAGAATGTGAATGTCATGCAAGAAAATAATTTCTAATGACGCCTTAATGCATGAGATGATGGTCTAACAGTGCAAAAGTGCACTTCCAAAAGTTATTTGAGCAGTGGTTGCACTGTTGAAGAGCTCATGCTTCCCAGAGGTGATTAGCTAGAGGGAGTGACCTTGAGGGGGTGTATATTGTGCGGTGATTTTGTCATCACACCTTTTTCATCAGGTGTTGACCTAGTGGAGGAGGGTGACTGACCCTGACCTGCTTGAGTCAGCCCCAGTGTATGCCTGTTGACTTACTGTAATCATGATCAGAGCCCCCCTTCATTTTCAGATTTTCCCTAGTTTGTATAATAAATAATATGCTTGTTGTGTGTATGAAACTATTCAAGTAAGTAAAAAGATAGATTACTAGTGTACTGAAAGTGCTCAGGTTTGTGATATGTGTGGTTTTAATTTTATTCGCTTTTTAGGTATTTTGAAAGTTAACACTAATTCCTTTCTATCATCTAATACCTGTTTATCAGTTGGTAACTAATTTTTATATCCTGACTTCATTGAATCTGGCCAGTTATTCCAGGGCTGTATCACCCCAGTGCAACTAACCCGGCGATTCATTTGAAATCAGCTAGATAGTTTCACAATGTGAAGTTACACTTTTTTCTTAATACCTTCTAATATCTAATCTATTCAGTTTCTCTCAGTTGTCTCAAACAAAGCATGTCTTTGTTGACTTGATTGAACTGGGATTTGAAAAAGGTCTGGATGTTATATATCCTTGATAATCTCTGCATCTCTCTTAATCTATAACAGGCTTTTTCCTGTAACCTTCCCCCATTTTTTCCCATCATGTCTATTTGATGAAGAGACTAGATTGTTTTTCTGTTGAGTTTCCCGTATTCTAGATTTTGAGCACATGGTGTCTGTTAACGTGTTCCTCTGTCCCTCCATGTTTTTGTGAACTGGTAGCAGATGGAAGAAGCAGGATTGCACGGGAGTTTATTGGCTTTTTTATTGATATTTTGCGCAGATGGTCGTGAGCCTTGCTGTAACCTGTCAGAATGCCCGTCTTGTCTAGTTGACTCCTCTCCCGTGAGGTTAACAGAATCTCCGAGATGAGTTTCAGTCTGATCCACGTGACAAATCCTCACATTTCATGTGTAGGTTTTATGAGCCACTGATGGTCATTGCCTGGAATCATTATTTCATTACAGCTTGTGATTTTGTAATTCCGGCATTCCTTTGCCTTTACTACTTACATTACTGGGAAGATGATTCTGAGACGCTGTGGTCCTAACTGACTCGGGAAGGGGAGAAGGGAGGAGCTGAGTTGAGGTGGTGAGGTGCAGAATTGATGCATGATGGTCAGTGGCTGAGGGAAGAGCAGACTCAAGAGACAACTCGAATTACTGGATTGGGAACCTAGATACATCATGATGTTATTTAGGGAACAGCTCCAGTTTTGAACACATGAGATTGTAGTTACTTGCTTGTTGTCCAAGTGAAGATGGCCAGTCTCCCATTGGAAACATGGGTCTGGTCTGAATTGAAGAGGAAGATTTTGGCTAGAAATGTAGATTGGGGAGTTGGTGGTGTGTGGGATACTTTTTCTTATTAACTCTGTTTCATCTGATAATCTGACTATAAGATTGACTGTATTTTAGGGAAAAAAAATTCAGTTTTAGAATTCATTTAAAATTTTTTTGAAGCAGTTAGTCAAAGCTTTGTCTGTTCTTCCTCTTCGCCCCCCACCACCACCCTGCTTTCTCCCTTTTTTTTTTTTTTTTTTTTTTTTGCAAAGAAAACTTCATTAAATGCTTTGGAAAGACTGACTAAAAATGAGTCACTTAAAAAAAATCACAGTTGACAAAGAGACATTACATAATGAGGAAAGTTTAAATTCTCCAAGAAGATATAACAGTTCTTAATGTGCCCCCTTTATCAATGCAGAAAATTTAAGTAAAAACATTGTATTCTGTTTGGAAACAAGGCGTCGCCACTGTTTCAAGAAGGTGGAAGTCAGTTGTCAGCTCTTCAGGATTGAGGGAAATTTGAGAAGGTCTCCTACAGGCAAGTAGTTCTGTAGACAGGTGTCCTACAGAACTTGCTTAAAGCAGAGGGGTAGCTTTCCGGTGAGTTGCTTTCTTGATTGAGTTGCAGGCTTTGCCTTTGGTTTCTGCGTGTGTATTTGTTCGACGCAGCAAAGACCCTCTTCTGTGTCAGGGCCCGTGATACCTCAGCAGCATCCGGCAGCAGCGTTTTTGTCCCAGGTGCGCCCGGAGTCTGGCCACACTGTGCGGGTTTCCTGGTGGTTCTGGGGGGGGGTCCGTCACCGAGCTCTGTCCTGTCTTCTCGGTTTCCTCTCCTCTAATACCCCCCAGAGCCCCCCTCCTTTTCAGAATCCAGGCCAGTAGTTTTATAGAAGCTTCTTCATATTGGAAGTAGATGGATGCCAATTAATGTTAAATCACAAATCGTATTTTTAAAATTGAAATTAGATGATTTGTAGATTAAGCATAGACATTGGGCACATGTATTCTATCGGTAAGGTACATGACATCGATAGATGAGTCCTGCGTCAGTTATCTCATTGCTGGTGTTAAATTATAATTATGTGATAAAGTGAGGTCTATCATTTTTTGTTCCCTTTTAAAGGGAACTTTCCCCCTGTAAAATAGTAAGTAAGCTAATAATAAGTAACCTTTCAGACTGTGAGAATCACTTCTTCAACAACCTCTCACCCATGATTTTAAGATAATTTTGAATAATTTTGCTTTAATTGGTTATTACTGTGGTGGTTGCAAATAACAACTTTTCTAATTCTGTTTTCTAAGCTTAGTTTGTGTCCTATAAAGAACAGCTCCTCCCTCCCGTTAAATATTTTAAGTAGCGGTACACAATCTTGGAGTCTTCTTACTTGATTGCTGTTGTTAAACCAGGCCCACCCCTGGGTGGGAGGCCCTCTGGGTGAGCTCCTGCGTCCTCCTGTGGTTTCCTTGTCTGTCTGGGCACGTCTTTGCTCCCTGGACAAAGTGTCCCCATGTACTCTCCTGCTCCAGCCCTGGCACCAACCTTTATTCAGGGAATCGTGATTCTTTTTAGGGCAGAATAGAATTTAGAAAGCAAGATGCAGTTATTGCTACTGGGATATCATTATTTCTAGGCCCTTAGACAGAGATAAAGGGGAAAATACATGTTAGTTTTAAGTCAAGTTCATATTGATGTCTAATTTCAGTCCGTCACCACTGTGTCTTCCTGTCATTGTTAGTGTCTGTAGTTCTGTCTCCCTTTTCTTCCATGAGAACTCTGGTGTTCTTCAATATTATATCTAGTCATTTACTGAGCCCTGCAATAATTAGAAATTAGTTTCAGATTTACTATGCCCATTCTTACTGTGAAATTCCAAATTTATTTACAGTTGTTTTTGTTCCTACAGTGTATTCATTTCTGGTGTTGATTGTTCAGAAGTTACTTGGATTAATTCTTTTTTTTCTTTTCTGTGGTTATCAATTTGATAAATAGGTTATTTGATGTTGTTGATTAGTACCTGTTTTCTCACATCCTTCGCTTTCCCTCCACACCCAGTTTGAAATACGGATCTCTAATGACAAATCTGAGTTTCTTTCTCTTATAAATGACTTGGTCTTTTTTACCTGATGCCTCAAATTTTTTTATTTTCACTGTTTTGTATAAACCAAAATTCAACTGAGTAAATTTGAAGCTCTAATTGGCTTTATCCAATTCATGAATTAGACAGCATCTATCTAACAAACAGAAGGATGCCCCCAGGAGCTCAGGAAAGGAAAGGTCGTTAATTGGCAGATGGAGACGATTCAGTTCAGTCGCTCAGTCCTGTCCGACTCTTTGCAACCCCATGGACTGCAGCACAGCAGGCTTCCCTGTCCATCACCAACTCCTGGAGCTTGCTGAAACTCGTGTCCATTGAGTCAGTGATGCCATCCAACCATCTCATCCTCTGTCAGCCTTCTCCTGCCTTCAGTCTTTCCAAGCACCAGGGTCTTTTCCAGTGAGTCAGTTCTTTGCATCCGGTGGCCAAGGTATTGAAGCTTCAGTTTCAGCATCAGTCCTTCCAATGAATATTAAGGTTTGATTTCCTTTAGGATTGACTGGTTTGATCTTGCAGTCCAAGGGACTCTCCAGAGTCTTCTCCAGCACCACAGTTCAAATGCATCAATTCTTTGGCACTCAGTTTTCTTTACGGTCCAACTCTGAAATCCATACACAACTACTGGGAAAACCATAGCTTTGACTAGATGGACCTTTGTCGGCAAAGAAATATCTCTGCTTTTTCATATGCTGTCTAGGTTTGTCACAGCTTTTCTTCCAAGGAACAAGCGTCTTTTAATTTCATGACTTCAGTCACCATCTGCAGTGATTTTGGAGCCCAAGAAAATAAAGACTGTGAGACTATTTCAGACCAGATCACCTTCCCTCACGGAGAAGCTGGGGGTCCTATTAGGGCAAGTAGTACCCTTCACCAGTGCTGATCAGGAAACTCTAGACTGCTGGTTTATAATTCTGAGTGTGGTTAGATATTTGTCTTGGTGGGCTTAGGATCAGCGACCACATTTGGGACCTGTTGTTTCTTTCTAACAGTAGGTGTGTCTCTCTTGCATCCTGTTCTTTTTAGGTTAATTACTCTGTTCCTTTGTCTGCTTTCTCTTATAACAATTTAATAAAATACCCTGCTTTAATCAATTTATATTGCTTATATTTATATGAATTACTTTTTTGAAATTTTAGGAGGCAAAGGAGAACAAGATAGTATTTTTCAGCTTCATGACTGCTGAGCAAGCTTTATTTATTTTATGAAGAATCAGACAGTATAACCTCAGACTTTATGAGGGGTTTTGGGGGCTCTAGTTTCACCCTGCCACCACCACCATTGTTGATTAGTCACTAAGTCATGTTCGACTCTTTTGCGACCATATAGGCTGTAGCCTGCCACCACCATCACTTATATATCAATCTTCTATTTTCTTTCCCCTTCTTTGTTTGGAATCTGATCTCAGCAGTTTCTCATGGTGGGGCCTTTTCCGATACACCTGGCAGGGAGCATCGGCTGGTTACTCTAGCGAATGCTCAACCTGGGCCATCCCTTCATGGTCCAGTGCCCAGAGCTCCTGCCCTTTCAGCAGCTCCCTTCCCGGTGACCCGCTAGACTCTTGAGTGATTTCTTCCATTCTCCTTGCTACCTTTGCTTGCTCCTGTGTGGATATTCGTACCACAGGGGTCTTACTGCTGTTACTAGTTTGTTCCTAAAGTGAAAAGTAAAGTGAAAGTCACTCAGTCATGGACTATACAGTTCATGGAATTCTCCAGGCCAGAATACTGGAGTGGGTAGCCTTTCCCTTCTCCAGGGGATCTTCCCAACCCAGGGATCAAACCCAGGTCTCCCACGTTGCAGGAGGATTCTTTACTGCCTGCAGTGTTTGTTCTACCAGCTTATATTCTGGGGTTCATTGAAACACTTGGACACTTAATTTTGTTGTAGATGTTGTCTGTGGCATGGGGTGGGGGGCGGGGGTTGTTTTGCTGTCCTGGTGAAACTGTGTACCTCAGGTTGGGGCTTGAACCCACTGTCTTTTTAAATCCCTGATCATACCTGGGACTTAATGAAGCTCAAGTACTTGATGTCACAGAAAGAATTCAGTGAGAGACAAAGTGATGGGTAAGAAGTGAGTTCACTTAGAAACAGTCCACAGAGTGAGGGCCATCTCAGAAGGCAAGAGCAGCCCCAAGCTATGAGATTGTCAGTTTTTATAGGTGAGTAATTTTTTTATACTCACCTATATTTTTTATAGGTGAGTAAGTTTTTATAGGCTGATAAGTGGGAGGAGTATTCTGGCTGTTTTGGGGAAGTGGTGGGGATTTCCAGAAATTGGACCACTTGTTGACCTTTTGTGCTCGACCTTGGAACTGTCAACACTTCCCGGGTGGCTCAGGTTCCCTGAGGGGCCCAGGTTCAATCTCTGGGTGAGGAAGATCCCCTGGAGAAGAAAATGGCTACCCGCTCCAGTATTCTTGCCTGGAAAATTCCATGGATGGAGGAGGAGTCTGGCAGACTACAGTCCATGGGGTCGTAAAGAGTCAGACATGCGGAGCCACTAGCACTTGACTTTCTTGGAACTGTCATGGTGCCTCTGGGTATGTCACGTGGCCTGCTGGTGTGTCACAGTGAGAGTACACTGAGGCTCAAGGTCTAGTGGAAGTCATCTTCATCATCTTGGACCTGGTTGTTCATTGTCAGTCACTTAACTCATGTCCAACTCTTTCGGCCCCATGAACTGCAGCACACCAGGCTTCCCTGTCCTTCACTATCTCCCAGAGTTTGCTCAAACTCATGTCATTGAGTCAGTGATGCCATCTAACCATCTCATCCTCTGCTGCTCCCTTCTCATGCCCTCAGTCTTTCCCAGCATCTGTGTCTTTTCCAGTTAGTCAGCTCTTTGCATCAGATGGCCAAAGTATTGAAGCTTCAGCATCAGTCCTTCCAATGGATATTCAGGGTTGATTTCCTTTAGGATTGACTGGTTTGATCTCCTTGCTGTCAAAGGGACTCTGAAGAGTCTTCTCCAGCACCAAAATTCAAAAGTATCACTTCTTGAGTGCTCAGCCTTCTTTATGGTCATTTGTACATGACTGGAAAAACCATGGCTTTGAGTATACGGAACTTTGTCAGCAAAGTGATGTGTCTGCTTTTAAATACGCTGTCTAGGTTTGTCAGACCTGGTTAGTTCTAACCATTTATGTCCTCTCCTTGGGCCATGTCATTCTTTTAAAGACTGTGCTGTACCCCTCTCCTTCCTGTTTCACTAGTCGCTTTTTTATGAAGTGCTATAGGAAGAGTCAGAAAGTTTTGCCAATGCCACTGCATTTCCACTACCTTTTTAAACTTGGTGGTGGTCTTTGCTGAAGCACCACAGGGAAAACTTAAAAATACACCTATCTTTATTCTCCCTCTTGTCCTTCCCCAAGTCACTTAGAAGAGATTGTGGGGAAATAGGACCTAAAAATGCTTTGCATAGTGTTTTTATATCTAGACAGATACTTAATTCTTTTTTTTTTTCTCGTGTAGACAGATACTTAATTCTTAAAGGGTTATTTTGACATCAAATAAATAAATCGTTACAAATTACTTATTGGTGTTTTGGAAATTTTGAAGTTGAAATTATACAAAACCCACCATACATATGATGTTAGGACCTACAGCAGCACTGATAATTTCTGTCCCTCTTTGTTTGTCTATTTCCTTAAATTGATGTTTATTGTCACCTCCAAGACCTATTTCTTAAGTTAGCAATGTAAGTAAGTTATACAACCTCAGTTACATAAACAATTTTAAGAAGTTGAGAAACTGGAGGAAAAAAAATTCCTACCAGATTTCATTAGTACGAGTATTCAAAACCTTTTAAATTACTGTGTTCTTAATGAGTTTTTAAATCTTTTTTATACTTTATAGAGACTGTCCTTAAATAATGACATATTTGAGGCAAACTCTGATAGTGATCAACAGAGTGAGACTAAAGAAGACACTTCTCCAAAGAAGAAAAAGAAAAAAGTAAGGCATAAGGAAGAGAAAAGCCCCGACGACCTGAAAAAGAAGAAAGCAAAGACTGGGAAACTGAAAGACAAGCCCAAACCAGACCTGGAGAGCTCCTCTGAATGTTTGGGTTTTGATTTAAGGACAAAGAAAAGAATTTTGGAAGCCAAAGAAGAATTAAAGGAATCCAAAAAGCCCAAAAAAGATGATATAAAAGAAACTAAGGAGTTAAAGAAAGTTAAAAAGGGTGAAATAAGAGATTTAAAGACTAAAATAAGAGACGATTCCAAAGAAATTAGAAAAACAAAAAAAGAGAAATGTGTTGAATCTCAGGTGGACTCTGACCTGGGTGTACTTAGTGATTCCCCGCTTCAGGAAGAGGACTGTGAAGATTTACAGGTTGACAAAGGAGAGGAGAAGCAGAAGTTTAGAGGTGCTAAAGATAAAGCTGAGCAAGAAGCCAGCCTAGATCCTGCTTCTGACATACAGCAGGATGGCAATGTAAGTGCTGATGAGGACGAGGTCAAAGCAAGGAGGAAAAAAAAGAAACCGAGAAGGACAGAGGAACTTAAAGAGAGCAAAAAGCTAGAAAACAAGAGCCTCTTCTTAGAGAAGAAAACTACACAGAAAAAGCAAAGGAATCAGGACAAAGGCCAGAGCAGCACAGAGTTGGATAAGCCAGTGCCTGCCTCTGCTCTGACACCGCCGAGGATGTCCAGGCCCACAGATTCCCCGGGGGAGGTGAGTACGCAGGTCCGGGTGGAGGATGGTTGGATCCCACGAAGGTTTGCGTCTGACAGAATACAGGGACGTTCCACTCAGGCTGGTTGGTGCTCTAAGTAAAGACTTGGAGACAGTGGAGCACAGCCTATCCTCGTTTCGTTTCACTTAGCAGATAGTGCGTTTTTTATTAGACTGAAGGTTTGTGGCAACCCTGTATCTGAGCCGGTCTTCCTATAGCATCTGCTCACTTCCTGCCTCCATGCCACATTTTGGTAATTCTTGCAATATTTTAAACTCTTGTTTTGCTTTTTGGCCACCCTGTGTGGAACTTTCCTGACCAGGGATGGAACCCATGCCCCTGGAGTCTCAACCACTGGACCACCGGGAAGTCCTAAACTTTTTCATTATTACTGTACTTCTTACAGTGTTTGTGATCAGTGATCTTTGATTTTGTTTTTGCAAAAGCTGAAGGTTCAGGCAACAGCCAGCATTTTTTAGCAATACAATATATATTTTTAATTAAGGTAGGTATGGCTATTTTAGACATAATGCTGTTGCACACTTAATTCTATAGTGTAAATGTAACTTATATGCACTGGGAGACAGAAAAATTATAACTCGTTTTATTGCAATGTTTGCTTTATTTCATGGATTTGAAGCCAAGCCTGTAGTATCTCTGATGTGTGCCTATAAGAGAAGTTCTTCTACCATTACAGAGTTAATACTTTATCGGGAGATTTTCTTCTCCCTCCTAGATTCTAGGTTGCCTGGCTGCTCTAGAATTGAACTGACATGAAGCAGATTAACATGGGGAAAATTAAAAGTTTACTAACACATACACATGAAAGAGACCTAGGAAAACTGAGTAACTCTCCAAAATGGATGAAACCCTCACCTCAGACACCACCCTCAGCCAAAGACAAAGGAGGATGCTGAGGATGGGGAACCAGTCCTGGGAGGAGAAGCACCGTAAACAAGGGCGAGGTTGCCACACTGACTGGTGAGTCCTCGCCTGCCACTTGAGAACTCTTAGACGCCCTTGCCAGAGGAGATTTCCCTTAGAGTTGCAAATGTCTCTCAAAAGGGTGGCTCTGACTTGACTTTCAGAGTTTTTTCCTTGCCTGCTGTTACTTATCAGTAACCAGCTTAAAATAGTTAAAATTGCCAAAGAGACTATTCCCCTGCTCCCCTACTAGTCTGTGCTGTGCTTAGTCGCTCAGTCATGTGCTACTCTCTGCAACCCCATGGGTTGTATATAGCCTGGTATTCTCCTCTGTCCATGGAGATTCTCCAGGTAAGAATACTGGAGTGGGTTGCCATACCCTCCTCCAGGGGATCTTCCCAACCCAGGGATCAAAGCCAGGTCTCCTGCATTGCAGGCAGGCAGGTTCTTTATCAGCTGAGCTACCAGAGAAGCCCTGGTCTTCCCACTAATCTGACTGGTGGGAAGCAATTATGCTAATGATCCCGCTTTTGAAAGCGCCTCAACTTTTCCCTTAGTCTAATCCAGACTTTCTTTTGGACTGACCGCAGCTGGAAAACTGGGGGCTAATTTGTGAACAAGTCAGGGTTTTTAGAGGAATTCAGATATGATGTAGCATTGTGAAATACAGCTTAGAGCTTTGTTGGCTTATTCTATTAGCTTTTCACATCCTACTTATATTTTCCCCATGTTCTTTTAAGAATATACCACTTCTGGAACTTCCCTGGTGGGTGTGTTAGTTGCTCAGTTGTGTCTGACTCTTTGAGACCCATGGACTATAGCCTGCCAGGCTCTACTGTCCATGGACTTCTCCAGGCAAGATTACTGGAGTGGGTTGCCATTTCCTTCTCCACGGAATCTTCCCGACCCAGGGATCGAACCTCAGTCTCCTGCATCGCAAGCTTATCCTTTACCATCTGAGCCACAGTGGACTCTCCTGGTAGTCCAGTGGCTAAGACTTCCATCTTCCGCTGCAGGGGGTGCGGGTTGGAAACTAAGATCCCACATGAGTGCAGTGAAGCCACTCTACCTACCACAGCTTGTGACGAAGAAAAGGGCAGCCTTTATGGGAAAGGCCCCAGGGCAAGGAGAATGGGTGTGGCTCCTGCTTGAAAACCCCAACTCTCCAGAGGGTTTCAGCATAGCATTTTTAAAGGCCCGGGGGGGGGGGGGGGGGGGGGATGGTGGCAGGACCTGTGATCAGTTGTGCACAACTCTGGTTCATTGATGGTGAGATTAAGTGGTGGTGTCATAGGGTTAATATTGATCCTTAGATTCCATTAGGCCTGGGAGGGCCATGTCTTCATGGTCCTTCATGGTCATCAAGCAGTTAACACCTTCCCTTTGGTGGGGGATTTCACATCAGTAAAAATACACAGGAAGTGTGCACCAGACACTGTTACCCAGGTTCTCCAGAGTGGTTAGCTGCAGCAGATAAGGGGTGTGTGCGGTGGGGGGGGGTCTGCCCTGGGAAGGCCCCATGGGGCTCCAGCTCTGTTATTAAACTAATGCTATATCAATAACCTCAGATATGCAGATGACACCACCCTTATGGCAGAAAGTGAAGAGGAACTAAAAAGCCTCTTGATGAAAGTGAAAGTGGAGAGTGAAAAAGTTGGCTTAAAGCTCAACATTCAGAAACCGAAGATCATGGCATCCAGTCCCATCACTTCATGGGAAACAGATGGGGAAATAGTGGAAACAGTGTCAGACTTTGTTTTTTGGGGTTCCAAAATCACTTCGGATGGTGACTGCAGCCACGAAATTAAAAGACTCTTACTCCTTGGAAGGAAAGTTATGACCAACCTAGATAGCCTATTCAAAAGCAGAGACATTACTTTGCCAACAAAGGTCCGTCTAGTCAAGGCTATGGTTTTTCCTTTGGTCATGTATGGATGTGAGAGTTAGACTGTGAAGAAGGCTGAGCACCGAAGAATTGATGCTTTTGAACTGTGGTGTTGGAGAAGACTCTTGAGAGTCCCTTGGACTGCAAGGAGATCCAACCAGTCCATCCCAAAGGAGATCAGCCCTGGGATTTCTTTGGAAGGAATGATGCTAAAGCTGAAACTCCAGTACTTTGGCCACCTCATGCGAAGAGTTGACTCACTGGAAAAGACTCTGATGCTGGGAGGGATTGGGGGCAGGAGGAGAAGGGGACGACAGAGGATGAGATGGCTGGATGGCATCACTGACTCGATGGACGTGAGTCTGAGTGAACTCTGGGAGTTGGTGATGGACAGGGAGGCCTGGCGTGCTGCGATTCATGGGGTCACAAAGAGTCGGACACGACTGAGTGACTGAACTGAACTGATACTAGCCTGCCTAGTCATGAGGGAAAAAGTTAAGAAAATATAATAGTTGGGGACTGTTAAATATCCACTGAAATATTATGAGGTCAGCATAGCAAAAATAGAAACATTTACAAAATGTTACAGTGAAGAAAACCATACATACATGCGAACACAGTCAAGTAAAAATATCTATGCAGTGTAAATAAAGAAAAATAAATTTTAAACAACAAAATTATCTGTAAAATTACAGAGATCGAGGGACAATGTGGAGAATTAAAAACAGTTATGTTTGGTTAGTATGACTGTAGATGAAGTGTTTTGGAATTTTATTATTAGTAATAAAAATTTCTTCAAGGAAACTTGGTGTTGGGTTTTGAATGTGGTGTTTTATGAATTGTCGAGATTGGGGGTAAACTTGACCAAGGAAGCAGTTGACGTGAGTCGTCGGGTCATGCGCACAGTTCATAGAAGGGGGGCCTAATGCCAGAAACCTGTTTTCCAGTTTTCAGAATCAGTATCAGCTCTGTGTTTGGGGTCTTACATGTGTCTTTTTCAGGAGAGAGAGACCAAAAAATATGAACCCAAAGAAAAATACCAGAAAAAGCAAGATTTGGACAAGGAAGAAAAAGGCCGAAAAGAGCCCAAGGCATTAAAGAGTGAGTGAATAGTGACATTTGTCATTTATGTTGGTCTTTGAGACAAAGAGTCTAGTTCATTGTGAAGACAGACTCTCTTCTAACCTGCAAATTTTGTTCACTGGGGACTTGAGAACATTATGCTACTGTTGTTTACCAGTAATCTTCGTTTATTACATAATGTATATTATTAGTATAACTAACTCCTCCCCCATCTAATCATGTTGTTCTTTTTCCTTTTGGGTATGAGATGAAATACGTTATCCTCATTTTTTTTTTTTTAACTTTAGTTTTTTAATTGAAATAGTCAGCTTACAATGCTTTAGATTCTGGTGGGAATACATTATCATCTTTAAAGAGACAGGAAATTAGTTTTGACAGAAAAGTAAATAAGTATCTCTTCTAGTAGATGCTGAGATAAACTGTTTAATCAATTTATTGTGTTTAGCTCTGTG
Source organism: Bubalus bubalis (assembly GCF_019923935.1). Lineage (NCBI taxonomy): Eukaryota > Metazoa > Chordata > Mammalia > Artiodactyla > Bovidae > Bubalus > Bubalus bubalis. The sequence goes on from NC_059169.1 coordinate 53,362,672, forward strand.
TCATTTGTATAAATACAATTAATATACATTTTGATCACATCAAGATTTAACTCAGTTAAGAATCTATAGTGCCTGTTAGTATTAGAACAAGTACTTTATAAAACATTCACCATTACAGTGTTTGAATAAAACTGGATATTTCAGTTCACACACCAAAAAGTACTTGGAAAACAGGTTCTTGTGGAAGCAGTGATTTCTAAGAGATGGTTGATTTCTTGAGAGTGTTCTCCCACAAACTGTGTACCTGAGGTAATACTAAAAGTGAGTTTGGGGTCTAAACCTCAGTTCAGACTTGGCAGGAAGTGGCAGCTTTGATGGAATCTGGGAAGGAACAGCTTTGATGGCTTGTGTGCAGGTGAGTGTGATGTAGAGACTGTGCTTCTTCATGGTGATACTGCAGCTCTAAGCCTCTCTTCAGAGAGTGACTGGAGATTTAAAATATTGTAAGATTAGAAGTCATTAGGAACTTTTTCTTCCTCTGAGTATCTGTCAGTTTCAGGTACATTTTTACTGTGAATGTTCAGTCTGTTCCTTAAGTTCAGAAGGCCACACCTAGAGTCCGATTTTCAGTATCCCTGCTGCTAAAACCTACCTGCTTCCACCCCAAGTCCAAAAGGTGCTATGGCTGGGACTCTGCCAGCCTCACAGTGTCTGCAGTTTTTCAGAGTCTATTGACCGTAACCTTGCAGCTTATATGTACCTGTGCTTCTGTCTGATCTTTGGCACCCAGCCTCCAGGACAGAAATAAAATTGCATTTGAGGGTATATTTTGAGAGTGTGTCAGAATCGGTGAACATGAGTCTTTACATTGCATTATGCTGTGTTACAATGGATTCAGCATCCTCTTCATACAGTAGCTTGGAAAGATACCAGAATTCAGTTGCCTTCAGATTTAAATGTGGAAAAAAGGACTTACCTGTGGAAAAAGGGAAGAATGGTTAACACTTTTATTTCTGAACATTGAATGAGGTGTTCCACTTGCTATTCTCTATTTTTGTTACTGGACTGGTGTTCTATGTAAATAATCAGGATATTCAGAGTTTAAATGTCTGGGACAAGCAGCTTTAGTGCTGCCACTGTGGTCTTATGTTCTGCATATGTCGTTTTGTTGTGTCATATACTTGGTGAGGTTTCCTCAAGGCACATAGAAAACAAAATTGGTAAATTGCTCAGATTCCTTTCACTGTGATTTGGAAATGATACATCTTTATAGAATGAGAGCTTTATTTGGACTACCTTTCTTATTGAGAAAGAAAAGGTTTGATTTGTGTTGGTTAGCACTGCATTCATGTAAAGCTTGCTTTTCCTCTGGTCACACCGTGTTGTGAGTTAACCAGGATACCTCTACTCATAGCAAACTGTCAACCCACTCCAGTGTTCTTGCCTGGAGAATCCCAGGGACGAGGGAGCCTGGTGGGCTGCCATCTATGGGGTCACACAGTCGGACACGACTGATATGACTTAGCAGCAGCAGCAGCAAAACTGTTTAAGCCTATGCAGTTCTTACAGAGGAAGATAAATGAGAGATGTCACCTAAAAGTACTATTGAGAAGGTATTCCTATTTAACATAAAAGAATTCAGAATTTAAACAAAACACCTGTCTGCTGTATACCTAAAATTTATAGTTGTTCACTCTGTTCTGTTCTACCCCTTTTGGGGGTTGTTATTACAGATCTGCTGCTTTGCCAGTCTTCTCTCTGCTTTGTCTTTAAAGCGAGTGGATTATCGCAGGCATCAGGTGCAGTGTTGCTGGGCCACAGTCAGTGTGCTGACACCCTTTCATCTCCCAGTCTCCGCCAAAAGTCATTTTTGTACCAGGTCACTTCTGGGCATGGTGGAGGCGGTGTCTCAGCAGAAGGGTGGTTGGTGACATGACTAGGATTATTCTGAGGCTCATGGGCTGTGGTCACCTTTGTCAAAACTGCGAGTAGTTCAGACCCCCAGAAGAAGAGCCGTTCACTTTGGCTGTCCTTTCTAAGTACGGAGCAGCCAACACAAAGATGAATGGAAAGGCTTCATGGCTGTGATAGTCAACCTGATCAGGCTTTCTAACCAAGGCAGATATTAGTAAGAATTAAGAAAATATCCAGTACTTTGGCCACCTCATGCGAAGAGTTGACTCATTGGAAAAGACTCTGATGCTGGGAGGGATTGGGGGCAGGAGGAGAAGGGGACGACAGAGGATGAGATGGCTGGATGGCATCACTGACTCGATGGACGTGAGTCTGGGTGAACTCCGGGAGTTGGTGATGGACAGGGAGTCCTGGCGTGCTGCGATTCATGGGGTCGCAAAGAGTCGGACACGACTGAGCGACTGATCTGATCTGAAGAAAGTATCTGTGTGGTTTTTTTAAAACACCCAGATTTTCTTTTGATTACAAAGAAATTAGTGACTCATAATCAATTTTATTTTTTTCCAGTAGCATTTAAGGAAATCAGAAATGCGTTTGATTTGTTTAAATTAACTCCAGAAGAAAAAAATGATTTTCCTGAGAATAATCGGAAGAGAGATGAAATACCGCCAGACTATAAAGTCACAGAAGACCACAAAGCCAAGGAAAACAAGCCGTCACTTAAAGAAAGAAGAAATACAAGAGATGAGACTGACACGTGGGCATATATAGCTGCAGAAGGTGACCAAGAAGTTCTGGACAGCGCGATCCGAGTGGAGGAGAGTCCTGGTGAGTTTGTGTGACTGTCTGCATTTTCTCAGGGCTGTGTGCAGAGCTCTCTCCTCACCTTCCTCTCCTCTCTGCAGTTGTTATGGTCTCGGGATGGAGTAGAAAACTGTTTCAGTCTATTTTCTGATTCCCTTTAGAATAGCTCAGCACATTTACAATTACAGAGATTTTTGGTTTGCTACCTTATCTCCTCTTGTCAAGTTGTCTGATTGTATCTCTTACTAGATTGCTTTCAGAAAACTGTCAAAATACAGACTTTGTATTCTTCCCTTTCAACTTTGTAGTAAATAACACTAAATGAGGTTATATTGTGAGTGCTGTTCTGAAATACTGGAATTAGCTGAGGAGGCAAGGGCTGTGTATAGAATGAGGAATAAAAGTATATTTATGTATTTATAACTAGGGCAGGGGTTTAGAGATTTGTCTGATAAAATTATAAATCTTGTAAAACAGTTGAAGTTTTGAAATATTTGGGGATATATAACAAGCTAGATGTTAGGTGACCCTCTTACTGCAAAACACCTAGGTTCTGGGATCCTTGGTAACATGATTGCCCAGCTGGTTGGAAACTGGGTTAGTTTCTTCAGCCAGCATACGGTGGGGGTTGCAGGGGCCAGGAGGGTACTGGGCTGCCCAGATGTCAGATAGCAGCACTGCTGTTGAGACACCAGGCAACAAAGAATAGTCCCTCATCAGGAAGATCCCCTGGAGAAGGCAATGACAGCTGATTCCAGTATTCTTGCCTGGAGAATCCCATGGACAGAGGAGCCTGGCAGGCTACAGTCCATGGGATCATAACAGTCAGACATGACTTAGTGACTTACCAGCAACAAATACCTTTTGGGAGGTGGGGCTACTATACACATATGTTTGTATATATAATCTGGAGAGTAAGCCACATCTTTGTTTTCAGAGGACAAAGGTGTGCAATTAAAAGTCAGAGACAGAGTCTGTCATACAGAGTGAAGTTAATCAGAAAGAGAAAAACAAAATATTGTATATTAGTGCCTATTTGTGGAATCTAGAAAAATGGTATGCTGGTGCTAAGTCACTTCAGTCATGTTCGATTCTGTGTGACCCCATAGATGGCAGCCCACCAGGCTCCCCCGTCCCTGGGATTCTCCAGACAAGAACACTGGAGTGGGTTGCCATTTCCTTCCAATGCATGGAAGTAAAAAGTGAAAGTGAAGCCGCTCAGTCGTGTCCAACTCTTAGCGACCCCATGGACTGCAGCCTACCAGGCTCCTCCATCCATGGGATTGTTTCTGTGTTGGGATGTCCTTAAATCCTTTTAACTTTTTTTTTCTCCAAGTATAGTTGATACACAGTGTTGTTAAAGTGTACAGCAAAGTGATTCAGTTACACATACACACATATATTCTTCCGATTGTTTTCCATTATAAGTTATTACATGATACGGAATATAGCTCCTTGTGCTATACAGTAGGTCTTTGTTTATCTATGTTATGTATAGGAGTTTGTATCTTTTAATCCCAAACTGCTAATTTAGTCCCCTCCCCTTTCCCCTTTGGTAACCATTAGTTTGTTTTCTGTGAGTCTGTTTCTGTTTTGTCAGTAAATTCATTTGCATCTTTTTTTTTTTAGATTCCATATGATATTTGTCTTTTTTATGTCTGACTCACTTCACTTAGTATGGTCATCTCCAGGTCCATCCATGTTGCTGCAGATGGCATGATTTCACTCTTTTATGGCTGACTAGTATTCCTTTGGATATATATATGTATATACACACACATATGTGTACACACACACATTTTCTTTATACATTAATCTATCGATGAACATATTGGATATTTAAGTTGCTTCCATGTCTTGACTGTTGTAAATAGTGCTGCTGTGAACATAGGGCTCCATGTATCTTTTTAAATTAGTTTTCATCTTTTCTAGATATATGCCCAAGAGTAGGATTGCTAGGTCATATAGTAGTTCTGTTTTTAGATTTTTGAGAAACTTCCATATTGTTCTCCATAGTGGCTATATCAACTTACATTCCCAGTTTTTAGAAGGGTTCCCTTTTCTCCATGCCTTCTCCAGCATTTATTGTTCGTAGATTTTTTCTAATGATGGCCTTTCTAACCGATGGGAGGTACTGGCTGTAGCTTTGATTTGCTTTTCTCTAATAATTAGCTATGTTGAGCATCTTTTCCTGTTAGTCATCTGTTTAAATCCTTTAACTCTTACCATCAAACATTTGTGCCTTTCACTGTTTAAAATAGTACAGCCATTTTGAGTTCTTCCCAAATGTCCTCTATTCCACTGCCAGTTAGGGAATAAAGATTTTCATCCCTAGTGTTGATGAGCCCATGGGTCGGACATGGGTTGGAAACTAGCACTTGCATCCCTTGTAGTGGGGGTATCTCAGGGCCCTGGTGGCTGTGGGGCTTGGTGCGAGTACTTGCAGGGGGAGAAGCTTGAGCCAAGTCTGACAGGATCACAGGCAATGACTTATTTATATTTAGAGTGACTTTACCTACATGAGTATTGGAAGCAGTGTACATTCGTCCCTTGTGTAACGTTAACCCTCTGTCTCGGGCCCTTCTGGTTGGGGAGGGCTGACCAGCTGTCCAAGAAGAATGGCCAAAGGAACAAATCACAGGGCTTCCTCTTACTGAAGCCCTGTGATTTCTCGCTTTTTTTCAGCTACTAAAATTCATGTTACTGTTTTACAGTTAATAAGATACCTATTAGTCTTTATGCCTCTTCATGTATGACATCTAAAAGTGGACAATTCATATTACTACCCAAAGAAAGTCAGAAATTTAATGAGAGACTCAGATAATGACGTAAGTTTAAAGTGTAACATTTGGGTTAGGACACCATATGCTTAAATAAAATGGCATTGTATTTTTTATAGTCCATAAAAGTATATCTTAATAAGGCTCTTCTGTGTTGCAGATGGCAGACAGCAGGTTCTGAGTCTGGGCATGGATCTGCAGCTGGAGTGGATGAGACTGGAGGACTTCCAGAAGCATCTTGATGGAGAAGATGAGAATGTTACTACAGCGGATGTGATTCCAAGCAGTGAGTAGTTTTGGAATTATAGAGATCTTCTTCATGAATCTAGTTATTGAAACCTAATTTATCTTTTCTTTCATTTTAGATTTATTGAGGGATGCTGTGAAAAATGGGGATTATATTACTGTGAAGGTTGCACTTAACTCAAGTGAAGAATATAACCTGGACCAAGAGGTGAAGTGTCTTTGTAAAAATCTGATGAAAGGAAGATGCAAAATAGCTCTATTAAAATAACTCAGGTTTATTCTTTAACTATAAAAGTAATACATTTTCACTTTATAAGAGTCAAACATTGTAGAAACATATAGTAGAATTACAGTTCTTGTAATTCCAGCCATGTATAAATGCCCTTTAGTTACCATGATATGCCTGGTTTTGTCTATGGTTTAACCTCTGCATTTTGAGGGGAAAGTGACTCCTTGTTTTGTCACCATTTGTTTTTGATTGATAGTTGCCTATTTACAGCAACTGTCCCTCTTTCTGTTGTTTTGGGGGTTTTTTTTGACCATGCCCTTGGCTTGCCAGATTTTATTTCCTGGACCAGGGATTGAACTCATGCCCTCTGCAGTGGAAACACAGTGTTAACCACTGGACCTCCAGGGAAGTCCCCAATCTTTTATTATTGTTGCTGAGTTTTTTCACACTGATTTATAAGCATACTTAAATAGAAGCATATTAACCCTTTCTGTTTTATGTTTTTGAGTCTTACTGCTTGGTGCTTGGGGAGATTTTTATTTTTAGGTAGTTACATCATTTGATCTTTTCCTTTATGGCTTTTGGTTATCTAATCTTGCTTAGAAAATATTTTTATATATTCCTTTTTTTTTACTTTTCTTGCTTTAATTGTGGACTTTTTAGGTTTAATCCCTTAGGATTACATTAAAGTAGATTAATTTGGCTCAGAATTGACATGTTAACATTTTGAGTCTTTTTTTGAGAAATGTATCTACTCTACATTCATTTAGCTCATCATTTCTTCTCTTAAACCAGATTCTTTGGGTTTTTTCTTCATGTAGTTCTTGTACATTTATTTTAGATGCATTCATACAAATCATCTTATTATGTTCATTGGGATCTTTCTCTCCCACACTTTTGCTACCACGTGTGTAACAAAACCAACACAGGATTCGAGCGGGATGACACTGCTGATGCTCGCGGCTGCAGGAGGGCAGGACGACCTGCTGAGGCTGCTCCTCAGGAAGGGGGCGAAGGTGAATGGTCGGCAGAAGAATGGGACTACAGCACTCATCCACGCCGCCGAGAAGGTGGGCCCTGCAGCATGCTGTGCTTTCACAGTCTTGGAGACAGATCTGTGTCTGCGGGGCAGTGTGCTAGTCACGCAGTCACATAACTTAGTTCAGTTCATCTATGACTTGTCATAAATCAGTGTTTTTATTGACAGTTGTACTTTGAAACTTCCAAATATCGTCTGTCTAGTTGGAGGTGATTTGTATTGAAAAAGAACTTCTGATTAAGGTATTAATATTGATTTAATTCTTAGAATTTTAAAAAATCTTTTCCAATCTAAAGTATTCCTTTGGTTAATAATTTAATTAAAATAGTCCCATGTTATCTTATTAAAGGACTGAGATGAAGAGGTTCTTTATCTTGAAATCAGTGGTTAAACTTGAGGTTGAAGTTGCTGGCAGACAGTGTGTGGCTGTGCAGGGTGCCAGCGGGAGGGGCTGCTCCATGCAGGGTCCTCCTGGGACCCTGGAGGGCGGGGGCGGGAGGGAGGAGCGAAAGCGGTGGTCTAGGGTATTCACCAACCTGCAGGAGATAGAATCTGAGTACTTTTGCTAATGGCTAGAAATTTCAAAACATCTTGAAATATCTTGTAAAGAATTTGAGGGGATTAAATCCTTTTTTTTTTTTTTAACAGAACTTTTTAACTACTGTGGCTATTCTTTTGGAAGCAGGAGCTTTTGTAAACGTCCAGCAGAACAATGGTGAGACGGCACTAATGAAGGTAAATGCCTCCCTGGGAGCATGTTCTCCACAGGACCTCCCACTGCCACTGTACTGGGACTGGTGATCAACGGGGACAAGACAGTCTGTGGACTTGAAGGGGTTGCAGCTGAGTGACAGAAACAGTCCCAGAAAGACGGAGTTACTGGGTGTGATGAGAGGAAGCACATGGAGCTGTGGGCTCTGTAACCTGGTGGCCAAGCTTTGTGGATTCAAGCTGAGTCTTGGAGGGAAGCTGGCAGCTGGCTCAGCTGCATCCTGAAGACCTAGGTTGGCTGGGATAAACCATGTCAGTGGAAGGGGACAGGGTGTGCCCTGCAGAGACCTGGGCATGGAGCAGATGGACGGGGATTCGTTACTTCACATTGGTGACTTCATCTCCTTGGCCTCAGGTTTCCTCACCTGTGTGTGGATTGTGGAAGCTTGGAGAAGCTCTCCACCCCCACCCACAGCTCCAGGTTTTCTGGCCTGAGGTGCTGTCCACCCAGCAGGTCGTGACCCTGTTGTGGAGGCTGTGGCTCCCGCCGCCTCCATGAAGGGAGAGCTCACCAGGGGCTGGTGGCTGCGGTTCCTCTTCTAACCTTCTTTCCTGAGTCAAGCAGATGGTCAGACCCCTCGTTCACCATGGGCCGGACCCTGAGGCTGTGCTGGACTCTTTGCCATTCTTCTTCCACACTAGGGGGTTAAAACTTGTTCACTGCTGGTGTTTCTGTTTCATTTTTGGTTCATAGAAAAGTTTATTTTGTTCAGGCACCCTCTTGAATTTTAGTTATCCTTTATGTGTTCCCATTGAAGTATGTTTAGAGCATAAGTGGCAGCTGAAAGCATGAATTTAAAACTTATTGAGAAATCACCAGGCACATTCTAAACAACAGATATTTAAATAGGAGCATAAAGGGTGTGTGTGGAGTGTGGGGTGCACAAAACTGTCTACATCTGTACCAAGGAAGTAGGAGTTCATTCAAATAGCAGCTGGGAGCCTTCAAAAAGTTTAACCTCGAGAAAGACTTAATCTGAATAGAGGCTGGACTTTGATGCTGCTGTGTAATATCCCCCATTACAGTAGGTGGCATGGATTGGTTTGCAGACTTGTAATAGGATTTTTATACCTACTGTAAATGCTCAGGTGATTAACATGTGAATCTTAAGCTCAGGAGAGAGGTAGGCTAAACTCAAATTGGGAGGGAAATGGCAGAGAAGCAGGAGGGAGGGACAGTCGCAGGAGGACCACAGGACTTCTGTTTCCAAGCCAGTTTCCAACCCCAGGGATCCTTCTCCATGGAGAACTCGGCTCAGAGAGAAACAGACACTGATCACAGCTGAGTAATTTTTACTCCTTTACTCCTGACACAGGCTTGTAAAAGAGGAAACTCAGACATTGTCCGGCTGGTCATTGAATGTGGAGCTGACTGCAATATTCTGTCAAAGCACCAGAACAGTGCACTGCATTTTGCAAAGCAGTGCAACAACGTGCTGGTGTATGACCTGCTGAAGAGCCACTTAGAGACGTAAGTGTGGGAGGAGTGTGCCCTGGATGTAGTGGACAGTGTGTATGTAACTGCTCAGAAAAAGATAAGTACAAGTCACAATGGGTTTCTGGTCTAAGAAGATGAATTTTAAAAGTGGTATACAAAGTCTGCAAATTATTGAGGACTTAGAAACCTTCAAACTTAATGCTGTTCTATCTAGGAGTATCATCTTAAAATCTTAATTACACTCTTAACTTGGCTTCCAAACATTTTCTTAAAGCCATTTAAACTTCATTGTTTCTAAGAGATATAATTTTTGAGAGCAGTTTTTAGGTTCTGAGCAAAGTTGAAAAGAAAGTAGCAATTTCCCACATGCATTGTCCTACCCTGGCAGTGAGGCTGTTACAGTCAATGGACCCCCAGTGATGGGGACCCACCATCATGGCTGACCCACACATCCCCCTGACCTAGAGCCCCCTGAGGTTCCCCTTGGTGTCACAAATCCTGTTTTCGGGCGAATGTGTGATGACGTGTACCCACCATCGCCCTGTCACACTCAACTCACCACCCTAAACATCCTCTGTGCTCCCCACCTGTTCAACTTGCCCAAACCCTGGAGACCACTGGTGTTTTTACTGCTAGTTGGACTCATACAGTATTTGCCCTTTTCCAGGTTTGCATCTTTGTGATAGCATTCATGTCTTCCCGTCTTTACGCAGCCTGATAAACTTGTTTCTTTTTAGTGCTGAATGGTTATTACACTGTCTGGAAATTATCACAATTTAGTTATTCAAGTTCCTGCCTTTTCAAATGAATTCAAAATCATCAGATGTTATTGGAAGTCCATATAAGTAATTTAGTAGCTCTTTATTACTTCTCTTGCTCACATGTAACAGGAGCTTCAGGAGCAGTACTACTGTAGGTAAGGTGCTTTCTGTAGGTAGCAGAGCCCCTCTCCTCCCCGCCCACCAAGGTAAGATAGGACCTGGATCTTCACACCTGAAAGATGGTTATTCTCATTCCAGATATAGGCAAATTTCTGACAAGAGACAAAAAGAGAGGCAAAAGGGGGTGTTTCTAGCAAGCTGGGCTGCCATCCCTGAGAGCCTCAGCAGCCAGGTATTGGTTGTAGGTGGCCACCAAGTAGAGAGACTAGCCTGCCTGCTTTGCCCACGGCTGAGGAGGGGTCTGGGCATTGCTGGGCTTTGTTTCACATATGTGAGTAAATGGTTTTGGAGATTTTATGCTCCTTAAAGCAGAGCATCTTTTGGAAGGTGGCAGGGGGGGTTCGGGTCAGGTCAGTTACACTTTACCTGCAGGATAGTCTCAAAATACTTTCTGAATTAGCACCAATCATTTTATTTGACTGCTTTCTAAACCAAGTACTATTAACAAGACTGTGTGTGACAATTCTTGGCTTTATTTTCTAGCAGAATTCTTATTTCTGATTCTCCTTGATCATTCATGCACTCACTTGATGAGTGTGTGTTCAGCTCCAACTGTGTGCCTGGCACAACGCAAGAGACTTGGGGGATGGGGCGTGAGAGGACATCTAGGACAGACAGGTGTGTGCTGAGCACACAGGAGTTCTCAGAACAAAGAGCAAGGGGCAGGAGTTTTTCAAGATGGCTCTGGGGAGGCTTCACTAGTCCGACTGTTTTGTGCCTCAAGATTTTCTTTCTTACATGAACAGCGTTTACTCTGCTTTTTTATTAGACTTTCTAGAGTAGCTGAAGAAACTATCAAGGATTACTTTGAAGCACGTCTTGCGCTACTGGAACCAGTCTTCCCAATAGCGTGCCATCGCCTCTGTGAGGGGCCAGATTTCTCAATGGATTTCAATTACAGACCCCCACAGACTATACCAGAAGGTAAGCCTTGTTTTTCTCCCACTTTGAAATGTGGCATTATAAACATTAATAACTTTTTCTTTGAAGAAAACCTTAACAGACTCCATCATGTATACTAATTATATAAAATAGGTAAGAACAAAATGCAGTCGATACCATTGTAGCTGACCCTGAGGAGTCTACACAGCAGTCTTTACATTTGTTTTAGAAGTTTAATAATACTTATTAAAATTTACTGAAATCTAGCTTTCAACATGGTTTAAGCCCAGAATCAGTATTTTTCTTGAGTTTTATTATTGAGTCTTGCTCTTTTGAAGACATCAAGAATAAAGAAAATGTGTTGCCCCATTGTAAAGTTGAGTAGTAAGAGATGAGAATTTCAGTCCTGCCCCCTATGAGTTTATGCTTAACAGCTACTTGGCAGGTGAGACCATGGCCGCCTCTAGGACACGGGTGCCGAATATATGGAACGGAGACAGCACTCTCTTGGCCTGAAAGGTGGGAATTGGGTTGGGTTCTGGCTTTTGTTTTGTTTGTTCTTGTTCAGTTGCTCAGTCGTGTCCCAACTCTGCAACCCCATGGACTGCAGCATGCCACACACTGTCCTCCTCTATCTCCCAGAGTTTGCTCAAACTCAATGGAGTCAGTGATACCATCTCATCCTTTGCTGCCCCCTTCTCCTCCTGCCTTCAGTCTTTCCCAGCATCAGGGTTCTTTTCCAGTGAGTGTGCTCTTCACATCTGGTGGCCAAACAATTTGAGCTTCAGCATCAGTCCTTCCAATATATACTCAGGGTTGATTTCCTTTAAGATCAACTGGTTTGAAATGTTTTGTTTAAATATTTGTTAATAGAAACTTAAGCTACAGCTCTACCAATCAAAGCCAGTCATTCCTAACATCCTAGTTGTTAGTCAGCTGTGGATTTGACTGTCCAAGTGGACCGTGTGCACTGCTGGGCATCCACACCAGTGCTCCGGTGCAGCTGGATAGCCCTGGGTTACACGTGGCTTTTTCTGCACATGCACAATGTCTGCAACCACTAACAATGTTTTCTACTCATCTGAAATCTTACCAAGATAGCCAGCTATCCTGACTCTTGAGACTTGGCATATGATCTTCTCAGTCTGCTCTCAAAGCCCCACCCAGACCAGGACTTTCAGCCAACACCTTTAAAAGTACTCAAGTTTGACAGACATTGACCTTGGTATCCTGAGGGGTATGTAGCTCTTAAAATTGAAGGAAAACAATTTATATTGATAACCATGAAACAAATGCCAGCAAATTGATTAGAGTACCTTGGTCATACCCTTTGTTTGGATCAAGTATGTGTGTGTCAGACTAGGGCTAAGGACCACTCCGCTCCTGGATCCCAGTTCTGGATCCCAGTCTCAGGTTGGCAGGAACATAAACATGACCTTCATGAATACGTTTTCTAATAGGATTCCCCTGTGGATGGCCTGTGCACTTAAGCTCCCATGATGTCCTCAAGCTCTGCGAGGTGCCGTCTTTGGATGGAAATTAAAATCTGTATTTACATCTCCTCGATTCAGGCTCTGGCGTCCTGCTGTTTATCTTCCATGCAAACTTTCTGGGTAAAGAGGTCATTGCTCGCCTCTGTGGACCATGTAGTGTACAAGCTGTTGTTTTAAATGATAAATTTCAACTTCCTGTTTTTCTGGTAAGTCTCTGTAGTTCATTACTGATGAGTACATTCTTCTAATCAAAAGCAGGGATGACCTATAAATTCTTCTATTAATTGCAGTTTTTGGAAATGGCAATAACCCAATAATCATTGTTTTAAAATTCCCATGGTCTAGAAACTAATTTTAAATATGCCTTTAAATGCATTATAATTAAAAATGTTCACTTAAAATTCAAAGAGAAAAGCATGCTGTTGATGTTTCAAAAAATCCGAATAACTCTTTGAAGCAGTTTGGAATTCTGGCACAGCTAATATTTCCAAATTTAAATGCAGACACTGTGCTGCTTGTTATTTGTTTAGTTATCTTAGTGACCACTTTACTCTAATTTTTTTTAATTAAAAATGCCCTTGAAGATGTTCCCTGGTGGCTCAGACAGTAAAGCTGCCCAGAATGCAGGAGACCCAGGTTCGATCCCTGGGTCAGGAAGATCCCTGGAGAAGGAAATGGCAACCCACTCCAGTACTCTTACCTAGAAAATTCCATGGATGGAGGAGCCTGGTGGGTAGAGTCCACGGGGTTGCAAAGAGTTGGACATGACTGAGCGACTTTGCTTTCACTTGCCATATACAAGTCTGTCCTTAGGCTGAATTAAAATTAACTGGTTATGAAGATTTTTAATACTCATGTTATATATATATGACTGGGTACATATTAATGAAGGATTTATCTCTATATTGCTTTTCCAGATGAAGGTATCTAAGTCAAGGGAAAAGTAATCACAGCATGTTGCCTTTTAAAGAAACACAAACAAAATGTGTATTTTCTTCTGTGTCATTAGAGTCTAAAGATGTCTGGAGTCTGGCTGTTACTAGATAGAGATGGCTGTCTACAAAAATGCTCATCTTTCATTTGCTCTCTTCCCCAGGACAGTCATTTTGTTTACTCATTCAGCCCTGTGGCAGGCCTCAATAAAATGTTCATAAGGCTGACGGAAGCACCTTCTGCTAAGGTGAGAATCCTTTCCTTGCCATCTAGTGTCACTGCTTGGGTGTTTCTTCAAGTTTTCAGGATCGTTGTGTTCCTGCCTAGATCTGAGATGGGCTCAACCCTCTTGATGTCCATGGTACACAGCCGTAGGGAATGTTCTGTACTTTGATATCTAATTTCCACGTGTATGATCACTAGCTAAGGGAGTAACCTAAAAATTCAAATACTTGGATCTTTAATTAAAGTAATGGTAATCTAGCCACTACACTGATAACCAATTTGAGAATCCTGCCAGAGAGACAGGGTTTTTTTTCCCTCTCTTCTAACTAAGGGAAACTAGAAATATATCCTGGTTTTTTTTTTCCTTTCAACAGGTTAAGTTGCTAATAGGTGCATACAGAGTACAGCTACAGTGACCAGAAAGAATTGGAAGTGTTTCTCTTAAGACCTATTTCTAAATACTCTTTGAAGCAGTTTGGAATTCTGGCACAGCTAATATTTCCAAATTTAAAGTTTCTTCTGTAAGCCTCTTGCATTGAATGCCAGTCATCTGTTACAGTCTGTTGAGATGGGACACAGTGGGTCTAACATAAAACACAGCTGTAAGTATTTGTGCAAGTGTTCTGAGTCTCAGTGTTGTGTCCAGACTATGTTTTTCCACAATGTGGAATGGTACATATGAGGATTATTTAAGAAAATTAAAACTTTTTTTTTTTTAACTTGAAAATTTTTTTTACTAGCCCTAGTGAATTTTTGTGTTAAAAAACCCCAGCAGGAATGTTACATTAAGTTACCCAGGCACTAAGATAAGGTATGAGTTTGCAGCCCTCAAAGTAGGACAAATCTTAAAAAAACTCAAGGAAGGTTGAAGGTTTGACCTTTCCAACAAGCTGTTGACATCAATCCTGAGTAAGTGACAGCTTTGTATATGTGCAGTTATCCTTTATTGTTTGTAAAGAAAATAAACCAGAATCTGAGATATAGCAGAAAAAACAAACTGGGACATTACATGAGGCATAAAAGGTGATTATTACATGTGAACTGTATCCTTGTTCTTGAACCCAAGTCATCAGATGGTCTGTTGTTCTGAACACTGGGAAGGCCAGCCACACTGTGCCTCCAGTCAAGTGATTTCCCACAGGTCTAATGCTTCCATTCTTTCAAGAAATATTTGGCAAACTAATAAACCAAGATGTCTGGATTATAGAAATGTATAAAATCATTAAGTTCGATTGGTTTTATAATTGAGTTAAATTTTAATGAAGAATTTTCAGAAATGTCTGGGTTCCAGAACCCCATCAGATACCAAGATCCAAGGATGCTCAAGTCCTTCACATGAAATGATGTTGTATCTGCATTTAACCCCTTTGAGTCCCACCTTTTACTTTTAATCATCCCTGGACTAACCCTAACCCTAAAACAAAGTAAATGCTAGGTGTTAATGTTAATTCTATATAGAGAGGGTTCCTGGTGTGCTTTTGGGGAACTTTTTTCTGCCCTAGACGCAGGCAGAACTTTTGGATACTTAGAGCAAACCACGTACACTGTATAGACATTTCAGGGTTAAATTGACTTTTCCTATAGTGTCCTCAATAAAAATACAATGTTTGTCTGTTTTCTATCTCCAGTCTCAGGACTTCAGCAAAAAGGTGATGTGGAATGTCTGGTTTAGCAATAGTAATACCTGTGTTAGACTTTTCAACTGTATTGGATCCTGTACTCCTCTGCATCTGACTTCACAGCTGCAAGATGTGTGTCAGCAGCAGTGCACTTTGTCCAGGATTGTAAGAGAAGTGAGTTTTTAAAGAACATTCCTGTTATCATAAGAGCACACCTTTACAAGAGCACTGGGAATATAACCACTTGTAGAGCCATGCAAGTTAATATAGTTGTTTTCATCTAAACTCACTTCTCTCTGTAGTAGGTGAACCTAAGCAGATGTGCTCTTGGGTGGGGAAATTCTGACCCTTGTGGCTTAAGGATGACGAGGTCTTGAACCTCTCAACTGCCAACTGACAAGGCAGCTGATTAGATCAGATCAGTTAATACTTCCATATGTGTATATAATGATTGCTCTGAAAAAACCCAATTCTCAAGCAGTACCTTATCAAAGGTTTGCAGATTTGCTGCTACTACTACTGAGTATAAACCAAAGCCATCTCAAGCCCCATAACTACAACTAAGCTTAGGGCCACAGGAGATCTCAACTACAACGGGATTGCTTTGCTCATTATCCAGACTCACTGAAGAGCCATTAGTACACATTTTTCTACTTCAGTTTTCTCTTAACTCTAAAAACCGTGACTCCTCAGCAATTACTACTTTCCAGTGTATATACTGGGAGAAGGAAATGGCAACCCACTCCAGTGTTCTTGCCTGGAGAATCCCAGGGATGGGGGAGCCTGGTGGGCTGCCGTCTCTGGGGTCACACAGAGTCGGACACGACTGAAGTGACTTAGCAGTGTATATACTGAGGTAAGGACATAATGCAGAACTGGTCAACTCTCATGAATGTGACTCCAACAGAAAGCACATTATACATCCTTGTTTAGGGTACCAGCACCAAAGAAAAGTACCTAATATACCTACCAATAAATGCTGAAGTATGGCTGGATGGGCAGTTACTGCCTTTGCTAGACATTCTCAACTCCTTAAATTTGTAGAATTTCTTAAGTGGAATGTCAGGAAGTTTAAATTTGAAGCTCAAGTGCTACTTTTAAAATTCATCTTGGAACTGTTACACTTCCAGATTTAAGTCATATGAAAATTTGCTAGTTTATTTAGTAGTAAGACTTTAGCATAGAGAAAGTTGACAGACTTTAGAGTGTTTTAGGGTTAGGGAATAATAACAAAACATTATTTACAAAATAAGAATTCAGAAAATTTTGAGACTTGCCTGGCAGTCCAGTGGTTAAGACTCCATGCTTCCAATGCAGGGGGTGGAGGTTCAATTCCCAATCAGGGAATTAAGATCCCACATGGCCAAATATATAAAGTCTTTGAGAATTTAGGAAAATTTCATGAATGCAGTAAAATCTGTTTCACAGTACAAACCCTTTTAAGTTATTCTGAAAAACATTGCTAGGTAAGCTCAGGACACTGAGGGCGTCTACACCACTTCCCTCTGCCAACCTGCAGGCGATGAAGCTCTTTTCCAGGCAAACCTGGCGTTTCCAGGCCTGACTTCTTCCAACTGGTACAAAAGAGCTTTACTCTTGGGCTGGAAAATGGTAATAATAACAATGGTGAGGTCCACAATCTAGTCAAGACACACTCACCCTGAGCTCCCCAAGAACCACCCTCCTGTCTGCCATCATTTTGTGGAAGAAGCTGACTTGCAGAAGCTCTCCCACAGTCTCTGTCTTGATTCATGTCTCACTACTTCCTTCCCTTGGGCCAAGATACATGTCAGTAAAAACATGATTCTTTTCACTTGAACAAAGAAAAACTTATAAGTAGTTCCTTTGTCTTGGGCACTAACCCAAAATTGTGGGTTACTTGGGGTATATTTTTTTTTTAAATCTACAACAATTTCTAGTTGTAGTCAGTGTGCCAGGGGAAGGTATACAATTGAGGAAAACAAACCTGGATAAAGTGTCATGACTGCTCATCTATCCATAGGTTGTTTATAATCCAGTGGTAATAAATTGAAAAATAAAACAAGATTCTTCTGGCTCATTTCTCCCTTGTCATGAATTTCTCCCACAGAATGATTTCACCTGGGGGAAAAAAAAGTAAATTCATTGTTAAAAAATAGTAAGTAATAGTATATATTTTTCTAAAGAAAAAACAAGGTTTTTATTACAAATAATTTGCTGGGATAGAATTCAACACCTGAAGTCATATATTTGACCTATACAAACTTTTCTATAACTAGTATTTCGTTGTGAACTCTTATACAGAGATTAAAAGTAGCTTAAGAGTTTGGAAAACCAGGTCCCTAGCCCAGAGCAGCACCACCTTGTTAAAGGCTAAGTCACAGAGTGGGGCCCAGCAGTCTGTTGTACGATTTCTGACAGAAAAATAAGACACTTCTTCCTTCTTCTAGAATTAAATATACATCTTCCATTTTATTTAACTGTCAAAGTTACTGTTTTCCTTGAAGGAAGTTTCTTTTCACTGACCAGAAAATAAAGTCTGGAATGAAAAGCAGTAGACTGGAATGAAAAGCAGTAGACTGGCTGTATAAAACCATATCTTCAGCATCACAGCACAGTTGGCCTATGTACATACAGGTTTTTTTCTTACCTGTATTTTTTTTTACTTAAGTAAGGAACCTACGTACAAAAACACTTTGAAAATTTAATGCCAACAAAATGCCCAGAGTATAAAGTAATTCTCTGTAAACCTATTTTCAAAGGGCAATTATAATTGATTAATCAGTAAAAAAAAAAGTTTTTAAAAGTAAAAACATAATTTTTAAAGAGGGCAGGCAGAGTAGAGCTCCTTGGTCTAGAGCTTAAGAATCAGTGCCTTCACTACCATGCCCTGGTCAGTGACCTGAAATCCCAATAAGCCATGTGGTGTGTTGAAAATTTTTTTAAAAAACTGTTGGATCCCACCGCACACCACCACCCCCCAAGATCCTGTTCAGTAGACAATGTGTAGAGCTGGGAATTGGCATTTTCAGGAAGTTTCCAGGTGATAGTGATTCTGACTTGGAGCTTTAAGAACAACAACCCAATGTAATTCCAGGGCTGGATAACAGCCTGATAAACAGCTGTTATATTGTGTGTCCATGAGACCTCAGATGCTTTGAAAAGGTGACATTTCCCAAAAGTGTGGCCCCGGTCAGTGCTGCTCACTCACTGTGGATGCAGATCCCCTGGGACCCTATTAAGCCAGTGGTCTGATGTCATCGGTCTCATCTCACAAGCGATAATCAGGAAAGGCTGAGGTTCCTGCTCCCCAAAACCACTGTAACAAGAACAGATTAAAATCACCAGATTAGGGGTGTGGGTGAGGGAAAAAATATCCTTAATACTTTTGGGATCTATTAGGATGACAATATACCATTCATGACGGTTGTCATAATGATCATAACGACTCCAAAGAACTTTATGTATAATTTTTAAAAATATTGGAAAATCTGTTTCTAAAATCCTCTTTAAAAGGTGGAAAGCAGCAAGGGAAAAAATGGGGTTCGTGTCCCAGGTTGAATCTGATTTTACGATGTTGAGTCATTTTTAAGATTATACGCTTTCCTAAGGGACACAAGACTAAAATTTTAGGCTGAGAATGACTAGAAAACAGGAGGAACTTTTTTCTGCATAAATAGGACCTGTTTATTGCATTTCTATTCCCTGTCCAGTCTTGCCTAAAGACTAATCAATATATTACTACCAGTGGGGAAAATTGGAGCTAAAAATAACCTCAAATCTTCCACAAAGAAAAGAGCAGCAACCCTCTGAATCACATACAAAGACAGAGAAGCACAGGTTTCAACTCGCCCATAAACTGTTGTACTAATGCTAACACATGGACCAAGTCATTCAGCAAGTCCTGGCATCAGGAAGATGAAAGGAGTGGCAACTGCAGGTGCTGGCTGACCTGAAAGGAAACTCTGGCAAGTTTTCCTCAGCTCTCAACTTTGGGCTCACAAAGGAAGCCAAATTTCAGGTAGCTTCATCCATGTTTCCTTTTCTCCTAGGATTACAATAAAATCAGATTTAGCCATTTAAAAACAAGTTTAAATGATCAATTAAAAACCATATGTATTATCTCATTTCCCATAGTCCATGACAATAATTAAGTTCCACCAAGACGCCGTTTAAATCTCTACCTCATCTGATTATGTGCATTCAGTCATGATTCTTTGTTTCGTCAAAGAACATCAACTGACTTAAAATTCTGCTCAATTTTGTGTTTCAGCAGCAGAGAAAACACTTAAATCCTAGATGGTAAAGTGTCCTGTTTTCATCTTCCATAGATAGGTCCTCTTGTCTGGACTGCTGGTTCCCTCATCACAGCCCCATGACGCTTATAATACAAAATCCTACATAGGATCCCGATTCCTATTCTATCTACAAAATGTTATTTGGCTTGTTCCAAGGTAGGGCACACAAAACCTGCTGTGCTCCATCAGATGACTTCTTACCTACCAAGACAGCATGCACTCCAGGTTTTCTGCTGGGGTACAGGTTTGTGTTTATTGTTACCTCATCCGTATGAAATGTGTCTTAATAGCATCCCTGAAATGCTAGTGCTGTAGTACACAGTTATAATTGAGAAGTAAATAACTAGTTTTAGGCTCACTACTACTAGTGACCCAAATATACCAAAAGTAACTATCCTCAACTGGTACTTTTCAAACCCGTTTAGGTCTCAAATTACCTGAGAATTGGATGAAGTATCACCCTCCCTGCCAAAAGCATGCAAAAATTATGTGAAAATCTTGTGTGTGAAACAGATTCACAGCCAACAGGCTCCATAGTCCCAGTTTAAAAACCTTAAATATATTTTCAAGCAAAGCATGCCATATATCAACAAAAATTATGTTTTATATTATTTCCATCTGCAACTAGCATTCTACGTTAGTTTTATAACTATTACCTATATACATTACCTTTGGTAAAATCAAGGATGAGAAGAAAAATGGAAATAAATCAAAATGGACACCCAGATTACTTAACTCTTACAGACACAATGACACCGGGACTACTAAAGATTTTAATTATCTTCAGTGAACCCACAAATTTTGCAAAGCACTAACGACACTGAAAACTAAAAAGGTACTCTCCAGAATTTAGAAACTGCTAGTTGCCAGTCTTAAAAAGGGTGGTTTACCTTAATCCTTTAATTCAATATTAAAAAACAATCACTAGAGTTTTGTGTAAAGAAGTAGTCTCTGGGATTCCTTGGTGGTACAGTGGTTAAGAATCCACTGCCAGGACACAGGTTCGATTCCTGGTCTGGAAGTCCCACATGTCCTGAGGCAACTAAGCCTGCGTGTGCCACAACTACTGAAGCCCACCCACCTTAGAGCTGGGACTCTGCAACTAGAGAAGCCACTGCGACCAGAGAATAGCCCCCACTCTCCACAACTAGAGAAAGCCTACACACCATCGATACCAGTAAGACACACAGGTGTCCTGCTACCCACATCCATTCAGTGATGCTCATAATTTGGAGTCAAGAATCTGAGGAGATGTAGAAAGTTTGATACACTTTTAATATGTTCTGATCCTGAGGAATATTCAAAATGTGAAGATCAACCAAAAATTGTATTTAAATAAGTTTTTTCGCAGTGCCACAAAGCTTGTGGGAAATTAGTTCCCCAACCAAACAACAAACCCAGGACCGTCAGTGAAAGTGCCAAGTCCTAACCACTGGACTGCGAGAGAATTCCCTAGGAAAAGTTCTTTAACTAAAATCTGAACCTGTAAGTATATCAAAACTATGTGACAAATGTGATCTGTTTTTAATTTTAGGATAAAAGGCTCAGTCAGAACTTTGTAAGGTCTTCACAGTGGATAGGAATCTGCCTGCGAATGCAAGGCACACAGGTTTGATCCCTGGTCTGGGAATATTCCATATGCTACAGAGCACCTAAGCTCTTGTACCACAAATACTGAGCCCACGTGCTTCAAGAGAGAAGCCACCACGATGAGAAGTCCGAGTACTGCAACGAAGACTAGCCCCCACTACCCAGCACAAAGCACCCATAAATATATTTTTTAAAAGTCGTAGGCAGAGTTACTTTAAAAAACTAAAGCTGTGTGAGAATTAACGTTTGATTTTACATTCCATGCCAGTACATCTGAAATGGCTGGTAACAGTGAAAACAAAAAAGACTCCAACCACACCATAAGATTTTTTTCACATAGTCAGAAATGTGAATGGCCAATACCACATGTACTTTTCTGATGACTTTTCTCAAAGAAACCAACATTAAAAATACAGAAGGCATATTCTTAACAGTCAACTATGTACCAATGAGATTGAGTACTCACATTCTCATTTTCTGCTGAGTTAATACAAGTCAATTATTACATAGTCTATTATATAAATTATATATAAATAATAGTACATTGCAAGAAATTACTATGGAAGATAAATACTACATAATTCAACAAGTATGGAGGTTGAGGAATACTCTACAAAGCTCTTCCAATTACAACACATCAATTGTAAAAACTGAAGAAACAGGATTTTAATGGCGGCTCATGGTGAAAAATAATACCTTGCCAGAAATCACCCCCAAAGGTAATGTTCTCCTCTGGAGCAGACTCCTGTGGTATTGAACCATAAAGGAATCACATTCTTTATTAGCAAGCTCGCAAACGCCTTCTGAGAAATTCTGAAGTTTGTAGTTACGGAAAAGGGGACATCCTCATGATTGTCCCCCTCTGTGATCTTATGCAGAACCAAACATGATCCTCTGCCTTGATGGCAAAGACACCACAATAATGGCTGCTAAAACAATAAACCAAAGGCTATTACCACGCAATTTACAACAGGCAAAATATGTACTGTACTCTTTACTGAAATAATCTCATTCTGTTACCTAATACATTCTCTTTAAGCAACAAAGAATATGTCTTCAAAGATTATAGAGAAATAGTTCGTGATTAAGAACAGTATACCAAAAATTCAGAAGTCATTATTTTCCAAGAAAATGTAAAAGCAGTAAATCTGTTAAAAACATAACGATATATATATTTACAAGTTCTTCCTGCTTTTTGATGTAATACAATTTAAACTGATGAACACATGATACAAGAAAATACACCTTCAATTGACTGAATTCATCAGAAGGTAGACATTTTCTCAACATGACTCTAATTTTCATGACTTCTGGATTGAAAATTTGCAATAAAACTTAAAAAACCTAAGGCTTTGACTTTCTATCAGGTTCATGGATCTTCCACCCATGTTATCATGCTGAAGATATCACACCGTAAGATTTTTTTCAACTGTAAGTTTAATCTTTCAGCTGGTATTATACAAAAATATGTAATAAAAACATTCAATTTTGGATTCCCAACATCATCTGGCTTTTCAGAATTCTAAAAGCTATCTGTACTTAAAATATATATTGTCTCATAGGTTATATACACAGATCAGTGAGTTTTATATCAACTAATAATGAAACTTACACAACCTAGTTTTAAACAGCAGTTAAGAGTATGGTAAAAGAAAGGCAAATGTGCTTCACTAAAAAGGTACCTTAATGGCCAAAACTATCTGAAAAGGTAATCAACATGAGAAGTTACTAGGGAAACATAATGTGCCTGCATCTCAACAGTGAATACCGACAGGACTGATGCTGGCATGGATACAGAGCTGCAGGCATCATCACTGCTCAGGTTACAAGGCCAAGCAACTCTGGAAAACTGCTTGGCTGTTTCATATGCAACACTCAGCAACTCCACCCTTAGGTATCTTCCCCATGAAAAATGAAATGTGTAACTAATTTGCAGAAGAACATTCATAGCAGTTTTATGAAGAGCCCAGATTTGTATGTGTCTGCCATATGTGCAAAAGCGATTGTCATGAGAGAAAAAAAGACCTTGGAATTGAAAAACACCACTGAAAATTGTCAAACTTAATTTTATGTCCCCAAATTCCTACAAAGGCATTTTAAGTTAAAAAAAAAAAAAACCCAAAACAAAGAAACCAAAACTCTTCAAAACAAAAGTGAAAAAAAAAAAAAAAAAAATCCAGGGACTTTACTGATGGTCCTGTAGTTAAGAATCTGCCAGCCAATGTAGAGGACACGGGTTCAACCCCTAGTCTGGGAAAACCCACATGCCTCAGGGCAGCTAAGCCCCTGTACCACACGCCTGAGCTCACAAGCTGCAACTACTGTAGCCTACACACGCCAGAGCCTGTGCTCCACAGAGAAGCCCATGCACTCCACCTGGAGGACAGCCCCTGCTCTTTGGAACTAAAAAAAACACACGCAGCAAGGAAGACTCAGCACAGCAAAAAAATGAAATTTTAAAGGGAAAAAGCCCAGCAGCATTATCGGGTTGCGATAGTATTTCTCAAGCTTCCTCCCCAAAAAAGCCAAAGAAAACCGGCCTCTGTGGTCGTATACTCAGGTTAAGTTTTAAAAGCAAGTTCAGCTACAGCAACAATAAATTGTGTTTTTTGCTCAAGATGACATTACTTGTTCAGCCTCCACTGTTTTCTTTAAAAATTCAATATTCCAAATACATTACTGTCACAAAGAATCCCACAGTAGTTACTTCACAAATTAACCATGTTCACATATAATGAAAAGGAAATAGAATGAACTATCAAATGACAGTCAACAGTTTTTTCAACATATACTTCAAACCATTTAAACACAGCATCTAACATTGAAGATACCATGTAAATGAACAAACTAGGAAATGCATTTCTTGCAGAACCCATTATGCATTCATATGCAGTGAATAATATCACAATGCTGTACTTAGGAGACGTCATTCTTTAGTTGCTCAGTTGTGTCCGACTCTCTTGCAACCCCAAAACATGAAACAAGTTTAATGTGCACTGTTGTGAGTTGATCATCTACTTAAATACAAGGTGGAAATAAGTGCTGAGCGACCTCAGTGAGGTGGCTGGAGGGTCACCATTTCAGAGACGCTCTTTCACTCTGGGTGCCACCTACCAAGCCCCTCTCACGGGAACTGCTGAGTTAGTGTGTCCCAAACAGTATTTCCCTGAAAATTCAGCAGGCAAAAAAACGTCTGTTTGGGTTCTCCATAATAGCTTACAGAAAAAAATCTAAATGAACTTTTTGGCCAACTCAATACACTGAGGTGGTTAAATGTCTTCATGCTCTGTTCATAAGCACTGCACAAGATTCCAACCATTTCTTCTGAAGGAAAAAAAAAGGGGGCTGAAAAGTCTAAAAATGGGAGAGATTTTTAAAAATCCTGTGTCACATTTTTTAAAAGCACAAAATTTTTTTGATTGTTGGGGAGTTTGAGAAATTCACACTCTGCAAACTAGATGACTAGAAAACATAAAAACAAGGCATTAAAAAAAAAAAAAAAACCATAAAATCACCCATCATAAATCTCACTTCTCAAACTTTTTATGTCTCCACAACATCTGAACATGCAACATGCTCACCTCAGCAAGTGCTAGGAGGGCTGCTTGATGTCCCACCACTTGGCCAACGACCTCACAAACCTTCACAAAGCACCACAGGAACTACAGAAATGTGTGGGCACCTCGGCACTCCCTTGAGTACCTTTTTAGACTATATATGCTATCGTATTTCCCCTTTTTGGTCACCATGAGGACTTACAAAGACATATTAAAAATATCTCGCTGTGACTTCCAAGAACTCCAGTGAGATCCTGGAAAGCTGCCTGCTAACTGATTTCACAAAGCAAGGTGGGCAGGGCAGCAAGAACCCCTTTAGAGCCTCAACTCATCATACCAGTGTCCCTCAATAAACTGCTCCAGAACCACTTTACTCCAAACAGTATTCAACTTAAACTGTACACATACTAATGCATGCACACTGCTACTGCAGTAAAACAAAAAAAGAGAAGGCAGGCTTTTAAACAGATCCCCCCCTTTCCCGCCCCAGAAAAAAATCTGGAACGAAAGGCACAAGATATAGGGGCATGTTCCTGCTGAGACAAAACAAAAAGTTGAAACAAATCTGGAGTTTTGAACATTCTCAATTTGTGTGTGTGGGATCATCTAGCTACATCCAAGTGACTGAAAAATAGAAAATTTAAATGGCTTCAAGGATGAAAATCAGACTCTACACTCTCTGTCGTTTCCTGGCTAAACCTCACTGAGGCCCAAAGATGAGCTCCCCTCAACAGTAGACACCTTTGATGACCATCAAAGCTGAGCCCACTGCATCCGAGTCATCGAAAGCCTATGTGGACCAAGCCCAGCTCCCCTTCCCTTTTCTTTGTCACTGGTCTGCCTGTTGCTTGCATCCTGGGCTCTCCTTCAGTCAAGTCCTTCATCAGCTGCTACAAGCCTTTCAGGTCAGGTCAGTTCAGTTGCTCAGACACGTCCAACTCTCTGCGACCCCATGGACGGCAGCATGCCAGGCTTATCTGTCCATCACCAACTCCTGGAGCTTACTCAAACTCGTGTCCATCGAGTCGGTGATGCCATCCAACCATCTCATCCCCTGTTGTGCCCTTCTCCTCTCACCTTTAATCTTTCCCAGCATCAAGGTCTTTTCCAGTGAGTCAGTTCTTCCCATCAGGTGGCCAAAGTATTGGAGTTTCAGTTTCAGCATCAGTCCTTCCAATGAATATTCAGGACTGATCTCCTTTAGGATGGACTGGTTGGATCCCCTTGCTTGGGACTCTCAAGAGTATTCCTCATTCAACACCACAGTTCAAAAGCATCAATTCTTCAGCACTCAGCTTTCTTTACAGTTTGACTCTCACATCCATACATAAGTACTGGAAAAACCATAGCTTTGACTAGATGGACCTTTGTTAGCACAAACCAGGTCGCATCACTGCCCAGCCCAGCCCAGCCCAAGCCTTTTCTCTGGCTTCTCATTTCATCAAGTAAGTCTCATGGCCTCCACATACGTGGCTCTAGACTTGTGTTCTCAATGGGCCAGAACTGCTCCCAAGAGGGAGAAAATTAGTTGGTCAGCAAAAATTTTAAATTTTATGTATAAAGCACAAATACAATATACAAACAGCTATCTGTGGTGCTAAAATTTCACTGACTAGGACAGTTGAGGGCTTCAGTCAGACAAAAATGGGAGGAAAGAGGGGTAAGAACCCTCGGTTCACTCAATTCCAGCCACAGTCCCTTCCTTGCTGTAAATGGTACCCCTCAGCTTGAACAGGGCTCACCTTCAACCTCTAACCTCCCAAGCCTCCTCCTCCTGTCATTCATATAGGCTCAAGAGCCGCCACCTATCTTCAGGAAAACCTCCGGGGCTGTCCTGGCTAAGTGGACAACCCGCCCCCTCCCACTGCCCCCAGTGATGTGGATCCCAGCTGCAGCCCCAGCACCAGCAAGGCCACACCACATGTTCAAGAACACTGCTCACCTGCACTAATAACCACCACGCATAAGGGAACAAACACCATGGAGAGAACACTCATCATGACAGTGGATACTGGGAAAGTGACCTGTGACCAAGGACATTCCAATGTTTTCAAAGAGCAAACTACTCAGTATACAACATACATGTAATTATTACTACCTTAAGAGACAGAAAATTTTTAATTAAAAAAGTCATTTCACTTTGTTATACAATGTTCAATTTATATAATAATTCATTGAATAACAAACTGCAGTCCTTTGGGAATGAACATAGTGTTTCTGAACATTTTATTAATTTTACATAAAACTTAAAATATAGCTTAGGGACTCCACCCTTTTTGGTTTATAAATGAAGTATATCTCCCCCTCCAGTATTTCCAAGTAATATCAGATTTTAAATTCAAAGTGAAATTTTAATATCAACAGCAAAGAGAGCGAGGATTCTTCTAGAATAAAGAATTCCCAGTTCTTCCTACTCATGCTATTTAAGAAGTGAACTTCAAGTCAAGCACACCACTGTTAATACACTGACCCATTAGCTCTCCCCAGTTCAATCATATAATTTCTCTTCTAAGACTTTTACCATCACCTGCAAAGATGCCATTATTTCCTATCAACATTTGACATTTACTGAGTTTATGCCCTCAGCTAAGGACTGCTGGGGGTAACGTTAAGTTGCCACTGTCCACAATAAGGACAGGCAGCATCTGAAAAAAAACATTAAAAACACACATACCTGGGCTTCCCTGGTGGCTCAGTGGTAAACAATCTGCCTGCCAATGCAGGAAACATGGGTTCATTCCCTGATCTCAGAAGATACCACATGCCACAAAGCAACTAAGTCCCTGTGCCACAACTACTGAGCCTATGTTCTCTACTGAAGCCCATGCCCTAGAACCCATACTCTTCAACAAGAAAAGCCACCGCAATGAGGAGACCAAGCACCACAACTAGAGAAAAAAGTCCACGTAGCAACAAAGACCCAGCACAATCAAAAGAAAAAAAAGACCCCAAAACCACACATACCCAATGGCCTAGTACTCTGTGTCCTACAGACATAGTCACACACAGTCTCTATTCTGTGTACCCAACAACATGCCACAGAGCATATAACAGGGAAAAAAAAAGAATCAATGAAACACTATCCCCAAAAGATCTGGTACACACACCTATGACCTACCAATAAGTACAAGAGTGAGGGATCATTTAGAACATTGAAAATAGAATATTGTGAGATGATTAATAGGAGTGTGTAGTTGCTTGCATATGTATTTAGAATGTAAACAAACATGCCTGTGAATGCACAAAACCTTCCAGATGGATGCACAAGAAATGGTAACCATGGCTGCTCCTGGACAGAGAAACTGGGTGAAGTGCAGACAGTAGCAAGAAAGTTTCACTGTGCACCAATCTGGATCTCCGTGTTTGTGTATTAGATGCATATTATTCAGAAACTCAAAATATACTGAATTAGTTTATGCATCAACAGTATTTGAAGGCCTCTTGATTTTTATGAGATGTTAATGCTTTCTAATACACAATGGTGTGACAAAGAATTTCCAGGTCTCCAAGGACTTGAGAACTGCTACAGTACACAGCCTGCACTAAACAGGGCTTATTCCACCTCTGGTTTCCACACTGTCTAATGCTGGCCATTAACCAAGTATGAATTAAGTAAGTTATTCAAGTGTGCATTTCTAATGAATACAATGGCAGTATTCTATGGAGCCTTAAAGGTTTAGCTGTATTTCAGTAGAAGACTCAGTTCACCAAAGCCTTCAAATTCAACCTAAACATCCACAGAGATGTGTGAAGGGTGTATCAGCCCCTAAACATCAGCCCCTAAACTATATACATGTGCACTGGTCAACTATCTGCTTCACACTTTATCAATTGGTGCTCACTGTTGATGACTCTCAAAATTCTCAAGCCGAGATCATTTCCTAAGCTGAATGATTTTCCATACTCAGCACCCTTTCTAGATGTCACAAGAACTTGAAGAGCTCCATCCTGACCTCACTGCTCTGTTCCTGTAAGTTGGTGGCACCAAAATGGTATACCGGATTTGGGGTTCAAAACCAGTCAATCTTGCCTTTCTTCCACATAACCCCCCCAACATTCAATTAACCACCACCTTCTGATCATTCTGTAATTCAATGATATATCTTGGTTTGATTCCTACTTTTATTCTCCAATCCTTTTCCTGATCTCAACAGGCTGTCTGGCCTGCAGTCTGAGTTTAACCAAAGTTGTCCTTCCACAATCCAGATAACCTTTATGAGATACAAATCTCAGGACTTACTCTCTTGCCAATACACTTCTTGTGGTTATCATGGATTGTAAGAGCTGACTAGTTTTCCATTCTCACTTTGGCTAACTTCTCACTTCACACAGCTTTGTTCATACAGAGTCCTCTTTGATACCACCTGCTCCTGAAACAAGATGCAACTCACCCTGGAGACAATACTGGGACATCTCTACCTCCCCAAACCTTGGACACACTCATGAAGTAACTCTCCCGTTATGTTCTGAAGGGTCCTCTAACCCTCCTGCCCTGAACAAAAACATTCCCTTCTCATTCATAGTATGCATATCTTTCCCAACTAGTTTATCTTATCCATTTCTCTTCTCCAAACTCCCTGTAACAATTCTGAACAGGTTTCATGTGTACTATACCAAGTTGCCAAGTGTCCCCAGCACTGCCACTGAACTGTGCCCACAGCAGGTGATTATTTCATGAGCACACACTCTAATAAGCCCAGCACAAGGTACACTCTTTCCTGATAACAAAACTCCAAGACTTATTGTGTATTCACACACACTCTCTTGAATTCTCCCTTCTGCTTCCCAATTCATGCAGATATGACCAATCTCAACCCTGCTGGTGTTCACCAGCCGTCCCTGCACTGCACTCTAGTTCCTGTGCTGCACTCGAACCGCAAGAGCTGAAGTTGCTCAAAAACATGAACACCTTGTGTCCACCCAACACTGGCTCCTTGACCTTAAATGAAGCAAACCCTTTTCGTATGGAGCTAATAGACCTTCTTTGGAGCCAATGATTCAGAATCACCAGCCACTTCTAGTGAATACCTAGGCTTTATCCACATCTAACAATAATGTGATCCCTTACAATTCATTTGTGAGCCCTATACGGTTTTTAAAAAATCATTTATTTTATTGAAAAATGTAGTAGTAGCATATATCCAAGTATCATGACAGCAATAAAATGTCTACATTAAATTAGTATTTTTAATACCTACATCATGATGTGATAAAATTCATTGCAAAATTCACTGTGGCACTAGCACCCATGCTGAGTGTATGTGCGCTCACACACTGTCCAAAAGAAAAGAACTAGTAAAGGACAAACTGGAAGAGAATTGTCGTTAACGGTCACGATGAACTGTCCAGGGTTCACTTAATGCTGATCTTGCCGAGCACATGCCAAGAGGAACACATGGATGCAGCAGAGCCCTGGAGCGCCAAGGGGCCCAGGGCTGCCGCGGCTGTTCTGACAGCTCGGGTGGGCGCAGACAAGGCCGGCCTCCAGAGGGCGCCACGTAAAGACGGCGATGAGGAGCAAGGGAAACTGAGGCAATGTTCAAGATAAAGGGCACTGGGAACATTTTATGAAAAACAGATAGTCCGAACACCTAATTAATTGGTCTTAAAAAACAATTCTCTTTCTACACTAGTAAGTATAAAGGCAAGAAATTGAACCTTAATTCAAATAAATGTATTAAAACATATTTGTATTTCAAATACTACATATTTGCTATATATATAAAAAAATTAAACCTCTAACTCAACTTGATTATATTTATTTGACCTTCATTAGAAGTTAGGACAATATACGCACAACTGTAACATGCTGATTTTTACCTGAAATGGCACTATATTGTAAACTAGAAAAAATTTTTGATCCTCTCCAACTGCATTTATCTCCCAACTTTTCAGCAGCTCTGACGTCAGGAGCAAAGAAATCTCAAAACGGAAAACTGCTGCTTGCAGGTTCCCAGGTGGTGGCACCCCATCCGCTCTTCATACTCTGCCCACGTTAAATCTGTCTTCACCATAAAGCACCTAGTCACAAGACTTACAGAAGCCAAAATGCAGGGACTAAGTCTTATCACTATACAGTTAAGTTTACTATATAAACATTTCAAAACACCATCTCAAAGGCAACCCAGAAAAGCAAACAATGACTATAAGTAATTTTAAAAATCCCCAGAATCCATCCAACTGAACAGTAATAAATGTTAACCAAAAGACCACAATAACAGAAGCAAACAAGGGAAAACAGGGTGCAGTGAAAGGGAGCCAGTAGCCTTAATCAGGGTATGGAATAATGATTCACCCTTGAATAATAGGAATTAACAA
The DNA here is from genome assembly GCF_019923935.1 of Bubalus bubalis. Taxonomy (NCBI): domain Eukaryota; kingdom Metazoa; phylum Chordata; class Mammalia; order Artiodactyla; family Bovidae; genus Bubalus; species Bubalus bubalis. Next base: position 53,393,668 of record NC_059169.1, read on the forward strand.
CACAAAAGACCAAAAGAGAGAAAATTCTTCAAATTACGTATTACATGCTTTTTCTCCTCCCAATATTTGTACAAACTAATATCTCAATCTTTTTTGATACAATACCTAACTTACTAAACAAAGCCTGAGAGGAACAATTATTCCCTTCAAAACAGAGCATTACGGAACTATTTCTCCTGGAAACCATAACCACGGAGCCACCTGACAGTGCAGTCACTGGAGGAATTATCACCATCACCATCCGTGTCCGCTGGAGCACACAATGACGATCACGCTTCCTGACGAGCTGTTCTGGTCCACTTGTCCCCTTCTCTCCAGGCCATACCAATGCCAGGAAAAAAAGAACGGAACCTTCAAAAACCAGCAGCCTTTGGTTGACACTCAATTAGAGAACACCAGGCTCTCCTGGAGAGGACAATGGCAACCTGCTGCCCTTTCTCATGAATGCCTGGGGCTCCTCCGGCACCAACCTCCACTGCACGGAGCTCAGCCACTCACAAAACTGCAGTGAGAGCCTTTTTAAGTTAGAACTGGTACCAGCAACCTCGCCTCCCCAGGCTCTCCTGTCCGTCCCAAATCACTCCCTTTACATTCTCCCTTCTTTCCTAGCTCCTCACTCTTTCTTTTTAGACATATTTCTATAGATGTATGTAAGGGCATATAGTCTCCCAAATTCTATTACACATGCAGCTTTGCTCAATGTTCTGCCTGCTCTTCTTGCTCTAACTCCCCACTGTGATGACAGCTAAGAACTTGCCAGTTCTCACCCCGTTTCCCTCACCATTCACCAGACTCCAAGCTCACAGCAGGGAGAGACCAAGTCTGTTTTCTTCATTATTTACACACAGGCTAAGACAAAAGCTGCTTAAAAACTATCTACTGAATGAATAAGCAACCTGGGAGGCTCATCCACACACATGAGCTGCAAACTCTCAAGTCTATGCCATTTCCTCCTGGATATCTCCTCAGACCAGTTCAAGAAATAGAAGTGCCAACTGTGCCATGATACTGGGAACATTGATAAAAGATAAGTAAAAGGCAGGTACAACAGACAAACAAGCATCACACACTGACGAGGTGACAGTAATGAGGAGAAGTGGTCTAGTTCTGTGGGGAAAGGGTCCTCCTCAGAGACCCAGGGAAACAGGTGCTATCTCAGGGCTCAGTGAGCAAGGGCAGAAGGATGGTGGGACGGAAACACGAGAGCAGGTCAAATAATGCCCATGGCCAACAAGACAGCAGGGGCTCTGTTCAGACAGAACTACTGCATCTGGCACAGGGTAGGAGCCTTTTAGAAGGAAGCACAGGATATTATATGGAGAATAACTGCAAGAGGGACAGTAAAAGCAGGACCAGCCTGTAAATGACAAGGCCTTTCTAGGTCACTGTTCACCAGACAGAGAAGCTTTATACAGTCTTTAAAACCCCAAAAACCACTGTAGGAACTCAAATCCACAATATTACAAAACCCAGTGGACAGCCATTCTCTCCCTCAATCAGCTACACCCCATGCCCAGTCCTGAGCACTTACCTTCCGTGTCTCAGCAAACGTTATCACCACTGGCCCAGCACTCAGACCAGACACCGCAAGGTCACCAGCACCCTAACCTCCTGCTCCCATCAGATCACTGCAGTCAGCCCTGGGCATGCGCAGGGGGCTGGTTCCAGAACCCCCTCAAAACACCAAAATCCACTATAATATGGCAAAGCATTTGAATATAAATCATGTTTATCCTCCTATATGGTAAGTATCTTTAGATCACTTACAATACCAAATATAATGTAAATGTTATGTAAATAGTTGTCTATGACAAATTCAAGTTTCAATTTTTGGAACTTTCTGGAATTCCCTACCCCTCCCACCCCCACACTTTTCAGTCAACTGTTAGTTGAACATGTGGATACAGAATCCAGGGACACAAGGGCCAACTGTGGTCTCAAACTGCACTCTATGTGTAAAATACTTAGCTGTAATCTGAACAACCCTCATAAATACTAAAGATCCTGTCAAGGAGCATGTGTAGCTGGGAAGTGGGGGTAGGGAATCAATGGTCTATGTGGTCACCTGGCTTTCCATTTATGACCTAGCCACTACTGTCCTGACCCCTCCTCACCTCAAACTCAAAACTTAGCAATCTTCACTTCTCCACCCTGACTCCTGGCCCTGGATAGCTTCTTGTTAACTACTCATTGCCCCAGAGTCCTCTCTCCAACTCCCACCTAAAAGTCTACCCTGGGCACTTACTTACTCACCTTTAAGTCCTGCTCAAAAATGATCATCTTAGTGAAATCTTCCCAACATGAGTGGATATTCGCTTCTGGGTTTCCAGAGCACTTCCTAATTGTTTCATTAGTATCAACTGGCCTAACAGTTTGCTTAATCCCAAGAAGGTGCCATATTTTGTTCATTTCTGTATTCTCATTAGTGAATACAGAGTCTGTCTTATAGTTGGTGTCATTCATCCACTAAACATTTAGTAAGGACTTGCTAGGAACTGAAAATATATGACTAATTGACAGATAAGGTCCTTAACTTTCTCAGAAATGACATCCTAGATTAAATGGAGTAAATAAATGAAAATTTCACAAAGTTTTAGGAGAAATCTTACATGACAAAGTGTCTTCAGGAGTTAAGAGTAAATATTTTATAAAGAAAGTGTCAGATAGATAACATACAAAAGTAAAGGGAGTAAATCGTGTGTCGCTACTTCCTAAGAACTGGGAGTTCAGCCGCGCTGGCCACTCCTGCACAAACACCAACTGATCATACAGGAACGCTGTCCCACCCTGACACCTCATGGTGAGCATACACTCAGCAAACCCTCAACCTCAAGTTATTCTTTTCAAAAGATAAAAATAAACAGATTCATAACTACAGGCCATGTAACAGGATTCGAGGACTACAATCATGTAAGGAAAATAACAGAATTTGACAGTTACTATCCTAGACCAGCATTTCCCAGAAGAAAAATAATGCAAACAACAAAAGAAATTCTAAATTTCATAAAAGCAACATTGAAGGGGGAAAAAAAGCAGATGAAATTAGCTTCATAGTAAACTTTATTTAACTGAATATATCCAAAATATTACCAATCCAACAAGTAGTCATATGAAAAGTTGAGATAGTTTATTCTTTCTTTCTACTGTCTCTGCAATTTTGTGACTATTTTACACATCTACTTCAAATGGCAAATTTTCTTCAATACTTATATATGTTTCATTAAACTTAAGATGCAAAAGTAAATTCACATATCCAAATTACTCCAAATATGCTTACTACTGCATTGATAACCGAATTTAAGTTAATTATAATGCAATTAAAACCCAGTCCCAGACTCACCAGTCCTGTTCCAAAGACTCAACAGCAACCTGTGGACGCCACATGGAACAGTGCAGCTACCACAGCGGACTGACTGTACCACTCACTCGACCACAACTCTGTTTTATCAGTACAGACTACATTTAAGAGGGTTCTGTCCCTTTATCTCCTGAGATGGTCATTTTCCAGTCTCCTTTAATAAAACAGCTATCATTTTCTCTAGTCATCTCAACTATCTGTCACTGAGTGTCTTCAGACCTAGAATGCAAATGCCAGAGAGCCGAGGGCAGGACTGCCTTTGGCACAGCTGTCTCTGCAGTACCCAGGCTGCGGGACACTACTGCCAATATCCAACTGCTGAAATCAGTCTTGTTTACATGTTGCTAAATTATTTAGTATATGTATTATATGGATATGACCTAAAAAAAAAAGAATGACTGGACATGTTGTGTCAGGCAGTGTTCTTCCATATTGTTCAACTAATTACAAGATAATTCAAATTATCAGATCTGTATTTTTAACCCAGAGAAATCATCCAGTCATTGTCTAAAAGATCATAATTTGAATAACTTGGCTTACCTTATCTCTAACACTTGAAGCACAAACACTAGGATATATATTAAATTTAGTCTTCCTGAAATATAAACACATTACATTGCAAAGCAGAAATTAAGAATCTGAATAGGTATTTTCTATATTGTACTTCACAGCCCCCAAATTTGGAACATGTCATTTTCCAAGAACTTCTGATCTTCCTCCTACATATAATATACAAGATTTAATGGCTCAAGATAAAGGCCCATTAAGCATAATATACAGCTAACAAGCAAAAAAACAAGGTCTCTTAAATTTTCCTAATAAATCATTATGCATAAATCTAAATAACAACAACACATCATAAAACTTTGATGGCTTCCTGGAAAGATAATGGTGGAGGGCTGTAAGAAGCAAAGGGCAAGTCTGAATCCAAAAACTACAGTAATATAAAAACTATAAACAGAAACCCAAGACAGTTTCCTTCTTCAAAATTTATCATTTTTCTGCATTCATATGCCTAAAAATAGTTAAGCGCTGACTTTTGTAGATGTCCAAGGACTTCCCTGGTGGCTCAGATGGTAAAACGTCTGCCTACAGGGTGGGAGACCTGGGTTCAATCCCTGGATCAGGAAGATTTCCTGCAGAAGGAAATGGCAACCCACTCCAGTATTCTTGCCTGATCCATGGGGTCGTAAAGACTCAAGACAGGACTGAGCAACTTCACTTTCACTTTCAAGGACTGCCAGCCACAGGACTTCAATTCTTGGCTGAAGAAAACTAGCAATAAACATTTAAACAGGAAAAACAAATATATTTAGAAATCTATATAAATTTGCTTTAAAGGATGGGTGAAACAAAGCCTTCCTCTCATTGACGTGCATGAGAATTTGTTTGAAAAACAGGTTAACAAGCCACCCTAGGATAGAAGTTGAGCCTCTTAAGTCCTGGACTCCAAAGGAGCAAGGAATCTGACTCCTTAATGGGGTCTGTGGGTATGACGACTTCCTAGACCACAGTTAACACTCATTCCTGGACCCACACCCATTTCTGGCTCATAAAAGAAAAAAAAGCTTGGTCGAAGTGGATTTCTGGTGTCAGGGTTATTAGTCTGGTGGGAAGCAGGACAGAGAGGCACCTAGGAGACAGCTGGATTACAAGGAGAAACAAGTCTCCACACTTGTTTGCTTTGCACAGATATTCTTAACTAACATATACCACAATGTTCTAGAAACTATATTCCAAGATATTTAGAAGGCTGCAACCTAGGCGATTATTTCTTTGCACTAACATAGTCACAATTGTTTGGAAGAAATTACTGTCAGTATATTAACTATGTGCTCTCATATGAACCAGTTTGATTATTTCAACATACTATATAATTTTAAATAGACTTTTAAATCACATATATATGTAGCATACATATAGATCAATATATGTAGCATACATATATATCACTGTAAGGTCTCACAAAGCAGGTTATAACTCCACCTAAAATTACTTAACAATTCTCATTTACTAAACTGCCAGATGGGTATCACTAAAGTGCGTAATAAAAATTGAAGCTGCAAAGCAAAATAAATTACATTTAGTAAATATACACATGGTCTTAGAAAAAATAATTTATCAAAACTTTATCCTCAATCTGGAAAAGCAAAAGATGAGCTCACTTACAAAACCCATTATTTCATCAAAATAGTATCATTCTATTCATATTCACCAGGATGGGAAGTAAAGATCAGCAGTTTTCTAGCACCTTCACAGGTCATCTGGCACAAGCACATTCAAATACACTGACACAAAAACAAATTATTACACTGTTTCAACCTCATACTGGTAAGGATAGCTGAGAATCAGTTAAGTGAAAAAACTTTACATTTCAAAGTGTGTATTTCTCTATATGCCCCCTTCACTTGAACTAACCAGGTTTATGAACACACACATAATAAAATCCTACTTCAAAAAGAGCATTATGTTTAGGACTCAGCACTCAATAGCCAAGCCATAGCCTGATAACAAAAACAGACTTTTTGCAGTTCTTGCCAGTTGGCAGAACCTGGGAAAGCTTGAAGAGTGTTTTGGTTTCTCTTAACGATTGGCTAAGGGTCTACTCAACATACAATGTACCAGGACAATCCTCTATGCCACCACCACCAAAAACAACCAACCGAAAGAGTTACTGTGCCTCTTCAGAGGAACACTTTGGAAAAGAGGTTTTAAAGTGGGGTCCCCAGACCCAACATATGGGTATCACCTGGGAACTTGTTACAAATGCCTGCTGTTTAGCCCCACCTGAGACCTGCTGAATCAGAAACTCTGGAGTAGGGCCCAGAAGTCTGCTTTACTGAACCTCCAGGTGATTCCAGTGCACACTTAGCCTGAGAGCCATCAATTCAGAGGGACATCCACGACTACTGTAATTTATAGCAGGGATTTTTTCCCCCACTGTTGTATCTCAGCTCTGGAGAAGGGTCCAAAATACAAGAGGACCTCTCAATACATAACTGGTGCAACAAATAAACAAATATAGTGAATTCTCAATGACAGAGCTCCCATAAACATTTTTTGTCATAAAATGATATATTCATATTAGATACCACACCATTTATTTCTCACAACCCAGTTTGCTCAGTTTGCTAAACTGTTGGCTCCATAGTTATTCTGTTTAAAATATTCTAACCACAGGCATAAAAATGTAAATATTTTAACCACAGGCATAAAAAAAGAAAGATTATAGATTAAATAACCACTGAGCAAGTTATTATTGTTTATAACACTAAAAAGGTCAGAAATTATTAAAAGAAAATCACTATGTGAAGTTGTTTAACAACTGTTTAGTACATAAAGAGAAAAAAAAAGTCACACTTGTAAATCTAAGCAATGTATCATATTTTATATGAATTTACATTACCTAAATTAAAACATACCTTGACAAGAAATTAACTAAAATCATCCTGGCAAAATGTACAATGAAATAAGATGGTTTCTCTATTTTTATGTATTAGATAATATGAATAATTTGCAGAAAATAATTTTTTAAACAAGCATACAAAAATAAAAGTGTATATAACTTGCACAGAACATGGCAAGGATAAACATACACAAAGCTTCATTCACAGAAGCCTGGTTCACTGACACGTCGCATAAAAGACATCAGAACTTGAAGACTATTTCTTAAAGATCCACTCACAAATATGCCATGAAACGTTATAGATTCCTACAGCTTTTTATATTATTTCATATATATATTCTATCTTAAACTGAGATGTATAACACATAATAAAAATGAACTTGATCCTGTAGTGACAATTTCAGAGCTAGAAACAAATTCCAGGTGTAAATATCAATTCCAAAAGCTTCAACAACATGCCATTTAAGACATATATGGTGCACTTACATTATTACGGAACCAATCAACACAGGGCCCTTGTATTTAATGAGTAAATTAAAACCATTTATTTTTTATACTTTTTAAAAATATAAAGAATACTTAGAAAGAAAAATTCATGTATTCAAACTATATACACTCCATTCTACCTAATCCTAACAATTCAGGTCAATTTTTACACAAAAGTGAACTGCCTGAAACTTGACATTTTACTTAGAAGCAATACCATCTCTTTTGAAATTCATTGCTTTAATTTGGGATGACAAACTGTAATTTTAATGAAGATTTTTAAATGAACAGTCAACAAAATCTGAACAGAGGAGTCGGTAGTTACAACACTGATTTAAGCTATAATAGAATATACTTGAAAAAGAATTTTTTAAAATATGCATTACAAACTCTGGCTACATTACTCTAAGAAATGTGATATTCTTCATCTAGAAAATCAAAGTTTATCATATTGAAAGTATCACAAAACAAAAAAGTACACACTGCTAATTCCACCAGGTGAATAAAAATATACCCTAATAATAGGTTTCAACCAAAAGGAATCCTTAAAGATACTTAAAATCTAAACACGATTTAAAAAAAAAAAAAAAAAAACCACGATTTTATAGAAAAAGACAAAAGGTCAAATAATATTCCCAAGGTAACACAGCACTTGGACCTTTAAATATTCAGTCATGTAAGATTCAAACTTCAATCAGTAATAACGTTATTCAGTAATCAAGACCCTTTGAAACAAAGACCCTTTCAAGATATTTTTCCTATACTCAGAAGATAGTGCTATTGATTTTAAAAGAACGAATATATACAATATATAATCCTGATTTTAAAGATCAGAAAACTTTTTAAAAAATCAGATTCTATAAAAATAGTGAAATTCTTCACCATTTTCCCAGAGTGACATTCTATAAATTACTTAACCACATTCAATCGGGAAACTGTATGTGTATACTTCATTATACACACTGGAGAAAACCAGTATCTTATACTACTACAGTTTCCCATTTTTAAAAATTTAGTAATGAAGGGTACTGGAAAGGAAACAATGCTCTTGAAAAATGTAAAACTACTGTCAATTTATTTAACCATTATTTGTTTACAATGAAATAACCCATACTGGGCTACATGTACCACTTAAGAGATGGCCTGGCTACTTACTCTGAAGTAGCCCCTCCTCTGACCCCAGGAGTTCCTGTGGAGGAGCACCTAACCAACTAGGAAGGAAAAGACAGGGCAACATTTACAATGGTGAAATCTAGGAGTCAGGAATGTGCCTTATTCTTAAAAGTAAGTCTGACTTTAAAATCAGTTATGCTCTCAAATTTCACAAATATAGTTAAACATACTACTACATATTATAACAAAACTCTTAACATACCAAAAACCCCACATTTAAGTATCATACTACTCCCTAGTAAGGTATCTTTTTCATTTCTGACTGGCACCATTTGACACTAAATATCAAAAATTTTAGAGGTTTAAACACACATTTATCACATTCTTCCACAAACCATCTCCATTCAATCACACATTTATGTACTTTCTCTCATTCATAACCTAATTTGTAATTATAAACCCACCCCCAAATCATTAATGTGACTATTAACCATTCATTGTAACATTTAGCAATTATTATAGAGTTTACATGTAACACCAACTTTCTGAAACTTGTATGTTCGACAGGTACATTTCTGAATAAAATGTGATAGCATAATTCAATTAGTATTCGAGAAACAAAATCCAATTCAGATACTGTCATTGTTGATCATCTCTGGTTCTATTAAATGGCAATTCTAGGTAAAACAAATATTTCTCCCATGTTACTGATATTGTAGGATTCAAAACAAATATTTAATATCTTCCAATGAATGCTCAGCACTGATTTTAAGCATAAAAATCCAAAAACTCAAAATAACAAATTGAGCTCTATGAAATACAAGTTAACCAATAGCTTTTTAAAAACAGAATCTGTCAAGAAGAAAATGAGTACATTCATTCTCAAAATAAAAACGGAGAAATTAACAAAATACATCACTAAAATAAAACAATTAGGAAAATGGATATTCATTTTATTTTGTGCATATTAATAACAGCATATGAAACCTAAATCATGCAGACTTTAAATGCAGTGTTTCAAATCATTACACAAAAAGAAACATAATATTGTGATGTTATACTACTAATATTGTTTCATATTATCTTTTTAAGAAAAGAATTATGGGAGCATGGATGACAAAATCACACTTATTTAGAAAAGCTAATACTATTCTTTATTTTTATATCTACAAGTTTTAAGCAAATGGCATTCATATGTTTTCCTTGGCATACTTTTCCACAAGAAAAAATAATGACTGAGCCACAAAGTTGTTTAACTGGACAAAAACACTAAAAACTTGAGTAACTAGGAGTTCACAGATGCTCCACTTGACTCACTCAGAAGCTGACTGTTCCCAGGGTAAACTTGGTAAGAACTGGAACAAGGACTTTCTCGATGAAGGGAAAAAGCTGTGTAGAGCTCTGTTCTTGGAGCCAGAATGAGCCGGACACTAGAATGTTCAGATTGGGGCATCTCTTTGTGCAATGGTTTCAAATGTTCTTGAATGAATAGTACGGAATTTCACAGCCTTGGCCAAAGCTAGCTTGGTATTAACATCAAGGACAAAGTTTTTCCCAATCTTAATTCAGTTTTGAAGCAAAATACAATACTAAAAATTACCTAAAGATTTTAGGAATAAAAATACAGATGACGGGAAAGGTATATTCAGGTGCAGCAGATATCGCTTAAAAATTATAGCTGATGTTAAAACTCCCCACACTGCAATTAATGTCACAAACATTACAAATTACACCCCTTGCCAACTCACATTCACAGAAAATGTGATGAGAATAGTCTATTATTTTACAATCTCCTTATCATGTTTTCAAAGATTTGCCAAAAACAATAGAATGCTGCCAATTTTGGGAAATAACTACATTCATATTGTTGTGTCTAAAAAAATAGAACATAAAATAGTACATAAGAAAAATTTGATACAAAAGCATGCATCTCAAGCGTGCCTTATACTCATTTGCTTTTATGCAATCTTAAGTAACCCAACTTCTTTCAAAGGATGCCTTCCAGCAAAAACAGATATTACCATGTGCCTGGGTAATATTTACACACTGCTCACTTTTTTAAAGCACATTCTTCTTCAGAAAAATGCTAAAAGCATGGTATAGTAACACACTGAAATGTTATGTGAGAAGTAACTGTGCTACAACCAATGCCTGACGCCTTAGATTTGTGGCTTAAATACATGATTCCTCAAATGTAATTTTAAATTAAACATGGCTAACATACAAAATTTTAAATATAATGAGAACTCTGTTTTGGAATAAAAATCCTAATGTGATGTTTCTCCATACTACTGAAAATCAATCTTCAAAACATAATTGATAGGAAAGAGATCTAATCTGATTGCTGTAACACTCACCACATGAACCATATTTCTAGGAGACAAGCACACCTCGCCTGTCTGACTGCAGAGAAACTCCTGAACATTCATAGCCCTGCTGAGTCAGGCTACCTTGAACATTTCTGGAAACAAACATGCTCAAGAAGTGCCCAATTTCTTTTAAATACCACAGCAAATTCCCAACTAACATCCTAGCTAATACTATTTATTGTTTGATTTTAACGAGAATTTAAAGAGTAAGATCTAGATATTGACACCAAATAAATAAAAGCCGGTAAGATTAAAAATAGGTATTTTATAAGCCAAAGAGATTTGCCTTCAAACATTTTTTTTCAAGATTCAAAAGATTTATTTGGAAAACTCAGCACAAGACAAAGATATCCTTAATATTCCTCCTGAGAATATCTGAATATTCAGAATCTGTATGAAATGTAGACAGCATCTCTGATTTCACAGGACATCAATGGTGCATACAGGTGTAATCCCCACACCCACCCTCCCCCACTTGCTACTCTGTCTGCCCCTTACTGACATCAGTTTTCACTAAGCTCCTATTTCAGGGCAACTTGCACAAATGAAAATCATTGTCATTTGTAAATGGCTGGGGTTAGTTAAAGCAATCCAAGTATTACCGTTACAGCAAAGTTTAATAAAACTGTAAGAGAATACCACTAATAACAGTTTAAAATTATCCAAGATGATTTCTTTATTGAGATTAACTACACAGAATTCACAGTACTGTGGCATACTTATATTTAGCTAAAGTCACAAACACATTTGAACATTCACAATGATGAGTATCATCATTACCATTCTAATCTACAAAGCTTATGAATAAAGAAAAATACAAAAACTTCAAGTATTTAAAAAAAAATTTAAAGTCTAAATACAATAACAATAAAACTTTTCTTCTAGGTAACAGGTAAAAGTTATTTATCTCCTCTAAACAGTCATGAACGAAAGACTGTTTAGTATCTACGACGCTTGTTAGGGCCTTCAAAGTTGGCCCCTTGGCTCCCTCTACCAAAACCACCAGGACCACCACTAACAGGACCTACGCCACTCATCGGTGCTTGAGGGGTTTCAGAACCTGTTCTACTACCCATAGGTGATCCCATCTGAGACGGTGGTCCTTGCGGAAATCTATCATTGTGCTAGAATACCACATAACAAATGTGAAGTCCATTTGGAACACGCCAAATATAAGTGACAAGAAAAATTGGCACAATCCCAAGTGGTGGTGTCATGAAGTTCAGCGGAAAGTCCAGCAGAATCAGGATCACACATAGAAGGAAGAAAGGAGCAATTTAATTAGTTACTATGTTTTAAAAATAAAAAAATAAAAGAAGCATCTGAATGAAGAGTTACATTTTGCTAATGCTATGCCCCAATTTCATGAAAAACGAACTGATTTTACAAAGTGAATGCCATCTTAAACTTAGTTATTATTTTACTGTTCTGATCTCTCTTTTTATTTTTATTTTTCACTTGGCCATGCCATATGTGGCTTGTGGGACCTTAGTTCCCTGACCAGGGAATGAACCCAGGATCACAGCAGTGAAACCACACAGTCCTAAACACAGGCTGCCAGGGAACTCCCTCTCTTTCATTAAAGTTTATACTGCATGTAACAGTTCAGTTAATAAACGTACTGTGTTTTAAAAATCAGACAAAACTGGGGAGCAGCATCACATTGTTTGAAAAAGTACTGGGTTGGCCAAAACAGTTCATTCAGGTTTTTCTGTGCCATCTTATGGAAAAACTCCAACCTACTTTTTGGCCAACACAGTAAATATTATAAAAATTTCAACAGTAATGCATTTAACATAGAAAGTATAAATAAATACAGTTATAATTTCAGTATGAAAACTTTCAAGGAAGGTGCTTTTCTGTAAAGACTATTACTGGGAAAATAGTTTTTAGAAGTCAACAAAAGGCAGAATTAAACACGAATTATGTATTCTGAAAAACTTCACAGTAATGACTACATATCATAATCGCAAAGGTTGAACAGAACTCCCTATAAGCAGTAGTAAAATACCACTGTGAAAAAGACTAAGAGGGACATTTAAATAAATGTTACCATTTCTGTGTGAGGTAGGTAAAAGCAGACCAGTTACTTTGTCTAAGTCTATGCTGATTACATGCTACACAAAACTTTAACCAAAGTATTTTTTACAAGTTTTTACTAGCTTTCAGACACTTTACTATGAAATAAGCCTCCACTGAAGGACACAGGTACAATGATCAGTATGTAACACCTGATCTGATCACAGTCAGTATTATGTTACTTCCTCGTTATCTGTGTAGATACTCATTTAAAAAACCTGTTAGCATATCCAGTTTGTCCAAATTCTTAAAGGACTATATTTAAAGTAAATAAAATTTAAAATAGAATACTGCATCCATCGGTTCTAAGACCCATATTCACTGCTTGCATCTCTGAGATCAGGAGGGTTTAGAGCTGATGGCAGGTCTGAGTCTTAACAGCAATACCTTCTCTTTCTCAGCAGTAATGGTATCTTCTATTCCAGAACTGAGCTTCCTTTCCCAAATACACAGTCAACTAATTTCCCCTTTCTTAATGTTACTTAGGACAACCATTAACAAAAACCAAATAAGAAAATGTTTTACCAATATAAAGTCTCATTTAAATAGTGACAGACTTAAAGGGAAAATAAAAATGGTATGAGTCTTGTCACTGATACTGAAAATATGAAGTACAACTGAAAAACATTTTTATAATATGTAACCCAGACAAAGATATCTTCACACTCTCAAACCAAGATATGAAATTGCGTAAATTTAGTAGTAAATGTAACTGAAATTTCTAGGTCTATTTAGTGAGAATGCAGTATCAATATGTTTAAAATATACTTTAAAACTTTAATGTAAATTTTTTTACAATTAAATTCTCTGAAATTACTCATAAGTGATTTTTTTAAAAAAAGACAGAAAACTGTGTTTTCATACATATTGGGGCTTCGTACCTCACCAAAGGTAAGGAATTCAGAGGAAAAGAACACAATCACAAAATACTAGAATGTAAACTGAATGGTGGTAAGAGGTGTATACAAATGAATATCACTGTAAAATGACTGTAATTAACATACACATCTGCTATACACTCATATACAAAAGCATGCCGTGGATCATAATCCTAACTCTTGAGATAATAAAAAATTGCCTCTCATAAATCAACATCTAAGTTCATAAAATTACCTTTTCTTCATTGGACACTGATCTTTACTGACAAAACAAATGATGCCAAATTATGTTAAGTGTGAAGTTACCTTTGGGGCAGAATACTACTGATATAATCACAATAATGTGCATGATACATTACCACTGCTCCATTATCTGGCATCATTGGAGTTCCCATATTTGCAGCTCCTTCTGGCCCCATGGCAGGACCAGGACCCATTGGCGGGCCAGGAATAGTTCCTCTGTTGTTCATATTCATACCCATCATTGCAGGAGGACCTTGGTTACCAGCAGGTGCTGGGCTAAACGCATCTACGCAAAACAATCTATACTTAGAGCTGTCCTATCTTAGTTGAGTAAACATTTAAAATTTAACAATACTTAGGCAATCTATATAACAAGAATATTATCAAAATCATTTTACTTCCTTAAGAATGGAACACTCAATTATTGACTCTGATAGAACACTACATTTGCTAAACAAATGTACATATAACAAATGAGAAAACTATCAATTATTTTATGTCTGAGACTATCAAAGCTTGAAAAGTTTTCTTTAAAACATTAGTATTATTTGCTGCAGTCTGCTTTTTAACCTAATTAATACTCCCTTATGAGTGAAGAAAGTATGACATCTCTCTACCAGTTTAAATTAACAGCAAAGGATTAGCACTTACAAAACCACTTAATTTTCTTAAAGTCATGACTAAAAATACTAGCACGTAAACTATATTAAATTGTGATGGGAGAAACCACACCCTCATATATAGGTATATATGTGTGTGTATATGTATATATAGTGTAGGTATGTGTGTGTGTGTACACCCCACTCCAGTACTCTTGCCTGGAAAATCCCATGGGCAGAGGAGCCTGGTAGGCTGCAGTCCATGGGGTCGCTACGAGTCGGACACGACTGAGTGACTTCACTTTCACTTTTCACTTTCATGCATTGGAGAAGGAAATGGCAACCCACTCCAGTGTTCTTGCCTGGAGAATCCCAGGGACGGGGGAGCCTGGTGGGCTGCCGTCTCTGGGGTCGCACAGAGTCGGACACAACTGAAGCGATTTAGCAGCAGCAGCAGCATATATATATAAAGTTGACTGTAAACAAATTGACTTTTACATAGTTACCGAACATCTCCCAAAATTACAGGAGGTACTTTGTTAACTTTATATAGAAATATGCAATAGAAACAAACTAAAAAATTGAAATGATTCATCATGACAAAACTTTTTTCTAAAAGCAAATGCAACCAAATACAGATAAAATATTGATACAGCTATTTGAATTTTTTTTTGAAATAATGAATAAAGAAATTCTGGAAATGAGAACAATCAGATACCTCAAATTTTTTTTTCATCAAGACATCCATCCACCTGCCTCATGTTAACTACAATAATGTTTAAGCTGTAATACAACATTTATAATGACTTCAAATACATTTTTAGGTATCCTCTTGTAACTTTTTAAACTAGTTATACTTGATCATTAAAAATTCATGACAAAGACTGAATTTTCTTCTAGTATTAGCTAGTTAATTTCATGACATTCAGAACTCAATTTCTCAAAAACACATTATAATAGGAGTGGAACTTGTCATTCAAATTCACAATTCAGTATCCAATGAAGCTCAACTTTGCACAAGGCCAAGTACAGGAACTGCTGAGGGAGGAAGTCTGACTTCCTGTCGTCCTGGCAACATACTCTGTGGCTCCTTCTGAATCCAATCCCCAGACCCCAGCTACTTCCTGGAAAGGAAGTAGTTCCTTAATCCCAAAAAGTTCTCACTAGTAAATCTACACTTGAACTATCCAACTATGTTTCTATTCCCTTAGGATAGCTACAAATAAAATTTTTTTTACTGCTGCTGCTGCTGCTAAATCACTTCAGTCATGTCCGACTCTATGCGACCCCATAGACGGCAGCCCACCAGGCTCCCCCGTCCCTGGGATTCTCCAGGCAAGAACACTGGAGTGGCTTGCCATTTCCTTCTCCTAGACTTCTACAACTTCTCCCACAAGCAAAATGATTAAGGGCAGAGGCATGATCCAGGAGGAATTTCACCTCAACTTTCCCCAAAAAGAACAGATCAAGGATTAGGGTTGTTTTTTTTTTTTTTCTTTTAATTAAACATAATTATCACACCTAACTTCTAAGATACAATATAACTATACAAGTATGCGTATAATAAAAGACAAATATTTTCAAGTATCAACAGTTGAAGTACTCTTATTTTTAGTAATTATGTTCTTCTACCAGATGGCTGTAATTAGACTAAATGTAAAGATCTAATAAGGAATGTAAGAATTATCTGGTCCCCTGAAAAGCAATTTTATAAATTGTGTTCTACATGGAGTACACCAGAAAACCTACTGTCACATATCATCTATGTAACTTGAGAGAATATGACAATTTACCAACTGAACAGTGACATTCAACTGCATGATAAAGACTTAGAAGTCATAACTCTCAGTTTGAGGATAAACTCTCACTTTGAATAAAATGTAAAAAGGAGAAAATTAAATGGAGTGGATGTTAGGGGAGCTAAGTAAGTGTTCAAACATGGTTCTTCAGTGAATAAATTCCCATCAAAACTTTTAAATCTCTTAAATTCCTAACTAAATAAGAAATCTAAAGGTATATTCTCCCATTTCTTCTAATAAAGTTGCTCATCAAGTCAGACTGTTTTCATGGTCCCTAAAACATCAGAAATATTTCAAGTTTGGTTCCGATGTTAATGGACAATCTAACAATTATAGTGGCATTTCAAACTACCTGTAAATGGCATTTCAAACAACCTCACACTGAAAATCCTTAAATCCACCTGGATTATATTATACACCAGCCCACAATTCACTCTGAAAATGATATAAACACTCAACTACTTGTACATCACTATACCCTCAACTGTACTACCTGATTTAAAACTTCTCATGTACTCTTGGTTCTCTGATTTTTTTCATGTACCACTGTACTACAACTGTACTACACAATTAAGTTCTTTGAGTTAAGGGCCATGTTTTGTGCTTCCTCTGCATCTCAGAGATGGTCAATAACCACTTTTTTGCAGATAAGAAAAGTGACAAAAGTAAACAGCAGTTGTCTTAAATGATTTAGATTAGCTAATTGGCAAATGGCATTAACTGGCATGGTGGGAAGCGGTCGGTCATGAAAAATGCTCAACATACATATTAGATGCTTTCAGATTTCTTATTCCACACACCGTGCATACGTTCTAAGCACAATGTGGATCTCCTCACTGGGAGTGCACTTGACGCACTGGAATGTTAAGGTGATGTAATCCTTGCAACAATATGTACATTTGACTTATGTAGATTTAACCTCAGCTTCTGTGAAACTCTTGTAAAACTTATCTAAATCTCAAAGGTGTGACAGTTAAAATTTAATAAAACTTATGAAAACATGCCACTTATGTTTCTCTTAGCTTATTTACTTAGTATTGCTCCCCTGATGACCTGGGTAGACAAGCAATCAATATTAAAGTGCTACTATGAACATTTTCTTAAAAACTTCACATCAATTCTAAAGATATACATGAGCTTAAATATGTAAGATATATCTCATTTACTTGACAAGTCACACATGTCTCCAGTGCATTTCTGTGTATGATACTGTGGGCTAGGGCAAAATAAGTTAAACATTCAGTAAAATAAATAAAAATAGCTTCAAAGTTATGCAAAATGTTGTTAAAATAGAAATATATAAAATACTCTCAAAAAGTTTAAAGACACTATAACTCAGAAGCTAGCAAAATTCCAACACCAAAAAGCCAATTGCAGGGCATGAAGTTTGATTTTTAAAAGTACAACATCAGAGCTGTATTATACCATGTGATGACTACAAGTTTCAGGTTGTTAATCAAAACCTGTTTACAGGTTTCTTTCGTTGCATCTATTAAAACATAATACATCTTTTAGCCTTCGAATAAACAAAATAAAATTGTTCTTCCTAGCATGTACTTTAAATATACTGATTTTTTTCTCAGTTTAATAAATGTAGGAAATTTCACCACTTACAAATGTTGGTTCCAAATTTTTGTTACTGACATACCACAAATAGCATGTATAGTTCCCTGAAAAATGACAAGTAAGTGACAGAAGCCTGTGCTTCAAATCCCTACCTCCCATGTTTATTGCTCCACGGGGACCCATATCACCCATTCTCATTTCCTGTTCTCTCTGTAAGTAAACATAGTTGTCACAGTCAACCTATCGATCTTAGGACTTAACATTTCCCATCTAAAATTAAAAAGAAAAAGATAAATTGGGACATAATGTTCCATTAAAATTTTAAATTTCCAACATCATTTACTTAATAAGAACACTGAAAAGAAACTTCACTCTCACAGCCTTAATTAAACGTATTACAAATGCTTAGGGCATCCAATTTACACTTCTATATATTACCAGTGAGTAATACATAAAATCTATTACATGACATTTTTAATATTATTCTTCCAAGAGATCATAGACACATGCCTAGAGTCTAGAAGAAGAAAAATCTAGTAATAACAACCAAGAAGACCAATTATTTCTCCCACCTAGGTCTCTAAAGTCTTAAAACAGAAATGACCATTACCGCTTTCACATATCAAATGTATTCAAACACACAACACAGCTGTGGGGCACTAAGCCAAAAATAAGGTTATAGACAATTTTCATTTTTGCAATATAATTCACCTTTGCATTTTTCTTCAAGTCCTCTGGCATTATTTCACCAGGTCTTTCAGATATACCATAAAGCCTCCACTACATACAAGCAATTATTGAAAGCTCAACATAATATTGCTTCCTTTATCTGAATAAGAATTTTTTTAGAAACTGAAATAAAGTGTTATCACACAGTCATCAAGTTCTGAAACAAAATGCTCTTGAGGTTACCTATGACATAAAAGGCCACACAAATGTACAAAACATTTTAAGTTTCAGTACAAAAACTATTCCTTAAAAACTCATTTACCAACAGTTACATAGAACTTCAGTGAAATCTCTAGGTGAAATTACCCAACATATTGTAATTGAAATTTACACTATTATTTAATGATCTTTTCCAATACCAGACAAGTGTTACAAGCAGCAATCATAAAAAAATTCCAAGTGATGTCTAAATCTAAAAAAAGCATAATTTTTCTATTTTCAAAAGCAGTTTTATTACAACGGGTTGGTTTTAAAACACTAGTGAAAAGTACCTATAAAGCTAGAAATGAAGGAAATAAAAAGCCTATAAATGGAGAAAAACCACTAAGCAGCAAGTCAACTAACTGCCCATCTAACCTAATGGAGGTGCCTCTAAAGCTAACCCATAAGGAAGCTACGACATGAGAAAAACACCACTTATGTAACAGTTCCATGAAGAAATGTTTCTTGTTGCCCAGAAAATCTGAATACCAAAGCTTTCTCAAAGTTAACGTTTAACTTTCCAAAAAATAAATTTGTTTCATCATAAAACATTTGACTATAAACAGGTAGTATTACTGACCAGCAAGAAAGCTAGACTATTTTATAAAACTGATTACCAATGAAGTCATGTAATTCTGAAATTATAGGGAAAATATTATTCTATAATCATACTTCACACTATTATCAATAAATTAAGCCAAGCTCTCATTTCCTCAGCAGTAGAGCCTACTGATAACATGTGGACTCTTTCAGCAAACCCAAAATCTTTAACATTATTATTTACAGGAGATACGTCTCACAAAGAGCTGGCTGCGCTCCAGTACCAGAGTAAAATACATGGATTTTACGGTCCCAACATGTTGGAGGGAACAAAGGTTTAACTAACGTTTTTACTTTTGATTTGCCTTAACTATGAAAGACTAGGTAGGCAATAGCTAATCACTGACAGAGAGTAATTATTAGTCTCACTGTTTGAGACTTCAATTTTCAAATCCCCTATATATTCCAACACCCATACTCAATGCCTGCAATTCATGGTGGGGCATCAGAGAATCCTTTTTATTGTTTAAACCTCTTTATGATTTCAGCATTACCTTTCACCTTCTGAAATAATAGTGTTTAGTTTTATCATTCATAAAGTACTTTTTAAAAAAACATATTGTATTAGTCTATTTCCTTCATTAACAGAGTTTTGCAGAAAGCGTATTAACATACTGAAGAGATCTATGGTTTTAGGTCAACTATTCAACAGTGACCGAAACAGTCCCCTTTTGATGCTCTGTTATAAACTATTTCCAGTTTTAAAATATCTTTAAATGAGACAATCAGAATGTCATAACATTCTAAGGTAGCAGAACATTGGATTACAGTAACAATTCATGCTATGTATTACATCATTTTTCACTAAAAATGCATAATTTGTTAATATTTCCCTAAAGGAAACTGCTGAGACTATTTTACATAGCTATAATCACAAGATTAAGAAAAGAGATAATACAGATGACAGATCAATTTTTAACTAATTTAGAAAAAGCAAAAATTTTAGCTCCCTAGTTGTATTTTAAGGTTATTGTAACTTTCTATAAACCCATTGCTACATACTTCCAGTAAAATGCAAGAGGCAGAGATAATATTTAAGGGTAGTGTTATCAGAAGAAATTAAGACAGTCCTTCTCATAACTTGATATATTGAGTATCAATAAGGAGAAATCACTTGAAGTTCACTGTAACTATATACCCACCCAAAAACAATACATAAAACCCTCAACGGCTCCTGCAAATGCTTCTAATATATTTTAAATTGGAACTGATACAATAATATGTGTGATATTTTTATAATACAAATTTTAATATTATTACTTAACCAAAATTATTGTGGTTTAACAGGCAACAATTTATATGTAAACAAAATCTCAAAAGACTGCAGCACTATATAAAAGGAGAAAGCTAAGATGACAGTTTTAATTAATTCAACAAATCCTCACAGCAACCCTATGAAGTAAGGTCGAATGTTATCCTATTTTAGAGATGATAAACCTAAGGCCCAGCATTGTTCAATAACTTATGCAGGATCATACGTGTAGCAAAGTGATTGAGCTGACCTATAAAAATCTGCCCAAATAGAGTTCATGGAATTATCTTCTTCACAAGGCACCTTCATTCTTCAAGAATCTTATTAAAAACTAAGAAAAAGCAATGGTTTTTAATATGTTTTTACCATATTATTAAGAAGGTGTTCAATTATAAGAATTATGCATATGTATTTTTGAAAACTGGTTAGTGAAACATGCTTAAATACACAGTTGACCAAAACAAAAGTACAACTGATCCCAGAGCCACATTGTATCAGAGCAACAGTTCATCAACACAAAGTTCTCAAAATGTGGTTCATGGAGTGAAAAGAATCTCCCAAGACGCACCCAAGATGTGCACGACCTCAAAGCTACTTCATCAGAACACAGTTCTAACATTGTTCTATCTGGGCTTTCCACTGAGACACTCTAGGGCACGGTGCAAGAGCAATGGTGGGCAAAAATCCTAGTGTTAAGAGCACAAAGCAAGGCATCTGCACTCAATTTTTACTAGCAATCACTGTACTCTTCACATTACAATTGCAGTTAAATAACTTCAGTCACGGCTGCCTGGGCCAGAGCACCTGGAAAAGACTAAAGATTAGATTGTAAGAAAAGAAAATATAGAAGCCACATTTCAAACACCTGTACTTTATTTTCATTCGTTGTGGCTGAGTCAAGGCATATGGGATCTTAGTTCCCCAATGCAAGCGTGGAGTCTTAATCCCTGGACCACGAGGAATGTCCTTAAAGACCTGCTGTACAACATGGGTCTGAAATAGCTATCAGCACAAAGCATCTCTGAATTGTGTGCAGTTCCTTAGTTGAGTAGGTCAGAACCCTGTCATGAGACAGGTGAAAGGGAAAAAACCCACAGTATTTTCTCTAGCAACAAATGAGACGTGGTTATCAGGGCAAATGAAGCCTATCAAATGGGTGACATCAGTCAAAAGACAATTCTGACCAGGCTTCAGAGATGCAGCACATCAGTTTTTGAAAAAGAGGTGTTGAATTTATGTGGAAAGGAAAGCAGACTATGGCGAATATATGGATGAAAGAAATGTGAGACGACAAGCAACGACAATTACAGCTGATGTTAAATTTCTAGGTGACCAGACGAAAGACAAGGCATAGAATGCATGATTCTTCTTTGGCCATTGTGTGGTACAGTCTTACTTCCAAATCATGACAAACAGTATTTACATTGTATAAGGACAAGAATTAAGATACTTTATATTAAAAAATAATAATTTCAACTATGAACACCTGGATGAAATAGTAAAAAGGATTAATTTTATGAACTTTCTATCTTTAGGTACATGTCTTTAATTATTCTATGCAACAAAATAGATGTCTACATTAAGCATTTCTGCTGCATTCTGAAATAGGGTGGGTATTTCAAGAAAACCACTTCTGTGACTGGGCTGCAGCTGAGTAAGACACATTTTATTGGAGCAAGATTATTACTTGAGACAGCATTTGACAGACAAGCAGATTACTAACCTGTGTAATTTCTTATAAGTGGATGGTATTAAGAAATGTGACTTGTTTTAATTTTGTATAACAAAATACATTAACATTTAGATAGTAGGTGAAACTCTAGGGATCACTATTTTTCGGTTTGGTACATTACAAACTCATGCATAGGAAAACAATCCACTCAAAGATAACGTAGACAAATGGATTCTAATGCAAAAGAGTACTTTTAAGAAACTACTGCTTGTCAAGTTTCACTGCAGTATCAAACAAGAATATTTCAATTATCTGAAAAGGTTAAAATATATATATATATACACTTGTCTCCATTTACTTATCCATGTGAAACCAGGTTTCCTTCATGCTCTTTGACCAAAAGAGCAGTTTGCAATAGGTGGAATGCAAAAGCAAATATGGGAAGCCAGCCAGCCATTTTCTTATAAAACCCAAAATTAAAGAAATTCACAAAGGAGTAAAACAATACCACTCTTCCACTACACAAAGTCGAGCACTAGAGAAATTTGCAAAAACTGTAAAATAAGGTCCCTCTTCCCACTACAACACATTTTCTTTTAAATGTCTCTTTAAATTTTTAATATAGCATTGATATAATGTAATTAAAACCTTTTTGGGGTCCTCAATAATTTTTAATAGCTTTTAAAAAAGGTTTGAAACCAAAAAGCTTAAGGACCACTGCTTTTTAAGTTCCTG
Source organism: Bubalus bubalis (assembly GCF_019923935.1). Classification (NCBI taxonomy): domain Eukaryota; kingdom Metazoa; phylum Chordata; class Mammalia; order Artiodactyla; family Bovidae; genus Bubalus; species Bubalus bubalis. Next base: position 53,416,753 of record NC_059169.1, read on the forward strand.
TCAATCTTTACTCATGAAAATGTAAAGCAGCAGAAAATTTGCCCTAATGTAAATTAACTAAACCAATATACCTTAATGTAGAACTAGATATTATTTTATAGAAAATATTGACTTTTTTCCTTAATACTTAATGTGCTAAAATATGTATATGAATGCCTAGGGTTTAGGAAACAGTAAACTAAACAAAAACTGACTTTACATAATTATCAGCTGGAATAACATTCTGCAAGCAATGATATGGTGTGTTCACCCAACACAATGATCAATCTATGTACTCGTCTGAGTGAATACAGTCCCAACAGCTACTATCCTCCTCCTTTAATCCATGAAGTCCTTTCTCGGGTATGTCTCTAAAGAAATATCTAAGGATCACGATGTGCTGTTTCAGTTCCATGTCTTAATAAAGAAAATGCTAAAAATCCTGAAATAAAACTCTAGAGAAATGTATAAGTTCTGGCAAGTAGCAATATTCAACCCATCATTAAATATTCCTAGAGTTTTTCCTAAAAATAAATTCTTGTAGCACATGGAAATGTATCTTTTCACTAGAGAAGTTCACATAACAAGAACAACTAGACTGTTGGAGAGTCAGACTTTCATTAGAGAAGACAAACTGTCAGCATCTAGAAATATTAGGGAATAAACATATTTATAAACAAGAAAGCAACAAAAGTCAATTATGTAAAATATTTTTTAAAAAATAGGTATAAAGAAAAATAAAATCACAAAAAAAGGTAGGCCACTTTGCCAAGAAATTATCCACTCATTTAAAAAGCGTTATTAAAAGGTGTGCATCAAGAAAGTAATCTTCTAATAAACTAAAATGGGAAATAAGAAATGTTCCTATTAATAGAACTCAAATAACAGCATGCAAACCTTCCAACATAACCAACAAAGGCATGGAAGACTTAACACTCTAAATTCAAGTAATAAAAAACAGCGTTTTCCAAGACATTTATATCATTCACTGCTATATGGGGAGGGGGGAAAATATTTTAACATAAGACAACTATTAAAATATAAACTATACAGTATGTTTTCCGTTCAATTCGAATGCATGCATTCCAAAGTATCTACACCCATGAGTATGGAGGAAACATTCCTCAGTTTATGACTGCCAGAGTGAACCATTAATTCACACTTCATTAGGGAACCACAAAGAAACAGTTATCAGAACACATCTATTAGAATGTCCAAAATCCTTAACAGTGACAACAAAATGCAGGTGAGGTCGTGGAGAAACAGGAATTCTCATTCTTTGCTGGTGGGAATGCAAAACAGTATGTCCACTTTAGAAGACAATTTTAATAGGTTTTTGGTGTGTGTGTGCATGTTTTATTTTAACAAAACTAAGCCTCCTCTTACCATATGATCCAGCAATCATACTCCTCATTATTTACCCAAAAGTATCAAAAACCTATGTCCACACAAAAACCTGCATACAAATACATATAACAGTATTATTGATAACTGCCAAACAAGATGTCCTTCATTTGGTGACTGGATAAACTGTGGTAAATGTGGGTAACGGATTATTATTCAGTGTTAAAAAGAAATGAGCTATCAAGCCATGAAAAAACAGAGGAGGAACCTACTTAAATGTGTATTACTAAAAAGCCAAAATGAAAAGACTCTTCTTTCCAACTATGTGACATTCTGAAAAAGGCAAAAATATGGACACAAGAAGGGAATCAGTGGTTGCCAGGAATTATGAGGAGGGAGAAATACTAGGTGGAGCACAGAGGATGTTTAAGGGCAATGAAATTAATTACTCTGTGTGGGTATGTGTCATCACACATTTGTCAAAACCCAAGAATGTGCTGCAACGCATATAAACTATGAACTTTTGGTGATAAGAATGTGTTAGTGAAGGTTCACCTGCTGTAACAAGTACACCCCGTGTGCTGCAGGGATCTGATGTAAGGGAATCTGACAGTGAGGAGTCTGCAGGCATGTGGGGTGAAGGGAACAAATTTTTGATGTAAAAAATAAAAGTTTACTTTTTTAAAACTTTAAAATGTTTCTCTTTGAATAAATTTTATCTTAACTTACATCAAGTTTTAGTCATGAACTTGTTAAATATTCAATCAGAAACAGAAGGAACCCCAAATACAAGTAGGGGATTTTATTCTTACCTTACTGTATTCATTAACCCAAACACATGTGCCTCTTAAACTACATTCACTCAACAGTGCATTTCTAAAGCCTGGTTCAGGTAACTTAGTAGACATAATGTTTGGAAGTCACTGTCAAATTCAACTGACTAAGTAGCAAACTTTATTGCTACTTGTTAATACATAGGATGACTCTAATTGAAAATGAATTAAACGTAACTACATATAATCTAGCCATACCCATCAAGAGATAGAAGGGAATAAATATTTTAAACAAATTAATTTTTAAATAAATTTTTATTGAGCTGAGAATTTTATTTCTAATCTGTATATCTAAGGCACATTTTTAAGATCACTCTTTTCAACTGTCATGGAAAATTCCATTTGAAAAGCTGCTTTAAAGAACTGAAATTAATTAGGGGTATATAATTATTCCTCAAATTTAGTTATTTTATCTCAAATGCTTAAAGAAATCAACAATCTGGGTATCAACTACAACACATACATAATGCTTTTAATTGTATCTTACCAATGTACATATAATACAGGTGACTGGTTTGCATTTCTTTACCTATAACTTCTTATCCAGTACACTTTCATATCAAAATCAAAACAATTATCATGACTGGCCAGATCAAAGGATGAAAGACAAAACAGAAGACCAAATACCAGCTGCAAGAGAAGCAATTTCAAGTCGGTCTCACCAACAGAAGAAAGCTAATAATAAAGCATAAGTGTTTCAATGTATGAAGAACTATGTATTTAATAGATGAGAATAACTTTTTCTATTTGTGATACTAGACATAAAACAAGTTATCTTAGTAGTCTACCAGAAGATTAAAATCTTGACAAACTAGTTTCTAAATAGTTAACTCAAAGCAAGAAACTCAATATACAGTAATATTTAAAAGTACTTAAATAATACCTAAATACAATTCAAGGAGTTACTTAAATTTTACATTTATAAGAGAAACTACTATACAAGCATTTAATTTTGTTTAAAAGCAAGATTTAGGGAAAGTAATAGCACACCAAATTAAGATGTTACATCTTGAGAATCACTACTTGTAGAATCACTATACAAATTTATAACCAAAAAAGACAGGATTTGAAATGTGGTTACACAATGTAGTGGAGGGTATCACAAGACAACCAGGCAAACTTACCCATATACGTTCAAGAACTTGGAATTCTAAACAGAAGTCCATTTCACCAGCAGAGCATACTTACAAACTCAAGGTTCCTGCTCCCTACCACTCAGTTCAGTTCAGTCGCTCAGTCGTGTCCCAACTCTTGGTGACCCCATGAATCGCAGCACACCAGGCCTCCCTGTCCATCACCAACTCGTGGAGTTTGCCCAAACTCATGTCCATCGAGTTGGTGATGCCATCCAGCCATCTTATCCTCTGTCATCCCTTTCGCCTCCTGCCCCCAATCCCTCCCAGCATCAGGGTCTTTTCCAATGAGTCAACTCTTCGCATGAGGTGGCCAAAGTACTGGAGTTTCAGCTTCAGCATCAGTCCTTCCAATGAACACCCAGGACTGATCTCCTTTAGGATGGACTGGTTGGATTTCTCTACCACTAGTAGTTAGTAATTACACAGGGATACTGACATTCACATTTATCTCATTTGATCTGGTAAAAAATTCTGACATTTCAGGTGATACTACAAAGCTTCAATACAAAGTACAGAATATACAAAATACTGATTGGCCTTAAAAAAATTTTTTTCACATAGTTATCTCGTAGGATAACTCCTGTAACAGGTTCTAAATGTTATAAGAAGTCACAAGGGAGAAGTAACAAGTTTTTATGCCTTCATAAAATGTTTTGTTATGATTTCAAGCTACTTAATAATTGAACAAAACTCCTGTTATTTACACTGCACATAGTGGACATTTCAAAATCTGTGTTCACTCTAGTTCACTTGTATTAGCAAATACAAGTAAGCTCTCTTCTCCAGCCTCTCTTAAAAAGATAAACATTAGCTAAAGTGCTTACCATTCTGAACCAAGTAAGATGAGAAGAACCTACCATTTCAAATATACCTACAACACAGCAGAATAATAAACCAATCACATTAGCTTTTAAAATACACCCAATATAGCCCCTCAACAGTGCAGAGACTACACACTCTTTCTCAAGAAGGCAAATTTCTCTAAACTTTCAGAACTTTTTTTAGCTGTGTCTCTTAACCTACTCTACATAGGTCCTGTGTACCTAAAATACTCTAAAATCCTCAAAGATGTGTGTGACCCTAGGCTTGATTTCTTTCTGTATCCTCTACAAAGCTCAGGACTATTATAAACACAGGAAAAACAGTGAACAAAATTTCCTTACTAAAGGAAATCTTCAGTCTTCCTGTAAGTCTAACAATCTTGAAGGGATATACAAGTGGAATGCGCCTACTAAAAAGTTATATGTGTGAAAACTAAGCATAGAAAATGGCTATTTTACTCTTCACTATGTGATACCATTATGAACACTACAAAAATACATCAACAGCTACGTCTCAATGCCACCTATGTTTCAAAACTACTGATGATGAACATCTGAGACTTTAGTATTCAATAAAAATACTGAGGTTTGGTGGCTCTTAAAGAACACTCAAAACCATGTGATTGAGCTGCTTGCTGTAGTCTGAAAGACAACTATTTAACCCTCCCAGTTTACATTTAAGTAACTATAAGATAACAAACACAAAATGACCTCGAGAGGTCAACTACTGAACAAAAATGTCAGAAAATAATTAGAAGGCAATGTAAGTACTAAAAATCATATTAAAAATGATCCAGGATCACAGCTGGGGTGAGTAGTCAGAGATTATATATGTGCTGAGCACACACATTCTCCATGAGGGAAAAAGGGATATGGAAGTTTCTGTGGAAAATAAGCCTCTTTGAGACTATAATGGAAGGTAAGGTCAAAGAAGTCATCTAATATGACACAGAGATAATTAAGTCTAACAAACTGTTCTCTGATGAAGTGAAGTGTGTAAAGAATCAAACCACTTCCATCTGGATTCATTCAAAAGATTTCAAAATATGAATGATAAAACAGAGGGGGGAAAATGCTGTTCATAATCATAACAAGGGAACAAGGGTGACCACAAACACAACTTGATTTGCCTAAGATGGCTTATTGTATACCTGCTGTTTAAAAAAAAATAAAAAGAGAGAAAATTTTACCTAGTACTCATATTCACTTGTCCTAGTCTGGATAAAAACTTTAAAGTTTTCCCTACAAATAATTAGATATTATTAAAATAAATAAATAAATCCTTTTGAGACGTGATCAAAGATTTAACAGCTGGTTAAAATGGTATTATATCTTCAACCCAAATTACACAAATCATCAAAACTCTAAAGATCATCTAGAGTCTATGTTAACTAACATTATAAAAATGTTATCTTTGCTTTTATTTGATTATAAAGTCTATGTACCATCCTAAAATATTCAGAAAAATTCTTGGCTCACCGTAATAAATCAATTAAATTATTTTAATAAATAAATGAAACCATATTAACAACAAAAAATGGTCACAACTAGTGCATCCTATGAAAGACCACTGCAACAAACCTATTATCCATTTTAATTTTCACCATCAGGTCCAAACCATCAGAAGTGGGCTTCCATTATACCAGCAATTGGCAATGACCTTCCCACACCTAAATCTGACACCAAACCCTACACCAAATAACTCTTCTTATTTCCATAGGATGATGAAAAGTGTCATCCTATGAAATGTATCAGTTACTTAACCCTTCCAAAATAATGCAATTTTCTTCTGCAATACAACCAAATCACTTGTTAGAACTAAATAATTTACTGAAAAAAAGAGAATAGCCATGAGAAAACCACCAAATTTTGGCAGCTTCTCTCAAAAACTCAAAAGCCATTTAAGAAAATGTATTTGGACCTACTCATTACTAAGTGACAAGTTGGCTCTGCCAGCACCTATTAATGAAACTTTATTACTGGCTAGAATTTCTGTTGAGTTTTATACAGGGAAAACAGGGGACTGTTTGGTGGGAGAGGGGGGGAGGTTATAATTAAATCAAGGGATAATGATAAAGAGAAACAATACCCACACAAGAAGCAGGAAGGGACTGGAATAAAATTAAACAAAGGCCAAATGTGGCAATCCGGATCAAAGGATTTGCCTCAACTGACTGAAAAAAAGAGACTTGACCACTCCAAGACATCAGCAATGTGGCTGTGACGCTGTATCAGCTCTTCCCATAACTTCTGCTCTGACTTATAACCATGACTACGAATGAACATTCAGGACACTAATCTGGATTCTTCAGAACCAAGAATCAAGGTTCTAGGATATGAGGCATTCTGCTCAATAGGCCTTCTAAAAACACTGGAAAAAAAAAAAAAACAAATTAATAAAATTACATCTTAAATCACAAATTCTTTATGAGTTTCGTTAACATGGGGCATTTTTTTATAGATTCCCTCCCCTAACTGAAAGGTTGTTGCTGAGCGGTGGAAGACGGCAGGATTCTCGGCCTCAAGAGGAGAGGAGGGGCCAGTGACGAGGTTGATCGCTCAGAGAGTTTGTGTGATAAGGTTTTGTTAAAGTATAAAAAAGATAGAGACAGCTTCTGACATAGACATCAGAAGCAGGCAGAAAGAGGGCCTCCCTTACTAGTCTTTAGCCGGATGTTATATAGCTACTAACAGGATATTAATTAGACAAAGGAAATGTCTCAAAACTCAGAGACTGGTATCAGGCCCCTCACCCAAAACATGCATTTTGGGATGACACTGACACAAGGTGAGTTGTCCTGGGCACAAAACTATTGACATGAATCTTTAACAAGGGCAGGTTTCCAAGCAAATACTAGTCTCATGAACATAGCTTAAGAGAACATTTGCATGAGTAAAACATACTGGTTTGTCAAGTCAGTTCCAAGTCTTAGGCAGAACCAACTTGAAAACAGAGTCTAGCTTAAGAAAAACATTTACGTTAAGAAAAATGCATTGGTTAGCTCAAGGTTCAAGGAAAGTTAAGTTCAGGTGGAACCAGGTGTCGTCATGGCAACATAGAATTTTAAAAGAAACCTCTTTTTAAATATGTATAGAGAAGGGAAAAAAATCTAACACTTGTAGTTTGTTTCTTCCTGCTGCTTAAAAGAGAGATAAAAAATGTCTGACACTTGCAGGCTATTTCCTCCATTCGGAGACCTCTGGGCCTTCCTGCCTGTTACCCTCTCACAACTCTCAAACTGACCAGAGATCACAGGTCAGCAAACTTTTTTGGGAAAGGACTGGATAGTATTTCAGGCTCTGCTGACCATACAGTCTTGACACAACATCAGAGTTATGTCACCACTAGTCAATGCTACCATTCTGGGGCAAAGCAGCCATAAGCAAAACATAAACATGGCTGCATTCCCATAAACAGGCAGCACTCTGATGTGGCCTGACTTACCCTAGTCTGCAGACCCCCAGTCGAATGAAATATTTTAAAAACAAAAAATTAATGTATCATTTGAGACAACACTCCGTTCCATATAAAGGATGAAAGTCCAAAAAAAAGTTGCCACACCAAAAACCTACAGAGCACAATTCACACAGAAGGCTGTGCCATTTGTACTGTTAACTAGGTGAGCCCTATCTCCCATGCAGAATGAACCTAAGTTCTCACTTTACCCAAAGTCCCCAGGTTCCATAAAAAATTCAAGTAGTATCACTATATTCATCTCAATATATGTCTCATTTCAACATCTGGCCAGTGGTTTCTGACCTTCGCTAATGAAAATAAGTCACCCAAAGAGCTTTTTAAAATGCTGATTCCACGCAACCCAGTCCCATTGGACTATATGTCAGGCACTTTTCTAAGGTCCACAGAAATGCTGCAAAGGTTGAAAATTACTGGATTTTCAACCAGTATGCTCCCAATGGATAATCCATCAGAATCTACTAAAATCACAAAATGAATCGGTGAGTAGGATGGAGACCTGGGCACCCACCTTTTTTAAAAGCTCCCTGATTCCTTACTATGCATGATCAGAAATACTACCAAGAAGAGGCCTCTCTCTCTTAGCTGGGCTGCACCCCCTCACTGCTTGTGGCCTTGCTGTCCAATCCCAAGAGCTACAATGGACACCTCTGACTAAGGAACAAAGGTCAAATTACTGCCTTGGCATATAATAAACATTCAGGTTTTTATGTATGTGCTCAATTCTCCAGGGCTATTCCCACCTACTCAAAAAGGAATAAAAATTACATATATATATATGAAAAAGATACGAAGGGCTATTCTTTTCTTTACTAAAACCCAAACATTAATATTGACCATGCCAGCCAAAGAAACTACTTAAGTTTTAAAACAAAGAAGCATCCAATCTCAGAGAAGGCAATGGCACCCCACTCCAGTACTCTTGCCTGGAAAATCCCATGGACGGAGGAGCCTGGTAGGCTGCAGTCCATGGGGTTGCTAAGAGTCGGCACGACTGAGCAGCTTCACTTTCACTTTTCACTTTTCACTTTCATGCACTGGAGAAGGAAATAGCAACCCACTCCAGTGTTCTTGCCTGGAGAATCCCAGGGACGGGGTCGCCTGGTGGGCTGCCGTCTATGGGGTCGCACAGAGTCAGACACGACTGAAGTGACTTAGCAGCAGCAGCATCCAATCTAAGCACTGATCCAATTCTCCAAGTCGAAGTATTTTATAATTACATGATACCACTACTAAAGCCAGAAAGATATTTACATGTTTTATGACATCGTCATTTTTCCAAGAAAGTTTACTCCAAGAAACTGCATTTTTAAAATATTCTAATTAAAATTTCCTCTTTACTCCAATCCAAGCTGTATCCACAAATAAAGACTGGTACATACATAGCAGTACTTAAATTTTAAACTACTGAATCTACAAGCAGCAAAACAACCCAATATTAAAAAAAAAAAAAAAAATCATAGATTCACAAATTCTTACTATTAACTGAATAACTTCTGTGTTCAAAGCTGTAAAATTGTGATAAGTAGAAAATTTCAACCCAGAAAATGGTCCCATTATACTGTAGTAAAAACAAACCTAAATGAAATTAAGGAACGGCATAAAAACATATACAGTTACAGGAGTCAAAAAAATATTATATTGCAGGAGTGAAAAATAACATGTTTAATTTATAATTACAAATGTATTATCAAAGAACATGACTTCCTCTAAGGAGAAATAAGGTATGAAATTTAAACGACAGCTTCTAATTGATGAAGAGTTGGCATATTCATGAAACTCTTAAAAATATATTCCTATGTATGTTATAATATTATGATCAATTTGAAAGCTAACAAAAGAAAAACATGATCAAACATAATAGGTCTTTTGCTACATTAAAAAATATATACTATTCAAGACAAAATAAGTATTTATTTTATACTCCGAAGCAGCTACTATTTGTTGTGTTGGAATATTCCTAATGGGAATATTAGAAAGAAATGAGAGGTGGCATCTTAAAACAAACCAAGTAAACCTACATGACTTTTATTACTCAGGCAAGCTGAACACTTACCATGTGATTCCTCCCTTTACACTGAACAGGGAAATAAGAGAAGCACATAAGAGGGCCTAATTTCAAAGCTTTTAAAAACAAAAACAAACATTAAAATTGTTCAACAAATTTTTCCAGAGACAGTTTTGAAAGTAAATGAAGAATAACTGATGCAACAATGGCCTCGATGTTTTTCTATTAACACAAACCACTTAAGAGCTTTTGTTAATATTTCTTTAGTGCCTGATTAGCCTGATTAGTTTATACTAACAAGCATTATGAAACTAGGAACCAAATAAAACTGAGACCAAAATGATGAAAAATTTGTCTATTCATAGTTTCTTATCTCAGAAAAAGCTAAAAATAGAATGAAGACTATATTTTCTCCCCTACATATTAAATATCATTGCTACATACCATTTTAAATGATTCCTTTCCAAAAAATTAAGAACATACTAACCTTGGGGCCTAACATGACTATTAATTAAAAAGAAAAAATCACCAATTCCAGCCCACTGTTTAGTAAACTTTTTCTGTAAAGAGTCAAAGAGTAAGTCTTTTAGGTTTTAATGGTCACAAATACTGTTTAGTAGTCTTTTTTTTCCTTATCTATCAACACTTTAAAAATGTAAACACCATTCTCAGCTCGGTAGGGTGGTACAAAAATGGATGGAAGTTCCAGGCTTCCTTTGCAGACCTCTACTCCACCCAAATTAATCCTATGATGCTTCAAGTATGTAAAACATTCTTTTGGTAACTATTTAAAACTCTATGTTAAAATATTTAATCATCTAACTTTTCTGACAGCATAATCTTATGAAACAATAAATGAGCTACTTCTGAAATTCCACTAAACCTGCCATACTTTTAAATATCTAATTTATTTATTCTCAAAGTTCCCTGGCTATTACATCTTACCCACCATTAAAATGAATTTGAAACATTCCAATGTTTTAAGTATTTGCAGAATTTCAATTTTAAACTGTAGCAAGATTTCTAAATAGTTTTTGCATTAAAAGTCAAAACTATCTGTCCTTCATTAATTATGCCTACCACTTGGACATATTAAAAAATATTGATGTAGGTTTTTAAAAACTGTGAAATTTCAAAGAATCAGAGTTTGTAATCAAGCTTTCAATGTAGCCAACTTAAGTTTAACAGAACATAGTAATCATTTCCTTCTGGTCCCTAAATGACTTAAATCATTAGACCCAGCTACATATTTGCTCCAAGGACATAAAGTTTATGCCAGAAAAATTTTAAGAAAGCTAATCGCACCAGTTTAACTATAGACAAGCACTTTAGAAACTGATATACTGAGGTACACAGAAGAACTAGGAAGAATTTCCTAGTCAACAATGGAATGAAATAAAATTTCTCTAAAAAATGTATCACATGTACTTTTCTATATTTTAAGATTAAAACACTTTACTACATTTCAAAATATACGCATTTGGGAAAATTTTTAAATTCCACATTCTTTTACCACTGTAAAATATTCTCACATTAATAAATTCAACAAATTTACTTTAAAATTTAACAGTGAAAAAGAAGCCCACAATTTTAAAATGTCACTATGTAAGTATTATGTACCCAAGAAGAAAAGAGAATTGCAATAAAGCTAGTAATTACTCAAAAAAAAAAAAAAAACCCAATGCTCAGAAAACTTACTCAACTAATTTGGTAATGGGATTTAAAAATCTATTAACTTTTAGTGTGATTATAAATAACAAAAAATTTTCTAAGGGAATTTAAATGAAAATGTAATTTTCATTCAAAGGATATTTACTTGATGGAAGGCAAAATAAAAAGTTCTTGATTATTATTCTACTTAGGATTTACTTTGCTGTATTCATTTTAATTTAAAAAACTTTTAAAATTTTTCAGGGACAGAGACAGTCAGAAAAAAAGGCACCGGTGATTTGAATTACTACATTTAGCCTCAGAAACTTACTTAAGAATCATGGCTTTAAAACAGAGAAAAAAATATAGATAAGTATTTTTTAGAGTCAGTTGTTAAGCTGGCATTCATCTAAGGTGAACAACAAGACTCTGTTATAATTTAGAACCTGTGGGTTATAACACATTTGAAGTATCCTTTTTTGCCCTACCATTTTGCCTCCCTAAAACAAAAACCTGAGTCAGATAAAGTCTCTAGAACTAACTTCCAGTTTGTAAGAAACTCAGGCATAAAGAAACTTGTTGAACATCACTGCCAGGATATAATTAACAAGATTCAGGACGTGAAATATTCTTTATGAGGGGCTGTTTCTTTAAAAATAAAAACAGTAAGGAAACAATGGAAAAAAAGAAAAAGAAAGAAAACCTACAGACTAAAAAAGAATGGATGCACAACCTATTTGAAGAAACCAAATTATTTTTTTAAAAGATTGAAGACTTGGACAAATTGGGGCTTTTACTATTTAATATTAAGTAACTGACATCTTTTAAAGTATGATAAAGAAATTTTTTGAGAGTCCTTATCTTTTATAGGTCTACACTCATATAAAATTATATGAAGTCAAGGTTCCATACCAAAAATTTCAGGATTACTTAAAGATGAAAAAGATCAGCCAAGTACTAATAACTGTTATGGCTGACTAATAAGCATATACTACTCTACTTTTCTATATGTCTAAAATCTTCCAAACTAAAGAACTGACATCAATTAATGGTGAACATCAGTCAAGTGGAGATGATGGGATTTATCAAAATTCCTAATGTAGCAACAATTAAAAAAAGATAAAGTGAAATAAAGCAAAATTTAATATCCATTTCATAAAGCATGATTATCTTCAGACACTAATTTTGGTTTACTACCTGTAAGAGGTTAAGAAACTTGTTAGTTTATCATAAACATGACGATTCAGAAAGATTAGAAAATACAGTACTACATAAAGCAGTATATAAAGAATTCTAAGTAAACATCATCCACCTGACAATATAAAATCACTTTAGTTAACTAGTACTTTACTTACATTTTCCATATAGTTTGGCTTAAAGCCCTCCTGCTGTCGCCTCAGCTCCTCCTGTTCTCTGTGTCGGATCATTTCCTCTTCACGACGACGGTGCTCTTCCTCATGCCTGAGAGATTTGTAAATAAAAACTCAGGGTGTGACATATAAGCCATAACCAGATATCTTATTTCAGGCAAAATAAAATCATTTATGTGTATCATGTATTTATACATTATGCCAGTCTCTGATAATGAGTGGCTTATCAAATTTATCTTCCTTTTATTTCGCTCTAACCTCTAATAAATCAAACAAACCAATGAAATGGCAATTATCTAGGGTAAATACAAAAAAAAGTAAAATAACAGCATCCTAGCTATATGCTTACAGTCAAAAAAAAATCCAGCCTCCAAAAGCTCAAACTAGTACTCTATTAAGGAACAAAGAAAAAGCCTGGGATTCACCACTGGCAAAGCAGTTAGTACCATCCATTGCAAATTACCACACTGCTGAGACAAAAATCCTATTATGTACAGAAGGAAGCCTTCACAAGCCCCTTCTCCCTCATTGCATCAACCCACTGAGGAAATCTCCTGAGAGCAGGTATCTATGTACCACCTATTTTTGTAAATTTTGGAACAATCGTTCACTCACTGTCTGTGGCTACCTCTGGGTTAGAGCACTGTTAAATAGTTGAGACAGAGACCATATGACATGGAAAGCCTAAAATATTTACGAAGGAGCCCTTTCCCAGAAAAAGTTTGCCAACCTCTGCCCCAAAGGTATATTCAAGCACGGAACAACAAAAATCCAATGTGTATGTAAAGGATTACTATTAAATAATAATTAGCTGTAATATGATCAAGAGGGAAACCCACAAAATATTAATATTATTGAAAATATTATCTCAAAATATTGAAATACATTGAAAATATAATAATACTTAAGACATCATGCTATTGAACACTTAAAAGACTACAGTATAGTACAAAGGTGACTCTTTATTGAGGTATTCTCTTGATTGTGGTAGCCTGGAACCAAACCCACACTAACTCTTTGGTATGCCTGTATTACTGCAGTATTCATTCCTTGGTAATTTTCTCTCAGGCTCCTTTCCCATTTATTATTTGGATTCTACTTCTAACAACTAAGGAAAAGCTGTGCATTCTCCTCCATTTATTTACTTATTCGTTAAATTACTTTTATCAGCACAGACTCATGGGTATTTGACCTGAATAAACATCATTTGACAAATGTACAACCTATCATTTCTTATTTTGTTGTTGAAATTGTTCCAACTTTGGCCTTTAGGAGCGTCTTCAGTTTAGCTCCTGTGTTCTTTCAACAGGCCTGAGCTTAGTTCAAGGACTTCCCTTCACTCTGGCACAACATCAGTCAACTTGGACTTTTTAATACTGGAATCAGCCACTTTTCCAAAAAGCCCTGGTTCCTTTTATTGGAAAATGGTATTCGGAAACAAAAATCTGGGCATTATTCCCGAGGCATCACTGCTTCTGGGTAGACAGAGCTAGGAAATACATATATGTATACATATGAACCCACATATATACACATCTGTATTTCTGTATTTGTCTAGACTAAACAGCACTCAGTTCACACTGATACTGATCCCCACTAAACATGACAGGATTCATTTTCATTTTAGCCTTTCGGCCTTCTTTCTTTCTCCAACAATGAGAAACCTCAGGTCATATTTACCTAATTTATTCATTTAAGAAAGCATATATATTATTCTCAATAAAGTCTTGATCAAAAGGGAAAAAAGTAGTTTCAGAACTGCAAACCTATATCCTCTATATATTTTTTCATTATGGTTTATCACAGGATACTGAATATAGTTCCCTGCACTATTCAGTAGGACCCTATTGTTTGTTTATTCTATATATAATATTTTGCATCCCACACTGCTGACTTTTAATTACTTATTTCAGCATAAGTATAGGGCACTAATTTTAAAAGCCTAGCTGTAAAGGATAAATGTAAAAGGAGAAAGCTAGATTCAGAAAGGTTTATTTTAGAAGAGAGGAGGTTTCCTTTTATTTGGACAAGTAGAGACTTAAACACAATTACACAAAGCAGAAAAAAGCAGTAAGAAAGAAATTGAGGATGTCCCTAGTGGTAAAGAATCCGCTTGCCAATGCAGGGGACACGGGGGTTCAATCCCTGGTTCGGGATGATTCCACATGCCACAGAGCAACTGAGCCCATGTGCCACAACTACTGAGCCCGCACCCTAGAGCCTGTGCTCCACAACAAGAAAAGGCACAACAAGAAAAACGTGCACCGCAACTAGAAACTAGCCCCTTCTCTCTGCAACTTGAGAAAGCCCATGGGCAGCAACAAAGACCCCAGTGCAGCAATCAATCAATAAATAAAAATTGTTTTTTAAAAAAAAAAGACATTGAAAACAGCCCCTCGGGAAAGGAGTTAATTGGGGAGTTTCTTTTACAACAGTGGTTTCCTAACTTTAGAATGACTCAGAGTCACCTGGAAGGTTTATCACAACACAGGTGAGTCAGCTTATGACTCAGCAGTACTGAGGCTAAGATGCTGATGCTGCCTGCCAAGTTCTATAAATTCAGAGTAAGTAGGTTACAGTACGGAGAAGGCAATGGCACCCCACTCCAGTACTCTTGCCTGGAAAATCCCATGGACGGAGAAGCCTGGTAGGCTGCAGTCCATGGGGTCGCTAAGAGTCGGACACGACTGAGCGACTTCACTTTCACTTTTCACTTTCATGCATTGGAGAAGGAAATGGCAACCCACTCCAGTGTTCTTGCCTGGAGAATCCCAGGGATGGGGGAGCCTGGTGGGCTGCCATCTATGGGGTTGCACAGAGTCAGACACGAATGAAGTGACTTAGCAGCAGCAGCAGGTTAGAGTAAAATCAGAGTAGTCCTAATACAGAAACACACATACACTGATATCATCAGGTACAAAGTTGGAAAAGATATACTATACGAACTACTATCTACCTCCAGACCCTGAGGACACGTCAAACTCATTAACAGCTTTTCACTTTCTTTCATTTCCCATGATCACCTTACTTCCCATCACAGCACTTAGTACTTTAACAGCACTTTCAAAACAAAATTTTAAGCTTGCTTTACTCTACCATAGCCGTGCTTACAATTCCTAATTAAGACTGTTGAAACATGTTAAGAGTAATATTTATCTTGTATTTTACAATTAAATCTTGCAGATGCAAGAAAAATTGTTACTATTTCTTTCCACATCTTAGATCAACTACTCCCTTAAACTTCCTTCCTTAACCTAAAAGATTTTAAGTTGCCTGTCACAGTTGTCTATCATGTACTAAGATCTCTGATGCTCATATTGTTTTTACCGTGGATTCCACCACCAGATATCTCTTTTAAGTAAATTACCAGAAGAACAAAAATGAATAATGGCATTCAAACCAGTCTTAAACACATGGAAAAATCAAAACTAAGAATGCAAATATATGCATCTATAGAAAAATAGTCCAGTAAATCACAGTCCATTTTTACAGTAAATTATATGAAATAATGCCTAAGCCCTCTAAGTTCACAGTGTCTGTGAAGTGTCCACAACTGGCTAGAAACAATCATATTGATAGAATAATGAATTATGGGAGATCGTTAGTAATCCCATAACTGTAGTCAAAAATTGACAATTCTGTTTTTAATATTAAATACAACTTGTCAATAACAGACATTGGAGTTTTATTAATAACATACGCAATAAAAGCTACATATATTCACATATTCTTTACCTCAGCTGTATTTGCTTTCGTTTTTGTAGCTCTTGATTTCTGAGTTCTTCCAAACGTCTGAGTTCCTCTTGACGCCTCATTAAATCTACAAAATATTGACTACAGATTAATATTTTTAGCTTCATCTTCTGTATTTTTACATCTATAAGCATAAAGGTTCTCCAAGACTGGCAATATATGTAGTAACTTATTTATACTCATGTACCTAGCTTCTCTTTTTAAAGTCTTATCGCACCATTCTACAATGAAAGATTATAAGCTGTGTAATGAACCAGATCAGAAGCCCAAAATGATACCTTGGGAAGCATCAGCGGAGGGCAGATTAAGCATCAGACCAGAAACAGTAGGAAAAATGGGATTGGACATAGCATAAAACCCCAAAACATCCCTCCCAACACGTTTCCTCCTGCATCAAGTCAGCGTCACATGAAGAAAAGAGGGGACAGTTCCTGAAAGGGGAAAAAGGGCTGAACGCTGATGTGAACAAGCCCACTTTAAACAGGACGAGCATTCCCACTGTCATGAACTCATGTCACATATCAAGAACAAGGCTTTCAGACTGAAGCAACACAACGAAAGATGCCCATTTGAGAAGCAGTTGATAAACTTCCCAAGTGTTAAAAATACCTTTGTTCTATCCTACCAAATTATACATGCATGCATGCACTAATAAATATATTTTAAAATATATATAAGTACTCCAGATAACACAATTATTGGTTTTCTTTTTCCTATAACCACGTTATCTCAAATTTCTAAAATGAACATAAATTATCTCAAATATTTCTTAATAAAATACTATATTCAGAATTCTTATAATACTAACGGTTCAAGTTAAAATCCCACAGGCAAATAACTCTAACATCTTAACTATAACATAGGCATCATAATTATAAAAAGGTAGTATTATCCTCCCTGAAGGTTAAAAAAAGATTGAATTATGTATTAATTATGTAAACAAAAAAAGATTCAGACAGATTATATGGCTCTAGTCATCCAGGCATGATATGGTTCACTGGGATATATAGCCAAATCTCTCAGTATTCCAAAGCTCCTTCCAAAATGCCACATCCCAGACCTGGATGTTCAGTCTCAACTGAGAAACTTAAGAAAACAAAAATTAAAAAAAAAAATTGGGGGACTCTGCTCAAGCAAAGTCTATATGCACCAGGAACCAGGTGATTCAGATAACATTTAGCTATCTAAAAAACATGACGACAATGATCTTCAAACATTTTTACCATTAACTGTCAACCTTACTAGCTCATTAGAACTGCTCAAGTGCCTTTTAACCACAGATCAGTTAAATCAAAATCTCTTGGGATGTGAACCAGCTATGAGTTTTTTCTTTTTTGAAGCTCCCTAGATGACTTCATTGTACAACCAATATTGAGAGCCCATAACTGTCATATAATTTCTATAGCTGGTGAGACTGGTAAAGACCAAAAATATACAGTCTATTTATATTCCTAAGGGGAAATGCTTCAATAAGACAAAACATGGCAAGGCGAGTATCTTACTATCATTAACTAAGAAAGTCAATACAGTGTATCCTTTAACAATTTTATTGATTTTCTAGGTTTGCTACTTTTAAAACAGGAACATACACAGTAATATATATAAAAATATATACTATATTTTCTTCCATGAAAAGGAGTAAGAAAAGAGCATGAATATTTCCTGAAAACTGAATCTTCTCCTTTTAAGCTGTGCCAGTTAAGAAAGCTGCTTTGCCCTCTCAGATCATGCTTCCTCACCAGAACAGGGTACAATAATTAGCTCAAAGGATCTGACAATCACATTATCTGATAAACACACTATCTAATATGAAGCAGGAGCACGATCAACTTACAACATTTTGTATCTTCCAAATTAATTCCTTTAAGTTGCTAATACCCAAAGTTTCTGAAATTTCACAAGAAGTTATATATTTGTATACCGCCATAATAATGTACTTGTGGAGGAAAGTATTACCCAAAAAATATGTAACCTGAGGTGTTTTTTATCCTTTAATCCAGTAAATAACACTCACAGGAATTCTTCTTAAAAAAAATAATAATAATAATAATAATCCAGGAGGCTTCCCTGGTGGTCCAGTGGTAAAGAATCTGCCTGCCAATGCAGTGGACAGAGCTGTTCAAACCCCACTCCAAGAAGATACCACATGCCATGGAGCAACTAAGCACTAGCACCACAACTTCTGAGCCTAGAACCCACAAGCCACAACTAATGAGCGCCTGTGAGCCACAACTACTAAAGCCTGTGTGCCCTGGAGCCCATGATGCGCAACTAGAGAAGCCAACACAATGAGAAGCCCACACACCACAACAAAGAGCAGCCCCTGCTCACCGACACTAGAGAAAGCCTACACGCAGCAACGAAGACCTAACACAACCAAAAGGAAGTATTTTTTAAAAGATTATAAATATAAATAAAATAATGAGTATTAAAAATAACAGGCAAGAAGAGTTACTGACTGGAGGAGGGAGAGAAGATGGGAGATGGTAGAGCTGAGGAATCGTCAGCAATAAGAAACAGGGCAAGCTGCAATTTCACTCACACTTGATGCTGATGGAACACATTTTTGAAAGCTTGCAACTTGAAGATTCCTATTGAGAGGACTTACCGTATATATTTAAACATACTAGTATATGATATGAATGAGTTAAATTTTATTAGAAAAAGAGTGACTTTACAGAAACATTAGGTTTAGGGTACCAAAAGAAACCAAAAATATCTGACTAGTTTCTGTTGTTTGCTGAGCTGGATTTTAACTTACTTGGCACCAGCAGTTATTCAGTGAATTGACTGAAACTGCTTCAAAAACATGTACTAATTGTGTTAGTTGCTCAGTCGTGTCCAACTCTTTGCAACCCCATGGACTGCAGCCCACCAAGCTCTTCTGTCCACGGAATTCTCCAGACCAGAATACTGGAGTGGGTTGCCATTTCCTTCTCCAAAACATGTAATGCACAGGATCTAAAGTGGATTTTATACTAAAGAAAATGATAATCTACCATATAAAGATTTACAGATGAATGCTGACCAAATGGCTGATTCATGTCAATGTATGGCAAAAACCACTACAATATTGTAAAGTAATTAGCCTCCAATTAAAATAAATACATAAATAAAAGAAAATACTGGCTCTAGTATAAAGAATAGTTTAGAGGAGGCCAAGATTAGATGACATAAAGTCCAATAAGAAAGCCTCTGCAAACTTCCCTGGTGGTCCAGTGGTTGAGACTCTGTGCTCTCAATGTAGGGTGCACAGGTTCAATCCCTGGTCAGGGAACTAAGATACCAAATGCTGTACAGAAAAAAAAGACTAGTTGAGTCAGTAAAATTATTTCACACTTTATAAAAAATAAAAACAATGTATAAATATATAAAAGAAGGTTGCCACAGAAACCAGGCAGCTATCTGTAGAACCTTCATCTCTGACGGGCAGCCAAGAAAAGGTAGATAAAGGTTCTGTTGTTATTGTTGTAGTCATTAAGTCATGTCCAACTCTTTTGCAATCCCATGGACTGTAGCCCAGGCTCCTCTGTCCATGGGATTTCCCAGGCAAGCATACTGGTGTAGGTTGCCATTTCCTCCTCCAGGGGAGATAAAGATTTAGTGAAATACTAAATTAAAAAAAAAAAAAAAAAGGCAAAAAATTTAAGAGCAAAGTAGAAAGCAATTAGACGCTTTAAAGAAACGCAAAATTCTGGCAATTCCCTGGTGGTTCAGTGGTTAGGACTGCACACTTCTACTGCATGAGCACAATTTCAATCCCTGGTCACAAAGCTAAGATCCTGCAAACTGCACAGCACAGCCAAAAAAAAAAAAAAAAATATTTTTAAAGGAAAAAAAAAATAAAAAGTTTTATGGAAAATGGAAAAGTGATAGGAAGAATCAGAAAAAATTACATGGAGTATTAACAGAAAAGAACAAAGGGGAAAGAGAATATAAGCAGTCATAATAAGAAACCTAGAAACAAGGATGGGAAAAAGTAAGCTTCTGATATATACTTAAGCAGCTTGTCACATTAAGTATCTGACCAGTGAATATTAATAAATGTATGTTATGCATAACACCTGTTATGAGTGCTCTTAAAAATTCAGTTAACAACAAAAAAATCACACACAAAAAAAATTCAGTTAGCTCTGTCTCAAGTGTTCAAAGTCTTCTTGCCAAATACTAAGAATTTAGTCTTCCTAAATTCCCACATCCATCAGCAAATCTGAAATCTTTTTCATCTCTGCCAAGGAACATCCATCTGTAATCTTTTGACACATAATAAGAATCTTAAATAGTCAGCTTTTTTAATTTTTTTTCACAAGGAACTTCTCTCAGAAAAGCAAAAATTTTGTTTCTAGTATTTTGAGTTTGAACTGTCTTGAAACTCTTAACTAGCAACTTCAAGAGTAACAGTTATCAATGAGAAAAGTACCTTGCCGCATGAGCATCAGCTGGTGCTCGTGCCGGGCTGCTTCCATCTCCGCCTCCAGTTTCTCTTTGGCTTCTCGGATGTTTCTGTCAACCTGCTCGCGCTGCTGCTTCTCCATTTCATCCAGAGCCTTCCATCGAGATGCATACTCAAATTCAAATGTCCCAGGCTGAGCAAAACGTGGTGGCTGTTCTCTTTCCCTAAGTTTACATGAAAAGACATTAAAAGTTTTTAAACATATGTTTAAAAACTAAAACAACATATAAGAACAACAAGCATTACCATTAACTAAGCTTGTGTAGTGTTCATGGCACTGTCTGACAAGTAACCTCCAAGAAATACTTCACAGCAATGCTGTCAAGCACTTTAACAAGCCTAAGTTTAAGAAACTGCCCAAAGATGCCCAACTAATTAATAAGCAATAGAACCAGGATTCAAACCAAGACAACAAGATACTACAACCTGCACTCCCCAAATTACCACCTCCAATAAGGCCTTTTTGGTTTTCAATAAACAATTTTATATAAGGCAGTCTGTAACATATGAAGCAAATGTCCCCCAAGTTAATGGTCTGAAGTCAGATTTTTCTAAAAGTAATAACTTTTAGGGACAGTAATAAAGCAGAAACAGTTTGTTGAGTGTTATGTGCCAGGTTAATTGGCTACACCAAATAATACAGGCCTAATTTACTTCAATTTGTTTTATACTTGTTTGCCTTGCTAGACTGTAAACTCAATGAGCAAATGAAATTCCTGTAAGCCACTGTACCTAAGTACCTAGCACATACCTAGCACATTGTACACATTTAGTATTGATTTCTTAAATGAATGAATGTATGACGGGGAAAAAAATCTTTTAAATGAAGACCTATGAATGTACCCAACATTCAAAGAATTTCAATTATTCAAAAGTACTTGTATAAGAATACAATTCTCACCCACCAATAAAACTACAGATGCCTTGTAATCATAAATTTTAACTTTTATTTGGGGATGGGGAGGGGAAGATGGTGGATGGGACAAAGTTGGGAGATAGAGGAGGAGGTTGTCACAGAGGGAAAACATAGTGACAAGAAATAGCTTCAAAGATATTCAGGGGGTAGATAAAATCAAACTTAACCATGATCAAGGGATTCCAGACCTAAAAATAGAGCTTGGATCTTTTTCTTTTTAAAGCACTGACTGGAAAAGGGAAAGGAATAGAGAGATCCACCACCCACTAATTTTTCTGAAAGAACTGTTTATTAGTTAGCAGTTCCTAAGTCAGGTGTTGACTACAGTAATAAATATAAAAACTTCATTTTCTCCCAAAAGAAACACTATTGAAACAATATGGATTTGGGGCACCAGAGCTGAATTTGAATCTTGACTCTTTAAGTTTCATGAATATTCCCTTCAGAGCATAACTCTTTAGCAGTAAAGTTTAAAAATATCATGAGATCATGTAATATTTGCTGGAATAATTAAGTCATTATATAAACAAGTTTCGTTTGGGTTTTGGTTTTTTTTTTTTTTTTCAATAAACAAGTACAATCTATAAATTCTACTTCTTGTAACACCTTTATAATTCCAGTTCTCTAATTCCTGAATGCAAAAGGATGCTCTACTTAAAATCTGTAATAAGCTATAACCAGAAATCAAATGAATAGGAAATTAAATGTAAGCCTTTGAGAAACAGCATTTAAGAGAAATTTACATGGCTGAGTTACAACTGATTACTACCAATCCCTTGCTTCTAGGACACATTCTACTGGGTGTCCCTCCCACTTCAGGGACTGCTCCCACTCAGTCTCTGTTGATTCCCTTTGACCTTCCCAACTCCTGTCAAATGAGCAATCGGGAGTTGGTCCTTTGACATTCTTTTCCATCACACTGGTAACTTGAGCCCAAACAGCACATCTGAATTCCAGACACAAATTCAGCTACCTTGACAACAGATCCCAAAACAAGATTCCTGATCCTCCTCCCCCAAATCAACTCCTCCAGGTTCTCCATGTCAGTCACTAGCAAGTCTATACTTTCCAGTTACTTAGGCCAAAAACCTCATCATCACTCTTTTAACTCTCTTTCTCCCACATCTCCATATCCATCAGCAATATCCAATCTAGTTTCAAACCACATTCGGAATCTGACCACTTCTGGTCATTACCACTGTAACCACTTCCTGTCAGCAGGATCCTAAACTTACCCCCCCAATCCCACCATTGGCTCTTTATAATCTATTATAACAGAGCAGCTACAAAGCTGCTTTAAATTTAAAATTAAATCACTATCCTGCTTCTTCCTTTCACATGAATCACAGAAGCCAAAGTTAGTTCAATAGCCCACAAGCCCCACAGTCTGCACTCCTCCCACTATGGCCTAAATCCCCTGATCGCTACAAGGCTCCCCATACTCACCCTGGTCCAGTTAACCTGGCCTCGTCACTGCACCTGCACCATGCCAGTCCTCCCCCAAAGCCTGCAGAGCCGTACCCCTCAGCTGACTGAGATCCCTATCCCATCTGGTGCCCTCCCCTCCCACCCCCTTCCCCCCACCCCCGCTTTCAAGTTGTGAATCAAATACTACCCTCACAAAAGCTTCCTTAACCACCTGTATAAAAAGAGGCACACTCTTCTGCTCCCCTACACCCACTTTTCCCTGTCTTTCTGCCATCTTTATTTTATTGTTTACCCCCTGCTTCCCAAGGGCTTCCATGATAGCTTAGTTGGTAAAGAATCTGCCTGCAATGCCAGAGACCTTGGCTCAATTCCTGGGTCAGGAAGATCTGCTGGAGAAGGGACAGGCTACCTACTCCGCCACACAGCAAGAGTTTCTGGTTTATTCTGTTCATTGATACATCTCCAACACCAGTTAAAAATAAGCACCCAGGGACTTCCCTGGTGGTCCAGTATTTAAGAATCTGTCCTGCAATGCAGGGGACGTGGGTTCAATCCCTGGTCAGGGAACTAAGATCTCAAATGTTGTGGAGCTACTAAAGCCCTCAAGTCACAACTATAGAATCTGTGTGCTACAACAAAAGCCAAATCAATCAATAAAAAAGCACCCACATTTGTCATTTAAATCAACTACAAGGAGAAAACCAGTCTACACTAAAATCAAAGAGTGCTATTAAAACATGTGTAAAATGTTATTTTGAACACAAAAAATCAAATCTTAAAATCATAACCATTTTTTGGTCAGGATGAAAAGAAATACTTTTATGCATACACCAATGAGTATAAATTGGTATAATATTTTGGGAGAACCATCTACCAGAATTAATCACCATTAAATATGCATACTGTTTGATCTTAGCATCATACCTCACTTTAGTGGTTTTAAATGGTATTTCTCACTACTTAGTGTATTTATTAAAACATTATTCTTTGGTTCAGTATTTATTGTGTAGCCCTGCCACTAGAAATGTAAGCATCATGAGGGCACTGGCAGCATCTAGGACAGTGCCTGGCACAAAGGCGGTCCAATATTTAGGTTCATGCATGCAAATATTACTGTGTTTTTTGTTTTTCAGTCACACCACACAGCATGTGAGATCTTAGTTCTCTGACCAGGGATCAAACCAGCGGCCCCTGCTTTGGAAGCACAGAGTCTTAACTAATGGGATCACCAGGGAAGTTCACAACAGTCTTACTTATTATAATAAACAACTGAGTAGTTAAGAACAACACAATATATTCACACAGTCAGCTTACATAAAAATATCTGAACCACACTGAATGAAAAGTAATTGTTAAAAGGTTATTTTTCTTTTTCATCTTTAAGAATTCTTTGGAGAAGGAAATGGCAACCCACTCCAGTATTCCTGCCTGGAAAAATCCCACAGACAGAGGAGCCTGACAGTCTGTAGTCCATGGGGTTGAGCAGGACACGAATGACAGAGCATGCATGCATACACACACACACACACAACTTTGGTAGATACCACAGATTAATAAATTTTTTAAAAAAGAAGAATTCTTACCCTTTCCCAAGTTCTTTAACTAGAACCATCTTTCTACTCCTGCCAAAGTCTCCTCTTAATTCATAATACACCTGTAGCATACTCAATACAGAAGCTTTTGTATCTAAAACTCACTGTTTCTCTGGCATAGGTACTACAGACAGTATACACTTATGGAACCCACCCATGCCCCAGTTATAAAAGTTGAACTTTTCGAAGTCAAGTTAACCTTTTAACAATATACACAAGAAAACCAGCATTCCATGTAGACCAGCCCACTCTATTAACCAGACTGTTACTGGCTAACAAGACAAAATAGAACACCTTATAATCCAACAATATTCAATAACAAATGTAAAGTAATAAATACCCTTGAAAGCACATTCTAAATTTATCAGAATTTATCTTCTTATAAAATCTTACTTATGATACTGCTGAGTTTTCTGCATTAGTTTCTCTGGCAAACCATCTTCATCATCAAACTGTTCCATGGGCTCCACAATGACCGGACGAGGGGTCCTGGACAGGTAAAAAGCATTAATAAGAATTAAAACAGTATCTAGAACTAAAATCCTCCTAGAAATCTTTTATAATAATTCCAAGATACATACTTGGAAAATTTATCTGAAAAAAAAGTCTCAGAAAGTATCACATATACACACAAAATCAGTCAATAAACACTGGCTGCACCAACACAGGTGAACATATAAGTCAAAGATGAGTGCTTATTTTTAGAGCATGGAGTCTATTCGAGACCACAGAAAAAAACATCAACATAGACCTGCCTGACCACTGCAGTTAACTTCTACAAAGAGCAACGCAGAGGAGCAAGTATCCAACTCTCCTGTGTGTCTCATCCACACACATACCCGGACCCCCATCCCCTCCATGGCCTCAAACTCCCAACTCCGCCCAGCTCCCAACCGTCCATTGTCCAACCAGTCTCAAAAGGAAAAGTCTTTCTAAAACTTAATATATATCTGCCTAAAAGATATCAGTCAAGCAAAAGGGAAGGGGGTGTAGAGGGGCAGCCAGAAGCAACACAATCAAGGAAGAAATGGGGTGTGGGGACAAGAAGAGTAGATGATGAAAGAGCTGACCTGGAAACCCTCCTTCTGTATTGTTTTCCTAAGGAAGGGAAGGCTCACTGAGGAAAGACAAGAGAAATAAGTGGAGGAGATGACATGCTAATATTAAAGTTTCCTTGCTATCAGTCTCTCAGCATGAAAGCAAGTCTGAAAAACAAACAGAGATGCTTTAAAGAGAAAAAAAATCATGGCTAACTTCTGAGGTGTTAACAGAGGAGCTAGAGAGGTGAAGGAGCTTTCAGGATTCAAAATATTTCTTTCCCTTTATAAAGACCCAGAGATTAACAGAGACTAAATCCTTCTCTATATGGAAAGTAAAGCTATACAATGGTCACATAAAAAATTATTCCTGAGCTAGTGAGACATTTGATAGAGAAAAAGAATTAGAAAGAGAAATTAGAATTAGAAGAGAGAGAGAAAAAAGAATTAGAAAAAGCACGTGTAGAATACCTCGGAGTAATGAAAACAATACAATTAGAAACCTCAGGTAAAGTGAGTGGAAACCCAAAAGAAAAGGAACTTACAGGCCTCGTTCTCCAGTCTCAGACCTCATGTCCAAGAAGTAAAAACAGAAATGTAGTAAAGAATGAGTAAATACAGCCTCAGAGAGTTCACACAACTCAGTGAAGTTTGAGAAAGCAGCTGAGAACTGAACCCACCCAGCCCACAGGAGGATATGGTACTTCTAAGAGGACCCAAAAGGGCCCAAGGACAAAAGGAAGACACATCATATAAACCATTTACCCCCTGGAAGCTGAGGCAGGGCCACAAACATTCAAAGAGTAATAGAGCCAGGTAAGAACTACACCTGAGTAATTAAGTGTTATAATTATACAATTCCAACTTCAGGGACTTCCCTGGAGGTCCAGTGGTTAAGACTCTGTGCTCCCAACATACTGGGGAAAGGGTTCAACCCCTGGTTAGGGAACTAAGATCCCAGATGCTGCAAGGCTTGGCCAAGAAAAAAAAATTCAATTTCAACATAAATGTGGCCACTAGATACTTTTCTACAAGTTCTCTGGCAGAGAACTTGACAAACACATACTAATATTATATATTTACATCTTATTTCCACTATTCCATTTCTCAAGAGATACATGAGTGAGTAAGGATCACACAACCATTCATCATATTAAGACCATGTATGTTGTATACAAGGGACATCTTTAAGGGACTGTGTCTTGTTTTATTGGGATACGTGCTAAAATGTGAACATTTATGGCTTCACTGTATGCACCACTCCTGTGTCCAACCCACCTTGTTTATTTAAGTTTTAAACTTAACATAAGGACTCCAAGTTCTCACTGCTGAGGACCTAGGTTCAATCTCTGATCAGGGAACTAAGATTCCACACCCCACAAGATTTGGGCAATGCGGCGGAAAAAAGAAAGAAGGAAAATCTAACTTAAATTTTGTCTATAGGACTTTCCTGGTGGCTCAGTAAGTAAAGAATCTGCCTGCCAATGCAGGAGACACAGGTTCGAGCCCTGATCCAGGAAGATCCTACAGGCCCTGGAGCAACTGAGCCAATGCACCACAACTACTGAGCCTATGTTCTAGAGCTAGGGAGCTCCAACTACTGAAGCCCAAAATGCACCACCACTAGAGAAAAGCCCATGCAGCAACAAAAACCCAGCAGAGCCAAATAAGTAATTTTTAAAATTTTTGTTTATACATGTAATTACTTAATTTACTCCTTCTACAAACACAGGTAAATATTATATAGAAAAAAAGACTGACAACCATGTGTTAAATCTGGAATTGTTGTGATACCTTTTCCTTCTCACGTTGCCCCTAAATTAATCATTACCTTGACTCTAAAACTGATAAATGTTTAATTGTGAAAAAATTTAAACAATATAGTAATTTTTATGTAAGAAAGTAAGACCCAGGACTTCTCTGGTGGTCCGGTGGCTAATACTCAGCATTCACAATGCAGGGTCCCGGGGTTCAATCTCTGCTCAGGAAACTAAATCCCACATGCCACAACTAAGACCTGGTGCAGCCAAATAAATAAAGAGATAACTTCTTTTAAAAAGTATAAA
Source organism: Bubalus bubalis (assembly GCF_019923935.1). Lineage (NCBI taxonomy): Eukaryota > Metazoa > Chordata > Mammalia > Artiodactyla > Bovidae > Bubalus > Bubalus bubalis. The sequence goes on from NC_059169.1 coordinate 53,444,614, forward strand.
ATACATTGATAGGCAATGGAAAAATTTTTAATATTCAATTAAGATTAAATTCTGACATTCAATATTAAATAATAATATCAGGTAAGCGTTGTTTCCTCAGTGTGACAATTACACTGCAGTTCTGCAAGAGAGTATTCAAAGGATATACATGCCAAGTACTGTAATTCAGTACTGTACTCTGCAGCTGACTCAACTGAATTGGCAAATAAAAAAGGAAAAAAAAAAATATGTATGAATTTCCCATAATGAAAAAGCTATAGCAAAATGCTAACAATTAGTGAAGATAGGTAACATTTACACTAACATTAAAGGATTCTTTAAAGGGAAAATACCTTTCTCTAAACTGAAATTAAAAGACACATTTTCCTGTTTCTAAGGAAGCAACTCCCACAGAATTTTTAGGGTATAATTCGGAAAATAGTAAGAACAGACCACTACATCTTCATTTAAGTTAACCTGCAATGATCCTTAAAACAACAACAAAAAAGTGAAAGAAAAATTCGAAAAGTGAGCACTTTTCATTATCATTATGCCTCCTCAATTTGAGTTCTAAGCATGAGCACTTCTGCTGCTCTAGATATGATTCTAAAGTTTAAAGATGTAGGCATACCATTATAATCATAAATTTTTAATTTTCCCTTTTTATCATTTTTCTGCCTCGTTAGTAATTTCAAAACAGCATAGATACATAACTTATACATACTTTTTCAACTATGTGTTAATCATTATACATACTGTATACAAAGCTGTTTCTCTAAAGCCATGTATAGTATACATTTTATGACAATTTAAAGATATTTTCAAGAGAAATCTTAATTATAAAAGATGTCTACATTTAGAAACAAAATCCCTGTAATATCACCTTTATAAATCACTTGTATTAGCTAAGATATGTGAGATTCAGTTAGTCAATAAATCTGATCACCTAACAGGTTCCAAGACTAGTTGGAGCTAGGGATCCAAGCATAAACAAAACAATCCCTACAAGTCTTCTAAAAACTGCCGCCACCCCTAAATGAGAAAATAAAAAGATCATTTTAGAGCCAAGAAAAAACCACACTGTCAAAAGGAATAAGAGAGAAGCCACTTTAGATAAGGCAGTCAGGAAAATCCTCTCTATAAATCAACACTTCAGCTGAGACCAAGTATTCAAACAGCAGGGAGGACATCTGGAGCTCCATGAGAAGGTTTAACAACAAAAGACCTGAGCAAGAAGAATCTACAGAAAGTAGAAACCACTCCACCTGTGGCATACTGTAAGAAGCAAGGAATTTGGCATCAGACTGAACTCCACCATTTATTAGCTGTGAAATCTTAAGCAAATTACTTAACATCTGAGTCAATTTTCTTATCTGAAAAATGGGACAAATAATAACCAGTTCTCCAGAAATCCAAGCGATCGTGATTATGAAATAAAACAGATAAAACGTTCAATAACACCTTGCCCATTCCCTCTAACTGTTGTGTGTTAAGTGTTAGTCACTCAGTCATGTCCGATTCTTTGTGACACCAGGGACTGTAGCCAGCCAGGCTCCTCTGTCCATGGAATTCTCCAGGCAAGAATACTGAGCCAGAAGAAGGAAATGGCAACCCACTCCAGTTTTCTTGCCTGGAAAATCCCAGGGACAGAGGAGCCTGGTGGGCTACAGTCCATAGGGTCGCAAAGAGTCGGACATGACTGAGCGACTTCACTTTCACTTAAACTCACTGCAGATAGTGACCGAAGCCATGAAATCTAAAAAAATTTTTTTTTAATAAAAATAATAAAAAAAAGAATACTGAAGCAGATCACCATTTCCTTCTCCAGGGGATTTTCCCAACCCAGGGATTGAACCCAGGTCTCTTGCACTGCAGGTGGATTCTTTACCATCTGAGCCACCATGGAAGCCCTCAAAACTGTATATAAATTTTTTTTTAATATAAAACAGTTAATTGATTGGTCTTTTTGGGGAATCTGATGCATCACCAGTGTATTACAACTGGACCACTAATCTTGTAGCTTCATCAACATTAACTGGTACATTTTCATGACGCTGCTGAGAAACCAACTGTTTCTGCAGCAGCTCAAAGCAAAGGCCTTTTGAGAAGTTTGTATGTTCCTCTTGTTTATCTACAAAAGCTTTATTCACTGTTAACTTTTTCAGCATTCACAATGTTTATATTCTTAAAGATTAGTGGTAACAGGTTTTACTTTATTTTTAACCTTAAAGCTTTTTTGGCTAGTTATGTGGAATACATTCCTGGACTTCTGCCCTTTTAGTTTGTTCTTGGCCATCATCAGACCTCCAAGATCCTTGTGCAGCTGCTCAAGTTCCAGGTGATGCCATCTGCATGTCATTTATAAATTATTCTAAAAGCTACCTTTAAGAAATACTTTGGCCACCTGAGGTGAATGGCTGACTCACTGGAAAAGACCCTGATGCTAGGAAAGACTGAAAGCAAAAGAGGGCACCAGAGAATGAGACAGTTGTACGGCATCATGGACTCAATGGACGTTAATCTGAGCAAACTCTAGAAATTAGTGAAGGACAAGGAAGCCTGGCATGCTGCAGTCCACGGAGTCACAAAGTGTCTGACACAACTTAGTGACTGAACAAGAAGAAATAGTTAAATATTTATCAGTGCCCGATTATGACTTTAACTAGCAACAATTAACTAAAGCTTACAGCAGAAAATATATACTAACTACATGCCTTGCCTACTGCTTTAGGACTTGCCTTCCTTCACTCTTTAAATAACTATTGCAAACTTACTAAGAATCCAGGAAAATACCAGAATACAAGTGTCAGGATTAGTGTTAAACGAGACAAAGTCCCTACCCCAGGGGAGCTTACATTCTAGGTAGAGAATGCAACCTTAAGTGCTATGAAGAAAAGTTAAGTTGGAGAGTAAAGCATTAGGCTATTTTAATGTAAAACAGTCAGCTTCCCTTAGGAGATAACATCTTACCAAAATGTGAATGAAATGTGAGAGCAAGACCTGTGATGACGGGGAAAGAGAGCATCTCTCTAAAGCAAAGGGAATGGGAACAAGACCAAAGTCTCTAAGAGAACAAGCTGGCAGAGCTGTAAAATGTCTGCTCTACAAGAGCTTCAGCACAAATGCTTAACTGTCAAAAACAAACTGAAAAATGCTTCACAAGTCACCAAACTAAGCTCCCTGGAGGTAGAAAACAATTTTTCTACATTGTCTTTGTATCCAATTCCCCAAACCCTAAATATTTGAATGATTCCAATCAATAGCTCAAGTGCCAGAGCTAAAAGAAATCCATTCAATAATCAACTTAGGAACTTTTACAAATTCAGTCTGAAGACTAAGAATGCACATTGAGAACTTTCTTGTGGACAAACTGAAAGAAAAGCCATGTTAATATGGCAACAGGTTTAATAACCACTATAATTACTTTAAAATATTTTTAAGTAAATGGAGAAACACATCACGTTCATGGATTGGAAAATGGCTGATACTGTGAAGATGTTAATGGTCCCCAGAATGATCGGTAGATTCAAAGCAATTTCAACCAAAAGCTCAGAAGAACTTTTTTAATTGACAAGCTGATTTTAAAATCAGTAAGGATATACAAAGAAATGATAATAACCAGAACAATTAAAAAAAAAAAAGAATAAAGTTGGATGCTACTATTTGACTTCAAAGTCTTGGATAAGGTAATTGAGAAATACAGTAACAGCATAAAAGACATACCGATCAAGAAAACAGGAAAGAGAGCAAATTTTTTTCCAGTTATTTGATAAAGGTAAAAGGTAACAAAGGGAAAATCATAACCTTCTCAATTAATGGTGCCAGAACATTAAAGCAATGAACTGCTACCTCACATCATACTCAAAACGTATCACAGGTTTAAACAAAAAGCTATAAAATTTCTCAAGAAAATACGAGAAAGCTTTGCTACTTTAGGAAAGGCAAAGATTTCATACACAAAAATTCCAAGGAACAAACCAAGAAAGAAAATAAATTGATAAACTGGACTTCACAAAATAGAACAACTTCTGCTCTTTGAAAAACATGATTAAAAAAAATTAAAAGGACTTCCTGGTGGTCCAGTGGCTAAGACTCTGCGCTCCCAATGCAGGGGACCTGGGTTCAATCCCTGGACAATCCGACATGCCGCAACTAAAAATCTTGCCATGTGGCAACTAAAGATTCCACATGCCCCAATTAAGATGGAAGATCCTGCTTGCCGCAACCAAGACCAGGTGCAACCAAATAAATCAATTAAATAAATTATCTTTTTTAAAAAATTAAAAAGCAAGTCACAGACTGGGATGAAATAGTGTTAATACAGGCCTGGACCCAGATTTGTTTAAAAAAAAAAAAAAAAAATTAAGACAAACCAGCCAATTAAAAAACAGGCAAGGAACTTCTCTGGTGGTCCAGTGGATATGACTCTGTACTCCCAATGCATGGGGGCTGGGATTTGACCCCTGGTCAGGGAACACGACTTACCTGACTTAGCAGTAGCAGTAGCAGGGAACTAGATCCCACATGCCACAACTAAGCCGCGGTGAAGCCAAATAAAAATTTTTTTTTTAAGGCAAAAATATCAACAGACATTTCACAAAAAGACACATATCCAAAAAGCACATGAAAAGATACTTATCGTCAGTCGTTAAGAAAACAATATTTAAACCACAAAGAGACACCACTACACTCACTAGAATATCTAAAAATTTCAAGTGTTGCTGAGGGGACATATCATTATAACTCTCTTATTCACTGCTAGCGGGAATGTAAAATGATACACGTATCTGGAAAACAGTTTGGGAGTTCCTTATAAAGTTGAACATACATTTGCTGCTGCTGCTAAGTCGCTTCGGTCGTGTCTGACTCTGTGCGACCCCAAAGACGGCAGCCCACAAGGCTCCCCCGTCCCTGGGATTCTCCAGGCAAGAACACTGGAGTGGGTTGCCATTTCCTTCTCCAATGCATGAAAGTGAAAAGTGAAAGTGAAGTGGCTCAGTCGTGTCCGACTCTTAGCGACCTCATGGACTGCAGCCTACCAGGCTCCTCCGTCCATGGGATTTTCCAGGCAAGAGTACTGGAGTGGGTTGCCATTGCCTTCTCCGGAACATACATTTACTTCCTAAGTATTACCAAAGCCACATGAAAGTACACAGTTCACAAGAAGTTTTATACACAAATGTTCGTAATAGCTTTATTCACAAAGGCCAGTAGTTGGAAGCAACTTGAACATCCACCCAAAGGTCACCACAGTTGTAACTCGGCCATAAAAAGGGACAAAATACTAATATAGTGATATGGATGAAATCTCATAAACATTATGCTAAGCAAAAGAAATCACACACAAAAGAATACATACTATTAATATATAACTTCATTTATATGAAATATAAGAAAAAACAAATCTATACTAACAGAAAGATCAAGAGCAGTCTAGGCAGGGATAAGAGGAGTAACTGCAAAAGGACAAAAAAGGAATTTTTGTTGGATGCTGAAAATGTTATCTTGATTGTGGTGGAGGGTAAATGACTACATACATTTTTTAAACTTCACTGCACTATACATGCAAAACTGGATGCATTTTAACATATGTAAATTACATTTCAAAACTGATTAAAACCTCATTCATTAAATGTAACGTTTGGCTTTGCACCTAATACACATTCAGTAGGGTGAATAAAAATGGTTAACACAAAACATTCCTGAGATTCCGTATGGATTAATACACTGAAGTTTGAGTAAAGTATTGATTCTTGACTCCTGGAGGTACACAAATATACCCTTATTTGTATTCACTGAGAACTTACTCAACACCTACTTACCACATGCCAAGACAACATACAGGGAAAGAAGTACAAAAAAAAGAGGCAGCACAGAAAGAACCCTATGTGTAACTCTATAAAACAAAGACTTTTAAACTTACGTTGTTAGCAAGAACGCCCCATCACCACATCTTTCCAGAGCCTTTCGTGCAGGAGGTTTTGCTGCAAATTCCACAAAACCTTTTCCCGTGGCTCTACCACGATCATCCACAACAACAACAGCTTTCTCTACTGGACCAAACTGGGAAAATGCTTGCTCTAGTAGCTCATTGGAAACCACCGGAGAAAGGTTCTTAACAGTTAGGGCTGCTCCATGTGTAGCAAAACGAATTCGGAGAGGTCTGCTCTTCAAAATGGTGCCATCCAGCTCTGCTTTTGCAATTTCAGCCAGTGTTCTGGACTCCTTTTTAGGAAGAAAAACATCACTTTTTAAAAAATTACAGTTAACAAAAAAATTTTAAATAGTGGCTTGTTTCTAAAGAGGGCTGGGTAGTTTTACAAAATGGCTGATAGGGCCACTTTGTTTCTGTCTTTCAGTTATGGTATCACACGTATTTTATTAATTTTTTTTACGATAAGTAATTTTAAACATTTTAATAGAAAGTTCCAACCCCAACGTTGTTAAAAATCATCACTTAAAGATGATCTGTTCATAAACAGATTGCTATTGTTTAGTCACTAGGTCAAATCCAACTCTTTTATGACCCCATGGAGTGTAGATTACCAGCTATTAAATATGCAAGCAGTATCTTTTATAAGTCTCCTAAATGTATTAAAGGAAATACAGAAATACTTTTTAAGACCAAGTATCAGTTACTAGAAACTATTATTGAAAATAGTTTCTCTATACACTTCATGTTTGTTATTTATATCTTAATAATGTGTACCACCTCTCCAATGACAGACAAATCCCTTTTCATTTCCATTTCTTTTACATTATCTGTAAAAAAAAAAGAAGCTGCCATCAGGTGTTATTAATTACTTCTTCTAAAACATTTTCATGGGCTACACATTTCTTCCACTACACTAAGAAAAGCAAATACCCATTCATGGGCTATAAGAAGTCTCTCCATTAAACAGAAAAGCATGTACACGTATCATTATTAGAAACTAGAGAATATGTTCATTGCTGAACTACAAGATAAGAGAATTTCCTTCTTGAAGAACTCAAAAGTTTCTACAAAACTTTTGAAGAACTCACAAGTTTCTACAGGCATCTAATACAGCAAACTGGTAAACTTACTACAGGTATGTTCTTTTTCAGTTGTGAGAACTTTCAGCAAAAAACTGAAAGAGGGTTAATATGCATTTTGTGAGAAGAGTACAAATTGCACTTTCTTATGAAAAAGTCTTAAGATCACAACAGCTTTTTATTCAATCTCTGAAATGTTCACAACAGCTTTAAACTACTTCACTTATGCGAAAATCTACCTACAGAATTAATTTTACAAAAACAAATGAACCTAACCTCTTTAGCTATTCAAAATGGCCATTTTATTACTCTTTTAACTCTGTAGTAGCAATAGTACCAGCAAACATTTCACAAATACCTAATAAGTGTTATGTCCTTTCCAGCTAAGATGTCAATAATTCAACAACTGTTGAGAGGTAACTTTTAAGAATGGAGACTTGGATTAGAATGCTGCCACATGTATAACTAGGAATGAGAAGAAACATGAGCAAATTTCACGGGGTGATGACAGTATCTTGATCTAAAATCACAAGATTATACACTAAGTATCTATGCGTCTCATTATATGTAGGTTTCAAATACCTTACAAAATAAAATTGGACTCTAGTTAATGATAAGCATGCTGAGAGTCATGGACTGATGGATGGTCTGAGATAGAGATGAACAGATACGTGAAAAAATTACAGCAAAATTTAATTGTAGACTCTAGGTACTGAATGTATGAATATTGAGTGTATCAGTGTTCATTTCTAAACTCTGAAATTAGTCATAATAGTATGTTTGTGGGCAGGGGAGGAGAGAGAGCCTGGTGAGGACTCCAAAAAGTGTTTCTAGAGAGCATCTTCTGTTCAGATTCAGTCAGATATAGTGACAAAGTGTGACATGTCATTTTTCAAGATAAACAAATTTTCATTTTTATGTTAAATCAAGTACTTTTTTTATTGTTGGCAACAAATACAATTTTTAATACTTTCTAGGACAAATAATAAAATGTTTATGCTATCAAGAATTTCATGCCATAGTGCATCTTCAAAGTTTATAGTTTTGGTCTTAAATGGTTGTACATCAGAGTTTCCCAACCTCAGCATATTATGGACAAGATAATTCTTACTGTGGGGGCTATCCCGTGCACTGCAGGATGTTTATGCCAGTAGAACCACCCCTCCACCACCGTTTAACAACCAAAAATGTCTCCAGACATCGCCACATGTCCTCTGGGAAGTAAAACCACTCCATTTGAGAACTACTGCTCTATATGTGTACTGAAGTAACTATCAAGACAATTAAAATTATGTACTTAAAACAAACCAAGGATTTCCTTACTTCATAGCTCAGAAGTGACAATAACTTTTACTAAGTGGTTATTACATGCCAGTCATTTATTCCTCCCCCATATATTAATACACATACACAGGTCTTTGCCTTATCCTTCATCAGCCTCACCAACAATCTCATGAAGTGGGTTTTGCTACTATCCTCACTTCACATAGGGAAACAGGCTTATAAAGGTTCAAGTAACTTGTCCAAAAAACACACACAAATCTGATTTGAACCTACACAAAATCTACAATCCATCAATACAGCCTTCCAGCTCTATCTCTGAATCACACTCTTCATAAAACATTGAAATTACAGGTGCTTAACTAAAAGAATACAGAAAATAAAAAACTGAAGTTACTACCCCAAGAGAGACTGCTTGAACTTGGGTCTAACAACCTCCACTGGCTCCACTTGCCACTTTCCAACAGCCACTACACCAGCAGTACACACTACAGACAGCACAATGGCTGTAGTGTGTTGTTTAGTTGCTAAGCTGTGTCTGACTCTTGTGCGACACCAAGGACTATAGCCCACTAGACTCCTCTATCCATGGGATTTTTCAGAAAAGAATATTGAAGTGAGTTGCCATTCCCTTCTCAAGGAGATCTCCCCAACCCAGGGATGGAACCCACCTCTCCTGCACTGCAGGAGAATTCGTTACCACTAAGCTACCTGGGAAACCCCACACCATTACCAATATTCAGATCAGGTACTTATATTAAGATCAAGTATGCACTATGATTTTCCTAAACAGAAAAAAAAAATGTCTAATAGCTCAGAAATATTTTAAGTTTTTAAATTCACCTGTTAAACACAGAGTTCAGATTAAACAGTAAAGTTATCCATGAAGTCAAATCTCAAACTAAATTGTAATTTCCAACTGAAAAATTTTTAACATTCTTACACAAATATTTAGGGTGATGGCTCTGAAAAAACATATCTCAAAAGAGCAGACAATAGCAGCCCTTCTCACCTCCCCATTTCACAATCCTACAGAAAGCTTTTTTAAAGAAAAGTGAGTGGAGAAGGAAATGGCAACCCACTCCAGTGTTCTCGCCTGGAGAATCCCAGTGATGGGGGAGCCTGGTGGGCTGCCGTCTATAGGGTCGCAGAGTCGGACACGACTGAAGCAACTTAGCAGTAGCAGCAGCAGCTTTTGTTCTATCTTGTACAGAAAACAGTAATAGTATCACTGAATATGTTTTTTTCAGAACCATATAAATATGTCTATAACATTAATACTTCCTTTTAAGACAAATATAAATTCAAAAGAGATTTTATTTAGAGAAAATGTTCTAATTAAAATTGTTTTCCTTCACGCTAAGTGTATATTTAGATTCATAATTGTTGAGAAAAAAGAATTCACTGTAAAATAATGCCAACCTATATAATGCTGTAATAAATTATTTTGTACTTAAAAAAAAATAAAAACAAAAAATAAAGAAAAGTGAGGACCTACCTATGTTATACAATAATAGCAGCCACAAACCACATGTGGCTATTTAAACTGAGAACAAATAAAATTTAAAATTCAACTCCTCGGCCGCAATAACCACATTTCAAGTGTTGAACACTCACATGGTTATACTAGTGTCACTTAATTAAGATCACTTTTCTCCATTTTAAGATTTTTGCTTTGTCCACTCACGGAGAGAAAACCTACTAAAGTACTTGAAATGAACCAAAGATTTACTTCATAACTCAGGATAATAACTTTTACTAAGTGGTTATTACAGGCCAGCCATTAATTCCTATTAAGGTTTAGATGAAACAGGAAAAAAATGCGTGCTATTCTACTACCACAGGGTGTAAGGGAGACACAGAAAAGCGGTAAGTCCTCGTGGGAAGTTCCCTCACGCTAGCCACGCGACAGCCGCCCGGTTCGGGAGCGGGCGTGGGGGGGGGAGGGGAGGTGACGGGGGGTCGGGGTGAGCCGGGGACAGGGGAGAGGAGAGATGAGCGGAGGGAAAATGAGGGACCTCGCAGCGCCCCAGGCCGCCCCTCACCAGGCGGATGAAGCCGAAGCCGCGGTCGCGGTTGATGAAGACCTCGCTGGGCTCGCCATAGCGTTCGAACAACCGCTTGAAGTCGTCCTCGGTGATATCCGTGGGCAGGTTCCCCACGAAAAGGCGGCAGCGCTGCGTGTACGTCTTCTCGCCCGGCTTGAGGAAGCTCTTAATGTCAATGGTGAAACCGCCCTCGTCAGCCGGCCGGTCCTCTCCGGCGGGCGCGGCGGGCACCGGCGGCTCCCCTGGCAGCGCGAGGGCCAGGGCCGCCGGGTCCCCCTCTCCGGCCGCCGACTCCAGAGCGCGGAGGCGCGCCGGGTTCTTCTCAATGCGCACTTGCTTGAGGTTTCCTCTCAGCATCATCTCAGCGCGTGCCCCTCGAGCCGGCCTAGAGCTCGAAATGGACGTCGGTGTCGACCCACGGAACAGAGGTCGGGAAGAACTAGCTCCGAGACACCTCCGACAAGCCGCCCGCACTCACGCCCAAGATGGCGCCGCTCTAGCCGCGGTCTGAGGGAGAGACGCCACGCAAGCCCCGCCCCTCCGAGGGCGCGCTGAGGCCGATGCGCCTGCGCACTCCTGCGCCAGCGTCGCCCTGGCGGCGTGCGCATGCGCACCAGTGTGCGCGCGTCCCTGTTCCCAGCTTTCCCAGGGCTCGGAAAGATGCAGGTTCGAGATAACAGTGGTGGTGGGTGTTGCAGCAGTGTGTGAAAACGCGATGATTCAGGGAACCATCCACATTCTCCTTAACGTCCAGCTCTATTTTCAGTGACAGCGGGAAAGTGAAGACTTGCAGATTTTATACATAGCATGAATAACGAGGTATTTCCCAGTAATTGAAACAAGTGAAAACACATTTCCGCCCTTTTCAAGAGCAAGGTTATTATATTTCGTAATGAAAAATCCGGTTCTATATAGTAGTTGTGATGTTGATTATTCACCTCAAAGAAGGACTCCCTGAACTATGGACCACACTCTAGGACAGGGTCATCAAACGTTTTCTGTAAAGGGCCAGATGGAAGATATTTTAAGATTTTCAAGCCGTATACTATGTCAGCCAAACTACTCAATTCTGCGCGGTACCGCTCCCGGCAGCCACATGGTAGGTAGGTCTTCATTAAGTATTAAAAAGAAATGCATTCACGGTCACTTTACAAACCCTTCAGCAGTTTCTCGTGAATTTAAATGCTTACTTTAGAATGGGCAGTGTTGCTGCGCTGTGCTTAGTCGCTCAGTCGTGTCCGACTCTGCGACCCCAAGGACTGTAGCCCCCGGACCCCTCTGTCCGTGGGATTCTCCAGGCAGGAATACCGGAGTGGGTTGCCATGCCCTCCTCCGGAATCTTCCCGACCGGGGAAGATCTCCAGGGTCTCCCTCATTGCAGGTAGGTTCTTTACCCACTGAGACACCTGGAAAGCCCAGAACGGCAATAATACTTAGTAAATCTGTAGGCCAAGATTTTGCATGAGACGTTTAAATTAAAAAATTGGAGAACGGCAATCCCTCTGCTTATCTACCCAGCTGAAATGAAAACCTGTGTTCACACAAAGACCTGTATGAAAATGTTTATAGGGATTTTATTTGTAATCAACGAAAACTGGAAAAGAATCCAAATGTCCAACTGGTGAATGGACTAACTGGTACATTCATATAATAGAACATATTCAGCAATAAAAAGGAAAAAACTACAGATAAACGCAATAATGTGACTCAAAGGCTACACACTGAATATATGACATTCTGGAAAACTAGCTACAGTGGTTGCCAGAAGCTGGAAGGGAAAGTAAGGTTGACTAAACAGAGATACAGAGAACTTTTCGGAAAGACGGAAGTAAATCTTAGCGATTGCCTGACAGTCCAGTCCTCAGTACTCTGCCCTTTCACTGCAGTGGCCCCAGGTTCAATCCCTAATCGGAAATAAGATCCTCCCCACATCACTCATAGCTGATATTGTCAAATTTGATCATTTCACTTAAGAAAAAGACAATCAGAAGCAAATTGCCTCGTTCTATCAGCAACAAATCAACCCACTTAATCCTGTTATTAATAAAATGAATGGTCAAAAATCCCCTCTAAGGTCAAACCACTGGATGGCATCTTTTAAGTGCTTTGCTTCTACAGTTACCTAATCCCCTTCCAAAGTGAATAGTTACTTGATCTAATAGTTAATAGATCATTTCTATTGAACTATTCAGTTCTACTGAACTATTCCCACCAGCAGAAGAAACTGTTGATGAAACTAGCATCTTGAAAAAAAAAGGGGGGAAAAACTCTTCCAGGACCACAGGTTGTCCTTTAGTTACCATTTCTTGTTGAAGACTCTTGAGAGTCCCTTGGCCTGCAAGGAGATCCAACCAGTCCATCCTAAAGGAAATCAGTCCTGAATATTCACTGGAAGGACTGATGCTGAAGCTGAAACTCCAATACTTTGGCCACCTGATGCAAAGAGCTGACTCATTTGAAAAGACCCTGATGATGCGAAAGATTGAGGGCAGGAGAAGGGGATGACAGAGGATGAGATGGTGGGATGGCATCACTGACTCAATGGACATGGGTTTGGGTGAACTCCAGGGAGGAGGATGGACAGGGAGGCCTGAAAGAGTCGGACACGACTGAGTGACTGAACTGTAGTCAAGAAAGAAAGGAAACAAGAGTTGTTTGCTTTGTCTTGATTCACTCATCACCTGATTTCTCCTTCAGCCACACGAGCAGATGTCTATCCCACATTCCATCCCACTGAAACCTCTCTTGTCACCATAGGCAATATCTCTCACTTTGATCAGAGACAGCTGTCCTGTCACAGATCTTGCAGTAGCATTTGACATTGTAGATCTGGGCCTGAGTTTCATCATGTGTCATATGGAAAAAATACCTTCTTTGCAGAGTTTTTGTGCATATTAAATGAATTAATTCAAGTACAGTCTGCGACTTCCCTTGTGGTCCAGTGGCTAAAACTCCACACTCCCAGTGAGGAGGGCCTGGGGTTTGATTCCTGGTCAGGGAACTAGATCCCACATGCTGCAACTAAGATGTAGTACAGTTAAAGTATATAGTCTTAGGGAAATAGTCTGGCATCATAAATACAACTCTATTATTAATGATCACTTCCCTCCTACTTTCTTAACACAGTGTTTTATCTTCTGCACTACGATATTCCCTGATATTCTCACAGCCACTGGCCACTCTTCCCTCTCTGTCTTTCCTGGGAATCTGCACTTGAGAATGTTGGAGAACCACAGGTCTGAGTTCTCCTCTCCTCTTCTGCCACACTCATTCCCTAGATCAGACCATCCACACTGAGGTGCCTCAGAAACATTGGAACAGGTTTTCTTAACTTCAACACTTGATATTTTGGACCGAATGATTATTTATGGTAAGGAAATGTGTAGCTGCATGGCTGGCTTCTACTTACAGGGGTGCTATTGTACTGGGCATTACTCTAATTGCTTTTTACTTATTAGCTCATTAATCATCACAACAATCTTTTAAGATATGTATTATTATCACCTTAAATTTTTTATATATTTTTGGTTATGCCGAGTCTTTGTTGCTGTGTGGGAGCTTTCTCTAGTTGTGGTGCTCGGGCTTAGTTGCTCCACAGCATGTGGAATCTTCCTGGACCAGGAATAGAACCCTAATCCCCTGCATTGGCACGCATTCTTAACCACTAGACTATCAAGGAAGTCCTCATCTTTTTTTAAGAGTCTTTTTTGGAGCAGTTTTCAGTTGGCTCCAAAATTTAAGAGGAAGGAATATGCTTTTCTATACACTTCTTGCCCCTACACCTGCACAGTCTCCTCTACTATCAGCATCCCCCACCAGATGGGACATTTGTTACAGTCCACGAGCTTACACTGACACGTCATCAACAACCAGAGTCATGAGATGACATTAGTGTCACTTTTCATGTTGTACATTCTGAGTCAAACAAATTATAATGACATGTATCCAGCATTGTAGCATCACACATAGTATTTTCACTACTCTAAATCTCTTCTGTTCTCCACTTATTCATCCCTCTCCCCATCCAACCCCTGTAACCCCTGATCTCTCTACTGTCTCCATAGTTTTGCCCTTCCAGAACATCTCAATATTGAGTCTTCCTATTCATCAACATGGTATGTCTCTCCTTTTATTTACTTCTTTGATTTATCAGAAATTGGTAGTTTTCCTCATATACATCTTATAGGTAATTTGTTAATTTTTATCTAAGTATTATTTGTTTTGGGTGGTAATGGAAGTGGTATTGTGTTTGTAATTTTAAGTTTCACTTGTTCATTGCTGGTGTGTAAAAACATTAAAGTCCATGAGGTCCCAGAGTCAGATACAACTTAGTGACTGAACAACAATAGCAACAACAACAAATTACTGACTTTTGTGTATTAACCTTGTATCCTTCAATCATCTACTTACTTTTTTTTTTTTTGGCCATACTATGTGGCTTGTGAGATCTTAGTTCCCTGACCAGGGATGGAACCCAGGCCTCCCAGAAATGGAAGCACAAAGTCCCTAACCAGGGAATTCCCCCATTTAAATACTTTTAATTTATATATGCCTTTAATTTAAAGTGGGTTTCTTATACACAACACAGAATTGGGTCTTGCTTTTTGACCCACCCTGACAATCTTTGTCTTCTAATTAGTGCATTTAGATCAATGACATTCAAAGTGATTACTGATATAGCTTGATTACTATCAACCATTGTTTTGGAAATTTTATTTATTTAACTGCATCAGGTTTTAGCTGAGGCACTAAGGATCTTTCCTGGCGGCAAGTGGTCTTACTTGCCCTATAGCATGTGGGATTTTAGCTCCCCAACCAGGGATTGAACACTCGCCCCTGTGTTGCAAGGCAGATTCCTAACCACTGGACCACTAGGGAGGCCCCTATAATATTTTTATCATTTTCCACTTGTTACTCTTATTCTTTGTTCCTATTTTTTAATGGTTTTTAATTGAAATACAGTTAATGTACAATGTTATGTTCATTACTACTGTACAGCAATGTGACTCATTTATACACATATATTCTTTTCCATATTCTTTTCCATTATGGTTTATCAAGTTACTATTTTTGTATACCACTCTTTCTGCCTTTTGTGATTTTAATTAAGCATATTAGTTTCATTTTCTCTCATTCATAGCATATCAGTTGTATTCATTGTTCTGCTTTAAGTGGTTGCCCTAGATTTTGCCATATACATTTATTTACAACTAATCCTAAGACCACTTTCAAATTATACTGATTACTTCACTAGTAGTGTAATTTATAACAGTAAAATAATCCTGATTCCTCCCTCCCACCCCTTCTATCTCTGCAGTCATTCATTTCATTTATACATAAGCATACGTAAGTGGGTAGCCATTCCCATGCTTACATTCCCAACGTAACCAGGGCTGAGAGCTATGGGCCTCCCCAAAGCCTTTCTCGACAGGAGCTTGTGGATTCCAAATAAGAGTATCTAAAGCATTGTCTGAAACTTTTCAATTATGAACACAGAGCAGGGTTTTACACTCAGATAATCAAACATGCAAACAAAAATAAGCCAGGAGATGAAGAGGAAGGTCAAACCAGTTAGAGATGATGCACACAGAACCTGGAGTCAGAACAGGGTCTGCTTCTCGGAAACAGGAGGATTAGAAAGGCAAGTCTCTGAGGGATGAAAGGAAGGATCATGGATGAAGCTGAAAGTGCAGATGGTCAGGCCTGATAGGCAGGGTCCTTGTACCAAGCCCTGAAGTTGGTGTGTCCTCTCGAAACCCCTATGTTCAACTCCTGTCCCCCCAGCACCTCAGAATGCAACTGAGGATTTGAAGATGACATTTTAAAGAGGTGATTAAGTTTAAATGACGTCACTGGGGGGCCCCAATCTGATGTGACTGGTAGCTTTTTAAGAATTTAGGGAATTCCCTGGTGGTCCAGTGGTTAGGACTTGGGACTGTCAATGGGTCAGGGTTCAATCCCTGCTCTGGGCTGTGTGGCATTGCCAAAATAAATAAATAAATGGGTAAGAGAGGATGGCATATAATTTTTCTTTCTTGTATTATTCTTGTTAGGTGTTGTTGTTTACTTGATATTTGTTATATTTGTTACTTGATATTTGTCTAGGGTATTTCTGACCTTGTAGAACAAGCTAGGACGAGCCCTTTTCTTTCCATTCTCTAGCAGTGTATGTTCAAGATATTGTCCCTAAGGAAGAGAAGGAATCTGAGCCTATAGGTTTCTTTGTGGGAAGGCTTGTAATTTCAGAGTCAATTTCTTCAATAGGGACAGGCTATTCAGATTTTCTATTTCTTCTTGGGACAGATTTGGTAAGTCTTTCTCAAGTGATTTGTCTTGTCACATCAAACTTACCAAATTCTTGACCTAAGTTGATCATAATACCTCATGCTTTTAGTGTCCATAGGATCTCCAGTGATCTTTCATGTTAGTTATTTCTCCCTTTTTTGATCCCTTAATCAGTTTCAATAATGAAACTGAGTAGAACCCTGTGGGGTCTGCCTGGGTATAAGCCTCTCCCTGTTCCACAACCTTTTGTCTGTAGAAGCAGCTTTGGTCTCTGAGACCTTCCCCAAGTTCCTCCTCAAGGAATGTAGGTAAAAAACTGAGCACACCCTTGAGTCATTTTACAGAAACCAGGGCCCCACCACATGGAATCAGTTCAATTCACTCACTCAATCATGTCCAACTCTTTGCAACCCCATGGACTGCAGTATGCCAGGCCTCTCTGTCCACCACCAACTCCCAGAGCTTGCCCAAACTCATGGAAACTGCTTAACAAAGTCAGCGCCCCCGGACACACTGGAGCCAGAATGACGGAAACCTGTTAAGACCAACCAATCAGACCCATGTCCACACATTTAAGATCCTTACCCTTAATTTTAGTCTTTAAAAACACTTGCCTTGAAGCCACCAGGGAATTTGAGCCCTTTGAGCCCTGGCTGCCAGGTTTACTTGCTGGCACCTTGCAAATAAACATTACCTTCCCTCCCCACAAGCTGGGTCAGTGCATTGACTCTGGTCAGTGCCTCAGGTGGGCAGACCAGAGTTCGGTTTGGCAAATTAGTGGTTTACAGTTCTATTAATTTATAAGCATATGACTTATGAAAGTCTTTTTAACACGTGCCTGACTGAGGTGTTAGTGCCATTTCCCAAGTTTCAGGTTTCCCTTGCTCTATATGTAGGTATGAAATGAATTAATTGCTCTTCACTTCAAATGTGACTTCCACAGCAGAGACTCATAACCATCTTGCAATACAATCTCAGCTCCTAAGACTTCCCTGGCGGCCCAGTGGTTAAGACTCAGTACTTCCACTGCAGGGGGCATGGGTCCAATCCCTGGTTGAGGAACAAATATCCCACCTGCAACAGCCAGAAACAAAAGAGTTTTTTCAAAACCTTCTCTACTCTGGAACATTATACCACTATCTTCCCAAACTATCTTACTTTCTGAAAAACCAAGACATAGGTACTTGCTCACATTTTTCTTTCAGCTCTAGTTAAATTCTCAGATCTCAATTTCATCCTAACATGGTCACCCTTTATAGTTCAGTATTATAGAGGACTGCTCCATTTCTCAAATTTTGTACTTTACTTTGTCGTTATCCACAACCTCTTTCCCTACTGTCAGCCACCAATAAATGTAGCTAACAACCTTAGGCCAAGCAGCTGGAGTTTCAAACTGAAAGCGACGGGGAGCTTTCAAGCTTTGAAGCAGAAGTGATGCAACCTATAATGATACAGCATCACTCCTTCCACTGAACTTAGCTGAGCTCTTTACTCAATCACTTCTATATCCTATGCAGTAAATTGTGACCTGTACCTATGAAGGGGCTATTAGCAACTCTTACTTGACTACAGTAGTAAGTAAAGGAGGGACGGGGGAATCACAGGAAGAAAATGGCTCAATGTAAGAGTCTTAAAGACAGCAATTTTGAAAATCTGAGGTTGATGAAAAAAAGTCAGTTGTCCTCTGTGATATTAACAAAACCAATAAATTACCATTTTTTGAGGACTGTTATTCTGAACTGTCTTTCCTAATCTTTGATATTAAATTTGCAGTAGGGGATAATTTTTTTTCTAAGACTTGCATTTGTTTCCTTCCTTCCTTCCTTAAGGTGAGCACATACTAATTTTACAATGTAAAAAATAAGAGCTAAATAAGGAAAAAGAAACTAAATGATTCACCAGGCTAGAGAGATATACTCTTATCATCTTCAGAATTTAGTTTCTTCAACATCTCACTATGAAACATTCATACACACTAAAAAGTTGAAATTTACAGTGAACAAGGATAAACTCAGCACCTATATCTTTTGAATTTTTCACACCTAACTCATTATACATGCCTCACAGGTGTGCCTGCAGTGTGCTGAACATGGCCACTGGTTGATTTCATTTGTTTGGTCAGATTACACAAGTGTCTAATACAACCACATGACACATCAGTAATTCAATTAACTGGTAAGTGCTCACAAAATAACGGGCACACAAAGCATTTGCAGAGTAATTTCAGAACCTGTTATGCTCTGGGTATCCTCGCAGGCCTCTGAAGAAACTGGATTTTGGAATTATTCCAAAGCCTCATTCAGACCCAAGTATGAAACACACTGAAAATTACCCAGTTGTCAGGAAGCGGCTATAAACTAATGAGACTGATGTTCTGGGTTATTTCCCAAAGTTTTCTGTGCTGACAGAGTCTGCAAGTGCCCCATGTCGTCCTGCTCCAGCCACCATTCACATACCATTTTGTTTCACAGGAAAAGCCTTGAGACAAGGGTATGTAAGGATGGAATATATGACAGAACTGCTATCAGAAACCAGAAACAAGGGAGAGTTAGTAAATACATGGTGAAGGAACATGACTGACTACCTGAAAAAACCAACACCCTTCTTTCAATTTTCATGAGTGTATTTTTCCTTCGGATGAAAACAAAAAAACTGCCACAACACATAAAGATTAACTTAATATATTTTTATTTTAATATTTATACCAACAATATATTTTATATTTGTACCAACATAAAAATAGGTATATTCTTTATGCTTATAGTTTTCACATGACAATAAAAGCTAAAACATTTATAAATTAAAACAAAACCAAAAAACAAATTACCCACCTTAATTCATTTAACATAACAAATGATGCTGCTTTGTTCAAATAACATTTTGCCCAAATGAAATAAACCATAAGAATTTGGTTTACTAGCAAAAAGCTGCAGTTTCAGATCCCATTCTATTTCTAAATAACAATACTTGTTCACATATGTATCTTGTTCAACTGGTATTGATAAATTCAAGGCTTTTTCTCCCTCTTTTAAGATAATCAGAACAAAATATTAATCACACCGGTCAAAAGTCAGTCCTGAAATGCCCATTTTAAAAGATGTGAATTGAAAGACTGAAAAGATCAACAACTGCCTTCACTGGAATGGGCATTAATCATGAGAACCTGGAGCAGAAACCATCTTTACGAGGTAACTTGCTATAATTACTAATGAGCGGAGGAAGCACTATCTGGGAGCCTCAGCACAAAGCACCAACTATCAGAGTACAACTCTGAATAAGTATTCAACCTCTTCATGTCATGTCAGATCAGGTCTAAGGTGTACAACAGCTTCACACCATCCTTCCCCTCACTCTCCTGTAATCTGTGTTCTGAAGCTTCAACAATTTTACTTGTTTTCAAATCAGATTTTAATTTTGCATATTTAACGCTATTGTTGACGTGCATTTCACTCTCCTCATGTTTGCTAAGAATATGTGATAAATGCTGCCAATCTCTGCACCCATTCTCATTCTTCAGTTGATTTTTTCCCTCCCCAAAGAGTTTGCAATACAGACAAAACACAGAATCTTTCGAGGTCGAATAAAGTAACCAGGATCTAGTGGTTTTCTCACCATTTGCAAGAATTCTTGTATAGTAAGTTTCTGAAAACTTCCTCCCTGTACTGTCTTTTGGGAAGTTAAAATTTCTTACTTGAGGTGGATCATTTTCAACTAGAGTGTCCCTCTGTTTAATACTCAAAATTCGGGGCCATGTACCTGGATCTGCAGAAAGCACAGCTGGAATAATGGAGTCTTCTGATGGTTTCTCTCCCAGTTGCTCTTGAAGTTTATCAGCTATGTCTGACATGGAAGGAGGTAAATTCACATTCTGTTGGACCACTGATGCGTCTAGGCTACATTCTGCTGAAACCTGTAGTTCTGAAGTCTTTTCCTTTTTTTCTGGTATTTCTTCTATTTTTTCTGGAAGTATGTTCAATGATCCATATAATTCTCTTTCATTTTCTTCTCCAACAGCATTCCTTTTTCTGTTTTCTGATGCTAATATTTTTTTTAAGTTTGTTTCTATCATCTGAGGAAAAATAGATTATAATTTTCTTACATTATTAACACTGAAAAAAGTTAATGTATATACAAATGACCAGTAAGCATATGAAAAAGATGCTTATCATTAATCATCAAAGAAATACAATTCAATACCATTACAAATCACCTCATACCCACCAGGATGCCTACAATAGAAGGAGTGATAATAACAAGTGTTAGCAGAGATGTAGAAAAACTGGAACCTTCCTAAGGCACTGATGGCAATGTAAAATGGAAAATAATGCAATTCCTCAAAATTAACAGTCACTCTATAAGATACCCTATGTCATCCTATGGTGACACATATGGTCACCATAGTGACCCTATGCCACTTTCGAAGAGTGGCAATTCAAAAATGAAAATACATAAAGACTTGTACAAAATGATCACAGCAGCATTATTCACAAGAGCCAAGAAAATAGAAATAACAATGTGGTATTATCCATACAATGAAATATTATTTGGCAATAAAATTAGGTGTGGTAAAGATACATGCTACAACTTGGATGAACCTTGAAAACAGTATATGTGAAATTCAGTCACAAGGTACCATATAGTATATGATTTCATCTAATAAAAATTAAAATTAGCTACTCTGGGGTCAATAAAATAAAAATGTACACACACACACGAGTCAAAATAAGAAATGTATGCACTGTGAAGGGCATCTGCTAGCTCTAGTATTTTAGTACAGGGTACAACCTGACCACGGTAAACAATGGAGCTAAGGAACCAAGAGCACTGCTCTGAGGCAGTCCTGCATGCAGAGGCAGCACCGAGGCAGAGCAGGAGTGACATGATGTGGCGTGTGCCCTGGAAGACCGCTCTGACTGCACCCTGGTCTCCAGTGCTCAGGGAAACCAGGGAACAGAGATGGCCAGGAGGCTGTGGGGCCAATTCTGGCAAGAAGGGACGGTGGTCAGGTCTAGGACTATGGTGGTGGGCACAGGGCAGAGCCAGGACTGGGTTAGGAAGTAGAATCCAGGTTAGTTGGGAAATGAGTGGCACTGGGGGCTAAGACAGAGGAGTAAGGAATAACCCAAAGTTTCTGCTTGGACACCTGACTGGATGGGGGGTTATTTACTGATTTGGGAAACAAAGAAGGAAAGCAGCCTTGGAGTGTCAGTTGTGGACAGAGTTCCAAATATTTGTGGAACATTCAAATGGAAATTAGACAGACATACTGGTGTGAAACTGAATAAATATATATTCCAGATATTTTCTGGAAGTCATCAAAATACGTATTAGCTGAAACTATGGGACTGGTAAGACGATACCAAAAGAGCATATTTAAGAAGAGACAGAATGCCAAGGACTATTGCTAATGTTATTTTTTTAAACAACCAAACTCAAGCCTTGGTCTTATTTCTTTCCTTCTTGAGTGTCTTGGTAATGAATAGGTAGTCAAGTTGTCACAATTTCCCCCACATCTAAGACTCATCTTCCTGGGGATCATTAAATTGAATTCAGTGTAGATCATCAGGAAACTCAAGGCTTACATATAATTAAACGTTGGCATCAGAGCGAACACAGCATATACATATACATATTTTCTTGCAAGATCTTAGTTCTTCACATTACCTAAGGTACTATACATGAGGTCGAACCTAGCTGTGTGACTCTGGGGAAGACCTTCTCTGAACTTTAGTATCTTTAACACTATTTCGAAGGTTTTATTTAATTGAAAGTTAATAAACATTTAGTAAAGAGAATCAACTAGTTACATCTGACTAATTAAAAGAAATAATTCAATTAATTAAAACATCCCTTTTCCCAGAAGTACTTTGAACATTTTTAGATGATTCTTTCCATGTTTATTTCCAAGTATCACAACATGTTTGTATCACTATTTACTGATTTTTCCTCCCACTTTTAGGCATTGCTATTGACTTCTCAATGAGGAGGATGCAAGTTTAGTTCTCTCTGCCACTGTGCTTACCACACACAGTCACCCTCCAGCTGCCTTCTCATCTTTTTTCAACTTTGGCACCAATGATATATTGGCCAGGTCATTCTTTGCTGTGAAGGCCTGTCTGGCCCATTGCAGGTCTGTCTGCATCTTTAGCTCCCACTCACTGATGCCAAGCTCTTAGCTGCAGCATGTGGGATCTAGTTCCCTGTCCAGGGATTGAACCTGTGTTCCCTGCATTGGAAGGCAGAATCTTAACCACAGGATCAGTAGGAAAGCCCTCCCACACAAAATTAACTTGAGATGGATCACAGATATAAAATTTAAACCTAAAAAGAAGACAAGATAGGTAAATATCTTCATAACCTTGGTAGGCAAAGACACCCTAAACAAGAGACAAAAAGTATTAATCAGAAAAGCAAACAGTAAATTGGACTTTACCAAAATGTAAAACTTGGGCTTTTCAAAAACATTGAGAAAAGACAAAAACACTGTCCAATAGAAAAATCTTCCAAATACATTTTACAAAAGAAATGTATCCTTTTGTAAAATGAATATATAAAGAATTCCTATAACTTAATAACAGAAAAGACAACCCAATAAAAAAGTGAACTAAAAAAAAAGTGAGCTAAGACTTGGATACTTTACAAAAGATATACACGTGATAAAAAAAGGAACAGCAGTTATCAGGAAATTAAAACCACAATGAGATAATCATTTCATATTCACTAGAATAGATTAAATCAAAACAGACAACACCAAATATTGTTGAGACTATGGAGTAATTGGAACTAGTGGGGACGCAAAACAGTACAGGAGAAAATTACTCCTTGTAATGTCTGCAAAACGTCAAGTCTTAAAGCAAGCAAGCTTAGATCAATCAATTTCAATACTCATTTGAGAGTAATATTCAATGAAAGACTGACAAAGGAACTAAATGAGATTCTAAGAAAAATCTGCTTAATGAAAGCTAACAGGACGGTTACTGCAAGCTTGATCATTTAAAACTCATTAAAAGAGAATTACCTGTTTATACTCGTTAACACAACTTTGGCAGCAAAATCGCATCTGCTGACCTTCAACAACCAGGACATTGTTCCCAGCTCCTTTGCCAGGCAGGTACTCGCCACACTGCTCACAGCAATTCATCACTAGACCATTGGCCAGCCTGTACTTGTTAAAGCACTGGTTACTGCATAGCTTGTGTGTCACATTGTTAACACTGACTTCATGCCGAATCTAGAAGAAAAACCAATTTATTAAATAAATCAACCAGATTTACGTCATACCTGATATATCTATTTTTTTTTTCAACAAAGAATCTCCAGTAATTTCTCAGTGGAAGAAATATTCAGGTAAAAGATATTAAAAAGCACATTATACTACTCTTTCATTTTTATCTTTGATTTCTTGTAAAAAGTAAAAATAAGATTCATAGAATAAAAAGCAGTAAAATAAGAGATATTTAAGAATAACAGAAAATGAATTAGATAGGTTTTGATATGACTTGATTAAAACAAATGGATAGGGAATTTGTAGGTATTATAAACTTCACTGCCCTAGAAAACGGGTGGGGGATGGCCAGTGGGCACCAGTATCACCCACTTTCAGGATGGTGTCTGTAAGGACCTAAGTTCTTGCTCTGCTCAGCTCTGTGGTAGCTGAGATAAAATCCTGTCCAGAATTTGCATGGCTCCCTGGTAACCCAGACCAAATTCAGCCAACTGAGCACTCCCTGGATGCCTGGGAAGACAGCAGTGCCACCTAGGAAATATGGGATGCCACCTAGGAAATATGGGATGACCTACATATGTCCACTCCACTTATTCTATGTGTTCTTCTAGGACTGGTTGTTTCCTTCATGCCCTAAACCTACATTCATTCTCATTTAGTGTGGCCAATAAGAACAAAATCCACCATGAAACCACTGCTTTCTTTATGACTGCATTCAATTCCATGTAAGCACATGTTTACTCCTCATTCTATGGGAAGGGGACGTTTGTTAGGAGACAACTCTAACATATGCCTATTCTTCCCTTCAACTTCACTGAGGGAATTCAGGACACATCTATTAGGTAGATCGCAGAACATATAATAGCACCTAAAAGTTAAAATTATCCTGGTTAATCTAGATAGTAACTTAAATAAAACTCCAGACCTCTGTTAGTTTATTACAGATTGTACATCTTGATTTGTTCAGAACTCTTTTTCGAAGATTCTGGCTGTCTTCATAGGGAGACAAATGAGATGTACTAAAACATTTTGGGAAGGGTTCACTTGACTCCCCTTGAGGAACAACGGTAGCTTTTTTGGTAGGTGCATCTCTGAAATGCAAAGGACAGACACAATTTAAGAACATTTCTTTTTGGTCGTGCTGCGTGGCTTTCAGGATATCAGTTCCCTCAGCACCCCGACCAGGGACTGAAGCCAGGCCACAGAAGTTGCCAGGGAACTCCCCAGAATACTGCATTTTAATATAAGTCAAATATATGAATAACAACTGACATTTTTCATTTTCTCATGATTTAATCCTAGGAATCAACTGTAATTTTTGGATCCATCTAGAAAAAATCCACATTTTGGTTTCACTGCTAAGAGTTCCTAAATAATATGGGAAGCGATTCAGAAATATTTTGTTGAGACTCATGGTCGTCCAGTGGCTAAGACTCTGTGCTCCCAATGCAGGGGGCCTGGGTTCAATTCCTGGTCAGGGAACTAGATCTCACATGCCACAGTTAAAGATCTTACATGCCACAATGAAGACTGAAGATCCCAAGTACTGCAACTTAAGACCCAGCGCAGCCAAACAAATAAATAACCATAAATTAACTAAAGCAATTTTTGTCATCACAGGTTGACCTTTAGAACCTTGCCACAGGTTATGACTTCTAAAAGCATTCAAAAAGGGGACAATCAACCAGGTAGAAGATAGAGTGTGCGGGAAAGGGTGAGGAAAAGGCAGTGGAAAAGACAGGGTCCATTTATTTCAATACCTAAACTCCATTTTCCTGTGAAGAGTAAGTACAGTACAAATGACCCACAGCTCTGATGTATGCTAAGATAACTCAAGTTCTGTAAAGTGGAAGACACTTGGGCATCGATTCTGTGCATCGATTCTACCCATCGATCTCTGCAACTCTGTAAGGACATTCAGAACACACATGCATACTACCAGTGTCCAATCATATGGAGGTGTGTTGAAGGGTACAGCTTACTTTTTACATGTCACATTTCGTTTCTTTGGAGTACGCTTATGAGAGAAGGAAGAAAGGCAGGTGGTAGAACAGAAGAGGTGAGCTGATCCTTTTCGCTGATAAGCTGTCTGTCCCTTCTGTAAAGGTTTTTTGCAGTTTGCACAAGTGATTTTAGCTGCTTTAGTGGGTTGCTGTTGGGCAGAAGACTGGAAAATCTGTTTAGGAAGCGAGGCCACTGGTGATAAAGAATCCACCCCTGGCTGTTTCTGATTACGGGGAAAGGATGCTGACTGGGAGATCCAAGAATCTTAAAAATAAAACACACAAGAAAGTCACGAAAACAGTTAAAAATTCACATCAGAAAGATACTTAAAAATTTTCATTTTGCACAAGAGAATATTAAGGGAGGCTTGTTTTACAACCCAGCAGAACAATCCACTTCATATTCTAAGTGAATAAAGCTATACTGTGCCAGCAACAGAAATGGTGGTCCTGGAATAGTACACTGAGTAACCAGCATCTCTAAGTTAAGACCCTCTGTGCTACAAATTTTGCAAGTAATTTAAACTGAGCCTTGGTTTTCTCAGCTACAAACTGCAATTAACACCCAACCTATCAGTGTTATGAAATCTAAATGAGAGGGAATTCCCTAACGGCCCAGTGGTTAGGACTCTATGCCTTAGGTGCCAAGGGCCTAGGTTCAATCCCTAGTTGGGGAACTAACAAGCCACACAGCAGGAAAAAAATAAAATGCCAAATGAGACAATGCATATACTAGAGCATCACTTTTGTACACAGGGCATTTCCTAAGGCACTTTTTCTCTTCTAAGAAAATATTAACACGTTATAAAGAAATGTGCAAATATAGACTAAAATCTAGTATGCTGCTGCTGCTAAGTCGTTTCAATCGTGTCTGACTCTGTGTGACTCCATAGACGGCAGCCCACCAGGCTCCGCCATCCCTGGGATTCTCCAGGCAAGAACAATGGAGTGGGTTGCCATTTCCTTCTCCAACACATCAAAATGAAGTCCCTCAGTCGTGTCGGACTCTTTGGGACCCCATGGACTGTAGCCTACATCCATGATTTTCATCCATGGGATTTTCCAGGCAAGAGTACTGGAGTGGGTTGCCATTTCCTTCTCCAAAAATCTAGTATATGATATCCATTTTGAAAACAACTTCCCCCTAACATTTTATTATGAAAAATTTAAAGCATATAGAGAAGCTTAAAGAATTTTACTGTTAACACCCACATGTCCACCATGTAGATGCTATACTATTTTACTGGTTTTGCTTTATCACACCTTTCTATTTATTCATCCCTCTAAATAATCTATCTTGTTATGTAGTTCAAGTAACTTGTAGATATTAGTACACTTACCTCCATAATACTTCAAAATACATGTAATTTAGACATAGCATTTTAAAGCAACTCTGTCTACAGTTACTGTAGACTATTTCCAGGTATCAGTGAGGTGGTATGGGCAGGAGACCCAGCTCTCCTACCTTTACCGAGGCACTCTGCTGTTTGCCTCAAAATGGTACAGGTTATGTATGGGTTACAGTGCCTTAACATGCATACGATCATTTAGGAATCTTGTTTACACAGAGATTCTAAACTAATAGGTCAAGTGAGGGGCCTGAGATCTGCATTTCTAATTCACTCCAGGGTAATGATGAAGCTTTGAGAGAAAGCCCAAGAGTGAGATAAGAAAAATGGCCCAAGAGTACTGAATTATTTTGTAATCACTCTTCAAAAATAGCTTTTGTCATTAGCAAAAGGCCTATGGCCCCTTCACTTATTACAGCTCCAAACAACTTTCAGAATACTAGCAATATTAACAATTCTATTTTCACTTCTAAATTCCCATGTGCTGCTTCTAATTTTGTCCTTTTTGACGTTTTATCTTAATAGGCAAAAACAAAACAGAACCAAAAAAGTAACCAAAGAAATTCTTTCACTCCACAGGAAGATATGCTGGCAAACATGAAGTATATTCCAATAAAGATTTTTAGATTTCTTTTTGGGTATAAAACACATCTTATAGGATCTTATTTCCTTGACCAGGGATTGAACCTGGGCCCTCATTCAAAGTCCTAACTACTGGGCTGCCAGAGAGTTCCCCTGATAAAGTTTTTATTACCAAATGCCCGTAAGTTTATTGCTTCACCTGCCTACTTCTGAACTATTTCTTTAGAAAACAAAAATTACATGTTCTATCTATAAAATACAGGATGCATTCTGGGATCAACTTCTCTGTAGATCATGTGGATAACAAAGCAGATTTAATAACAGAAATAAATGCAAAGCACTGCAAGATTTCCCATTACCATTACTATGAAAGAAAAATTGGGCTTTTTATTTTTAGCCATGCCAGGTGGCTTGTGGGATTCTAGTTCCTTGACCAGGGACCAAACCTATACTCTTGGTGTGAAAGCATGGCGTTTTAACCACAGAAACACAAGGGGGTTCTTTGGGCTTGTAAATTTGTATACTTACCCACACTTAAAGGGGACACAGTTATACATAATTATGAAAAGTAAAACTTCTACTGCTAATAGATTTTCTTTCACTTCAGCTTTGACGCATACATAAATAAAGCAAATGTTTTCTTTGTTCATACTGCAACCATTTAATTTATCCTAATTTCCAAGTTTATTTTAGTATTATTTATCTTTGTCTGCACTGGGATTCTGTTGCTGTGCATGGGCTTCTCACTGCAGTGACTTCTCTTGTTGCTGAGCAGGGGGCTCTAGGGCCCAAGGGCTTCAGTAGTTGTAGCTCACTGGATCTACAACACAGGCTCAGGAGTCATGGCCCACGGGCAGCCCTGTGACATATGGGATCTTCCAAACCAGAGACCGAACTCATGTCCCCTTCACTGGCAGGTGGATTCTTAACCACTGGACTGCCAGGGAAGTCCCTCAAAGTTTCTTCTTCCATCAAATTCCTATTTTATTTATTATATTAGTGTCTCCAGGTTAAATAAAAGAAGTCTCAATCACATTTTTCCACGCTCTGTCCCCAGAGTAAATTTTAAGAGAAGGGGCCCAGTAGATTAATGCAAACCCCTCCTTACACCAAGAAAAACCAAGACTTAGAAGGCAGAGGTGGTCTGCCTGAAACCAGTACATGCCAGACACACTACTTTGAGTTTTAGGTATTCTTTCTTCCCACATCCAAACTCTACTTCCTGAAGAATAACATCTTAGTATTTCTTAAGTGTTGGTCTGAGTGAAGTTACTTTAGTGTCTCAATGGGGTTTTTTAGTTGTTAAAGAGCAACACATACACGTGAAGCTTGAATATCTTAAGTGCAGAGCTCAATAAAGAATCCACCTACCAATGCAGGTGCCACAGGAGATGCAGGTCCAATCCCTGGGTCAGGAAGATCCCTTAGAGAAAGGAAGAGGAACCCACTCCAGTATTCTTGCCTACAGAATCCACTGGACAGAGGAGCCTGCCAGGCTACAGTTCACGGGGTCACAAAGAGTCAGCCATGACTGAGCATGAACACACCTATACTTTTATGACCACCACCCAGATAAACACACAGAAAGGTCCTCATGTCTTTTCAACTCAATCACTTCCCTTCTTTCCCACAAGCCGTACCTGTCCTGACGTCAGAGTAGTTGTCTTATTTTGAACTTCACATATGTCATCAGGTAATCTGTACCCTGAGTTTCACACACACTGAAGATAGCTGTTCAACTGTTCCCACTGTTGAGTATTCCATTATGTGGTTGATACTACTTATCATTCTATTTCTGATGGGCATTTGGAATGCTTCCAATATTTTGAGCTGAGGGGACATCAACAGTTTTTACTGGATAGGGGGAGGGACCTGATAAGCAAGGTCTTGAGTGACATTTCACTGTGTATGACACAGAGTCGGCAGGACACAGGAGCGATCTTTGCTACTCAGGGGAGGAAGCTACAATGTATAGGGGGAGGACTGTCTTCCAATTTTTTTTTTTTGTCTTCCAATTTTTGACCATGATTTCTGTACATGTCTTTTAATGGTTTCCTGGGTATTTATCCTGTTCAGTATTTGTAAAGATTCTCGAATGCAAAGGTTAATGTTTTTTCTCCATTTTAGAAAATCTTCAGTTACACCTCTTCTGCCTCATTTCTTTCTTCCTCTTCCTGGGACATTAATTACATGTCCTTTTCATCAAGTATCCTAAGTCCCTTCTGTTCTTTTCTGCATTTCCCCCTTTCTGGTTCTCACTCAGTCTGGATAATATTCTGATAAACCTTCTAGTTCATTCACACTCTTTTCAGCTGTTCCTACAGGTAACCTACAGTTAAAATGTAGACAGATAATCCTATTATCACACCCCTCATGGACTCACTTCTAGTATCTGCTTTTTTCTCTTGATTGTGTTGTCAGACAGCCTGCCTTCTCATATCCCTGACTACCATTTCTATATGAAAAACTGGAGAAAACATTGAGACTCTGGATTATGTTCACATTCCCAATCCAAAGGTCAATGGTTTTTGTTGTTGTTTGTTTTGAAACCAGT
Organism: Bubalus bubalis; assembly: GCF_019923935.1. Taxonomy (NCBI): domain Eukaryota; kingdom Metazoa; phylum Chordata; class Mammalia; order Artiodactyla; family Bovidae; genus Bubalus; species Bubalus bubalis. The sequence goes on from NC_059169.1 coordinate 53,474,934, forward strand.
GTCCTTCCTTGCAGGCCCCCATGAGTCTGCTAAAAGTCCCCTTTAACTCAGTGGCCATTTCCAGAATCGACCAAACTCGCATTACAGAAGAGCAACCCCAAGAAGATAGCGTCATCTCAGATATGACAAACTTCATTTTTCCAGTGTATTTGTAGCTCTATAACGCTTCTGACATTTTATACATTTTGTCTCCCCGCCATTATTCTCTGTAGGCGGGACAGGTGTTACCTATCAATTGTTAGTTTAAAATCTATTATTATCAGAAGCAGAACTTCCTAGAATCAGTATCCAGGCCAGAAATGCTTATAATCCAACAAAGATACAACACAGATGCCAAGAACAATTTCCAGGTATTCTCTTGGATGAGATTTTTGCCATTTACATAAAGATACATGATGACCGAAGAACTTTCAGTGTAATAAGTATACCCTAAAGGTTAATGAAAAAATTAAATAACACAAAGTCCGTTCTAATGGACACAATCCTATTTTCATAAGCTGTTAAACAAGTTTTATCTGTAATTTATGCAGAACCATAATTTTTTTAGGATAAAATCTGAACCCATATATTTAAATATAACTCAACTCTAGAAATTCTCATCTTGCTCTTTTTTTTTTTCCTGTGCTGCAAAATATTCACAGCAATTAAAGTAAGACACTTTGAGGGAGCTTTAACTCTGAATAATAACAATTTCAACAGTAATACAATTGCCGCCATCTTATTCTGTATGTCTTCTGATAAAATTCGTTAGTTTTACCAAAGCTGACAGCAGGTAAAAACAAAATTTGGGGTTAACACTAAAATTAGACCGATTTCAAGATGCTATATTCCATTTTAACAAAGAAAAAAGCAGCAACAAGGCATTCCTTTTGAAAAGTGACTCCACCTTTCAGAAAACTTGACACATCTTCACCATCACTCTTCACCTGACAACTTGGTAGACACTCTTTTAAGAATTCTGGACAAAGTGGTATTATTTAAAAGGATATAGTCTATAACTTCTGTCCCCCAAAGTAGAACTTCAGAGAACCCAGGAACACTGTAAATTCATTCAAACTTCATAGATAACAGAAAGGAATTGCCTCAGCATACACAAAATAGTTCAAATGTAGCTAAGAACTTCTTCATATATATGAATGAATATCAAGTGAGTCCTTTAATGCTTGTTTTTCTGCTATATTTTAAAATCACTGATATTTCATGTCATGAGAAAATATCATAGTAATATACAGTTTTGAATTAATGAGATAAAAGGATGACAAGAATGAAAATACATCTAAGTAATCTAAACAACTTTTGCTAGTCTCAATTATGTCCACTATTTGAGTGGAGTGACAGTATCACATCTAACCACAGTATGCTCCTTTATAGTTAAGTATCAAGTTTATGTGCTATGTTTTTAAATTGAAAAGCATGTTATTGATCCATTTCACCATTAAATACACAACTTCAATTTACTTCAGAAAGTGAAAAATAGGTCAAGGCTGAAGCATCAAAGATATACATGGCAAGGTTTCTGATTTTAACTTAAGACCTTATATGTACATAAGATTGAATTCATGCTTCCACAAATATACATCTAAAATTTAGAAAATAATTACAAAACAAGAAATAAGTGAAAGAAACAAATCAATTATATTAGAAATAAAATTTTTTTAAAAGAAGAGTGAACAGATCCAAAAGAATAATTTTTCAATGAACATTATTTCAAGTCTTCAACATCTTCAACTGTTTTTAAGCTTATCACATCATTCTTCACAGAGATCACAAGTTTTTATATTAGTTCTCATGTTTCACTAAATCAATAAATAAAAGATGTACATGGTAATAAGTAGATGACAAACATGAATGAATAAATTTATATTTTACAAATCTATTTTTAAAAGTTCAATGATATATAAATTTGGGCTTTCCTGATAGCTCAGCTGGTAAAGAATCCGCCTGCAATGCAGGAGACCCTGGTTCAATTCCTGGGTCCAGAAGATCCCCTGGAGAAGATAGGCTACTCACTCCAGTATTCTGGGGCTTCCCTGGTGGCTCAGCTGGTAAAGAATCCACCTGCAATGCAGGAGACCTGGATTCGATCCCTGGGTTGGGAAGATCCCCTGAAGAAGGGAAAGGCTAACCACTTCAGTACTCTAGCCTGGAGAATTCCATGGACTGTATAGTCCACAGAGTTGCAAAGACTCAGACATGAATGAGGGACTTTCACTTCACTTCAAAGCATTCTTGGCTAAAAAATTCCATGGACAAGAGCCTGGTGGGCTACAGTCCATGGGTTCGCAAAGAGTCGGACATGACTGAGCTACTAAGCAAGCAAGCAGGATATATAAATTAAGGAAGTTATCACCTTTAAATGGTCAGTTTAGCAAACATTAAACAATATTCCTACTCCTGAGGACAGTTTACAACATGGAAAAAAGCCCAGAATTTTTTTATGAGGGCCATTTTGCATTTACCATGAAAAGCTTTAAAAAACTGACATCTGACTTAGCCGTTTCACCTACAGAAACTTTTCACTAGAAAATAAGTGTGATAAACTTAGAGATTTGACATGTCAATCAATATACTACTGATGAAATGTCAAATGCTTCCCCCCAGGTCAAGAACAAGACAAGGGAGTCCAGTGGTTAGGACGTGGTACTTTCACTGCTGAAAAGTTGGGGTTCAATTCCTGGTTGGGGAACTAAGATCCCACAAGCCCCGCAGTGCTGCCAAAAAAAAGCAGACAGGACTTTATACTTTGATCACTCCTATTCAACATTACATAAGAAATAAAAGAGGATGTGCCAGGCTGAACTATTTTCACAATAAAACAGATTATGTCTTTTTTCACTATGCTGGCATTTGCACTAATGGTGCAAAAGCAATGATGAGTAAAACTGTTCACAATGGAACCCAACTGTACTAGAAAAGTTGTCCTCACTATCAGGCACATTTACTTCTGCTGTTCTTCTTCCAACACGGAGAGGTCGACACAATTCTGATACTAAACACCTGGAGTGAGCACTAGGCCTGCTTAAAGACACATCCACAACAAGACTGCCCTCCCTTCACATGCCACCTGGATTCCTGGCCAACTGGCTGCAAATCCGGGAGCTTCCTAAGGCCACTTCAGGTTTGATAATTTGCTAGAATGACTCAGAGAACTCAGGAAAGCTTTATACTTATCATCAGTATTATTTAAAGGATACAAATCAGGACCTGCCAAATGAAGAGACATACAAGCTGAGAAGAGGGAGGATCCCAATGCAGAGCTCCTGCCCATTCTCTGTCAATCAGGTAGCGTCACCCACCGGGCATGGATGAGCTCACCAACCAGGAGGCTACAATGATCTCAATGTCGAGAGTTTATATCGGGTTTCATCACCATGTGGAGATGAATGATGGGATTATTTGCTGCAGGTGATCAGACAATCTCAGCCTCTTTCTCCTCCATGGAGGGTGTGCTGGCTCAAAGGTCCAACTACTTGAATCACATGGTTGGTCTTGCGACCTTCCCTTAGCCTTAATCTTCATGAATTGGTTAATCTCAAGGGTTCAGCCTCTCTCCCAAGAAACATGGACAAAGACCAGGGAAATTATTTATTATACAAAAGAAGTCCTTGATGAAAAAGTAAAACTTAGTATGAATTTTACTAAATTTCAGCCTCTGATTACATCTTAATACTCTGTATGATGAACGCGGAAGCTGTATGATGAATGGGGAAGCATCCAGAAGCCACTTCCTTTTCATAACAAAGTACAATGAGACACAGTGGAAAAGCACTTGCAAAACTTGCACTGCAGGCTGCACTAGCCTTCAAAGAATGACAAACTGGTTACATTTTCTTAAATTAAGCTTTTCATTTCAAAAAAATAACTGTTTGTTGCCAATGAGAAAAGTTGATGTTTCAAGTGAAAATCAGAATGTTTGAAAACTTGCATCTATCCTTAGATTAATGAATTTTAGTGTAATAATGTATGAAAAGTTCATTATACAGTTTCAGATTCCACACTGTAAGAACTTTTAGGAAATGATCACTTATCAAGTTTTGGAGCTATGTCAAAAGGAAAAGAAAATATCCATAATTAACTAAAAAGACTAGTAACATATCGTTCCATTCTACAATCATGTATGTATGTGAGGCCAGATTTTTTCCTTATACTGCAAACAAAAGAAGACAATGCAACACATTCTATGTAGAAATCAATCGGAGGAGCTAAATATACTGTCTTCAACTAAGCCAGAATAACGTCACTTTTTTCACTAAATTTCTTGGAAAGTAGTTATCTTTCATTAAAAATATGTCACATAATACATAATTATTGTTAAGTACTTTTCAAATTTAAGTTTTAATTTCTAATATGATAACAGATAAAAACAGAAACAAAAAACTCTGGGTTCCTCAATCATTTCAAAGAGTGAAACTGAGTTTGAAAGTTTGAGAACTGTCCTTTAGAAATAACAAACAATGTAAACAAAGACATTTAGTGTGTGGAGTTTCAACAGTTAAAAAAAAATGACAAAACATAAATGCCCATAGAGGAATAAATATCTCAGACAACAGAATATTTTATAGTCACTGAAAATTCTGTTTTTAAAATGACATAACATACTTAAAACTTAGATTAAAAAAGTCAAGAGAACACAAAACTATATATAATATGCTCTAAATTCTATTTTTAAAACCATGGAGGCAAAATGACTGATAGCAAACAAACTAAAATTTTAACAGCTGTCAGTCACTTCTACTTAGTGGGTTGGTAACAGATACTAGTTTCTTATTTCTAACTATGATTTCTTTCAAATGTTCTGTAATGTTCTCATAATCAGAGAAAAAGATTAATTTTAAAAAATTTTAAAGAAAAAAATATACTAGCATTCCATTAAACAATAAGTGATTCGGTTCTTAGCTCTAGTTACTTTCTAGTTCTTTTCTAAAATTCTAAGTTGATAGATGGCCAAAAGCAAATGCAAACAAAAACCAAAGAACAAACAAAAAAACAAAGGGCACATTAAGTCATGAAAAAGCTGAAAAAAAAAAAGATTTGCTAAATTTTAAATAGCTTTCATTGTATTTTACCAGAACACGAATGGCCACGGAAGCGTATTTAAAATATAGATCTCTGATTTAAAGAAAGTTTTCCAAATTTAAAATGAAGAAACTAATAAAGTGCTAATTTAAAACAAAAATCAGAAACAATCCAAGAGTAAACACTTGAAAAGTAAAAACTGAAAAATCAAGTTATGTAATTACAAATTAAATTTAATTATTATGTAATATTACTTTAATCCTTTAGTTCACTACCCATCTTTTAGCCTAAGAATTTTACATTAAAGATGGTAAACAAAGATGGAGGTAAGAATTATGGGAGTTTTCAGTTAAAATATAAAACACTTGGGTAAACTGCAGTTTTACTAAGTAAAAAAAATTCTATCTTAATATGAAAGTTAACAAAAAAAATTTCACATATAGAATAAATAAACTGGATACAGGTACTAAGAATAAAAGCCAAACGCTTACAAATTTAGGGTGAAAGGAGTATTTAGTATCACTCACTGCTTACCAGGACTATGATGAGTTGTAAATCCTCCATTCTGAAATTCACCTCCTGCCACATTCATTCTACCAGGATTAAAAGGTCCTACTGCAGTCTTGGTCTGTGAAGTTAAAGACGGGGTGTATGTTTGCATATTAACACCAAAATTACTTGACTGAAGTCCTTTAGCGACATCTCCCAAGTTGGAATTCTATAGTGATGTTATATTTGTAATCATTAAGTTCATATCTCGCCCATCATTCAGAGCTTAAAACCTGCTTCTAAAGTTGTAACATTAGTAATATGAATTTCACAGTCGATTCTGTAGTGATAACACCATTACCCATTCCTGCATTTACCTTACTTCTTGAAAGACTGGAAGTGGAGAAATCCAAATCTTTGGTTCTGTTTTTAGTTCCAGGAAATCCCCATTCAATAAAACTGGAAGAAACTGTCTTTTCCCTTCCATTTGTTTCCATGTCCTCTTCATCATCAATAACAATTGTCTCACTTGTATTTCCCTTCTGAGAAGCCAAATATCTTGAGGAAGGAAGAATGACAGAATAATGTCCTTGAAGCTTTTTATTTCTTGATGCAGGAAATACAAAATGTCTTTGATCAGCTATTACTGGAGCAGAACTTGAAGGAGGTTGTATAGATTCAATAAACACAACATCATCATCATCACCATTATCACCTTCCACCAATGAGTTTCTAGATCTATTAACTAACGGACTAGCTGGGTCACCAAATGAGTCTCCTACATCCATGAGACTAGCTGCCATGGCTTTACTCCCTAATAAGGTAGGAGTCTGTTCAGTCAAGTCTAATCTTCCTGCTGAACATTCACCCATGCCAAAGAACCTGTAACAGAGAGAAAAGAAAAAAAGTTCGAGTAAATTATGATTATTACATTTTATTGCAATTAAATAGCATAAGTGAAATTTTAAATTCTTTTCTGTGATTTTATCTATTAGTAAGTCCTTCACTGAAATAGAAAATAGTACAAAATAATTCCATCTCCAATAACCCACGGTCCAAATACAATTAGTATACCAGATATATCTTTATCTACTAAAATTATTATATTGTCCAAACTGTGTTTCCCTAGTGTGTTTTGTCATTGATTTTCAAATTCTCTGCTTCCAATATAACTATGTAATTAAATCATTCTGAAACTTTTTTTGTCATTGTCCACAAATTGCCAGATACTATATTATAGGTTTACATAAAATTCTGAAAAAACCCATGAGGTACATATAGTTTAATTCATTTTATAGATCAGGAAACATATGGGTAAGCCTGAATAGCATTTCCACTCAGGGCTCTAATTTTAGGCCCCAAATTCTTAGCCTTGGTTTTATTTAACAAACACTTCTGTGTACCTATATGCACTAGAGAATGACAAAGGAAAGGATCCAGATCCAAATAATTGGAAGAATTTGGAGAAGTGAAAGATCAATGAAGCAAAGCTCTCAAAGCAGATGAGACAAGAGGAGGATGAGGATATGCACAGCACCAGGTGGTAATGAAGCTAATCATGAACAAGAAATCACCTTTATCTCAAAAGCAAGAGGGAAAAGTTAAGTGTATGGCTGTCCCTCAGTACCCACAGGGGGTTTGGTCCCAGGATATCCATGGAAGCTCAAGTCCTACAGTTGGCCCTCCGTATCCGAGGTTCTACATCCACAGATTCAATCAACCCTGGATCCTGCAATACTACAGTATTTACTGAAAAAAATCTATGTATTAAGTGGATCTGGGCAGTTCAAACCCATGTTGTTCAAGGGTTTGTCCAATTATAACTGGAGCATATATAAGTATGTAGAAACAATAGATGCAAAGCTGAGCTAAGTTTACAAATGCTGGCTTCAATTTTCTTAGAAGCTCAAGACAGTGAAAGAGGTGGGATCTGTAGGGGTACTGAATAATTAAGAGAACTCATACAGCAGTCATCATTCAATTTTAAACATTTCATACTGAAATATGCTAAGTAACATTCTATTCTAAAATTTTCCCAACTAATTTTAAGTGATAGTACTTAGTCATACAATAGATAATGTTTATTCTTAATGGGTGCTGTATCATTAAATATAGTAATTCAGTAAATGCTTAAGTAAGTGAGGTAGGAACTATTTTTTGTGTCATTTTACTGATCAGGAAACTAAGACTCCGAAGACAGTAAGTAATCTGCCTGGCCTGCCCAAGTCTCCACTGCTGGAAAGGGTGGAATCAGGAGTCAAACCCAAGAAATCTGACTCTATAATCTATTTCATAGATACCACATTATATGCAATTATTGTATACAATTTCTTAAGTCCTTGTTTTATTAAGATGAAACAAAGTTAACAGTCATGTAACTGTACTTCAAAGATAAATAACAAATCTAAGGAACCAGTTAAAAGGGTTATAAAGGAAATACGAAAATTAGGATCAGAGTTAACACCTATCCAATAAGCTTATAATGTGGTTGATTTTCAAATGAAAGAGGCAATAACTCACCTAAACTAAATCATGAAATTTAAGAACTGTTATTTACACACACACAAATTCTTGTTAGTTCTTTCTGTATTTGAATAAATCTAAAAAGGAAAAGAGCAATTTCTGGGAAAGAGCAACAGCCGACTCCATGGTGCCCTCTGGTGGCTGTTAGGTTCTATCTTGATCTTCCCAAAGAAAATAATAGAAAGGGGATTCTTTATGCTCAGCTCATTCCAGTCATCTATTTCTGAAAAAAAGATTAAGTATTTATCTATTTTCAAATTTAAGATTGTAAAAAAGTTAAAACCTAAACCTGCTGCTGCTGCTGCTGCTAAGTCGCTTCAGTCGTGTCCGACTCTGTGCGACCCCATAGATGGCAGCCCACCAGGCTCCACCGTCCCTGGGATTCTCCAGGCAAGCACACTGGAGTGGGGTGTCATTTCCTTCTCCAATGCATGAAAGTGAAAAGTGAAAGTGAAGTCGCTCAGTCATATCCAACTCTTAGCGACCCCATGGACTGCAGCCTACCAGGCTCCTCCGTCCATGGGAGTTTCCAGGCAAGAATACTGGAGTGGGATGCCAGGGCCTTCTCCGAAACCTAACCCTAACCACTATTAAAAGTCACTGTTTATATACTTTAATTATCATTTTCTTAATTCTATAAACATAAGCCTACAAAAAAGTTTTAAATATTTCTATGATATTATCCAAAAAGAGAAAAAGTTAAAGTTTAGCTAAGGCACTAAGCAAATTACCTCACTTAATTGAGTTTTACTTTTCTAAACTGTGAACTTGTTCATACTATAAATGGGGGTTAAAAAAAAAAGACTCTGAGGTTTTTATTGCGATAACTGGACATACAAGTCCCTGGTCTCTGACTGGACCATATTAAAGAGTGCAAAAATGATAAATCTCTCTCTACTGAGAAGGTATTCAGGCAAATACTTTGGCTCCACCCTAGGATTTCAACAAATGTCTCAGATCAGATCAGTCGCTCAGTCGTGTCCGACTCTTTGTGACCCCACGAATCGCAGCACGCCAGGCCTCCCTGTGCATCACCAACTCCCGGAGTTCACCCAGACTCACGTCCATCAAGTCAGTGATGCTATCCAGCCATCTCATCCTCTGTTGTCCCCTTCTCCTCTTGCCCCCAATCCCTCCCAGCATCAGAGTCTTTTCCAATGAGTCAACTCTTCGCATGAGGTGGCCAAAGTACTGGAGTTTCAGCTTTAGCATCATTCCTTCCAAAGAAATCCCAGGGCTGATCTCCTTCAGAATGGACTGGTAATTAATCTTAAATATTTCTGTCTTCCTGTGGTATCTTTTGGAGAAGGCAATGGCACCCCACTCCAGTACTCTTGCCTGGAAAATCCCACGGACAGAGGAGCCTGGTAGGCTGCAGTCCATGGGGTCGCTGGGAGTTGGACACGACTGAGCGACTTCACTTTCACTTTTCACTTTCATGCATTGGAGAAGGAAATGGCAACCCACTTCAGTGTTCTTAGGCTGCAGTCCATGGGGTCGCTGGGAGTTGGACACGACTGAGCGACTTCACTTTCACTTTTCACTTTCATGCATTGGAGAAGGAAATGGCAACCCACTTCAGTGTTCTTGCCTGGAGAATCCCAGGGACGGGGGAGCCTGGTGGGCTGCAGTCTATGGGGTGGCACAGAGTCAGACAGGACTGAAGCGACTTAGCAGCAGCAGCAAGCAGTGGTATCTTTTTGTTAAAAATCTTTATTGAATTTGTTACAATGCTGCTTCTGTTTCATGCTTTGGTTTTCTGGCCAAGAAGTATACAGGATCTTAGCTCCCTAAACAGGGATTGAACCTTCACCCCCTACATTGGAAGGCAAAGTCCTAACTCCTGGACCACCAGGGAAGTTCCCTTCCTGTGGTATCTTATTCATCTACAACTATTTAATTTTCATCTTGATACAATCATAATTAATATAAAATTAAAGGAATATCCACACAGAGATGTGTGGAATCTAATGGGAGTTCCCTGGTTGCTCAGTGGTTAGGATTCCAGGTTTTCGCTGCTGTGGCCCAGGGCTCAATCCCTGATCAGGGAAGTGACTTCCCACAAGCCTCACAGTGCAGCCAAGAGAAAAAAAAAATTGGACTAGAATTTCAGCCTAACTAAAAAACTAGGCTGAAACCCAAGCAAGACTCTAATATGCAAATTATCTCTAGGCTGTAGGTAATAACCTTGCAACGTTAAGAAGGTATTTCATTATCGGTAAAGATAAGAGTTAACACTAAAACAAAGACACAAATTAGGGTCCTTTGCCCCATTGTGTTTACTTTTATTCTAGTTTTTATTTCCTAACGATTGCTAGTTATCTTTTCAAAAGATTACACTAAAATATATATAACATAAAATGCTATTTTAATCATTTTTAAGTATGCAGTTCAGTGTTATAGTTTTTTAAATATGCCTTTTTAAAGCTGCAAAAATGTCTGCTGAATTCTTAAGTTATAACTCAGTATCATTGATTTCCTGAGATCACCTTCAATTAAAAAAAGTTGAATAATTTACTAGCCAGTCAATACTCAATTATGTTTATGCACACTTTGGTAGAACTTACATATTAAAATGACTCAAAAAACAGTAGCTAAAATAGAAATGGTGAGTTATTAATATGACAAGATTAGCACATTATGATAAAGGTAAACAAACCTGCTCACAAGAAATCACCAAGAAAGTATTTTCAAATATTTAATCACTGCTCCAAAGGTTGGCTACCTATTACCACATCTATATCTTCAAGGCTCTATGAAACATAAAGGATGCATGCTATAAAAATTTGTTGATCACTTAGGAAGTTCTAGAACACATTCTAGGGCATCTCTGAACTTATACTGTAACAGATCTTTTGTAATATAAAAATATTTGTATATTTACATAAAAATAACATCAATTTCAAAGTTAGCTTCCTGTTACAAGGATTCCCATTTAAAATCAAAAACTAAATAAAGGTGTATGATGATTCTCGAGGTTTTACTCACAACTGTAAAGAGACAGGAAAAGGAAGAATTAAATGAACAATCACAACAAACAGCAGGAGAACTACTTAAGTACCTAATAGGCACTTAAGAGATGGTAGATTGATCACACAAAACTAACTTCAATCCCTTCTAAAATCCCCATAAATGACAGTAAAGTTCATACTCATAAGAAAAGGAAAAACTAAAGAAGAAACAAAAGCAAAAAATTTGATAAGCTGAAGAGCAGGTGGATGAATAGTTAACCAACTCTGCCTGAGACAGCCTAACTCTAAAACAGTGAAGGAAAAAAGTGAGAAACTTCTGACTTAAGCTGCGGAATCATCAAAAGGCTCAAAGCCTGTAACTCCTGATATCACTGGAATAGGGAACAGACAGCTAAAACAAGGAGGATGTGAAATTCCGGGTCCCTTCCCTTTCTCCACTTTGATGATCACAGGTCTTCCCCCTTTCTGGCCCAAGTTCTAGACTTCTCTTCTTTGGAGAGGATAGAACAAAAGATCTTTGTTTCAGGTTTACCAGGCACTGGTGAATGCTTCAATATCATGTATTTGAAATGCTCCCTTTCCCGGCTGATTTCCAGAGAGCGGGCATCCAGACTTCAATCTTCCAAGCAGCAGACTCTTCCCCAGAAAACTTCTCAGAAACACTCCTTTCTGTGGAATTAGGAACCCCCAAAATGAAAGACCTAAAGATAATGACTTCAGAGGTTCTCCATCAATTGGCCTAAAAAGATTCATCCTACAGTGAAGCTCCAAGTTGAAACATTCCATTCATTTTTCTAATCTATTTTCTATTTCTCAATTCTTAACCACGAGTAGACCAACCAAGGATTATAAAATATCTGAAGAAATCCTCAAATAAGAAAAACAGTCCTGACATATATATATACTATTGATACTGTGCATAAAATAGATAACTGAGAACCTACTGTACAGTTCACTGAACTCTACTCAACGCTCTGCAGTGACCTAAATGGAAAGGAAATACAAAAAAGAGGGGATATATGTATATATACAGGTACAGCTGATTCACTTTGCTGTACAGCAGAAACTAACACAATGCTGTAAACATAACTCAACTATACTCCAATAAAAAATAATGTAAAAGAAAAAGTTGTTAAAAGAAAACAAGGAGAAAGAGAAAAGTGCAGGAAAAAGAAAACAAAATCGAAATCCACACAACTATCAGAACTCTAGCCGGACACATGACAAGCAAAAGACCATAAAAAATTGCTATTTCTAGTATTAAAAAAGAACTTCTAGAAATAAAAAGCTTACCAAAAATGGAAAACTCAGTAAAAGGAGTGAAAGATAAAGCTGAAGAAATATCAGAAAACAAAAAACACAAGAATTGCAGCTACCGTTAACAATGTGTGTGTGTGTTTCACATAACTTACAGGCTAGGCACTGTACAATCTTCATAGCAATCGGGAACACAGACACAATTTACTCACGTATAAAATGTGGATAAAAAAGTGTATTTAATTGAATAAGATGTGCATTTATAAAGGTTCAGTTATTGACTCTTATTTAGTTTGCACTTGCCAAAGTAATAAGAGAGCAGAGATACAAACCAGATATGAAATCTGACTGGCACTAAACCTAGTCCTTCCCACACTGTGCTCAACTATGCTAGGAACCTACTGTTGAGAAAAGTGGATTTTCTAAGTGGTAATAACTGAGCCAGCAATTTGTTATCCTTCCAATTTTTTAGTCTCCACTAGTTCCCTTTTCCTAATAAAGTCCCTCATAGCTCTAGAACCCTGTCCACATTCCTTCATCTCACACAACTACCACATAATCTGAAATATCATTTCAGGTATCCTGTGAAAATCACCCAGTCAAAACAATATCCATTCCTAAAAGCTGTCTAACTAATGAAGTGTGCCATGAAGCATATCAGATTAAGTGCACAGTTGAGTCTGGCAAGAAGCAACAACAGCAGAGGGAAGGCAGGAATAATACTATGAGAAACAGCAGTATTCACAAGTTTCTTTTTGATGACTGGTGAAAAACTGACCAGCTGGAAGGACAAAATAGGCAGGATCTAAGACTGTACAGAATCCCAGATAATAAATGTAGAATCAGAGATTTTTTTAAAAATCATTTTGAGACACTTTACAAAATTATTGACTCAGGCAAGCCATTAACGCCAACAGCTGACAGGGAACTGGGCATTTTATTGTACCAAAATGAACAGCACTTAGGTTACTTTTTAGTAACAAGAAAAAAAACACATCAACTTGGTAATGGAGACTGTCACTACCAATTTAGTAATTCGGTGGTCAATCAGAATCGGGACTAGGGTAAGAACTAGACTATCTCTTAAAAAAAAAAATCTCCTGATGTGATGCTTGCCTGAGTTTTATCAGGATACAGAAACACAAATCTTCCTCAAATATAAGACAAACACACACACAAAGTATTGTGTCCATCAACCTTAGAATAACGATAAGATTGAATCAGTCTAGTTAATTCAACAGTATGGAAAAAAATTATTTTTAACCATTATAAAGCAAAAAAAATGTTAAGAAAGCACTAAAAATGGAACATCTTAGAACTCTAATGAGCACGCACTCTCCATGCTTTCCCAGGGACTTCCCTGGCTTGGCTCTGGGGACAAGGTCCACTCCAGAAACTAGCCCTCTGCCTTCAAGGTAAGAGAAAGGTAAATTTCACAGAAGCACACTCTGCTGCTGCTGCTAAGTCGCTTCAGTCATGTCCCATTCTGTGCGACCCCATAGACGGCAGCCCACCAGGCTCCCCCGTCCCTGGGACTCTCCAGGCAAGAACACTGGAGTGGGTTGCCATTTCCTTCTCCAATGCATGAAAGTGAAAAGTGAAAGTAAAGTCGCTCAGTAGTGTCCGACTCTTCGCGACCCCATGGACTGCAGCCTACCAGGCTCCTCCGTCCATGTATTATCCAGGCAAGAGTACTGGAGCGGGGTGCCATTGCCTTCTCCGGAAGCACACTCTAGTACTGCGCTAACTGTATTCCACGGACACGCAGGGTAAAATTACTCACCGTGGACGCTTTCCTCCTTAATTACTATCACCGAACTATCACCAGACTGTCTTGAAGGTGATCCCTGGCCCTAGAAAGAAGGATGAAAACGGACTTCGTTATAGCCAAGCTAGACGCAGCACCAGCTCACCAGAGAGGAATCAAAGGGACAAGAAGAAGCCTCAGCGCTCCTCCACACACACACCCCCCACCCCACGGCCGCCGAGGCGCCAGGTACACAAACACCGAGGCTCCGCCACCACCACACAACCACACAGTCCCTGCGAGCCAAAGGCGGGAGGCGGAGGGCGAGCGCGGCCTCGAGCCCGCGGAGACGCCTATCCCCGGATTCGGCCCGCTCGCCGCCGCCGCTGTACCTCAGGAACCCACTCGCCCGCAGCTCGCGTCGCCGCGGGGCGGAAACCCCCGTGTTGGCCCGGAGCCCGAGACCTGCCCGCTCCGCGTCCGCCATTAGAAACTCGCCCAAATAAGCCGTGAGAAGACGCCGCGCCGGGGTCTGGGAGGCCGAAGAGGGGACCTGGTGCGGGGGGGCTGTGTCCTCACCCCCAAACTTGCGGACCCAGAGTCGCTGCCGGGAGAGTGCGAGCTCGGCCACGAGAGCCCACGGAGGCGCCCCCTCCCCCACCCCGCGACCCCCGAGGCCCGCCGGCGGCCGCCTCACTCCGCCCTCGCGGCCGCGCCCGCACTCCCGCAGCCTGCGGGCCGCCCGCCAACGCGCCTGGGACATCAGCGGAGCCGCCGGCAGCCGGAGGCCCCGAAGCGGTAGCGGCGACGGCAGCCGCGCCGCGGGGCGCTCGTCCCGGGTCGGTGGGAGGCTTCGGAGGCCGCCCTCACCCATCTCCGCCTCCCGGCGCCTCCGCCTCCGGAGGCTGCGCCGCTCCCGGCCACCCCCACTGTCGGCGGCCCTGGACTGGAGACACGGCGGGGACAAGCCTCACCCGGTTCTGGCTGCGGCTCCGCGGAACAAACCTCCCCGCCCCTGGCCCACCCCCCTTCGGCAACACGCGCAACTCCGCTCGGTCCAGTCCCAGCTCTAGCGCTGGTGAGGAGGCGGAGGCGGCGGCCGCGGCGGCGTTGCCCGACCCGGCAGGCCCTGCCCCCTGCGCCCTCACTGGCGGCCGGGGAGGGCGGGCTGGGCGCCTCGGGGACGCCCACTGGCTGCGTCCGCCTTCCTTCAGGACCTCCCCCCTTGAGGGGGTGGTCCGATGCCCTGTCCGTCAGCCGTTGGCCACACCCTTTCGCCTCCATTGCACTCCCCGTCTTTTCCGCCTGGATCTCCGACCGGCGCGTCGCAGTGTAGACACACTGTTGCTAGCTGCAGTGGCCAATGGCTGTCGGGCCGTAGCGGCCCGAAGACCTGAGCTGGGCCACCTGCCCTCGCAGCGGCTGCTAGCGCCGCGGCCTCGATGTCCCACTCGCCCTCCCTGTCCAATGTCTGGGAGCCCCGTGAGACCTGGGCGGGCAGGGGTCTGGAAAGCCGGCGGCGGGGACCCGCGCGCTCCGAGGGCTGGAAGCGCTTCCCTTCCCCTCAGTCCCGTGGGGAGGCGTCCCCCGCTCCCGTCAAGGCTGCTGGAGGAGACGACGTCCTCCATCTTGTCGGGGCCGCGGGTGGAACTGGGGACAACTCCGACTGGTCCCAGGAAGCCGGGGCTGGGCCTCGCGGTGGAGACGGCGCCTGCTGCCGGCTCCGCACCTGGGCCCGGCCTCAACTGGAGAAAGCCCCCACGCACCAGGAAGACCCAATGCAACCATATAAATAAAATTTTAAAAAAAGAAAACAAGAACATAGTTGAACTCAACACCATCACTCAACTGGATATAATGACATCAAAAGTCTTATCCAATATATGGTAAAATATATATTCTTCTCAAGCTCACATGGATCATTCACCAGGACAGAATTGGTTCTCAAACACACCTTAACAAATTTAAAAGGACAGAAATTCTACAGTGTCTGATCTTTGACCATGATAGAATTAACCTAGAATTAAATAACAGATAGCTGGAAAATCTCAATAAATGAAGACTAAACAACACAGTTGAGCAAGCTCCGAGGAGTTGGTGATGGACAGAGAAGCCTGGCCTGCTGTAGTCCATGGGGTCGGGTCGTAGAGTCGGACACGACTGAGCGACTGAACTGAAACAACACAGTTTTAAATAACACAAGTCAAAGAAGAAGTCTCAAACTGAAAAATACTTTGAAATAGATGAAAATGAAAATACAATTTATCAAAATTTGTGGGATACAGTGAAAGTAGTACTTAGAGGGAAATTTACAGCACTGACTTCATTGGCTGGAAAAGAAGACCTAACATTAATTAGTCAGCTGAGTTTCCACCTAAGGAAACAAGAAAAAAGCAAATTAAATACAGAGTAAGCATAAAAAGGGAAATAAGACTCAGAGCAGAAATTAAATTGAAAACAAGATGTCAATAAACAAAAATCAATGAAATTAAAAGCTGTTTCTTTGAAATTTCAACCAAATTAATAAGCATCTAATTAATAAGCCTCTAAACAGGTAAAGGGAGAAGGCAATGGCACCCCACTCCAGTACTCTTGCCTGGAAAATCCCACGGGCAGAGGAGCCTGGTAAGCTGCAGTCCATGGGGTCGCGAAGAGTCAGACATGACTGAGCGACTTCACTTTCACTTTCCACTTTCATGCATTGGAGAAGGAAATGGCAACCCACTCCAGTGTTCTTGCCTGGAGAATCCCAAGGACAGGGGAGCCGGGTGGGCTGCTGTCTATGGGGTCGCACAGAGTCGGACATGACTGAAGTGACTTAGCAGCAGCAACAGCAAACAGGCAAACTAAGAAAAAAAGAAGACACATTGGACATCCCTAATGGTCAGTGGCTAAGAGGCCAAGCTCCCAATGCAGGGGGCCAGGGTTCCATACCTGGTCAAGGAACTAGATACCACATGTCTCAACTAAGAGTCGGTATGCCAAAACTAAAAGATCCCACATGGGTCAAATGAAGACCCTGTGGACCACAACAGACATTGAAGGTCCCACGTGCTGCAACTACGACCTAGTGCAGCTGAATGAATAAATGTCTTGAAAAAGAGAGCACAAGAGAGCGGACACAAATTATTAATATCAGAAATGAAAAAAGGGGGGAAGGGCTTCCTTGGTGGTCCAGTGGTTAAGAATCTGCCTTGTAATGCAAGGGGCTCCAGTTCAATCCCTGGTTCTGGAAGCTCCCACATGCTACAGAACAACTAAGCCCATGTGCCACAACTACTGAGCACCAGCACCTAGAGCCCTTGCTCTGCAACAATAAAAGCCACTGCAGTGAGAAGCCCACACACCTCAACAAGGAGTAGGCCCTGCTCTCTGCAACTAGAGAAAGCCCCGAATACAGCAACAAAAACCCAGCAATGAAGACCTAGCACAAAAATAAATAAATATTTTTTAAAAATGAATGAAAAAGGGAACATTACTGAAGATCCCCGGACATTAAAAGGATAATGAGAAATAGTATGAAAAACACTATGCCCACAAATTTGGGCATAACTTACTGGAAATACACCAATTCTATTTCCAGTAGAAAGATACAATCTGCCAAAATTCACACAAGAATAAATGGACAATTTGAAAACTATGTAATTTTTAAAAAACTTTAACAAAAAAAGCACTCATGAGCAAGCTTTAATGGGTCTCACTAGCTATAATAGACTGAATAACATCCTCCAAAGATACCCAATTCCTGCAATCTGTAAATGTTTCTTTATATGGCAAAGGTTTGCAAACGTGACTAAGTTAAGGATCTAGAATTAGGGAGATCATGGGAGCATAAGTGTGGGTCCTAAATGCAGCCACATATATCCTTATAAGAGGGATTTTTGTAAGATCTGACACACAGAATAAAGTGATGTGACCATAGAGGTACATGCTGGAATGATATGACTTCAATTTAAGGCAAGAAGTAGCCACCAGAAGATGGAAATGGTAAGGAGTGCACTTTTTGCTAGACCCTCCAGAGGAAATCCAGACCCACCAACACCTTGCTTTGAGCCCAGTTAAACTGATTTTGGACTTCTCTTGCCCAAAACTATGAAATTACATTTTTTTTTCATTTTAAAAAAGTGCAGTGATTATTCCCCCATTTCTGTGGGTTAGAAACCCAGGTAGGGCTTAGCTGAGTCCTCTGTTTCAGGGTCTCATGAGGCGGCAACTGAGGCATCGGCCTGACGACTGCATCCTCACATGTAGGCCTGACAGGAAAGATGCCACTTCCAAGGTCAGTAAGGCATTTAAAGAAATAATTTCTCTAAGGCTGTCTGACTAAGGGCCCTAGTTTTTTTGCTGGCTGTCAGCTAGAAGCTGTCTGGAAACCCTGGAGGTTGCCCACAAGCTCTGGGTATGTGGGTTCTCCCCAGATAAGTACTCTTATCACTGAGCCAGAAAGGAGAATATCTATCTCTTCAGTCTGTAAGAGGGGTCCTTACATGATGCAACTTGATCAAGAGGGTGACATCCAACACCCATGTGTGCCTGGTGAGGATCCAATCACTAAAATCGTTTCCCACTTAAAAACCCAGGCTCCTTGGAAAAATGACTGCATCAGGTGGGGGCAGGACATGTGTCAGATGATCCTGAAACATCGTGTCATAACAGAGACCAAGGAAACCCGAAGGATAACTCAAATCACAGTGAAAGGGCTTAGGAGCAAAGCTGAAATGACCAGAGTGACAGATATGACCATTAATAAATGATAACTACAGAAGAATAAAACTATCCTATATGTTTCAGTCCCTGAGTTAATGTGCTTATTCTAATAAAATAATCTCTTTGAAGGATAACTGTAAAACAACTCATTATCTTGAAAACTAGCAACTAAAGAGAAGTAGTCAAGATTTATTTTGCTATAGAAACTGTATCTCAGAATAAGGAAATTACAAACACAAGGATCCTCTCTAAATATTCCAACTAATCAAATATTTTAACACTTATAACCTGTAACAGATGTGTTGTGAATGCAGGTCTGGCCTTTGCCCTTAGGTCCTCAGAGGTGATTTCTTGGTCTAGGGAGCAGGAGAATCTTTGTTTGCCTATAGCTTTGACCACCAGAGAAGGCAATGGCAACCCACTCCAGTACTCTTGCCTGGAAAATCCCATGGACGGAGGAGCCTGGTAGGCTGCAGTCCATGGGGTCCCGAAGAGCCGGACACGACTGAGTGACTTCACTTTCACTTTTCACTTTCATGCATTGGAGAAGGAAATGGCAACCCACTCCAGTGTTCTTGCCTGGAGAATCCCAGGGACGGGGGAGCCTGGTGGGCTGCCATCTATGGGCTCGCACAGAGTCGGACACGACTGATGCAACTTAGCAGCAGCAGCAGCAGCAGCAGCTTTGACCACAGGACAGTCTGTGGCATGATTTAGGATGGGGGCTTCAACTGTGCCACACTGGTTCCAACCTCAGGGGAAAGTGGAGACTGAGGAAGACTAGAACTCAGTTCTGCCCAGGGGGGGGCAGCAGGTGATTGCTAATAAAAAAGTGAACCCCGAAAGTGTAGTGAGCTGACTGGCTGGCAACACTGCACACATCACACCTGGGGTCGGGGGCGGGTAATGTCCCCAGAGCGGGAGAACAACCAGAGATCTGCCTTGGGACCCCTTCTTCGCCCTGGGAAGATTTCTACCTGTATCCTTTCTCTGCTGGAGAAGGAAATGGCAACCCACTCCAGTATTCTTGCCTGGAAAATCCCATGGATGGAGGAACCTGGCAGGCTACAGTCCATGGGGTCTCAAAGAATCAGACACAACTGAGCAATTTCTCTCCACTTCACTTCCTTTCTCTGCAGCACACCAGTGAACACAATAACTTTCTGAGTCCTTTACAAGCTGTCACATATGAGAGACAGTCTGTGTACTCGATCTTGCAGTTTGACTCAGTACTCAAACAGGAGGCTGGACTGCCAGTACCAGCTGGCCAGGAGAAGCACGACCAAGGTGACAATCTGAGGAGAGACTGCCACCTTAAAGGCCAAGATGGGGTCCAGGAGGACCCGCCACCTTCAGGGCAAGGACCAGACCCTACTGCAAGAAGACTCAGACGGACCCCAGGATGCCCCCACCTTCAGGGTCTGCAGGGTGTGGTATGACCATAAGTCTCAATGTCCGAGGATGCTCCTTGGGGCGGCACCGACATAACTTTCTGGAAATCTACTCCTTAGCGCTTACTAAGGTTCCTGATACTGTGCCCAGGTAACTTAACTGAGGCCTGCTCCCAGGAACTCGCTGAGATTCACTCTGGCTCGCCTGGTCACTCCTGCTGTGGGGTTGGCTCAGGGAAGCGGCCGCTCCGTCCCGGGCAGGCCCAGGCCCCTCGGAAGTTGGAGCCTGCGGGGAAGGACCCGTGAAGGCCCCAGGCTGCAGGCGGCCGGATGTGCAGCGCCCTCCTCGACCACAAACCACCGGCAGGTGCGAATCCTTTCCTTCCATCAGAGCGCTCTCCAGCGCCCCCTGCCGACCACCTCGCGGTCGTGCCGGCCGGAGGAGGAAAAGCACCCAAGGCCCCCAACGCGGTTCGCCAAGGAGGCGGAGACCGTCCGTCCTGACGCACCTAGTGAAGCAGCCTGGCAGCTCGCTGCCGCCGCTGCCTGGTGGCCCCTGCAGCCATGGCCAGGACCTCTTTCCACCAGGGTCCTTGTTTTAGCTGTCCTTGAATTAGACACGATTGTTTTAATGCATGCATTACGTGATTATTTGTGCTTTCTTTTTTTCTTTTCCTTTTTTTCTTTTATTCACACGCTCTTTCTCTACCATGTTTCCTGAATGCCACTCTTCAGGTCTTGAGTAACATTCTTGCTTGTTGGCAGTACCTCAAGAAGTAATTCTCTCAGTGAGGGTCAGTGAGGGGGAAACCCCACAGTCTCGGCTAGGGGAAGTATTTGCTCTTACTTCTGAAGGGCTGTTTAGGTAGGAACAGAGTTCGAAGTCCACCACTATTTTCCCTCAGCACAAAAAAACACAACTGCATCGTATTCGGATGTGTATTGCACCTAATGAGAAGTTTATGATTATCCTAATTCGACTTTTAGTATAAACATTTTAATTTCTCTTTTAGAAACGTGTTTTGTGTCTTAAATATTCTGTCACTTTACCATGATTGTTTCTGTGAGGACTTGTTTTAATTAACTTGTGTAGAACTGAGTATGCTTTTTCATTCTGGAATTCATATCTTTCTTTAATACTGGAAAATTCTCAACTATTTAAAAACAATTCTAATTATCCCTAATTTTTCCTTTTGGAACTCTTAACATACATGGACACACAAAAAACTCCTATTAAACTTTTTTTTAATTTTGGTAAAATACATATAACATAAAATTTACCTTTATATTTTGGCCACATCCCAGCAGTGAAAATCTAGAGTCTGAACCACTGGATCACCAGGAGATTCCCCAAATTTGCCATTTTTTAGGTGTACAGTTCAGTGGTGTTAAGTACATTCATATTGTTGTGAATGTACATCACTACCATCCCGCAGGTATTTCATCTTGTTAAACTGAAATTCTGCCCTCATTAAACATAATCTGTCCAATCTCCCCTCCCCCAGCTCCTGGCAACCACTATTCACTTTCTGTCTTTATGATTTTGACATATAAATGGAATTATAAGGAATCTGTCTTTTTGTAACTAGAGGCAATGGCAACCCACTCCAGTGCTCTCGCCTTGAAAATCCCATGGACAGAGGAGCCTGGTAGGCTGCACTCCAGGGGGTCGCGAAGAGTCAGACTCGACTGAGCAACTTCACTTTCACTTTACTTCACCTAGCATAATGTCCTCAAGGTTCATCCATGCCTTATTTTTTTTACTTTTTCTTGCCTAATTTATCTGGCAATTTGGGAAAACAACAGTATTTTCAACAAGTGATTCTTAGACTACTATCTATGTGGATATCTATGTGGAAAGCAATGAACTTTGTACATTTTTACAAGTGGTTTATATACAAAAATTAACTAAAAAAACAAAATCACTCAAAATGGATTAATGACCTAAATGAAAAAGCTAAAACTCTAAAACTCTCAGAAGAAAACATGGAGTACATTTTCATGACCTTGGATTTGCCAAAGATTTCTGAGCAATGAACAATTAAATAATTTGAACTTCATCAAAATTAAATACTTGTGCATCAAAGGCAATTACCAAGAAAGTGAAAAGACAGCCCACGGAATTCAAGAAAATAGTTGCAAATCATATATCTAATAAAGTCTAGTATCCAGAATATATGAAGAACTCTTACAATTGGACCATCAAAAGACTCTTGAATCCATCAAAGAAAATCACTTCTTTTTATAAGAACTATCATAATGAGCTCATGGTTTTAAACATATCTGATGTGTTTCAGTCTATTGAGCTTCTTTTATTTACTGCTCAGTTTGCCTTATCTTTGTCAAGCAGGAGCCTCTTCAATGTAGCTTTCAAGCACTTCAAACACAATGCCGCTCATGTCTTCACTACCTCGGTGACACGATGCTCTGGCTCCTAGTGTTCATTTCCCACCCAAGACAGGAAATCAGTCATGCAGCCCTGGCTCTTCAATAGAAGGAGCAAGGAAATCCCTGTCTCTATCTACATTCCCTCCCCTGCAAAGAGGAAACACTTCCTGAGTTCACATCCATACTGTCAGTTTAGGACTAAAGGTGTTCACTTAACCTAGTCTATTGTATATCTGTGCTTTCTTTTTTTTCACACTGAAAATAATTATTCTAATAGATATTAGGAGTGATATAAACAGGCTATAACTCCTCTTATGCTGTAGCCCATAATATTCATAAAACAGATTTAGAATAACAATAACATGGGATTTTAATAACAGAAGTTTTTAAAAAACATGTTTGTCTATGCTCTCCTTTAACCATTTTCTCCACAGTTTTGTTGTGTCTAGTTTGTTAGGGTGTATAGTCATTAAACAGAATTTGCCCGAATTTGCTATGGCACATATTCATTAAACACTATATTCTCTTCCTTGTATCCCAAATATATTCCGTGTTCTATATGGAAATCCAGGCTCACCATTTCTTTTTAAGTCAATCAGTGTCATTCCTACTACTCTGATGCCCCAAAATAATTCTCCAGTAGACTTGGAAGAAAGGACTTGGGTAACAATATTCTCAGTTTTTTCCTTCAAGTTGTGGACAGTTTCTCTACATCCTTCTGATTTGAAAATTGCTTGCTGGCTATAAGATTCTTGGTTCATATTTTTCCCCTTGACTTCTTTTTTTTTTTTCCCCTTGATTTCTTAACTGTATTAATTGTCTTCTGTCATAAAGTATTGCCGTCAAGAAATCTCTGGTAACAACTAGCTTTGTTTCATTAACTGTATTTTGGGACCCAAAGAATATTTTTTTTATTTTTTTAAAAAAGTCTAACAATTTAGGACTTCCCTGGTGGCTTAGTGGTAAAAATTCTCCTGCCAGTGCGGAAGACACATTTCCGGATCCAGGGAGACCCCACATGCTGAGGAGGAACTAAGTCTGTGCACCGCAGCTCCTGAGCCTGTGCTCTAGAGCCTGGGATCCAAGTAAGAGAAGCCACTGCATTGAGAAGCCCACACAGTGCAGAGAGTAGCCCAAGCTCGCCACAACTAGAGCAATGCCTGCTCAGCAACAAAGATCCAGCACAACCAACACAGCCAAAAAGTAAATAAATACATAAAAATAAATGAACAAATAATTCATTTAAAAGTCTAAATTAAAAAAAATATGTTTTCATGTTTGTCATTCAGGGTCAATTTTCCTAGATGCAGAGTTTATCCTTTCAGTTTTTAAATGTTGGTACAAAATTTGCTTGAAATATATATATTTCTTGTACTTATTTTTCCTCTATATGTATATTTATTTTCAGCCATGCCATATGGCATGTGAGATCCCTAACCAGGGATGGAAGCCATAACCCCAGCATTGGGAGCACTGTTTTAACCACCAGTGAAGTCCCTTGAATTATATCTTAAAATATTATTCCTTGCTCTAATTTCGCTTCCATGACTTTGGCTGCATTCCTACCTGTTGAGCCTTGTCTGACTGTCTTCTCTATCAGCAATTCCTCTTAAGTATTTTCTGTCCTTCTTCACTACTTATTTGTTCTTCCTCTTTTTTGTCTTTTTCTCTTCTCTAAGAACTTCTCACATTCATTTTTGTTCTAGTTCTTTTTTTGTTTCTGAGGTGATTCTTTTCCAAATTCTGTTACCTGATTCCTGATTTCTCTGGTTGTTATTTATATTGTTTTTCAATTCTTTGTAATGTCTTCTATCTAGTTGTGAAATACTAGGCTGTTGTTTCTGTTTTGTAAGCATGCAATCCTTTCATTTTCTGTGTGGAACTTGTCTTGTTTCTTCTCTATTTTTAAAAAATATTAACTTTGCATAAGAGTCAGCATGGATATGTTTCAGTTAATTTATTTTTACATTCTATGAATAGAAGTTTCCCCAACTGTAAGAAGGGAGGTGTAATTCAGTATT
Source organism: Bubalus bubalis (assembly GCF_019923935.1). Taxonomy (NCBI): domain Eukaryota; kingdom Metazoa; phylum Chordata; class Mammalia; order Artiodactyla; family Bovidae; genus Bubalus; species Bubalus bubalis. The sequence continues at coordinate 53,499,445 of NC_059169.1, forward strand.
GTTTTTCTAACTTTACAGCTCTATGGCGCCATCTTCTGTTGCCTTTCGATTCAGTTCAGTTCAGTCGCTTAGACGTGTCTGACACTTGGCAACCCCATGGACGGCAGCATGCCAGGCTTCCCTGCTCATGTCGATTGAGTCGGTGATGCCATCCAACCATCTCATCTGTCATCCCCTTCTCCTCCCGCCTTCAGTCTTTCCCATCATCAGGGTCTTTTCAAATGAGTCAGTTCTTCACACCAAGTGGACTAAGTATTGGAGTTTCAGCTTCAGCATCAATCCTTCCAATGAATATTCAGGACTGATTTCCTTTAGGATGTACTGGTTGGATCTCCTTGCAGTCCAAGGCACTCTCAAGAGTCTTCTCCAACACCACAGTTCAAAAACATCAATTCTTCCGTGCTCAGCTTTTTTACAGTCCAACTCTCACATCCATACATGACTACTGGAAAAACCATAGCTTTGACTAGACAGACCTTTGCTGGCAAAGTAATGTCTCTGCTTTTTAATATGCTATCTAAGTTGGTCATAACTTTTCTTTTAAGGAGTAAGCGTCTTTTAATTTCATGGCTGCATTCACCATCTGCAGTGATTTTGGAGCCCCCCAAAATAAAGTCTGTCACTGTTCCCATTGTTTCCCCATCTATTTGCCATGAAGTGATGGGACCAGATGCCATGATCTTAGTTTTCTGAATGTTGAGCTTTAAGCCAACATTTTCACTCTCCTCTTTCACTTTCATCAAGAGACTCTTTAGTTCTTCTTCACTTTCTGCCATAAGTGTGGTGTCATCTGTATATCTGAGGTTATTGCTATTTCTCCCAGCAATCTTGATTCCAGCTTGTGCTTCATCTAGTCCAGCTGGATGAAGAACATCCAGTTTCTCATGATGTACTCTACATATAAGTTAAATAAGCAGGGTGACAGTATAGAGCCTTGACATACTCCTTTCTCAATTGGGAACCAGTCTGTTGTTCCATAAGTGCTTCTTACTGTTGCTTCTTGACCTGCATATAGATTTCTCAGAAGGCAGGTGAGGTGGTCTGATATTTACGAATATCGGGTGGTCATCTCTAAGAATTTTCCACAGTTTGTGATCCACACAGTCAAAGGCTTTGGCATAGTCAGTAAAGCAATAAAGTCTGTTGCCTTTATGAAAAGCTAAAAATTAAAAGGCCACTGACTTTCTGAGATCCCACCCTGCCTCTCACTCCACACTGTTTTACCTGGGGTCTCTTTTTCCTTTTCATCCTTTGTTTCTGAGCTGCTTAAATTTTTAACACTCCTGTTGTCATTGTTGTTCAGTCGCTATGTTGTGTCTGACTCTTTGTGACCCCATGGACAGGCTCCTCTGTCTTCCACCAACTCCCAGAGCTTACTCAGATTCATTTGCATTGAGTCAGTGATGCTATCTAACTATCTTGTTCTCTGTAGCCCTCTTTTCCTCCTGCCTTCAATCTTTCACAGCAACAGGGTCTTTTCCAAGGAGTCGGCTCTTGGCATCAGGTGGCTAAAGTATTGGAGCTTCAGCTTCAGTATTAGTCCTTCCAATGAATATTCAGGATTGATTTCCTTTAGAATTGACTGGTTTGATCTCCTGCAGTTTAGTTCCCATGCAGCAACTAAAGATCCCATGTGTAACAGCCAAAGCCTGGTGCAGTCAAATACGTACATAAATAAAAATAAATACTAAAAAGATAAAAATAAAATGTCCTTCAGTTGCTGAGTTTCTTATGGTGCTCACTGATACAGGATTCAGTACCAGGAAGTAGGTGCATCTCAGAAGGGTTGGAGGAGTGAAAACTAGGCTGTGATGGCTAATTTAACGCCTGAGCTTCTCCAGATAATGGAGTGCCCAAATATTTGGTTACACATTATTCTGAGTGTGTGTGGTTTTTTTAAATTTATTTATTTTGGCTGTGCTGGGTTTTCATTGTTGCTCAGGCCTTCTCTAGTTGCCACCTGCTGTGCGGGGTTCTCATTGCGATGGCTTCTCTTGTTTCCAAGCATGAGCTCTAGGGTGCTCAGGCTTCAGTAGTTGCGGCACGTGGGTTCAGTAGTTGTGGCTTCCAGACTCTAAAGCACAGACTCAGTAGTTGTGGTGCACAGGCTTAGTTGCTCCATGGCATGTGGAATCTTTCTGGATCAAGGATGGGACCCGTGTGTCCCCAGAATTGGCAGGCGGATTCTCAACCACTTGAACCACCAGGGAAGTGCTCTGAGTGCGTCTTGAAAGGTGTTTCTGCATCAGGTTGCTGTTTGAGCTGGCTGTCTAAAAACAGCAGACCTTCCCCCCAGTGAAGGTGGACCTCAGCCAATGTGCTGAAGGCCCAGATATATAAAAGGCTAAGTGAGGGAAGCTTCCACCTTCCAGACTGTCTTCCACTAGGTATGTTGGTCTTCACCTGTCTTAGGACTAGGACTCAGAGTGGAAGTTACAGCATCTCACTGTTCCCAGGCCCCAGGATCTGGACTAGACTTAGACCATGACCTCTCCTCTTTTCAGGCCTGTAGCTGTCCTGTCTACTGTCTCTGGCTGCCGGCCTGCTGACCGCAGATAGTCACTGAGCCAATACCTTAAGATCTCTCTATCTCTGTTTCTTTCCACCTATCCTATTAGTTCTGTTTTTCTAGAGAACCCTGACCAACAGATTTTGGTATCCACTGGTTCTATAGGAGAAGAATATTAAGGGTGAGTTTTCTGAATGGGTTCTGGGGTTTCTGAAATTGGCCCCTAATCTAATTATATAAAGATGCTGTTGACTATTTCCAGTAGTTAAGAGTTTCCTAATAGTCCATGGTGTGATTTGGCGATAGAGATGCACAAAGTATCTCCACTGACTACTTGTAACTGACCGCTTATAAGAAGCAAGGAAGTAAATGACTGTGTATGTGATATTTTAAGTATTTATCTCTGTAGCCTCAGAGCTGAGATGGCGGAAAAGAAAAGCACAGTCTTGTCCTGTGATTTGCAGCTTATCACCCTGCAACCTGGACGGCCAGTCTGGCAGTGTATTTGCTGTTGACCTGAAGGCACTGCTTTGGGAGGATGGGAATGCTACATGGTGGGGTGAAAGTGTGTAGGAAGACCTTGGGGAAAGTGGGGATTCTGAGCCCCAGGTACTGATGAGTCTTTTTGGACAGATGGAGAGCCCCCACCCCCCAGGGGAAGTAACTCCCCCTACCCCACTTGCCACAACTAGAGAAGCCTCTGTTCCACCATACAGAATCTGCCCAGCACCCCCCACACACACACACACCAAAAAACTGATTAGATCTAATAGACTAATGGACTCAGTGATCAAAACACTTGTAATAAAGAAAATTAGATGTCTTTTCTAGTGATCTCTTAATTCATTCTATAAAGCTACCACAATCTGATATCAAAGCAGGACAAAGACACAAGACAACTAAAGACTAATATCTTTTGTTGCTGTTGTTCACTTGCTAGGTTGTATCTGACTCTTGCAACACATGAACTGCAGCACACCAGCCTTCCCTGTCCTTCACTATCTCACAGGGTTTTCCCAAACTCATGTCCACTGAGTTGGTGATGCTACCTAACCATCTTAGATATTATCTAACCATCTGCAGCACCCCCTTTCCTCCTGCCTTCAATCTTTCCCAGAAACAGGGTCTTTTCCAATGAGTTGGCCCTTGTCATCAGATGACTAAAGTATTGGAGCTTCAGCTTCAGCATCAGTCCTCCCAATGAATATTCAGGACTGATTTTCTTTAGGATTGACTGATTTAATTTCCTCCCAGTCCAAAGGACTCACAAGTCTTCTCCAACACCACAATCTGAAAACATCAATTCTTCCACACTCAGCTGTCTTTATGGTTCAACTCTCACATTCCTACATGATTAGTGGAAAAACCATAGCCTTGACTTTATGAGCCTTTGTTGGCAAAGTGATGTCTTTGCTTTTTAATAGGCTGTCTAGGTGTGTCATGGTTTTCCTTCCAAGCAACTGTCTTTTAATTTCATGGCTGCAGTCACTGTTTGCAGTGTTTTTGGAGCCCAAGAAAATAAAATCTGTCTCTGCTTCCACTTTTTCCCCTTTTTCCACTTTTTGTCATGAAGTGATGGGACCGGATGCCAAGATCTTAGGGTTTTTTATGTTGTGTTTTAAGCCATCTTTTTTACTCTCCTCTTTTACCCTCATCAAGAGGCTCTTTAGTTCCTCTACACTTTCTGCCATAAGGATGGTATCATCTGGATGTCTGAGGTTGTTGATATTTCTCCTGGCAATCTTAATTCCAGCTTGTGATTCATCCAGCCTGGCATTTCTCATGATATATTCTGTGTATAGGTTAAATAAGCAGGGTTACAATATACAGCTTTGACATATTCCTTTCCCAATTTTGAACCAGTCCATTGTCCCATGTCCGGTTCTAACTGTTGCTTCTTGACCTGCACATAGGTTTCTCAGGAGACAAGTAAGGTGATCTGGTATTCCCATGTCTTTAAGAATTTTCAATAGTTTTGTTGTGATCTGTAGTTTTGTTGTGATCCACACAAAGGCTTTATCGTAGTCAGGGAAGCAGAAGCAGGTGTTTTTCTGGAACTCCTTTGCTTTCTCCATAAGAATGTTGTAAATTTGACCTCTGGTTCCTATGCCTCTTCAAAACCCAGAATTGTGAGTGAAGTAGAAAAGGATAGCTTTATTGCTTTGCCAGGTGAAGGGAGATGAAGGGAGACACTCTTGGCTTCTGCCTGGAAAACTATGTGTCTCCACCCCAGAGAACCTGATGAGGGTTTTTATAACAGTGGATCAAAGATGGCGTCTATGACAAGACTAGGGTGTGACAAGACTATGTATGTGTATGCTCAGTCATGTCCAACTCTTTGCAATCCCATGGACTGTAGCCATACAGCCTCCTCTTGTCCATGGAATTTTCCAGGCAAGAATGCTGAAGTGGGCTGTCATTTCCAAGGGATCGTCCCAGCCCACGGATTGAACCTGAGTCTCGTGCATCTCCTGCATTGGCAGCAGATACTTTACCACTAGCACCACTTGGGAGTCTCATCTCAGGTGATCAGTCTCCTAATGAGGAGCTTCTCTGGTTCCTTTTGTCTTGTCTCAGGTGGTTTTTTGGCTGCTCCTCCCCTGGTTAGCAACTGTTCAAATCCACCCTTTGGAACTCAAGATAGGTCATGGAGGCTGGAGTCTTGCCTACGAGAAATGGGGAACTGAAAGGCCTCCATGCCTGGGAGCCTCACAAATCCCCACTCGGTTTCGTACTGGCATAAAAATAGACCTATAAACAAGTGGAAGAAATAAAGAGCCTAGTATAAACCTTCACCAATGCTGTCAAGTGACTTGCAAGGGGGCCAAGACCACCTCAGTAATACTGTAACAGCCTTTTAATAGACAAAATTCTCCCCAAATTGACTTCAGTAGTGAGGGAAGCCAGCCTCCTGAGCTAGGCCCCATCTTAACAGAAATACAATCCATCTTTTTCTAACTCCTTTTCAAGAAAGCTGCAAGTTCAACTGCCAGCAATTCCTGATCCTCCAAATGCTGACGTTGCAACACAAATTATTGTCCATTTGGAGACACTCCTGCTTGGTAGACACTGGCTTATCTCATTGTGTCCGGCATTGCAGCACCTCCATGGTGCTCAGAGAGGCAGGGATGACAGCCCAGCTGTCCACTGAAAACCCTTCTACAGCAAGTCTCTCACCCCCTAGCTGCGCATCACATTGCGTCCAGCCCAGCTGTAAAGGATGGCTGCTATACTGATATTTTCCTCACCAATTCTCTGGGCCAGAGTTGCTGCTCAGTAATTTTCCTGCTGTGGGATATGGAGGAATGTCCTAGGAAAGACTATCAGATAATGTCCAAGTCTAGACATCTGTTCTAGAGCTACTTTTCAGTGATGTAAAAAATGACTATTAGCAAACACTCATTAGCTATGTGAATGGCAAAGGTATTCACCTCACTGTAACCCTTTTTTTCAGCTTCTATGTCAGGAATCAAAAAACACAAGGAGGGTTTCAAGAGAGTCTTTTTAAAATTCTAAGCATGATTTGTGTTTGTTAGATGGAATGAGGGCCTCTCCAGTGAGCAACAATAAGGTATTTGAAAATCTTAGTCTCTTCTATGCTTTTTAATTCTCTAAGTCCAACAAGTACAAGTATAACATGGAAGAATGTCTTTGTAATATTATTTTCCAAATACTTTTCCAAAAAGTATTTATCATGAAGACAGTTTGCTTCAGGCTTTTCCAGAATTAAAGGATTGTATCGTATGCAATTTTTCCCATAAAATAACCTCATCACATGGATCTTAGAAAGAACATTTAGTGGTTTTGGTACATATAATATTTTATTCTTGTCTGCTCATTTAATCATGGATTGCACTATTAAGAAGCTTATTTTTGCAGATGAGGGATTTTCTAAGTCAGGAGAAGTCATATAATTTTTTTTCAAAAGAAGAGAAAGAACTTGAAAAGCATTGATGAGTAGTCTGCCAAGTAAAAAAGGTTCTTAGTTTCTTTCCTAGTATCTAGTAATTTCTATAATTCATGTATTTACTAGATCTTTTTTTTTTAGCCACACTGCATGTGGGATCTTAGTTTCCTGACCAGGGATGGAATCTGTGTCCTCTGTGCTCTGAGTCCTGACCACTAAACAGCCAGGGAGTTCCCTGAAATCATTCTTTTGTTATGCACCTTATCTAGGGCCACTATCCTGTTTTCTCCATCCTGAATCCCTCAGGAGACAGGAGACCTTAGGGTGGGGGTGGGGCTGCAGTCCCTAAGAACTTTATCACTACATCCTTTGTATACTAACATGACATTTTTTGTCCACATGACCCAAGTTAACCTTACACTTTGACATTTTGACAAAAGAAAAAATGTATCTGGATTAGCTTTAAAACATTTTCTCATAAGTATTTAATCTAGTAGATAAAGTGAACTTACTCAGTGGTATAAAACATTTTGTGATCCCATTGACTGTAGCCTGCCAGGCTACTCTGTTCATGGAATTCTCCAGGTAAGAATACTGGAGTGGGTTGCCATTTGTTTCTCCAGGGGATCTTCCCAACCCAGGGATCAAATCCAGGTCTCCCACATTAGGCAGACACTTGACCCTCTGAGCCACCAGAGAAGCCCTTAGTAGGAATACAAACTGGTAGATGAATGCAAGTAAAATTTACATATGCTATGATCTCATTCTTTTCTTTTAATTTTTTTTTTCAAATTAATTTCAAAAAATTTCAATTAATTAAAAAATTTCAATTAATTTCAAAAAATTAAAAGAAAAGAATGAGATCACAGTATATGTAAATTTTACTTGCATTCATCTACCAGATTGTATTCCAACTATTCATATATGAGAGTAACCAACTCTTTCCTCATATTTCATCAGCACTGGTTGTTAACAGTTTTTGCTGAAGCAAAAAGTTAAGAGAAACTAAAGAGCTTCTTGATGAAAGTGAAAGAGGAGAGTGAAAAAGTTGGCTTAAGACTCAACATTCAGAAAACTAAGATCATGGCATCTGGTCCCATCACTTCATGGCAAATAGATGGGGAAACAGTGACAGACTTTATTTTGGGGGCTCCAAAATCACTGCAGATGGTGACTGCAGCCATGAAATTATAAGACCCTCCTTGGAAGAAAAGTTATGACCAACCTAGACAGCATATTTAAAAGCAAAGACATTACTTTGCCAGCAAAGGTCTGTCTAGTCAAAGCTATTTTTTTTCCAGTAGTCATGTATGGATGTGAGAGTTGGACTATAAAGAAAGCTGAGAACCAAAGAATTGATGCTTTTGAACTGTGGTGTTGGAGAAGACTCTTGAGAGTCCCTTGGACTGCAAGGAGATCCAACTAGTCCATTCTAAAGGAAATCAGTCCTGAATATTCATTGGAAGGACTGGTGCTGAAGCTGAAACTCCAATACTTTGTACACATGATGCAAAGAACTGACTCATCTGAAAAGACCCTGATGCTGGGGAAGATTGAAGGTGGGAGGAGAAGCAGATGACAAAGGATGAGATGGTTGGATGGCATCACTGACTCAATGGACATGAGTTTGAGTAAGCTCCAGGAGTTGGTGATGGACAGGGAAGCCTAGCATGCTGCAGTCCATGGGGTCACAAAGAGTTGGACATGACTGAGGGACTGAACTGAACTGAAGAAGCAAAAAATTGTTGAGAAGTTAAAAATTGCGCAATTTTTGTTCTAGGATGCTCACTGAAGCTAAATTTGTGACAGTAAAAAATTGAAAATACCCTAAACAGTAATCACTATATGAGTAATTTCAAATTAGTGAATATACTTATTATGAAGGTGAAAGTGGTAGTCGCTCAGTTGTGTCCAACTCTGTGTGACCTCATGGACTGTAGCCCACCAGGCTCCTCTGTCCATGGGATTCTCTAAGCAAGAATACTGGAGTGGGTAACCATTCCCTTGTCCAGGGATTGTCCCAACCCAGGGATGGAACCTGGGTCCCCTGCATTGCAGGCAGATGCTTTACCATCTGAACCACCATGGAAGCCCATTTATTATGGAATACCTACTACTAGGCATGAAAACGAAAGAGATGGAACTACAGGGTTTTTTCCCCCAACCTCTGGTAGTAGATAGGCCCTTGTGCCAGGACAATATTATAATAGTACATCAAGGCTTTCAACTCTGATTACAACCCCATATGATAAAAATGGACTATCATCATACCTAACTTGTGTTAAGAACAAAATTTAGCTGTGTAAATTTGGAGAGCTAATTGGTTTTTTCAGTGACTCATGAACTGGGTAGCATCCATTTTAGTAGACAGCAGGGCCCTCTGAGGGAGCTGTGCAGAACGGAAGCTTTTATAAGCTGTAGGGCGGGGCAAGGAAGTCATAGCAAAAGGAAAGAAAGGGTTATTTGGGGCCAGGACATCATTTTTTGGGCAAAAGGACTGGTTTAATCCTGCAGACTGTCTCTCCTTCCTCTGGGTGGGGGTGGGGAAAGTGTGAGGATTAGAGAGGACCCACATGAAAGTTATTTCATTGGTGCCAACCAGAAAACTTCAAACTGATTGATTAAGATTACATTTCTAGGGAAGGTTGAAACTGAAATTAGATTAGGTATTTAATCTAGGTTGTACCATTGGCTTTAGCACAAGTGATGCCATTTTGGGCCTATAATTTTTCCCTTTGACAGCTACAAATGAAAGAAGCAAGGCAGTATGGCATAGCAGTAGTGTGGACTACAAAGCAGCAATTAAAAAGGATTAGGTGGACCTATTAATATTTGTACTGATCTGGAACACATCTGTACTGTATGGCTAGCTGAAAAAGCCAATGTGAGAGTGAGAAATGATAGGATTCCACTTGATATTTTAAGAATATGAATGTTTATGTAAACATACCTGTGTAAACACAGAATCAAATACAGAATATTATTTAATTCATAATATGGACTTGAAAGATTTGTGAAGAGGGTTCCAACTGATGTCTTAGTATCTAATTTGTGTATATGTGTGTGTTAGTCTCTCAGCTGTGTCTGACTCTGTGCAGTCCCTTGGACTGTAGCCCATCGGGCACCTCTGTCCATGGGATTTTCCAGGCAAGACTACTGGAGTGGGCTATTATTTCCCTCTTCAAGTATCTAATTTAAGTAATTTTAAAGGAAAGAAAGGAAAAAAAAAAGAGGGGGAAGGAAAAGAAATAAAATATATGAAATAGAGTACACCCTTGGGACTTCCCTGGTGGAACAGTGGTTAAGACTCCACGCTTCTAATGCATGGGGGCATGAATTAGATCCCTGGTTGGGGAACTAAGATTCTACAGGCTACAAGGCCAAAAAATAAAGTTCGTCCTTAACGGTAAGCCAAAACTGGGGGTTAGGCCATGTGTTAAGCAGTTGTTTTCTTCCATAGAGTGATACAGAGAAGAAAATTATTAATCTACTCAGATTTTGGAAGCAATTCAAAGCCAACGCTTTCCCTTACTTTATATAAATAAAGTCATTTATTTTTCTCCAGTCATGCTGCATTACACACTGGTCACTACGACACCAGCTTCCTGTCCATCCTTTACTTGCTGTACTAACTGGTCTCCAGATTTTTTTCTGAAAACAACAAACGATTTTGTTTCTTAAGCCCATTAGTTTCTCTAATCTTCATTTAGCTTCTCCATGTTTCTGTAAGAGAAGCCCACTAGACTATACTGCAAATGGCTTGGGGCCATTTACTCAGTTCCAATTAAATTTCTCCAGGTAGAAACAGACATTTTTTCAGTGCATTTGGGGATTAAAATGCATATTTTCCCAGAGGGATGCTATAACCTACTCCCACTGTAAACTGTAGGGCATGCTCTGTATTAGGAAAAATTTTATGAGCTATATAATAGAAATAAATTAGGAAGTCCCCGGTGGCTCAGTGGTAATGAATCTACCTGACAACACAGGAGACACAGGTTTGATTCTGGAATCAGAAGATCTCTTGGAGAAGGAAATAGCAACCTACTCCAGTATTCTGGTCTGGGAAATCTCATGGACAGAGAAGCCTGGCAAGCAACAGTCCATGGGGTTGCAGAATCAGAAGAAACTGAGCAACCAAGCAGCAGCAACAAGCAGTGTATACATGTCAATACTACTCTCTGAATACATACACCCTCCTTCCTCCACTGTGTCCATAAGTCTGTTCTCTAAGTCTGCACTTCTATTCCTGCCCTGCAAATACATTCATCAGTACCATTTTTCTAGATGCCATATATATGCATTAATATATGATATTTGTTTTTCTTTTTCTGACTTAACCCACTCTGTATGACAGGCTCTAAGTTCATCCACATCACTTCAGCTGAGTCAATTTCATTCTTCTTTATGACTGAGTAATATTCCACCGATGGGAATACCAGACCACCTTACCTGTCTCCTGAGAAACCTGTATGCAGGTCAAGAAGCAAAAATTAGAACTGGACATGGAACAACAGACTGGTTCCAAATTGGGAAACGAGTACATCAAGGTTGTATGTTGTCACCCGTTTATTGTCACAAAGAAGATTTAACTTCTATGCAGAGTATATCATGCAAAATGCCAGGATGGATGAAGCACAAGCTGGAATCAAGATCACTGGGAGAAATATCAATAACCTCAGATATGAACATGACACCACCCTTATAGCAGAAAGTGAAGAGCCTCTTGATGAAGGTGAAAGAAGAGAGTGAAAAAGCTGGCTTAAAACTCAGCATTCAAAAAACAAACGTCATGGCATCTGGTCCCATCACTTCATGGAAAATAGATGGGGAAACAATGGAAACAGAGACAGACTTTATTTTCCTGGGCTCCAAAATCACTGAAGATGGTGACTACAGCAATGAAATTAAAAGACGCTTGCTCCTTGGAAGAAAAGCTATGACCAACTTAGACAGTGGTTTAAAAGCAGAGACATTACTTTGCCAACAAAGGTCCATCTAGTCTAAGGTACGATTTTTCCAGTAATCATGTATGGATGTGAGAGTTGGACTATAAAGAAAGCTGAGAACCAAAGAATTGATGCTTTTGAGGTGTGGTGTTGGAGAAGACTCTTGAGAGTCCCTTGGACTGCGAGGAGATCAAATCAGTCAATCCTAAAGGAAATCAGTTAAGTTCAGTTCAGTCACTCAGTCGCGTCCAACTCTGTGACCCTGTGGACCATGCCAGGCCTTTCTGTCCATCACCATCTCCCAGAGCTTGCTCAAACTCATGTCCGTTGAGACAGTGATAGAGTCGGTGATCCCATCCAACTATCTCGTCCTCTGTCATCCCCATCTCCTTCCTTCAAACTTTTCTTTCCTAGCATAAGTGTCTTTTCTAATGAGTCAGCTCTTCACATCAGGTGGCCAAAGTATTGGAGTTTCGGTTTCAACATCAGTCCTTCCAATGAATATTCAGGACTGATTTCTTTTAGAATGGACTGGTTGGATCTCCTTGCAGTCCAAGGGGCTCTCAAGAGTCTTCTTTAACACCACAGTTCAAAAGCATCAATTCTTCAGTGCTCAGCTTTCTTTACAGTCCAACTCTCACATCCATACATGACTACTCATAAAACCATAGCCTTGACTAGACAGACATTTGCTGGAAAGTAATGTCTCTGCTTTTTAATATGCTGTCCAGGTTGGTCATAGTTTTTCTACCAAGGAGGGTCTTTTAATTCGATGGCTGCAGTCACCATCTGCAGCGATTTTGGAGCCTCCAAAAATAAAGTCTGTCACTGTTTCCACTGTTTCCCCATCTATTTGCCGTGAAGTGATGGGACCAGATGCCATGATCTTAGTTTTCTGAATGTTGAGTTTTAAGCCAACATTTTCACTCTCCTCTTTCACTTTCATCAAGAGGCTCTTTAGTTCTTTGCTTTCTGCCATAAGGGTGGTGTCATTTGCATATCTGAGATTATTGCTATTTCTCTTGGCAATCTTGATTCCAAGTTGTGCTTCATCCAGCCCAGCGTTTCTCATGATGTACTCTGCATATAAGTTAAATAAGTAGGGTGACAATATACAGCCTTGATGTACTCCTTTCCCTATTTGGAACCAGTCTGTTGTTCCATGTCCAGTTCTAACTGTTGCTTCCTGACCTGCGTACAGATTTCTCAAGAGGCAGGTCAAGTATTCTGGTATTCCCATCTTTTTCAGAATTTTCCACAGCTTGTGGTGATCCACACAGTCAAAGGATTTGGCATAGTCAATAAAGCAGAAATAGATGTTTTCCTGGAACTCTCTTGCTTTTTTGATAATCCAACAGATGTTGGCAATTTGATCTCTGGTTCCTCTGCCTTTTGTAAAACCAGCTTGAACATCTGGAAGTTCACAGTTCATGTATTGCTGAAGCCTGGCTTGGAGAATTTTGAGCATTACTTTACTAGCGTGTGAGATGAGTGCAATTGTGCGGTAGTTTGAGCATTCTTTGGCATTGCCTTTCTTTGGGAGTGGAATGGAAACTGACCTTTTCCAGTCCTGCGGCCCTGCTGAGTTTTCCAAATTTGCTGGCATATTGAGTGCAGCACTTTCACAGCATCATCTTTTAGGATTTGAAAGAGCTCACCTGGAATTCCATCACCTCCACTAACTTTGTTGGTAGTGATGCTTCCTAAGGCCCACTTGACTTCACATTCCAGGATGTCTGGCTCTAGGTTGGTGATCACACCATCATGATTAACTGGGTCATGAAGATGTTTTTTTGTATAGTTCTGTGTATTCTTGCCATCACTTCTTAATATCTTCTGCTTCTGTTATGTCCATACCATTTCTGTCCTTTATTGTGCCCATCTTTGCATGAAATGTTCCCTTGGTATCTCTAATTTTCTTGAAGAGACCTGTAGTCTTTCCCATTCTATTGTTTTCCTCTATTTCTTTGCACTGATCACTGAGGAAGGCTTGCTTCTTCCTTGCTATCGCTCCTTGCTATTCTTCGGGACTCTGCATTCAAATGGGTATATCTTTCCTTTTCTCCTTTGCTTTTTTCTTCTCTTCTTTTCACAGCTATTTGTAAGGCCTCCTCAGACAGCCATTTTGCCTTTTTGCATTTCTTTTCCATGGGGATGGTCTTGATCCTTGTCTCCTGTACAATGTCACCAACCTCAGTCCATGGTTCATCAGGCAGTCTATCACAGCTAATCCCTTGAATCTATTTCTCACTTCCACTGTATAATCATAAGGAATTTGATTTAGGTCATACCTGAATGGTCTAGTGGTTTTCCCTACTTTCTTCAATTTTCTTCCCTACTTTCTGAATTTGGCAAAAAGGAGTTCATGATCTGAGCCACAGTCAGCTCCCGGTCTTGTTTTTGCTGACTGTATAGGGTTTCTCCATCTTTGGCTGCAAAGAATATAATCAATCTGATTTTGGTATTGACAATCTGGTGATGTCCATGTGTAGAATCTTCTCTTGTGTTGTTGGACGAGGGTGTTTGCTATGACCAGTGTGTTCTCTTGGCAAAACTCTATTAGCCTTTGCCCTGCTTCATTACGAATTCCAAGGCCAAATTTGCCTGTTACTCCAGGTGTTTCTTGACTTCCTACTTTTGCATTCCAGTCCCCTATAAAGAAAAGGACATCTTTTTTTGGGTGTTAGTTCTAGAAGGTCTTGTAGGTCTTCATAGAACCATTCAACTTCAGCTTCTTCAGCATTACTGGTTGGGGTATAGACTTGGATTACCATGATATTGAAAGGTTTGCCTTAGAAACAGAGATCATTCTGTTGTTTTTGAGACTGCATCCAATCAGTCCTGAATATTCATTGGAAGGACTGATGCTGAAGCTGAGCACCAATACTGATGCAAAGAACGGATTCATTGGAAAAGACCCTGATACTAAGAAAGATTGAAGGCAGGAAGAGAAGGGGGCAACGGAGGATGAGATGGTCCAATGGCATCACTGACTCAATGGACATGAGTTTGAGCAAGCTCCAGGAGATGGTGAAGAACAGGGAAGACTGTCATGCTGCAGTCCATGGGGTCGCAAAAGAGTCAGACATTTCTGAGCAACTGAAAAACAACAAATATATGAACCACATCTTCTGGAATATTTATTCTTAAAAGCTTTATTCTGGCAATCATCCTATGATATTGTTCTGCAACAGAAACATGTAAATAAGTTTCAACTGAAAAATTTCTAGGCCCATAAAACTAAGTGTTAAACACTTTTTAATGAATGACATATAGATTAAATTGTTAACTCTTTGATTAAACCAACACAATGTATTACACACTTCAATTAATATTTTATAAAAAGTAGGACTTCCTTGGTGGCTAAGTGGTAAAGAATCTGCCTGCCAATGTAGGAGACATGAGTTTGCTCCCTAACATGCCTCACAGCAACTAAGCCCATGTGCCACTACTGTTGAGCCTGTGCTCTAGAGCCTGGGAGCTGCAACTGCTGAGCCCAGGAGCCATAGAACCTATGCTCTGCAACAAGAAAAGCCACAGCCATGAGAAGCCCCTGCACTACAACCAGAGAAAAAGCCCACACAGCCACCAAGACCCAGCACAATCAATAAATGAAGTGAAGTGAAGTCAAGTCAAGTCGCTCAGTCGTGTCCGACTCTTTGCGACCCCGTGGACTGTAGCCAACCAGGCTCCTCCATCCATGGGATTCTCCAGGCAAGAATACTGGAGTGGGTTGCCATTTCCTTCTCTAGGGGATCTTCCCGATCCAGGGATCGAATCCGGGTCTCCCTCATTGCAGGCAGAAGCTTTAACCTCTGAGCCATGGGAAAATCAATAAATAAGTAATTTTAAAAATTTATAAAAAGTAGAATTTTATATTAGCACTTACTTAAGGTTATTTTTTCTACCTCACGCCCAAGGTCAGGGGTGGCAGCCGGGAGGAGCTACCCCACTCCCGAGGTCAGGGGCAGTGGCCTAGAGGAACAACCCCACGTCCAAGGAGCGGTGGCTCCGCGGGCACAGGAGGGCGGAGAGGAGCTACTCCACGTTCAAGGTCAGGAGGGGCGGCTGTGAGGAGATACCCCTTGTCCAAGGGGTATGTTGGACGGCTGCGCTTTGCTGGAGCAGCCATGAAGAGATACCTCATGTCCAAGTTAGAAATCCAAGTAAGACGGTAGGTGTTGCGAGAGGCATCAGAGGGCAGACACACAAACCATAATCACAGAAAACTAGTCAATCTAATCACACGGACCACAGTCTCGTCTAACTCAGTGAAACTAAGCCATGCCATGTGGGGCCACCCCAGATGGGCGGGTCATGGTGGAGAGGTCTGACAGAATGTGGTCCACTGGAGAAGGGAATGGCAAACTACTTCACTATTCTTGCCTTGAGAACCCCATGAACAGTATGAAAAGGCAAAACAATAGGATACTGAAAGAGGAACTCCCCAGGTCGGTAGGTGCCCAATATGCTACTGGAGATGAGTGGAGAAATAACTCCAGAAAGAATGAAGGGATGGAGCCAAAGCAAAAACAATACCCAGTTGTGGGTGTGACTGGTGATAGAAGCAAGGTCTGATGCTGTAAAGAGCAATATTGCATAGGAACCTGGAATGTTAGGTCCATGAATCAAGGCAAATTGCAAGTAGTCAAACAGGAGATGGCAAGAGTGAACGTCAACATTCTAGGAATCAGTGAACTAAAATGGACTGGAATGGGTGAATTTAACTCAGATGACCATTATATCTACTACTGCAGGCAGGAATCCCTTAGAAGAAATGGAGTAGCCATCATGGTCAACAAAAGAGTCTGAAATGCAGTACTTGGATGCAATCTCAAAAACAACAGAATGATCTCTGTTGATTTCCAAGGCAAACCATTCAATATCACAGTAATCCAAGCCTATGCCCCAACCAGTAATGCTGAAGAAGCTGAAATTGAACGGTTCTATGAAGACCTCCAAGACCTTTTAGAACTAACACCCAAAAAAGATGTCCTTTTCATTATAGGGGACTGGAATGCAAAAGTAGGAAGTCAAGAAACACCTGGAGTAACAGGCAAATTTGGCCTTGGAATTCGTAATGAAGCAGGGCAAAGGCTAATAGAGTTTTGCCAAGAGAACACTCTGGTCATAGCAAACACCCTCGTCCAACAACACAAGAGAAGATTCTACACATGGACATCACAAGATGGTCAATACTAAAATCAGATTGATTATATTCTTTGCAGCCAAAGATGGAGAAGCTCTATACAGTCAGCAAAAACAAGACTGGGAGCTGACTGTGGCTCAGATCATGAACTCTTAATTGCCAAATTCAGACTTAAATTGAAGAAAGTAGGGAAAACCACTAGACCATTCAGGTATGACCTAAATCAAATTTCTTATGATTATACAGTGGAAGTGAGAAATATATTTAAGGGACTAGGTCTGACAGATAGAGTGCCTGATGAACTATGGACGGAGGTTCGTGACATTGTACAGGAGACAGGGATCAAGACCATCCCCATGGAAAACAAATGCAAAAAAGCAAAATGGCTGTCTGAGGAGGCCTTACAAATAGCTGTGAAAAGAAGAGAAGCGAAAAGCAAAGGAGAAAAGGAAAGATGTATGGATGAGAGAGCTGGACTGTGAAGAAGGCTGAGCGCCGAAGAATTGATGCTTTTGAACTGTGGTGTTGGAGAAGACTCTTGAGAGTCCCTTGGACTGCAAGGAGATCCAACCAGTCCATTCTAGAGGAGATCAGCCCTGGGTGTTCTTTGGAAGGAATGATGCTGAAGCTGAAACTCCAGTACTTTGGCCACCTCATGGGAAGAGTTGACTCATTGGAAAAGACTCTGATGCTGGAAGGGATTGGGGGCAGGAGGAGAAGGGGACGACAGAGGATGAGATGGCTGGATGGCATCACCGACTCGATGGACGTGAGTTTGAGTGAACTCCAGGAGATGGTGACGGACAGGGAGGCCTGGCGTGCTGCGATTCATGGTGTCATAAAGAGTCGGACACGACTGAGCAACTGAACTGAACTGAACTGAAGCATCTGACTGCAGAGTTCCAAAGAATAGCAAGGAGAGATAAGAAAGCCTTCCTCAGCAATCAATGCAAAGAAATAGAGGAAAACAACAGAATGGGAAAGACTAGAGATCACTTCAAGAAAATTAGAGATACCAAGGGAACATCTCATGCAAAGATGGGCTCAATAAAGGGCATAAATGGTATGGACCTAACAGAAGCAGAAGATATTAAGAAGAGGTGGCAAGAATACACAGAAGAACTGTACAAACAAGATCTTCACGACCAAGATAATCATGATGGTGTGATCACTCAGTAGAGCCAGACATCCTGGAATGTGAAGTCAAGTGGGACTTAGAAAGCATCACTATGAACAAAGTTAGTGGAGATGATGGAATTCCAGTTGAGCTATTTCAAATCCTGAAAGATGATGCTGTGAAAGTGCTGCACTCAATATGCCAGCAAATTTGGAAAACTCAGCAGTGGCCACAGGACTGGAAAAGGTCAGTTTTCATTCCACTCCCAAAGAAAGGCAATGCCAAAGAATGCTCAAACTACCACACAGTTGTACTTATTTCACACACTAGTAAAGTAATGCTCAAAGTTCTATAACACGGCAAGACCCGAGAGCTGTGCCGCGCAGAGGGCTTTAATTTTCGTCGCTCCAAATCTTTGTTGTGGACGAGACAGAACCGAGGAGCATACACTCGCCTGACAGTTAGGACTAAGTTTGGGGCTTCCCTGGTAACTCAGACGGTAAAGCGTCTGCCTGCAATGCCGGATTCCCAGGTCCCTGGGTCGGGAAGATCCCCTGGAGAAGGAAATGGCAACCCACTCCTGTACTCTTGCCTGGAAAATTCCATCGACAGAGGAGCCTTGTAGGCCACAGTCCATGGGGTCGCAAAGAGTCTGACACGACTAAGCAACTTCACTTCACTTCACTTCAAAATTCTCCAAGCCAGGCTTCAGCAATACATGAATTGTGAACTTCCAGATGTTCAAGCTGGTTTTAGAAAAGGCAGAGGAACCAGAGATCAAACTGCCAACATCTGCTGGATCATGGAAAAAGCAAGAAAGTTCCAGGAAAACATCTATTTCTGCTTTATTGACTGTGCCAAAGCCTTTGACTGTGTGGATCACAATAAACTGTGGAAAATTCTGAAAGAGATGGGAATACCACACCACCCGACCTGCCTCTTTAGAAACCTATATGCAGGTCAGGAAGCAACAGTTAGAACTGGACATGGAACAACAGGCTGATTCCAAATAGGAAAAGGAGTATGTCAAGGCTATATATTGTCACCCTGCTTATTTGACTTCTATGCAGAGTACATCATGAGAAACGCTGGGCTGGAAGAAACACAAGCTGGAATCAAGATTGCCGGGAGAAATATCAATAACCTCAGATATGCAGATGACACCACCCTTATGGCAGAAAGTGAAGAGGAGCTAGTGACACCACCCTTATGGCAGAAAGTGAACAAGCCTCTTGATGAAAGTGAAAGTGGAGAGTGAAAAAGTTGGCTTAGAGCTCAACATTCAGAAAACTAAGATCATGGCATCTGCTCCCATTACTTCATGGCAAATAGATGGGGAAACAGTGGAATCAGTGTCAGACTTTTTTTTCGGGGAGAGGGGGCTCCAAAATCACTGCAGATGGTGAATGCAGCCATGAAATTAAAAGACACTTACTCCTTGGAAGGAAAGTTATGACCAATCTAGATAGCATATTCAAAAGCAGAGACGTTACTTTGCCAACAAAGGTCCATCTAGTCAAGGCTATGGTTTTTCCAGTGGTCATGTATGGATGTGAAAGTTGGACTGTGAAGAAAGCTGAGCGCCGAAGAATTGATGCTTTTGAGCTGTGGTGTTGGAGGAGACTCTTGAGAGTCCTTTGGACTTCAAGGAGATCCAACTAGTCCATCCGAAAGAAAATCAGTCCTGAATATTCATTGGAAGGACTGATGTTGAAGCTGAAATTCCAATACTTTGGCCACCTGATGCAAAGAGCTGACTCATTGGAAAAGACTCTGATGCTGGGAGGGATTGGGGGCAGGAGGAGAAGGGGACGACAGAGGATGAGATGGCTGGATGGCATCACCGACTGGATGGACATGAGTTTGAGTGAACTCTGGGAGTTGGTGATGGTCAGGGGGGCCTGGTGTGCTGCAATTCATGGGGTCGCAAAGAGTTGGACATGACTGAGCAACTGAATTGAACTGAATGGAAGGTTATTTTTTTAATTCCTGTTTTGATTTCTTCCTTGACCCATTGTTTTTTTTAGAAGCAAGTTGTTTAATTTCCGTGTAAACTTTTTTTCTTGATTCTTTTTCTGTGGCTGATTTCTGGTAATAGTTTCATACTGTTATGGTGAGAGAAGATGCTTGGCTTCAGGGAATATGGCTCTGAGGACCATACAGGGCAGGACTGCACAGCTAGCAGGTGAGAGCTGTGGCTCTCACAGGTGGGGTGCTGTTCTGGCCCCTAAGACCAGGGTGATGCAGAGGAAGAAAGCTGACCCAGGAGCCTGCTTCTGCCCCTCACATCCACTCATCCCAGGCAGCATTCAACTAACAGCACCCTGAGTAGAGCACAGGGGAGAGGGGAGCTAGTGTGGCCACCCGAGCAAGTGGGGGAGAAGGGCCAGCAGCTCAAGAGAGGACAGAGGGTCCTCTGGTCCACGATGGATAGTTGGGGAGGTCTGCAAAGAACCAGGAGGGTCCAGTCCTCACAGGATCCTGGTGAAAAGGGTGATGATAGATGGTTCGGTCCACCATTTGGTACCTTCCCATCCTGGAGCTGGTCTCCAGCAGACTCTCCCACATCTGCACCGGCCAGGAGGATGGCCGAGCCCCGACTACCAGGAAGGACCGTCCTGGAGGGAGCAGAAAAGCCCTCTGCTGTCCACTCTCCCGCTGGGGGTGGACCCGGAGGAAGCCGTCTAGGGGGTGCAGCTCGGGGGCAGGACTGGGGGTCCGTGACCTAGCCCGGGGGAGAAGGCGTGTGGGACTGATCCAGGGTGCAACCTGAAGCCGGAGGTTTGGGAGCGGAGCCGCCACCCCTCACCTGGGATCCAGCTGCTCACCACCCGTCCAGACGCAGTTCAACCCCTGAGGCCGCGAGGTCACCCCCGCCCGGGACCCACGGAAGCTCCGCCGCCACAGCCCCATGGTCGGACCTCCCCAGGTGTCCCCTCCTCGGCCTTCCAGTTGTAACACCCCCGCTCGCACCCCGCCCGGCTGTCCCCTTCCCTCCCGCCTGTCCCCCCCGCTGTCCCCCCTCGTCCCCCCTGGTGCCCCCGTCCCTAGCTTCTGTCTTTTTGTGAATCTTCCCATCTGTTCTTGAACAAAACTGATCAGATTTGCTAACACTTTGATATCAGAAAGTCTTTGCATATAAATTTCAAACTAGCTTCTTAGTCAAAGATTTTTGCCTCCCCTGCCCCCTGAAGTTAGGGATCTTACTTCCCTCAGCAGGGATCAAACCCACACTGTCATTGGTGATAGCACGGAGCCTAACCACTAGATCACAGGGCAGTCCCTTCCAAGACTTGGCACCTCACACCGTCAGTCCCCTCTACTGACTTCACAGCAGAGGCTGGTCTGGCCCAGACCACTCTGGCCACCCTCAAGCTAGCCTCCCAAAGTGCTCAGGGTTATCTGCTTAACATGTACAACATCAGTTTCTTATCGCCTTTTCACTTAAAAACACTCTTTGTGGCTTCTCCATGGTGGCTCACACGGTAATGCGTCTGCCTACAATGCAGGAGACCTGGGTTCGATCCCTGGGTCAGGAACATCCTCTGGAGAAGGAAATGGCAACCCACTCCGGTACTCTTGCCCGGAAAATCCCATGGACGGAGGAGCCTAGTAGGTTACAGTCCATGGGGTGGCAAAGAGTCAGACCGGACTGAGCGACTTCACTTTCACTTTCATGCACTAAAATAAAATCCAGACTCCTCAGCAGGCCTACTAAACCCTCCTTGAACTATACTCTTGCCGGCTCTCCTGGCACCTGTGGTGTCACTCCTTCACCTGACCCTCTACTGTCTACCCTAGTCATCTCCAGATCTTAGGAGGATGAGCTTAATTCTTATTTTTCCTGCTGTCTACAATAATATTCCCTTTGTTAGTCTTTTTTTTTTTTTTCCACCTTGCAAACCTTAAACTTTTTATTTTGTATTGGGTTAAGCTGATTAACACCCACTTCAGTGTTCTTGCCTGGAGAATCCCAGGGACGGGGGAGCCTGGTGGGCTGCCGTCTATGGGGTCGCACAGAGTCGGACACGACTGAAGCGACTTAGCAGCAGCAGCAGCAAGCTGATTAACTGTGGTAGTTTCAGGTGGGCAGCAAGGAGACTCAGCTACATATATCCATATATCCATTCTCTCCCAAACTCCCTTTCGTCCAGGCTGCCACATAACATTAAGTAGAGTTCCATGCGCTGTACAGTAGGTCCTTGTTGGTTATCCATTTTAAATATAGCAGTGTGTACATGTCCACCTCAAACTCCCTATCTCTTTCCCTCCATCCCCCTGCCCCTGCTCCACAACCATAAGTTCATCCCCTAAGTCTGTGAGTCTCTTTGTGTTTTGTAAGTAAGTTCACTTGTATAATTTCTTTTTAGAGTCCACATATAATTGTGATGCTGGAGAAGACTCTCGAGAGTCCTTTGGACAGTAAGGAGATCAAACCAGTCAATCCTAAGGGAAATCAACCCTGAATACTCATTGGAAGGACTGAAGTTGAAGCTCAAATACTTTGGCCACTTAACTCGAAGAGCTGACTCATTGGAAAAGACCCTGATGCTGGGAAAGATTTAAGGCAAAAGGAGAAGAGAGTGGCAGAGGATGAGATGCTTGGATAGCATCATCGATTCAGTGGACATGAACTTCGGCAAACTCCGGGAGATAGTGAGGGACAGGGAGGCCTGGTGTGCTGAAGCCCATGGGGTTGCAAAGAGTTGGTTATGACTGTGACTGAATAGCAACATAAGAAATGTCCTATGATATTTCTCCTCTGTCTGCCTCCCCCTTCTTATTCTAATAGCTGCTCCTAGGGCAAATCTCTTTGGGCTTCCCTGGTGGATCAGTTGGTAAAGAATCCGCCTGCAATGTGAGTGACCTGGGTTTGATCCCATGTCGGGAAGATCCCCTGGAGAAGGGAAAGGCTACCCATTCCAGTATTCTGGCCTGGAGAATTCCATGGACTGTATGGTTCATGGGGTTGCAAAGAGTAGGACACAAATGAGTGACTTTCACTTCACTTTCAGGGCAGATCTCAATGGAAAGATCACTTACTCAGAAAGGTGTACCATGGTCATTAGTACAGGTCCTGTACTAATGGAGATCATTAGTACAGACCTCAACAGGTCTTCAATGGTACTCCCTATTAACCAGCTCTGTTCTCTTACTAGCTCTCCACTGTAATTACTTTATTCATTTCATAGATTCTTTGTCATGTCTATCTAATCTAGGGTAGACTATATGCTCCATGAGGCCAAGGATTGTATCTGTCTTATTCTGTGTTCTAGCCCTCACACTTATCATAGTATCTGGCATAACTTAGACACTCAGTTAATATCTGTGGAATGAATGAATATACATGTCTTAAAAATTCCACACTATGCTAACAACAATGACTAATTTTTGTTTCTACCACTAAGCATTAGGTTTTTATTTTTCAATTTTATTGAAGTAGAGTTGACTTACAATTTTGTGTTCATTTCTGCTGTACAGCAAAGTAACTCAGTTATATATATGTACATATTCTTTTTCCTCTTCTTTTCCACTATGTTTTCTCACAGGATATTGAATACAGCTCCCGTGCTCTATAGTATCACTAAGCATTAGTTGATAAAACTTTTCTGTCTTATCAAGCTTGATGACTCTAACACTGATTACCTTTCTTATTTCTTTATTACATTTAAAAATGATGATTGAATTCAAAATTAGTTTCTTATCAGTACAGCTATGGTGCCTCAAATGCATTTCCCACTAATTGTTTTATGTCACATCACATAAAAAATAAGCTTTTTTTTTTTTAATCTCCCTACCTATCATGAGTATGCAGCCATTCTGGGTCCTGCTTTTCCATAGGTGGGTTCTTGGACTTGATTTCTGTCTTAGAGGCAGAGGGAAGTCAAAGTGCAAGTCTTCCATAGCTACACATATTTGTCTCCACTGTATGCACCTCATCTTAACATCTTTTTACTTATCTGACAACAATAAAGATGATGACTCTATTCTCAAGGACAATTTTATTCTTCTAGGTATCACCATATTTTTTTTTACTGAATCTCTTTTTCACTTCTATATCACATAATAAAAAATTAGCAAGATATACTTCTTAAGGATGATATAAATTTTTGAAAACATTCTGTGGAAAAATACTGATACATCAAAATGTTAACAGCAAGTAGAAACCACCTTGCTGTTACACACCTATTAAGTGGTGAGAAACCAGAACACTGAAGGCACCAAATGCTGATGAAGACATGGACGTCAGGAACTCTCCTCATTACCAGAGGAGATGCAGAAGTTCACTGTGAAGACAGTTTCTTACAAAACTACACGTGCTCTTAACATAAGATACAATAGTCATGCTCTATGGTATTTATCCAATTTAGTTGCAAATATATTTATAAAAGAGCCTGAACATGGATATTTATAGGAGTTTTATTCATAATTGCCAAAAATTTGGAAGCAACCAAGGCTTCTTTCTGCAGGTGAAAGAATAAATAAATGTGGTATGTCCTGACAATGGAATATTACTCAGCACTGAGAAGAAATGAGCTATGAATCCACAAAAAGACATGGAGGACTGTTAAATGCTTACTGCTTAATGGAGGAAGTCAATCTAAAAAGGCTGTTTACTGTATGATTCCAACTATATGACATCCTGGGAAATATAAGACTATGGACAGTGTAAAGGTTAGTGATTCACACGAGTTATAGAGATGGAGAGTTAAATAGGTGGAACACAGAGGATTTTTAGGGGAGTGAAACTATTCCAACATCCATTTGTTAAAACCCATAGAATGTATTTATTAGTGTAACGTGTGTAACAGAAGTGAACCCTAGTGTAACCTGTGGACTTGAGGTGAGAGTGTTGTGTCAATGCAGGTTCATTCCCTGAAGCAAATGCGCCACTTTATAGAGGTTGTTGATAGTGGAGTGGGCTGTGCCTGTGTAGGGCAGTGGGCCCAGGACACTGTGTCTTTACTGCTCAGTTTTGCTGTGAACCTAAAACTACTGGGGAAGAGCATATGACCTGTTACCAAGAGCCAACCTTGGGTGAAGAATTACAGGTAATTTTTTTTCTTTTGCTCTTTTTGCACTGGTTTTCCAATTTTTGTTGTTGTTATTGTTTGCTTTTTGTTTTTGTCACTGTGTGTTTGTTACCTATGGAAGTACGAAAAATATTTTTTTAAAAAGTATGCTAAATTCACAGAGAAGGCAATGGCAACCCACTCCAGTACTCTTGCCTGGAAAATACATGGACGGAGGAGCCTGGTAGGCTGCAGTCCACTGGGTCGCTAAAAGCCCGGACACTACTGAGCAACTTCACTTTCACTTTTCACTTTCATGCATTGGAGAAGGAAATGGCAACCCACTCCAGTGTTCTTGCCTGGAGAATCCCAGGGACGGGGAGCCTGGTGGGCTGCCGTCTATGGGGTCGCACAGAGTCGGACATGACTGAAGCGACTTAGCAGCAGCAGCAGTAGCAGCATGCTGAATTCAAAGTTGTTGGATTTGCTTAATTTTAGGTCTCAGTCTCTTAGAGAATTGTAACCTAGTACAGAAACTCAAAAAACAATAGTTGATAATATAAGGAACTCTTAAATGGGCAAAAATTAAGCTTTAAATCATTATTTTCAGCTAATAATTTTATGAAAATCATAGAATTTGATTACTGGAAAGGACCTCCATAATCAGGATACAATTTTCTTTTTAAAAATTTGCTTCTATTGTAGTCAGGACCTCTAAAGTTTAGAAGGCAGTTGGGTGGGCAATGCTGCCTGGGAAGTAAAATGAGAAACATGGTGGGTCCTTGCATTTCAGCATGGGGGAAAGTTTATACATACATATATATATATATATAGTAAATATATTGGGTTATTTAATAATTTTTAAAAAGCCATAGGAACTGAGAGGAAAGCAATGTTCATAGTAAGTTGGGAAAGTGAGAAGAGATGGAGGAGACATTGGGATCCCGAGGGATGAAAAGACTGAAGAGACAAGTGGACTTTTATTCAAGGGCACATTATGTACAATTCCTTCATTTTATTGACGGAGAAACTGAGACTCTGGAAGGTCTAGGGTCACAGAGCTGAGGAATGGTGGAGTCACATCCATGTCAGTTCTGCATTCTCGTCCAGATCAGAAGAGATGGAAACTTGCTCAAGGGTTTGAGTGCCCAAAAAAGTATTTAAAATACAAGTCCTCTGCCCAAATCTTCATGTTGCTTTCTTGCAAAGCTTAGTCCGCTTTTGTGATTAGTGCAGAATAACTCCACACACACACATTTTTGTAACAGCCTTCTCAAGTTATAATTTCATGTGTGCGTGTGTGCTAAGTCGCTTCAGTCATGTCTCACTCTTTGCGACCCCATGGACTGTAGAATTCCATACCATATAATTTATCCATTTTTTTCAATTCATCCATTTAAAATGAACAATTCAATGTTTTTTTTTGCATATTCAATAGAGCTGTTGTCCAATTATCACTACAAACAGTTTGCTCCAAAAAGCTCCCTACACTTTAGCTATCACTCCCTACCTCCCCAGGCCTAGGGAACTAACCTATTTTCTATCTCTATAGATTGCCTTGCCTGGACAAGTCACATAAATAGAATCATGCAATGTATAGACTGGCTTATTTTTCTTAGCATAGTGTCTTCAAAGTTCATCCATATTGTAGCCAGTGTCAGAGCTACATTCCTTGTTTTTGCTGAATAATATTCCATTGTATGGATCTACCACATTTGTTTATGCATTCATTAGTTAATGGACATTTCAGTTGTTTCTACGTTTTGGAAATTACAAATAATTCTGTTGTGAACATGCAAATATTTGTTTTTATAGGTGCTTTTCTATAAAATTAAATGTAGCTTTTATTTAAATTATGACACAAAACATCCCCCCACCCCCCCAGTTTTCAAGTTTCAACTAAAATTCTCCCTGATATCATGTAGGTAATCTAGTGAACATTTTCACAGACAAATGGATTTTAATAAATACAAAATGTGACTAATATATACTAATAAGCAATTATTACTCTTGTTAATTATAAAACAGCAATATAGTTAGATTATTAGTGTCAATATGGAGCTTCCTTAAACGGCATGCAGCAATCCAATCTGTCACTAAAGTCTGTGACAGAGCTTATTTGGAAGTATCTCTACTTAAGAATCACAGGGACGGGGGAGCCTGGGGGGCTGCCGTCTACGGGGTCTCAAACAGAGTTGAACACGACTGAAGTGACTTAGCAGCAGCAGCAGCTACTTAAGCCATCTAATTATAAACTCAATGAAGAGAAATTATTGCAATGGTATGTGGTAACATAAAGGGGATGATGTAAGTTTTCATGGACTCATTACAATGTTATCCCGCATTTTGTAATAGCGGACGTTTCTGTCATGAAGATGGTGACGTGAAGAATGTCAGTGTAAAACGGTACTGTGTAATACACATAGTCTTACAAGGATATTTTGTTTTTATTGAAAACTGAAAAACTTTATAATTAAGAAATAAAATGCAGAAAAATAAATGGTACCATTTTGAGGAAGCGGGTTGAAATGCATACTGAAATGCATATCTTTCAATTTAAATAAAGAGCAGTATATTCATTGATTTATACACATTGAGACTCACTTTCTACTAGACTGTGTTCTGTAAGTAGCGTCTCTTAAAGGTCAGTCTTTTCTGAGACCTTCATGGATGATTATAATTTCATTAGAAAGTTCATGTTGTCCACCATCGTGTTGAATTTTAAAGTTGAACATCACGCGTCTGTTTACACTAGCAGGCGGCGTGTGAAATTAGGTCCACTGTATCCATCCATTTACGCCCCAACGGCGCCGGCTGCAGTCCCACCGACAGCCGCCAGGGCGGCCTCCCCGCCCGCCTCCTACGTGGAACCTCCGGACCCGCACAGCCCGTGACGCGCGCCCGGGACGTAGGTGTAGACGGCGAACAAAAGCCGAGCCCTGCGGCCCAGGTGGCTCCTCAGTAGGAGCTCGCCCGGTCCCGCCCGGCAGGCCTCGCACCTGCGCACCCTCCTGCCCCGCGGCCTTCTTCGCCGCGAAGCCGACGAACGCGGAGGCCGGGGCACGGCGGGCCCGGCCCAGCCCTTCCGACAGGCGGGCGCCGGGATCGGGGACCCGCAGTCGCCTCCATCTTGACCGGCGGAGCGGGAGTGGCGTCCGGGCCGGACCCCGTCGCGTCGGCTGGGCCCAGGTTCGCAGCCGGCAGCGGGCGCCGTCTCCACCGCGGGGTCCAGCCCCGGCTTCCTGGGACTAGTCGGAGTTGCCCCCAGTTCCCCCCCACGGCCCCGACAAGATGGAGGACGTCGTCTCCTCCCTCAGCCATGACGGGAGCGAGGGACGCCTCCCCACGGGGCTGAGGAGAGGGGAAGCGCCTCCAACCCTAGGAGCGCGTGGGGCCCCCCGCCGGCCTTCCAGATCCCGGCTCCCGCCCCCTTCGCCGAAGCCCCTGCTCTTCCAGCCCTCACGGGGCTCCCAGACACTGGACAGGGAGGGCTTGGGGGACATCGAGGCCGCGGCGCTCCTGAGGAGGCGGCGCTCGTAGCCGTTGCGAGGGCAGGTGGCCCGGATCAGGTCTTCGGGCCGCCGGGGCTCGACAGCGCCCAGCCCCAGGGGCCGAGCCGCGGCCGGTGCTGCGGGAACCGGAGTCGGCGGCCCGACCCTGACGGGCCGGGCCACGGTGGGGGCGGGGCAGGGGGGGGGGGAATGGAATGGAGGCGCGGGGGTGTGGCCTGCGGCTGACGGACAGAACATCGGACCACCCCCTCAACGGGGGGTCCTGAAGGAAGGCGGACGCAGCCAATGGGCGTCCCCGAGGCGCCCAGCCCGCCCTCCCCGGCCGCCAGTGAGGGCGCAGGGGGCGGGGCCTGCCGGGTCGGGCCGCGCCGCCGCGGCCACCGCCTCCGCCTCCTCACCAGCGCTAAAGCCGGGACTGGACCGAGCGGAGTTGCGCGTGTTGCCGAA
This sequence comes from Bubalus bubalis, assembly GCF_019923935.1. Lineage (NCBI taxonomy): Eukaryota > Metazoa > Chordata > Mammalia > Artiodactyla > Bovidae > Bubalus > Bubalus bubalis. The sequence goes on from NC_059169.1 coordinate 53,528,048, forward strand.
GGGGGGTGGGCCGGGGGCGGGGAGGTTCGTTCCGCGGAGCCGCAGCCAGAACCGGGTGAGGCTTGTCCCCGCCGTGTCTCCAGTCCAGGGCCGCCGACAGTGGGGGTGGCCGGGAGCGGCGCAGCCTCCGGAGGCGGAGGCGCCGGGAGGCGGAGATGGGTGAGGGCGGCCTCCGAAGCCTCCCACCGACCCGGGACGAGCGCCCCGCGGCGCGGCCGCCGTCGCCGCTGCCGCTTCGGGGCCTCTGGCTGCCGGCGGCTCCGCTGATGTCCCAGGCGCGTTGGCGGGCGGCCCGCGGGCTGCGGGAGTGCGGGCGCGGCTGCGAGGGCGGAGTGAGGCAGCCGCCGGTGGCGGGGGTCGCCCGGGGCCGCCCGGGGCGGGGGCCGGCTGTGGGGGTCGCGCGGTGTGGGGGTGGGGTGGGTGGGGGAGGGGCGCCTCCGTGGGGGCTCGGGGTCCCGATAGCGCTCTCCCAGCGACGGCGCGAGGTCCCCGAGTTTGGGGGCGAGGGAGCGGGCCCCCCGCGCCGGTCCCCTCCTCGGCCGCCCCGGCCCCGGCGCGCGCGCGGCTCGGCTCCGCACGTATTGTTTGGCTGGGTCTCTAATGGCGGACGGGGAGGCAGCGCTGCCGGTCGCCGACTGCGGGGGGGCAAGTCTCGAGCCCCGGGCAAGAGCCGGGGGCACAGGCGGGGGGTTTCCGCCCCGCGGAGACGCGGGCTCTCCCCAGCCCGGCGTGGGTGCGGGCGCGGCGGAGACGGCGCTGGGCGGGCCGATCCGGGGGATCGGAGTCGCTGCTGGCGTCGAGGCTGCGCTCGCCCTTCCCTTACCCCTCCCCCCTCCCCCCCCCCACCGGAGCAGGCCTGAAGCCCTCCGCCTCCTCCCCCCAGGGTTTGCCTTTCACGTGGGTTTTGGTCCCAAATAAAAATTTTATGCCGTTTTGCTCTACTTTACGTTGGAGGGGATTGTTGGTGCCTGGCTAGGGAGCAATAATCGAAGGTCCGAACCTCCTTGACCTCTTATTCCGTTCTCTGCCTCCTTCTGGTGGAAAAGGTTTGGTTCTCCCACCTGGTTAGATGTTGTTGATCCATTTTTTCATTTTTTCTCTTATCCCAGGACCAGGAGTTGAATTCATCCTTACCTGGTGCATCTTTGGCTGAGCGTGAGGAGGACAACACCCCGATTGTGAGTCTTTTGCCCCTAATTTGATGCTCCTAGAAGACGTTGGCAGGTTAATGTAGGGCCTCGGCCTGGGGACCGGTGCGTCCCCGTTGTTTTGAGGGGGAGGAGCTTCCCCCTGGGTGGCACTGCCCCCGGGGCGCAGCCTGGATAATGGCTGGTGAGGCAGCTGGGAGTGGGCGCTGCTGTTTGCACCGCTGCAGAGAGCGCTCCTGCTGCAATACCAACCTCAGCAACCAGACGACGGGCTCCTGCAGCTGCTCACGTTACCCGGGAGGAGGGGTGGAGGAAGGAGGGCATATTGCTGGCGCCCTCTAGAGTTCCAGGGTGGGAATTGAAGTCGTTTCGTTTGACGCCTGGTCTGCAACCATCTTTTAACACTTTCTCTTCCTTTTCAATGGAGAATTGATTGAAGGGGTTGGAGAAGCAAAAAGACGGATTTAGCTGTGAGTGTGTGATGTAAAACACAAATTTTGACTCTTAGGGTTCATGAGTTGGTGGATGTCTTTGAAGTGTTTGCTTAGGAAAGGCATGAGGCCCCCTCCTCCTGTTGTCGTACTTTATCACCTAGTTCCCTGCTCTGGTTACTCTTAGCCCCAAATCTTTTGTGATGCTTAGTGTTCCCTTGAGTTATTCCTGACGTGTTACCTGAGAGTTATCGTTTAATGCTTGCCATTTATCGGTTTTAAAGTAGCCTCGTAATGTGCTAGACAGTAAGATAAACATAACGGGTCATTTTCCATCCGTTGTAATGAGTTACAAAATATCAGTGAAGTTACTGTTAAGGACACATTATATCTCTGGAGCCCACCGATAGTTAACTTGCAGATCTCTGTCAAAGGTGAGTCATGAGTATGGTCGCTTATGCTTAAATATTAAGTCTCAAATGGGTCAAAAAATAATAGACAATGAACACAAACTGAATACTGATTGTGAAGGATGATGTGAGGATGGCAACTTGTATTAAGCAAATACCACTTTAGGCAGGTCCCCGGTGCTTTCATGTATTATTTCCTTTAAGGAAATCTTGGCAAATGGCCTGCAGGGTCATAAAAATAGCATGTATTGAGCCTGTATTGTATGCTAGCATAAGTTTTTTTTCTTTAAAGTTACTATGACAACTATCAACTTTATGAGGGAGAATAGTATATTGAACCTCTGTGTACCTATCATTTACATTCTACAATTATCAACACATGTCCAGACTAATTTTTAACATATTAAATAGTTTAATCTTTATAAAAACTTAGTGTTTTTATTCCTAATTCTTAGAGGAGGAAACAGGCATAAGCAGATAACCCAGGTAGTAGTATTTGTTTAAACAGGATTTGAACTTAACCAGTTTTGGTTACAGGCCTGAGTTCAGCAGCTGTGGTGTCCTGTTTTATTTGTAAATTTTCATTTTTTAAATTTATTTATTTTTAAATCTTTGGGCCACACTAAGGCCTGTAGGATCTTAGTTCTGTGATCAGGGATCAAACCTGTGCCCTCTGCATTGGCAGTGTGGAGTTCTAGCCACTGGATTTCTAGGGAAGTCCTTTGTGTTGTCCTGTTTTAAAGTATATAATATGCTTGTTTCACAGATTTAGAAATTGAAATTGAAAAAACTGGAAGTTACAGTCTTTTCAGCCTGTATTCTTTTCCTGAAGAGTGGGTAAACAAATATGGAATGTTAAATCTTACTGAGTATCTTTAAGAAAAAATAGTAGTACCACAGTTATCAATTAGATAACTATTAGATAATTATTTGACTGGTTTTAAACTAATAGGGTCTATTTGAATCAGAAATAATATATTCTTCTTTCAGTGTGTATGTGTGCAATTTAGTATCTACTTCTTAAATACTGTAACTTAAAATGAATATAACTTCTTTAATAAGTTTAAAGGTCTTTTCAGGCATTAAATCATTCAGATATAGTGGATCAGGGATTAAATCTTTCAACTATCAATAGATGGGTAAAGCTTATATTATCACCACATATTTTCCCAGAAGATTTACCATTCTAAAATTTTTCTTTGTATTTATTTGTGATGTCGGTGGAGGAAGGTTAATTGGTTATGTTAAGTACACATTTGAAGATGAGGGCATACAAAATGTATAATCTGGCCTTTCCTGTAATGTCAACATATGTATACTAATGAAAGCTAAGATTCTTTCAAATACAGTTGACCCTTGAACTACATGGATTTGAATTGTGGGTCCACTTATGCCTGGATTTTTTTTTTAATAGTGCTGCAGGCAGTTGGATCTGCTGATATGAAGAAACTCAGTAAAAGGGAGGCCCAACTATAATTTGTACACGGATGTACTTTTTTCTGACTGCACTGTGCAGCATGTGTGATCTTAGTTCCCAAACCAGGTATTGAACTTGTGACCCTTGTAGTGGAAGCTCGGAGTCCTAACCACTCACATCAGGGAAGTCTCAGTTTTTGAAGGGATGTGGTTCTTGTTTTCCTTAACGATTTAGCTCAGAATTAAAAATTCTTTTACTTAAAAGCATCAACTAATGGTGCTTTAATGCACCAGGCAAAAAGATAACCTGACAATTTTAAATTCACTTTGATTAAATCAGAGTTCTTTATTAATGTAAATTTATCGTACACTTAATGTGAGTTAGGTACCTTTAGTTGTACTTATGAAGTATTTTGATATTTAAAAATACTTCACATGTTTATGGTACCTTCTTTAGTGCATCCTTAATAGTATGTGTTCCTCCTTCTGTCCTTTGTCACACAGTTGAGGGAAAGGGAGAGTGGCCCTGCTTTTCTGAATTCTCCTCTAGGTTCTCTTGCGCTGGACTCTTGTACCCCATGTGGGGGGACAACTCTGAGTACTCAGATGTCACACCGATGCTGACAGTGAACATTTTAGAGCTTTCTGTGGGTATGGAGCTTGATATACCATCTTCGTACAACACTGTTCCTATTTTTAGAAGTTTTATTGTATGTTGCCCTTGTTTGAGGTGCATAGTGCCTTACTAATGCATTTGAGGCAAAGTGAATCCTTACCTTTAGTCAGATGCTGTGTTGTAACTGTTATGTAAAGAATATGTATGCATGCTAGAACTCTATTGTTGTCAAAAGGTGTGGTATAATTAGAAATTTTGTATCTTTTTCTAGGCATTCATATCTGTCTACTGGTAATATTCATACATATATTATGTTGAATAACACTTACTATAAGGGGACGTTGACATATTCACCTTGCATGTTTTATTTAAGCAATGCAAGATGAGCCTAAACCCAAGTGCTTTTTCCCGTTGGATTAACAGTATTTTATGTAGGGCATTTTAAGTTAGGAAGCAAGTATGCTGAGACAGTGTGTTGATTCCATGTATTTTCCGTTTTTGATTTCAGTTGGTTAATTTTTTTCTATTCCTGTCAGAGCACAAATTGGGATTTTAGAATTGAACAGAACTTTTAAGATATTCTCTGGTGGCTGAGATGGTAAATAATCTGCCTGAAATTCTGGGGACCTGGGTTTGATCCCTGGCTTGGGAATATGCCCTGGAGAAGAGAACGGCTACCCACTCCAGTAGTCTATCCCAGAGAATTCCATGGACAGAGGAGCCTGGCAGGCTACATACAGTCCATGGGGTCACAAAGAGTCAGACGGGACCAAGCCACTTTGACTTTCACTTTAAGATATTCAAATCTCAAAGTTCTTATGGACAGCTCCAATATGTGAAAACTATAAATTTTCATTGAGAAAGTTACTGTTGCTGATAAGTCACTTCAGTCGTGTCCGACTCTGCACGACCCCATAGACGGCAGCCCACTAGGCTCCCCCGTCCCTGGGATTCTCCAGGCAAGAACACTGGAGTGGGTTGCCATTTCCTTCTCCAATGCATGCAAGTGAAAAGTGAAAGTGAAGTCGCTCAGTCGTGTCCGACTCTTAGCGACCCTGTGGACTGCAGCCCACCAGGCTCCTCCATCCATGGGATTTTCCAGGCACGAGTACTGGAGTGGGGTGCCATTGCCTTCTCCGAAGTTACTGTCGTGTAAATAATTTTCAACTATGAGGCTCTGGGTAACAATTGTAATTTTTAATTTTTTATTTTGATTGTTTACCTGCAAAAAAAATTGTTTTACATAATCAGAATTGCAAATTTTCATATGTTCAGCTTATTTTTTAAACAAGTCCGTTTATAATCTTAGGTTTCTGTTACTAAAATAGTATTGAGAAGAGAATTTTGAAGGCCAGCACCAAACACTTAACTTGGGGTAACAAGATAAGTTGGTGATCTTAAAAAGTGTGTTAAAAGTTGGATTACAACACATTTGAGCATATCTCTTGTTTTATTGCATATTTTAAGATGTATTTTTTGGATCAAGTTTTATACAACACTTGAAGGACTTTGTAACTGCAAAATAAATTTTTGTGTACTATTGAAGTCTAGGGGCTTCCCTAGTGGCTCAGAGGGTAAAGTGTCTGCCTGCAATGCAGGAGACCTGGGTTTGATTCCTGGCTTGGGAAGATCCCCTGGAGAAGGAAATGGCAACCCACTTCAGTACTGCTGCTGCTGCTGCTGCTTAGTCGCTTCAGTAGTGTCCGACTCTGTGTGAACCCATAGACAGCAGCCCACCAGGCTCCCCTGTCCTTGGGATTCTCCAGGCAAGAACACTGGAGTGGGTTGCCATTTCATTCTCCAGTGCATGAAAGGGAAAAGTGAAAGTGAAGTTGCTCAGTCATGTCCGACTCTTAGCGACCCCATGGACTGCAGCCTACCAGGCTCCTCTGTCTATGGATTTTCCAGGCAAGAATACTGGAGTGGGTTGCCATTGGCTTCTCCGCACTCTAGTACCCTTGCCTGGAAAATCCCATGGACGGAGAAGCTGGTAGGTTACAGTCCATGGGGTCACAAAGAGTCAGACACGACCGAGCGACTTCACTTTCTTTATTGAAGTCTAGAGTTGTAATGTGTAGCAGTTGTTGTTCAGTCTCTTAAGTCATGTCCGACTCTTTGCAAGCCTGTGGATGGCAGCACACTAGGCTCCTCTGTCCTCCAGCATCACCCAGATTTTGCTCAAATTCATATGCATTGAGTGGGTAACACTATCTAACCATCTCGTCCTCTGCCACCCCCTTCTCCTTTTGGCTTCAGTCTTTCACAGTGTTAGTGTCTTTTTCAGTAAGTCAGGTCTTCACATCAGGTATCCAAAGTATTGGAGGTTCAGCATCAGTCCTTCCAATGAATACTCAGGGTTGATTTTATTTAGGGTTGACTGGTTTGACTCTCAGGAGTCTTCTCCAGCACCATAGTTCGAAAGCATTAGTTCTTTGGCATTCAGCTTTCTTTGTGGTTCAGCTCTCACATCCATACATGACTATTAGAAAAACCATAGCTTTGACTGTATGGACCTTTGTTGGCAAAGCGAAGCCTCCACTTTTAAATATGCTGTCTAGGTTTGTCATAGCTTTTCTTCCAAGGAGCAAGCATCTTAATTTCATGGCTGTAGTCACTGTCCACGGTGATTTTGGAGCCCAAGAAAGTAAAATCTGTCTCTGCTTCCACTTTTTCCTTCTATTTTGCCATGAAGTGATGGGACCAGATGCCATGCATGACCTTAGTTTTTTGAATGTTGAATTTTTAGGCAGCTTTTTCACTCTCCTCTTTCACTTTCATCAAGCGGCTCTCTAGTTCCTCTTCACTTTCTGCTATTAGAATGGTATCATCTGAATATCTGAGGTTGTTGATATTTCTCCCAGCAGTCTTGATTCCAGCATGTGATTCATCCAGCCTAGCATTTCACACGATATACTCTGCATGTAAGTTAAATAAACAAGGCAACAGAATACAGCCTTGTCATACTCCTTTCCCAATTTGGAACTGATCAATTGTTTCATGTCCGGTTCTAATTGTTGCTTCTTGACCTGCATACAGGTTTCTTAGGAGACAGGTAGGGTGGTCTGATACTCCCATCTCTTTAAGAACTTTTTCACACTGTGATCCACACAGTCAAAGCTTTGGCATAGTCAGTGAAGCAGGTGTTGAGGTTTTTAAGTTAAGTATTTTAAGTAAGATTGTGATGCACAGCTAGAGGTTTCAGACAGAAAAAAGTTTATGAGGTCCCTCAAGATTTGGATTTTTAAAATAACATTATGATTTTTTTCATTCTCAGCATACTAGTCATTTTGCATATATACTATTATCAACAGCTGACATTTTGGGAACTTCTTTTGTGGTCCAATGGCTAAGACTCCAAGCTCCTAATGCAGGGGCTCAGTTTGATCCCTGGTCAGGGAACTAGATTCCACATGCTGCAACTAAGACCCAATGCAGCCAAATAAATACATAAATAAGCAATTGACATTTTTGATAATCCCTTTCCTTATGTTGCCAAGGTCTTCAGCAGATTAATGTGTGAATTGTACTGACCAGTGTGTTAGGCTGGTCCACAAGCCTCAGTTCTGTGTGGTGGTGGTAGCGCAAGTTCAGCAGAAGTATGAGGAGCCTGTTGTCAGCAGGGTGAGGTCAGGAGGAGCCTTAGAGTGTCAGGTCCAGGGCACATACGCAGACAACCATGTGTGCTCCGTCCTCAGTCCTGTCTGACTCTCTGCCACCTTCGTGGACTGTACCCGCCAGTCTCCTCTGTCCATGGATAGGGATTCTCCAGGCAAGATACTAGAGTGGGTTGCCACGCCCTTCTCCAAGAGATCTTCCCAGCCCAGGGACTGAACCCAAGTCTCCTGCTTGACAGTCGGGTTCTTTTCCACTGAGCCACCTGGGAAGCTAGATACATTAACTTCCCCCAAATGGCAAAGATTGGAGGAGGGGTAGATAAACGGTGAAAGGAAATTCAGATGACTTGGAGTTGGGAGTAGGTGATTTGGGGCTTTGAGACACCTCGACTGAGACGAGTTAATCAGTCTGGGCATTGAGGTTTTATTTAAAATCGGGAGTGGATGAGATCCCCAGAGAAAGTTAAAATTATTTGAAATTATCTTGCAGTTAAAGTTTGACCCTATGGAAAAGAAGAGATTATTCTTTAACTTGGAAATTCTACACTCTAGAGGTAACTTGAATCAATTAATTGATTTATTCATTTATTTACTAAATCAAAAGAGATTAGTTTTTAGATGCTGGCATAGCCCTTGAATGGATTTTTAGTATGTTAATTAAATAATTCCTATCAGCTTCTAAAACCAGAGTAGCATTGTCCCATATCTGATAAAGATATTAAAAGAGATTTTCTTAAAAGGGATTTTGTGGCTAGATGGTAAGCAACATGAAGTCATAATCTGTGTTCATCTATCATCGATCTCCTGGCTCCTTTCCTCACTTGCCCAGAGATTAGTAGTAGTACCAATTTAGTGTGTATTACTCTAAATCCTTCCTGGGCATATATTAACATGTACCTGTAATAATAAATTAAACTTATATGTGCATGTTGAAAACATGTGTGCTATATGCCATATTTTGGCCACCTGATGCAAAGAGCCAACTCATGGGGAAAGACCCTGATGCTGGGAAAGATTGAGGGCAAAAGGAGAAAGGAACAGCAGAGGATGAGATGGTTAGATAGCATCACCAACTTCAATGGACATGAATCTGAGCAAAGTCTGGAGATACTGGAGGACAGAGGAGCCCGGTATACCACAGGTACTGTCAATGGTGCCTCAAAGGTTCAGACACAGACATGACTTAGTGAGTGAACAACAATAAACAACTATATACATCTTCCTGCATCTTGGTTTTTTCACTTTGTAGTATGTCTTAAACATTTTTCTGAGTTAGTATGTAAGGATTTCTTTTTAAAATGCTGTGTGGCACTTCATGACATGCAATTTTTTAGCAGTTCAGATATTCTATTGGTGGACATTTAATCTATTTGGGTTTTTTTGTTATTTACAGTGCTGCATGAAATATATGTGAAGTAGTTTCTTTGGGTTCATGTGTGTTTTCTCTGGGGGAGATTCTGGAGAACCAGTCAGCATGTGGCTCCATGGTAAAGAACCTGCCTGCTAATACAGGAGACAGGGGTTCTATCCCTGGGTCAGCAAGATCTCCCGGAGGAGGAAATAGCAACCCACTCCAGTACTCTTGCCTGGAAAATCCCAGGACAGTTGAGCCTGATTGGCGATAGTCCATGTGGTCCCAAAGACTTGGACATAACCTAGCGACTGAGCATGCACATGTGTATATTACCTGTTTTTATAGACACTGCCAGATTGCTTTCCACTGGACCACAAAACTCACTGCCCTTTCTACTAGTTTTTCCATGTTCTTGCCAACACTGAATGTTATCAAATAGTTAAAGTTTTGTCAGTTTAATTTGTCTTCTTTCTAAAGTATGGAAATCAGTTCTTGTTATTTCAATTACAAGTATATATACATTATATAGCATGTATCTTTTTCATATTTTTGCACCTTATTTATAGTGTTTCTTTGCTATGTAAACATTTTATGATGTAATGGGAAAAATCCATTTCACTATTGCAAGCAATGGGAACAACTATAACAAATATACAAGAATTTTATGAAGGGAATTGTAAAATAATACAGTAAGACATGCAAGAAAACCAGAATGGACAGATTTACATATATCTGAATGGGAAGACTTGAATAATGTAAAAGATTAATTTTTTTGTCTTCAAATATGTCTAAATTCAATGAAATGCTGACTAAATCCCTTAATATTTATAGATACATATGGTACATACAACGATGATTAACTATAGAGAAAATATTTGGATATAGTATACCTAGAGTGGGACTGCTGAATTTTATGGTAATTCCATTTTTCAATTTTTTGAATAACCTCCATTCTGTTGTGAATAGTGGTGGCACCTTTTTACATTCCCAATAGCAGTGCACAAGGAATCACCCTTTCTTCAATCAGCTAACCAATTTCCCTTCACTAATATTGTTACTTTTTGTTTATTTTGATAGTAGCCATCCTGATGGATGTGATAGCTTTCCTGGTTTGATTTGCATATCCCTAATGACTGATTATGTTGAACATCATTAGAAAGAATTTGAGAAAGAACAGTGTTAATTCTTCTTTAAATGTCTGGTAGACTTCACCTGGTGAATTTCTTTATTGGGAGTTTTTTGATTACTTATTCAGTCTCTTTGCATGTTATAATTCAGATTTTGTGTTTCTTCTTGAGTCAGTTTTTGTAGTTTGTGTTAAAAATTTACCCGTTTTTAAAATTTTTTTATTTTGGGTTGTCCAGTTTTTTGGCATATAATTGCGAAATTATATTCAGTCATTTCTATAAAGTCAGTAGTGATACCTTATTAATATTTCTGATTTTTTTTAAAAAAAATTATATTTGTTATGCTAGTCACATGTCAATTTCTTTCTCTTTTGGTTGCACTGCTTGGTTTGTGCGATCTTAGTTCTTGGACCAGGGATCTAACGTGGGCCCTGGCAGTGAAAGGGTCAAGTCCTAACCACCGGACCACCAGAGAATTCTCTTTGTTTCTGATTTTAATAACTTTAGAGAATTTTTTCCTTGTCAGTCTAGCTAAAGGTTTGTTAATTTTTTCAAGGAGCCACATGTTTGTAATTTTGTGTTTCCTCTATTTTTTCTTTTATTAAAACATTTTTTTTCACTCTTTTTTTCCCCCCTTTTTATTTTGTACTGGATTGTGTGTGTGTGTGTGTGTGTGTGAAGTTGCCTCAGTCGTGTCCAACTCTTTGTGACCCTATGGACTGTACAGGCTCTGTCCATGGGATTCTCCAGGCAAGAATATTGGTGTGGGTTGCCATGCCCTCCTTCAGGGCATCTACCGGACCCAGCAATCAAACCCATGTCTCTTATGTCTCCTGCATTGGCAGGCAGATTCTTTGCTTCTAGCGCCACCTGGGAAGCCCTTCCTTTATTTTTCTGTTCTTTGTTTTGTGTATCTGTGCACTGATCTTTATTACTGCATTCTTTCTGCTAGTTTTAGTTTATTTAGCTCTTTTTCTGATTTCTTAAGGTGTAAAGTTTATTGGTTTGAGATTTTTAATGTAGGTGTTAATAGCAGTAAGTTTTCTGCTGAATAAAACTTTCACTGCATCCCTTAAGTTTCAATTTGTTGTGTTTTTGTCTTCTTTTGTCTCATGAGTATTTTCTCATTTCCCAAGTTTCTCTTTTTAATCAGGGCTTTAAAAATTATTTATTTATTTTTGCCTGTGCTGGCTCTTTGTTGCTCTGTGGGCTACTCTCTAGATGTGGTGCTCGGGCCTTCTCTTGTTGTGAAGCACAGGCTTTAGGGTGTGCGGGCCTCGGTAGTTGCAGTTCCCAGGCTCTAGAGCTAGGCTCAGTAGTTGTAGCTCAAGTGCTTAGTTGCTTTGTGTCATGTGGGATCTTCTTGGATCAGGGATTGAACCTGTGTCCCCTGTATTTACAGATGGATTCTTTACCATTGGGCCACTGGGGAAGCCCTCTTGTTAGCTTTTTTGACTTAAAGTTTATTTTGTCCAATATCTACACATCCACTAACTGCATTTCTGTTTTGGGTATTATATGCATGGGGTATCTTTTCTATCCTACTTTCAATCTCCTTGTATTTTTTTTTATCTAAGATGAGTCTCTTCTAGATAGAATATAGATGGATCATGTGTGTCTTTTTATCCAGCCTAAACTCTTTCAGTAATTTAGTCTATTTACATTTAAAGTAATTGTTCGAAAGGAGTAAGGAGAAGTTTACCTCCACCATTTTGTGACTTGTTTTCTGTTTGTCTTAAATCCGCAACCCCCCCATTTCTTTTATTATCACCTTCTCTTGTGTTTAATTTTTTCTAGTGTACCATTTTGATTCCTTTCTTTCCTGATTAGTTTATAATTATTTTTATAATGGTTACTTTGAGGATTAAAACAAGAATCTTAGTATTACAACAGCTTACTAGGAATGATACTCTTCATTTGAACAATCTGTGAATGCTCTGCCTGTTACACATCTCTGTCCTTCCCTTTAAATTAGGTTTGTTGCCAATAACATCTTTATATGTGTGTGTTCATTAACGTTGATAATTATTGTTGTATGCTTTTGCCTTTTAAATCATAGGGCGATAAGTAGTTATAAACCAAAGGTACATTAATACTGGCTTCCTGTTGCTTTTTTTAAATGTATTCATTTGTGTTCTGTATTTCTTAGAGCTTCAACTTACTCTGTAGTTTGTATTTTTGCTTGAAGAATTCCCTTTAGCATTTCATATTGGGTAGGTCTGCAGGTAATAAATTCACCTTTGTTTTTCTGGGGAATGTCTTAATTTCTCATGTTTGTTGGAGGAATATTTTGTTGGATATAGAATTTTTGGTTGACAGATTTTTTCCCCACCATTTTAAATATCATGCCATAGCTTTTCACATCCATGATTTTGGATGAGAAATCTGGTGATGAGGATCCATTGCATATGATGAGTCACTTCTCTCTTACTTCAAAATTCTCTTTTACTGTTGGGTCCACAGTTTGATTATTACTGGTCTTGGTATGGCCATCTTGGAATTGAGCTTCTTGGGTGTATGTGTTTATCCTCGTTATATTCATCATATTTGGGTAGTTTATAGCCATTATTTCTTCAAATATGTTTTTTGTTCTTTTCTGTCTCTTTTTGTTACATATATTGGTGCACATAGTGGTGTTTCACAGATTCTTAGGCTCTATTCATTTTTCTTCATTCTTGTTTTCTTGCTCTTCAGACTGGATAATTTTAATTATTCTGCCTTTCATTTTACTGATTCTTCTGCTTGCTTAGATCTGCTGTTAATCCCCTCTAGTGACTTTTTTCATTTCTGCTATTAAAGTTTTCATCTCCAGGATTTTTTTTTTTTTTTTTTTTTTAATTGAAGTAAAATTGATTTACAGTGTTGTATTAGTTTCAGGTATACAGTGAAGTGATTTTAGTTTTATATATATATTCTTATTTGTATTCTTTTCTATTATAAGTTATTGTAAGATATTGACTGTAGTTCCCTGTGCTTTACAGTGGGTCCTTGTTTATTTTATATATAGTGTGTATCTATGTGGTTTTTTTTTTAAAGACTTTTTTTTCCCCCCTGTGTACCATTTTTAAAGTCTTTACTAGATTTGTTACAGTGTTGCTTCTGTTTTAATATTTTGGTTTTTTGGCCAGGAGACGGTATGAGATCTTAGCTGCTTAGATTCCTTATCAGGATTGAACCCACTGCATTGGAAGTTGAAGTCTTAAACCACTGGACTGCCAGAGAAGTCCCAATACTGTGTATTTGTTAATTCCAAACTAACTTATCCACCTCCATCCCCCTTTCCCTTTTGGTAACCATAAGTTTATCTTGTGTCTATGAGTCTAAATTTGTATCATTTTTTAGATTCTACAAGTGATGTCATATGACATTTGTCTTTATCTGACTTCCCTCATTTAGTATGATAATCTCTAGGTCCGTCTGTGTTGATGTGAATTCTTTCTTCTGACTGAGTAATATTTTACTGTGTATATATCCACCATATCTGTATTCATTTCCCTGTCAGTAGACACTTAGATTGCTTCCATATCTTGGCTCTTGTGAATAGTGCTACTATGAGCATTGAGGTGCATACATGTCTTCTCTAGTTTGAGTTTTCATCTTTTCCAGATGTGTGCTCAGAAGTAGGATTGCTGGATCATATGATAGCTCTATTTTTAGTTTTTTTTTAAGGAACCTCTATACTGTTTTCTATAGTGGCAGCACTAGTCTGTATTCCCACCAACAGTGTAGGCGGGTTCCCTTTTGTCCACACCCTCTCCAGTTGTTTGTTTACTTTTTTGGGGGTTGCACCACAGGGCCTGCAGGATCTCAGTTCCCTAACCAGAGATTAAACTCATGCCCCCTGCATTGGAAGCACAGGGTTAGATAGTGGCAGTGGTTAGGTGTAAAGTCCTAACCACTGGACCACCAGGGAATTCCCAGGGATTTTTATTTTAAAAAAGTTTAATTTGTCATACTGCCTCAGAACTATTATAGGTGCCATAAACACATGTTGAATAATAGCCTTTACTGTAGAGACAAATTTGCCTTAGCTTTCTTTGCACCTCCTTTGGTACCTAGAAAGCTTGGGCTCATCAGTGAGAAAATGATGAATGAATATTTTTCTTGAATCATTTGAAATGCTTTCTTTGTGATTTTCATTGAAAGTTAACCAGATTTTCTTAGCTACTACTAATACTTTATTGTAATGAGTGTCAACATTTTATTTATTGGCCATGCCATGTGGCATGTGGGATCTTAGTTCCCTGACCAGGGATAGAACTAATGCCCCCTGAATTGGAAACACAGAATCTTAACCAACTGGACCATCAGGGAAATCCCAAACATTTTATTTTTTAACTACCTTTTCTTTTTTTCACGAGAACATCAAGTATTGGGGTTAATTGATTCTCATGGAATCAAAGACCAAGTAAAGCTGTGAAAGCATTTATAATTTATGACGATTGTCTCAGTCTACTTGGGCTGGTATAACAGAAGTACCAGAGACAATAGACCTTCATGTCTCAAAGTTCTGGAGGCTGGAAAGTCCATGGTTGGGGCTTCTGCAGACCAGGTGCTGGTGAGGGCTTGCTTCCTGTTCACAGACAGGCTTCCCTCTTTGTGCTGTGTCCTCATGTGGTGGGAGAGGGAGCTTTCTGGTGTCTTTTATAAAACAGTCACTCATCTCACTCAGGAGGGCCCCCCCACCTTCCTGACTTAATCTCCTTGTAGAGGCCTCGCCTCCTTATACCATCTCATGAATTTGAAGGGGGAACACAAGCATGTGGTCCATAACAGTGAAGCAGTATCACAAGGAAGCCTAAAAATGAATTAGAAACTTAACCAAAATCTTGAGGTACAGACAAAACTGCCTGGTGATTGTTAGGAGTTAACAATGTGTTAATTGATTTTCACATTCAGTTATCTTTTTAAATTCTAAGAAAAACCGTAAAATAAATGCCATTTATTTTAGGGAAAATTGAAGCCCAGAAAACTGAAGTTATTTACTTGGTGTTAAATAGATAATTAGAATTGATTTAGTATAGAAAAGTGGCTGAAGGGAATAGATTTTATTTGGAGAAGGTAGAAGTGACCAACTTGAATTAGATTGTCTTTTCTTTATAGGGCTCAGTGAGTGGTAGTTGAAGCATATTCTCTGTGGCGTATAGAAGTGACCACATTTATAGTCTAGGATTTGGAAAGAACTGTTATGTGTGAGTAATTACTCTGTTTTGAAGCGTGGATTACTGCAGAGAACTGTGCAGCAAGGGAAGTCTCCTCTCCCCACGGTTACACTGGGAGGAGACATGAGGGGATACCTCACGGCCACCAGAGGGCACTGTCTTAAGCCCCAGAAATTGTCATCTTGTTTTAGGTATGCTGAAATATAGAAAAGATCCAAAAAACTCATACTTTAAAAGCCTTTGCATTTCTTAAGTTCAGTGGATTTACACCACATTCTTCTGAAAATTGTTATGTTGATGAAGATCCTTCCTTCCTTCTGACAGATAGATGTTAACTACAAGTCCGTTCCATTTGTGTTACATCTCATCTTGCCCTGGCACTTTGGGCTTGATATTTCTTCCTTTTGATACTTGTATTTTTCACATACTGATTTGGTTACTTTTTTATTGAATGGTGTGGTCTTTTTTTTTTTAATTAATAAGAGTTGTGCTATATTATTTTATTGTTTAATACTTAATAACGTATTATATAGTAATTACGAATATTCAGATCCTGACCTCTCCCATTTTCTCACCGTGGTCTTGGCAGCTTACTTTAAGTTGTTTTTGTCTGTGGTATGTGGGATCTTAGTTCCCTGACCAGGGTCAAACCCTTGCCTCCTTCAGTGGTGTCTCTTAACCACTTGACCACCAGGGAAGTCCTGGGCAGTTTACTTTAGATGATTGCATTTTAAAAAAAATCTGTATAAGGGAGATAATGATTTTACTTTTCATTGGGTTGCTTAAATGTTTAATCGTCATGAATATTTGGCACATAATAAGTATTAAATACATGTTAACTATTACTGGATGAATGTACTTGTATTTTAAGAGAACCTAATTGAATCAGTTATTAAATTTTTGAATCAAATGTTATTCAACTTATTTCAGCATTTAAGACTTCCTGTAGCGAGGTTAAAATTTTTTATGTTTACTTAAAGTTAAGTGAAGGCCTTGTATGAAGGTTTCTCCCAGCACATGCTGTTGTTTTACCATAAACAAGTCTTCCTTATTAGGTTAATATAGTATATATTTTAATATTTGAAAGTGTATTTAAAGTGTCTTAGGGAAATTCCCTGGTAGTCCAGTGGTTAGGATTCTGCACTCTCACTGCCAAGGGCCTGGGTTCAGTCACTGGTTAGGGAACTAAGATCCTGAATGCTGCATGGTGCAGCTAAAAAAAAAAATAATAACACTTAAAGTGTCTTAGAGCTTAGAATGATAATTTTTAGGTCTTTGAGTAAGGCAAAATAGTCACCCCTTAAATTTTTAAATGAAATTATCTATTTTCCTTAAAGCAGATATAAATGTGTCTTTTCTCATTTTCCAATATTATATCTTCCATCCTGAAACAAACAGCTTAACAAGAAGAATGAAGAGAGTTGTAGGATCAAGCTTTTTTAAAAAAATAAAAGATTTATTTATTTTTGGCTGTGCTGGGTCTTCATTGCTGTGTGGGCTTTCTCTGTTTGTGGTGTGTGGGCTTCTCATGGTGGTGGCTTCTCTTATAGTGGAGCACATGCTCTATAGTGTGGACTTCAGTCGTTGTGGCTTGTGGGCTCTGTGGTGCTGGCTCAGTAGTTGCGGAGCATGGGTGCAGAATCTCCACTGAACATGGGATCTTCCCGGACCAGGGGCCGAACCTGTGTCCCCTGCATTGGCCGGTGGATCCTAGCCACTAGAGCACCAGGGAAGCCTTGGAGCCAAGCTTTGTGCAGTGTGTGAAGTCCTGACGTTGTCTTGGAACCTTGGGCACTTTTGATTTATATATCTGAGCTACTGCTTTTTCTTAATTGAAGTATTGATTTATGATATTCTGAAAGTTTGAAGTGTACAACATAGTGATTCACAGGTTTTTGTTTTTTTTTTTCTGGCCTGTGGAATTTTAGAATAGTTCCGAGTGGTTGTTTGAGTCCAGGCCTCGGCAGTGAAAGCCTGGGGTCCTAACCACTAGACCATCAAGTGACTCCCAGGTTCATGATTTCTCATGGAAGGGGTGTTGACCTGTTTGGTTTATTGATTTTTCTCAATGCCTCAGACTGTGTCTTGTATATACTGGGTGCTCCATAAATCTTTGTTGAATGCAACTGTTAACCTGACTTGCTGACTTTGGTGAGTTCTTTGCTTGTTTTGTATCTCCTCTCATCCTGTTGCCTTCCATGGACCTGGACCTTGTTCCAGCCATGTTTGGCCTTCACCCTAGTGCTGGAAGTGTCAGCCTTGTTCCCGTTGGGCTTCTTTGGGAGCTGCCCTCACTCCAGTTTCCCAGTTAGCTCTTGCTCATCATTCCAGGTCTCAGTGAAGTGTCACCTGCTCACAGAGGTCTTTGGTCTTTTTTCTTCATCCTGTTACCCATTGTTTTTTCTAAAATTTAAATTTTAACTTAATAAGTGAGAAGTCATGCTCACAAATTCAGAAAATGCACCAAAACACACACTGAATAGTTTCTTCATGCCTGTCAGCCGTCTGTCAGTATGATAATTATTTATTTTAGGGTGATCGTCTTCCGTCCAGAGGCTTTTGTCGCAGTGTAAGCAAATGGCTGTATAGATGAAGCAGTGTTTGTTTGTAAGCTTCTGTGTTATCAGACTGGGTTGAGTGGCCTTATGAGAGAAGAAGGGTTACCAGGCAGTTCACAGTTGGCACTGGGCCCTTAGACCAGGTTTCCACACCTGCACAGCTGCAGTCTTGTCTCCTGTAAAGGTGTAGGGTACAAACCACTTCACGGTCCTGTCTTTCTGCAAATTGACCTGCAGTCTGTACTCACCCTGCATTTTCCCTTCTTGTTTTTTTCCAGTTTAGCCTCTGAGATGAAGGTGATCCATGTTCAGGACTGGGTCTGCTACTATCCGTGCCCATCACCTCATCGTCTATCTGCTCAGTAATTTATTTTTCTCCTTTCTGACTGTTTTACTGTTAACTTGCTGCTATCTCTTTGGCTTCGGCACAGCTCTGCCTGTGTAGTAAGTGCTCAGGAATACGAGTCGACTGTGGCAGAGTCATGAGGAGTTTGGACTGTTGCGGTGAAAACCTGGGGATGCATTCTAGCTGTGTGACTTAGTTAGTTAGCGTCTCTAAGCCACAATTTCTAAGTCATGAACATGGACAAATATTACAGCTGTATCAGGGTTATTTTAAAGATGTAAACAAGGGGCAGATAATATTTTCCTAGGACTATTGTAACAAATTACCACAAACTTAGCAGTTTAAAACTGGAAGTCACAAGTCAGAAATTGGTGGCCTGGGGCTCAAGCCAAGGTGTCACCAGAGCTAAGCTTGCCCGGAGGCTCTGGGGAGGGCTCGCTCCTCACCTACTGTAGGTTTTGGTGCTGTGACATGCTGGGCTGTGTCGTTCCCTCTCCGCAGCCGCCTCTGGTCTCAGTGCCTGTCGTCTCTTCCACCTCTTGATGGGGTACAAGAGGTGTGTGCAGGGCCCACCCAGCCAAGCCCATTTTGAAGTCTTTTCTCATCATCATCTCTGCACAGACCCCCTTTCCTTGTGAGGTAACAGTTACAGGTTCCAGGGCTTAGTATCTGATGTCGTCAGGACTGTTATGCAGCCCGATAGATGGACATGAAGGGCAGGGCAGTGGGCATTTATGCTTTGTGGATGTGATTGGCAAAGATTTCAGATTCTCAGAAGGATTTAATCACGCAGCTACATGGGAGCCAGGGAATGTGAGAACAGTGGATTTAAAAAAAAAAAAGGTAAGCAAAGTTGGAGATTAAATTATGTCATTTTATTCAATACAGTGAATAAGTAGGATAAATATCAAGAGATTGTCGTGATCAGATTTTAGTTATTTTTTTGTTCACATGTGTGTGGAACGATTTATGTATGTTTTCAGTGTTAGAATTTATAGGGTAGGCAGTGGTAGAGAAGAGAAGGTTGCAAATATACTGCATATTCTTATTGAAAATTGTATAATTACCTGTATTTTTATATCGCATGTTATTTTTATATCACATAAACTATATGAAATGATTAGTGAATGAGGGAAGATCACAAAATGGATATCAAGTTTTTCCTGGATCATCGATAAGAATCGTTGTCACTTAGAGTAAGAAAGAAAATAAAAGTACCTTCAAAAAATTCTTTGAATTTGAGTCGCATCAAAAGCCATATACTGACAATTGTAACGTGTGTCTTTTTTCTGTCTCCTTAACAGGGTCTTTGGCATGGACACAGGTTCAGCAGGAGGATTGGAAGTGACTGATCAGACTCCTGTTCTGTTGGGGAGGACGGCCATGGCAGCTAGTCTCACGGATGTAGGAAATTCGTTTAGTGGGCCACCTAATCCTTTAGTGAATAGATCTAATAAATTTCAGAGCTCATCAGTGGAAGACGATGATGATGTTGTGTTTATTGAACCAGTACAACCACCTCCTCCTTGTGCACCAGTGGTGGCTGATCAAAGAACCATAACATTTACATCATCAAAAAATGAAGAGCTGCCAGGAAATGATTCCAAAATTCTTCCTTCCTCAAAAGAATTGGCTTCTCAGAAGGGGAGTGTAAGTGAGACGATTGTCATTGATGATGAGGAGGATATGGAAACAAATCAAGGGCAAGAGAAAAATTCCTCCAATTTTATTGAACGGAGACCATCTGAGTCTAAAAACAGAACCAATGATGTGGATTTCTCCCCTTCCAGTTTTTCAAGAAGTAAGGTAAATGCAGGAATGGGTAATAGTGGTATCACCACAGAACCAGACTCTGAGATTCAGATCGCTAACGTTACGACCTTAGAAACAGGCGTCGGCTCTGTGAGTGATGGCCAGTTAGAACACACTGACGGGAGAGACATGAACCTGATGATCACACACGTAACATCCCTGCAGAATGCCAGCTTGGGAGATGTCTCTAATGGACTGCAGTCAAGTAATTTTGGTGTTAATATGCAAACATACACCCCGTCTTTAACTTCACAGACCAAGACTGCAGTAGGACCTTTCAATCCTGGTAGAATGAATGTGGCAGGAGACGCATTTCAGAACGGAGAGTCTGCAGCTCATCACAACCCTGGTAAGCAGTGAGGGTCCTCTCCCGCTCCCCCTTTAGGGGTTGTTCACAGGCAGATTCTTCTTTCATTGTCCTAATTGGTGCTACTTTGGTTAGTTTACTCATGTAAGATATGTTAATTCTATTGACTTTCAAGTTTCAAATTTTAACTAATAAGAGATGTAAACTATGTATGTAATATTTCTCTGTAGAGTATTGGAAAATTAATCAGAACAAAATACTCTTTATAGTCACCATACTCTAATAATTTGGCATCCTGTTTGTCATGTACTCATTTTATGCTCGTGTGTTTTTAATGGTATGGTTTTAATGTGCAAATAGAGAACGAAAAGATATTTAGTACATGTGAGGAGCAATATAATGTTGTGTAATTGCATTTAGATTTGTGTTTTAATTTTGATTGCCTGTCTGATTTTAATTTGTACTTATTAGCAGTAATTTTTTTTTAATATGTAAAGATTGGTAAATTTCTTGACTATTTGAAAATGCTTTCTGCAGGCAGCTTTATTCTGTGGAAACTGTGAGAAGAGTTCTGTGGCTTTTCCCGACCACGTGCGGCCTGCCTGTCTCTCGTGTACCTTCTCTTCTTAGGCTTCATCATTTTAAGCTTGTTAGCAACTTTATCAGCCTAGGATTGTGGGGAATAATAAGAAATGACTGAAACCGAAGCTGTGTAGAATGTTTTGTGAAATGCTAGTTGTTTTTCTTACTTATTCTTTTCGGTTATGATAGTGATGTCTAATTACTGAAGAATATTTGGAAAATCCATAATTAAAAAATGGGGGGGAGAAACCCTTATAGGTGATTAACTGAAGGTTACCTACCACTGTTGATAATGGTTTGAGTGGCTGGTTGTCATTCTTTCTCCTTTGTATTTCTTAACTTGCTTGAGTGAAGTTCTTCATAATGTTCCTTCTTGTTTTCCCTCCACTTAATGTGGCTCTGTATTTTTTCATACCACTAAAATTGTTTATACATGGAAGTTGTAATGACTGCACAGTGGGTTTCATTATACCAGTTGCCATATTTGGCTTTTACACCATTTTCCTTTTTTGCTGTTGTTGGTATATGATGAACTTTTTTCCCCTCAAATTTCTGATGATTTCTTAGCATTTACTCCTAGAAATAAAGTTACTGGGTCAGAGTGTGTCACTGCTTCTATCTGTCCAAAGATCATTGGTTATAAAAATGTTCTGGTTTATAATGATTTTGAAAAAAGTATGTTTCTTAATACTCAGTTTTGAAAAATTCTAATGTCACCCAAGACCATTTCCCCTTGTATGTATTTACATATATTTGTTGGTAGGTCATTGATGTGCATATGTGTATGTGAATTTGTGAGAGCATTTTTAAGTTGTGGAAATAGTTTATCATGCTGCCTTCTGGAAAGGTTTTACAATTTAAACTGCTATCAGCTGTATATTAGAATATCTTTCCTTCTGGCTCACTTTTTATAAAAGTTTAAGACATGATAATAGTCAAATTAGTTTCAAAACAGCTGTTTTGTCTCATAATTTTAAATATATTAAAAATGTATGAAAAAGAACATAGTGTGCAGTCTTTACTATTGAGGATGGTACATTTAATTGTAACCTGAGATTGCAGGATAGGTCTAGCTTTGCACACTTTCCCTTCCTCCTGCCCCTTTAAATAAACAGTAGATCTTTAACTTTTGACCATATCAAGAGTATATGTTTGAATTTGATAATTCTCTATTTAGTTCAATTCCAGTTTTTAGTATTTAAATAACTCTTAAGAATATTCTTATCCATGTGTCTTGGGACCCCTAGTACTTGAGGATTGTTGCTGAGTCAGGGAATGTCAAGTGTGCATCAGAAAGCCAGACAGATACACCTCTTGCTCCTGAGTTTACGGATTAGCTCTTGTGTGTACCTGCGGTCTTTGTTTGTAATGGAGAATTACAACATCCTAGCTGTTTATGCTGGCTCTTAGACTAATGATGACTTTGGCAAATTAACCTGTATTCCTTGATGTCCCTTGTGTAAAACAGAGGTCTCAGACAGAATGCTTAAGTTCCTTCCATTCCTAAAAGTGTGTTGATGTTGAAGGAGGTGAAAATTTAAAAGTAGGGGAAATGTAAGAGGTAAAGTATAGATAAAAGGAGCTACTGTGTATTTAGTTTACAGGGCCTAAAACTAAACTGAAAAAAAAATTGCCATTTTTCCAAGTCAAGTTAATAGATGATTTTAGGTTTAAATAGGTTCCTTTAAGTATATATTCAAATGAGAAGCCTACAGAGTTGAAAATTCTAAGGATCCACTTTATGTTGTAAAAGCTATTCCAACATATATTCAAATAAAATTTTTGTTGGACGGCCCTTCATGAGATGGAACTGCCATTTCAGTGATTTGCATTTTTCGTGTTCTTTAGTATTTTTACCTCTTCATTAAAACCGGCCCTCATGGTATCAGGATGACAGGATTCCAGAATGCACTTTGTTTACTCTCTGTATAAAGTATGGGTTTATTTGGAAGGGTTTGTGGATTAGGTAAAATTTGACTAGCAGTATATGTAGCACCTGGAAACCATTAGGTCAATGAATGGACTGGTCAGAACCAGGAACTTGCCCTCTTTAAGGTTTTGATAGTAAAGAAATGTCCTCATACTCTAGATATTTTTGTACTTTGTTTTTCTTATAAAAGGACATCTTTTTTGTATGGAAGTTCAAATTTCACAAGGAGCTTGAAAGGAAAAATATTACAAGAGGACAAAGTAGTAGAAGTTAGAAGCAATAGCATGAAAAGTTTCAAAATGTAAAACATTAGCAGTATTGGTATTGCTACAGTCTATGGGGTTGCAAAAGAGCTGGACACAACTGAGCAATGGAGCACGCGCGCACACATTGGTGTTGCATCGGGAGGCTGTGGAGCGGTGACCAGTGGTGGGCTGGAAACTCACTGCTCATCCCACTGAAGCGGTCTGTGAAGGAGAGAGGGGTGGACCTCTGCTCCCCAGCATTGGGCTCCCAGCTGTCAGTGCCATGCCTGGTAGGCTGTGCTGCTGGCAGGGGCAGCACCCCTGGGTGATGGTGCGTTGGTCCCCACGTCTGTTTAACACTCTGGTTTCTTTGATAGTATGTGATGTACTTGGAGGCCATGGAATGAAACATATATATGGAAAAGCTGTTCTCAGAAAGATTTATTTTAAACTTTTTATTATTTAAAAAATTTTTTGGCTGTGCCATGTGGCATCTTAGTTCTCTGACCAAGGATCAAACCCATGCCCCCTTGCACTGGAAGCATGGAGTCTTAGCACTGGACTGCAAGAGAAGTTCCTAGAAAGATGTTTTGAGTATAATCATTTGTAAACTTTATCCAACCTATGTTATATTTGTCAAAGGTTCTGGTTGGTCGAGATTTTATTATACTTTTATGTTGATATATGTGTTCCTTGCTTAAAGTCATATTCTGTAAGTTCTTCCTGTTTAATAACTAATGGCTAATACTTTTTAGTGCTTCCTATATGTCAGTCACTGGTTTTTAAACCATGTATTATCTCGTTTAAAGTTTCTGTTTGCAGTTGAGAGACGAGTTAGGCGCCACATGAGTAACTTCCCGGGCTGGTAGGTAATGAAGCCTGCATGTCAGCCATGCTGACTCCAAAGTCTGTGCCTTTGACCGTCCACTGTACTGTGCCTTCCTGATGTCTGAAACGTGTACAGAATGTTTCTCTGATACAAATTTCAATGTATGTGTGTGTGTTTTTTTTTAGATTCTTGGATCTCCCAGTCAGCATCCTTTCCCCGTAATCAGAAACAGCCAGGGGTGGATTCTTTATCACCAGTGGCCTCGCTTCCTAAACAGATTTTCCAGCCTTCTGCCCAACAGCAACCCACTAAACCAGTTAAAGTCACTTGTGCAAACTGCAAAAAACCTCTGCAGAAGGGACAGACAGCTTATCAGCGAAAAGGATCAGCTCACCTCTTCTGTTCTACCACCTGCCTTTCTTCCTTCTCTCACAAGCCTGCTCCAAAGAAACTTTGTGTTATGTGTAAAAAGTAAGGTTTACCTTTCAGCATATTTCCATGTGGTTGAATATTCGTGATATAAAATTTGAGAAAAATTGTTTTAGAGGTGAATCACCGTGTTTTGAAAATGCATAAGCTAAGCCAGACTAAAATTTGTAGAGCATTAGAGTGTTCTCTGTCAAGCTGAGGTGGTTTAGGAATAAGAGCCTCCTACTTGGATGGGCTTTGGGGTTGATTTACATCCTCGATCCCTGTAATTAATTTTATCTGTGATCTCCATTGGACTTCTTGAGTTTGTAAAAAATACATACATGCTTATTTACATTACTAATTATAAGAATTTAGTTCTAGCCCGAAAAAATTCTTAAGCAATTTATGTGTGACTAGTTTTGTATTAAAATAGGTCAAAATTTAGAGTACTTTCATGTTAAGATCGTTTAAAATTGGCAGAACTTTGGTTATTGTATGCATTTATTTATGTTTGTCTTAAATGTTAGGTCATTTTTTAATACTTACCTTTTGATGACTCAGGTACCAATTTTTTGACAGCCTTGTAGTGAATCCTCTCCTGCTGTTTCTACGTCTGGCCTCACTAGTTAAAAATGAGATGAATATGGCATATTCTGTACAAGGTCAAGCAGGTGGATTTTCTGTACCATCTCTTGAGCAGCCCATGTTTGTGAAGATGTTTTAGATCTTAGAAATTTGAAAAGGGCTGAGTGCTCTGTGTAAGTTTAGTAAATTCAAATATTGGTGCAATTGTTATACATTTTTTGGTTGCTTTACAGTAATAGGCTTGCATGCAGTAGTGTAAGACCTGAAAATTCAGAATTAAAGGAAAATTTCGAAAGTCATCAATGTGGTTGTTTCTTAACATTTTTAGTTGTAGTTGAGAGCTGTACAGAATGAATGGTCAGTTGGGTTGTTCTGGGTTATGGGATGTATTTAAATTCACTTTTGCTCTCTAAAAGGATGTTGTATTCCTGTGACCTAGATATCTCATGCTTTCTGCTTACCTGGAGAGGAAAATTGCATAGGTATCATAATTTATACCTCAGTAAATTAGGCCTTGACATTAAACTCCACATTTATAAAAAAACTTTTTTTTTAAAGTGTTTCCAGTGTCTGAAAGCCTTGTTAAGGAGCTTGAAGATGAATTGAGTGGTGGCTGGGGTTTAATAGTACTACTTCTCAAGCTTCTGTGTTCATATTTTTATGAACCAAGAGTTTTTACATAGTAAAGGTGATGTAATGAATCTAAAAATGGTTCCAATTTATGGAAGTTAAAAATGTCACTTACTTTTTTTGTATTTGATTTATTTTTAAGTGGAGCTTGACTTTGCTGCTTTTCAGAGATATAACTACAATGAAAGGAACCATTGTTGCTCAAGTGGACTCAAGTGAATCCTTCCAGGAGTTCTGTAGCACATCTTGTCTGTCTCTCTATGAAGACAAACAGAATCCTACTAAAGGAGCTCTGAATAAATCAAGATGTACAATTTGTGGTAAACTAACAGAGGTTTGTATTTCTGTGCTTTATCACTTAGTTCTGATTAATAGGAATATTTATGACTTTAACTGTTAATGATACATCATCAGTGTGTGTTTCCTTAAAAGTGAGGGTATATGAAATCTGTCTTATAACTATCCCTTTATGCAGTTATAAAAAAATTGAAATATAGCATCAGTTGACTTTTTCCTTGATGTTGGGAGCACTCACAGACAAAACCATAGTGTTTAAATGGTGCTAAGCTTCAAACAAGAGGCAACAATCTTGTCTAAGCAGTGAAATAAGTGGTGGGGATATTTTGGAGGATTTCATTAAAAATATATTATGGTTTTGGCATTTTATGAAATAAAAAGAAATCTGTGTATCCATCCTTATTTGGATTATTTATAATAGTTCTCCCTATTTTGTATAGCAATGTACTTTATTTATATTTCCGTTTGGATTTAGCTAAAGATTTCCAATCTGTTTTAGAAGTTTTATATTACCTAGACTGGGTTGCTTCCTATCACTTATAGAGACCTCTAGAGAAGCTTGTATTATGATCCTGGTGGTCCTCCCTGCTTCCTGCCATATGTGTATTCCGTGTGTTTATTAAAAAAAAGTTTAAAAATGAAATGCACTTTGTTTTGCCCTTTTCTTAAACAAGCCTTACATAGAAAAATAGAGGCATTTTCTTTTTGTTGGAGCACCTTGTGACTTAAGCTACATGTTGTGTATTAATTTGTGTTTTAAAATTTTGCTTGTTGTTTTTCTTTTAGATTCGCCATGAAGTTAGCTTTAAAAACATGACTCATAAGCTGTGCAGTGACCATTGCTTTAACAGATACAGGATGGCTAATGGCCTTATAATGAACTGCTGTGAGCAGTGCGGCGAGTACCTGCCCAGCAAAGGAGCTGGGAACAATGTCCTGGTCGTTGATGGTCAGCAGAAGAGGTTTTGCTGTCAGAGTTGTGTCAGTGAATACAAGCAGGTAACACCACTGGTTTGAGTGTGTTTTTAAATTGCTGTAATAGTTTTACTCTTAACAGCATTTAGTAGCCAGATTTATCTTGGGATCTCATTTAGTTCCATTATTGTCTTAACATCTTAGAGATAACCTTATCTCAGATAAATGTGGAAATATATGTAGATGGTTGGAAATAAGGTTGTGATTTTACCATAGGTAAATGCTTACCACAGTGATTCTTGTTTTGAATTTTTTTTTGGGTGGAGAGGGGTCACAAATACGATTTTTCAGATTGTTAATGCTTAGGAATGATTATCTTATTTGTAATATTAATTTGAAATTTAAGATGTTTTTGATCTAGTTTATTTTTTAATGATTTCAAAAGTCAGAAGTTGGCCCCATTTCTTTCTTCTGTTGGTTCCTACTTACTCTTTATACATATAAATTTTTAATAGTATTTTCTTTTCTGTTCTTTCTGAAAAATTAAGGAAATAATTTGTTCTTAGTTTCTCTTTTTTCCCTGTACAAAAGGGAGCATACGGTTATGTGCTTTTACTAGTACATTTGTATCTTGGACGCATCCCCTGTCAATATATTCCTTATTCTTCTTTTTTTCATGGCTTAGTTTTTAGGTATTTTGTGAGCTGGTTGTTAACCCATTGTTAAAAATTAAGTTTGAGAAACTTATAAATTCCATTTGTATTAATCTGCTAGGACTGCCATAACAAAATACTGAGGGGTTCAGACAGCCAAGAATTTTCTTTCTCACAGTTCTGGAGGCTTAAAGATCAAGGTGCCCTTCCAGGGTGACTTTGGTGAGGCCACTCTGCCAGACTTGTAGGGAGCCTTCTCTCTGTGTCCTCATGTGGTCTTTCCTCTGTGCTCAGGAGAAAGAGTGTCCTGTAGGACTTGGTTTAGTCTTGACTGCCTCCCTAAAGCCCCTGCTCCAGATACAGTCTCATTGGGAGTAAGGGCTTAAAGATAATGTATTTGGGGTGGAGGGAGACACAGAGTATTGAAAACAAAGAAAATAAATACTTAAAACTTAGAAATTCCTAATTATTTTATTATATTTTAATGTTATCTGTGCTCTTGAAGTTATTTCCATGACTGTATTTGTGTGGTGGCAATATCTTACTTAATGGAGTGCATCCATGTCTCCCTTGCTGACTTCATGTTCATTTTATGCTGGTGCTGTGTGGATTATGGTGTTTCCTCTCACCTCCCAAGAGCCAGTGGTCACTAGTATACAAGACAATTACTTTGCTGTGGATGGTATTGCGTTATCTCCATTGTTTTGCTGCTACAGATAACCAATGGTGAATAACCTGGCACAGGCACAGCTCAGAGATGTTTGGGTTCAGTTCCAGACCACTGCAGTAGATTGATTGACTGACTGAAAGTTGCTCAGTAGTGTCCGATTCTTTGTGAACCCAGGGACTGTATAGTTCATAGAATTCTTCAGGCCACAATACTGGAGTGGGTAGCTTCTCCCTTCTCCAGGGGTTTTCCCAACCCAGGGATCGAACCCAGATCTCCCATGTGGCAGGCAGCAGAACGAATATTAAAGTGAGGCTTAGACTACTAAGTGTGCAAATAGCATCAATGTCTAAAATAATATACATACCTTAGTTAAAAATACTGACCATCATCTGAGCCTTATTTTTCTATAGGATCATTAAAGTTATGTAATAATTATTCTGTAAGCTGGGCGTTGGCACTAGGACAGAGCAGACAGGCATTTGTAAAGTTGGATGAGGTTGTTTTAAGTCACGAAATAGGTAATTAAGAATCAGCTTTTTCAGGTTGCTTGTTGACCTTTCAGTCTGGGAGCCTTTCTTTATATCTTTTTATATGGACCTAGAATCTATTAGACAGAGTGAAGTGAGTCAGAAAGAAAGATAAATATTGTATTCTAATGCACATATATGGAATCTAGAAAAATGGTTCTGAAGAATTTATTTGCAGGGCAGCCTTGGAGAAACAGACATAGAGAATAGACTTACGGACATGGGGAGAAGGAAGGAGATGGTGAGATGTGTGGAAAGAGTAACATGGAAGCTTACATTACCATATGGAAAATAGATGGCCAATGGGAATTTGCTGTATGGCTCAGGAAACTCAAACAGGGGCTCTGTATCAACCTAGAGGGGTGGGATGGGGAGGGAAATGGGAGGGAGGTTCAAAAGGGAGGGGATGTATATATACCTATGGTTGATTCATGTTGAGGTTTGACAGAAAACAACAAAATTCTGTAAAGCAATTATCCTTCAAAAAAAAAAAATAAAGCCTTTTAAAATCTTCTTTTAGGTAGGTAGCCATCCAGGCTTCCTGAAGGAGGTTCGAGATCACACACCAGACTCTTTCCTCACGCAGCCTGAGGTAAGTGGGAGTGTGGCCTGGCCATGGCCTCCACATGACACATGCTGCTACTGCCTTATTGTGTGTCTGAGAATCATGTCCATTTGGAAGCATATTAACATTTCTGAACTTAAAATCTGTTATGATGATGATCATTTTATCTCTTCAGACAAACAAACTTTGATTTCACTAAATATTATGTGTGTTTTCTTGTGATGTATTCTATTGATTTTAGGTATTTATGTTATTAAAAATTAGTTTAAGATACAGATTTTTAACTCATAGTCCTTGACCACAGTGAGCATTTAAATGTAGAATATAAAAGTCCTTCTCTTGGACCTACCTGAAAGAGGGGGAAAAACCCCTTTCTTTCAAAAACTGTTTCCAAATCTATATTTGTTAAACTGCATGAGTAAATTAGTATTTGAATAATAAATGTATACAATTAACAGTAATTAAGATTGTAGTACAGCGATCAAAATAAGACATTTTTAATACTGCTGTTTGGTTCATCTATAGACTTTATTCAAAATTTGTTCATTAATGTCTGTTATAACAAATTGGAAAAAAGATTTATATAACATCTAATCCAGAGTCATAAGCCATTATTTAAAGAAACCTTTTTTTCAGTTTCTCCCTCTCTCCTCCTGAGACCCTAGTTCCAGGTGTGCTAGACTTCCTGCTCCTGCCCCTGGTCGCAGTGGCTCATTCATTATTTATTGAGGTTTTTTAAGTCTTGTTTTCCTTCTTGCTTCCTACTAGAGACTTTCTATTGTATCTTTGG
Source organism: Bubalus bubalis (assembly GCF_019923935.1). Lineage (NCBI taxonomy): Eukaryota > Metazoa > Chordata > Mammalia > Artiodactyla > Bovidae > Bubalus > Bubalus bubalis. Next base: position 53,557,978 of record NC_059169.1, read on the forward strand.
TTTTACTGGTTTTACTCAGTTGTTTCTAACCAACTGTTAGTTCCGTGTGGTGTAGATTTTGGCTTGGCCTTTGTGTCATCTCTAGAGGTTCTGTCTGGGTCTTTTTTATGTCCTCTATTTCTGACCTCATTATGTTCATGTTCCTCCATGGGTTTCTTGAGTATATCAGCATATTTATCATAGTGGCTCTTGTAATAGCTTTGGCTACTTATTTCATATGTCCTTTTTATATAAAATTTCTATGTTTTACAGAGTTATACAGTTGGCCCTTTATATCCACAGGTTCTGCATCTAATGGATTCAATTGACTGAAAATGTGTTGGGGGTAGGGGTGTGGCAAAAAATTCCAGGAACTTCCGAAAATCACAAGTTAAATTTGCTGCACACTGTAAGCTGTTTACATAGCATTTACATTGTTTTAGTTATTATACGTAATTGAGGGAGATGTGCATACTATACCATTTTATATAAGGGACTTCTGAACTGGTCCCTGGTCTGTCTGGTCCCAAGGTCTTTTGTGACCTTGATATTTCTGAGTGCTGCACGACAGGTGGTGAAGTGCCCTTGAGTTAGGTTTGTCTGCTGTTTTCTCAGGATCACACTGAGGTGGTGCATGGTGGGCACGAATACCTAGGCAGCAGTACACATCCTTGTGCAGCGTCAAACCAGCAGGCACGTGATGTCTGCTGTCCGCTGTTGTGCATTGGCTTGGCTCACTCGGTCAAGGGGGTGCTGTCCCATTTCTCCAGGGCAGTTGCTGTTTTTCCCTCCATATATAAGTTATTTTGAGGGGATGTATTTTATACTATGGAAATACCATGTTGCTCAGCAAACTTCTCACTATTTTTAGCATCTGTTGTCAATTAGAAAAATTCTAAAAATTGCAAAACTAGTATATATGTATTGAAAGAAAAATTGTAAGCTATACAATAGTGAAGAAAAGTCAAGCATGATGGTGTGTAAATTTTTTAGATCTTTATTTTTCTGCACAAACATCTTTCAACATGAAGGAAGAATTTCAGGGTTTTTTTTGAATGAATGAAGTACAAGGTTTGTTTGAATTTATCTCTTAATCTTCACTTAATATAGAAATTAGTATAATATCATGTCATTGTTGACAGTTTACCACTGCCTCTCCTCCACAGATTTAGTTCTTCACTATTCTTATGCTTTGGACTCCTTTGGTAACACGGTTAGATGGATTCTCAGAATGCTGTTAGATGCATAAAATATCTATGATTACAAATAGGACCAGTTATTCAAAATATAGTTTTAAAAGTATTAAATGAAATGTGATTTATGCACGTGGTATTAATGCATTAAGTAGTAAGGTGTAGTGTTTAATAACTATAATGTTTTTTGAGGTTGACATCTGTGATACATTGATACACCTGCCAATATAGATAAAAAGTTGGGAATTTTTATTTTTGACAAAGTCACATGTTCTGCTAACTAGTGTGGTTTATTGCCTCTAATGGAAATAAAAAACAGAGCTGCATGTCGGTCAGTTGGATGTTAATGAATTTGAAGGGGTATGTTTTTCCATGTGGTGTTGTGGACAGAAGTTAGCTTTCAGTTGTTTCTGGACGTGGCCAGGAGTTGGTTTTGTGCAGCCACACACATGCCCATTTCCTGGGTTAGATTCGCAGTTACAAGTCCATCCAACCTTTATTGCTTGAGCACCTACCACTGCTGTCCACTCGCTTGGTTAAAAAAGTAATAAATGAGATATTTTGCTTACATAGTAAAGGAAAAAATAGGGGAAAGTTTTGGAATCATGTGATGGATTTTTATATTCATGTGGAGTTGGTTAATAAGGCACTTTTTTTCAGTGAGTAGACTGGAAATGAGTCCATTTGCCACAAATAGCCCATTGTTTTTATCTTTTACACCAGTGCTGTTTCAATCAGATCTTCTTCATACTTTTTTTTTTTTATTTTTACTGAATTTATAAGTAGGTTTCCCCCATGCCTGAATGGGGAGTGTAATAATTGTGAATTTGTTTCACTTAATTTTGTTCCTTAAACCACTCAGTGCATATTTATAGAAGCATGAAGTTTAAATATGATTATGTTGCTTGTTTACATAGGAAGCAGAGAAAACGCGGCATGGCAGTGTATGTCTTTTTTGATAATACTCTCCCGTTGCTGCTGCTGCTAAGTTGCTTCAGTCATGTCCTACTGTGTGCGACCCCATAGACGGCAGCCCACCAGGCTCCCCCGTCCCTGGGACTCTCCAGGCAAGAACACTGGAGTGGGTTGCCATTTCCTTCTCCAATGCATGCAAGTGAAAAGTGAAAGTGAAGTCGCTCAGTCGTGTCCGACTCTTTGCGACCCCATGGACTGCAGCCTACCAGGCTCCTCCATCCATGGAATTTTCCAGGCAAGAGTACTGGAGTGGGGTGCCATTACCTTCTCCACTCTCCCATTAGGTGGGCCCTTTCAGGGTTGAAATAGTGGCAAATGTAAAGGTGGCTGTTACAGTGTTCTCAGTATTGATGATTCTGTCTTTCTCAGTGTCTTCACATAAAACTGTTTCTTAGTGGGGACCAGTTGCTTAGCTTCTTGTTTACTTGACCCAAGTTAATTGATCTACTTTTTTTTGGTATGTCTTAAAAGTTACTAATGATTGATATTTAGCCATTCTGACAGTGAACTCATTGTCAACTTGAAGGATATTTCTGATAAGTTAAAACATGTAATGTAGGTTAGAGTGGATGATTGAGCCTTGGTTATGTTGGTAAGACAGTTCTTCCTAGGAGCTGCCTTGTGGAGGTCTCATGTCCACTGCTGAGAGCCACTTTGCTTTTCTCTGTGTAGATCTGTGACACAATGGCAGGTGTCTGATATTTTTAGTATTCCCTATATGTGCTGTGGTGCCACATTTTAAACATTCTTTTCTTTTTTCTTTGTCTTACTGATTTTTTTTTCTTCCTATATAAAATATAAATTATTAGGCTCCAGGAAAACATATTTCGTTCCAAACAAAAAACCAGCCTTTTCCTTTGTTGTCCTGTAACCTTGGGAGAATCATAATTAGACTTAACAGTTATTAAGCAGTTATTAACAGACTTAGCAGTTATTCTTACTTTTTTTCCATGTTAGCATTCTTTTGCTGTTGATAAGTTTTTCGGTTTTTTGTTTTTTTGTTTGTTTTTTTTTTGAGCCTTTCAGAGATTGAATAAGGAGATGAGTTGGTTTCCACTTTGAGAAGTAATGTTTATGGCTTCCTTTAGGTGTTGTTTGAGTAAATAAGGAACCAATATGAATATGACATGCATTCCTGGAATGTAAATAGCTGTTTTCTCATAACTTTTCCATTTGTTGTATGCTGAGGAAGTTTTTCTTTTTTTATCAGTGTGGTTGTTTTTGCCTAATGTTTTTACCTTCAGTTTATTATTTTGTTTTCTCAAATCCTGTGGCATTTGTGAAATTTATCCATGCAGTTTGCTCATTTTTTGTTACTTTTGGCCTGATTGTCGTTTTCCCCTGACATCTCTTATTCATTTGTCCATGCAATGTCCTGAGGCCTTCTTACATCATCATATTGTACTGTGTGGTGTTGGGTGCGAAGATAAGGGAAACAATCTAAACATCATGTGGAAGGACGGATGCTCAAGTCCCTTCCATGCGATGAGCTTGTGTCTGCAAATGCAGAGGACTGAAAAGATGATTACTTTGCGTTGTGAAATGTGACGTTTGATGGAACTGATTATGATAATTCTGTTACCACTCAGAAAAAAAACATCAAATAAAAGTTGCACTTAAAGGTTTGCCTTTAGTTTTGTTTGACTTCAGGGTGATTCTTGTATACAGACACACCAGCCTCTGGGTGTGTTGTTGGAGACTGTGCAGTGATGCTGCTTTTGTCCAGTAGATTCCAGAGTGGGCCTCCTGTGCCTTCCCTTGAACTTCACTGTCTCCTTGTTCTCTCAGCTATACAGGGTTGGCAGTATTTATGTTTGGCACAATTGACTTTATTATTACCTATCGACTTAATTATTAACTTTAATAACCAAAAATAATTTTGAATGAAGTTTTTAATTAAAAAATGTAAATGTTTCTGTGTTTTATGTTGGTTGAATGAGGTTTTAAATGTAGTAGAAGCGTGGTAAATCAGTTTTAAGGGAAGTATCAGAGTGCTTGAAATAGCAGCAGCTCAATGGAAAAAGTATTTAACATCTTCAAATTATTCCTTTGAAGGACTGTAGTTGTTTGATTATTAGGATTCATTAATTTCTTCTACCATAAGACGAGGAAGTATGTCGTCATGGTGAACAGATAAACCTTAGATTTTTTGCCTTAGATTTTCAGTTTCTGTTTACTTACGTGTAATGATTTGGTTTAACTTAATAGGGAAAACCACTATTTTTGAAGGAGACTTAGCTTAGATCATACTTTTGTTTGACCCTAATATAGCTGCATTGCAGTAAACTCAGCCTCAGATGAAGACTTTTGACCCACTAAGCCTGATTAGAGATGAACAAAATTGTTTTACAGAGAGAAAAAGTATAATGAAAAATACTTTTCTAGTTAAATTCTTAATTTTCTTTTTGTTTCAAATTTTAGAAATATGGAAAACTGACCACTTGTACTGGTTGCCGAACACAGTGCAGGTTTTTTGATATGACTCAGTGTATAGGTCCTAATGGGTATATGGAGCCATATTGTTCAACTGCTTGCATGAACAGTCACAAGACAAAATATGCAAAATCACAAAGTAAGTTTCAGGTATTTGGAAAGTTTAAGAACTTTAATAACATTAATAATTTCTTAACTATTTCTTCTCTTTTTATGCTCATTTTAAACCACATAAATGGTTTATTTTTATCATCACACTAAACTTTGTTAATGTAAAAAATTTTTAATGGTTTTGATAATTTAGTTTTTAAATTATTGGTGGAGTTTGTCCATGCCTGTGTTCTTAGTTAAAATTGTTTTTCCATTTAAACATTATCTAAAACTGAGATTGTTTCATGTATCTGTGTTTGTTTTGGAGACATGGTATCAGACTCTTTTATGACAGTATTTTTTTAAGGTTCAATTAATCTCTAATTAATAAAATAATAATATATAGAAAGTTTCATTAGTAGACTAGTCTGAGAGGTCAGTTAAGATTTTTAGGAAAAACCTTGGCTATTTCATAAAAAATCTGATATATACTTTTTCTCTCTTAGGTTTGGGAATTATTTGCCATTTTTGTAAGCGGAACTCTTTACCTCAGTATCAAGCCACAATGCCTGATGGAAAGTTGTATAACTTTTGCAATTCCAGTTGTGTGGCTAAATTCCAGGTTTGTTTTTTATTTTGCTTAATGCTTCTGATAAAATATAGGTAGAAAATGAACACTGTGACATGACTTCATCTGTATTTAACATGCTAAGTTTTACATGATATTGTTGACGGTCAGATTGGAGGGTGGAGATTCTGGGCTAGAGCAGGTGTGACTTTACCAGTGATCTACTTAGTGTGGGTACTCAAATTGGCTTCTTAACTGTTATTTGTCATACTGATCTTGAAGGAAAATATATTTTAGTTATCAACCTTTAAAACAAAAGGGTAGGTGGTCTAGCCAGCAAAATCGAGTTCATTTGGGAATAGCCAATCAGGAGGCACCACAGACAAGTCTGGAGAACAAAGGAGGGTTAGGGTTGCCTTGGGGGTGGTTTTGAGCCCAAGTTACCTAGAGGCTGGAGAAGGCAATGGCACCCCACTCCAGTACTCTTGCTTGGAAAATCCCATGGGCGGAAGAGCCTGGTAGGCTGTAGTCCATGGGGTCGCTAAGAGTCAGACACGACTGAGCGACTTCACTTTCACTTTTCACTTTCATGCATTGGAGAAGGAAATGGCAACCCACTCCAGTGTTCTTGCCTGGAGAATCCCAGGGACGGGGGAGCCTGGTGGGCTGCCGTCTGTGGGGTCACACAGAGTCGGACACGACTGAAGTGACTTAGCCATACCTGGAGGCTGGTGAGAATCTGAGTTGTTGCTGGCCATGGAGACAGTCTCCCTCCTGTTGGGGTCTGTGGGGTGAGCTGACCAGGCTTCTTGGCTCTGTTTTTCAGTGAGATTTTTCTTGATTCACTTTCACACAGTTTCATTGTGCTCAGTGCCTGCTGTGCAGTGTGTTCTTAATAGGATGGTTTGAGTAACATCTGACTCTTAAGGGGAAGGTTCTATTTTGTTCTAAGTGGATGGAAAAGTAGGATGTGAAGAGGTACCTGGAATAACACTCAAGTTTGGCCTTGGAGTACAAAACAAAGACTAATAGAGTTTTATCTAGAGAATATGCTGATCATAGCAAACACCCCTTTTCCAAAAACCCAAGAGTTGCCTGTACACATGGACATCACCAGATGGTCAGTACTGAAATTAGATTGATTATATTCATTGCAGCTTAAGATAGAGAAGCTCTATACAGTCAGCAAAAACAAGATCTGGAGCTGACTGGAGCTCAGATCATGAGCTCCTTATTGCAAAATTCAGGCTCAGATTGAAGAAAGTAGGGAAAACCACTAGACCATTCAGGCATGGCCTAAATTAAATCCCTTATGATTATACAGTTTAAGTGACAAATAGACTGAAGGGATTAGATCTGATGGAGTGCCTGAAGAACTATGGATGGAGGTTTGTAACATTGTACAGTCAGGCACTGTACATTCAAAAGAAAAATAAATGTAAGAAGGTAAAGTTGTCTGAGGAAGCCTTATACAAATAGCTGATGAAAGAAGAGAAGAGAAAGGTATATCTTTCTGAACTCGAGTTCCAAAGAATAGCGAGGAGAAATTAGAAGGCCTTCTTAAGTGAACATGCAAAGAAATAGAGGAAAACAATAGAATGGGAAAGACTAAAATCTCTCCAAGAAAATTGGTGACATCAAGGGAATGTTCCATGCAAAGATGGGCATGATAAATGACAGGAAGAGTAAAGACCTAACAGAAGCAAAAGAGATTAAGAAGAGTTGGCAAGGATACACAGAACTATACAAAAAAGGTCTTAATGACCTGGATAACCATGATGTGTAACTCACCTTGAGTCAGACATCCTGGAGTTTGAAGTCAAGTGGGCCTTAGGAAGCGTCACTGCGAACAAAGCTAGTGGAGGTGATGGAATTCCAGGTGAGCTATTTCAAATCCTAAAATATGATGCTGTTCAAGTGCTGCACTCAGTATGCCAGCAAATCTGGAAAACTCAGCAGTGACCACAGGACTGGAAGGGGTAAATTTTCATGTCAGTCTCAAAGAAAGGCAATGCCAAAGGATATTCAAACTACCATACAGTTGTGCTCATCTCACATGCTACCAAAGTAATGCTCAAAATTCTCTAAGCCAGGTTTCAACAGTACGTGAACCGTGAACTTCCAGATGTTCAAGCTGGATTTAGAAAAGGCAGAGGAACCAGGGATCAAATTGCCAACATCCACTAGATCATAGAAAAAGAAGGGAGTTAAAAGAAAAACTTACTTCTGCTTCATTGACTATGTTAAAGCCTTTGACTGTGTGGATCACAACAAACTGTAGAAAATTCTTAAAGACATGGGACACTCATATTTGCTTATCTCACTTCAACCTGTAAATCCTTTTAACTTTTTAAAGTGTAATGAAACTGAAATTCCTGGTTATCCATTCATTGTTGTTCAGTCACTCAGTCATGTCCGACTCTTTGTGACCCCATGGACTGCAGCACGCTAGGCTTCCCTGTCCTTCACCATCTCACAGTTTGCTGAAACTCATGTCCATTGAGTCAGTGATGCCAGCGAACCATCCTGTCCTCTGTTGTCCCCTTCTACAAATCTTTTCCTCCCCAACATTGCATGTAAAAAACATCGAGAAAAATTATGAAAAGACTATTTTCACGGATGCACTTGGAATGAAAATGATTGCAGTATCAGCTGTTACAGGCAGAGTTGGGAATTACGTTCTTCTGTATTTTGTTACTGGTTCAGGACTTGGAGCGACCTCACTATTTATTATTTGTTTATATTTTCTTAAAGAAAAAATCACAGTTGAACTTTATATTTTTTTCTTTTTTCATCTTTAATAGAAATTGTGTGGTAAAAAATGAAATTCAGTTTCATCAAACTAAACTTAGTATACTAGTATTTTTAAAGACAAAATTCAAAAATGTCATTTTATATGTTGAGATAAGAACTTAAAGATGTGCATTATTTTCTGGATGTAGTTGGTACTCGATGGTTGTCATAAATAAAACTTGTAAAACCACCTCAGACTTGGTGTCTCTTGTGCTCTGTTTTAGGCTCTCAGCATGCAGTCGTCTCCCAACGGCCAGTTTGTAGCACCAAGTGATATTCAATTGAAGTGCAACTATTGCAAAAACTCTTTCTGTTCAAAGCCAGAAATCTTGGAATGGGAGGCAAGTCATGTTTTATTATGCATGCTGTCTTCTGCTACAGTAAAAGTCTAGTATAGTAATCATGGCATTTTCATTTGAGCAACTATTTCCTAGTGAATAAAGATTCATTTTCAGATTTAGCGAAGATTGGATTATTTGCCTTTTTTTTTTTTTTAATGTGGAAATAGCACCAGGAAAGGACCTGTTTCTTTTTAAGTCAAAGAGCACACTGAAGTCATACTCCACATTGTGTTCATGGTAGTGTAAGGAGTCTTTGCTTGGCCACATACCTACAGCGTCTTCTGTGTGGAGTGTTCCTTTTCCCACCTTTCTCCCCACCCTGTGTTTATAAGCATTGTCTGTGAACTGTAGGATCTTATACTGCCTTAGGTTTATGTTGTCATGTAACATTTTATAGTTGTGTTTTATCAAAGAATCCAAATATGAATTTTTTTTCCCTTTCTTAACCACCCTTGTCTTCACCGGTGTATTAATTTACTTTGCCATATCTTTTCGCCAAAGCAGAAACTCTGAGCATTAATGTTTGTTTTGGAAAGGGGCAGTAAGGAGTGGATGGAGGGAGGCAGAGTGGGAGGGACAGGGTGGCCCGGGCTAGACGCAGCTTCTTGAGCTGTGTTCACCTGCGGTCATTCTTTCATGTTTTCGAGGGCATGGAGTGTGTGATAAGATGGTCACAAGATGTAGTGCTAAGAGCCACTGACCTTGAGCCAGACCTTACTAGTGGCTCTTGGCTTGTCCCCGGTGTCTTAGTCTCAGGCAGAAGGTGGTCCCCAGAATGGGACCACGTGATTTCTGAAGTACTTTGGAAATCCGAGGTTGCATTATTTAGCCCCTAAAATTTTTTTTGTTTTGCTATTTTGTTTGATGCTGTCTTAAGGGCATTTAAATTGGTCATTCTTTGAGACTGTTATTGGCACCAGTGATGGTTTTCAGTGACTGTTCCCCTCTTTAAATCACAGCAGGAAGGATATTAGGCCTGTAGGAGGGAGTGAAGGGGTGCTGAAGAAGGAGGGGAGGGTGCATAGCATAGCACACACAGGAGCCAAGGGCCCTGCACACACGGGGCCTGGCGACCTGGGTGAGCAGGGTCCCCACAGCAGCCCCAGGCTAGTGCTGCCCACTCTGTGTTCCCAGCTGTGGGTCTTTATACAAGGCTGAGTGAGCCTGTCCTACAGGCCTCTTGCTTCTTGTCCCACGGTTGACAGTGAGGCTTCTGGGAGGGCTTATCCCCTGTGGGGCAGCTCGTCTCACTCCTGGGGTGTTTCTAAAACCTTGGCCTTTGTCCCCTTGGTCTTCATATAGTGCTGTGAGTGTCAGGCAGATGGTTTGGACCTCGTCTCTGTGCTCTGTAGTAAGAGAGGGAAGGCTGCCGCCCTGGACATGTTACCTTACCCCTGCTCAGCTGGCTACTTGTGAAGTCACTCTGGCTCTGGTGGGTTTGGGGACAGGAGACACAACTCTGTGATTATTAACCTGCTCCACTCAAGGGAACCAGCTTAGACTGGGCACATACCGTGCAGTGGCCCCTACTAGGGCTGTTACTGTTAATGCTGTGGCAGGAATGTGACTGAGCCTACTTGACTGTACTCCACAAAGAGTACTTCTTTTTGAGTGAAAATCATATTATTGTCCTAGTTCTTATGTTTTTGTAGCTTACCCATGTTGTACCTTCCTTTGTTTTCCCATTTCTCCAGCTCTGTTAGCAACACTGGACTGCCACCTTTTCTTAGTGATACTTGCACTTTTATTCTTTGAGTAATTTTAGGGTAGTTAATGGTATTGAATTTTGTGGAGCTATGTCTAAATACAGCAGTGAATTAGTTAAAGTAGGTGTCTGTGGCCTATTACAGGAAATGTATCACTAAGGATTGTAACATTAAGTAGGTAATGATTTAACTTTGTTTCTGTAAAAGTGGCTTGTTTATTTCTTAAACTTGTTCTTGAGGTGGTTGTCATATACTTACCAAGGTTCCCATTGTGCATTTAGAACAAAGTTCATCAATTCTGCAGCAAAACTTGTTCAGATGACTATAAGAAGCTGCATTGCATAGTTACATATTGCGAATACTGTCAAGAGGAGAAGACTCTTCATGAAACAGTAAATTTCTCTGGCGTTAAGAGACCTTTCTGTAGTGAAGGCAAGTGTATATACAGTGTTGTTCATAACTTTCATTAATATTTAATGTTAATTTTTTGCCAAAATATTTTTGAACTTTATCACTAAATATGTTCAGAGTAGTGGTATAATTTTAGTATAGCTGAACAAAAAAATTGTTTGCTTTTCTACTGTTACTAATACTATAGATAGATAGATTGCTCGATCTCTGGGCCTCACAGTATTTGATCTCTAAGAATTTGATAACATGTTTTTCCATTACAAGGAAGCTTTGAGGGTGAAAGAAAAGAAAAGCATTGCCACACCAGGTCATTTCTAAACAGGCAAATAGTGATCTGAAAGTTGATTTTCCAGGTGGATTAGTTACTGTCCACTGGCTCCATTCCCTGCCCAGTTGACTGCTGGTTTGCAGAGGTACTCCCTGTATCAGTGCGGGCATCACCATAGCTGGAAAAGACCTCCAGGTTTTCAGTCTGGGAGGCCAGGGAGATGCTGGCCCTGGTTACAGTACATCCGGAAATCCTCTTTCAATGTATAGTTTTTGCTGCTCTGGTGCCAGGCGGCAGGTTATAGAGATGAACTCCGTTTCTCATTCTGATTCTCCAGAGATAGGAATCAGGATTGTAGCTATGGGCTTTGGACTCTTTATTTATTATATGTGGCTCTCCCTTCAATTCTTTGGCCCCAGGCACTGGACTCTGCTTTTCTACCTGCTGTCCTCATCTGTTATTTCCCAGTTTTTTTTTTCCCCTTCTTCCTGGATCCTCTTTTTCTATCGATATCTTCTGCTGGTTAGAGGCGAGAGCAAGGTTGGGAGATCCTAAATGCAGTAGAGTGACAGCAGTATCAGAAGACTCTTAGTCCATCATCAGGCATCTTCAACACAGGAGGCCATGACTCCAGGCGGCGCTGCCTACAGCAGGCATTCCTGCACATTTGGGTCCAGCCCCCTGGAGAAGAGCAGTCACGATTACTGTGAAGATTGTAGCTTAATGAAAAGTAACATATGCTTCATTGAAAAGAATGACTAAATTAATTTAGCTCTTCTACCTGAATTTTTGTGCAGTGGCAGTCTCAGTGATTCACAAGTCGGAACATGTCCTTGTCAAGGGCTTGCACACACATTAATGGTCTTGTACCATTTGGATTATGTAGATTTTATGGAAATGACGGACAATTAGCAACAAATAGATAACTGACATTGAAGAACATAATTTTCAGTTAGAGGAACTTATAGCTTTGGGCAATAAAAGGTTAAAGGGGATGTGTATTTTTTTCTGTTTAATAATATATTTTGTGCTTTCTCTTAACTACACCTAGTTCTCTGCTGGAACCTGTCAGAAATAACAAAACATGTAATACCTGGTACTACCATCAAAAGCTAGTTAGAAAGATAAAGCTAATAAAGGTAAAATATTAAACATGTTTTAAAATATTGTTCACAGTAATAGAAAAGAAGTCTTAAGGATGGTTCATAAGTAATGGCCTAGTAAATTACATAGTAAACAGCTGCCATTCTTATTAAAGAGTGGGTAGGATTTCATAAATACAACAGCAGAAGTTTTCATTCTTAGGTGCACATCATGAGTAGAAGTGTGAAGGTTATTTAATCCTTATAAAGATACAGGGAGTAAATAAGATTTAAATATAAGTTAAAATAATGCATTTATATAGTAGGTAAAGGAAGTGTTTTAATAAAAGAATACAGTAACACTGCTCTTTTGGGCAAGTCATTAAACCAGTTTTACTTCCCTGAAGGTCCTTTAGGGTGACAGACACTTCTAAGGTTAGAGACTTGAGCTAAAATGCCTATTGAGTTGAATGTCTGCTCAGTGCCTCTCAACAGTCTCCATGTTTCAGTTCTCTAAATGCCCATTTGTGCTGTGTTGATAACACTCAAGCAGGATTATATTTGCACAGAGCAGGTATAACAGTTCTGAGTCATTACCAGATTTGAAAGCCTTACTACATTAATTATTTGAACCTGCATGATATTCTAAATCTAATATTCCATGCTCTGTTCCACTGTTCACAGGCTGGTGTTGATCACACTAGATTTCGCAGTTCTGATCAGGAGAAAAAGAGGACTTTATGTGTGAATTTATAAACACTTTTCTAAAGCCAGTGATCTATTTGACATGTCAACTCTTTCTTACCTTAAAAATCAGTTTTTGTTTTAATACTAAAACCTTATATTTTTCAGGCTGCAAACTGTTGTACAAACAGGACTTTGCAAGGCGTTTAGGACTGAGGTGCGTGACTTGCAATTACTGCTCTCAGCTGTGTAAGAAGGGGGCGACAAGGGAGCTGGATGGTGTGGTGAGGGACTTCTGCAGCGAGGAGTGCTGCCGCCGCTTCCAGGACTGGTACTACAAGGCAAGTACCCCTGCCGGCCTCACTCCAGGCCTTGAGGCATCACTCCCTCAGCAGGGTGTCTTTGCAGTAGGGTCGTTTAACAACATTGTTTTAGATACTCAGGATGTGTTTTAAAATATTACTCTCCCCCTCCTCCCTTCCCCTTTAATTATGAATCTTTGAAGAATTTCAAGTGGAAAGGACGCTATGGATGAATAGAGACTAGAAACATTTATCTTGAAATTGTGAATACATATGTAAATGTCTTAGAAATATCTACTTTTAAAAAAGTAGAAGAGAAGCCCCTTTTGGTCCATTGCTTTGATTTCTTTTTCAGTAAGAAAATGAGTATAAATTTGGGCTTTATTTAGTCAAATAAAAACTTTTATTACCTAATGAAAACCATGTTAGTGCTAAAGCTTTGCTTTGAATACAGTTCTAAAGCACTTAAGGCCAGATGTCATTGTAACCTCAGATTTGTGAAATACTGCTAAAGAAACCAACAATAAAATTGTTGAAACATGTACAGTAATTTAGTCTCTTAATGAAAGCTACTAGTGGTAAAGTGACAGTACTTAAGAGAATTGTAGGAATTCTCCATGTAGGTCTTGAATATATAGCTTGACATAGTAACAAGCATCTGTTAAATAGAAAGAGAAAAGTTATACTTTACAAGTTGTCATAGGCGAAGATTTTGTTGCAGTTTTAAAGTTAGTCACTATTTTACTGTTGTTTCTATTTTTTAAGCCTTAGAATTAAGGTTCAGATTTTAGAAACACACAGGATAAGTACTAACTCACTTGAACACACATGCCTTTCCGTCTGAAGCAGCACCTTGTTACGGATGAGACGTCACTCAGAAGATGTTACTTCAGTGACTTTAAATGCTCAGTTTCAGTTTAGCACACACAAGTACACCTTTTCTTACATCATGTAGAGGTTTTAAAAATCAGTTTTTGATCATTTGAAAACAGTGAAGGTGTTTAATGGCACAAATGTGGAAACTCCATTTTATTCTTACTGTCACCTTTTTCATCATCTGTTTTATTGTTTGAGACAGAAGTTCCCATGTGGTACTAAGTATTTCCCTGTCATTATTTTATTATACAGATTTCTGCTGAATTGTGTAATTGTGAATTCAAAACTTCGATTTTAAAAAATATGTTAGAGGATATTGCTTTCTCTTCAGAGCACATGAACTGTATTTCTCTGTGGCTTCTTTCTTTGATTTGATTCTTTCTGTTCTCTTTTATATTATCTATAATTAAAATATAGAAATCCTTTGGTTTCCTTTTTTCTTTTTTGGGAAGCAAAGAAGTATTCTTTGACAGAAGACCAAGTTATTCTAGATGTCGTCTATTTAAAGGATAATTGTAGCTCATGTTTTTATGTGCTTAATAATGAAATTTCAGTGAGGCAGTACATTTCAGAAAGTTGAATAATTAATTAGTGACAATTATGTTTAATGTCAGTATTCTATACATTAAACATTTTAATTATTTCTTGCTTTTTTCCAGCATATCTTTGTATTTCTTGCTTTTTTCCAGCATATCTTTGTATAATGTATGACATAGCATTATTATAAACTGTGCTAATTGGAGGAGTAAAAGTACTTGATAAAAGTTTGTGAGGCATGCAGCAGTGATGATTTTAATGTAATCAGTAGGATTACAACCTACCAGATGAGGAGACTGTTGCCCCTCCTGATGAATCATTGTGCCCCTGTGGAGGCAGCCGGTACTGATTCAGAGTCGCTGCCTGTGAGTTTTCCCTCAGCCATCTATGTTTTCTGCACTTACCATGAGTCCGTTTTATTCACTGTTACTGTCATGTGGTCTTGGAAAATGTGTTAAATTGAGTCCCAACCAAATTACATTTTCTTGAACCTCTCTCCCTTTCCACTTTTTAAATTTAAGAACTCAAAATTTTAGATTTTAGTTCATTAAACAATGTGACCAATAATCCATAAAAAGTGCCTCATTAGGGAGTGTTTACTAACGAGAGCAGGTAGCCCGGCAGAGCGCACACACCTAGTTTCCACCTTTTCTCATCTTCCTTCTTTGGTTTGGGAGATGACCTAGAATGTAAATGGCTTTACATTTTTGTCTAAGTATTTGATACTATATTTAAAATTTTTCTGCCTATGTTTGTTTAGCTAGACAAGACATTTTGAATAATCTGTGCAGGTCTAAGTACTGTCTCATCTAAATTAGAATACAAAGACCATTGAAATCATGCAGCCAGGAAATGGTAAGAGTAAAATTAATGTTTCTTCTTCTCCCAGATAACTCTTTAGAAGGAAGTAGGTTTTACTTTTCCTCAAAGTTATTGTTTCCAGGCATAATGTGAAACCAGGTGAGAGGATAGTTCTTTTCATTCCTGTAAGTTTTACATTTTTTTGGAGAAAAAGGATTTAGTATTGTAATAAAATGATAGCTAGGTAGGTGTTTGATATACAGCGAAGATAACTCAAAAGGCCCATGGTTTCCCAAGAATGCTTTCCTAGTACTCTCTTTAATAGAACTAAGGAGCTTTTCTGAAACTTTCTTCAAATTACAGGTTTTTAGTACAGGTTTTGATTTGTTTTAAAAACCAGTAGGGAAGGGTGACAGTGTTAAATTCTTTAGCAAATGCCCTAATGGTTGAGTAGTGGAACTTTGAGCTGTAGTCAGATTAATACTTAGATTTTAATAAGCCTTAGTTACGAAAGGATGACTGAATGAAGAATATTTCGGGTTTCTGTGTTTTTCTTTTTTATCTATAAACTGCTAAAAATATTGATTTTAAAAATTACTCATTTTTTGACATTAGATTTAGAAAGGAAGTGCCTAATATTCTTGCTTTTAATGTGCCTTTGGGTATAACTGACGAATTCTTAACACTTTAATGCTTTGCATAGTACCCGGTGCCCAGTCTTTTATTTCTGCATTCTTTTTTAAAATAAATGACTATAAAATCCTCTATTTCCGTTCCATTCATGGTTCCCCCTTAGAAAATCAGGTGTGGTTGGTGAAGTAGGGAACAAGAGGGTGGAAGGTTTCAAGGATGTGGGTGCATCAGTCCAAACTGTCCACGACAGGTCACGGGCTTTGTGAGTGTAGTATCTGTCCAGTGGCCTTCCCTGGCTTACTGAAGAGGGGCTCTTAGATTAGTTTCGAGGGTGGATTAACATTTTTGAATTAATAATTTAGTTTCTGCCTATTATTTAGATGGCTTGAAACAGTAACTTTTTTTTCCCCTAAAAGTAATACACAATCCTTGATTTTCTACAGTGACGGGCAAGCCATGAAGTGAATGATGATGCAATATTTGTTAAAGCAGAAACATGTCATACTTCAGTTCTTATGCTGTAGACATGTTAAGCTTTCCTAAGAGTTCCATCTCATGAGTGGGAGGCAGTGGTGTTGGTGTTGGTAAGGAATGATGGTCTTTCACAAGGTTTTCTATTGATGCGGATTCCACACAGTTCGGAGAAGGCAATGGCACCCGACTCCAGTACTCTTGCCTGGAAAATCCCATGGACAGAGGAGCCTGGTAGGCAGCAGTCCATGGGGTCACGAAGAGTCAGACACGACTGAGCGACTTCACTTTCACTTTTCACCTTCATGCATTGGAGAAGGAAATGGCAACCCACTCCGATATTCTTGCCTGGAGAATCCCAGGGACAGGGGAGCCTGGTGGGCTGCCGTCTAATGGGGTCGCACAGAGTCAGACACGACTGAAGTGACTTAGCAGTAGTAGCCACACAGTTTACCAGGAGTTTGTTTGAGTGACTGAGTAAGGGAGAAACAGCCCAAAGCAAGAGGCTCATAACCTCTAAAATTGTGATGTTGATATTAACTTCATATTAGTATTGACTTCTGTTATTACCCTTTATCCCGAAAAAAATACATAAATATTTTGTTTCCTTTTCAGAATTAGCATTAATCTTACTCCTTTTTGGGGGGAAGTGGGGTAGAAATGTTCTAAATTTGTTTTTAATTTTCTGGGAAGAAGGAGCTTAAGGTGATGTTAGGACAAAATTCCAAATGTCTGTAATTATAAAATAATGAAGTGAGTTTATTGTTCAGATTCTTTGGGTGGAATGTGCTTGGTTGTTGGCACTGGGCCTACAGAATTACTGTATAACTGGAAATATTACCATGTACAAGAAGTCAGTACTATGTGTGCAAGTACAAATTAATGTGGGTTTTAGGTGTTACTGAGAACTGTCAAGCATTTCACATCTGTTAGGATTTGTGTTTCTGGTTGACCATAGTAACTCACTTGGATTTTTCATTGTCTTTGTAATGGGATGCCCTACAGAGAGCCTTCATTCGGACTTGTGTCTGCTTGGACCCTGCATTTACTTCAACATTGGGCCCTAGAAAGTCACTCACTGTGCTGTGAGTGGAGGGGGCAGTCAGGCCCTTGTTTCAGGTCCTTATCTTCACTTTTGCTGTGTTCTTGACATATAGCTGGTGCTTTGGCTTTTCTTTGAGTATGAAGCATAAAAGGGAAAAACCCCGGAAACCTGGAGCATGTCAGTGGTTAAAGAACAATCTCTGCTGGTGAGAGTTTTATGTAGGGACTTTATTATCAAGTAAACCAAGACCTGGTTGATAGTGCTAATGTTACTGAGGTTACCATGTAATATTACCAGGAGTATAGCATTTAAGCTCACAAGTTTGTGGACGAGAGATGTGATATTGGCATCACTTAGTAGTCATAACTTATACTGTACATCTTCATTCATTTAACATGTATTCAGTAGGAGAAAGACCTGGAGAAATAAAGAACCCATGTTCTAACTTGGGGTATGTTTGTTATATAAGACCTGTTTACCCACACAGTGCTTTGTTCATGTGCCAGCTAGAATTTGTCGTGTTTATGTGTGGGACTCCCGTGGAGGCAGGGAAAGGCTGACTCAGAGTAGTGAGGGAAGCTTCCTTGGGCCCGTTACCCACCACCAAGTACTTGGCATTTATTGCTTTGTCAAAACTTATAAGTTGATGGCTAAACTAAAGGGTGATTTCTTAAATTACAGTAACTTATTTCTCCTGTAATTAGATAAGAACTAAATTATGAAAACTATTATCTTTAAAATTAATTATTTATACCTTTTGGTCTACTCATTGATTAGGGTATTAAGAAACAGTGAAAATGGGCAAAATCTAGGCAGAATGGACTCTCCAAAAATTCTGTCCCTAGGTTAATTGATTGACCATCAAAAAGGACAACTTGTTTATGTATGAATTCTAGTTTTATTTTACATATTAAGTTATAGACTAGTTAGGACTGATTGTTTTCCTGGATGTAGTTCAAATTTGTGGTCTGAAAATTTAATTGGTTTTTAATTAATTAAACGAGTGTTTTAAAACAAAAAGTTGAAGTTCTAGCTGTTAAAACAGTATATTTATGAAAGCCCTTCAAATTTATTAAACTATTGAAACAAAACACTTCAAAATAACATCTATTATTTTTCTTAGCATAAGTGCTGGCTTCAAAATTATTCTGGCCTGTACAGTTGTATAAATTGGTCTATTATAAGTTAGTTGATCCTGGGGAGTCTATTCAGCAATCAGAGATTTCTAGTGTAGTGTGACTGGGAGACTTGGACCTGTGTGTATCAGTGTGGCTCTCAGTTATCTCGTAATGTTAAATCTCAGTGAACCAGCCTGGTCTACCATTTTGCACTTGTTTTGGTTATCCTATCTTTGTAATGCTGGTCTTTGACTTCAGGTAAGTATAGAAAGGGATTTTGACAATTAGCTAAACTACTACTTTTAAAATTTTTGTGGATTTTACTCTTGCAATTTATAGTACAGTTTTATTTTTTCTTTGTCAGACATTGTTTTATCACATTTGGCATTAATCACTGAAGTGCTAGAACTCTTATAAAACTCATGTCTTGTAAAACATGTCTGGCTTTGTAAACCTTCTCCTGGGAGATGCTGACCCCTTCCTTGCTTCATTAAGGCTGCCAGGTGTGACTGCTGTAAGTCTCAAGGAGCCCTTCGGGAGAGGGTGCAGTGGCGTGGCGAGATGAAGCACTTCTGTGACCAGCACTGCCTGTTACGCTTCTACTGCCAGCAGAGCGAGCCCAACATGACGACCCAGAGGGGACCTGAGAACTTACACTACGGTAAGGGTCCCTTCAGGTAGTGACCTGAAAAGCCCACTGAGCAGACCTGGATTCAGGGTGGTGGTAATGAACAGTTGATTTCAGGGTTAGTTTAACATCAGCTTCTGTGGTTTCTCCAGGTGGAAGTGCCTGCAGTGACGTTTTGCAATTTGTTTTTTTACTCTCTTAAAAATTTAATGGTAGTTGATAAAAATAGAGTCTAGTTGGGGTAGAGAGAATCTAAACAGAATTATAACGAAAATTGTTTTAAAAAATTTTCATCTGCCTTGAATAGATAAAGAAGTTTTGGTACATATGTGCAATAGAATATTACTCATCCATAAAAAGGAATGCATTTGAGTCAGTTCTAGAGAAGTGGATGAACCTAGAGCCTGTTATACAGAGTCAAGTAAGTCAGAAAGAGAAAAACAAATATCGTATAATAATACATATATATGGGATCAAAAAATAAGGTACTGGTGAACCTGTTTGCAGGGCAGGAATAGAGATGTAGACACAGAGAACAGACTCTGCACACAGCGTAGGAGGGAGAGGGTGCGACAAATCGCAAGAATAGCATCGAAAACGTGACCATGTGTAAGATAGACAGCTAGTAGAAGTTGCTGTCTAGCACAAGGAGTTCACCCAGCTTCTCTGTAACAACCTAGAGGTTCAGGAGAGAGGGCATGTATTGCTGATGTATGGTAGAAACCAACACAACATTGTAAAGCAGTTATCCTCCAATTAAAAAAAATTTGCCTATTCACTTGCAATTTAAATGAAAACATTTTTCAGCAAATTGTATGTGCTCCAGGGTCGATAGGACAAACAGCAAAACCCTTTAGATGATGTGATTTATTTAAGAGTTAAATCTAAGAAAATAGTATTGCTCCCAAAGCAGTATATACTTTCTAATGGAACAAAAGGGGGAAAGAGTTAATTCCACAACTTAGCTCTGTATTTCAGCTCTCAGAAGAATATGAAATATTTCCATCAGTGACTATTTCAAAAAAATCCATAAAAATTAATGAGAAATATGGATTTAGAAAATCCTGAAGAAAGTGATATTTGTCTTATTTTAAATTTGTTTGTTTTTAGATCAGGGTTGTCAGACGTCCCGAACCAAAATGACAGTAAGTATTGCTTAAGTAAAGTGCTAAATACTGACTTTTATAGTGTGGGCATAAAAAGTAATTAGTCCATTTTAATCTGATTATAATAATAAAAGATTTTTTTTTTTTACTTACCTGTTGAGATGGTTGAAGTATTCATATTCTGTTGAATTACCCAAAATAAAAACAGGTCTTTTTCTGCCTGCTGAGGGACACAAAGGTGGATTAGTTGTGGCCCTCACCCACGTCGGGCGAGATGACACATGAATACTCGTGTCCCTGGGCAAGAGTAGTGGAGCGTTTGCAGTGGGCGAGCGTGTGTGGTCCGACGGCTGTGACAGAGCTTCTGAACAGCCAAGCAGAAGGTTGCCAGTGGACGACGATGAGCCGGAGGAATGTGGTGTGCAGAGGTGTGCACGTTTGTCCAGACCGCTCCCTGAGGCTGAGCTCGGAGGGGCCTGAGGTGGAGTTCTGGGGAGCCGGGGCAGGGTGGGCCAGCCAGCGCCCCTCAGACAGGATGGGGTCTGTGCTGGGGGCCAGGACAGCATAGTCAGTGAAATCGTCCCATGCTCACCAGCCACTTGGTCCACGCTGAGGAGTGTAAAGATGGTTGCTTCCTGTTGGTCCTCTTCGTGCAGCCATAAGGCAACTCCCAAACTTGTTTCCAAGCTTTTGACCAAGGTTTCAAGACACCCCTTCACCTGCACCGAGGCGAATGAATACTTGTCTCTTCCAACAGCCCCGAGACCTTCTCACGGGAAGATGGGAGGACAGAGGGGGTGTGACCTGGGGGGAGCTGAGCCTTGCAGCGTCACGCTCTGCCGTCCGGAGTCCTCCCCACTTAGTCCTGTGAGTTCTGGGAGCCTTAGTTCCCTGCTGAGGAGTGTCAGAGGATGAGAGTCAGCTGTATAGTTGGGGGCAAGTCACTTCTTGGTTCTCTGTGTGACTTTACCCTCGTTTGTAAGTGGGGCTTTGTTCCTTGTGGTGGAACCTCCTCAGGATCATTACAAAGAGCGCTGAGACAGAGGCCTGCATCAGGGAACTGCTGGGGCCCTGACTTCAGAACTCTTCACTCTGTCACCTCTCCCAGCCGTGCATCGTCTGAGCCTCAGTTCCCTCATCTGTAAAACGGGAGGAGAAAACACCTGCTGCCCATGTGGTGCTGAGAGGGTTAGAGGGCTCATGTCATAAGGTGCTGCAAGGGTGCTGTGCATGGAGTCCCGCCCATGGGAGCTGTTGTATATAACAGAAGCTGCAGCCAGAAGCTGTGCCTGCCAACAACAGCACGTGTTTTCTCAGAGTTCTGGGGCTTCCAGCAGACCCAGGGCCTAGCGAGGGCCTCTTCCTGCTTCCTCTTCCCGTCTTGCCATGTGTCCTTATGGGAGGGGAGGGGCTGTGGGGGCCCTTCTGTGAGGGCCCCAAGCCCATTCATGACCTTATCGCCTTCCAAAGGCCATGCCTTCAGGTGCCATCCATTTGGGGTTCCATCTCAGTGTGAAGTTTAGGGGACACAGACACCCAGCCCTGTAGCAGACACTCAGGAGGTGTGGTGGCTGTCGTCATTGTAGTCTTCATTATTGGGGGTCCTTCAGCATTCGTTTTCAATAGGTATAGACCTTGCCTGTTGACTAGCAGGAAAGGAAGGAACTTTTACCAGGTGACCAAGTTTAGTTGACATGGTGCCCTGTTTGTAGAGTGACAGGAGTGGAGCACGGGTGACCAGGACGTCTTGACTTGGACCCTTGGTTCATAAGGGGCTTTGAGAGCATTTCTCTGTTCAGACCCAACTTGCCTGGGTTTGGTGCCCACATTTTTTCTGTCGCTCTCCCCATAGCACCTTTGTTTCTGCCTTTAGGGACAGGGCTTCAGCTTCCTTTACAGAGTGTGTGCGTGTGTGCGCATGTGTGTGCATGTGTGTGTGATGTGAACAGGCTGAAGCATCTGATAGACTATTGATATATGTTTCTAAAATTACCCTGAAACACAAAGCTTAAGGTTTAATAGCATTTATGGTAATTCTTTTCATCAATTTTCTTTTCAGAGTTAGTACCACATTAACCGTTTATGCAGTAGAAAAAGCCAGAGTATCAGAAAGCCATAATAATTTCAATAATTTTTTTCTTTCTCAAAAAGAGCCTAATTATTTTAAAATACTGGGTTAACAACCTTGCTTTTTCACTCAGGAGTGAGACTTGTCTCTTATATTTTTAAAAATTTTGCTGTGGGGACTTACTGGCAGTCCACTGGTTAAGACCCCACACTTCCCAATGGGGTGGGTGCAGGTTCACACCCTGGTGGAGAGCTAAGACCCCACATGCTGCAGGACCAGACAGTGTGCTGTGGTGTCTTGACGAGCAGATCTGTAGAGGGGTAATTACCGCTCTTTGCCGATAGTTGGGGTAGGTTCACATTGGTTCCATGTGTGTTCCCTCCACTGGAACACATTAGATATTTTTTAATAGCAAAAGCAGTAAAAATTCGAGGCAGAAATAAAATGTCTCTCTTTGTTTCTCTGTAGGGTTCAGCACCACCCCCTTCTCCAACCCCCAACAAGGAGATGAAGAACAAGGCAGTTCTGTGCAAACCTTTGACTATGACCAAGGCGACCTACTGCAAACCCCACATGCAGAGCAAGTCCTGTCAGACAGGTGACCCAGGCCCTGCCCTTGAGTGACATCCATAATCTTTTCAGCAGTGGCTTCAGAGTAGACGTGTTGGGTTGTTTTGTCACTTTCTGTTGATTTTGCTTCTCTGGTTCTAGACATGCCTTCAGAATACAGCATATCATTTACAGTCATTAATAAAGATCAGTCTCTACAAAGGCGTGCAAGTTATGTCACCAGTGATCTGGTTTCCTTGGGGGCCAGGGCTCACTGAAGTTAAGTGAGCTCCTCTGAGAATACCATCTCTTTGAGTGTGATCTGTAACCATAACTATTCTGTTTCCTTGTCAGAGTGAGTTGAAATCATTCAAACCTGTATTTTCACCAAATTTAAATGTTAGCTGTATTCTGTTGTTTAAGTAAACCTTTTTGAGGGGAGTGTGAGGGGAGTGTGCCGGGGTGTCTGGAACCATATTATATTTCAAAAAATGTTTTCTTTCTTGTTAAAAAACAAGTCTAGGGACTTCCCTGTGGTCCAGGGGTTAGGACTCCCCACTTCCACTGCAGAAGCTAAGATTCCCACATGCAGTGCTTTCTATAAGTTAGAATGGCTACTGCATTCAGTTTTGTTGTTTTTAACTTAACTAATTTTGTGAAAACTGAGCATTTTTTTAAATGGGTACTCAGGGCACCCTGAGCAGCTGGGTGGGTGGCGGTTGAGGCTGGTTGCTCCCTGACTGCCTTCTGTGTCCCCAGATGGCGACTGGAGGACGGAGTACGTGCCTGTGCCCATCCCTGTGCCCGTGTACGTCCCAGTGCCCATGCACATGTACAGCCAGAGCATCCCTGTGCCCACCACCGTGCCTGTGCCCGTAAGTCACACTGCATGGGCTCCCCCCCACCAAACGTGTGGGCTCAGTGGGCAAGCATGAGGCGTGGCTGCTTCTGACCTTCACTTGGATCTGGTGGAGGCTCTGCCAAGGGTTGCTGCTGCTGCTAAGTCACTTCAGTCATATCCGACTCTGTGCAACCCCATAGACGGCAGCCCAACCGGCTCCCCCATCCCTGGGATTCTCCAGGCAAGAACACTGGAGTGGGTTGCCATTTCCTTCTCCAATGCATGAAAGTGAAAAGTGAAACTGAAGTCGCTCAGTCATGTCCGACTCTTCGTGACCCCATGGACTGCAGCCTACAGGCTCCACCATCCATGGGATTTTCCAGGCAAGAGTACTGGAGTGGGGTGCCATCGCCTTCTCCTTGCCAAGGGTTACTCTGTGTTTAATTAGGTATTAGGTAAATAGTTCCAACTGATGTCTGCTTTGCATATACTATGTTTTGTATTCGTGTTTGTTTTAGAAGAAAGTAAGATTTGTGAGCCAGAAGGTTCACACATGGTATGGAGCCACATAAAGATGTTGTCACGTGCACTGCTGGGTCCCTGTGCAGGGTGTGGCTGCTGGAGGCCTCTGGTGATGGCAGTAACCTCAGAAATTAATTTTTACTTCAAAAAGTAGCTGCCTGTATTTGGGGCTTTCCTTGTGACTTTCCAAAGCTTCTAAGAAATCCAGTATTATGAAGTAGATCACATGTCAGAGTAATTTTTAATTTAGAAAAATACCTTATAAGTGAGTGAGCCTGATAGTAGGTCCTCTGTTCCCTTAGGTGCCAGTCCCTGTGTTTCTCCCTGCCCCCCTGGACAGTGGTGAGAAGACTGCTGTGCCCGAAGAGCTGAAAAGCACAGGTTCTTCAGATGCCCTGGGCACAGAGCTGCTGACCATGACGGACATGACTGAGGACGAGGGGAAGGCGGAAGGCGCCGACCTCCACAGTGAGCTCCCCACTGCCCAGGGTGTGCAGAGCGGGTGGGGGTCTGGGCTGGCCCCTCACTGAACTTCAGCCTGGGGGGGTGTGGGGGATGCACTGCTGCAGAGGTGATTGCAGGTTGAGACCCACGTCAGATCTGCAGTTGCTCTGTGATGCCAAGCCCACGTTCAAGCCCAGCAATTTATAACCTATTTCAAACAGTCTCTTTTAATGGTTGACAAGATTTGGTTTTTAAAATCAAATCTAAATTAATGCTTGTTTCAGTGGGTGAGCTCAGACACAAAACTGACTTTATAGTAGGTTTTATAAATATCCAAACTGTTATTTTATGATGGTTATCCCCAGTTTTGTTTTATTCATTTATACTAAGAAAGTAAGTTGGATTATTTAAACCAGGGCTTGTGTTAGGGCAGTGCTGGCCAGATGGGGTAGCTGGATACGTGTGTGCTGGATGCTTCTGTGTCTGAGCACGTTTCTCCATGTTCGTCCTCCCGTTCCCCTCACCCAGAGTGCCGCGCTGTGTCAGCATGAATCCCTCCTAGAAAGGCTGTTATTTTGTACAACTTTTGTTTCCAGTGTGCGCCATGTCTGTTTCCCACCGCACCCTGAATTCAGTAAGATGCCGTTCTCAGTGGGTTTCAGTACAAAAGTGTTTAAAACAACTATTCAAAACATTAGAAGGCAATTGTAAATAAGCATGTATTGAATGATGTAGAAAACCTAGGTCACAATTCAGAAAGAATGTTGAAAATTCCAGTTGTCTGTGCTCATAAGTTTATTTTTGACCAGAGATTGCTCTTAGAAATACTCTATAGAGTTGTTTACTCTTAAAACATGCTTTTTCTCTTTGTAGAGGCACAGTGAAAACTTACAGGATTGAAAGTTTTTGTGTATTCATGATTATCTAATTTAAAGCTTATAGTAGCTTACATTTGAAGGTAGATGCATGCTCTTTCCTTTTGTGATAAATTAAAGATTCTTATTTTGCATTTATAATTAAGTAGCTTTTCCCAGATTAAATATCAGTATTGTTGCAGTTTTCTGTTTTGTTTTCTGATGATACTATGGCTTGATTACAGATGTCATTATTGAAACGGACATAATTGGTTCTGACCTCTTGAAGAGTGCTGAGCCGGAGACCCAGTCCAGCATGCCCGATGTGCCATATGAGCCAGACTTGGATATTGAAATAGACTTTCCCAGAGGTACTGAGCATGCAGTTTTGCTCTTGGAGTATGAAGTGTGTTTCTAGACTTTAGCTATGGTGTCATCATTGTGGTTATGAAACAATCTCGTGTTCGTGTCATTGCCTGTACTGTTATTTGTCTTTTTCATGCAAATAAAACTCAACAGTTTTCTTCCAAAAGGAAGCACATGTTGAATTGTAGGAGCGTAATTAACAGGATTTCCCAGAGCCTTAAAAACCTTAAAACTATTTCATTATAGG
This sequence comes from Bubalus bubalis, assembly GCF_019923935.1. Taxonomy (NCBI): domain Eukaryota; kingdom Metazoa; phylum Chordata; class Mammalia; order Artiodactyla; family Bovidae; genus Bubalus; species Bubalus bubalis. Next base: position 53,583,909 of record NC_059169.1, read on the forward strand.
AACTTTTAGAGATAAAGAATAAAGAAGTGTTTGGCGTCTTTTTAAAAATTTAAATAAAATATTGATAGTATTTTTCTTAAAACCTTTTTGAAAATTGAGTTAACCTTCACAGGGAATAAAGATGTTTTTAGGTCTTTTGTTGTAAAAGAAGTGTGTTCTGTTTTTCATTATTTTCTTAATCTACTTAAGGCCAGTGAGTGTACTGAATAGGATGTAAAGCGTTTAACTTTGGAAAAGATGTAATAGCTTGAAATAGATTTGTGCTGAGATCATGTAGATATTGTAATTGAATTTCAGGTTTTAGTAATTTTTCTATCACACATTCTGTGAAATTCCATGTTGATGTGCATTATACGTGTGTTTTAAGAGTCTAAACAGATGTTATCAGATCTCATAGATCAGGTTAGGTAGAGAAATGGTTCTTCAGCCAGCACAGGCTGCCCTGTGCGTGGTATTGTGCAGAGTCAGGGATTGGTCCTTTTGTTGGTTGAGTTTATGTGATGCAAGCCTGTGCTATTATGTTTGGAGTGAAAGTTCTTCTGATTTGATTGTCAGCTGCTGAGGAGCTTGACATGGAAAATGAGTTTTTATTACCACCCGTTTTTGGAGAAGAATATGAGGAACAGCCTAGACCTCGATCTAAAAAAAAGGTATGAATCGTGATGGTGTTCTTGTACTCACATCACATCTGTGTGAGTAGTGAGTTTCAGTTGTACACCAGAATATGGGAAGATACTTCCTTTTCCAGGATTAAAATGGCTTAAAGGTAAAATTATTATTACTTCATTTCTAAGTAAGGGATCTTCTGTTCGAGTTGTACCTTCAAAGAAGAGTGAGTATCATTGCAACTGAGCTTTTATTTTTAATTTTTATCTTGATTAAAGGCTGACATACTTTATACAAAAGTAAATTCACTACTTTTACAGCAGTTGATACTGTTTTTCCCCCCTGTGACTTTTGGTGAGGTTGAAGTTCACAGTTGGTTATGTTTGGTCTCTGTGAAGCCGTCTAGCACATAGGAAGATGTGCTGGAGAATTCAGTCATTCAGGGCTCTCAGACCTAAACAAACGAACAGGTATCATTGTTCTGAAAGTTTTATTAACAACTTGCTGTATTTCTGGTTTCCAGCATAAAGCAAGATCTAAATAAAAGAAAAAGATGACTTTCAAAAATTTATCTTTACATAAAGAAAGGAAAAATTGAAAGAGGAATGAGACTTGTGGTAGAATGAAATGGGACTTTTACTTGACACCACACACAGAAATGAACTCAGAGTGAGTCAGAGACCTGGATGTAAGAACTAGAACTCTGGGAAGAAACAGAGGCCTAAATCTTGTTTAACTGTGTCAGGCATAGTTTCTTAGATCTGACACCAAAAGCTCAGGAACAAGAGGGAAAATAGGAGAATTGGATTATATCCAAATTTCAAGTTTTTGTGTGGCAAACAGTACATCAGGGAAGCAGGAGGAACTGAGTTATTCCCTAAGGTGGAGCCTGGGAGAAGTTCTTTAGTTCTCTCTTACATAAATATTTGGAATCCTCTTACTTCAGATCTTTAGTTTATTATTTGTGTCTTTATTATCTCATCATCAGTCACTCTCACAGCAAAAGTTAATATGATTTTGTTATACAAAGTAATTTATGCAGAAATACAGCATTCTTGGAGAGAGATTTCATATTGTAGGTAGCTGTTCTCAAATCAGAAGTTCCAGTCAGCTCTCTGTAATATGCATTTGTTGAGAGATGGTTTACTTAAAGTCGTGAGATAAATAGGCTTAAGGAAGAGAAGATGTGACTATGGTGTTTCATGACCAGGGCACCAAGAGGAAGGCGGTGTCAGGGTACCAGTCTCACGATGACAGCTCTGACAATTCCGAGTGCAGCTTCCCTTTCAAGTACGCGTATGGGGTCAATGCTTGGAGACACTGGGTCCGGACGAGGCGGCTCGAGGAAGACCTTCTGGTGTTAGACGGGCTGACACCTCGTAAGTACTCTGGTTCTGTCTTCACTGGTTCCTGTTTAAGATCAAGCTTTTTGTTATCCACCACCTTTGAATAGGATGACTGGAACTTAAAATACATTTGAATTCTTATAGAATAAAGATTTCAGGAGGTTTCTTAATCTTCAGACAGTAAAATTTCTTTTCTTAGCTAAGTCAGTGAAGTTGAAAGAGGATCTGCTCTCTCACACCACGGCTGAGCTGGACTACGGCCTGGCCCACTTTGTCAATGAGATCCGAAGGCCCAATGGGGAGAGCTACGCACCCGATAGCATCTACTATCTCTGCCTTGGAATTCAGGAGGTCAGTAATTCCACAGCTCTGAAATACAATGTTGTTAAGGAAGGTTGTTATGGCAGTGCTTCTAGAGAAAAATGTTTTCTTCTAAGATATTATGTAACGTAAGGATTTATTGGCTTACCAAGCAAGGCAAAGATAATTTACTTAAAATAGGGTTTTTGTTGTTCAGTTGCTAAGTTGTGTTATACTCTTTTCAACCCTGTGGACTACAGCACACCAGGGTCCCTTGTCCTTCAGGATCTCTAGGAGTTTTCTCAAATTCATGTCCATTGAGTCAGTGTTGCTATCTAACCATCTCATCCTCTGCCATCCTCTTCTCCTTTTGCCTTCAGTGTCTGCCAACATCAGGGTCTTTTCCAGTGAGTTGGCTCTTGCATCAGGTGACCAAAGTATTGGAGCTTCAGCATCAGCCCTTCCAGTGAATATTCAGGGTTGATTTCCTTTAGGATTGACTGGTTTGATCTCCTTGCAGTCCATGGGACTCTCAAGAGTCTTCTCCAGCACAATTCCAAAGCATCAGTTCTTCAGCATTCAGCCTTCTTTATGGTCCGACTCGCATATCCGTACATGACTACTAGAAAAACCATAGCTTTTTTGGCAAAGTGATGTCTCTGCATTTTAATAGGCTGTCTAGGTTTGTTGTAGCTTTCCTTCTAAGAAGCAAGTGTCTTTTAATTTCATGGATGCAGTCACTGTCCATAGTAATTTTGGAGCCCAGGAAAATAAAATCTTGTCACTGCTTTCACTTTTTCCTTTTCTGTTTTGCCATGAGGTGATGGGACCAGATGCCATCATCTTAGTTTTTTTGTATGATGAGTTTCGAGACCGCTTTTTCACTCTCCTTTTTCACCCTCATTAAGAGGCTCTTTAGTTCCTCTTCACTTTCTGCCATTATAGTGGTATCATCTGCCTGTCTGAGGTTGTTGATATTTCTCCTGGCAATCTTTAATTCCAGCTTGTGATTTATCCAGCCTGGCATTTCGTATGATGTACTCTGCATATGATTTAAATAAGCAAGGTGACAATATATATAGCCTTGACGTACTCCTTCCCCAATTTTGAACCAGTCAATTGTTCCATGTCCAGTTCTAATTGTTGCTTCTTGACCCCCATACAGATTTCTTAGGAGACAAGTAAGGTAGTCTGGTATTCCCGTCTCTTTCAGAATTTTCCAGTTTGTTGTGATCCACATAATCAAAGGCTTTGGTGTAGTCAATGAAGCAGAAGTAGATGTTTTTCTGGAATTCCCTTGCTTTTTCTGTGATCTAATGAATGTTGGCAATTTGCTCTCTGGTTACTCTTGCCTCTTCGAAACCCACCTTGTACATCTGAAAGTTCTTGTTTCACATTCTATTGAAGCTTAGCTTGAAGGATTTTGAGCATAACCTTGCTAGCATGTGAAATGAGAGCAATTGTATGGTAGTTTGAACATTCTTTGGCATTGCCCTTCTTTGGGATTGGAATGAAAACTGACCTTTTTGAAAATACTAGGGAATTGTAAAGGATTTTCTTAGCTGCTCTGTGTATAGTTTTGTATAATTTACCTCCACCATTGGTTTATTTTTTATGCATCTTAGGTGATTACTAATGGATTTTCAACATGCATCTTCAGTGACTTATTATCGCCCTTCATATCTTCATGCCCCATTACACACATGACACTCTCATGCTGTGTATGGTCCTGGTTCCCACCTCCCAGGCTTTGTGCTCGTCCCATGTTTCCCTTATACTTTATTTTTACTCATTGGAGATGGACTTTGGTGTTTACATCATTCTTTAACAACTCTCACTGTTAAGGATTGTCATAGGAAGCGATAAGATTCATAAGTTTGCAGTGACTTGAGGAGAGTGGAGCATAGAGAGCCTCTCGGGCCGCTCAGCGAGGCCATCACAGGTGTGGGAAGCCAGCCCCCGCCCCAAGCCCCAACCTGCATCCCCTGGACCCTGTATGTAGTAGTGGAGCCACCTGCTGTGTTCTTACCTGACAGACTGACAGCTCTCATCCTTTTACATCCTGAGTTCTTAGGTGTATACCTCAGCTTGGAGTGTTTTCAGGAACAGATTAATTGGTAACTTAACGTTTCTTTCATTTTCTAAGTATATAGATAAAGATAATTTCTGATTTTATAAGTGTGCTAATAGACATATAAGGCGTTTATTTTTTTCTTAGGAAATAAAGAGTATAAGTGATATACAATTAGTTGATTCTCCTTCAAGGTGTGTTTTTTTTTTTTTTTCCTTTTCAGTACTTGTGTGGTAGTAATCGAAAAGACAACATATTTATTGATCCAGGATACCAGACATTTGAGCAAGAATTGAATAAGATACTCCGAAGTTGGCAACCAAGCATACTTCCAGACGGTAATGCTCCTTTAAATACAGTAGCAGTGACTTTCTGCTGGGATCTCCTTGTTTTTATAGAAAGTGTGGCTAAAATTAAGAAATAATTTAAATTAGAGAGTACTTATTTATGAATGTATCAGATCATCCTTTGTTGAATTAGAACTGAATGTGATTGATATCTAGTGTTTATGAAGAACTTTGTAATAAATGTGACTCAATTTCTCTAGAATAAGAAATAAACTGGATGTTTGTTTCTTAAGCCCTTTAGTAGAGATTGTGATATAAATTTCTCTTAGAAACCTGTTTTAGACGTATAAAGAAAACTTGTTTGCATGGAAATGACCTATTTTTTTTCAGGATTTCTACAGATTTAAATCCCCTTCTGACCACAGTCTGCTCGTCACCTGGAAGACCAGGAGCAGACCCCAGGCCTGGCCCCAGGGTCTAGTTGTGTAGTGTGTTATGGTTCTGGCTCTGTGTTGTTTCAGAGCCGTGTAGGGGATGCTGAAATTCATTCTAGTTGCCCTGGAGTGAATGGAGGATTGGATTAGGTTTGTTCTTGAATTAACTATCTGTTCCTAGACGGTTACAGGAAAACTGTTTATTGTAATTCTTTAAAAATATTTCTCTCTATTTAAGGGTCAATATTTTCTCGAGTTGAAGAAGATTATCTCTGGAGGATAAAACAGCTAGGATCACACTCTCCAGTAGCTCTTCTGAACACCCTGTTCTACTTTAACACTAAGTATTTTGGCCTGAAAACAGTGGAACAGCACTTACGGCTTTCCTTTGGCACTGTGTTTAGGCACTGGAAAAAAAACCCTTTAACCATGGAAAATAAAGCCTGTCTTCGGTACCAAGTGTCTTCCTTGTGCGGAACAGATAGTGAAGGTAGTGTAACCAGTCTCGTTTGGGATTGGCTGTGGCAGGGATAGCTGCTTCTTGCCTGACTAGAGGCCACATAGGTCCCTTGTTAAGAACTCAAGGACTGTCGCTTCCATAAGATAAGACAGCCCATGTCATGTTAAAATTAGGAATTACCAGAAGCCACAGCTTCTGACTCTGAGCACACCCGGTCCCATCCTTTGGTGTAAGAGCAGTGGGAATGAACACAGTGAGTCGGGTCACCTTTCTTGAAGGCTGGTCGTAGAGAGTTTATGTGATTTTTATTTCTTAAGATAAAATTACTACTGGAAAAAGAAAACATGAAGATGATGAGCCAGTATTTGAACAAATTGAAAATACAGCCAATCCTTCTAGATGTCCTGTGAAAATGTTTGAATGCTACTTGTCTAAGAGGTGAGTATTTATGATACTTGATTTTTTTAAATGGTAGCAACAGTTAGGTGCTGTGAATTTATCATTACCAAGAGGTGACTTTTTTTCATTGATCCTTTTTAAAATTTTTCTCTTTTCTTATTTCAATTATGTTTTTAGTCCTGTTATTATAAAGCACCCAGCTTGTATCTCCTAAGCATATGTTAAGAAATTGCTCTCTACTAAGGAAGTTATTGCTGTTGTAGAGGGTGAGACAGTAAACAGTGTAAAGTTTGGGGGCTGTGAGTCTCTCTTGCAGCCAGTGAAATTTTTAGAGATCACAAATTATTTTATGCTTGTTCATTATTTTATATATGTACCCTCTAATTTTTAAAAGGTAAACATGAACTCAGAATGTATTTTCTTAGGTAATCAGTTTTATAAACTGTCCCCAGGTTAGCTGTCAAGAACCATAAAAACAGTAATGTCACCTCTAGGATGATTATTTTTAATAATTAGTATTTCAGGTGGTTTTGGGTAGCCCTCTGTGGCTACACCAGTATTTGGATCTTCCAATCATATTTTATTCTGTCTCTGGAACTGGGATGAATCTTGAAGTATTATAATTGGCGGTGCTTTACTTGTTTAATGGCAGTATTAAAATAATGATTAAAAATAATGTTTCTATCGATGGTGTCTTGGTTTCAGTGAAATACAGAATTTAAATTATGGTGGGAAAATACTCTTATTATAGAAATTAACTTTCAGAATGTCTCAAGTGATAGAATATTTAATGTAGTTAATCATGCATGTGGTCTGCCCATATAATGTGGTAATGGTAGCAGAATTATTCTTAAAAAAATAAGTTGTGAGGAATTTTGTATACATACTGTGAAATTGACTTTCTTCTTTCTTCCAAAGTCCGCAGAATCTTAATCAGAGAATGGATGTTTTTTATTTGCAACCAGAATGCTCTAGCTCTGCAGACAGCTCTGTCTGGTACACATCCGCCTCACTGGACCGAAACACCTTGGAAAACATGCTTGTACGGGTTCTTTTAGTAAAAGATATTTATGATAAAGACAATTACGAACTGGATGAAGACACAGACTAAAAAAAGGAAGGATTCAGAAGCAGTCAGGATAACAGCATTAGGCAGTCATGCTGCTAGATCTTCATTATGGAAACATTTCAGGTTTACTCCTCCTGTTCTGGGTTTTGTAGCAGTGCACCCACACCGGGTACTACCATGTAAATAATCTGTGAGTGAAGTTGCCATTATTCTATGTAGTGGTTTTAGGATACTTACAAATACATTCAAATTCTTTTTTTTTTATTATTATTTATTTGATTAGGTATGTTTGTAACTTTTTACATTACAAAATATGAATGAGAATGTGCCATGTATAATTTTTTCTTGTAGTAAGAAACATCCATATTGCACCACTCTGCTGTTGCAAAGCTTCCTGGAAAGGGGGCTCTTCTGCTGGGTTTCTGACCAGATGGTTGTGTGTGGGGAGCACCTACTAAAAGTTTAGAACTTGCAGTGTCTTTCAGAATTTTTAAAATAAACTGTAAACTAATGGGCTGGGGTTTTTGTTTTGTTTTTCTGGGGGTTTTGTTTGTTTGATTTATGCTTTAGTTCCTAAAGCCTTACAAGCTTATGTAGAGAGATACCATCTTTTGTACCAAAAACAGATGAGGGAATGCTGTTGATCCTGGTGTGGATGCTGGTGAACTGTTACATGAGTCCATACTGCAGGCTGACCTCTCTGTTCCCCGTATTAAAACCTTGGTGTCCTTTCCTCACTGGTGGCTTTCTGTAGCATCCCAAGCAATAATAATTATATATACACACACACATACATATACATATACACACTTGTATATATATGTGTGTGGGTGTATGTGTGTACATTCATGTACACACACACACACACATATAAAAGATGATGTTAATATGTCCTAGAGACATTTTCTTTGTAAAAACATCTGATGAAAATATAAAATTCTGTTTTTTATGTCAACCCTAAGTACCCCTTCACTATATAGGCATTGGTTTTCCTCTGTCCTTGAGGACACAGATCACGTTTGGGTCCCTGGATAGGACTCTGTAGCTTTAAAACTTTATGAGGATTCTTGTACCTGCCCTCATGCTAGGTAAAATTATGTTCAGAAATGCCACTCCTGAGACCGTCATTATGGAAGAGAGTGAGTTGAAATAAGATAGGAGCCGTTTCACTCTGAGGATTAGCAGTACAATGACTCTGCCAGTTCAGGTGATTGGAGGGCAGAGAAGGAGACTGGATCAAGTGTATCTCGAAGGAAATCACGTTCCATGTTAGACTGTTTGGCTTTTACATCTTAATTACTTCTTATAGAAGATTGCATTAAAAAACTTTATACTGCCGCATGTTGATTTATCCATTCAGACCGTTTCTTTTAGAACAAGAAAGTTTACATAAAATCGTACTGTCTATACTGAGGAAGTGCCAACTGTGATTATCTTGAAGAAATCCTTTGGCTGACTTCATAGAGCTTGAGTATGATCAGATGGTCTTGTTTCCAGTTCCTGAGTCACTTCAGTGATGTTCATTATTAAAACTGTTTGGGGGAAATTGGGCTACTTTCCACAGTGGTTAAGCAGTGTCTACACATCCCTTAAACATTTCTCTCTTCCTTGGGATAAATGTTAGCATTCAGAAAAAAGTCTCCTCAGTCATGATTTGGGAAATTTCATGAGTGTATTCAGCTGTATATTTAAGCAATAATTAACAAATATTTTTGACATAGAAATTACTCTATAAGGTTCTAACTTGTTTTATAAGTTGGAATAACATTTCTGTCCCTTAACTGGTTTTATATTTGTGGATTTGATAGATTGACAGCAAATCTGATATTACTTAAATAGATATAGATTGCTCATTGTTTAATGAAGTAGGTAACATTTACAATAACACAAAAATTTTCTCATCCTCACCTTTTTAAGAACTACAGCTTTAAGCACTTTTCCTATAAACACATGTTGATTAAAGGTGATTAATCCTAACCATCTTTTGTTCTTTGAGCTGGTGCTGTATTCCACCCAGAGCAATAATGTTTTCCCTAAATGTCACCTCATGTGTGTTTTACCAAACGCCATACATCCTGCTGTGGCCCCACTATTCATAGTACCTTGTCTTGCTATTTTCTTTCTCTTTATTGTGAAAAAGGCTTCCCCCTTTTCTCAACAGAAATGTCTGCATAGTTCTGATGTGGATACGATTGAGGATTTAGAACTTCTGTCTTTGTCTTGACTGCAGTCCAAGGACTGGTTAACTTGACTCCCAGGAGCAAAAGAATAAAATAATCCTATTTTGTGAGGGCTGTTTGTTCTGTGAAACCACTTCATCTGGAGCACGTTTTGTTGCTTCCTGGACCTCCTTGGTTTGTGGTCCTACATGACCGTGATAAAGGGGCAATGAAATGATAGTTCATTTTGCTCCTCAGTGGTTCTGATGACAGTGCCCTATAACTACAACATGGTTGCCTTCAGATTGCTGTTGGAGATGCTCTGTTTTTCTGTTCTGAAGAAGATTTTGCCATTTAAAATGAATTAATGAAAAAAATTTTATTCATATTGAGAAAAGTGAATTTCCCATGCAAAATTGAATCTTCATTAACGCTTTTCTTTTTATTTAGACTTCTAACTGTATTGGGTAATGTAAGATATTAAAGAACTTTGCTAGGCAAGAAACTCAACTCTTCTTTTGGCCATAACAGTACATTATTTTAAATAGTACCTAATGTTTCTCTGCTGTGTGGAGCTGTTACCAGCGGATTACACACACTGAGACAGGGAGAGGAGGCTGTGAATTGTGTTGTGCGTCACACGTCTGTTAGTGCCTCCTAAATGGGGTCTCGTTCTGTCCTGGGCAACTGTGGCTTGCGGTTAGGTGGTTGTATGTGCACCATGTTAAGGGTCACAGTGATGGAGACGTGATAACATTGTACAGTTTTGGTTTGTACTACTCTTAATACCGGTCCATTTAACCTGAGATCTTAAATGTCTTGCAGTCTTAAATCACTATAAAAATTTACACTTTTATTTTTCCAGTTATTTCCAGAATGTACTATTACACACATATCACTTATGTTCCCACGTAAACACTGCCTGCACAGTCATCTTGTTTCCCTCAAGCAATATGGTCATGAAAGTGCGTGTGAAAATGTTTTTTAGAGAGTAAGTTTCTTTAATTAAATTATAATACAGTTGGATTTTCCCCCTCAGTAAGCCCCATACTCATTTTTAGAGCAGTTCTTTGGATTTCAGTTATTCCATTCTGCTATGTTCTTAGAAATAGACAGTTGTTAATAGTTTTTTCCCCCAATATTAAATACTTTTTTTTTTTTTTTTTTGCCATTCCTGAGAATAACTTATTTGAAAATGATACCACTATAACAAAATCTTACAGATTAGAATTTGATGTCCAGAACAGGTTAACTGTGTCAGTCTGAGTAGAAACACTTAAAATGGTGTCTCAGTTTGTACTTCCCCCCACCTCGTTACTTAGAAGCTAGATCTTAGAGAGGTACTGCAAGTAAATTGCTGTTACTACCTGAAAATGATACTGGACAAGAGAAAGTTCTTAATATCTGGACACATAATGTCCTAATTCATTACTGAGTTAAACAGTCCGTGAATTTAGGCCTTTTGAGAAAAAAAGAATGAAAGAGAAACCAAGATTTAATCTGTGAATAAAGTGTATATTAGGAATAGAACCAGAGGGGCCCACAGACCCTATGGGTATACCATTGGATGTCCCTGTTTTTGTTGAATGAAGCAGATGTAGATCCTGCCGGGGTCCAGGGGAAGAGCAGTCGGCTCCGGGAATAAATAAAGGACCAGGCCCTTTATTCTGTCTGGGTCTCAGTTTATTTGTAAAGTGACGGCTTTGCCTTGGGTTTCTGATTGTGGAATTTCAAATTAAGTATGGTTAATATTATACTTGAGACTTTGTATTAAATTTTTGCAGATTTATGTTTGCATCCATATGATTTATTTAGCAACATGTTTTTTTGGAGAGTGGAGCGATCTCTCCTAAAATAGCCTGAACACAAAGGGCATTAGACCTAGTTTTGTGAATCCTATTACTGTTAGATAATCCCTCACAGGTACACTTAGCACATGGAAATTCGTTATCACAAAACCTAAACCACAGATCTTCATTTCATATTTTCTCTGTGCCAGAGAGCTACTGCGAACTATGGTAGTTAGGAAGAGAAAGTAAAAGATGAAGTTAGGGTTCCAAAGGTTACAATTATGAGGGTGAACAAGATATACTTGTAAGGATATTGAATTCCTGAGGAGCACTAGGGAACGTATCCATGATAGTTTAAAGCAGAGATGGTGGATACTTGGAAATCGTCTGATAGTCTGTTAAGATCTAGTGTAGTCTTCATAGACGTCATAGACTTCAGCCACCACCTGTAGTTTATTTAGATTCCTGTAGTCTTGACATTGCTCATGACTCTGTAGCAAGTGGTCAGGAGCCATTACAGGTTAGTTTAATGGTTCCATTTTGGTGGCATCCCTGCTCACCTGTGGGTTCCAGACCAACTTGTAACAGTGCTTAGAGGGGCAGCTAGCGCTGGTGAGTCAGAGGCGATACCAGACCATGGAACCACATGCAACTAAGGTAACCGCTTCTAGGTTGTGTGATGTGCATGGAACACATAAGATCCAATATATTGCTTCAACCACTGAGCATTTATTTCATAGCAGTTGGTCACCAGTGTGCTGGTCATAGCCCTGTGTGAGAGATTCAAGTTTTCCATTTTGATTATGTCTGTGCTTCTAAGCTGCTGTCAGCAGGTGGCAGTAGTGTGCAGCCCCAGGCTTCAATTGCTCTTTTTTGTTTATACAACTGTAAATATACTGTACCTCTTTATCGGAAATTCTTGGGGATTTAGGATCCAGAATTTTCTTTAAAAAATGTGCCATGGGACTTGCCAGGAAGTCCAGTGGTTAGGACTCAACACTTCCAGTGCAGAGGGCACAGGTTTGATCGCTGCTCAGGGAACAAAGATCCTGCATGCAGGGCCGAAAGTACAAAAGACTTTTGGGGTCTCAGAGTTGCTGATGAGGGATTGCAGGTCTGTAATAAAAGTAATGGCAGATCTACTGTTTTCATTCAATGAAACATCTAGTATTTTTTTTCTCTTGTGTTGCTCAGTTGGATAGAGGTAACGGAAAGCTTTCTATAAAATTTGCCTATTGAAAATGGCAGGGAACAGGCATAAATACAGTGGGAGTTGTAGAACCATCATTGAATTCTGAAGCTTAAGAACAACTGCTTTTATTTTCCTTTTTCCTCAGAAATTGTAGCATGACTGTTCTGCTCAGAAGCCTTTTTTGAAAGGCTCATGTTATGTCCCAGAGCTGTTTATTCATCCAGCACACACACTCAAGTGACTATTATTCTCTCAGGTGCCCTAAGCAAGGTGCTGGGAACACAGTACCTCTCCTCAAAAGATGTCTACCTGGGGAGAAGGGAAAGTATGATGGAATACCAGAATAAGATGGAGCCATGGGCCTTACTGAACACAACCACCTGTATTAAACAATAAAATTTAATAGACAGGTCAAGTAATTTATACAGACTGCTCTTAGCTCAGCTTTCCGACCCTGACTGTAGGCCAGGCCAGGTCTCTACTGTGCTATTGGCTTCCCAGCTGCCTGCCACGGTCGTGGCCCCCCAGGTTCCCGAGGGAGCCGCGGGGCAGGAGCAGGTGTCTCACCAGAGATAAGGTCACAGGCAGGGGTGAGTGTGCATCCCGGCTCCACCCCCAGCACCTAGAAAAACCCTGCACAGGGAAGGTGTTCATAAACATTTGTTGAGTGAATTACTGATTGTAAGCACTTTTAAAGTCAAGCACCTAGAATGTGACCTGTGGGAAGCATGACCCACCATCCATGAAATAGCACCTGCTTTGGGTAAGTAGCACCTGCTTTGGGTTCACCTCTGAACACTGGTCTGCATCTCCAGGAGTCAGTCTGATTGGCCCTGTGTTCATTCTCTGGAGCTGCTGGTTGCCCGTGACCTTCTGTCTATGAGGGCTGAGGGAGTTGAGATGTAGGTCTTGGTGGTTCATAGTTATGTTCAAAATAGAAATACTTAGACGTCACTAGTGAAGCTTAAAAGGCAGATTTCTGATCTGTCTCCGGGAGGTTGATTTAGTAGATTCAGAGTGGGTCCCAGAGAGCTGCATTTTTTACACCTGGGTTCAAAACCCAAGACCTACAGTCAGAAGACCTCACTAACATTTCCTTTAGAAGAGATGAAAGAGAAGCCAATACAGGCATTTTTCTTATGAAAATTGTTTTGTACTTGTGTATTGGAACATATGCTTTTCAAAGTTTGAAAGCCTGCCTTTGGGAAACCAAGAGGAAGCCTATGTTTGTGGAAGGACTCGTTAACTGGAGTCTCCAGTTCACTTAGTCGAGCTCCAGAGAACTGTGAACTATTGCAGACACAGCTTTTACCTATTGCCGTAACCAAGGGGCATGTGGCTCATTTGAGATGGGCCTTTTCTCTGCATGTTTCCATAACTTTGAGGATATTGTTTCTCAAGAGTGGCCACGGGGATGAGCTGAATAGTCACTGGCCTCCTTTCTGTGGGAAAGCCCACAGAATGGTGTTCACACCAGCTCAGTAAGGGGTGCAGCTGGGCCCATTTAGGTCTTGTGGGCAGTGTGCACCTTCACCCCTGCTGGTCACTTCTGGTCTACCCCAGTCATCTGGGAGCTGCTGCTGTTGATAGAACAAGTATTTTGTGAGCAGATACCTGGGCAGGAGTAAAGACAGCTGCGGGACATTCTGGAAGGTAGGGAGACAGATGGGGCCACGAACAGCCCCACACCCCCCCAGAGCAGGTGCCTGCCCCTCCCCCCCCTGCTCTATCCACTCACTGTTTCCATTTCCAGACCTTTTCCTCTCACATCTCTAATACTTTCCCCCATTCTTAAACTCAGAGGTCAGCAAACCCATGTAAATAGGACCAGAGGGTCAATATCTCAGGCAATGTGGAGCATAGTGTGTAGGTACTTACAAGAAAATTTTCCACACATTTTTTACTGACAAAATTCAAAATATAATTGAGAACAAGGTTTCCTAACAGCTACAGTGAGGGGGATGGAAGGTTTTGGGGGAGTGCCCACCTTGCTTAGTTGGGTTTCAAAGTCAGTGGTTCACTATCATCAAAGTTGATTGCAAAATTCATCTGTTAGGTTTCATGTATTTTATTTTGGGGGTAAGTGCTCTTTAAAAAAAATCTGGCTGTGCTGGGTCATAGTTGTAGCATGTGGGATTCAGTTCCCCAACCAGGAGTTGAACCTGGGCCCCCGACATTGGAAATGTGGAGTCACAGCCACTGGACTTCCAGAAAAGTCCCCTAGGCTTTGTGAGCCTCTTAATAGTTTTGGTGCATGTTCTTTTTTTCAACCTTTTAAAAACGTAAAGCCATTCTTAGCCCACAGGGTATATAGACACAGGCTATGGACCAGATCCAGGCTGTGGGTTGCTTTATGGCCCTCTCTCTCAGCCACTGTAGGGTAGCTGTATTATTACTTCACTTTTCAGATGGAGAAGCTGATGAACAAAGGCCAAATAACTTAGCGAGCTCAGCACCCAGGAGGTGACAGAACCAGGGTTCCCATGGGCAGCTCCAGATACCACGTCACTGCACTGTGGTGTCCAGACGCTGAACCTATCCAACAGAGCTAGTGATTTACGCCCCAGCATCTCAGAGTTGGAGGAGCAAGATAGCCTGAAGATAGGGTGTAGGAGTGACCCCACAGACTTACAGCCCTCCAGGCTCCTCTGTCCATGGAATATCCCAGGCAGGGATACTGCAGTGGGTTGCCATTCCCTTCTCCAAGGGATCTTCCTGACCTGGGGATCGAACCCAGGTCACCAGCACTGTGGACAGATCCTTTACCATCTGAGCCACCAGGGATGCCCCGGTATGTGGTTTAAGAGTCTGTAAAAGAAGCCATTCCCCTGCAGTGCACTTTCCCCACACCCATGGGGTCTGGAGGTTTAGGGGAGGGTGAGACCCAAGGCCTCAGACACCATGTGTGACAGGTGGAGGCTGGAGGGAGACCTGGTCTGGTGCCCAGAAGGCTGGAGGGCAGGCTAGCCCAGGATGGGAGGCAGAGATATCCCAGTGTGCACCGTGAGCTGTCCCTGAACCTGGCAGGAGCCTCCACTTGTGTCTGCAGCCTGCTGTCAGGTGTCTTCTCATTCTAGAGCAAGGATGGAAGCTTTCAACAGGGAAGATGGACATCAGAATAAAAGGAAGGTGGAAGGAGAAACTGCAGTGGAAGATGAAGAAAACTGGAAGTGATATTCAAGGAAAGATAAACATACAGTAAACAGAGGCTATGGAAAAGGAATGTAAGACAAAAGAAAAATATTGGAAATATCAAGTAAATAACAAGTTTGAGAAGATCTTCATAAAGTCCTGTAAGAAGATGAAGAAAGGCAAAGGAAGAGAAGAAAACTCAAGGTTCAGGAGGTGCAACGTGAAACAGGCAGACTTCCAGAAAGAATAAAATGCAGGGGAGGAAGAAGGAGCAGGCCACCCCGGGTGAAAGGGCCCCCAGCCCACAGAGTGATTACTTCAGGGACTCAGACCAAGACACAATGCTGGGGAAAAAATCTGCATGTGAAGAAAAGATTCTAAAGGGTTCGCCAGAGGCAGAATTTAAAAAAAAACAAAAAACAAAAAACAAAAACACACAACCCAAACAAGCTAGGGAGTGCAAGTGTCATCAGGGTTTTTAACAGCAGTGCTGTGAGTTAGAAAACGATGCCCCAGTGCCTTTAAGATTCCAACAAAAAAATGATTATTCCAGTTTGGAATTCGTTATCTCAAACTACCAGGATGTGTTCAGATATAAAAGTTCTCAGAAAGTTTACCTCTTAGGTGCATTTGTCAAGGAGTGACTCTTCCCAAAGTGAGGTGTCCTTCAGTCACCTGTCAGTCCAGGGACAGGACGGGAGGGAGCATTGAATGGAGGTGGAGGATCAGGACCGGGTGGTCTCTGCCGGGAAAACTCGGACCCGCACCCTTCCCTTTGCGATATCGGTGTGGGGCCTGGCGGAGGGAGAGGAGGGAAGGGGCTGGCGCCTCTTAAATTTCAGGCTTCAGGCCGCCAGGGTTCTAGGAAACCTCAGTGTTGGCCCCTCACCCACCTCTGCCCCCAGCAGGCCACGGGCGCACCAGGTCCACCCGGGTGGGATGGGCAGTCTCCCTCCATCCTGGCGACAGCAGCTGGTCCCCACCACCCCCACTCCCCAGCATGGTTGCATACTTAAGAGTCATCTTTTATGGCATCCTACTCCAGTATTCCTGCCTGGAGAAGCCCATGGACAGAGGAGCCCGGCGGGCTAGTTTGTGGGGTCTCAAAAGAGTAGGACAGGAGTGAGCGACTCAGCACACATGCACTTGAGCCTCAGCTGGAGCGTGAATATTAATTCGCTGTTTTTTGTGCCAAGTCAAGGTGCGCCCCTTCCTCACCTGGGTCGTGATTTCGCCCCAGAGAGGAACCAGGTGTGTCCGGGGTTGCTCGTGGGTCCCAGCCGCCCGTCCCCCAACCAGGGCGCACCTGGGGCTGCGGGGGGCGGGGGTGGACAGCAGTCCTCGCGGAGTCCCCGCCGTCACACAGCATGGACTGCAGAGAGACGGATGGGGAAGGAGAGGGACGGGGGCGCGGGGCGAGTCTGCAGTCAGGGACTCCTGTCTCGTGCTCAGTGGGCGGGGGGAGGGGGTACGCCTTTCTCCCGCGGTTCCGCAGACCCCCGAGCCCTAGTGTGGCTAAGCGGTGGACAAAGCGCTGTGTTCGGGGCCCCTGGGGCCGAGGCTCCAACAGGCGTGATCCCGCGTAGAGTCACCATCTGGGAGGCGCTAGGCGGCCGGCGAGGGGGTGGTTTGCGCCGGGGGTGGGGCTGCTTTTGCGCCAAAGAGCCGGCGTGAGGTCCTCGGATGCTGGGGGTCCTGGATGCGCGGGGTGCCCGGATCCGCGGGTCCCTGGATGCTGGGGTCCCAGATGCGCGAGGGTCCTGGATACAACGAATGCTGGGGATCTCAAACGCTGGGGGTCCCGGATGCCCGGGGTCCTGGGTACGCGGAGCACCTTGCTCTGGTGTGGCCCGGATTGGCCACAGAGCTCACTGGTTCCTCAGAGCAGGCCGCGAGGGGCGGGCTGAGCGCGCTGCTGGCACGGTTTCCACACAATCTTTTAAAAACATCTGATTGCTCGTTTTTTAACGGGGTTGCTGACCCAGAAGTGGCAGCGACTCGAGAGGCCTGGATGGAGTACCAGCCACTCTGAGGTCCGCCGGGGAGGCCTTGGTTTGTACCCAGTCAGCAGACAGAGGATCCTCTAGAGGCCACAGGGCATCCGTGCCGTGTCGCTTCTCCCAGGGGCTTCCCACCAGATGGCTCAGGTCAGCCGCACCTGCTGCCCCTTCTGCAAAGTCCATCTTTCTCCGCCTGGTTCCGTTCTGGTCGTGTTTTGTGCCTGTAGACTGCGCCCCCGTCCCCATCACAGGCGGGCCGGCCCCCACCTCCCACCCCAGTACAGAGGAGGGGCTAGCCTTGCAGCCACGCTTGGGCACAGTGGGTGCTGAAGGGCGGCCCTTCTTACAAAATTTCAGTTGACAAGCTGCAGAAGGAAAATCATGCCCTTTCCCCAGAACTTGAAAGAAAAAAAAAAAAAATCTGTATTAAAGTACTAGCTGTTGTCTGGGGACCTGTCTGGGTACACTTAAGCTCACTCCTTTGGGTGAAAAAACTGTGTTCTGACAACCTGGTAGCTGGTGAAGCAGCTCCAGGCCCCACAGTTTGGAAGTCTTGTGTTTGTTGGTTGGGCACATTCACATACGTGCACACAAACACACGACCTGGTGTGCCAGAAGGGACCAGGTTTACCCGCTGGCAACATGGGGGACATTTCCAGTGACACGGGGGAGTATGAGTCAGGAAAGAAGCAGGTCGCCTTTGTAACTGAAGTCAGCTTTGTGGTAGATTATGTGGGTCCCTGCTAAGTTGTGTCCAACTCTTTGCGACCCCACGGACTGTAGCCCAGTAGGCTCTCTCCATGACATTTCCCAGGCAAGAATACTGGAGTGTGTTGCCATTTCCTTCTCCAGGGGTCTTCCTGACCCAGGGATAGAACCTGAGTCTTCTGCATTGGCAACTGGATTCTTTACTACTAGCATCACCAGGACAGATTATAGAAGCTCTCAAATCTAGATATTTGTGAAAAAGCAAACCTTCTGAAATAAGAGGTGTTTATTTAAATGCCCTTTTGTCTTTCTCCTTCTCCCCTAGCCTAGTGATGTGGCCCAGAACTCCACTTCGTTGAACTGAATCTCTGAAATAATCATGTGGTCAAACTTTCAGTCAGCATGCAACCGAAGGCCACAGCCACTCAGTGACCCTGTGGGGAGAGGCTGATGGATGCACACGGTAACACGCAGGAAACAGGGGAGGAGGCAAAGAAGATTCTAGAGAGCTTTTTAGAGGTGATAGAAAGTGACTACATTTTGGAATTAGGATGTGTAAGTAATGGCTTTCTGGACAATTCTCATTCTTTTTGGTTTAAATATCTTTCTGCTTTAGACTTGAAAAAATATTTTGGGCCAGATTATTTTGTGAAAAGAATAAAGAATACTAAATTTTCCCCATAAGGGGGAAACATCTTAATACAACAAATATATCTGAAAGTTCATCCTCTTGGAGTATTCACATTCTGCCCACCTGGTCCTTACCTGTATGCGCACATAACTGGTATATAAATACAATTACATTCATATTCCACTTTTGCACTGATAGAGCATAAGTATTTTTTACATAGTTCCTCTGAGTATTGTTGATTACATAAACTATTTCTGTAGTTTACTATGACTTCTTAAATTTTTTTAAGCATAAGGTCATTGGGAAAAGGCCTCCCTTGTACTTTACTCATTGCTGCTGATTATTTTAAGATTAAGACTCGCCTGTAAAATACGTGTCTGTGCCAGTCTTAAAAGAGAACAAAACAAAACCCCAGCCCCCAAACACAAAGGATCTTCTCCACAGGAATTGTAGAAACAGCACTATTCCCTCACCCACGCTTCTTCACATGGTCAGTATTGATTGGCATCAGCAGTGGACAAGACAACTCAGGGGACACATGGTCACAGAGCAGTCAGGGAGCCTGGATACCGGCAGGCGCACCTGCACCTTTGGGTGACACGTGACCCAGGGGATGAGAGGGCTGCAAACTCAGGGCTGTGGTGCAAGGAGGCTGAAGGAGCTGCCATCCACCTCGGTGGTGTGGGGAGATGTCTGGAGGGGTTGGACTTGAAATTGGGGTGGAGAATGGTTTGGGAAAGACAGAAGACATTCAACTCTCAGAGACTAAGAGGAGCAGTTCCTGAGGAAAGACCTGCACTGGGAGAACAGTGGGTACTGTGGGTGGTCTCCCTCAGTGCAGGTGCAGAGTCCACGCAGGGAATCGTGCCCCAAAAAGCCAGTAGCAGCTGGAGCTGGATCATGCAGCCTCGAAGCTTTATTTGTTTTTTTTTCGAAGCTTTATTTAAATGGGACTCACAGATGGTTTGTAAGTAGGTGTGTGACTTCAAAATGGAGCTTTAAAATATAAATCTGAGTGGTTTTGTTCCAGATGGGCTGAACAGGGCCCAGCCTGCAGGCAGAGAACACAGTCGAATGGCCAGCGAGCAGGTGGCAGAAACAAATGTGAGACTTGCCAGCAGAGAAATGGGCTGAAGAGGGGACATGATTTGGGATAGAGGGGAAGGGGTGGTGGTCGTTCTGAGGTTTTGAAGGAGGCCCATCAGGAGCAGCATCCAGCCCTGGCCAACCCTCTGTCAGCTTTGGCTGTGCTCTGTCTGGGATCCAGGTGGGGCCCTGAAGACCAGGGGCACGTCCTTGATCACAGATCAGACTAGGTGTGGACAGGCTATCAGAAAACTCTAAAGGGAGGAGAGAAAAGGACAGGGACTCTGGGAATGGCCACATGTAATGGGAAGAGAGAGAGGGACCAACAGGGCATGTCTAGGAGCTAGACCTCGGGGCTGCAGGGGTCCATCTCTGCCTATCAGCGGGATTTCCTTTGCCTCCACCCTCAAATCCCTACACCAGCTGACATGGGACAGCCTAACTCCAAATGTCGAATGCCAAGCCTAGTGACAGATTCAAAGAATCTCAGGGCTGGAGGGGACCCTGGAGGTGACAGTCAGATGAGGACCAGGGGAAGCTGCTGCCTGCCAGCCAGGTCATTCCCTGGATCTCTGGGGAACTGGGATGGTTTCTGGCGCTCAGGCCACAGGGGCTCAGAGTCTGCCTGCCTTCAAGCACTGGCGAAAGAACTGAGCAGTGCCACCAGAGACTGTCTGGCTTGAAACATCTAAAATATTAACTATCCATCCCTTCACAGGAGATTGGAGGAACCCTGGCAGATACAGCTGGCTACCTAGCTAGCTGTGCTCCTATTGTGAACAGTCAGAACTTTCTCTTTCGACCTGGGCAGATTGCGATGCTTTAAAAAAGCACCAGGAATGCTTTTTGGGAATCAGAGTTTTCCATCATGTGACTTGGCCAGATTCCAGGGAATTTATTCATCGACAGAGGAGTTGGATAGAGGACAAGCATAAACACAACCCTCAGACCTCACTTTTGTCCATGCTCATCTCTTGTGCTTTGAGCCAGCACAATGAAAGTGCTTCAATAAGCAGGGTCAAGTAGGATGGACCAGAGAGAATGTGAAAGCCAGATTATGGCTGTGATTAGAGGCTGAATGCCCTTGGTCACGCGGCGTGAACTAAGACCACCTTTATTATAAACAGCCGCCTGGCTCTTGGAGGCATAGAATAGATGACGACTGCATTTTAAACTGTTTTGTTCAAATGAATGAAGCACAGTCATTTTGGAAAACAGGGAGGCAAAATTTTGAAAGAGCTGAAAAGGTTTTCAAATGCTTGTTATTTTTAACATTCCTGAGGGACTTGGGTCACTTGCCTAGAGAATCCCATGGACAGAGGAGCCTGGTGGGCTATAGTCCACGGGGTCGCAAAGAGTCGGACACAACTGAGTGACTTCACTTTCTTTTCTTTCTTTCTGGGTCACTTTAGTCCCCACGAAGTATAGGAACTGATGCCCTTTTACTAGTTTAGAAGCATTGGGTTGTTTGGCTTTGAATCCATGTGTAAGTGAGAGTTGGTTCATTTGGGAAGTGTGTCCACCAAGCTATCTGGAATTCGCTGGAGTGACCTTGGGTGGGGAGGTGTCCTCCCGTGGGAGTGCTGGTCTCTTTGGGAAGCAGAGGGACAGATACATCACAAGTCTCAGTGCAGTTTGTGTCTTTTGATCAGTAATTCCACTTCTACAAATGTGTCCTAATGAAACAGGGATGTGGAAGAGATTTATGAACAACATACACTATTTAAAATAGTCAAAAACTGGAAATAATTTACATGTCCAACATATAGATTCTGCTTAAACAAATTATCATATATTTATATGGTAGAAAGTCAAGAAGCCTTTAAAATTATGAATTTGAAGAAAATGTATTAACCTGAAGAAATGTTCATAATATAGTAGGAAAAAATATCAGAATAAATATGATCACTTAGAAAATATCTATAAAAATAAAAATGTTAGCAAAGATTTATCTCTGGGTGGGATTTTAAATGTCCTGTACATTTTTCTTCCTGCTTTGGTCTTTGTACTTTCAGTATCACGTGTCTTGGTATAGATTTTTTTCCTTTGACTTGAGCTTTATTGGGCTTTTGAAGCTATGGGTTGGATCTTTGATTAATCCTGGCAAATTCTCAGCTGTGTCTTTTCAAATATTGTCTCTGCTCCTCTCTGTTCCCTGTCCTCCTGGTTACTGATTAGGCATACCTGGGACCCTCCGTCTCTGTCCTCATGACATGGAACCTCTTTTTCATGCTTCCCATTTCTGTGACTCTCTGAGCAGCATTCTAGTCATCCCTTCAACTGTACCTTTAGTATTTCTTCAGCTGTGTGTTAAATCTATTCATTGTCTTAAATTTCAACTATTATTTTTTAAAATTTCTAGATCTCCTATTTGGCCTTTAGTTTTATAATTTCTTGTTCTCTGCACTGACTATTAACCTTGCCTTTTAATTCTTTAGGCATAGTAGGCATAATTCAATTATTCTCTGATAAGTCTAGAATCTGAATTCCTTGTAAGTCTATTTCTGCTTTCTGTTGTTTCTGTTTAACCTCACTCATGGAGCCTCATTTCATTTCTTTTTTAAACTTTTATTTATTTATTTTTTTGCCACGCAGCTTGTGGGATCTTAGTTCCCTGACCAGGGATTGAACCTGCGTGCCCTGCTGTGGAAGTGTGGAGCCCTGGGGTGAGGACCTGAAGGAGAGGTGACCAGAGGGGCACAGGAGCCCATGGATGAGGAGTTTAGCCCCAGAGCTGGTGGCACTTTGACCCACTCAGGGGAAACTCGAAGTCTGTCTCAGTAGAGCTGGTTTTACAGAAGGAATCCCCTAGCCTGGCCAGGAGAGAGTGTCTCTGAAACCATACCATCCACTGCTCCAACCTGTGTCAGAGGAAGTTTAGACGGTTCGAGCAGAACCCAAGCTGGACCCAGCCCATTTGAAGTGCAGGGGCGGGGATGAGGGGGTGCCCCTTCCAGGTGGCCCTGCCTGTCCTGCCCATCCCTCAATCCATGGGGGACCTGGCAAGACAGAGGCTGGGCGGGACAGTCTCAGGGTGTCCATTCCTGGCCCTCGGGCCTCCTGCGGTCCCACTCCCCTCCATACAGAGGCCACGGATCACTTCTCATCAGGGATAGTGTCTCAAGGCAAAGCTTAGATGGTGAGTGGAGAAAATCTTGAGTCCTGGAACACAGGGGAACAGGGAAGGACTGTTCCAGCTTCAGCTAGGTTTGCCAAATGGGTCAACTCCAAAATGTGAGGGTTCCTGGTGGCTGTTTTGTGTCTCATCCAGACTAAATCATCTGAGTATGGAGGCGGTCTCGGAGACCTGGCTGTGCAGACATACCAGATGGAGATTCTCCTGTTGTGTTAATGGTTAAAGAGCTAGTTTCTTAACCATGCCTTCAGCGAGGCTGAGAAGGGATGTGCCTTCCAAGCAGGCACTACCAGCCAGCTCCACACAGTCATCCTTTCATCATGTCAGTGGGTCGCTGTTTATGATATAAAACACAGTCTGCCATGGAGTGTGGCCCCACATACATCATCAGGAAGGTAAAGTTATTCGTAAAAGATGAACCAGGTGGGACAAGGTACAGTTTTTGGGACAAGGACTGATGAGATGCAGGGGAGGTGCGAGGTGATGTGTGATAAGCACCAGGCTCAGCATCACCACTGTTCACTAGCTTGTAAATAAGGAGCCACTGGGACCCTGTGCTGTCGTCCAGCCACGGCTGCACAGAACCCGCCTCTGCAGTCAGTGTAGGAACAGTGTGGACATCTTAAGGCCCTGTCCCAACCAGTACCCATGTGTGCAACCACGACACTGTCACTCACACCTCCAAAAGCAAACAGGCTACCCACAAAGAATGGTTAGGAGACTTGAGGAGTTTTATTTTGTACTGTTAAAAAAATGTAGGTCATGGATTCATCTGTATAAATAAGTTTTCTGGCAACAGTAGTTAACTTTTAACCTCCCATTCAAAAACTTCACAACTTCAAGCATTTGAACTGCACTTAGAGATTTTCCAACGCTGGCTTCAGTTGTATATGGTACATTTTCACAGTAATTAACTGACTCATAAAGTCGAAGAATTTCTTTTAAAGTTCAAATCTTTACTAGTATGTAAAGGACAAATTTGCACTCTTTTGATCAGTATCCACTTTAATAGGACTATTTGCTTCATTTTTCCTGAAAGATAGTAAATGGGGAAAAATAGGCATATCTGTACAATTCATATCAAAGCACAAAATGCCATTTAAAAAATAAATACCTAAGGCATACTTGTCACACTTTTACTCAGTTTCCTTGGCCATTCAAACTTTTCTCAAGGGTCCGCCTCTTGCAGGCTCTCCTGCCTGCCTGCCACATCTCTGCCCCTGGAGGGTGGCTGCTCCTCAGTTGTCATGAAGGGTGTGGTTTGATGTCCTGGGCTTCAGAGACCTGTCAGAAACTCAGTGACTGTATGGAATCTTTTTTTAGTACTGTTTGGCAAATATCCCAAATGAAATTCAACTCTAAGTTAAAGTCTCAAACAGAGATAAGACTAAGAGCTTCTAGACTTGCTGGGCGGTCCAAAGCCTCGGGGGGCATAGGGCTGGAAAACCGTTGACCCCAACCTGAAGTGACACAGACCCTCTGCCTTCCCACAGCAGACACCACAGCCCACACCAGGCCGCAGCATCTCCGGGAAGGCCGCTGGGCTCTGGGCGCGCAGGCTGCTGGGAGAATCTTTGGAGGCCCCCGGCCCCTGTGCCCCCTCCCGTCTCGGATGCGCCCCTCACTACCTCACAGCGCTAGGAACAGCAAGCACTGACACACGGACCCGACCCTCGCTCGCCCCCTCCACCCGCTCCAGCCCCTCCCGCCTCCAGGCCGCCCCCCGCCGGTGAGCGCCCTGGGCCTGGACGCTGGGCCGCCGCTAGATGGCCAAGTCACCGGCCCTGGCCCGGCCGCCGCTGGACTTACTGGCCTTGCTGGACCGGCCAGGGTCTGCGGGGGGCTCTGGGGGCGCGTGCAGCTCCACGGCCGTCACCGCCCCCTCCCCGTCGCTGTCGCCCGAGCTCCCCGCCGCGCCCTCCGGAAGGGACTGCTGGGGGCCACCGCCGGGGCTCTCGGCTGCAGGCGGCGTCAGCGCGGGCGGAGAGGGCTTCCTAGCCGAAGTCTGCGGCTCGGCCTCACGGTTGGCCCAGTTCTGCGCCGGGGCGCGCAGGCCCTGGTTGCCGCCGCCACCGGGGGTGCCGGGGGTCCCGGGCAGGGCCGCGGGCGGGGGCGGCTCGGGGTAGCCTGGGGCAGACGCCTGCCCCAGGGAGGAGGCAGAGGGCGCGTAGTAGGGCGGGAACCCGATGGTGACGGCGGGCGGGGCGGAGTTGGGGGGCAGGAGGAGGGGGCTCCCCCCCACCGGCTTTACGGACCCCGCCCTGGAAACAGGGGTGTCCGGGCGGAAGGGGCTGGTCATCCCCTGTTTCAGCTTCTTCCAGCCCAGGTGGTAGATCTCCAGCACGTTGAGGAGCAGGGACACGCAGGCCACGGCCAGCATGAAGAGGATGAAGATGGTCTTCTCCGTGGGCCGTGAGATGAAGCAGTCCACCGTGTTGGGGCAGGGCCAGCGGTCGCAGCGGTATAGCGGCTTCAACTGGAAGCCGTACAGGAAGTACTGCCCGGCGATGAAGCCCACCTCGAACAGCGTCTTGAAGATGATGTTGAAGACGTAGGTGCGGAGCAGGGCGCCAGCGATGCGCACCTTGCCGCGGTCGTCGCGCACCGGGGCCGGGTCCTGGTGCCCCTCCGGGCCGGCGGCCTTTGGCGGCTCCTCCTCACGCTCCTTCCGCTTCTCTTCCATGCGCAACAGGTGCAGCACGTGGCCCAGGTAGATGAGCGTGGGCGTGGACACGAAAATGATCTGCAGCACCCAGAATCGCACATGCGAGATGGGGAAGGCGCGGTCGTAGCACACGTTCTCGCAGCCGGGCTGCTGCGTGTTGCAGGTGAAGTCCGACTGCTCGTCCCCCCACACCTCTTCGGCCGCGGCCCCCAGCACCAGAATCCTGAAGATGAACAGCACCGTCAGCCAGACCTTGCCGATGACAGTGGAGTGCTCCTGGGCGTTCTCTAGGAGTCTCCCCAGGAAGCTCCAGTCGCCCATCGCTTCAGACTGCTAACCTGCAGGAGAACAGGCTCGTTACTAGGCCTAGGCCGGCTAGGCGAGCCGAGGGCACGGCCCCCGGGCAGCCCTGGGCCACGATGTGCGTGGGATATGCTGTCATGGGGAGCTGTGCTCACCCTCCCCAGCCGGAACCCTCCAGGGAAGGTTGTGAGTGTCCATGCGGGTATGCAGGAGCAGGTGTGTATGTACATGCACAGGTGTGTGTACATGCCCAGCTGTGCATGTACATGAACACGTGTGTGTGCAGGCACAGGTGTGTGTATACATATACATGTGTGCATGTACAGCTGTGTGTGTGCATGCATACTTGCAAGAGCAGGTCTGTAAGTGCATGTACAGCTGTGTGTACATGCACAGGTGTGTGTGCATGTACAGCTGTGTGTGTACATGTACAGGTGTGTGTGTGTACATGTACAGGTGTGTATATGCACATGTGCAGGTACAGGTGTGTGTATGTGTGCAGCACAGGTGTGTTTGTATGTGCATGTCCAAGTGTGTGCACATGCACAGGTGTATGTTCATGCAAGGTGTTTGTACATGTACAGGTGTGCATGTGTGTATGTGTGCAGACACAGGTGTGTGTATACATGTACAGGTGTGTGTATGTACATGTGAAGTCACAGGTGTATGTATGTGCATATACATGTGTGTGCACACATGTATAGGTCTGTGTGTACATTATAGGGGTGTGTGTGCACATGTGCAGGCACAGGTGTGTGTGTACATGTATAGGTGTATGTGTATGTGTGCAGGCACAGGTGTGTTTGTATGTATATGTCCAGGTGTGTCTATGTATATGTATGGGTGCAAGTACAGGTGTGTGTGTGTGTGTGCACAGATGCAGGCACAGTTGTGAGCATGCCTGTGTCTTTTCCTGAGCAGGGTTTGGTAACTATCCCCAGCACCTGTGGCCCTGAGCAGAGGTCATGCTGCACAGGTGCCAGCAGGAGGGAGGCAACCGCAGGCCACGAGGAGGGCTGCCTGAGGGAAGCCCCCGCCCCCTCCGGTCCTCGTCGCTCTGCACACAGCTGGGCCGATTCCTAACCTGACAGCTGGTGTCGTTCAGAAAGAAGGGCCTCGTGAGGTCTCGGGTGACTGCCGAAGGCCCGAAGGCCGGCGGGTGATAGGAGGGTCGATGGGTTGGGGGGAGGACAGAAAGGAACACGTTGTGAAAATTAAACAGAGCAGGACTGGTGTGCGTGCAGACGCAGGGAGGACGGACCCTGGGCGCGGGGCCCTAGTCTGTCCTTCCCGAAGGAAGGGGCCTGTGTCCCGCGCCCGTGGGGCCGGACTGTGGGCTGCAGTGCTGGGGCAGGGCAGCCGCATGGCCCAGTGTCCTGCGGAAGGACGGGCTGGAGGGAGACCAGCTGGAGAGGTCTCCCAGCCGCTGGAGGGAGACCAGTTGGAGAGGTCTC
Organism: Bubalus bubalis; assembly: GCF_019923935.1. Classification (NCBI taxonomy): domain Eukaryota; kingdom Metazoa; phylum Chordata; class Mammalia; order Artiodactyla; family Bovidae; genus Bubalus; species Bubalus bubalis. The sequence continues at coordinate 53,611,137 of NC_059169.1, forward strand.
CTAGCCGGGAGGGTAGTGGAGGGTCCAACTACGGGGGGAGGGCCAGGGCTGAGCCTGGACGAAGGCAGGGCCCTGGGTTGGGGCCGCGCGTGCTCCGGGGAGCGTATGCTCTGAAATCTTGTTTTATCTGTTATCTGTATTACTGTTTTCCCCTGAGTCTTCTGGGAAAAGTGACTTCTAGGAAATTCTAACCTTAGGGGTAGAGAGTCAAACAGCAACCCCAGCTTCCCCAGACCAGACCCCGTAGGGCAGCAGGTGCGGGGGGGCGGGCGGGGGGAGGGCGGCGCACCTGTGAGGGCCCCCCCAGAGGCCAGAGAATGGCCCGAGGGGCTGGACCCGCGGAGTTGGGGACGCCGGCGGGCTTCGGGGGAGCCGGTGACTAAGGCGTCCACTCGTCCACTCCGGGAGAAGAAGCAGAGAAGAGGCCCTTTGATCTCACGACAAGGAGGCCACGGACGCCCTTCCAGTGACCCGGCCGCGGGCCAGGCCCGGGGAGCACGTGGGGCGGGTTGGAGACCCGAGGGTGAGGGGGACCTGTCAACCTGGGCCCCGGAGGAGGATGGGCGGTGGGGGCTCCTGTCGCCCAGAGGAGGGAGGGGGCGGGGGCGATGGGGGAGGGGCGGGGCAGCTGCAGGGAGATGAGACTCCTCTCCCCAGTTAAGAGGGCGTCTTTCAGGCTAGGACAGGCCCTGAGCTGCAGAAGAAGAGTTTGGAATGTGGGAACAGAGCAGTCGAGCCGGGGTGCCCTGGAGAAGCCGGGAGCTGGGAGCTGGGGGTGGAGGAGGCGGGGCTTGAGGAGAACCCGGGCATAACAAGGCTCTCAGAAGGCAGCAAGCCTGCGGGGCTGGGCAAGTGAGGACTGAGCAGAGGAGACCCCAGTGGGGAGGGGGTGGGGGGGGTGGGAGGTAGAGGTGGGGAGGGGAGTGGGGGTCGGGAGGGGGGAGGGGGTGGAGGGTGGGGGTGAGACTGGGTGGAGCAGGTCAGAGATCTGGTTAACGGGAGGCAGGTGGACCACAATGGTCAGTGACCAGAACCTGGGCTCTGACTCCAGGTGAGTTGGGAAGATACTGGGTGGGGGGAGGGGGTTGAACAGCTGTGATACAATCCTACGTCTTTATGGGACCAGTGGTACTGGTGCTGAGAACTATCTCCAGGGCAAGGGTGAAAGCGGAGGGTCAGAGGGTGGAGGGTGCGGGGGGGGGGGGGGGGGGGGGAGGGGCGCAGAGGACGAACAGTTTTGTTTAGGAACGTTCAGCCTGAAATGTCTATTAGGCACGCATTAGAGGTCAAGTCATCATGGACCTCCTCAGTGCCCTGAGACAGCACTGAGGAGGTCTTCTAAGGACTGGGATGGGGACGGGGGCGGGGGTGGGGGTGGGGAGGGCAGCGCAGAGGGGCTGGAGATCAAGCCAGGTGCTCCAGCATCCAGAGGACCATAAGCTGCCCATCTGAAAATGCCAGTTTTAGTTGAGACTCTAGAACGAACAAGAGCAAAATGTACAATTTGCATTGCACTAGATTCCCTTTTGTAACAGACTGACACTAGAAACACTCCTATTTGGTTTATAAATTGGAGGCAATAGAATGACCAGGCATATTCATTCCGTGTTTTCTTGTGATTTCCTGGAACACCACAAGTAGGATCTGGATACTGACGTGCAGGCTAAACCAGAGAGTTCTATGTTTAACTAGTAACGTTTGCCAGGGTTTGCCAGGGTTTGGCATGGGCAGTGGTGGCCCTAATGCTATTTTTTTGCAATCCCTGACTTGGTACAAAGCTAAAAGGACTTGGTAGGCTGTGAAAAGTGGGTTTGGTATAGTGAAAAGTGGGCTTATCTGGTTATCTTTTTAGCCATTGGAAAGACTGTTTCTTTCGCTTTTTTTTTCATATTTTACATGCCTATTTCCAGCTCTCACACTTAAGACAGTAATTTCTAGATGCCAAGAGACCTAGACTATGGTATTACGTACCTACATGCATACTGACTCAATGGGCATCACCGACTCAATGGACTTGAGTTTAAGCAAACTCTGGGAGATGGTGAAGGACACGGAAGCTTGGGGGGCTGCAGTCCATGGGGTCACAAAGAGTCAGACATGACTGAGCAGCTGAACAACAATGCATGCTATGTCGCTTCAGTCGTGTCCAACTGTTTGTGACCCTATGGACCATCGCCTGCCGGGCTCCTGTGTCCATGGGATTCTCCAGGCAAGAACACTAGGGTGGGTTGCCATGCCCTCCTCCAGGGGATCTTCCCAACCCAGGACTGAGCTTGCGCCTCGTATGTCTCCTGCATTGGCAGGCGGGTTCTTTACCTCTCAGTTCAGTTCAGTTCAGTCGCTCAGTCGTGTAGGACTCTTTGCAACCCCATGAATCGCAGCACGCCAGGCCTCCCTGTGCATCACCAACTCACAGAGTTCACTCAGACTCATGTCCATCCAGTCAGTGATGCCATCCAGCCATCTCATCCTCTGTCGTCCCCTTCTCCTCCTGCCCTCAATCCCTCCCAGCATCAGAGTCTTTTCCAATGAGTCAACTCTTCGCATGAGGTGGCCAAAGTACTGGAGTTTCAGCTTCAGCATCATTTCTTCCCAAGAAATCCCAGGGCTGATCTCCTTCAGAATGGACTGGTTGGATCTCCTTGCAGTCCAAGGGACTCTCAAGAGTCTTCTCCAACACCACAGTTCAAAAGCATCAATTCTTCGGTGCTCAGCTTTCTTCACAGTCCAACTCTCACATCCATACATGACCACTGGAAAAACCATAGCCTTGACTAGACGGACCTTTGTTGGCAAAGTAATGTCTCTGCTTTTCAATATGCTATCTAGGTTGGTCATAACTTTTCTTCCAAGGAGTAAGTGTCTTTTAATTTCATGGCTGCAATCACCATCTGCAGTGATTTTGGAGCCCCCCAAAATAAAGTCTGACGCTATTTCCACTGTTTCCCCATCTATTTCCCAAGAAGTGATGGGACCAGATGCCATGATCTTAGTTTTCTGAATGTTGAACTTTAAGCCAACTTTTTTACTCTCCTCTTTCACTTCCATCAAGAGGCTTTTTAGGTCCTCCTAGCACCACCTTTATCATACTTATCACACCTTTTTATAATTCTAGTCTGACTCTTTAAAGAGGAAATAGAACTGAAAATAAGTTTCTTAAAATAACAAAAGATTCATTCTTCTTCTGCTCTTTGGAGATGACCCCAACACATAGCTTTGGAATCCCAAGAGCAAGATGGAAGCCAGGCCTGTAAGAGCCTGCATAGAAAAGATCAACCACAGAGACAAGCATGAAAGAGGAAAAAGCTGAACCTCCAAAGTTTCACACTGACTAACGGGACACTTGTTCTCCAGAAGAAAGGGACTGACCACAGCAAGAGGCAGGACACCCAGTGGCAGTGGCTGCAGACACACTTCACGCTTCAAAGGACAAGTCCTCCAGCTTCATTCTTCATATTTGTCACAACAATTTATTTTTATTTCTTGCATATGAAGTTTAGGCAGAACTTGTCAAGTTCCACAAAAATCTGAGACACAGGTTTGATTGGAATTGCCTGGAATTCACAGATGAGTCAAATTTACCTCTCTACAATCTAGTGCTCCCACTGCTGAGCACTACTGCTCCATAGATGAAGGGCATCTTTATGCCATTAGGATGCTGTCCCAAAAGGTCTTACACACCTTTTGTTAGACTTATTCCGAGATAACTTTGTAGTTGTTCTAATTCTTCATTCTAAATAGTTGTTTTCATTATAATTTCTGAGTAGTTGTTATCGGTACCTAGGAACCTTATTCCGAGAAGGCAATGGTAACCCACTCCAGTACTCTTGCTTGGAAAATCCCAGGGACGGAGGAGCCTGGAGGGCTGCCATCTATGGGGTTGCACAGAGTCAGACACGACTGAAGCGACTTAGCAGCAGCAGCAGGAACCTTATTTCTGTATATTGATCTTGTATTCAGCAACCTGGCAGAAAACCCCTCCTAGATGGACCAGTCGGGAGAGTCCTTTGGATTTTCTGTGAAAGACGCAGAATCCTATCCTCTTAAGGAGAGATGTGTCTCTTCCTCTTCTAATTTGAATCCCTGTTTTTTCTTTTTCTTGTCTTCTTGCATTGGCTTGGACTTCTGGTACAATGTTGAATGGTGACATTTTCCCTGGTTTCAATCTGAAAATGATGCTTCTGAAGTTTTATCATCGAGTGTGATGTTTCAACTTGTATCAGGTGGAGAAATTTTCGTTCAGGCTTTGATTTGTTTTCTAAATCATGAATGAATATTGGATTTGGTGGAATGCTTTTTTCTCTGCATCTATGGTGACTTTTAGATGGTGAAGCATCTTTTGGGTCATGACTTTAATATATGATCAAATTAAACTGGCTACAACTTTATTTTAGATTATGTGTTTGTTCATACTTGAGATTGATCTTATTGTTTTTTGTACTGTCTTGGATTTTGAAAAGAAAGTTATTTTAAAATTCTTTGTGTAAAAAGCTTGTATAAAAATGTCCAATAGGCTGCACTCACCCTCTGTGATGGCCCACACTCTGTCTCTGGAGTGTGCTTCTCTCTGAATCTGAATAAATCTACTTCTTATCTAAAAAAAAAAAAAAAAAAAAAAAGAATGTCCCATGAAAGCTCTTGGGCTTAAAGTCTTTTTGTTTATTTTGAGTGGTTGGGAGGACTAGATCACAAATTCAATCTCATTATCTGTTATTAACAGAAGTAGGTTTGCTAAAGTCATTTTTGATCATTTATATTTTTTAGAGAATTTTCCATTTCATCCAAGTTTCAAATTTATTGGCATAAAATTATTCATGGTATTTTCTTATGATGCAAAGACTCCATGATATCTGTAGTTAGATTCCTTTGTTTGGTTCCAAATATTGTTTGAGGCTGTTAAAGTATTAGTCTTGCTAGAAGTGTTTCTTTTAATAAAGAATCAATTTTGATATGCTTGAAAAAGAGTGAGAGTTTGTTATTTTTTCCAGTGTCTTATCATGTATACCGTATTCACAATACATAGAATACATCTACCAAAAACTCCTAAGGATCTTTTAAATAGATAATGAAGATTTTAGTGTTTACTGATGGCTTTGTAAATGACACATATGCAATTTAAGAGTATCCTTGACCTTAGTGTAAAATTATTTCTTATTATATCCAGGGGTTTCCCTTCCTAATTTTAAATGGAAATTTAACTTTTCAATAATCTGAAGCTCTGGCAGGAAATATCACTCTCATCCAGAACTGACTGATTTAGTGGAATTATAAAACACTAACTTTCCAGCTTCTTTATTAGTAATTCTAAAGCATTTCTAGGATTGTATATTTTACTGTCAAAGAAAAAATCCCAGAAACATGAAACTGTTTTAAATTCATATTTTAATTTCATTATCTTATTTATTCATTAAGAATATATGAAAACATTTATAATAGTTCCTGCCATCCATGTATTATTATTATTCTCACATCTTCTCTTTCACAGAATTTAATTACTTATGAATATGCAAAAAATCATGCTCCTAAATCTTTATTTGGTGAAGGTAAATATGGGTGACACTTTGATTTTTAGTCAAAGGGAAGGACTCACTAGTCTTTGTTTTTGACCTTCTGTAACATACAAACTTAGTGAGAGCTAATTTTAAGTCAAGAGCAATTTAAACAACTATGTTAAAGAACAAATGTCTTCAAGCTTGTATATTCAGGAATGGCAAGATTAAAAGTACACTTAAGATTTTAGCCACAGTATTTTTTCTTAAAATACTTGAATAAAATAAATATTCCCTCCAGATAGGAGTATCACATCACAGTTCCACAATTAGAATTCTAATATTAAGCTAGAAAGTTACCAGCTGGTCGTGCTTCAGTTCAGTTGACAGAAAACGTAGATAGTCTGCAGTGAAATTAGAAACATGACTGTCTTCCAAGGCTATTCATGCCACGCTGGGCACCCTCTCCAAGCCCTTCAAACAGTTCCCTGCCCACTGCCTCGTCAGCTCCTCCCGCCCTTTATTAAACCATGTTGCACATTTCTAGAATGAATTCTGCGAAAGACCTAAGAACACCATTAGTAATTTTCACTCACTCAAACATTTTATTTAGACATTATAGTGATGTGTTCGGAGGAGGCAATGGCACCCCACTCCAGTACTCTTGCCTAGAAAATCCCATGGACGGAGGAGCCTGGTAGGCTGCAGTCCATGAGGTCACTAAGAGTCGGACACGACTGAGCGACTTCATTTTCACTTTTCACTTTCATGCATTGGAGAAGGAAATGGCAACCCACTCCAGTGGGCTGCCGTCTATGGGGTCCCACAGAGTCGGACATGACTGAAGCGACTTAGCAGCAGCAGCAGCAGCAGCAGCAATGATGTGTTACTTTTAATGTACTTCAACATTAGCCCTCAAGGTTTTAATAACTGAATAGTGGGAAAAAAAAGTTGTCTCCCTCATGGCAGTGCACAACCTTCTGAAGGCTGGTTTGGGCCAAGAGTAAATAACAATCAAGGAAACTATAGGGTGTGACAGCTTCCTGTGTTCTGAGCAGCTCATCATGCCTGAAACACAAGGTCAGGATGTCTCAGTAGTACACCAGACAGTGACCTCATGAATGCAGTTAAAAGGTAATTTCCCTATGTAAATCCCAGTGACACCTTTCAGGAATCTTATTCATAATCCATGAAAGGAACATGGAATCGCAGCATCTTAGAGCTGGAAGGACCTTAGAAGTGGCCCTACTGTCATCCTCACTTTACAGATCAGAAAATGGATGCCCAGAGAGGTTCTGTGATTTCCCTGAGGTTGCACAGCACGCAGGGCTGAAGTTGGCATAAGAACTCCTGACTTTCTGCTCTGGGTCCCCGTCCACGTCACCTCATGGGATTAAGCACCACGCACATGGTCCAGATGACAACAGGTGCGTTTTGAGCTGTTTCTACCACACTTTAAAAGAAACGTGTAGAAACATGGGTTAGAGTATGTTTTAGGCTTTGCTCTTTTCTTCCAGTCCAGAATGTCTAAAATTGTCAAATATTTTTTATTGCTAACAACAGCCAGCTACCTCATCATATAAATTGGAATTGTCATTTTAAAGCAAATTCAGGTATTATCTTTATTCTTGCTTAGTGAACAAAACCGCACAGCCTTATAATTATGGCATTTTATTGTTCCATTTATATTACAGACACAAATTACATCTGTCAAAATGTTTTCTATGTTCTGCAGAAATAATAATTTATATAGTATAAATAGAATCTAAATTTTCTTATTCGAATCTATTTCTATTAGTACAAAGCAGAACTCTCTTCTCTGTTCTAGAATAAAAGATTCATTATAAAGCTAAGAGGAAATGGAGTTTCATGAACAGATGAACATTCAGGAGCTAATCATGTGATCTGAATGAAAAAAATTAAGTGATTTTTACATTAAGCATCATTTATCAATAGTCTGTTAACAGGAAACTTAAAGCAAGCCACAAACTTCAAATTAAAGAAAAGGTAAGAATGCAGAAACCTTACATGAACCATTAGTGTCACACTTTTGAAGACACAGAGATCCCAAAAAGCAAGCTGCTGCTGCTGCTGCTGCTGCTAAGTCGATTCAGTCGTGTCCGACTCTGTGCGACCCCATAGACGGCAGCCCACTGGAGTGGGTTGCCATTTCCTTCTCCAATGCGTGAAAGTGAAAAGTGAAAGTGAAGTCGCTCCATGTCGGACTCTTAGCAACCCCATGGACTGTGGCCCACCAGGCTCCTCTGTCCATGGGATTTTCCAGGCAAGAGTGCTGGAGTGGGGTGCCATTGCCTTCTTCGAAAAAGCAAGCATCATAGTACTAATCTAGTCCTCAAGATAAATTTTCCACCAGTGTAGGAATCAAAAGTAACATGAAAATCTATTGCTATTTTATTGCTTTTAAGAATTACATTGAAATTGCAAAAACATAGTGTTTTTAGAGACATGTGTATGCTATTTATGGAGAAGGAAATGGCAACCCACTCCAGTGTTCTTGCCTGGAGAATCCCAGGGACGGGGGGAGCCTGGTGGGCTGCTGTCTATGGGGTCACACAGAGTTAGACACGACTGAAGCGACTTAGTAGGTAATAGTAGGTATGCTATTTAGGGCCGCAGGTATTGGATTTTTTGCCCTCTTTAAGTTGGTAAATATTTATCAAGTGCTTATTACGTGTGTGGGACTGTGCTACACATGGAGTGACCAAAATAATCCAGACCCAGTCCACCCTCTTATCCAGCAGGAGAGGCAGGCTTGTCACACTGCTCAAAAGGTAGCACCACACGCGTTACACAGCGCTGGGCATGGCCTTGGAGGGTGGAGAGACCTGACACAGTACAGGGAGGAAGAGGGGGTACATTAAGATGGCAACTGAGTTTGGCTGAATTTTTTCCCATACAGACCCTGGGCAACCTCAAAGGCCTTCACACTGTCTAGAATGTTCTGGGAATATTTTAGTACATTACAAAGACTATGTGCTTATTGATATATTTATGTGCTGTACTGAGGTAAAATCCTAAAGCCATGTATGTCCTATTTATTCTGTGTTAGATGTGTGTTCAAGTAATGGTAACAAGTGAGGGGCAAATTAGATTTAAATTCTTGACTCGTGTGAGACTGTGTAAAATGGCTGTGACTATAAGTATTTTAAAGTTTCAAATGTGCAGGGTAAAAGTTACCTTAGTTAAGAAAATGAACACAAAATGTAAGAACGTTCAAAGAAATTATGTCAAAATTCTCTTTATCGTTGGCCAACAATGAAATCCTATTACACGCCATTATTATAAGGCAGCTTTAAGCCAGTTAGCATTTGCTGGTTGACACGAACAGCATTGTCTAATCTGTTACAGTTGTAAAGTTTCTGTGAATTACTTTTCACTACAAAACACGTGCACTGCCCTCAACAGATGCTTATCTCGGCAAGAACCAAACTGCTGAACCAGTGGAATCGGCGCCAGATTAGCTGAGGTTTACTTTGAATACACTGACCTTCGGGAAATAAGTCCGTTTTCCACTCTAATCTTTTAATGTCTGATTTGCAATACATTTCCCAGCACACGGAGGGCCTGCCAGCGAAGTGAAGCACATGTCATAAACCATCATTTTGAATTCTTGGGTGATTAAAAACCAAAGCACCATCCACTCCCCTGCTGTTGGCATATGAACATTTTTAAATGGCACATTTGGGCGAAACCTTGATTAAGCAAACCCTGGCGGACTGCCCTGGTCGCTGAAGTCCGTGTCGCAGCTGCTCTGGACCGAGAGGTCTGCCCACCGGGATGGAAGGGTCTCACCCGGCCCGACAGCGAGCACGTGCCCGCGTCCGCAGCCCCAGAGCGCGGCCCGAAGAGCGCAGACGCGGGACCAGCCCACTCTCCGCAAATTCTGCTGAAACCCGCCGCCAGGCGTACACGCGGCAATAAACGAGGCCGAGGCGCTCAGAGCCAGTCTGTCTTTTAAAAAACTTTGAGAGAGTTTCTTAAAGGAGCGCAGGCGAGCCAAGACCTTGGGGAAGAGCGGCTCGCGCCCCGCGGGAGTGCCGGCGCCACAGGGGCGCAGCCCAGGGAAAGGTCTGAAGCCATCGCCGGCCACCCCCCACACCCCGAAAAAGCCATCGCCGCGCCAAGCTCCAGAGTTCCCCAGGGAGTGCCCAAGTCGCGCCGACCGGCCCGCTGCTCCCAAACTTGCCCGGACCCTGAGGGATAGCCCGCAGCCCGCGCTTACCCGCCGCGCCGACCCGGTCGCTTCTCCCGCGGGCAGGGCTCGGGCCGCTCTGCTGGACACCAGGTCTCCGTGCGCTCGGCTCGACGCGTGCGCCCGGCCACCCGGGCTCCCCGCCCCGGCGCCATCCCCGCGCCCCGAGCTGCGCCCCGCGCCCGGGCCCCGCGCCCCGCCCCGCGCCCCTCCCCATCCCCCGCCCACACCCCACATCCCACACTCGCACCCCCCACCCTACACCCAGCGCCAGGGCCCCGCGCCCCGCCCCGCCCGGCCCCGCCCACATTACACATCACACATCCCACTCTGGCACCCCGCATCCTACACCCGCATCCCGCTTCCCGCCACTAGTTCACACGCCGAACTCCCGCATTCCACACCCGCATCCGCCCACTTCTCCCCGGCCAAGCTGTGGCTCCACGTCCCGCACCCCCCACCCCGCACCTCCCGCCCGCTCGCTTAGGGCAGTAGGGGTGCGGGTGTGGGACGTGAATGCGGGGTGCAGGTTCCACGCCGGGTGCGTGTTGCCTGGTCGCAGCGGCCCACGCTGTCACGGGGGCGGTAGTGGTGCCCTGGCCGGGGTCTATAAATAGCGCAGCGAGCCTGGCTCGCGTCAGACACACTTAATTCAGTCCAGGGCACTGGGATTCCTGTTGGTTTTTTTTTAAGAACAACCGAGTCTCTGGTTGCTTCCAGGGTTGCTTGATTAGCGCTCAGATCTGACGAGCAAGCTGCGCACCCCGCAGAGTTTACCTGTTCAGGTGGGATCTGAACTTGAGGGCAACCCAGGGGAAAGAAAGCTAAGCTGCTAAAGGCTCGTCTAAAACACCTTCCCTTGTAGAACTCGGACGTGTGTGTGTGTGTGTGTGTGTGTGTGTGTGTGTGTTTAGTAGGTGGTGGTTACCTGGACCTAGGTTTTTTTGGTTGTTAGGGTTTATTTTTTTTTGGTTTTTAAGTTTTGTTTTTAAATTGAGAAATATTACTATAGAAATCTTACCTGGTGGCTCATACAGTAAAGAATCTGCCTGCAATGCATAATACCAGAGTTCCATCTCTGGGCCAGAAAGATCCCCTGCAGGAGGGCATGGCAACCCACTCCAGTATTCTTGCCTGGAGAATCCCAAGGACAGAGGAGCCTGGCAGGCAACAATCCATGGGGTCACAAACAGTCAGACACGATTGAGTGACCAACACACACACACATAATAGGTCTTAAGGTATTTTCTTACTTTTTAATTCTCTCTGAGAAGTAACAAGAATAGTTTTATTTTTTCTTGATCATAGAAAACTAAAATTTCTTAATATTTATAGTCTCTTTGCGGGACACTTATTGGTATTCCAAGGCTAAAACGTGTACATACAACATTGCAATGATTTAAAAACTTTTCATTAAAAATGCAGATTTAAAATGATGTCGTGTCACTCAAATACTTGCACACCATGTCATAGCAACCTGATTCACAATCGCCAAAAGGTAGGGACAACTCCATGAATGGCTTAAAAAATGTGCTTCTATGTAGAATGAAATATTATCCACCCTAAAAAGGGGAGGAGATTCTGACACAAGCTGCCACACAGATGACTCTTGAGGACATGATGTTAAGTGAAGTCAACAGTCACAAAATACTGTATAATTCCACTTATGAAGTATCTAAAGTTGTCAGAAAGTAGGGTGGTGGGTGCAGTGGCAGGGCTGGATGGGAGTTAGTGTTTAGTGGGAACAGTTTCAGTTTGAGAAGATGAAGTTACGATGGTGGTTGCAGAACAGTTTGAATGTACTAACCCAGAGAACTGAACGATTAAAGTGGCTAAAATGGTAAATTTTATATTATGTAGGTCTTATTACAATGAAAAATTTCAGGGACATTGTGTAAAGACTACCAAAATCAGGAAACAGTGATTTCTTTGCACGTATACTCTCTAGGTAGACAACTAAGATGTTAATCGTATGGTTTCGGTTTTAGATGTAAAGACTGCCCATTTGGTTTCAAGAGAGATTGTGTTTAGGATAATTTCAGGAGAAAATACATATATATACAAATACATACGCATATACCAACCTGATTAGAGCTGAATCCTCAAACGATAGACCCCCATTTCCACATGCTATTAATATGTGTATCTGAAAAAAGCGTGCAGTGAAGACAGCCCGGAGACCCCCCAGCTCGTGGTCCCTCGAAGGCATCGCCCTCTCTGGTCTTTCCCGGAGACCGCGAAGATGCGCTCGCCTCTGCTGCCCTCTGGCGGTCAAAGACGGAACTAACCTTCAGGGCCTGTATTGAATCTGGGTGCATCTGCGCTTTGTATACAAAGAGAAGTTCAACAAATATTCAAATATTCGTTCAATATAGATGCCCTTCCTGAACATGATGGCCCAGAGTAAACACAGTGACCCTGCCATAATTGTGGTCAGTAGAATTTAATGGTGTGGCTCAGACGATAAAGCGTCTGCCCGCAATGCGGGAGACCTGGGTTCAATTCCTGGGTCGGGAAAATCACCTGGAGAAGGAAATGGCAATCCACTCCAGCACTCTTGCCTGGAAAATCCCATGGATGGAGGAGCCTGATAGGCTACAGTCAGTCCATGGGGTCGCAAAGAGTCGGACACGACTGAGCGACTTACTTCACTTTCACTTTTCTTTAAATAGCCAGATTTAAGGTTCATAAAAAGTTGTTACTTGGTTTTTTCCTTTTAGTTTAAAATTCATTACATACTTATACTAATAGATGATGCATGGTATTTTAGTTACTCGTGAGGTATACATATCTTCTATTGTACTTTTGAAAATTAATTCAACTACTATTTTATAAATCATCTGCTCATTCAAGGCCGTGGATGAGTGCTGGAAGAGGTGTGATGATCCCCACTTTCTCCACTCAAAGAATTTCTCGTGCTGAGCTCTGGGCCCTATCCTGCCCACTGGAGGAATTTGCAGCTTATTCTGACTTGCTGTTGTTGTTTTGTCGCTAAGTCGTGTCTGACTCTGTGACCTCATGGACTGTAGCCCTCCAGGCTCCTCTGTCCATGGGATTCTCCAGGTAAGAATACTGGAGCGGTTGGCCACGTCCTCCTCCAGGGGATCTTCCCGACGCAGGGATTGAAGCCGTGTCTCCTGCATTGGCAGGTGGATTCTTTACCACTGAAAGAACCAGGGAAGCCATGGAAAACAGTATGGAAGTTCTTAAAAAATTAAAAAAAAAATAGACTTACCATACGATTCAGCAATCCCACTTTTGGGAATTACCAAAAAAATTGAAAGCAAGGTCTCTGGTGTTCACAGCAGTATTAGTCACAGTGGCTTTAAGGCAGAGGGAACCCAGTGTCCATAGACAGATGAATGGATTAGCAAAATGCGGTCCATGCATACAGTGGAACATAATTCAGAATTCAAAATGTGGTCCATGCATACAGTGGAGCATAACTCAGAATTCAAAAGGGAGGAAGTTCTGATGCAGGCGGCACGTGGATGAATTTTGAGAACATTACCCTAAGTGAAATAAGCCAGTCACAAAAAGACAAATACTGAGTGATTCCTCATAAAGGAGGCCCCTAGATTAGTCAGATTCAAGGAGACAGAAGGTAGGATGGGTGGGGGCAGGGAGGGAGGTGGGGAGCTGGTGCTGAAATGGGGGGCAGAGCTTCAGTTTTGCATGATGGACAGAATTCTGGGGACAGATGGTGGCGGTAATTGCATAACATTTTGAACGTATTAAAACCATTTAACTGCACTCTTAGAAATGTTTACAATGGTACATTTTATGTTATGTGTATTTTACCACAATAAAAAAGTGAAAAAAGCCCTCACACTTACTGTATGACCCTAAAAGAAACGTGAACAGAGAGGTTAACAGGGAGGCGATCCCGGAGGCTGAATTCCATCTCCTCAAATTGAAGAGTGTGATTTCTAAAGCAAGTAGAACACAGCTGATAAAACAAGCGTGTGGGAGGCCCTGCTTGCTGGGTTATCACCCCAGAGCACAGGCCTCTTCCTGGCGTTTCATGCTTTTCAGAAATAAAGACTGTTTGGGTTGAAAATGGTCTTCCCTCCGACAATAACAATGCAGCTGCCCACAGCTAATCGGTGGTTTTTAACTTTTAGTTTTCAAGCTGCTTGATCAGACCTGAGCCTCACAGCACAGGTGTGAGGGCAGGGGCACTTCCCCGTGTTCTGGAGAAAGAAGCCGAGTTGCAGGGAAGCGACTTTTACCACTGCTGGTAAACAGCTCAGCAGCTAACACTTTGGACTATGAATCTATTCATAGTACTTTTTGTGTAAAACCTCAAGACTTGTGAGGCCGATGAGGAGAAGAACTTCGTCGTTTATGAATGAGGAAAGTCCTGTAACACCAGGGAAGGGTCAGGAAGCGGGTTGTGATGCTGGGCTGGTGTTTCTGGGGTCCTCACGCACTTCCTTCTCTCACTGTCTGCAGAAGCTTTATCCCCTGTCATCGCCTGGGGAGATGTTATGTTATTTTGTCTATTTGAGAACTGGGGAAACTAAGACAGTGCCGTGAAATGAAAAGATGCTTGCTCCTTGGAAGGAAAGCTATGACAAACCTAGACAGTATATTAAAAAGCAGAGACATTACTTTGCCAACAAAGGTCCATCTAGTCAAAGCTATGGTTTTTCCAGTAGTCGTGTATGGATATGAGAGTTGGACTATACAGAAAGCTGAGCACTGAAGAATTGATGCTTTTGAACTGTGGTGTTGGAGAAGACTCTTGAGAGTTACTTGGACTGCATGAAGATCACACCAGTCTATCCTAAAGGAAATCAGTCCTGAATATTCATTAGAAGAACTGATGCTGAAGCTGAAACACTCCAATACTTGGGCCACGTGATGGGAAGAGCTGACTCATTGGAAAAGACCCTGATGCTGGGAAAGATTGAGGGCAGGAGGAGAGGGGGATGACAGAGGATGAGATGGTTGGATGGCATCATGGAGTCAATGGACATGAGTTTGAGCAAACTCTGGGAGATAATGAAGGACAGGCAAGCTTGGTGTGCTACAGTACATGGGGTAGCAAAGAGTTGGACATGACTTAGTAACTGAACAACAAAGACAGTACATGTGTACTAAGTCACTTCAGTTGTGTCCAACTCTTTGAGACCCTAAGCACTGTAGCCTGCCAGGCTCCTCTGTCCATGGGGTTCTCCAGGCAAGAATATTGAGTGATTTGATTCTTCTCTATTTTTATCTTGATGAGTCTGGCTAAAGGCTTGTCAATTTTGTTTATCTTCTCAAAGAACCAGCTTTTATTGATCTTTACTATTGTTTCTTTCATTTCTCTTTCATTTATTTCTGCTCGGATCTTTATTATTTCTTTCCTTCTACTAATTTTTTTTTCTAATCAACAAAACTAGAAATGAAAAAGGAGAGGTTACAACAGACAATGCAGAAATACAAAGGACTGTAAGAGACTATTATGAACAACTAAATGGCAATAAAATGGATAACCTGGAAGAAACAGACAGATTCTTAGAAAGGTTCAATCTTCCAAGATGGAACCAGGAAGAAATAGAAATTATGAACAACCCAATTACAAGCACTGAAATCAAAGCTATGATCAAAAATCTCCCAAAAAACAAAAGCCCAGGACCAGATGGCTTCACAGGAGAATTCTATCAAACATTTAGAGAAGAGCTAATACCTATCCTTCTAAAACTCTGTCAAAAAATTGCAGAGGAAGGAACACTTCCAAACTCATTCTATGAGGCCACCATCACCCTGATATCAAAACCAGACAAAGACAACACAAAAAAGGAAAACTACAGGCCAATGAACATAGATGCAAAATCCTCAACAAAATTTTAGCAAACAGAATTCAGCAACACATCAAAAAGCTCATATACCATGATCAAGTTGGGTTTATTCCACGAATGCAAGGATTCTTCAATATATGCAAATCAATCAATGTGATATACCATATTAACAAATTGAAAGATAAAAGCCATATGATAATCTCAATAGATGCAGAAAAAGCCTTTGACTTTTTCAGCACCCATCTATGATTAAAACTTTTCTAAAAATGGGCATAGAAGGAACCTACCTCAACATAGTAAAGGCCATATATGATAAACCTATAGCAAACATTATTCTCAATGATGAGAAACTAAAAGCATTCTCTCTAGGAGCAAGACAAGGGTGTCCACTCTTACCACTATTATTCAACATAGTTCTGGAAGTCCTAGCTACAGCAATCAGAGAAGAAAAAGAAATAAAAGGAATTCAGATCAGAAAAGAAGTAAAACTTTCACTGTTTGCAGATGATATGATATTGTACATAGAAAACCCCAAAGATAGTATCAGAAAATTACTAGAGCTAACCAGTGAATTTTGCAAAGTTGCAGGATACAAAGTCAATACACAAAAATCACTTGCATTTCTATATACTAACAATGAAAAATCAGAAAGAAAAATTAAGGAATCAATCCCATTTACCATTGCAACAAAAAGAATTAAATATCTAGGAATAAACTTATCTAAGGAGACAAAAGAACTGTACACAGAAAATTATGAGACACTGATGACAGAAATCAAAGATGACATAAACAGATGGAGAGATATTCCATGTTTCTGGGTAGGAAGAATCAATATTGTGAGTTCAGTTCAGTTCAGTCACTCAGTCGTGTCCGACTTTTTGTGACCCCATGAATTGCAGCACGCCAGGCCTCCCTGTCCATCACCAACTCCCAGAGTTCACTCAGACTCACGTCCATTGAGTCAGTGATGCCATCCAGCCATCTCATCCTCTGTCGTCCCCTTCTCCTCCTGCCCCCAATCCCTCCCAGCATCAGAGTCTTTTCCAATGAGTCAACTCTTCGCATGAGGTGGCCAAAGTACTGGAGTTTCAGCTTCAGCCAGAGAAGGCAATGGCACCCCACTCCAGAACTCTTGCTTGGAAAATCCCATGGACGGAGGAGCCTACTAGGCTGCAATCCATGGGGTTGCTAAGAGTCGGACACGACTGAGCGACTTCACTTTCACTTTTCAATTTCATGCATTGGAGAAGGAAATGGCAACCCACTCCAGTGTTCTTGCCTGGAGAATCCCAGGGATGGGGGAGCCTGGTGGGCTGCTGTCTATGGGGTTGCACAGAGTCCAACACGACTGAAGTGACTTAGCATAGCATAGCATTCAGCTTCAGCATCATTCCTTCCAAAGAAATCCCAGGGCTGATCTCCTTCAGAATGGACTGGTTGGGTCTCCTTGCAGTCCAAGGGACTCTCAAGAGTCTTCTCCAACATCACAGTTCAAAAGCATCAATTCTTCGGCGCTCAGCCTTTTTCACAGTCCAACTCTCACATCCACACATGACCACTGGAAAAACCATAGCCTTGGCTAGACGGACCTTTGTTGGCAAAGTAATGTCTCTGCTTTTGAATATGCTATCTAGGTTAGTCATAACTTTTCTTCCAAGGAGTAAAATGACTATACTTCCAAATGCAATCTACAGATTCAATGTGATCCCTATCAAATTACCAATGGCATTTTTCACAGAACTACAACAAAAAATTTCACAATTCATATGAAAGCACAAAAAGCCCTGAATAGCCAAAGCAGTCTTGAGAAAGAAGAGTGGAGCTGGAGGAATCAAGCTTCCTGACTTCAGATTATACTACAACGCTACAGTCACCAAGACAGTATGGTACCGGCACAAAAACAGAAATATACACCAATGGAACAAGATAGAGAGTCCAGAGATAAACCCATGCACCTCTGGGTACCTTATTTTTGACAAAGGAGGAGAGAACATACAAAGGGGCAAAGACAGCCTCTTCAGTAAATGGTGCTGGGAAAACTGGACAGCTACATGTAAAAGAATGAAATGAGAATACCTCTAACACCATACACAAAGATAAACTCAAAATGGATTAAAGACCTAAATGTAAGACCAGAAACTATAAAACTCTTAGAGGAAAACATAGGCAGAACACTTGATGACATAAATCAAAGCAAGATCCTCCATGACCTACCTCCTAAAGTAATAGAAATAAAAACAAAAGTAAAGTGAGACCTGATTAAACTTAAAAGCTTTTGCACAGCAAAGGAAACTCTGCTGCTGCTAAGTCGCTTCAGTCGTGTCCAACTCTGTGCAACCCCAGAGACGGCGGCCCACCAGGCTCCCCCATCCCTGGGATTCTCCAGGCAAGAACACTGGAGTGGGTTGCCATTTCCTTCTCCAATGCATGAAAGTGAAAAGTGAAAGTGAAGTCGCTCAGTTGTGTCCGACTCTTAGCGACCCCATGGACTGCAGCCTACCAGGCTCCTCCGTCCATGGGATTTTCCAAGCAAGAGTTCTGGAGTGGGTTGCCATTGCCTTCTCCGAAGGAAACTCTAAGCAAGGTGAAAAGACAACCCTCGGAATGGGAGAAACTAATAGCAAATGAAACAACTGACAAAGGATTAATTTCTAAAATATACAAGCAGCTCATACAACTCAATACCAGAAAAACAAACAACCTAATCAAAAAGCGGGGAAAAAGACCTAAACAGACATCTCTCCAAAGAAGACATACAGATGGCTAACAAACACATGAAAAGATGCTCAACATCACTCATTATTGCTGCTGCTGCTGCTGCTAAGTCGCTTCAGTTGTGTCCGACTCTGTGCAACCCCACAGATGGCAGCCCACCAGGCTCCCCTGTCCCTGGGATTCTCCAGGCAAGAACACTGAATTTGGTTGCCATTTCCTTCTCCAATGCTTGAAAGTGAAAAGTGAAAGTGAAGTCACTCAGTTGTGTCCAACTCTTCGCGACCCCATGGACTGCAGCCCACCAGGCTCCTCCGTCCATGGGATTTTCCAGGCAAGAGTACTGGAGTGGGGTGCCATTGCCTTCTCTGTCGCTCAAGAAATGCAAATCAAAATCACAATGAGATATCACCTCACATCAGTCAGAATGCCCATCATCAAAAAGTATAAAAACAATAAATGCTGGAGAGGGTGTGGAGAAATGGAAATGCTCTTGCACTGTTGGTGGGAGTGTAAACTGATACAGCCACTACAGAAGATGGTATGGAGATTCCTTTAAAAACTAGGAATAAAACCACCATATGACTCAGCAATCCCACTCCTAGGCATATATCCAGAGGAAACCAGGGTTGCAAAAGACACATGTATCTCATTGTTCATTGCAGCATTATTCACAATAGCTAGAACATGGAATCAACCTAGATACCCATCGACAGATGAACAGATAAAGAAGTTGTGGTACATATACACAATGGAATATTACTCAGCCATAAAAAGAAACGTATTTGAGTCAGTTCTGATGATGTGGATGAACCTAGAACCTATTATACAGAGTGAAGTGAGTCAGAATGAGAAAGATAAATATGGTATTCTAATGCACGTATATGGAATCTAGAAAAATGGTTTTGAAGAATTTATTTATAGGGCAGCTATGGAGAAACAGGCACAGAGAATAGACTTACAGACATGGGGAGAGGGGAGGAGAGTGTGAGATGTATGGAAAGAGTAACATGGAAACTTACATTCAGTTCAGTTCAGTTCAGTAGCTCAGTCGTGTCCAACTCTTTGTGACCCCATGAACCATAGCACGCCAGGCCTCCCTGTCCATCACCAACTCCTGGAGTTCACCCAGACTCACGTCCATCGAGTCAGTAATGCCATCCAGCCATCTCATCCTCTCTTCTCCTCCTGCCCCCAATCCCTCCCAGCATCAGAGTCTTTTCCAATGAGTCAGCTCTTCGCATGAGGTGGCCAAAGTACTGGAGTTTCAGCTTCAGCATCATTCCTTCTAAAGAAATCCCAGGGCTGATCTCCTTCAGAATGGACTGGTTGGATCTCCTTGCAGTCCAAAGGACCCTCAAGAGTCTTCTCCAACACCACAGTTCAAAAGCATCAATTCTTCAGTGCTCAGCTTTCTTTATAGTCCAACTCTCACATCCATACATGACCACTGGAAAAACCATAGCCTTGACTAGACGGACCTTTGTTGACAAAGTAATGTCTCTGCTTTTTAATATGCTGTCTAGGTTAGCCATAACTTTCCTTCCAAGGAGTAAGCATCTTTTAATTTCATGGCTGCAATCACCATCTGCAGTGATTTTGGAGCCCAGAAAAATAAAGTCAGCCACTGTTTCCCATGTTTCCCCATCTATTTGCCATGAAGTGATGGGACCAGATGCCATGATCTTAGTTTTCTGAATGTTGAGCTTTAAGCTAACTTTTTCACTTTCCTTTTTCAGCTTAATCAAGAGGCTCTTTAGTTCTTCTTCACTTTCTGCCATAAGAGTGGTGTCATTGGCATATCTGAGGTTATTGATATTTCTCCCAGCAATCTTGGTTCCAGCTTGTGCTTCTTCCAGCCCAGCATTTCTCAAGATGTACTCTGCATATAAGTTGTATAAGCAGGGTGACAATATACAGCCTTGACATACTCCTTTTTCTACTTGGAACCGTAAAATAGATAGCCAACAGGAATTTGCTGTTATGACTCAGGAAACTCAAACAGGGACTCTGTATCAACCTAGAGAGGTGGGATGGGAAGGGAGATGGGGGGGTTCAAAAAGGAGCAGGTATATATATACCTATGGCTGATTCATGTTGAGGTTTGACAAAATTCTGTAAAGCAATTATTCTTCAATTTAAAAAAAAAAAAAAAAAGACTACTGGAGTGGGTTGCCATGCCATCCTCCAGGGGATCTTCCTAACCCAGGGATTGAACCTGGTCTCCTGTGTCTTCTGCATTGCAGGCAGATTCTTTACCGTCTGAGCCACCAAGGAAAGAGAATGGCTTTTGCTTCAATCCATCACAAGTGCCTGGAGTCCTCTAGAAGGGGGTGGTTCCCGCTGCTGGAAGCCCTACAGGGTCAGGTTGGGGGGCAGGAAGGACGCAGTGAAAGGTGCCGGGACTGCACCTGTGGAGAGGTGAGGAGGATAGCCTTCCACAAGGGAGGAATGAGTTCAGATCCCATCAAGGCTGGATACCAGCTCAGTGTGTCAGTGCGTTAAATAAAACCTACTAGGTGCCCTGGCTGACTTTGGACATTTGTCAGAAGGACATCTGGGCCATCTTGTGTAAGGGCAGGAGGTGGGGGGCTTCCTCATCCGCTGGGAGCCTGGGGTCCTCTGAGACCAAGCGTCCAGGGCACAGAGCGAGAGGGGCCAGAAGAGCACTGGCCGCCCTGGGCCCCCTGAGATGGCTCCTGATGCAGCCTCTGCCCTGGGGTGCATAGAGGGGACAGCCGCATCTGAGGCTCGGCTCCACCGCAGCCTGGCTTTTGATTAACCGGACTTTTTTCACTGATCACCTGTTTCAACTGCTTTCTGCTTGTTTCCTTCTTGACTTCTACTGGATACATTTTCTTCTTCATCACCTTCTCGTTTTAATTTTACTTTTGCCTAATGTGTCATTCTTGTTTTCCTCCCCTGACTCCTCGGGGTGGACGGCTCCCCCTCTGCACCCCACACCTACACCTGTGATGGGAATGAGCAGAGGTGGGTGGGCAAGCCCCCCTCCCCCCGATAACTCCTGCTGACAGAGTCCCTGCCCTCAGCAGCGATGATCAGACAAGAGCTAAGTATGTTCTTCAGATAACTGAGAGGATGTCTAAGCTCAAATCATAGACCTGACCCTCATTGTCTCCCCATTCGTTAAGGTTTGCTTGCCCAAAACAGCACGAAATAGAGAGCATCTACGTAGACTGTAGTTTTCTTTAAGAGGTCAGATTTTTTTCCCTTAATTAATTTATTTATTTGGCTGCCTTGCATCTTAGTTGCAGCATGGGCTCAGTAGTCGTGGTGCACAGGCTTGTTGTCCCATGGCATGTGGAGCCTTCCCAGACAAGGGATTGAACCCGTGTCCCCTGCACTGGTAGGCGGATTCTCTGTGTCACCAGGGAAATCCCCGTGGGATGGTTTTGAAGATGAATCCAGGTGGCCCGGGTATGAAATAGTCTAATACAGTACACAGCTGCCGCCCCCAAATGGCTCTTATTACTGGTACTTGGAAACTTTTCCAGCAATTTATCATCAATGCTGTGACATTTATATTGTAACTTAAAAGAGTATCGGTCCCCAAGAGATGAGGGGGAAAAACAATCTTTCACTGCAGACAGTCTGAGAAACACTGGTCTGCACGTCATGATTCCTGTTCTCGGAGAAAGTTCTTTAGAGTGGCCAGAGGTGCATCTATAATTAGTGAAGTCCTCAGAAAATTGCTGAAAGAAGCAACTGGGAACTAAGTGTCACAGGTTAGTTCTGAGTGAACAGGCAGACACAGGACACCGTATTACATCCTCTTTCTCCTTTCTGTTCCTCCACGGCCCCCTGGGGGCCAGCAGGGCAGAGGCAGAAGGGATGCTGGGCACCTGACCTGAGCCCCTGCCCTGTGCATGCACACCGAGGTGCCCAGACCAGGAGCCCCGTGTCCCCACACACGGGGACAGACTTACTTTTCTGCGTGTTCCAGATTCATTTCACTTGATGCATGGGAACGTGTTCATACATGGCTTGCCGCTGCTGGGAGTATACAGATGTGTCATTGTCTTCACATCGCCGACCCTCTAGAGAAGAAAAAAAAAACTGACACTGCTTTCAAGTGATTCCCGTGTAATGTCCCCGAGGCAGAGAGTGTTGCCACAAGGGTGATAGGAAAGATCATGTGTGCAGGTTTCAGGAAGCAGCACTCTCTTTCCAGAGGCTGGGCTGGCCTTTGGCCAAAGAAGAGAACACACAGGCCGTGTGCACTCTTGCCAGCACTTGTCCCTCGAGAAGAATGAGGCATGTTTAATCCTTTCCTTTGTCTCAATGAGCACAGGCCTGTCAGGGGTAGACGCTCTCCATCCAGCTTGAACGCCGTTAACTCGGCAAGTGCCTAGTGCAGGCAACGCCGTCGCAGGGAATCTGAGCTCTGCTGGAAGCGGCAAGGACTGTCTGCTCCGTGTGAAGGATCCACCACCCATCTGCCAGGGGCCCGGCAAGGCATCCACCAGGCTGGGGGTGTGGCCGCGGGCTGAGCCGGTCACTGCGTCCTGGAAACTCGCGGTCCAACGCGATGGCCACCCAACAGTCACCTCCCCAGCACACACGCTGACCTCCGTCGACTCCAAAGCACAGCCAATGGTAAATGGGCACGAAGGCAGGTCTTTGGTAAAAGCAAAGCCACGTAAAGTGAAGTTTTGAGAGGCGGGGATCCCTCTGCTTTGTTCCACTAGAATAAAGGCTCGGTCATGATGCTGAGATGTCGTCAGTGGTAGGACACAGCTCTCTGCTTCAGGGATGGTCAAATGCGAAAGAACCAAGAAACTGTTTGTCTTAGAATCTGCAAGTGAGCACCATTCCCTCCCCAGCACCGTCCTCTCTGACTGAAGGGCTCCGAGGCCTGGCCAGCCCACTGCTGCCTCTGTCCTGGGGGCACTGCTTACCTGCTCCCTCCGGCGCTGTCCCTGGCTGTGAGGAGGTGAGCAGTCCTCTCTCCTGCAAGGAGAGCCGTGTGGGGCCAGCCTGGACGAGTCTAGAACTGTTCCCTCTTCATCCCTGGGGTCAGCTGTGTTTCCTCGCCGGCCTCTGGGCTTTCCTGCGCATGAAAGTCCAAGTGCTGAACATCAGCCAGTTCAGGTCTCTTCTTCTTCCAATGGGACCACGTGTCCACCCTCTGCTCTGAGCCCCGGTGGAGCAGTGCACGCAGTCTGAACAGTGACCCGGGAGTTGGGACAGAGAAGCTGAGGACTTGAGGGTCCTGGAGGACAAACTGGGAGGATGGGTTGACGTAGGTGCAGATAGAAGAGTGGGGAGGGGAGGCAGGACCTAGGTGCCCTTTATTAGGGTCTGGGGGTAAGGCGGGGCTGGTCAATTCAAACAAAAGACTGGGATTTTGTTCAGTTCCTTAGGGTCTCATCTCAGGGCACACGGGAGGCTCAGGCGGGTCAGGACAGAAAGATCACGGGGGCTCTGCCCCTGCTGTCCAGGGTCTGGGTGCATGAGGGGCTAGGGTCCCCCTACGCCACCACCTCCCACGCCCCCAGTCTCCTGACCGCTCAGAATGGCGCTGAGGCAGCAAACACACAGCAGCTCAGCTCTGCCTCACCACCTCCTAGGCAATAAACAGAAGGACTTTCCTGTCCTGACAAAACAGAGATAAATCACTTTTCAAAAAAGGATGACAACCACAGAGGTGTCCATTTTCTGCTTCTTGTAAAGACGATGGCTCTGTTTGCTGTTCTGGGAGCTTTGTGTACGTTTTCAGAAATGCAAAGGTAGTCATGATGCTTGAGAACAAAAAGCCCATCAAAATGCTTTTTGTGAGTAAAAGCTGTGCTGACCGTCAGGAGCAAACTCTTCCCCTACAAGTTTCTGGACTTGTGTGGGTGTCACAGGCGCTGCTGCGTCTGCCTGGGGCAGAGGTGAAGCCCAGGCCGTCACGGCAGGGACGCAGCGCTGCAGTGCTCCACCTCCCGGGGCCCGGGATGTGCGTGAGCTCTCACGACCTGGCCACGGGCACTTCCTCTGCCTTTCATCTCTATCCTGAGAGTAGCTCTGTTTGCAATGTTCTCCTGACACAGGCGGCGGAGACCACGGTGAGCACTTCCGAGGTGAGGAAAAGTCCCTCCTGTGTCTGAACATGGGCTTCTTCTCTGGATGACCTGACCGCACTTGAAAAGGAGTGTTCTCTGTGGGGCAGGAAGGCTCCATGCTCAGACTTGTGTTTGCGTCATGTTTACAGTTAATCTACGGGCTTAGGGAGTTATTGGGGGCGTTATAGCACTAATAAACTGGTTTGGAGACATTCGTAGTGTTTGAGGTATGTCTGAGCCCAGAACTCTTCTTAGTGCTTATGGTCACCAGCAGTGTCTTGTGTGAAGACAATCCATTGTCTCTTGTGTTGAGAAAAGACATCTTAAAAAATTACAGTAAAATATACATGACATAAAATTCACCGTATTAGCTATTTTGTGTGTGCACTTTGAAGCACACTCACATCACTGTGAGACCATCCCCAGCACCAGCTCCAGAAGCTTCTCATCCTCCCAAGCTGAGACCATTAGTTATGCCCCGTCCCCCGGCCCGAGACCGTGGAAGCCATCCTTCTATCTCCATGAATGTGACTAATCTGGGGACCCTAAGGAAGTGGAATCTTACAGTCTTTGTCCTTTTGTGTTTGATTTATTTCACTGAGCATAATGTCAGGTTTCACCCATATGGTAGCCTGTGTCATAATTTCCTTTTTTTTTTTCAGGCTGAATAATATTTTGTTGTGTATGCGAGCCACATTAAAAAAAATCTGTTCATCTGTCGATGGACACCTGTAGTGCTTCTAGTTTTTGGCAAATGTGAATAAAGCTGCTATGAACACAGGCAAACACATATCTGTTAACACTGAGATCTGTTTCTTTTGGAAAAGGTAGGGCAAATGAGAAAAATTTATGCTTTATTGAGTTCTTGTGAGTCACAATTGCCCAAAACCATTTTTAATGTCTTATAAATATTAATTGTGTAAATATCACATTAATAAAGTGCCTGAAAATTTTGAGTGGAATGTTATTAGGTGATTTTCCCATCTATAACAGAATTAAGACCAAATAACACTGAATATTTAGAGCTGCTGTGTTAATATTAGATGATGGTTTAAAAAACATTTTAAATACGAGACTTCCCTGCCCCATAGATGAGTCCTGAATAAGAAATAATCTCAGCAGAGCATTTACGGCCCTGGATGGTAAGATTTCAAAATACTGGGCTCCCCAGAAACTGGCCAGCCAGTCGTATCACCAAGTGGTAGAAAGAGGCCTTGATAAGTCATGCAGCATCTCAAAGAAAAGGAAGAATGCCAGGCTGAACACTGTCTCCCTTCCTGGCCAAAGGCTGCATCTTCCTCGGTTTACTCTGTGCTCCTTTCGGCCCCAAAGAAACCATTTCTGGCCCAGTTCTCTCCTGTGGTGCTTGGCGTGCCCATCACCCCCAGCACGTTTCTGTTCTGTTTGGACACACCTGCCCTCCACACCATGACTGCTTCTGGAATCATCTGTGCTTATCAGTACCCCCCACCAGTGGGGACCTCGGTGAGTGTGTCCTTGGAGAGGATACCAGATTTGTAAACGTACTCAGGCTGTTCACCCAGTCTGTCATAATATCCTTACTCTTAAGAAGAAAACGTGAGAACCAGAGACAGCTAAATACATTTACCTGGAAAACTCCAAACTCAAATCCTGCTGGTAAATGAACTGTGTGGAGCACAAAGGAAGAGTCTGGAGGCATTCCACGGTCAACACTTTTACTGGCTGAAATGGCCTTAGGCGAGTTAAACTGACAGGTGACATGAAGTTGGAAGGAATTGCTTCCAACATATTCATATAAACTGAATATGTGGCCTGCTGCTGCTAAGTTGCTTCAGTTGTGTCCGACTCTGTGCGACCCCATAGACGGCAGCCCACGAGGCTCCCCCGTCCCTGGGATTCTCTAGGCAAGAACACTGGAGTGGGTTGCCATTTCTTTCTCCAATGCATGAAAGTGAAAAGTGAAAGTGAAGTGGCTCTGTCGTGCCCGACTCTTAGCAACCCCATGGACTGCAGCCTTCCAGGCTCCTCCGTCCATGGGATTTTCCAGGCAAGAGTACTGGAGTGGGGTGCCATTGCCTTCTCCATGGAGGGTCTAATGGAGCCGAGGGATAGGCCAAGGTCAGCAGGTTGGAATCCACTTGGGAAAACGCAAAGCCCTGAGTTAGGCTTGAAAATCCACACGGCCCTTGCTACAAAGGGAAGTGTAGTTTTCAAGGAGATGGAGGTGCCAGGGAGCAGGGAAAGGGGGTTGCTGTTTGTGAAAAACTGTTAACAGTGTGACAGCTAGGCACTAACAAGGCATAATTGCCACTCTGAACATTCAGTTCAGTTCAGTTCAGTCGCTCAGTCATGTCCAACTCTTTACGACCCCATGAATCGCAGCACGCCAGGCCTCCCTGTCCATCACCAACTCCCGGAGTTCACCCAGACTCACGTCCATCGAGTCAGTGATGCCAGCCAGCCATCTCATCCTCTCTTCTCCTCCTGCCCCCAATCCCTCCCAGCATCAGAGTCTTTTCCAATGAGTCAACTCTTCGCATGAGGTGGCCAAAGTACTGGAGTTTCAGCTTCAGCATCATTTCTTCCAAAGCACACCCAGGGCTGATCTCCTTTAGAATGGACTGGTTGGATCTCCTTGCAGTCCAAGGGACTCTCAAGAGTCTTCTCCAACACCACAGTTCAAAAGCATCAATTCTTCGGCGCTCAGCCTTCTTCACAGTCCAACTCTCGCATCCATACATGACCACTGGAAAAACCATAGCCTTGACTAGACGAACCTTTGTTGGCAAAGTAATGTCTCTGCTTTTCAATATGCTATCTAGGTTGGTCATAACTTTTCTTCCAAGGAGTAAGTGTCTTTTAATTTCATGGCTGCAGTCACCATCTGCAGTGATTTTGGAGCCCCCCAAAATAAAGTCTGACACTGTTTCCACTGTTTCCCCATCTATTTCCCATGAAGTGATGGGACCGGATGCCATGATGTTTGTTTTCTGAATGTTGAGCTTTAAGCCACCTTTTTCACTCTCCACTTTCACTTTCATCAAGAGGCTTTTTAGTTCCTCTTCACTTTCTGCCATAAGGGTGGTGTCATCTGCATATCTGAGGTTATTGATATTTCTCCCCGCAATCTTGATTCCAGCTTGTGTTTCTTCCAGCCCAGCGTTTCTCATGATGTACTCTGCATAAAAGTTAAATAAGCAGGGTGACAATATACAGCCTTGACGTACTCCTTTTCCTATTTGGAACCAGTCTGTTGTTCCATGTCCAGTTCTAACTGTTGCTTCCTGACCTGCATACAGATTTCTCAAGAGGCCGGTAAGGTGGTCTGGTATTCCCATATCTTGAAGAATTTTCCACAGTTTATTGTGATCCACACAGTCAAAGGCTTTGGCATAGTCAATAAAGCAGAAATAGATGTTTTTCTGGAACTCTCTTGCTTTTTCCATAATCCAGCAGATGTTGGCAATTTGATCTCTGGTTCCTCTGCCTTTTCTAAAACCAGCTTGAACATCAGGAAATTCATGGTTCACATATTGCTGAAGCCTGGCTTGGAGAATTTTGAGCATTACTTTACTAACGTGTGAGATGAGTGCAATTGTGCGGTAGTTTGAGCATTCTTTGGCATTGCCTTTCTTTGGGATTGGAATGAAAACTGACCTTTTCCAGTTCTGTGGCCACTGCTGAGTTTTCCAAATTTGCTGGCATACTGAGTGCAGCACTTTTACAGCATCATCTTCCAGGATTTGAAATAGCTCAACTGGAATTCCATCACCTCCACTAGCTTTGTTCGTAGTGATGCTTTCTATTTAACTCAGATGACCATTATATCTACTACTGCAGGCAGGAATCCCTCAGAAGAAATGGAGTAGCCATCATGGTCAACAAAAGAGTCCAAAATGCAGTACTTGGATGCAATCTTAAAAATGACAGAATGATCTCTGTTCGTTTTCAAGGCAAACCATTCAATATCATAGTCATCCAAGTCTATGCCCCAATCAGTAATGCTGAAGAAGCTGAAGTTGAATGGTTCTATGAAGACCTACAAGACCTCTTAGAACTAACACCCAAAAAAGATGTCCTTTTCATTATAGGGGACTGAAATGCAAAAGTAGGAAGTCAAGAAACACCTAGAGTAACAGGCAAATTTGGCCTTGGAATACGGAATGAAGCAGGGCAAAAACTAATAGAGTTTTGCCAAGAAAATGCACTGGTCATAGCAAACACCCTCTTCCAACAACACAAGAGAAGACTCTATACATGGACATCACCAGATGGTCAACACTGAAATCAGATTGATTATGTTCTTTGCAGCCAAAGATGGAGAAGCTCTATATAGTCAACAAAAACAAGACCAGGAGCTGACTGTGGCTCAGACCATGAACTCCTTATTGCCAAATTCAGGCTTAAATTGAAGAAAGTAGGGAAAACCACTAGACCATTCAGGTATGACCTAAATCAAATCCCTTATGATTATACAGTGGAAGTGAGAAATAGATTTAAGGGACTAGATCTGACAGATAGAGTGCCTGATGAACTATGGACGGAGGTTCGTGACATTGTACAGGAGACAGGGATCAAGACCATCCCCATGGAAAAGAAATGCAAAAAAGCAAAATGGCTGTCTGGGGAGGCCTTGCAAATAGCTGTGAAAAGAAGAGAAGCAAAAAGCAAAGGAGAAAAGGAAAGATATAAGCATCTGAATGCAGAGTTCCAAAGAATAGCAAGAAGAGATAAGAAAGCCTTCCTCAGCAATCAATGCAAAGAAATAAAGGAAAACAACAGAATGGGAAAGACTAGAGATCTCTTCAAGAAAATTAGAGACACCAAGGGAACATTTCATGCAAAGATGGGCTCGATAAAGGACAGAAATGGTATGGACCTAACAGAAGCGGAAGATATTAAGAAGAGGTGGCAAGAATACACAGAAGAACTGTACAAAAAAGATCTTCACGACCCAGATAATCACGATGGTGTGATCACTGACCTAGAGCCAGACATCCTGGAATGTGAAGTCAAGTGGGCCTTAGAAAGCATCACTATGAACAAAGCTAGTGGAGGTGATGGAAAAAGACCACGTTAGAGCTACACACAGACCTGGAGAGAGTTCCGGGGCGTATTACTGAGTGAGACACCATCATAGAAAAAATGACCTAAGAAAAGCAGACCGACATGGCCGTGTGCGTCTGTGCGGGTTTGTGTGTGAATATCTGCAGTGCAGGACCTTTGGGGCAGGTTTGCATCCACGGGTTAATACGGACATCGAGTAAGGCTGCAGAGGAGACCTGCACCTGGACTTGCTTCCGTATTTAATCTCAAAGTCAATGTACTTCTATATTAATTCCACAATCTCATACATCACATCACTGGCCTTTTTGATTGATCATGAGGAAAGATGGGGCGGCTGTTAAAAAGCAAACTCAAGATCCCACTGCTTTAGCCACAGGCTGCATCCATCTGTGGCCGGGCTATCTGTGCTCAGAGGACTGGAAGAGCCCTTGCTGCTGGATCTGGGCGGGGACTAACCGGGGCTCCACGGCAGAGGTCAGGGCGAGGCCTGTCTTGTTCCTTCTCTTCCTGGACCTGGTGGATCCGGACACGGGAGCTCCTGCATCGTGATGAATAAATGAGTCAGAGTCTGCTAACGGGAACGCAGCCCCATGTGGCTGGAGAATGAAGTTAGGGTTGAATTTGGACATGTTCTTGGTGATGGGAGGTTCCTGAGAGGCAGACAGACTCCTCTGGGTCCAGCAGAGGGCAGGATAGATGCTGGAAGCAGGTGTCCTGGAGGAGGCGTCACCCCAGCCCAGAGGCCTCCCCTTGGCCACGCTGTACCGCCTGGCCCCTGGCACCACTTCTTTCCCGCTTATTTCTCTCCACTGCACTCATCTTCAGGTATTTGTTGGTATTTTGTTTGCTCCCGGTTCTGTTGCCCAACAGTTCCTGGTGCTCAGTGGGCGCTCTGTAAATCTTGGCTGAGTAGATAAATAATTAGCGACAGGCAGGAATGGAAGGCAGTGTCACCAGAGCGGGCCCCTCAGCCCTGCCGGTGCGGGGTGAAAGGGCTGCCAGCTTCTGGAAGTAACTCCCCAGCTCCAGAATTGCGCCCCCTCCACCGCCCCCGCTGTGCTCCTGCCCTGAGCTGCGCCCCCCACACGGAGGAGGCGTGGCCACCCCAGCTCAGGAGCACTTGGTAACTCAGAAGGAGGTGTGAAGTGACCCTAACAATGTGAATCAAAGCTTTTTTCTTTCGAGATCTTTCTCCAGGTGCAGGGTAACAGAGCCTCTCCTCCCCTTCTTGGTGGTCTCAGCCACTCCACCCCCTGCCCCCCCAAATTGTACTTATTTCAGGCTTTGAGTAAATGGACGATTTCCCCAAGCTTTGGGAGGGTCATTCCTTCTAGAACCCCATCCATCCACCCCCCAGCCTGGGATCCACCTGGTGGAAAACAGAGACAAGTGTAATCACTTAGTACTTTGCTGCATGGACACTTTGATGTAATTATCTTATTGGGTTTCTGTGACCCTCAGGTACTGTTCAGCTGGTGCTTTAAGATGAGGAACCAGGTCTGACAAGTGAGTGAGCTCCCCCTCAGCACCCTGCCTCTCCTCAGGCTCTTCCCTGAGGTCAGGGACAGCATGAGGGACTGCTCAGGCCCTGGCCACCCCCAGATTCCCACCTTCATCTTCCTGATTCAACCCAGATTTACCTGCCCACAGCTGCCCATGCATGGACGGGTTGAGGTGTCCTAATAAACCCTGAACAAGAAAGCCTTAGCAGCTGGGCTGTTCCCACTGCCTCTTACGGGCTTGCTGTGGCCAACCTGACACAGGGAACTTGGGTGGACTCTTCACAAATAACACAAAAGTAGAGCTTTTTTTCACCTACAACAAATTAGAAATGAGTGGCTTGAGATATATATTAGGATGATCGTTTTTAGAGTTCAAGCTCTAATTTTCAGGCATGAGGCCAAACCTGTCTATAAATTCTTAAAAGCGGTCAGTAGTCGTCTGTAATTATTTTGACCCAGTCTTTTAATACCCAAGAGTCATAATCTTCATAGCTTGTGAGTGCATCTATTTAAAAAGTCACGTGTTCCTATAACAGGCTGTGTGGAGGGCAGCCTGGAAGGTGGCCGGGGACCATTTCTTATCCCTTCTCTATCATCTGGAGGAAAAGTGACTGCTTTCTGTCCTTCTAAACCCATCTACAAACGATATGGGCTTCCCAGGTGGCTCAGTGGTAAAGAATCTGCCTGCTAACGGGCAGGAGATGTGGGTTCAATCCCTGGGTCGGGAAGATCCCCAGGAGAAGGAAATGGCCACCTGCTCCAGTATTTTTGCCTGGAGAACCTCACGGACAGAGGAGCCTGGCAGGCTACATTCCAGGGGGTCACAAAGAGCTGGACATGACTCAGAGGCTAAACAACAACAAAGGAGCGTATGGTTCCTCATAAACACACTTGTAATCACCAATGTGTAAAGTGCTTTCAGGTCCCTGGATGAGGTCTCCGACCACCTTGGGTGTTTCTGGCATCCCAGGAATGCGCTGGGCAGCAGGCCACACACACGGAACAGAAGGCAGGTGATAAGACCAATTTGGTTGCACACAAATGGACATGAAACCCCATAGAAAACCCCATAGAAAAGACACCTGATGGAATTTTTCTCATGCCTCAGCCAACCTTGACTGTGAATAACATTTTAACATCTTTAAATGATTCTTCTAGGAGCCAGCCTGGTCACGTGACCCCAGCTCAGCGTCCTCCAAGCAGCAAAGCCTGTCCACACCCACACTGTGCGTGTTTCTCAGGAACCCGCTAGTGGTGAGCATGGGGCAGGAATAATCCTTTTTTCTCCTTCTCCAACTGTCTTTCTGGTGACACAGGCTTTTCCGTAACTGGGGAGGAAGGATCCCAGAGTCTCAGATAGACACAGTGGTAACTTACCCATTTAGTGTTATGAAATTTTTCATATACTTTTACAAAACCAGCTATAGATGAAATTAGAAGCTACTATTCTATTCTATTCAAAGGGCTTCCCAGGTGGTGCTAGTGGTAAAGAACCTGCTGGCAAATACAGGAGACATGAGATTCAAGCAGCACATCCCTGGGTTGGAAAGATCCCTGGAGGAGTGGCAACCCTCCACTGTTCTTGCCTAGAGAATCCCATGGACAGAGGATCTTGGAGGGCTACAGTCCATGGGGTTGCAAAGAGTTGGACGTGACTGAAGCTACTTAGCACACATTCTGTAATAGATTTTAAATAACCATTATATGAATCAATTATATTTTAATATTTAAATGATATATGAGATGTTACAAAATTATTTTAATTACAAGTATGTAATTTAAACTATTATGTATTATTACAAAATGTTTTTATAAACTATTCTTGGCAACAGGAAAGTATTTACTCTCATTGAAGTATACTGAGTACCATTTTTTTGAAACCATGTCAAGCATCATGAAAATATTAGGATTCTGTCTGTCTTATAGAACTGCTAAATAGTTATCTAAACCCTAGTTTCTACCTTTAAAAAAATGTCTATTAAATCTATTTTCACTTTAAAAGCCTGGATGCTGAAAAGGGAAGTGAACAAACCATTGAAGTAGATGAAACTCATTTTTAATTATCAGAATTTAGAGTCTAGTTTTTACACCTCTTTTTTAGAAACAGTTACTGCCCCTTCCCCCTCAATTTTCCATTTTTTTCTGCACCATTAAATCATACTGTGGCAATAAAATAGTCCCAAGCAATCTCTGTAATCAGCGTTCTACCCGTGGGAGTGGAAAAGCACCATCGTAAGGAAGCTCAGGGTGTCTTGAACCACCCCACCGTTGGTAGTAACTCGTGGTATATAAAGTCTTCATTCCTCATGCAAAATCACATCTAAGCTTTTGAAACGAGGCTGTTTGCTATCAGAAGCCATCGCCAACTATTAGAAGCCCTAGTCTGTTTCAATGAGGGAAGCTGAAATGCGTTCCTGTAGCACACACCACACGTCACACAATGGACAGCCTCTTGGGGGCAGTGCAAACCACTCACACCTGAAAGGCCATAGTTAAATTCAACAAGAGCATCTAATTATACCCCGTTTACATATCATAATCTGAGCCTTTGAAATAAGAGGAACCTATAATGAATGGTTCCTTGCAGATCAAAAGAACACGTCATATTTTAAATTTTCACTTAAAAAACGTGTAACAGAGTTTGAAGCATTAGGGAGAGCGTCCACTCCCTAATGGGAGGACTGAAACGTCAAAGCAAATAAAAGAACCAAGATTCTCTGTGTTCACCTTTAATGCAGGGGAAATGGCAAAGAGAGCCCTAAGTGGATCAACCAGACCCTGTGCTCTTCAGGCCCTGGCGTTTCTCTCCTTTCCTCAAAGAAACGGAGACAAACGCCATGTCCTTTGCCTAAATAGGCATGGCCACCCGGGCCAGCTTTGCCCCAAGAGGACTGGTTTTAGAGAAAAGCGGCAGAGGCTCTGAGTCTGCCTTCAATGTGACACTTTCAGGGGTGGGGTGGGGGGCACAGACTCTGGAGGCATTTGGGGTTGCATGTGCGATCTACTGGGGAGGGGGTCAAAGGTGGCCCTGAAGCCGAGCTGTACCCGGGGCGGGGTGGGGGGGGTACTGCCGGCTGACTGTGCCCCACGGCCAAGCACAGATCGCACTCCTCTTTTATCTAAACATGGTGACCACTATGGTTACACTGGTTTTTTGGACTTTCCGGAACAAAATCGAATCAGCAAGTAACACAGCTCAGTGACATTGAGCAGGATGCAAATTCCAGACACTGCAATCATGAAGACCGTGAAGACGGTCTTCTCTGTGGGCCTGGACACGAAGCAGTCCACCGTGTTGGGGCAGGGCCAGGCATTGCACTTCACCAGGCGCTGCATGGCGAAGCCATCATACATCACGTAGAAGACATACATGAAGGCAGCCTCGAAGATGACGCGGAAGAAGATGCTGCCCGTGTAGGTCCACCACAGAGAACCCTCGATCCGGACCTTTTGCTTCTTGATCTCTTCAATGTCCTTGAACTCGGTCTTTATCTCTCCCCTGATGAACTTGCGCTTCTTCTCGTGCCTGTAGTAGGCCACATGCATGGCCACCAGCAGGGCGGGCGTGGACACAAAGATGAGCTGCAGCGCCCAGAGCCGGATGTGCGAGATGGGGAAGTAGTGGTCATAGCACACGTTCTTGCACCCGGGCTGCAGGGTGTTGCACACGAAGTCGGCCTGCTCATCCCCCCACACCTCCTTGGCGGCCACCACCAAGATCATGACTCGGAAGACGAAGAGGACGGTCAGCCAGATCTTGCCGATGCTGGTGGAGTGCTTGTTCACACCCCCCAGGATCGTGTGCAGTGCGCCCCAGTCCATCGTCTCGTTTGGGCGGCTTGTGCTGGAAAAGAGAGTGACACAGAGCAACATGGGGTAAGCATGTGGGACCGGCTTGGGGAGGCTCAGGGGGGCTGGCCCATGAGCTCCAGCCATCTCAAAGGGCCAGTTCTTACATAGCCTCCCTCAACAAGGGGAAACAAGAGCAACCAGGCTTGCCATGGGGTTTGCTGTGCAGCAGGCAGTCGACCGTGGATGCATTCTCTGTTCTCTAGTAAAGAGGGGTGTACTCACCCCAGTAACGCACCCAGTCTTCAGCACAATCAACTCATGGGGTGGGGAGGGAGCACCCCAGCAAATGTGCCCACTGACCCAGGGCCCTGGGTGTGCTGACCAAACCCTCAGCAGACACCCCCTGTTCGGGTCTCCCTGACCCTCCAGCGGCATTCAGCACCCCCAAGTGTTTGCTGGCCTCCAGCTCTGGATGGTACTCTGGGCTCGTGCCTGCTGGGGCCGACGTCACCTTCAAGGCCAAGAGGCCATGTCTCCCCATAGCACCTCCTTCCTTAAGTTATTTCAGTTTTCTGGACATGGGATGCAGTGGCGAAATGACTGTCCCCAAGGGTAAAATTCATGTTTAACATTTCCCAATGGGTTTCACGTCCTTTCCCTGTACAAAAGGGAGCCAGTTAGAAACGGTCCTTCCTTAGGGAAGAGCCAGTGTGTGCCTGGGTTTCTGTGTGCGCTCTGTGTGAGGGCTGGGGTTCTCGTTGTCCTGCTGGGACTGACCAGTCAGCCAGTACTCAGGTTTGAAAACTGTTCAGATGGTGCGTTTTTATTGTGGCTATGGTTTTAATTTAGACGTGCTTCTAAAGAGATGCATCATAAGAAAATAAATGAAAGCTTAACTCAGTGAGTCCCCAGGGACTGGCCGTCGCGGGCACCCTCACGGTATTGAGGGTCAATGTGGACGCTGCCAGGTGACATGCTGCTCGCTGGAGAGGACCTGGGGAGCCCGGGCATTCGCCTCCAGGAGCTGGTGGCCTTCTCATCGCAGGGTATGAACTGTCTTCATTTACGTGCAGTCACACCCGTCTGTCTCAATCAAGCCTCTTATAACAAGGCTCCACCCTCCACAATCTGATGAGTAATCTGTGTCTACACCTTCCGAACTGGTTCTCAGTGCTTCTTCTTGCTTAAAAGCTTAGTGTTCTCCTTATTCTGAGCAAGTCGGGTCCTGTTTCCCGCTGGACTTCCCGAGTAGCCAGGGTGGGGGGGGGGGGGCAGTCTGATCACCCAGCCGCCTATGGGGCACTGCTTGGGGCACCCAGGCCTGGCTGAAACCATCCATGGTCACTCCTTCAGAGGAGGCAGCCCAGACTCGAGAAAGTCAGGACAGGAGAGCTATGAGCACTGAGACACTTGGGCAGCTTGGCTTGAAAGAGGGAAATGTCACCTGGAAAAGGCTCAGCCCTGACCCTGAACACAGATGGCCTGGAGGCCTTGGGTTCCTCTGAGCTGGCCCGTCCTGGCTGGCAGCGTGACCACTGTCCCTGTGAAATCAGACCCTCCACTTCTCGGCCTCATTTACTAAGGGCCAACAGGACACTCTCTGAAACAGCCCGTGTGACTTGTATCAGTGCATCTGGCTAAAGATTCGGTGTGGGGTGGGTGCCAGCCCAGGACCCGCATTCCTCTAACCAGTCAACCAGCGGCTGATGTTCAGAAAATAAAGTGGAAAGTAAACTCTCCATCCTTGTCCTTTTGTAAAAGCTCTTGGTTGGGCGGCAGCTTCCTGTCCAAAAATCCCTGAGGCAGAGGAGCTAATTAAAGTTTGACCCCATGGGACAGGGTGACAGGAGAGGAGGGCTGGCCTGGTGACCAGGCTGGACAAAAGCATACTCAACATTCATCCCGGCACTGACCCCTGCCCTTCCTGACCTGTCCACACCACCTGCCCGGTGGGCGGAGGGGCGACCTTGTGAGGGGGTGGGGGGCGCTGCTGGGTGAGGCACAGGTTGTAGAAAGGTCACCAGGAGTCCTTCACCCGTTAATTCCTCAACCCTCACTTTTTGGGTGGTGGCCCTTGTCTCCACAGACCCCGCCCCCGACTCAAAGAGGGGATGGGGACGCGGCTGTCACCGCATCTAGAGACGGGGGGCGTGGGGTCAGCTCTCAGGATGTGGGAGGACGGTGAGGCCTGGGCCCCGGCAGGCGGGGGAGCCCCGAAGCAGGCTCCCCGTGTGTAACCGGCGCCCCGAAAGCCGCCCCCACGACTGCGCTTGGAAGCCCAGCTCGGAACTCGAGCTCGGCGAGGGAAAGAGGCCACGCCGGCCGCTGGGCTCCCGCTCGGCCGCGGAAGGTCAGCTTCCTGCAGGTTGAGCTTCCGCTTCAAGCCCGAGACCGCGTTTTCTTTCTGAGCGAAACCTCCGGCGACCGGAGGCTCCGGGTGAAGAGCCCGGCGGCCGCGCCAGCCTTGCCGGAGGAGCAGCGAACACCCCGGGCGAGTCCGCGCACCTGTCCGCTCCCGGCCCTGCTCCCGCTCGACCGCGCGCTGCGCACCAGACTCGGCCCGAGGAGCTCCGGCCACAGGTTCGCGATCGCCTCCCGCCCGGAGCCCAGAGCCGCTGTGGCCACTGGCCCGGGCGCGGGGCCTCGGTGCGCGCCGGGTGCAGCCTGGGGACCCGAGTCCCTCCTCGCAGGGTTCCAGAGCCCCTGGCGGTCCCGGGGTCCCTCTCCGAGGGGCTCCACAGTCCCTGGTGGTCCCAGGCTCCCTCTCCGAGGTCCCTCTCCCCGAGGGGTCCCACAGCCCCCTGCCTTTGGGGGCAGCCGAGAGTGGGCGCCGGCCTTACCAGTGGGAGCGGGGCGCACGGGCGGAACGCGCGGCGGCTGCGAGGGAGTTGCGGGGATCGCGGGGGTGCCTGAGTCCTGAGAGCGCGGCGCGCGGGGCGCTCGGGCCTTCGACACCTGTTGGACCGGCGGCGCCTTTTAACCGCGCCCCGCACCCCGCCTCCTCCCGAGAGGTGTTGAGAAAGTCCGGAGGGGGCGGCTCCTCGGCGTCCGGCCGCCCCCAGCGCCGAGGGGCGGGGCGCGCCGCCGGGGGTCCGCGGCGCTTTCCCCCGCCCGAGCGCCGTGAGGCTGGGGTTCCCAGCGTCTCGGGCGCGGGGTTGGGGGTGTGTGTGTGTGAAGTGAAGTGTGTGTAAAGGTTTGGTGCCGTTGCTGTTACTGTGGTTTCTGCCTGGACGGGTCCTAGAGTGCTGTGGTGGTCAAAACTCGGATTTAATTAATTAATTACTGCAAAATAGTTGAAGAGAGAGTTCAGGCGCGGAGGGCCGTTACCTCCGAGGCTCTGCCGGCGCGCGGGTGCCCGGGCCGCTTCCCTCCTGGGAATGTGGGTTCGCGGTGGGCGAGGAGGGGCAGCGCTGCGCTTGGCCGAGTGCCTGCTTGTTTCTCCCCCAAACCTCACAGGCAGACTTAACAAACGTCTCCTTGAGTTTCCTGTGTGACTCGATCCCTCAACTATGCGCCGAAGGCCGGGGCTGGCGGTGGTGGGGAGACCCTGCGGGCGCATCCAGGCCTGCGCCCCAGCGAGGGTGCTCGGGGCCCTGCCGGTGTTCTCCGCCTCCCACGGCCGAGAAATCGCGAGGACGTTACCCAACTCGGGGTTGGGGGGCCGCCACGAATGAAGTCCCCAAACCCCTGCCCTGCACACTCGCCGGGAAGGGGAGCGCGGCTGGGGTTTCAGGAGACGATCCTGGGGAGCCGGCTCCTCTCCCGGAAGCCTGATCTCGGATTACAGGGTTCATTGTTCCCCTGTGGTTGGGTATTCTGAGGTCCACGGACAGAGCGGATGGAGAATTAAAATCGCAAGACTGGGCCGGGTCTGGGAACTTGTGTCCAGCATGAGGGATGGGAGTGGGGGCCAGGATCTGGCTCCAGGATTCCCTCAAAGAGGGCCGCCGCGAGGTGCGGGCGTGCTCTCTCCCACCTCCGCTTTACTTGAGTCGTCTTTAAGTTGAGCAGAGATGATTCACCCTGACAGGGCAGATCTGGCCTTACAAATGAGTTTCCCATGAGTGCTAACACTGGCGTAAAGATATTGACTTTTCCTTGTAAAATTTGTACCCCATCGCCACGGGCCAGCTTGGGCCTTTCTTGCCTGGGGAACCTGACTTTGTCCCGCGGTCACTACCCGACCTTGCTGCCCAAGGTCTTAGTTCGGGAGGGAGTGTTCACGAACAGAGGAAGTCCAGGAAGGCCCATCTGAGAGATGTGCTGAATCGGCAGGTTGGAAATGACGGCAAAGGCGGGTGGCTGGGGGAGAGCTCGCTGCCCACCCGCAGCCTGAGGCCACCCTTCAGGTGGTCAGGGGCAGCGCTCTATGGGGGGTCTCACATTGGAGTGAAGGAAGGATCTGGCATCTTTGTAGAAAGCCAGCTGGTAAAGGTGGCTTGCAGATTGAAAGTTGATTCGCTTTCTCCCACTGACAAATTTCTCCTGGCTTTTTGTGTCTGTAGCAAGATTGCAGGTTGCCGTTCAGCTTCCTTTCCTGTTTTCCCTGACTTATTCTCCTGATTTGCATAATGACTGCCGGGTTGTTGGCTAATTGTATATCTAGCCACTCTGCGTTTTGGGTTTTATAGTTAGAATGCCTACAGCTCTTAACTCTTAATTACAACTCAGCACTTGATTTCCTTCTGTTTGTTGTGACTTTTGTTATTTTCTGTGTGTGGGTGCTTTCTTCCCAACCAGACTTGGATTCCAGTGGAGCAGGAAATCCCCTGGAGGTATTTCTGTGTCCTCCAGAGCAGAGAAGGGGAAGAGGAAGTGATTGAACAGGGTCTCAGGTCTGGACACGTGGAGTCACCATCACATGATCTTAGATGGGTATGCACTTAGCAGATCACACCAGGGGTTAATCATTTTTCTTTATAAATCCTGTAATTATTTTGCGAACAGTACACTCATGTTGCTGCATTATTTTTGGTTAAAAGCATTACTGTGTTATACATAAACATTGAAAATAAGCCTTCATCCTGTGACCCTGGGTTCAGGTCTTCATTTTGATTATAACAGCCCCCGGAGAAGGCTGCCTACCCCCACCCTGACCTCAGCTCCGGCCTCCCCAGCCTGATGGGTGCACCTCTCCGGCCTTGTCTACTGGGCACCGAACACAATAGAGGATAGGTTTGGAGTCTGATGGAAGAGCTTGGTGTCTCCGGGGTAGGGCTCAAATGAAGCTGATATGGAGGACTGGCCCTTTCCAGGGATGGCAAGGCCCTTCCTTGCTAAGTCACTTCAGTCATGTCCGACTCTGTGCGACCCCATAGACGGCAGCCCACCAGGCTCCCCCGTCCCTAGGATTCTCCAGGCAAGAACACTGGAGTGGGTTGCCACTTCCTTCTCCAATGCATGAAAGTGAAAAGTGAAAGTGAAGTCGCTCAGTCGTGTCCGACCCTCAGCAACCCCATGGACTGCAGCCTACCAGGCTCCTCCATCCATGGGATTCTCCAGGCAAGAGTACTGGAGTGGGGTGCCATTGCCTTCTCCGAGGCCCTTCCTTACTGAGTAACTATTAATGACTAACTGGTGCGCACCTGTCACTTCACAGTATCAGCGCTGCGTTGATGAAGGATTTCACATACATGCTTTGTAGCAAGCAGTCAAATCCCAGGTGTTCACAATTGAGCTGAACCTTTGTGCAATTGTCAGGCTGTAAAGGGAAATGCTAATGAGAAAAGCTATTTGATATTTTAATTTGACAGTTGTTTTTATCAGTAAACCAAAAAAGTTGCTATTGAGCAAGAAATCAGTGTGAGACAAATATGGATTTCTTAACATATTGTAATGAATGATTGCCTGCCAGCTGCCTGATGGGGCAGCCCCCGGAACTTCCCTTGGGGAGGATGCTCTGAATGCAGGTAAAGAATGTGTCAGTGAAATTTCTGACTCACAAATCCTATGTAGGTGATATCAGAAATGCTCCAGACAAGAAGGGACTTGTGAGAGGTGGGCGCCCTGCCTTAACTCTTGGCAGCTTGGGGGTCGCTGGATGTCTCTGAGCTGTTGGTTATAAGCCATTAGCTATTGGTCTGCACTTTCTTGACTTTGCTGTTGAAATATTAATCATATTAATAATTGGCAAAAAGGGAAAATTCAACCCTCAGATGGGCAGATATTAAGAAGCCCTGGAGTCTCTGTGTAATTAGTTAATAATGACTTACATATGATAATATCATTTTAAAGCAGGAATGGCCCTGGTGTGATCCTTTCACAGTTTTGTGGATAATTATCCCAGGAGAACAGCATCACACTAAGATTTATCTCTGCACCATATTTAGCAACCCACACCCTCACTTGTACACCCTGAAAATTGTTAATGTCAAATAATTTTGGGGAAAAAGACAAACTGTTCCATTCCAAGTAAGTAGAACAGAAAAAGACTTCAGATATCACTATTTAATTGTTTTCTTCACTTTCAAATTAAAGTCATAAAAATTCCAACTTCTGAGTTGTGACTGAAACTGTTAAAGGCCTTTCCGTTTTCCTCATACTATTTGTGGGGGCAAGGGGAGCCCCCCACCACATGGCTTGTGTGATCTTAATTCCCTGACCAGGGATCAAACCCAGGCCCTTGGCAGTGAGAACGCAGAGTCCCAACCACTGGACCAGGAGGGAATTCCCCCGCACTCTATTCTTATGTTCATACATAAACTATTTGGGGGAAGTTTAAATTGTTGGATGTGTTGGTTGCAAGGAAGTGGTAAACAAGTTGATTTCCTTGGCCTTACTGGATGGGTACATGCTCCTACTGGCAAATGCATTGTGTAGTTCTTGTTTGCAAACTGTGGAGAAAATACAAAGATGTTTCCAGATGTATTTGTATCAAGAGCTTGTGTTGGTCAGAAGTGAATCAGATCAGATCAGATCAGATCAGTCGCTCAGTCGTGTCTGACTCTTTGCAACCCCATGAATCTCAGCACGCCAGGCCTCCCTGTCCATCACCAACTCCCGGAGTTCACCCAGACTCACGTCCATCAAGTCAGTGATGCCATCCAGCCATCTCATCCTCTGTCGTCCCCTTCTCCTCTTGCCCCCAATCCCTCCCAGCATCAGAGTCTTTTCCAATGAGTCAACTCTTCGCATGAGGTGGCCAAAGTACTGGAGTTTCAGCTTTAGCATCATTCCTTCCAAAGAAATCCCAGGGCTGATCTCCTTCAGAATGGACTGGTTGGATCGCCTTGCAGTCCAAGGGACTCTCAAGAGTCTTCTCTAACACCACAGTTCAAAAGCATCAATTCTTTGGCACTCAGCCTTCTTCACAGTCCAACTCTCACATCCATACATGACCACAGGAAAAACCATAGCCTTGACTAAACGAACCTTTGTTGGCAAAGTAATGTCTCTGCTTTTGAATATGCTATCTAGGTTGGTCATAACTTTCCTTCCAAGGAGTAAGCATCTTTTAATTTCATGGCTGCAGTCACCATCTGCAGTGATTTTGGAGCCCAGAAAAATAAAATCTGACACTGTTTCCACTGTCTCCCATCTATTTCCCATGAAGTGATGGGACCAGATGCCATGATCTTTGTTTTCTGAATGTTGAGTTTTAAGCCACCTTTTTCACTCTCCACTTTCACTTTCATCAAGAGGCTTTTTAGTTCCTCTTCACTTTCTGCCATAAGGGTGGTGTCATCTGCATATCTGAGGTTATTGATATTTCTCCTGGCAATCTTGATTCCAGCTTGTGTTTCTTCCAGTCCAGCGTTTCTCATGATGTACTCTGCATAAAAGTTAAATAAACAGGGTGACAACATACAGCCTTGACGTACTCCTTTTCCTATTTGGAACCAGTCTGTTGTTCCATGTCCAGTTCTAACTGTTGCTTCCTGACCTGCATACAAATTTCTCAAGAGGCAGATCAGGTGGTCTGGTATTCCCATCTCTTTCAGAATTTTCCACAGTTTATTGTGATCCACACAGTCAAAGGCTTTGGCATAGTCAATAAAGCAGAAATAGATGTTTTTCTGGAACTCTCTTGCTTTTTCCATGATCCAGCGGATGTTGGCAATTTGATCTCTGGTTCCTCTGCCTTTTCTAAAACCAGCTTGAACAGCAGGAAGTGAATACAAAGCTGTAACTCCCCAGGCAAACTGGTAGGGAGAACTGACTTCTATTAAATATAAAAATTAAATTCTGTAAGCTCTGGTGAGCTGGTCAAATGGAAACTCTGCACAACTCATAAAGGAACAAAAGAGAGTTGTACATTTTAGTTGTGTTAGGACAATATTGTGTTATATATCATCTTGAAGAGGTCCCTAACTTAGAATAAGTTAGGATCTAGTAAATACACTGGCTTTCCTGGTGGTGCTAGTAGTAAAGAACCCATCTACCAATGCAGGAGACCCAAGAGATGCAGGTTTGATCCCTGGGTCAGGAAGATCCCCTGGAGGAGGGCATGGCAACTATTCTTGTCTGGGAAATCCCATGACCAGAGGAGCCTGGCGGCTATGGTCCATAGGGTCCCAAAGAGTCAAACATGACTGAAGTGACTTAGCACACAGCACACACACAGCACCCTGGTGGCTCAGTGCAGGCCACCTGGTTCGATCCCTGGGTCAGGAAGAACTCCTAGAGAAGGGCATGGCAACGCACTGCAGTATTCTTGCCTGGGAAATTCCATGGACAGAGGAGCCTGCTGGGCTACAGTCCATGGGGTCTCAAAGAGTTGGATAAAATTGAGCAACTAACACTTTATAAGGATTGCTTTAGTAAAAAAAAAAGAGAGAGACATAGGTTTGATAAAGGGCAGCAGAGCAATGAGTCCCGGTGTGAACTGAGTTTGCTGGACCCTGGCAGATTTTTGTGCAATGCTCATGTGGACTGTTCTGGTTTAAATCTGATGCTATCTGGAGTCCACTTGTTCCAGGTCAGTCTTGCACCAGGCGGCTATCTGTTCTCTGGTTGAAAGCCGTCTTTGGGAAATGGACATGGAGTCTTTGATATTAGAATTGAGAACTGGGTTTGTCCGTTAGCCACCCACCTAAACCTCTCCTTGAACTGT
Organism: Bubalus bubalis; assembly: GCF_019923935.1. Taxonomy (NCBI): domain Eukaryota; kingdom Metazoa; phylum Chordata; class Mammalia; order Artiodactyla; family Bovidae; genus Bubalus; species Bubalus bubalis. Next base: position 53,654,803 of record NC_059169.1, read on the forward strand.
TTCAGAGCCTTTCTACTTTGGGGGAAGAAGTACATAGTGGTGTATTGAGTTCTTTGATTTCATCTCATTTTTGCAAAATCACTTTCATGCATTGGAGAAGGTAATGGCAAACCCACTCCAGTGTTCTTGCCTGGAGAATCCCAGGGACCACGGAGCCTGGTGGGCTGCTGTCTCTGGGGTCGCACAGAGTTGGACAGGACTGAGGTGACTTAGCAGCCCCAGTGCTGGGAAAAAGGCACTTGTAACACCCAGAGTGCCCAGTAGATGGCACTAGTAGGACTCGACCAGGGGACACCCGGAGGATCCAGGGCCAAAGAGTATCTTTAAGTCCTAGCATTACTGTGAACAGCTCCTCAACAGACTGGGAAACAAATGTCTTTCTTTCATTCACAATGGAATGAAATAGAATAGGAAAAATCAGAACATGGTGCTCTTAATAAGAGTTAAGTCATGTTTCAGGCAGTGTTTGTTTCATGAGTGTTTTCATCTTCACGTGGGTGCTGGCTCCAGGGTAAAATGTACCTGCTGTTGTAGATTCGTCATTCCCAGGGTGACAAGATAGTCCCTGTGGCCTCAGGGGAAGCGGTGTCACAGCAGGAGAGACCCCCAGGCCCCGAGCTCGGCTGCCTGCTCTCCTGGGCCTCCTCCAAGCTTGGCTCCCAGGTACTGCAGACCCTTCTCAGGCTGGGAGCGGACCGCCTCCATCAGACTTGGTTCTCCAGGGCTCTTCTCTGGTCTGAGGACATAGGTTCCAGGGGTGGAGGAGAAGCAGCAGCACCATTTGATTGAATCTTTTACAAACTTAATAAAATTATTTGTCTAAAAAAGGAGCCACGTATAATGCTCTGGTGTCCAGCATACTCAGGAGTCATGGGTCAGCTGTTTCAGTGGATCACGTATTTAATGTCAAAAGTGTGGGTTGGACTACTGTGCTGTGGGAAATAGGAGAGATAAATATACAGCCTTTTGTTGTTTCTTTGTGGCCTTTGGTCTGTGCTGATGGCGCTTGGACCCCCTCTCCTTAGTGATGCTCCATCTGTTCAGTGGGTGGGAGGTGGAGATGCTGTGGGTCAGCCTGGAGGATCTGAGCATCATCTGGTGGGAAACATCCATCTTTCCTCACAGGCTCCATGACATTTCACACGAGGTTATTAGGTTGCTAGGCTTTGGAACAACATAGTCCCTGCCTACAGTTTACCAAAGGAAAAGATAGACTGTTGCAGAGGTAACGGATCTGAACGACTAACTAGGTTGTGTGACTGACATACAGAACGCACAGACACAAAGGAAGGACTCCCTGGGTATAATCCAGTGTGAATGGGTGAGCCACTGACACGTGGCTGGATTTCCTGAACTGTGCTCAATGCTTTAGGTTTACCTCATCACATAACTCCAAGAGGGTATTTCTAGTCCAGCCTAGCACCCGGCTTGCAGGAGAAGCTAGAGAAATTAGAGTCCTCCTGGGTTTAAAGGGATTCGATTTGATAAAGGAGGGAACAAGTGTTGGGGAAGAGACAGCTGTGGGAGACATCTGCCTCCATCCTCGAGGGAAGATGTGGTCCAGACATCCACTGTGGTTGAAACCGCAGGCCCAGGCTCACCTGCCACCAGGCCCTGGCTCTGGACCTGCCAGAGCCGCAGCCCCCTGACCCAGGGCAAACTGGGATGACGGGCTGTCGCCACGTGATGGACTTGGCTCCTGACCTCCTGCCTATGTCGGGGAAGATAAGGAGAACCCTTTGAAAGGGAGGAGAAAGCAGATAGCGGTCAGAGAACAAAGCAAAGGAGCTGGCAGGAAAGGGCGGCTGAGGTCTGGTTCCGAGGAATGAAGAAGGACGGCAGTTCCCCAAGAGCGCTTCTCAGCAGCTTTAGTGCAGTTTCATCTGTGCAGAGAGTGAGGGCCCGGTCGCCCGCAGGGTGTGTGCTGAGTGACCACACCGGACACCCTCCCAGGGCAGAGACAGGACAGCCAAGACACTCTCCACAAGTGGGACTGGCTGCTGAAGCTGCTGGGAGGACAGACTCATCTTCTGTCCATGGGGCTGCAAAGGGAAGAGTCAGGCCCTCGGGTGGGTGCAGGTTTTATCATCCTGTGTGCCAGGGTCTCAGAGGTATGGGATACAACTGTTTTTGAAATTGTTCCTGCCTGAAATTCCACGTGTCTGTGAGTCTAGCATGAGGCTCCCTGTGCAGGGGAGGTGGGAATGTAGGACCCCCCACCCTAGGCTGGCTGAACTTGACCCTGGAGTGACCCTGGGACAGGTGCTATGAATGACACTGAGGTCTGACTGCTCTGTGGGAAGGTGGAACCAGGCTGGCCGTGTAAAAACCAGCTCAAGAGCTTGTTAAACATGCAGATTCCCGGACTGTGGGGCCAGAGAGGCTGTCCCAGTAGAGGTGGGAACCGTGGTCTGTGATCCACGTTAGTTTGTCCTCATGGTTTTGTGACTGAACTTGGCACTGTCTTGACAGACGTGCTTCAGAGAAACTCGGATCCTGACCCTACGATGTCCACTCTGCCTGCGTAGTGTCTGCCTCCTGTTTGGATCGGAACCATGGCGTCCAGGGCAAAGGCGCAATGGGATAAAGCCCCAGACCCCAGCGTCTGGTGAGGAGGAGCCTGGCACGTGGCCAGGATCATCTCTGTGGTGTGAGCACTGAACACAGATGTTGGCTCCTGACGACTCCTGGGCACCCCTGCCCCCGGCCCCCAGAACAGAATCCAGGCCATTCCAGGTCCTTTCGGGGCTGAAGTTCATCCAGAGAAAACCAATTCCCTTCTTGACTTAGGTCTTCCTCTTTCTGAACGTCAACACTCTCTCCAGTTGTATTCATGTTTTGGGTAGAAGCTAATCTCTTAGCTAATGAGGTGAGTAAGGGTAACCGCATACAAAGAAACCTCACTTACAGCTGAGTGCTAACTACATTTTAAACCACCTTAACCCCAAATCCAAGTATGATAGCAGAAAAGCTAGAAATAAATTATTTTCATGTCTGTCTAATAAATCACACCCAGAAATGATTTAGGTTAGCAAGAAGCTTCACATTTCTGAGGTTGATTAATGATGGAGTCTCTGAGGTCTGCAATGTCGTCTTTACAAAGACTCTTGGCTTTGGTTTCACCGTTAACTTTAGTTCCTCACGGTGGAGAGTTTCCTGTTGTGCTCTTACATCTGAATGGCTCCAAGGCATTCTGTCACTTCTCCTATGTCCCCTCTGACAGTGACCTGAAAAGGCCTTGGGCGGCCATGTCCGCAGATAGGTGTCCTGGGTGCTGAGGCAGCTCGGCTGGGAGGTCTTCTCTGAGACCTCAGTCCCCCTCAGGAGGGTGGGGGACAAGCTTCCCACAGCCCCGCCCCCCAAGCTGGGGAGAGAGGGTTGTGAGCAAGACCCCAGCGGATTGCACACACACCCCCACCGATGCTCGTGCTCAATGCTAGTGCTCGTGCTTGGTACTCGGTGCTTGTGTTCATTGCTTGGTGCCTGGTGCTCATGCTCAGTGCTCGGTGCCCAGCGCCAGTGCTTGCGGTGTGAAGGACTGTGTCTTGGGGGTACAGGGAGCAGGGTTGGCTCTGCCCTGCACAGAGCCCCCACCCTAGTGGAGAAGCAAGGACCCTGGAGCACAAAGCCCACAGTGACCCTGCGGTGGGGGGTGTCCTGGGAAGGAGGAGGACAGATGGGAGGAGGGAGGTGGGGGGTGGAGGGGGGTGAGGGGTGGGGGGTGGAGGGTGAGGGGTGGGGGTGGAGGGGGCTGAGGGAAGGATGAGGAGTGGAGGGGGGTGGGGGCTGGGGGGCTGAGGGAGGGGTGGGGTGGCATAAATGGCCCTCAGGGATGCTCCATACGGGAGCACCGAGACACCAGTAAGAGAGACTCTGGAATAACCCCAGTGTCACGTCAACTCTTGGTTTATATTGTAGAAAACATGAGGATGGAAGACCATGTACACCACCATGAATATGCAATCTGCAAAGTCCAGCCTGTGAGAAACTCTGGGAGACAAATGACCCAGATTCTGAGGAAAAAAAACTCGCAGGAGACCAGAAGGGGAGGGTAATGAGCAGCATAAAGAGGCACAGGAACGAGTTGCTGCCTGGGCTTCAGTGATCTCGGGTTGGCTGCTGTTTCAAAAGGGAATTTTCACTTCCGGGAATGTGCTTGATGTACTTTTCCTATTCTTCTAGCCAAGTAAAACTTAAATCCTGGAAATCAGATAAAAAATAAATGTACTTTACTCCAAAAAAAAAGCAATAGCTGTAAATGCTGGATAGAAGTCCAGGCAGGCCCTGGCCTGTGGTCCTGGGGAGGGCAGGTGACAGCCTGGCTGAGGGTGGGTCAATGTGAAGTGTTCTGGTGGCTCAGCTGGGGCCTGGCCTGGGGTGATGAGGGCAGCGGGGAGGTGAGGGCAGGGGGCACTGGCCGGGCAAGTGACAGCCTGAGGGAGGAGGTTGCAGGAGTGGGAGAGGGTTTGGGGTTGGTGAGTGGCTCATGAAAAGTGCACATCACAGAAGAGTTGTCTGCTGTCTCTAGGAATTCCCCAGCCCTGGGAGGGGCCATCTCCCCAGAATTAGGGAGGCCACAGGCACCAAAACATCAGAAGGAAAAGGTGGGCTTAATACAGGGCCACTGAAAAATCTCAGAACATTAAAATAATTGAAACGGTAGTGTGTTCTCTGATTATAGTGGAATCAAAGTGTAAATCAACAATTATTAATCAATAAAAAATGGAAAGAAAGAAAAGAGAAAAATCTCTAAACACTTGGAAACTAAAACACCCTTCTAAATAAACCATGGGTTGATACAGTGTATTGAATGAAAATTAAAAATTGATTGTATCAAAATTTTGGGGATACAGTACAAGTATGTTGAGAGGAGATTAATGCAAACAGGAGTGAAGAAGGAAAGACTCAACCATCTATGATCCCATTTCAATAAATGGAAAAGTGAAAAATAAGCCCAAGGAAAATGAAAGAAAATAATAAAGGAAAGAGCAGAAATCAATTAAACTGAAACAGAAGAAGAATAGAGCAAATCGAAGAAACAAAGAGCCAGAAATATCAATAGAATTGATGAACTTCTAGCAAGACTGACAAAGGGGGAAAGAGAGAGAAGATAAATTACCAGTAACAGGCATCAAGAGGGCATGTCACTATAGGCCATAAGGACATGAAAAGGATAACAAGGAGTACTGTAAACAATTCTATACTTATAGACTTGCAAGTTAGATGAACTGGGTCATTCTCTCAAAAACCACTCACCAAATATGAAATAGATTATATGAAGATCCTTTTAACTATTAAGGATTTTGAATGTGTAATCTTAATTACATTTCTTGAGAGTTTCTTAAAACTCTCAAGAAATGTCCAGACCCAGATAGTCTCACTGGGAAATTCCACCAAACGTTTAAAGAAGGATCACACCTGTTCTGCATGACCTCTTCCCGAAGACAGAAGAGGCGAGAACATTCTCAGTTCGTTTTGTATTGCTGGTGTTACCCGGACACCAAACCAGACAATGACAGCAAAAAAAAAAAAAAAAAAAAGGGTGTGGGGAGCTACAGACCAGTATCCCCCACAAATGTTGATGTAAAAAGGCTTAATAAAATATTAGCAAATGAATTGTTCATTGACTATATAAAGAGGATCACACACCGTGACCAAAGAGGTTCATTTCAAGGATGCAAGGTTGTTTCTGTATGAAGATAAGGTAATCCATCATGTTAATGGGCTAAAGAAAAAGTCACACAATCATATCATGCAGTGCAAAAGTTTTTTCCACAAAATTCCACACCTATTCATGATACAAACTCTCAGAAAAATAGGAATAGAGGAGAATTCTCTCAACTTGATAGCAAGCATCAACAAAAACCCAACAGTTAACATCATACTTAGTGGTGAAAGAATGAACCTTACCCCTTAAGATCAGGAGCAAGAATTTCTGCTTTTACCATTCCTATTCAACACAGTGCCTGAGGTTCTAGCCAGGGCTATATGGCAAGAAAAATTAATATAAGATACACAAACCATAATGGAAGAGATAAAACTATCTTGAGGACTTCCCTGGTGGATGAGAATCCACCTGCCAATGCAAGGGACGTGGGTTCCATCCCTGGTCCAGGAAGATCCTATGTGCTGCTGCTGCTGCTGCTGCTAAGTCGCTTCAGTCGTGTCTGACTCTGTGCGACCCCATAGACGGCAGCCCACCAGGCTCCCCCGTCCCTGGGATTCTCCAGGCAAGAACACTGGAGTGGGTTGCCATTTCCTTCTCCAATGCATGAAAGTGAAAAGTGAAAGTGAAGTCGCTCAGTCGTGTCCAACTCTTCGTGACTATGTGCTATGAGGCAACAAAGCCTATTCACCAGAACTAGGGAAGCCCGTGCACCCAGAGCTTGTGCTCTGCAACAAGAGAAGCCTCTGCAGCAAGAAGCCCACCTGCCACAATGAAGAGTAACCCCTACTCTCCGCAACTAGAGAAGGCCCATGCCCAGCAGCAAAAACTCAGCACAGCCAAAATAAAAACAAAAACACAAACTACCCCTATTTGCAGATGATATGACTGTCTATACATAAATCCCGGGGAAACTGTAAAACTCCAGAACTGATACATGAATTCAGCAGGATCACAGGATACAGCAAATAAACCAAGAAGTACATTTATTTCTATATACCGGCAATGAACATGTGAACACTGAGATTATAATGCTATTCACGATCACTCAAAGAAAATGAAATACTTAAAAGTAAATCTTTTTACTTTTTACATAAAATAAAACGTTTGTGACTCCTATGCTGAAAACTATGAGATACTGATGAAAGAAATCAAAGATGATGTAAATAAACAGACATGCTGTGTTTACGGATAAGATTTGACAAAATAAAGATGTCAGTTCTCTCCACATTGATATACAAGTTTAATGTTTTTTAATAAAAAAACACAGCAATAAAAAATGCAAAAAAAATGCAGCAAAATTTTTTTGTAAATATAGACAAAATTATTATAAAGTTTATATGGAAAGACAAAGGAAATAGAATAGCTGAGAAAGTTTGAAAAAGGAGAATAGAGAGGGAGGAATCGCTCTAGCATTCATGACTTATTTATATAGCACAAGAATCTGGTCCGTGGTGCTGGTGAGAGAACAGGGGTCAGAGGAACAGAATACCGAGAAGTAGCCCCACACAAAAAGTGCCCTGTTGATTTTTAACAAAATGCAAAAGCCACTCGGTCGGGGAAGAGCGCCTTTCATCACATAATGCTGGGCACCTGGATGCCGGCAGGCTACAAATGAACCTCATTTGTTAAAAAGTCTCAGACCTTTTATAAAAATTAACAAAAAACGACCACAGACTTTAACGTAGAGCATAAAACTAGATGGCTTTTAGCAAAACCATAGGAAAAAACTTTGGACTCTAGGGCTAGGCAAAGAGTTCTTAGACTTGACACCAAAGCCACAACCCATAAAGTGAAAAGAACTTTCAACTTCATTAAAATGAAAATCTGTTGCTTTGCAGAAGACCCTATTAAAAAGACAAAAAGAAAAGTCACAGAGTGAAAAATATTTACAAACCACTATCTCTGTCCAAGGACTCATATTTACAGTATATCAGTCCAGTTCAGTTGCTCAGTCGTGTCTGACTCTTTGTGACCCCATGAATCGCAGCACGTCAGGCCTCCCTGTCCATCACCAACTCCCGGAGTTCACCCAGACTCACGTCCATCGAGTCAGTGATGCCAGCCAGCCATCTCATCCTCTGTCATCCCCTTCTCCTCCTGCCCCCAATCCCTCCCAGCATCAGAGTCTTTTCCAATGAGTCAACTCTTCGCATGAGGTGGCCAAAGTACTGGAGTTTCAGCTTTAGCATCATTCCTTCCAAAGAAATCCCAGGGCTGATCTTCAGAATGGACTGGCTGGATCTCCTTGCAGTCCAAGGGACTCTCAGGAGTCTTCTCCAACACCACAGTTCAAAAGCATCAATTCTTCAGCGCTCAGCCTTCTTCACAGTCCAGATCTCTCAAAACTTCAACAGTAGAAAAACAACCCAATTAGAGAATGAGTGAAAGACATGAAGAGGACAGAGAGATGGCAAATAAATACCAAAATGTGGTCAAGTTCAATAGCCATTTAGGAAATGCACATGAAACATGCCTATCACAATGACAAAATGACATGGAAGCTATATTCAGTGTCTTGTAATAACCTATAATGTGAAGCAATCTGATAAAGAATATATATATTCAGTTTATATATAGAAACTGAATCACTTTGCTGTTCACCTGAAGCTAACTAACACATCACTGTAAATTAACTGTTAACTATACTTCAATTAGAAAAATGGTTACAAAAAAAAAAAAAAGGCTAAATGAAATATAAATGGAACATAGTGACCACACCAAATGCTAAAGAAGCTCAAGAAAGACCTGGTGACTCAGATGTTGCTGGTGGGGATGTGTAATGATGCAGTTACTCTGGAAAACATCTTGGTAATTTTTAAAAACTGAAATGTGCAACCACCATGCAGTCCAGCCATGGGGACAAGCTCTTGGTGCCTGGCCCGTGTAAACCTCCAGAGAATAACACTGAGGAAAAAAAGTCCAGTCCCAGTCCTTGCACACTGCATGATTCCTTCCATGCAACTCTTGGAATGATGAAATCAGAGAAATGGTGAGCAGATTAGTGGTTTCTAGGAGTGGGTGGGATCGGAAGAGGGGGCTACTGGGTGTGGGTATAAAAGGGCCACGGGCTTCCCCACTGGTTCAGTGGTAAAGAATCCGCCTGCAGTACAGGAGATGCAGGTTCCATTCCTGGGTGGGGAAGATCCCCTGGAGGAGGAAATGGCAACCCACTCCAGCATTCTTGCCTGGGAAATCCCCTGGACAGAGGAGCCTGGCAGGCTACAGTCCACAGGATTGCGAAGAGTCAGACATGACTGAGCACTCAGAAAAGGAGCACACCAGTTGTGTCTGACTCTTTGAGACCCCATGGACTGTAGCCCACCAGGCTCCTCTGTCCATGGGATTTTCCAGGTAAGAATACTGGAGTGGGTTGCCTTTCCCTTCTCCAGGGGATTTTCCTGACCCAGGGATTGAACTGGGGTCTCCTGCATTGTAGGCAGATTCTTTACCACTGAGCCACCAGGGAAGCCCTATGTCTACATGTGAGTCTATAATTACCTCAAAATAATAAGTTTAATTAAAAAAAGAAAAGAGCATCAATAGGACAGTTTGGGAATTATGAACACAGACTGGCTTTTTAGTGTGAAGGTGGCATTGTGTTTTTGTTTTAAAAGTTTAGTCTATGCTCCTTAAAGATCCATACAGAAATATCTCCAGATGAAATCATCTGTCTGGGATTTGCTTTAGAGTCATCCAGGTGGTTGCTGGAGCCAGGTGGGAGGGGATGGCCTCGTGGTGTCATGGTCCCCAAGCAAGGAGCTTTGGCAGCCCGCAGTGAGGGCACCGACCCCGGACACCGTCAGCCTGCTTTGAACCTTGGCTCTGCTGCTTATTAGCTGGGTGAGCTTGGACAAGTTATTTGACCTCTCTGACCGCAGTGGCGTCATCTGTCAAGTGGGGATAACATCTCATAAGGAAGGGTGCAGGAAGGGAAGGAAAGGTCCCCCTCAGAGGAGGGGAAGGGCCAGTGCAGGGTTGGGGCAGTGCCTCAAGGAGAAGCCACTGCGCTGGTATCAGAGTGTCACAGGCCCTCCGGGCTCGGGGGAGGCGCTGGGAGGTGGGGGCGGGGGGAGGTAGGCAGTGTAACCACCGCCTCAGACCCTGATGGGCGGCTAGAGACGGCTCTGGGAGCAGGAGCATTGAGGATGGTGAAGGAGCAGAGAAGAGATGGAAAATGGAAGAGGCAGGGGCCGGCTGAGAGCCCCGAGAGGAAATGCCTCTCCCACGCAGAGGGGATGCCACCAGGGCCGTCTCGCCCCCCTCCCAATGCTCCCCCTTCCTGTCTGTGGGCTTTGCTGGAGACCTGTGCAAACAGCCGTTTATCCAGAAAAACCGTCACAGGGATTACGGATACCGGCTGGATTTTGCATGTGGAAATTGTAGTTTTGCTTTTATTGGCTGTGCCTTGTGGCCTGTGGGATCTTAGCTCCCCAATCCAGGATCTAACCCGAGTCCCCTGCAGCAGAAGTGCAGAGTCCTAACCACTGGACTGCCAGGGAAGTCCTTGTGGCTTTGTTTCTATAGGTTAGATCTTGATTTTTGTGGATCGCTACTTAAATATTTATGGATGAGAGAGTATGTCTGAAATTCAGACTCTGAAGGAAATGAGACTTACCGTTTTGTTTTTCTGGGGAGTGGGTTTGGAACCCTGGAGACCATCCCTTGCTCTCTAGGTGTCTCTACACTTAGCCCGTGTGCCAACTGCATGCCTTCGCAGGGGTGGCCCTAGTGTGCGACATCTGCGGAGTGACCGGTCCTGGGTGGTGCCCCAATGCCCTCACTAAGAGATCTGTGTCCACCCATGAACCCCGATACCACCTGTGGGCATGGAGCTAGGCGCTTGCTGGTCACCATGGACCGAAGGGGCCCCTCCCCCAACAGAAGGGTGTAACCTCCCCACCCGCCTCCGTCAAGGCTGGGCTGACCCCGAGGACACTTTACTTGTCCTGGAGCAACTGACCCTAACCCTCCCCTCCTCAAGGGATGTGAAGCGAGAGCAGGAGTCCATGGACTCCAGCCACTCCGGCCTCAAGCCCACAGCCTCCCCAGCAACTGCCCCAACCCACTGATCAGGTCGCCAGGGATGTGACGCCCCAGGTGGAACAGAAACCCTGAGCCAGGTGGCTTCAGCAACGGACTCATCTTTATTGACAGTGTATTCTTGCATCAGCTGTTCATAAGGATTGCAAATCACCCATTTGAAAAGCTTTCCCCTTCCATATAGCTCTGGCCATGCCCAGAAAGCAGTGAAAATACATTGTACAGCAAACACTTTCCACCCTAACAGCCACGACAGCTCACGACAATGCAGATATCTACGACAGGACAGAGTAAGTTCAAATATTAGACACTTATGGGATGATTCGAAAACTAACATTGTGTGTTTTTCCAGGTAAGGAAGACCAGTCATTATAAAAATACTTTATATAAATTCAGAACTAAAACATTCAATCCTATAAAAATATCTTCTCCTAATAAAAGTATCAATTTCTAAATGAATGTCCTTTATCGACATCAGTTATGTCCTTAAGTTTTCAGGAAATACCCCCATGTCAGACTGTCCATTGAAACCCACACGTAAAGTCACACCATGGCCCGGTTGTCAAGAACGGACCACATGGTCCCGTCCCGGTTATTCTACAGGAAGTTAACTCAGGTGTCTATGAATTAGGAAAGCCAGCTATGTGGTGCCTTCCACTGTTTAACTGGGAAACCCGGTGATGGCGTTCTGCCCGCCCTCGGAAATCAGCTCGTTCATCTCGTTCTGTTTACTCTCCTTGAGGGCGTGGTTGGGGGGTGCTTTCTGCATCTGCGCTCGCTTGGACCTCCTGAAACACACCTTGAGCAGGAGGTAGCACAGCTCGGCCACGTTGAGCAGCATGCAGATGACGGATGCGGAGATCATGAAGATGGTGAAGACCGTCTTCTCGGTGGGCCGGGAGATGAAGCAGTCCACCAGGTTGGGGCAGGGCTGAATGCCACACTTCAGCACCCAGGGCAGGTGGTACCCATTGTACAGGAAGTAGAAGACATACATGAAGGCAGCCTCGAAGACGATGCGGAAGAAGATGCTGCTGGTGTAGGTCCACCACAGCGAGCCCTCGATCCGGACCTTCTGCCGCTTGATGTCCTCCAGGTCCTTGAACTCACTCCTCGTCTCGCCCCGCCTGAACCGCCGGGCAGCCTCATGCCTGTAGTAGGCCACGTGCATGGCCACCAGCAGGGCAGGCGTGGACACGAAGATGAGCTGCAGCGCCCAGAGCCGGATGTGCGAGACAGGGAAGAAGTGGTCGTAGCACACGTTCCTGCACCCGGGCTGCAGGGTGTTGCACACAAAGTCCTCCTGCTCGTCCCCCCAGACCTCCTGGGCGGCCACCACCAGGATCATGACTCGGAAGACAAAGAGGACGGTGACCCACACCTTCCCGATGCTGGTGGAGTGCTTGTTCACGCCCCCGACGAACGTGTGCAGAGTGCCCCAGTCCATGCTGCCGCTTCACCCTGCTCAAGTGAGAACACAGCGTTGTGAGTAGGGTGGTCCCTCCGTGTAAAACAGCTCTAATTTCACAGACGGGAGCCTTTCTCTTGACATCACCCTCTTGCCTGCGAGTAGGCAGTTTTCTGGTGGCGGGGAATACCCACCCTAAGAATACTCTCAAGTTCTCATAAGGGTTTAGGATCATCTTTATAAAAAAAAAAAGGAATATAATTGCTTTACAATGCTGTGTTAGTTTCTGCTGTACAACAAAGTGAATCAGCTATATGTATACGTAAATCCCTTCTCTCCCACCCTCCATTCTACCTGTCTAGTCATCACAGAGCAGAGCTGAGCGCTCCGTGTTATACAGCAGCTGCCTGCTAGCTATTAATATCTATTTTACACATGGTAGTGTATAGGCGTCCGGAGAAGGCAATGGCACCCCACTCCAGTACTTTTGCCTGGAAAATCCCATGGACGGAGGAGCCTGGTAGGCTGTAGTCCATGGGGTCGCTAGAGTCAGACACAACTGAGCGACTTCACTTTCACTTTTCACTTTCATGCATTGGAGAAGGAAATGGCAACCCACTCCAGTGTTCTTGCCTGGAGAATCCCAGGGACGGGGAAGCCTGGTAGGCTGCTGTCTCACAGAGTCGGACACGACTGAAGCGACTTAGCAGCAGCAGCAGCAGCAGTGTATAGACGTCAATTCTAATCTCCAAGTTCGTCCTTCCCTCTCTTCCTACTCTGTGTCCACAAATCCTTTCTCTACATCTGTGTCTCTATTGCCGCCCTGGAAATAGGTTCATCTGTACCATTTTTCTAGATTCCACATACATGCATTAACACAGGATATTTTTGTTTTTCTCTTTCTGACTTCATCTTGATTCAGCTGAAGTCGAATTATAAGTTAGGTTGCTGCCTGACACTGACCCAGGAACACAGGCAAACACATTCGTTTCCAAGCTTCCTTTTAATTCTCGTTTCACTCTGGTCAAGGGATCACAGAGGTTTCTCAGTAGATTTTATGCATTAAATGGCTTATCCGAGGGGAAAAAAATCATTCATTTTACCCAGCAGACTAAGAAGGGACTCGAACAACATCATTTGCCATAATCACGTGCTCTCAGGAAACCTAGTACCATAGCTACTCCAAGAGCCTCTTCCAGAAGAGAAACACAGGCCTCTACAAACAGGCTGACTTTGCTCTCCCATCACTGGCAGTGCCGGTCCATGCTGATGGGCTCCAAGTTCACACCAGGAGCCATAAGTGGAGGGCCAGCCCCTCCTGCAGTGGGTTCCCCCCGACAACGCCCTGATCCAGCATCCTGAGGTAGAGCCTCCGCTGCGAACCTGCACAGTTCACATGGTGGACGCCTCCGCACCGCCAAAAGCAGACCTGAGAGCTGGTCAGCATCTACTCAGAACAGAGGAGAATGGACCCTTTGAGAATCTTCTAAAAGGGAAAGACCATCTCCTCAGAAAAAACATGCTCACCAGGTTCTCATGCCCATTTACAGGGAGATGCCCCCAAAAACCTTTTGTCCACCCCCCCAGGAGACTTTCTTGCACTTGAATGTGGGTCAGGCTCCTCCCTTTCAGGCTGACTCCCCCCAGTCTCCTTAGGGTCCCCCACTCTGTCCACCACCTGCTTCCTTGGCATCATACTGGCTAATACTAGGAGGCAACTGGGGAGGTGGAGGTGGTGCCCAGTTGCACTCAGGTGAGCCCAGGTGAGTCCAGGTGTGTCCAGGTGAGCCCAGTATACCCAGGTGTGTTCAGAAGCCAGCTCTCTCACATCCTATACTGTGAAAGGATGCCCCCATTTTGGTTGGCGGCCTGAGAAATTCATCTTTTGCCCTTGGTTTGACTTTTAGAGCCAGTGTTCTTGGGAAGACTCGAGGTCTCAGGAGGCCATGCCTCCATCCACGTCACCCTGCGTGGGGCCCTCCTCTGCTGTCTGGTGGGGGTGAGATGGGTGCTCACTGGGCAGGGGGATGGAGCACAGAGTGCTGGAAGCATCCTCTTCTGTCTTTTTCTTTGTCCAGAACAGTCAGAGCCAAGTACAGGGAAAGCCCTCCCTCCCTCCCTTCCGTCACCAGGGCCAACCAAACGACAGCCCCTAAGCGCCGGTCAGCACTCATTGAGCATCTGCTGGATGCAGACATCAGCCATCACCCTTGAATCCCCGGGACCAGCAGGGTCCCGGCCAAGGGGGCTCTCACACTGCGAGAAGCTGGCTGTGTGTCCAGGGTGCGCCAACTGTTGCGGCCAATGTTCTCGTGTCCCTCATGAGGGACACCCGCATGACAAGGTGTTGGGAAGGCTCGAGAGCTCAGGCTGGTGAGGACAGTGGAGCCCAGTTTCCCCAGGCAGCTCTTCACTCATGTTCCCGGAAAGACCTGTACGCAGAGGGGCATCGACCTGGAGGTGGGGCAGAGCCTGGAAGGAGCCCTGGGGGTGCTCGCAGCCAGAGGCTTGATTTCTATGTGAATCCAGGACAGGACCCAAAGGCAGATCTGCAGTCAAAAAACCAGGTTTTTGCTTTTTTGAAAAAAAGAGCTGAGGAAAAACAAAAAAGCACACCTCTTTAAAAGCACACTCTTTAAAGTTGCGGTTTCTGGTCCTTAAAGTTTTGATTGGAGTCTGTGTGAGTGCCCAGGGGGTGGGGACATGGGGACCTTGGTGGGGAACACTGGTCCCAGGCTCAGACCGCTGACCCCATGGGCTGATGAATTTCCAAATCCACGGTAATGAGTCTTTGATCTAAAAGCCTTGTTGGAGACGATGTGGACTGTAGGATTGACTCAGCTCCTGGTGAAAGTTGTCAGAATAAATCCTCCCAGCCATCATCCTCGCCCTCTGGAAGCACTGGGATACGCCCAGTGGGAGGAAGAAACGTGGTCGTCTGATGTCTGGACATACTTTACAGTGGCCACTCACCCGGAAAGTCCCATCTGTCTGTTCACAAGGTGGAGATGTTCTCCGGTTAACCAGAAGACCTCTCCCACAAAAGTGGGGTGGACTCAGTGCCCAACCAGCAAGCTTTTGATTGATCAAATAAAGGTCACAGTTTCTCAAACTCTTCAAAGTGTAGAGAATTTGAACTCTCCCACGGGTAAGAAGGCTCTTTCCTCCCTGAGTTCTCTCTTCACAGCTGCCTGAGAAAGGCACAGCCCCCACCCACCCCCCAACCCAAGAGCCAGAGGCCACACTGGCTAGGAGGGATTCAGAGAGGCTGATGTCAAGGTAGAGGTCAGGAGGTCACCCCCCAAGTAAGGACCCCACTTTCTAGAACAGATTCCTTCACTCCTGCCCCTGGAGCATCTCCTTAAAAAACAGGGACAATTATCCTGGCGGCAGCTTTATTTCTTTCAACTTCTCTGGGGACTTTGACTAAAATCAGCAATTTGCCTTTAAATAAAGAAAGAGTATCTTCCTAGGCTGTCCGCACGGTTCCTGGTGTCTGTCATCCTGGAGGCTTCTGTACTAGGAGCACTAGGGGACTAGCTGGGGGTGTGGACCCAGCAGCCGAGGAGTAGCTGCTGCCCCCAGGCCTCTTCCACGCCAGGACCGAGGGCAGCCTCCCATCCCCTGCAGGAGAGCCAGGGCTGAGCCTGTTGGAAACATTTTGGTTGCAGGAGACCTGCAGGCAAAATTACTTTCCATAATAACTGCCTCCTTCGGAACCATCACAATTAGTATTAAACAAAGTGCCTCTTTCCTTTCAGGCTTCAAGCAGGCTGCAGCCAACGGGAGGAGCTTTTTCAATAAAAAGTACAATATTAACTCTTTCCTTGTGGCCCAGATTGGTTTCTTTCAACTGGCACCTTCCTGACTCTCCTTTAAGGAAAGAGTAGGTTTGCTTGGCCCCAGTCTCCAGCTGTAGGAAGATGGTGACGCTCAACCTCCTGGAGGCAAAGACCACTGGGCTGTGTGGTGTCTGTATTCACTGGACACATGGCCGCAGCCCAAGTGCTTTGCTCTGAAAATAGGGAACCAGGGACCTGACTTATGAAGAGACAGTGCTAGAAAGAGAGACTGTGCTTCCCTCTTACAATTCAAATAGTTTAGGTCCATTAACATTCTGCCTCAGCAATAGTTTTTTGTTTTAAAACTTATTTATTCACAACTAGTTTGGCTAACAAAGTCGTTCCAGTGTCCCTGGTGACAGAAGCTAAACTAAAGGCCCAGGAATGACCGCATCCTTCAGCACCTGCCTCCAGGCGAAGATTTCCCAGGGCAGGACTCCCTCCAATGACTCATCCCCGAGTCTCTGATGGACCTGAGGACAGGACACTCCTCACTGCGTCTGCATCAGCTCTGGATGATGGAAAAGCCTATGCTGATAAGAGGCAATCAGGCCAATGCAAAACCAGCACCCTGGGCTCCAGTCAAGGACTCACAGCTCTTCGGCCAGAGAGAACTCCAGGTGAGGGTCCCTCTTCCAGGCCATTGTTTTCCTGCACCATCAATCACCAATCACCCATCACCCCGCCTCCAGTGGCACTCAGCATCCCCCAGGAACAGGAACCCAGTGCACCTTCCGAGGGCAATGAGGATGTGACCCAAGGAGGGATAAAGAGTAGCTGTGCACAGCCCTTCGGCTCCTCCCTGGGTGTCCACTGCACGACCCTGGTGTGCCAGTTTTCCTTCATCCCCAGAACTGTTATGGGGGTTGTCTAGCCCCTGCCAGTTTCCTGATGCTGCGTACTTCAAATACACAATAAAATAAAAATAAAATTTTTAGTGTGGATTCTTTTGCTTATCAAAATAATAATAACAAAAAAGCAAGAATGATAAGAATGCCCAACACTGAACCTCAAGCCCATTCCCTTCTTTAAGAAAAAGAAGATGGAATTTGAGGAATCAAATATACTCCCTCAGCCCCAGGTCAGCAGCCTGAAAAAAAAACAACCTTAAACTCTCTCCTTAATCAAAAAGAGTCTTTTCCTTTTGTCTCTAGAAATCTCAAGTCATCCAAGGGACAATGTGATAGCTGATTTTAAAATTTTAGTACTCAAAAATTCATCAACTGTCCATTCAAAGTAATGACCAGTAAAAATAAAATGGATTTAGGACTCATATACTTCTTCAAAATTAACTCAGTAAAAATGAAAAAAAAAATTCAGTCTATGGAGTCTAAATATAAAAGTGGACACTTCATAGAATTATATGTACTTCTTAATCCATTTAAGAATTCAAAGAGTTAAAAAAAATTTTTTTTTCCCATTTAGCCGTTTCTGTTCATTCAAGCAAACCTGTGTGCCTTCCAAACATTTAGGTCCAGCTGGAGTTAAATGATCCTGGGAATAAAAACAGAAAAAGCCCTCAGGGACCTAGTTTCATTCTCACGGATCAAGTGTGTCAAACAGAAATCTTAACATGACAATGGAGTCACCGGCAGCATCATGCCTTTGCAGACTTGGAACCCTGGGCTGGAAATTATTTTCCCACAATTTCATTCTAACATTTTAACAAAAGGATACAAACCACTCACAGCTCCTGGGACATTCAGAACTAGCTGGGGAGTGTGGTGAGTCTCCTCACACCCTGTTGAAATTGTTCAGTCAGAACCTCTGCTGGTTCTTTTCCTTCTTAAAGCTCTCATATTTCAGAAAAGTCAGAAAAGGAGAATGAAGTGCCCGTTTCCGGTATCAGACTTTGTTTTCATACAGTGGAGCAGCTGAACCGACTGGCATCTTCCGGGTTGGGTCAACGGGGTGACGGCAAGTGGGCCCCCCCCAGTTATGTTGCAGGCTCCTCTCTTCACAACCCATCTCCCCTGCCTGGCAGGGTTCCCATGTCACCCCAGAGTCTCGGGACGAGCAGCACACAAGGCTCTGTGCGTTCTGCAATTCTAAGGAGCCTGGCTGGGGCAGGAGTCTCTTCTAGAACATTGGCCAGAGCTGGGGCAAGAAAAGGCTTCTGTGGCATCAAGTCTGCCCGAGAAAGAGAGCAAGGCGCCTGGATGAATTCAACCAGGCACTCAACTCACAGTGAAATGCCACCTGGGGAGGCGATGCCAGGGTCGCTGGCCCCTGCCTGTGTGGTTGCAGGCCCCCAGGCCCTCGGGGTCCACAGATGTGTCCAGCTCACACTCACCTCACACTCCGTCCACACTCACCTCACACTCTGTCCACTCTCCAGGAAGGGCGGCCAAACCGGTCACAACCACACACCTGTGCCAGGTGATACCCGGCCGTCTCCCCCACCAGAGGGAAGAGGCCTTTGGTGCCTCTGCCTTTTAACTGAGGTGTGTCACCAGTGACACTTAATTACTGTTGTCCAGTGACTGTCTTCTTGTCACGTGTGGCCCACAAGCGCTCCGGCTGACATCACGGGCCACTCCCGCCAGTTTTCCCTGGGCTTGTCGGTTAGTCCCGCGCCCCCAAACGCGAGCCCGACCTTGCCAGTGACCCGTGAAAGCCAAGACACACCAAACCGCAGCAGAGGAAGTGGGGGAAAGGGGCCCTTGAACACACTCGGCGTGAGACTTCTATAAAACCTGCTGTGCAAGTCCGGGGGGACCCGGGGAAAAGTCAAACCAGTCCATCTTCGTTCCTGCGAGCAAGCCGGCGGCGGGCGGGAGGATGCGGGGCGCAGGCGGATCCGGAGGACTGTACGCCGGAACAGGGTCGCCGGCGGGGGCGCGGAGGGGGAGTGCTGAGGGCCAGGGGACCGCGGGCGCCGACCTACCTGCTCCGGCTTCTGGATGCAATTCCTGCGGCCGAGATGGGCGGCGCGCCCCCCTCCCGCCGCTCACCTGCTGCGCGCGCTCGGGGCGCGGGGTCCCAGGGCGGCGTCCCCGCCTCGGTCGCAGCCGGACTGGCAGGAAGGGCCGGGCGCCGCGGGCTCGGCGGTATGGGGCGTCTGCAAGGCCCTCCGCCCGCTCCTCTTGGGGATGGCCCGGCTCCCACCTGCAGCGCCTTTTAACCGCGCCCCACCCCGCCTCTGTCCTGACGCTTCTCCGGCGGGAGGCGAGAGGCCAGCGCGCGGGGATCGGAGAGCGCCCGCCCCGGGGCACACGGGGGTGCAGGGCGCGGGGCTCACGGGGATGCACGGGGGTGCGGGGCTCACGAGGGCGCATGGAGGTGCGGGGCTCACGGGGTGTGGGGCGCACGGGGGTGCCGGGCTCGGGGTGCGGGGCAAGCCTCCTCGCCTTCCTCCATTTGGGGTCGCGGGGGCGCGCGGCCTGGCTCAGTCTGGTCCCGGACTGGTGAAGCGGCTCAGGTCTCCCCCGCAACACCGGGGACTTGGGGGCCAGAGCCTGCTGGGGCAGGGCGGCTTCTTGACTGAGAACCTGGGCGCCTGACTGGGGTCCCCCAGGGACCTCCTGGGCTGGTGGGCCCGCAGCAAGGCTTCCGAGGCCGAACGGGTTGCGCTCAGCGTGAGGGAGGCGATGTCTTTGCCGGACGCACCCCCGCTTTGCCAGGTGCCTGCAGGGCCCTCTCTCCGAGAGCAGCCTGGAGGCACAGAGACTGTGGGTCTTCATTCATTACTGACGGCTTGTTAGAATTATACAGGATGCTTGGGACTGGTGCACTGGGATGACCCAGAGGGATGGTATGGAGAGGGATGTGGGAGGGGGGTTCAGGATGGGGAACATGTGTACACCCGTGGCGGATTCATGTTGATGTATGGCAAAACCAATAAAATATTGTAAAGTGATTAGCCTCCAATTAAAAAAAAAAAAAGAATTAAAGCGGTTGTTTTACTGGTCACCTCCACCCTTTGCCACCTCCTCCGGAGGAAGCAGAGAGGGCCTTCTCAGCCAGCCCCGCACCACCTCCAGCAGGTCACCTTGGAGCCCCAGGGGCGCCCCAGGTAGTGGCCACAGGGTCCAGTGCGGTGGGAATGGTGGAAGCCACTTAGAGACCAGGCTTTACAGGTTCAAACCTGTCCCACTGCAGACAGGGGACGTGTCTTGCTTATTTCAATGAACTGGTAACTGAGTCCTACCCTCTTCCCCAAACCAGGGGCTGCCATCTGCACTTCTCCAAGGCAGAGGGTTGGTGGTGAGGCCTGAGATGTCTTTCTGGGGTGGTGGAAGCTGAACCGAGACTCTGTATTAAAAACCCTTCTTCCTAAATACTGTATTTGAAGAGAAGGAAGTTCTCTGAAAATTGCTTCGGAGACAGAGAGAGAACACAGTTGGGCCCCTGGAATGTCTTGTAGGTAGGGGTGGAGAGAGTCAAAAATCTGTTCCAGGGCTTTTCCAGGAGACAGACCTGCTGCCATCATGCGTTTGTGGCCTTGAGGGTTTGGCGGGTCCTCTACCACCCTCCACCCTCCTCCAACAGGCCCTTTTCCAGTCTCCTTCCCCGCCTCCCCACCAGACAAATGTTCCAGCCAGGCACAGCATTAGCATAGTAAAATAACTCAACTTTATAAGCAGGCTGTAAACATCTTTGGGGATTATAAGCATTTCAAGACCTTTTCTGGGCTTCCCTGGTGGCTCAGCTAGTAAAGAGTCTGCCTGCAATTCAGGAGACTTTCGTTTGATCCCTGGGTCAGGAAGGTCCCCTGGAGAAGGGCATGGCAATCCACTGCAGTATTCTTGCCTGGAGAATCCCGTGGGTAGAGGAGCCTGCAGGCTACAGTTCACGGGGTCACAGAGTCAGACACGACTGAGCGACATGCAGGCAAGACCTTTTCTAATTTCCACAGCACTAGGCAGGGTGCTTCCCACTCAGCAGATGCGGCTCCATCAGGGCTTGCATCTTGATTGATTTGTCTCTCAACACAACAGCTGATCCTAGAAACGGCTTTTGCTCTTGAAGAAGGACTGCTCACATTCCCACTGCAACATGAGATCCACGCAATGCCGCCTGAGCAGTTTTGCTCCGGAGTGATGGCAGCTGTTCCAGGACCATCGAGGAAAGAACCTTCCAGAGCGGCCACAAGATTGTGTTGCGTTTGCTCAGGTGACCAAAATGGGGCCAGCTCAACGCCAGACAAAAAGCATCTCTTTCTCCTGTTCTTGTGATCTGTACTAGCCCCATGGCGCTGACTTTTTCCCTGTTATTTGTTTCTTAATGTTTCAATGCTTTTTCCTAAGATCAGGAACAAGGCCGCACCATGTCCATCAACATCCTACTGGAGGTGCCATTTAATGTAACAACACAAGAAGAGGAAATGCAAACTCTTACAGATATGGAAGGAAGTGGAAGTAACAAAACTGTCTTATTTTATACATGACAAAAAAGAATCAACAAAAATTCTCTTGGAACTAATAAACAATTATAGGAAAGTTACAGGATACAGGATTAATATGCAAAAGTCAATTGCTTCCCTATATGTCAGCAAAGAACAACTGGAATTTGAAGTTGAAAACACCGTAAGCTTCTATTAGCACCAAAAAATTAAATGTGTATAATGTGTGTGTATTACAGAGAAGGAAATTGCAACCTACTCCAGTATTCTTGCCTGGAAAATCGCATGGACAGAGGAGCCTGACAGGCTATAGTCCATGGGGCTGCAAAGAGTTGGACACGACTTAGCGACTAAACCACCACCACGTGTGTATCAGCCACTTGCAACCCCATGGACTGTATCCTGCCTCTGTCCATGGGATTCTCCTGGCAAGAATACTCAGTGGGTTGCCGTTCCCTTCTCCAGGGGATCTTTCCAACTCAGGGATTGAACCTGGGTGTCCTGCATTGCAGGCAGATTCTCTACTGTCTGAACCACCAGAAAAGCTACCTCCCCTGGCCCATCCCGGCCTTCAAAAAAAAAAAAATTAAATTCTTAGATATAAACCTAACTAATGTGCACTATATGGAAAAAAAAAAAAAAAAAAACAAACTCTGGTAAAATAGATAGCACATCTAAATAAACAGAGATAGTTCATGTTTGAACTAGATTTTTAGTGCTGCTATAAATAAGCTATCAGAAACCAAGTTGACAAAACAACAGAATTTTTTCTCTCACAGTTCTGGAGCCTAGAAGTTCTGTGCAAAGTTGGGGCCAGGCTGTGCTCCCTCTGAAGACTGCAGAAGCCGCTCCCTCATCTGTCCAGCTTCGGGTGGTGGCCTCCCTCCTGTCTCTACCTCCAGTGTCACATGGCCTCCCTGGCTGTCTGTGTCTCCCCTGCGGTCACTGTTCATTCCTCTTGAGAAGGCCGTGGTCATGTTGGGCTTCAAGGCCACCCTAATCCAGTGCAGCCTCATCCTCACTAATCACACTTGGAAATCTCTCTTTTCAAAGAAGGTCACATTCACGAGTCCTGGGGTGTAGGACTTCAGCATATCATCTGGGGACCCAATTCAACCCACAGTAGTGTTCTTGCACAGGGCCACTCAACCTTACCAAGATGTCTGCTTCTCGCAACTTGGTCTCTAGATATAGAGCTGTCTCCATCTAAATCTCAGGAAGATATTTGTGGATACATTAACAAGCAAGCTGATTATAAAACTGATACCAGGAAAAGAGCAGTGGGGCAAAAGTCCCAGAATAGACAGCAAAATACTGAAGAAGAACAAAGTTGGAGGATGTTTGCCATCCAGCTTGAAAAGTTACTCTAAAGCTACAGGAATCAGGATAGTGTGGTGCTGGTTAAAGAATGGAAAAACAGATCAATGGAGGAGAACAGAGAACTGGAGACAGACCCAGGTAAATAAAGTGAACTGAATTTTGATGAAGGAGCAAAGGGAATTCAATGGAGAAAAGATAGTCTTTTCAATAAATGGTTCTGAAACACCTGGACTTTCACATGCAAAAAAAAAAAAAAAAAAAAGTGAAAAAGGAAGAATGAAGAAAGAAGGAAGGAAAAACAAGGAATCTAGACACAGACCTTTCACAGAAATAAATTCAAAATGGATCATAGCTCTAAATGTAAAATACAAAACTGTAAAACTTTAGAAGACAGCGTAGGAGATGAGATCTAAAGGAGACCTTAGGTTTGATAATGACTTTTTAGTTACAACACCAGAAGGATGGTCCATGAAAGAAAACATGGCTAGGCTTATTGTTGTTTAGTCACTAAAGTGTGTCCAACTCCTTGTGAATCCCATGACTGTAGCCTCCCAGGCTCCTCTGTCCATGGGATTCTCCAGGCAAGAATACTGGAGTGGGTTGCCATCCCTTCTCCAGGGGCATCTTCCTGACCCAGGGATTGAAGCTGTATCTCCTGCATTGGCAGGCGGATTCTTTACTGCTAAGCAACACGCTAGTAAAGTAATGCCCAAAATTCTCCCAGCCAGGCTTCAGCAATACGTGAACCGTGAACTTCCTGATGTTCAAGCTGGTTTTAGAAAAGGCAGAGGAACCAGAGATCAAATTGCCAACATCCACTGGATCATGGAAAAAGCAAGAGAGTTCCAGAAAAACATCTATTTCTGCTTTATTGACTATGCCAAAGCCTTTGACTGTGTGGATCACAATAAACTGTGGAAAATTCTGAAAGAGCTGGGAATACCAGACCACCTGATCTGCCTCTTGAGAAATCTGTCTGCAGGTCAGGAAGCAACAGTTAGAACTGGACATGGAACAACAGACTGGTTCCAAATAGGAAAAGGAGTACATCAAGGCTGTATATTGTCACCCTGCTTATTTAACTTATATGCAGAGTACATCATGAGAAACGCTGGACTGGAAGAAACACAAGCTGGAATCAAGATTGCCAGGAGAAATATCAATAACCTCAGATATGCAGATGACACCACCCTTATGGCAGAAAGTGAAGAGGAACTAAAAAGCCTCTTGATGAAAGTGAAAGTGGAGAGTGAAAAAGGTGGCTTAAAGCTCAACATTCAGAAAACAAACATCATGGCATCCGGTCCCATCTCTTCATGGGAAATAGATGGGGAAACAGTGGAAACAGTGTCAGACTTTATTTTGGGGGGCTCCAAAATCACTGCAGATGGTGACTGCAGCCATGAAATTAAAAAGACGCTTACTCCTTGGAAGGAAAGTTATGACCAATCTAGATAGCATATTCAAAAGCAGAGACATTACTTTGCCAACAAAGGTCCATCTAGTCAAGGCTATGGTTTTTCCTCTGGTCATATATGGATGTGAGAGTTGGACTGTGAAGAAGGCTGAGCGCCAAAGAATTGATGCTTTTGAACTGTGGTGTTGGAGAAGACTCTTGAGAGTCCCTTGGACTGCAAAGAGATCCAACCAGTCCATTCTGAAGGAGATCAGTCCTGGGTGTTCATTGGAAGGAATGATGCTAAAGCTGAAACTCCAGTACTTTGGCCACCTCATGCGAAGAGCTGACTCATTGGAAAAGACTCTGATGCTGGGAGGGATTGGTGGCAGGAGGAGACGGGGACGACAGAGGATGAGATGGCTGGATGGCATCACTGACTCGATGGACGTGAGTCTGGGTGAACTCCGGGAGTTGGTGATGGACAGGGAGGCCTGGCGTGCTGTGATTCATGGGGTCGCAAAGAGTCGGACACGACTGAGCGACTGATCTGATCTGATGGATCTGAAGCAACCAGGGAAGCCCATTGCTATGTTGGGGCTACATTAAAATTAAAAATATCTGCTCTGCGAAAGAGCTGGTAAGAGAAGGAAAGGACAGGCCACAGAACTTCACTGCTGCTGCTGCTAAGTTGCTTCAGTCGTGTCCAACTCTGTGCGACCCCGTAGACAGCAGCCCACCAGGCTCCCCTGTCCCTGGGATTCTCCAGGCAAGAACACTGGAGTGGGTTGCCATTTCCTTCTCCAATGCGTGAAAGTGAAAAGTGAAAGTGAAGTCGCTCAGTCGTGTCCGACTCTTTGCGACCCCATGGACTGCAGCCTACCAGGCTCCTCCATCCATGGGATTTTCCAGGCAAAAGTACTGGAGTGGGGTGCCATCGTCTTCTCCGACAGACCTTACCAGACCTCTCACCAAAGGAGACACACAAACGGCAAGTAAGCACATGAAGAGATGTTCCACATTGTATGTCATCAGGGAAATGCAAAGAAAAACAGCAGCGAGATCCCACTACACACCTATTAAAACGTCTGAAAATCCATGGAAGTCCAAATGCTGTGCGGCAACAGGAACTCTCGCTCCCTGCTGGTGGGAATTCAAAACTTATAGCCACTTTGGAAGATGGTTTGGTAGTTTCTTACAAGTCTTACCACAGGAATCCAGCAACTGTGCTTGTGGCATTTACCCAAAGGAGCTGGAAACTTATGTCCACATGAACATAAAAACCTGCACACAAATGTACGTAGCACTTTTATTCATAATGGTCAAACCTTGGAAGCAACCAAGATGTCCTTCAGTAGGTGATGGATAAATAAACTGTGGTGCATCCAAACAATGAAATATTATTTAGATATGAGCTGTGAAGCCATGAAAAGACATGGAGGAAACTTATGTGCACACAACTAAATGAAAGAAGCCAATCTGAAAAGGCCAAACACTGTATGATTCCAACTGCATGACATTCTGGGAAAGGCAAAACTATGGAGACAGTAAAAAGATCAGTGGTTTCAGGGTTTGAGGGAGGGAGGGATGAACAGGTGGAGCACAGAGGGATTCCAGGGAGGCTTGCTTTGTATGAGATGATGATGGTGGATACACATCATTGTCCATTTATCCAAACCCGTAGCAAGTCCAATGCAAGAGTGACCCCCAGTGTAGACCACGGACTCTGGGCAACGATGACATGTCAGTGTGGGTTCGTCCACTGTATTAATAACAAGGGTACCATGTGTTTGGAGGAGGTTCAAATCGGGAGAAACTGCGTAGGGGAGAGGTGGTATATGGAAGCCCTCTACACTTTCTGCTCAGCTTTTTTGTAAGCCTAAACCTAGAAAAATAAAGTCTGTTCATTAAGAAAATAAATAAAGGAAAGCCCTGAGCTCTTTAGCTTAAGGTCTGGCATTAATTCACAGAAGAGTGTTCATTAACTAATAGCATTTGCTCACAAAAAATTTCAACAAACCATTGAAATGTTGAAACAGCTTGTTCTCCTAATAGACGTGTCTGTATCACACTGATCCCCACAGAGATTTTCTTTTCCATTTGCTCAGCAAATAGGTGAGGACTCGCCATGTTCCAGTCCTCACACAGGGCCCAGCACGTGCGGAGCGAGGGTGGGGACCCTGCTGTGGCCCTCAACCCTCTCTCCTCTGGCCCCTTGGCCTCCTCTCACCCTCCTGTCTGTCAGAGGTGCCCTGGCCTCCGCACTCAGGATCCCTCCTTTGCAGGATCTGTGTGGTGGCCGCTTGGAAGGTTTCAGTTCAGTTCAGTTCAGTCGCTCAGTCGTGTCTGACTCTGCGACCCCACGAATCGCAGCATGCCAGACCTCCCTGTCCATCACAAACTCCCAGAGTTCACTGAGACTCACGTCCATCGAGTCAGTGATGCCATCCAGCCATCTCATCCTCTGTCGTCCCCTTCTCCTCTTATCCCCAATCCCTCCCAGCATCAGAGTCTTTTCTAATGAGTCAACTCTTTGCATGAGGTGGCCAAAGTACTGGAGTTTCAGCTTCAGCATCATTCCGTCCAAAGAAATCCCAGGGCTGATCTCCTTCAGAATGGACTGGTTGGATCTCCTTGCAGTCCAAGGGACTCTCAAGAGTCTTCTCCAACACCACAGTTCAAAAGCATCAATTCTTTGGCGCTCAGCCTTCTTCACAGTCCAACTCTCACATCCATATATGACCAGAGGAAAAACCATAGCCTTGACTAGATGGACCTTTGTTGGCAAAGTAATGTCTCTGCTTTTGAATATGCTATCTAGGTTGGCCATAACTTTCCTTCCAAGGAGTAAGCATCTTTTAATTTCATGGCTGCAGTCACCATCTGCAGTGATTTTGGAGCCCCCCAAAATAAAGTCTGACACTGTTTCCCCATCTATTTCCCATGAAGAGATGGGACCGGATGCCATGATGTTTGTTTTCTGAATGTTGAGCTTTAAGCCACCTTTTTCACTCTCCACTTTCACTTTCATCAAGAGGCTTTTTAGTTCCTCTTCACTTTCTGCCATAAGGGTGGTGTCATCTGCATATCTGAGGTTATTGATATTTCTCCCGGCAATCTTGATTCCAACTTGTATTTCTCCAAGTCCAGCGTTTCCCATGATGTACTCTGCATATAAGTTAAATAAGCAGGGTGACAATATACAGCCTTGATGTACTCCTTTTCCTATTTGGAACCAGTCTGTTGTTCCATGTCCAGTTCTAACTGTTGCTTCCTGACCTGCAGACAGATTTCTCAAGAGGCAGGTCAGGTGGTCTGATATTCCCATCTCTTTCAGAATTTTCCACAGTTTATTGTGATCCACACAGTCAAAGGCTTTGGCATAGTCAATAAAGCAGAAATAGATGTTTTTCTGGAACTCTCTTGCTTTTTCCATGATCCAGTGGATGTTGGCAATTTGATCTCTGGTTCCTCTGCCTTTTCTAAAACCAGCTTGAACATCAGGAAGTTCACGGTTCACGTATTGCTGAAGCCTGGCTTGGAGAATTTTGAGCATTACTTTACTAGCATGTGAGATCAGTGCAATTGTGTGGTAGTCTGAGCATTCTTTGGCATTGCCTTTCTTTGGGATTGGAACAAAAACTGACCTTTTCCAGTTCTGTGCCACTGCTGAGTTTTCCAAATTTGCTGACATATTGAGTGCAGCACTTTCACAGCATCATCTTTCAGGATTTGAAATAGCTCAATTGGGATTCCATCACCTCCACTAGCTTTGTTCGTAGTGACGCTTTCTAAGGCCCACTTGACTTCACATTCCAGGATGTCTGGCTCTAGATGAGTGATCACACCATCGTGATTATCTGGGTCGTGAAGATCTTTTTTGCACATTTCTTCTGTGTATTCTTGCCACCTCTTCTTAATATCTTCCGCTTCTGTTAGGTCCATACCATTTCTGTCCTTTATTGAGCCCATCTTTGCATGAAATGTTCCCTTGGTGTCTCTAATTTTCTTGAAGAGATCTCTAGTCTTTCCCATTCTGTTGTTTTCCTCTATTTCTTTGCACTGATTGCTGAGGAAGGCTTTCTTATCTCTTCTTGCTATTCTTTGGAACTCTGCATTCAGATGCTTATATCTTTTCTTTTCTCCTTTGCTTTTTGCTTCTCTTCTTTTCACAGCTATTTGTAAGGCCTCCCCAGACAGCCATTTTGCTTTTTTGCATTTCTTTTCCATGGGGATGGTCTTGATCCCTGTCTCCTGTACAATGTCATGAACCTCACTCCATAGTTCATCAGGCACTCTATCTATCAGATCTAGGCCCTTAAATCTATTTCTCACTTCCACTGTATAATCATAAGGGATTTGATTTAGGTCATATCTGAATGGTCTAGTGGTTTTCACTACTTTCTTCAATTTGAGTCTGAATTTGGTAATAAGGAATTCATGATCTGAGCCACAGTCAGCTCCTGGTCTTGTTTTTGTTGACTGTATAGAGCTTCTCCATCTTTGGCTGCAAAGAATATAATCAATCTGATTTCAGTGTTGACCATCCGGTGATGTCCATGTGTAGAGTCTTCTCTTGTGTTGTTGGAAGAGGGTGTTTGTTATGACCAGTGCATTTTCTTGGAAGGTTTAGGGGCTTCTAATAACCTCAGATGTGCAGATGACACCACACTTATGGCAGAAAGTGAAGACGAACTAAAAAGCCTCTTGATGAAAGTGAAAGTGGAGAGTGAAAAAGTTGGCTTAAAGCTCAACATTCAGAAAACGAAGATCATGGCATCTGGTCCCATCACTTCATGGGAAATAGATGGGGAAACAGTGGAAACAGTGTCAGACTTTATTTTTGGGGGCTCCAAAATCACTGCAGATGGTGATTGCAGCCATGAAATTAAAAGACGCTTATTCCTTGGAAGGAAGTTATGACCAATCTAGATAGCATATTCAAAAGCAGAGACATAACTTTGCCAACAAAGGTTCGTCTAGTCAAGGCTATGGTTTTTCAAGTGGTCATGTATGGATGTGAGAGTTGGACTGTGAAGAAAGCTTGAGCGCGGAAGAATTGATGCTTTTGAACTATGGTGTTGGAGAAGACTCTTGAGAGTCCCTTGGACGGCAAGGAGATCCAATCAGTCCATTCTGAAGGAGATCAGTCCTGGGTGTTCTTTGAAAGGAATGATGCTAAAGCTGAAACTCCAGTACTTTGGCCACCTCATGCGAAGAGTTAACTCATTGGAAAAGGCCCTGATGCTGGGAGGGATTGGGGGCAGGAGGAGAAGGGGATGACAGAGGATGAGATGGCTGGATGGCATCACTGACTTGATGGACATGAGTTTGCGTAAACTCCAGGAGTTGGTGATGGACAGGGAGGTCTGGCGTGCTGCGATTCATGGGGTCGCAAAAGTCGAACATGATTGAGCAACAGAACTGAACTGAACTGAACTTTACAGCAAACCAACACAACAGGAAGGGAGCAGACCGATGTCACAGGTCTGGGTCTCAAAGCATTATTATCTGAGATGCAAAGAGGGTTCAGACAGTTACTCATCTACACCCTGGGGCTGTTTGCAGAACGTGAGGGCACTTCAGCAGCTGGGCTGTCGGGGCCCATGCAGGACTTGGACCCAGAGCTGCAGCTGTTTCACTCCAGAGGCTCCCCCATCAGTTCACAGCTCAGGCCATCCAGGCAGACAACCGTCAGTCTCGCCCGGGAACAAGGCTGTGCCCACTGCTGCTCTGTTTCGTCTTTGATGAAAACCTCTGCACGGCTCCAAGGAGAGTCAGGCATGTTGCCCAGCAGCATCTGGAGGCCTGGCATCTGACTGTCTCACAGCCGATGACTGGTCACGTCCTGGCATTGATGTCCCACTGGGCCTGGAGCCTCTGGGGCCCCAGCCTCCCCAGGCCTCAGCCTCCTCCTGGTGGCCCCAGCCTCCCCAGGACTCCTCATCCCAGGGGTCCAGCCTCCCCTCACTGGCTTCAGGGTGTCCCTGGGCCCTCCTTTCCCTGAGGGCAGCACGTTGATCTTGCCTGTGGTTTCTCTGTTCTCACCTTTCTGCTGACGGCATTCAGGTCCTTGTCACCTTTTCATTGGCTGATTCTTCTGTTCACTTTGCCTGTTTGAGGGTTCATGCATGTGGGGGGCTGGGCCCTGGGGACACTGGGGCCTGGACCCTCTGTCCAGGGCTGTACTTTCTGGTGCCAAGGGGCCTCTGGAGGTGAGCAGCTGTCGGCCCCAGGGCTGGGTGCTCACGTGGGCACCTCAGGGAGAGTTTCCAGCAGCAGAGCTGTTCCTGAGGGGGCCCCGCCATGTCCCCACTGTGCCCCCACTCCACCCCACCCATCCACCCCCCTGACCTCCCACTGGACCTACCCCACTGGCCACGGGAACACCTGTGGGGGATGGCCCTCTCTGCACTTGGCATCTCTGGGTGGGGCTGTTCCTGCGGTCTGGGTTTCGCTTTCTTCATCTGGGAAACTCACTCCTGCTCTCAGGGCTCAGTTGCTTTTCTTGGTTCTAGGAGTGATTGTCATTTCCCTCTGACTGTTCTGTGTGTTGTTCACACAGTTACTCTGCATTGAGGTCATTCGGTGATATGGGATGCCGAGAGTTTACTTACCTGTTTTTAGGGGAAAAGACCCCTGAGGACAGAAATATCATTGCTTCTTCTAGTGCCCAGTATCCAGCACTCAGTACCCAGCACCTAGCACCCAGCACCAGCACCCAGCGCCAGCCTCTGGCAGGGCAAGTGCCTTGCCCACAGCAGGTTTTCAGGGAATTTTGTTCAGTGAGTGCCCACTTCTCTAACCTGAGTACTAATTTTAGACTCTTCCTTTATTAAGAAAAGTTCTCTGCAGAGTTACCATCTATGGGTGGTATGTTGCTGCAAATTTTCATGCAAATTTTCTTGCATGTAACTAACATCTCGTGTCCTGTGATAGCTGACACCCAGGTCCATGGAGTTCAGTATGGTATAAGGAGTGACCCTGATGTGGTTTTTACCCTGAGCCGGGGGGACGCGGTTCGGCCCTGCAGAGGTGACGCTAACATAAGTAGGCAGGTGTGGTTGAAAGGTGGACCTTTGTGGGCCTCACACGCTGCATGGGCTCAGGTGACATCGAGGCAAAGCGTGGGTCACCCCTGCAGGTGTGACGGCCAACTCCGCTGGCAGCCCCGTGGCCCGCTGGCCGGGAGCCCCCCAGTGTGATTTCTCAGGGTCCTCAGCAGTGGAGGGGGGCCATGCGCGCGCACCACCCGCTGTCTTTGCCCATGGATCCTGCAGCGCCTTCACACATGGGAGCTCACTGCAAAACAATTCCCAGATGAGGTCAATGTTTGCCCTTACACAGGCGGAAGCTCGGGGTTCAGAGACGGTCATTCATTTCTTCATTTCATAAGCATTTATTGGATGGCTGAGCCAGACACACATGAAGGCACTTGCCCAGACAGGGGATGTGTCAGAACCCAGACTCTTCCTGATTCCCCACCTGAGCTCTTCCCACTACCTCATATGCCTGGAATGAAACGCCTGAAGAAATGGGGGTGGCAGGAATTTTCCCTTCTGTGAGGAGTAGAGATGAGATGCCGGGAATGGAGGTGACCAGGAGAACGCGGACATGGACCAGACGTCTGTTGCCTTTGCAGGAGCCCCTGGGAGACTCTGGTTGTATGAGCTCAGCCCTTCCAGTTTTTCACAGAATCAGGGCCTCTCTCTTCTTGGTCCATCTCATCTATGACATTGTTTCATCAGCTCCCTCACTTGAGAGGTGCCCAGAAGGACGGCCACCTGCTCACCCTTCATTTCTGTCCTTTACAACCATCCCCACAGAACTGTCTGGGCAGGGCCCTGGGGGTCCCCAACCCTGATTCCTCCAGGTACAGTGTTTGTCTCTGACTTGCTCATGTTTGTGGCAGCCTGTGTCCAGCAGTGACCTGGAAACCCGGTCTTTCAGCTGAACCAGCACTTTCTTAGGACTTGCAGACAAGTGTCACCCATGTGTTGTTCAGGCATCGCTTTCACAGGTGTTTGTGTGCAGATAATGCACTAGCAGGTGAATCTTCTCAACTGATTTTAAGCCTCTCTACAGTCCTTGAGATGCAATGTGATCCCCAGTCTGTGGTCGAGGGTTAAGTGGTGTGACCACAGCTCATAAGCAGAGCAGAACATGAGCTCCTGTCTCCCGGCCTCGGGGCAGGACCCCAGGCATCACGTGGAAGATTCTTAGTCTGGAGTCCATGCTCTGCCAGCAAAGCCACAAGGATGGACTTCTGGTCCCTAAGCTCCACGTGAACATACACAAAGCTTGTGGTCACATGTGTCTTTCTCAGAAAGACTTTGTAGCGTTAACTAAACTCTCAGAGAGACCCACGGCTGCAGGGGAATGGGTAGCGGGTCGTGACGCCAGGTCTGCATGACTGCTCTTCTTGTCTGCCCACTGAGCTCCTGGGGAAGACCAGCTCTTTCCTGCCTAAGTTTCAGGCCTTTTGAGGTCTTGGAAACGTAGCATCAGGTTTCATTTACCACGTGAGTAATTCCGCCCAAACTCCAGGAGATGGTGGAGGAGCCTGGTGTCCTTCAGTGCTTAGGGTCGCAAAGAGTTGGACATGACTTAGCGACTGAACAACTCTGCCCAAACAATCAACTTCTATGAGGTTGGTCATAAATACTTCTAGTGACAACCAGTTTTCCTCTGTCATCTGTGATGCAGTGTGGACCCAGACTCAGGTGAAGGGGATGTAGTAATGTTTGGGGGTAAATGTTGTAGCCATGAAAGATTGTCCCTCTTGGAGGCTTTTTACATCCTCTCCTTGGAAAGCTGACCCTTGATTCTGCTTCCTAAGATGAGCGGCCGCGGTCAGCGTGAAGCCCACCTCTGGTCTCCATCTCTTCCAGTCACCCCTTCCCCCCACCGCCCCATCGTCCTCTGGGTGCTGCTCACGGGACCAGCTCTAACCTGCCCTGTCAGGGCAACGAGAGGCGTGTGGCCCAGGGCCACAGCCCAGCTCTTGATCACAAAGCTGTGCTGGGCAGGCAGCATCTGGGTGCTGATCCCCTGAGGAACACCGGGGAGGTGGCCAGCTCAGGAAGAGTGACAGGTTCGTGGATGGTCCGAGGGTGACTGGGCAGGGGAAGGACCAGCCCCCTGTGCAGACCTGCTTGAAGCCTGGCTGTAACGCCGGGCCTGGTGTCTCCACCCCTCACCCCGGGCAGAGCACCTGAGCCTGGCAGCCCCCTGCTTCTCTGGGGTGACACGGCCCTGGCTCACATCTCTGGGGCTGTTTGCCCTGCTTTTCTGTAGTATGTGGAGTGACTATGTCACTGGATATTTGAATTTTAAAAGGAGAAATTAAAAAGAGTAAAAATCTGAATTTTATTTCTAACAAGCCAATGGTGTGGGCCCTGGGGGAGGGCTGGGGAGGTGGCTGAGCTGGTGGGTTTGGATGACCCTGGTGCCCGGCAGGTGCCCATGTGCCTCCCTGCCGCTCCATCTTCCCACCCTAGGACAGAGGCTCTGTTCATGGATGTGAACCCAGAGGCATTTAGTCACTCAGTAATGACTTCCTCTTCAGAGTGGTCTGTGGAAGGAATAGAGCTTTGTCAAGGATGGAAACGTCTTTAAAACTTCTATTAGCATTATTGCTCAAGTTGTACGTCCTGCATAGCAAACTCGCCAAATCTTGGTGGCTTAAAAATCCACTGGTTTTTCATTTCTTGTGATTCTGTAGGTTCTGGGCTTCCCTGGTGGCTCAGTGGTAAAGAATCTGCCTGCACTGCAGGAGACACCAGAGATGCGGGTTTGAACCCTGGGTCGGGAAGACCCCCCTGGAGAAGGGAATGGCAACTCACTCCAGTATTCTTATGGGGAAATCCCATGGACAGAGGACCCTGGTGGGCTACGGTCCATGATGTCACAAAGTTGGACACGACTGAAATGATTGAGTACACTGTGGGTTCCATCCATCTCATGTGGGGTGTTCTGTGCAGCTTGTCCAGTGGGAGCTGAGCCAGGGCCAGCCTGCCCAGGCAGCCTCCTCCCCTGTGGGGCTCTCTCCTTGTGGGGTTCATTCTGAGCCCCGTCAGGCCCCCTGGATGCCCAGGCCCGGGTGTTGATTCTGCTGGACTTGCCTGGTGTGGCCACGGCCCTGCCTTCAGCCTACCGTGGGTCTCTGTCTCTGGAGCCGTGCTGTTGCTGGTGGACGGGGCTAAGAGCCCGTCTACACAGTCATCCTGTGCGATTTACACCTGAGGACCCCTATCTGAGACCAGGGCAGGGGTGGGCCCCACGTCCCTTCAGGAGTAAGAGAGGACCCTGAACTCGCCCTCCTGACCTGGGCCCCGTAACCACGGAAGCGGCTCCTGGACGAACCTTCACCAGCAACGGACCTAATTCTTGAAAATGTCTGAAGGTGTCTCTGCATCCAGGCTGCTCACACAGAAGTGGCTGAGCTGGAGAGGCACCATCTGGTCCAGTGAGGAATTACGTCCCCGCATGGCTTAGAGCCGACGCCGAGTGGACATGGACGTGAGTGTGGCCCGAGCGGATGTGCAAGTCCCCAGTCGCGGGCCCAGGTCCCTTCATGAGAACAATGGTCTGGGGGTCCCCTCTGGGCCCTGATGCGGTCACCAGCTCCCTGAGGGTAAATTCTGCTGCCCCGTTCTGGTTTCTGGTCAAGCTCTGTTTAGAAAGATGCTGGGAAGAGGGAAGCTTTGAAATGAAAACTTTTTATCTTTAAATTTTTTCTCCCTGAACGAGTCTCCCCAGTTTTTCTTTCATTTCCCTCTCACCTTGTTCTCCCCATTAAATACTGTCACCCCCACCATAGAAGCGAGTCGTTTCCTTAAATCTGATCCATTTATTCAGTTCCCTTTTCTGCGCTTTCACAGCGGGCAGGTCACCTCTCCCTGGGTGACTCTCAGGATTTTCCTTCTTTTTCACGCACAGAGTTTGACATTCATTCTTATGAAGAGAGTGCTTTCACGGGGCTGAGCTCAGCCTCTCACTTTCACGAGATCAGGGATTTTAAAAACATTTTCTTGGAGCCTCAAAATGTTCTGTGCATTTTTCACAGCAGTGACATATCTGTAAGATTAAACATTTTGCCCTTTGTTTCTTTCCCTGGAGAGTTTGTTTTTGTTGCTTCAGTTTTTTTTTTCTGTTTTTTTTTTTTTTTTTTTTTTTGAGGTGTAGTTGACATCTAACATCATATAGGTAACAGGCATACAATATAGTGATTCTATATTTGTACATTCTGTGTAATGATCACCCCAGTTAGTCTAACGAACATTGATCAGCATCCATATTACAGAATTTTGTTTTTTTCCTCATGAGGAGCACTTTTAGGGTCTATTCTTAGCAGCTTTCACATATGCATACAGAATTATTACCTATAGCCGCCATGCTGTATGTGGCATCCTCATGATTTATTTATTATATAACTACAAGTTTGCAGCCTTTGACTCCCTTTCGCCCACACCCTGACCCCTGCCACCCCCTCTAGCCACCATCCGTCTGTATTCTATGTCTATGAGCTCGGTGCCTGTCTGCTGTTTGCAGTGAGGTTACTCAGTGTTTGTCTTTGTCTGACTTACTTCACTGAGCACAATGCCCTTGGGGTCCACCCGCGTGTTGCAAACAGCAGGATCTCATTCTTTGTGGCTGAACAAATACTGTCTCATTGTGTGGGGAGCACATCTTTATCCATTCAAACACTGATGGACCTTTACGTTGTTTCCAGATCTTGGCTGTTGTAAATAATTCTGCGGTGAATGTGAGGGTGAAGATCTTTTCAAGTTACTGCTGTGTTTTCTTCCGATAAATATCCAGAAACGGACTTGGAAAATTTTTTATAAGTGTGCTGACCATTCATTCGTTAACTCAGGAACAAGGATTTACCAGGTCATCTCTGTTGGCTCAGACGGTAAAGAATCTGCCTGCAATGCAGAGGACGCAGGTTCGATCCCTGGGTCAGGAAGATCCTGGAGAAGGGAATGGCAACCCACTCCAGTGTTCTTGCCTGGAGAATCCCATGGACAGAGGAGCCTGGCGGGCTACAGTCCTTAGCGTCACAAAGAGTTGGACACAGCTGACACTTCCTGTCTCCTGCACACAGGGTTATAGTAGTGACTAGATAGAAGAAGCCCGTGGAACTCAGTATTTTGTATTCCAAAGTGGTGAGTAACCGTTGCCTGAAATCTTATGGTTTCTCAGTTTTCTGACAATCGTGTAATGTGGCTGGCAGCTCCTGTCCATTTTGCTCTAAGTTGGTGTCGTGAGCCACAACCAGGAATGATGCAGTTTTAGACAATGAAAAACAATGGGTCCCTGGGAACCCCAGGCAGGTGTGTGAGGAAGGGTCAGCAGTTTAGTTAAACGACAGTGTTTTAAGTGAATGCTCCGTAACTGCTTCCTCACCACCTCCACTTCGAGCCGGACGTCCTCTCGTTCAGCAGATGGACAGCAGGGTGATGGTGGGTGACGGAACAGAGAGCCAGCAGTGGCAGAAAGAGTTGGGATGAGTGGCCACAGGCACTACGGCCAGTCTACTAGCCCTGCCTGCTTCCTGAGGTTTTTACCTGACGGTTCCAGCAGAAAATCACCCCAGCCCCCACCCCCTTCTCCTCAGGCACCTTCTCAAGCTGCCGGCTCTGTCGGTTCACAGCGTCCTCGGTGGGTCACAAACCCTCGGGGACGCGAATCCTTGTTCTCTCTCTGCTCTGTGCCTGTGACCACGTCCCATGCTCGTCGGGGTTCATTCGGCCCAGGATTCCACCAGCCCCTGGGAAATGTATCATCACATCGTCTGGACACCAAGAATTGCCCTTAAGTGATGGCCTTCGGGGATGCTGGTAACCACGGGCTCTTGGGTGGGGCTCAAAGTCTTAAATTTCATTCAGTTGTTCCTATGGGGACAGGATGCTGCTGTGTGAATAAGGAAGATGTGAATTGCCACCACGGAGGAATTTGGGATAATCCCAAATTCATAGGGACAAGAGCTCAGGACGAAGTCTTCCTGGTTTCCCCAAACCCCTTGTTTTAGGGCCCATAGGTGGGGAAAAGGGAGGATGAAGAAAATGGCCTGAGCAGTGTAGACAGCTGATCTGGGTGTTTCAGGTCAGAAACCATCCCTTCTTCTTAAGTTTCCCTAAATTCCTAAATGTTGGCTTAAAACTCAACATCCAGAAAACTAACATCATGCCATCCAGTCCCATTACTTCATGGCAAATAGATGGGGAAACAGTGGAAACGGTGTCAGACTTTATTTTGGGGGGCTCCAAATTCACTGCAGATGGTGACTGCAGCCATGAAATTAAAAGACGCTTGTTCCTTGAAAGAAAAGTATGACCAACCTAGATAGTATATTAAAAAGCAGAGACATTACTTTACTAACAAAAGCCCATCTAGTCAAAGCTATGGTTTTTCCAGTAGTCTTATATGGATGTGAGAGTTGGACTCTAAAGAAAGCTGAGCGCCAAAGAATTGATGCTTTTGAACTGTGGTGTTGGAAAAAACTCTTGAGAGTCCCTTGGACAGCAAGGAGATCCAACCAGTCCATCCTAAAGGAAATCAGTCCTGAATATTCATTGGACAGACTGATGCTGAAGCTGAAACTCCAATACTTTGGCCACCTGATAGGAAGAACCGACTCATTGGAAAAGATCCTGATGCTGGAAAAGATTGAAGGCAGGAGGAGAAGGAGACGACAGAGGATGAGATAGATGGATGGCATCACCGACTCGATGGACATGAATTTGAGTAAACTCCGGGAGTTGGTGATGGACAGGGAGGCCTGGTGTGCTGCAGTCTGTGGGGTCGCGAAGAGTCGGACACAACTGAGTGACTGAACTGAACTGAATTGAAATTCCTCTCCATCATGAAAACAGGTTAAAGGTGTTTGTCAGAGGTCTTGTGTTTCAAACTCGTTATTAAGTCAGAAGCCATCAGCAGTGACCCCGCTCCTTGCTCCTTGGGGGCTGTGGTGGGTGGGACTGTGTGCCTGGGAGGTCCTGCTTCCCAGGTCTTTCTCATTTGGGTCCAGACGCTTGCCAAGTGTCCTAGTAAATCTACATCCATTATTTAAATTTGTAAAATACAGGGTTTAACTGTATTTCATACTGTTTAACTAAATTCTGACCAAAGTACTATTTTGAAATTTTTATCCAAATAATAAGTGTACATAGTTTAAGGTCTCAAGTGGAACTAAAAGGCTTTCAAGGAAGTAGCTCAGTCTTCCGCCTGCCTTTCTACTCACGGCAGCACTGCGCCCCGACGGCAAGCAAAGCCCTCATTTCTGACAGTGACCCCCCACCTCACTCCCACCCCTGCTCTGATCTCTAAACAGTGTGCTTCTTCTGCTGTTTCCTGATCTGGGTCTTCCGCCTGCTTCTGTACTATTTGGAGGGCTGGCTTCTCCTTATACCAGCGGCTCCCACCTAGCACCCACCCCTTCCTCCATCCTCAAAACAAATCCACATCTCATATTTTGGTAAAATAAATGCTGGTTCCACAGGGACTTCCCTGGAAATTCAGTGGTGAAGGCTGCGTGCTTCTACTGCAGGGAGGCGAGGGTTCCATCCCTGGTCAAGGGACTAAGATCCCACAGGCCTCTCGGCAAAAACAAAAACGACAACAAAACTGGTTCTTATGTTAACTACAGAGAAAATCACTTCTGGACAGAGTTTGCTGTTTACAGTCCTTCTCCTGCCACCACCCACCCTCAAAGGCACAGGGCCCGCACTTCCTTTCGCCGGGTTCTCTGTGTGTCTATTGTTCAGTTTTCCCTGCTCTTCCACGCGCCTGTCACATGCTCGGGAATAGCCGTTGGAGCGGACGTGGTTCTGACCCCTCTGCTCCACTGGCTGCTTGCTCCCCACCCCCATCTGGACGGTCCCGCAGGCCTGCCCACTGCCCCTCCTATATTGGGCTCCTACTTCCTGGAGTCTTGTCTCGTATCTTCTTTGCTTCACCCCCTCATTTTGCTGGAGTGCATCCTCCAGCAGGTTCTTGAGAACAGGGTTGGGGGACTCCTCAGCCTGACCTATCGGCTGTCACCCCCTCCTGCTTGCTTTGTACTCTGTCACGGAACTGGCCTTGAGTGTGGCTGAGGAGCTGAGCTCTCACGTAGGCACGTGTGTGTCAGGACTCCATCCTTTGGGCCGTGACCCCGAGTGTTTGTGGAGGGCGGGGGTGAGGCCGCCTGGGAACGTGGACACTCGGCGCCTCTGGGAGGTAATGCAACCGGAGTCTGGGCTTAAGTGACTATTGATGATCAGAGCCTGGAAACCAAGTCTGAATTGGACTGTCCACTCCACCAGCCAATACCCCAGCATCTCCAAACAGACAGATTAGATCCAGGGCTGTGGGATGACTAGGACAGGCTTTAGGGGAGAGGTGAGGACAGGCAGGTGATGAAGAGAAGGGGAGTGTGGTTCCAGGTAGTGGTCACGGCTGCAGGTGACGGTGACAGAGACGTGGAGAAGCAGTGGGTGGAGCAGCGGGGGTGGGTGGGAGACAAGCTGACCGGGAGGGTGACGATCAGGGTCCTGGCAGGTGCGGGCAGCCTCTCCCCCACTCCCTCTGACCTCAGCCCATCACCCTCCTGAGAAAGGTTGCTGGGCTGAGAGAAGCATCTTCAAAGTGCTATTTGGAGGATTCAATGATTTATCACAAGTGAGCAAAGCCCTTGTGTGTGTGTGTGTGTGTGTGTGGTCAGTCTTGTCTGATTCTTTGCGACCCCATGGATTGTACCCGCCTGGCTCCTCTGTCCATGAGGATTCTCCAGGCAAGAATACTAGAGTGGGTTGCCATTTCCTCCTCCAGGGGATCTTCCTGACTCAGGGATCAGACCCACGTCTCTTGTGTCTCCTGCATTAGCAGGTGGGTTCTCTACCACAGCACCATCTGGGAAGCCCAAGCAAAGCCCTTAATAAATACAATTCTTTTCAGTCTAGAAAAATCAGCTGTGATTGCAAAAGACCTTTAATGCCGATCTGAGGAACACTGTTTACAGGCAAAATGGGAATGGAAGGTCCTTCTTCTGGGGGAGTGGCAGGTGGTCCCAGGACAGAGCCGACCTCCTAGCCTCTGTGGCCAGGCCTGCCCAGTGGCCAGCAGATCCTGCTGCATTTGCACTGGGCCCTGTCAGTTCCCAGTAAGAGAGGAGATAGATGGGCTCCAGGTTGGAAATTTACAATAAACCAGCCTTCTCTTTGCATTCCCTGAGACAAGAGGTAGATGGGCTCCAGTTGAGGAAGTAACAGCCAACAAAAACAGGTAAATAGCCAATCTTTGTCTCTTGTTAAACACCTCCAGGGGAGTAATAATGGCAAGGACAAAGAAAGGAAAAAATCCTGTCTGATAAAGGAGACACGACACATGCCCAGAAAGGCTCTTTTGAGTCAAAAGTCAGAGGATAATTCCAGGCCATAACAAGTCTTGCTCCTCCCAGAAGCCTTCACTTCAAGATCCATCGTGGTTAGGGTGTGCATGTGCATCCCAGGGAAGGGTCCTGAGACAGTGGAGACAAAGCAAGGTAATTGGCTTGAGGGAAGACACAGACCCAGAAAACTGACCCTGTATATAGGATTTATTTTTTTTTTCCCTCAGGTACTTTTATTTATTTATTTATTTTTAAATTTTATTTTATTTTTAGACTTTACATAACTGTATTAGTTTTGCCAAATATCAAAATGAATCCGCCACAGATATACATGTGTTCCCCATCCTGAACCCTCCTCCCTCCTCCCTCCCCATTCCATCCCTCTGGGTCGTATTTAAACTTCCCAAAGGCACAACTCTCTCTCTGAACTCACCCATGCATCTTTTGGCAAGTACAGTTCTTTCCAATAAACTTCTTTCTTTACTCTGTACCTTCTGCCTCATTGACTGAGTTCATTCTTGACTAGGCAGGCAAGACTAGGGACCCTAGCCCTAACTGCTGGCACCTGTCGTCCAGTGGTTAGGACTCCTGGTCTAAGAGACTAAGACCCTGCTTCTAGCTACCGCTTGCTGTTGCTAGCTGCAAGCTGCCACTTACTGCTGCGTGCGTCCAAAATCACCAGGAGGGAGCCCAGTGGAAAATTTTGAGCTGCAGTGAGAAATCATGTACGGGCTTGGAAACTGAAGATGTTCCTTTAAAAGAAAAAATCAGTGCTTTCTAAAGTCAAGTGACAGCATTGACCATTATCTGCTCTTCTCTCCTGCCAGCTCTCAAGTTTTCTTGGGATGTTATCAGGTCAAGGATCAGAACAATGCTTACTTCTGTTTTGCTTTTAACCTGAATCATGAATGACCAATCGGCAGATGTAGGCCGAGCAAGGAGGCTTCTCTGACGCTGGACTTTTGCAAAAACGTAGAGGCTGGCTGGTGTCCGCTGTATATCCTCGTCTTTCCCCAGGGAAGGTCCTTTCTGCATTTGGGTGTCGAGGGCCACTGAAGATTGTTTGGGAACTTGACCGCTGTGGCCACATCCTGGCAGAATTTCTTGCCGACT
Organism: Bubalus bubalis; assembly: GCF_019923935.1. Taxonomy (NCBI): domain Eukaryota; kingdom Metazoa; phylum Chordata; class Mammalia; order Artiodactyla; family Bovidae; genus Bubalus; species Bubalus bubalis. Next base: position 53,696,309 of record NC_059169.1, read on the forward strand.
GTTATTTATTATTCTACAAAAATCAAACAAGTGAAAGCTGTCTCTCTCCAAAACAAACCCCCAAACCCAAACACACACACGTGGCCCACAAACACACACACAAAGAAACCCACAAACACATACAGAGTGACCCACAAGTCTGCTATGGTTGGTGCTGAGGAGGATGTGTCTTAAACGGCAAGCACAGCCTTCACTGGACTGTGGGACCATTGGTACATTTCTCTTCTTGAAAGAGGGACTCCAATTAAAAATGAACATTTTGGGGGTCCCCTTTTACCCTGTTTAGTTTTCAGGGGTCTGGCGGGGTCGTCCAGGGACTGGCTCCCATCTTCACTGTGTAGAGCTCACGCCCCCTTCCCCTTTGACCTTGCACCTTCTTCCTGGCAATTCATGACCCTCTGGTCCCCACTGGGGGTTTCTGGGGGCCAGGCCGCAGGGTCTTCAGCTTTCTGCTGAGGTTGAGGAGCCTGAGTCCATCAATGGGAGACCACCTGCACTATGAAGACCAGTGGAGAAGCATGAACCTGCTGCGGGGCAGAATGGGTCACAACAAGTCGATGACACCTGACATTTATCCAATGTCTGCCATGTTTGGGCTGAAGCCTTGTTCATCTTTGTCTTATTTAACCCTCAGCAATCCCCTGGTGGCTCAGACAGTAAAGCATCTGCCTACAATGTGAGAGACCTGGGTTCGATCCCTGGGCCAGGAAGATCCCTGGAGAAAAAATGGCAACCCACTCCAGTACACTTGCCTGGAAAATCCCATGGACTGAGGAGCCTGGTACTGTCACAAAGAGTTGGACACGACTGAAGCGACTTAGCACAACCTTGTAAAATATATCCTGATTCCTCACTTTACAGATAAAGTGAGGATCAGAGCCTCAACAACCTGCCCAAGATCACATGACCCAAAAGTTAGGGAGCCACTACTTTTTAAAAAAACTTTCAGGGACTACCCTGGTGGTCCAGTGGTTAAGACTTTGCCTTCCAATGCTGGGGGTACAGGTTCGGTTCCTGGTCAGGGAACTAAGGTCCCATATACTTTGTGGCTGAAAAATCAAAGCATAAAACAGAAGCAACTTCATGCTGATGTTTGGCAGAAACCAACACAATACTGTAAAGCAATTATCCTTCAGTGAAAATTAAATAAAATGAAAAAAGAAGCAACATTGTAACAGATTCAATAAAGACATAAAAAAAAGGATCCACATCAAAAGTATCTTTTAAAAAATTCCAACTAAGTCGACATTTTAAACCATAATATTGTATAGTCTTCCTGGTGAGACGCACATCTATGGAGTCTCCTGGGTTATCTTCCGTTCCATGGATAGCTGGATGAAAAAGGCTGTCATTCTCATTCTCACACATAAGAACTCTAAACTGTGCCTTTAAGAGGGTGTGTGATGGCATTTAGTTGTTGATACATTACAGTCTTGTATTTAACACAGATCTTTTCCTCTTTTGCACTTTTCTGACCTCTGATGACTGTTTTGCTTAGAGAAGCTCTGAGTCAGCAGCATTTCTGGGGACCTGCAGGACGAACTCCCGCTGGAGTGGGAAAAGGAGGACTTGCAAGCCTGCTCCTTGCCTGAGCTCGCTATTCCGCATCAGCACAGTGAGGAGACCAGCGCTTCTGCAGGAAACAGCTATCAGGGCTGCTCATCCCAATTCAGGAGCCACTGGCCACGGCGGTTGAGTTACATTTTTTTTTTTTTTTTTTTGAAGTCCCCGTCTATAGCACTTTATTTATTTATTTTTTTTTTAAATGAATCAAGGTATTCTTTATATCCTTATCATTCAGATTCATCTGATTTTAGTACATTAAACAGAAAGGCAATATCTCTCCTGTGTACTACAATTAATCCAAATTTCATGTAAGTGGAACAAATATCTAGAGATTTTGTTTTCTTTTTTTTTTTTTTTTTAATTTTATTTTATTTTTAAACTTTACATAACTGTATTAGATTTGCCAAATATCAAAATGAATCCGCCACAGGTATACATGTGTTCCCCATCCTGAACCCTCCTCCCTCCTCCCTCCCCATTCCATCCCTCTGGGTCGTCCCAGTGCACCAGCCCCAAGCATCCAGTATCGTGCATGGAACCTGGACTGGCAACTCATTTCATACATGATATTTTACATGTTTCAATGCCATTCTCCCAAATCTTCCCACCCTCTCCCTCTCCCACAGAGTCCATAAGACTGTTCTATACATCAGTGTCTCTTTTGCTGTCTCGTACACAGGGTTATTGTTACCATCTTTCTAAATTCCATATATATGCGTTAGTATACTGTATTGGTGTTTTTCTTTCTGGCTTACTTCACTCTGTATAATAGGCTCCAGTTTCATCCACCTCATTAGAACTGATTCAAATGTATTCTTTTTAATGGCTGAATAATACTCCATTGTGTATATGTACCACAGCTTTCTTATCCATTCATCTGCTGATGGACATCTAGGTTGCTTCCATGTCCTGGCTATTATAAACAGTGCTGCGATGAACATTGGGGTACTCGTGTCTCTTTCCCTTCTGGTGGAGAAAAGGGAACCCTCTTACACTGTTGGTGAGTTACATTTAAATTCGTAAAATAAAATAGAAACCCAGTTCTCAGCCCCACCAACCACACAGCAAGGCCTGATCCCCCACGTGACCGGAGGTGCTGCATGGGCAGCTCTGGTGTGGAATGTCCACCTGACAGAGTCCCCTGGATGCCCGCCCATGCCCGCTGCCCCGCACCAGGCCCCACGGCCACGGCCACGGCCACAGCCGCTTACAGAGCTGGGGCAGGCCCAGCTTCCTACACCTGGAGTTTGTATTCCTAGAGATGAGTCTACACAACTTCATATAAAGGAATGAGACATGGTCTTTTTTTTCAGGGTGGAGAATCAATTAGCAAGATAGACATGAAACTGGGACAACAACAGGTGATTTTTATTAATTGCCATAACCATTTCTTCAATTTATTTATTTCTTAGAATTTTATGTAATGCAAGTTATTTTAGATTTGTGTTTAATGAATGTGGTTAATTTATTACAGAGGATCTGTTCTTTGCTCCATTTTGTGAGCTCTGTGAATCACTGCTTACACTTTAAGTTTCAAAGGTAGACTGTTGCTTTTCTGTATCTAATGTTTTTGTTAAAGGAAAACCTTCCTTTTAGTAGGAACACGGAATGACCAGGTCCGGATGCTGAGAGACTTGGCTCATTAAACACGGGAGGGGTCTGCAGCTAGCAAGCCTGGTCTCTCCACTTTTACGAAGTCTGTGCCCAGGGCCCCCATGTGCTCTGCAGTGCCCTGAGGTGGGAACCCCAGAAGGTGCATGGGGGCTGTCTCCAGTTGCGGCGAATGGGGTACTCTTCACCGCATGCGCTCCTCCCTGGTTGAGTTTCACCGAGATGAATCCACATGCTGGCTACGCAGCTTTTTTAAACAATAAAGAGAAGAAAAGTGCGGCCCAGGTTTGTGGGTCACTGATGGGAAGTCAGTGGCAGGGCTGGGCCTGGACCTGCACAGACTCAGAAGGATAAGGAACCAGCCGGACAGGAGGACACGGTCGCCCAGGCCAGGAGGTGAGGGGGCAGGCCCCATTCTGAGCCCCAGACGCCTACCAGTCTAGGTGGCTGCTCGTAGGAGGCGGTGTAGCCATGGAGAAGGAAGTGGGCTGATCCAAGGAGGGGAGGTAGGGGGAGGGTCCTGGGAGAACAGAGGGCTCCTGGAGCATATCTGCCCACTGCAGGCAAGAGGGCATCTCTGTCACCAGCCCCTGTGGCTGTCAGGCTGGGGAGCAGGGGGCATGGGCAGCTGCTGGACAAGGGAGGCCGGGGGTCACGGGCCTGAGCAGAGTCCTGATGGCTCAGGGGGAGGGTAGAGAGGGAGCCCTCCTTAAGAAAGGGCTGCTGGGAACCCTTAGCTCGGTTTCTTAAGCTGCAGGACTGCGTGTACCTCTCCTCCTGTGACCCTCGGCAACCTGTGGTGGGCTGAGAAAAGGGAGAGGATGAATCAGACCAAGGCTGCCTGAGCTCAGGCTGGAGGTGCGGGGAGCAGGACAGGGCAGAGTGGGGCTGGTGCTGCTGAGAGAGCTGCAGAAATGGGGCTTCTTGGGATCTGGGCTGGGGAGATGAGGGAGGGCAGCAGGGCCCCTGAAGGGAGGGGCATGCAGCAGAGCAGTGGACACGCAGGGAGGAGAGGGATGTGGTCAGAGGTGGAGTATGGACAGTTACGGGAGCTGGGAAGTGTGGGTGATGCAAAGCGGCTTCACTCGCCACGACTAGAGAAAGCTGCATGCAGCAACAAAGACCCAGGGAGGGCAGCAAAAAGTAAGTGAACGGTATAGTGTTTGCACACAACCCCCGCATACACCCCTGCACACTGTGAGTCATCTCTGCATTACTTACAAGCTTAATACAATGTACAGGTTTTGTGGACAGTTGCTGGAACACAGAAAATTCAAGTTTGCTTTTTGGAACTTTCTGGAGTTTTGGGATATTTATGATTCAGTTGGTCGAATTCAATGATGGGGAACCAATAGATATGAGCACCAACTGCATATTAACACCACTGAACTATATACTTAAAAATGGTGAAGATGGTCAATTTTGTTTTGCGTGGTTTTTTTTTCCCCACACACACAGACCAAAAAAAAAGCAAAAACAAAAATTCTCAGAGGCCACTGGGATTAAGCACCTTTTGCTCTTACCTTGGGGATCAAATCTGTTATCTTTTTTTTCCTGCACATTTTCCCCAGTTGTTAGTTAATTGAACTTCAGAGCCATAGACTGTCAGGGATCACTACGTAAACTTGCTTTATGTGTGTTCTGTTTAAAGACACCTAATTCATGTATATTCAACAATATACTGTTCGTTCACTCACAGTCAACAGCACTGTAACTGCAGCCTGAGCAAATCATACCTGACACGTTTTTCTCCCTAAGATACATCATAGCTTTTATTTAGGACACCGTACATCGATTTAACCCTATACTTTGGGACCATTTTAAAAGCAAAATTACTCCTCCCCTCAAAAAGAATTAACCAGAAATGTAAAAATGTGACTCTAAGTAGACTTTAAAAGGACACTTACTATAGCACAAGAGCAGGAACAAGAAGGCAGCACCCACGCTTTTCTGACTTCAGCCGGGAATGTGTGGTAGGTGACTCAAATTTTTTGCCACAAGCATTGATTTTGGAGTTAGAAAGAAATTTTAGCAACTAGGCAAGCTTGCAAATTGCAAAATCCACAAACAAGGACAATTGACTGTTCTGCGAATGGGTCCAACAAGAGGTGTTCAAGACCCTTAAACATTTCTGAAAGGAGGTGAAAACGAGATCAAAGAAGAATATCCCACGATCTTGAGCAGAAAACACAATATGATAAAGGTTTCAGTTCTCCCCAGAGGAACACAATGCAAGCCCAACACAGTTTTTCACGGAAATTGAAAGGCTGGTTCTAAAATGTATATAGGAATGCAAAGTGTCAAGAATAACCAGGATTCTCCTGAGGAAGCCACAATTGTGTAAGACATTATAGATTGCTGTATGTATGCCCTCTCAATTAATCCTTATGGCAAAAGAGTCATCCCCTGTTTTACATATGAGAACACTGAGGTTTGCAGAGGTTAGTGACTCACCCGGGGCACACAGCAGGGGCAGGTGGCATCTGCAACACCCTGGTGAGTTTCATATGTCTCACTCACTCACATACACGCACATACACACACATACACACAACACTCACACACAACACACTCACACATACACTCACACACACACACACTCACTCACACACACGGAGATGGGGGGCACCAGCTCACACCTGTTGGGGCTTGTGTGCTGTGCTTAGTTGCTCAGTTCTGTCTGACTCTTTGCAACCCCATGGACTGTATCCCTCCAGGTTCCTCTGTCCATGGGATTCTCCAGGCAAGAATACTAGAGTGGGCTTCCTGGCCCTCCTCCAAGGGATCTCTCTGACCCAGAGATTGAACCCAGGTCTCCTGCATTATAGGCGGATTCTTTAACATCTGAGCCACCAGGGAACCCCTTGAGCCGAAGCAGGTCTGAACCAACCTTGGGGCAGATTTGAGCCTCTAGCCCGGCGTCAGTCCTGGTTCAGTGGGCCTCTGGGGGCTGTCGAGGTCTCAGAGTGATGTGGTCTGCATCCTCCTTGGTCTCTCATCACTTTTCTGATGAATTTTGTTGTGGTCAAGTTCCTTTAACTGCTTTGCCCTTCAATTTCTGTAAAATGGAAAGAATCATCCCTAACCCCATGGGTGGTTTGAAGATTAAATTAAATAACACTCAGATCACAGTCAGAGAAGGCGATGGCACCCCACTCCAGTACTCTTGCCTGGCAAATCCCATGGACGGAGGAGCCTGGTAGGCTGGAGTCCATGGGGTCTCGAAGAGTAAGACACAACTGAAGTGACTTAGCAGCAGCAGCAGCAGATCACAGTGTCTGAACCTGGAGAAGCATTCAACAAACGTCAAGGACTAGTATCATTTATTATTTAAATGTGTCATTTAGAACCACGATTGTGTAAGACATTATAGATGGCTGTACACATGCCTTTTCAGTTAATCCTTACAACAAAGGAGTCATTCCCTGTTATACATCTGAGAACACTGAGGTTTGCAGAGGTTAGTGACTCACCCGGGGCACACAGTAGCAGCAGGTGCACTTGCAACATGGTGGTGAGTTCTCCTTGGATTCTGCTTCTTTGCCATCTTCTTCTCCTCATAGGAGCCGTCAATCGAGTGCAGCCCTGTGATGTGCGCTGCCCTTGCTTCGGTCCATGGAGGCATCCTGCTGTCTTTCCTCCACTCTGTTTTCTCTGCGTGTCAGGACTTACCCTGTATAGCTCTTTATTCTTGCCTTTTTTAATTTAACATTATAATGTTAGCACATTTCAAAATATTTAAAAAACACAGGCATGCCTTATTTTATTGCATTCCACTTTGTTGCACTTTGCAGATATTGTACTTTTTACAGATAAATATTTTATAAAACTGACAAATAACTATAGGGGAAAAAAAACCCCACGGATGGAGACTTATTTCTTCCCCCAGTGCACTGAGTGGGTGACCTTGAGATAGGCAGTCGTGATTTTTGAGACAGTTATTTATTTTTGATCAAGAGAAATATATGATCTTTGGTGGCTCTGCTTGTCTTCTTGGGTGGTTCAGAGGTAAAGAACCAGCCTGTCAATACAGGAGATGTAAGAGATGTGGGTTTGATCTCTGGGTCAGCAAGATCCCCTGGAGGAGGGCATGGAAACCCACTCTAGTGTTCTTGCTTGATGAATCCCCACGGACAAAGGAGCCTGGTGGGCTACAATCCATGGGGTCACAAGGAGTTAGACACTACTGAAGTGACTTAGCACGCACGTGGGCCTATAAATGTTGGCATAGGGGCAGGTCATTGTGACCAGATGCAGAGCAGTCCTGCACCTACCTACCCCGTAACTCCTCTGCTGCCCCAGCTGACACCCCACCCTCACCTTAGCAACTGTTCCCCATGACTGGGGTTTTATCTTTGTGAGAGGAAAAGCACAAAGTTTTTCACAATCTGGACTTTGCCCATCACTTTAGCAAATCATTTGTTTTTATTTTAATCTTGTTTTGTTTTTTTGTTCAAAACTTGGTCCAATGTCGTTTCTCTGGAAAGCATCCTTTAACTTCTCTCATTGTCATCTGGTTCACATACTTTCTGGCTCAGACAGTAAAGAATCTGCCTGCAATGCAGGAGACCCGGGTTTGATCCCTGGGTCATGAAGATCCCCTGGAGAAGGAAATGGCAGCCCACTCCAGTATTCGTGCCTGGAGAATCCCATGGACTGAGGAGCCTGGTGGGCTACAGTCCATGGGATGGCAAAGAGTCGGATGTGACTGGTGACTGAGTGACTAACACACTTTTCTCTGGGCTTCCATAATTTCTGTGCGTATTTCTGATCTCTTGATTGTTTTTTGGATTTTTGGTGGCACAGCCTGTGTGATCTTAACTCCTCAACCAGGGATTGAACCCAGTCCCTTTGCAGTGAGAACTCAGAGTCCAAACCACTGGATTGTCAGGGAATTCCCTACTATTATCAGTTTTAATCTCTGTTAGATTTCAAGTTTCTTAAGGACAGAGATTATGCCGATTCCAATTTGTTTCTCAATTGCCTATTAAATATGCATATACACGAATATATAACATGTAATTACTCATTATTTGATTCACAGATAAGTAACTAAGAGAGATGCTGAAGAGGGTGACCCGGATTCTCCTAAGACTGGGTGTCTGGTTGCTGGAGTTGAGAAAAAACAAAAGGAACAACATGTAGTCACTTTGAAATATAAGAATTTGAGAAAGCTTCTTAGGAAAAAAAATCAGATTCCATATTTGTTAGCTATTGCAACCGCACACACATGCTCAGGTAATTCCAGCACAAGTGTTTTAGCAAATATCACTGTACGTGGTGACAGGAGCCAGAGGTGGGTCAGGAGAGAGGCCCATCTTTCTAGTTCTAGAGATGGGCTTGGCATCACTGCCAAAGTCAGTGGGGCTGGGTAGTGGGGCTCCAGACCGCTGACCTCAGTTTTAGTCAGAGTTCTGCTTTTGTTTCAATTTGAAGAAGGATTTCTACTGCTTAAAAAAGTAAAAGCTGGGAGCATCGCAACCTTAGACCAAATAGCAATGCAGCCCACGTCCAGGCCGATTTGCCAGCTTCCCCAAGACTCGTTTCCTCTGGGGCTTTCTTTAATTAGGCCCTTTTTTTCTGGCATTTGATGCTATTCACAGTCAGAATCCACTCTTGTCACACTTTCTTGAGTTTCTGCCATGTTCTAGAAACTCTCATTTGTTCAGACAGTTCTCTGGAGGGTCATTCTGGGAAGGTGCTTTCAGCCAAGTCCTGAAACTCCCTCATCAGGCAACAGGCACATCATCTCCCTCAGAGTCCTGCAGTGAGAACCCTGCTCCGTGGATAATTGTGTTAGCAATCAATAATCCTTTCACTGAGACTGGTCATTTTTACTTATTTATAGTGTTCATTGTGCAGCACAAAATGATAAGACTTCTAAATAACAGAAATAATACCACCTTGATTCCAAAATCAGGTTTGGAATTAGTATTATAATTTAGTAGTGTGCTAAGAAATCTCAATAACCTCAGATATGCAGATGACACCACCCTTATGGCAGAAAGTGAAGAAGAACTAAAAAGCCTCTTGATGAAAGTGAAAGAGGAGAGTGAAAAAGTTGGCTTAAAGTTCAACATTCAGAAAACTAAGATCATGGCATCTGGTCCCATCACTTCATGGGAAATAGATGGGGAAACTGTGGAGCAGGTCTGAGACAGTGGCTGACTTTTTTTTTCTGGGCTCCAAAATTACTACAAATGGTGATTACAGCCATGAAATTAAAAGACACTTACTCCTTGGAAGGAAAGTTATGACCAACCTAGATAGCATATTCAAAAGCAGAGACATTACTTTGCCAACAAAGGTCTGTCTAGTCAAGGCTATGGTTTTTCCAGTGGTCATGTATGGATGTGAGAGTTGGACTGTGAAGAAAGCTGAGCACCAAAGAATTGATGCTTTTGAATTGTGGTGTTGTAGAAGACTCTTAAGAGTCCTTGGACTGCAAGGAGATCCAACCAGTCCATTCTGAAGGAGATCAGTCCTGGGTGTTCTTTGGAAGGAATGATGCTAAAGCTGAAACTCCAGTACTTTGGCCACCTCATGCGAAGAGCTGACTCGTTGGAAAAGACCCTGATGCTGGGAGGGATTGGGGGCAGGAGGAGAAGGGGATGACAGAGGATGAGATGGCTGGATGGCATCACCGACTCGATGGATGTGAGTTTGAGTGAACTCCGGGAATTGGTGATGGACAGGGAAGTCTGGTGTGCTGTGATTCATGGGGTTGCAGAGCCCGACACGACTGAGCGACTGGACTGAACTGAACTGAAGTGATGATGAACTCATCATGTCTTTAACCACAGTGTCTTATTCCAAACGAGAGGAGTGGCAGGCAATGGCCTCCAGGGGAGGGTGATGATGGGATGGGAGGACCAAACAGGTTTGGGAGCAGGAGCTCCAGATGAGGAGGAAGAGCAGGTTCCATGGGTGCAAGCTGCCAGCAGGCCTCGGGAGAGGCACCCCAGCAGGAAGTCTCCAGATGTGGAGCAGGTCTGAGTGATGACAAGACCCAGGAGGAGACACTGCTGGGAAGCGGGTGACAGAGTGCAGTAAGGTCAGTGGAGCTGAGGTCAGCTCTCCTGCAGCTGGTCGGATGGGTGACGAGGGGGCTGTGCAGGCCAGTGGCTTTCTCCCCTACCGGGGTGAATCTCCCAGGCTGTAATCGTATCCACCAGCCCCACTTCCTTCTTCACGTTGTTCTTCCTGGAGTCCCCCTGCCTCAGTCCTCCTCTGGCCACTCACCTGTCCACTTTTCGTTCCCACATTTTGTGGATTCAGTCTCATCTACTACTGTTTCCAGCTGATCTTTATGCTTGGGGAGTTAGACCTTTAAAAATATAACTCTGTGGTCATTTGAATGGGACTTGGGGAGGAGAGGAGATAAAACATGCATTCAATCTGCCATTTCCCCCCCTTTTTTCAATATCATTAGGCTGAAGGAAAGTGATGACATTGAATAGTGAGACAAAATGGGAGACCCCCTAACTTGCGGCAGGGGTGGTGGGTTACTCCTCCTTGTTAAAGGTCACTGATTTCTTGTTTTGAAGACAGATTGTGGAGACTACTTTGGTGGCCTAGGGGTTAGGACCATGTGCTTCTGCTGCTGAGGGCCCAGGTTTGATCCCTGGTCAGGGAACTAAGATCCCAAAAGATGTGTGGCATGGCAAAAAAAAACACAAAACAAAACCAGACTCTGAAGAACTGAGATGGACAGAACAAATGTCACAAATGAGATGAGACAAGTCAATGAGGACTCTCTAGACAGGAAATGACCTTGATTATAATTCACTTTGATTATAATTCACTCCTTGTCTTGATGGAAACTCACTACTTACAAAAAAAATGATAGTGGGAAGAATCTCTCTTCCTTTTTATTATTACTTAATAGTTCATTTTCCCTACTTCCCTTCTGATTAATACAAAAGGTATTAATTACTAAATACTTAGCTTCCTCCTCGGCTTCTGCCGGCAGCTGGACTGCACGTGGCGTGCTTCTTTTGCAGACGTGGGGCTCCTGCAGGCTTGAAGAACGACTTTGAGCCATTGCTCAGCTATTTCCAGGAGATGGATAGTGTGCACTTTGAGGATTTCTCTGAGCTCTGGAGGAGTGTGAAGTTTGGAACCATCTTCTGTGGTAGAATGAGAAATTTAGAAAAAAACACGTCTGCAAAAGAAGCTTTGGCTTTGGCTTGGTGATATTTTTTACCTCCATACACCGTCCAGATCAGAACTGGTATTTTGTATCTGCTATATGGATTATATAACACCCAACTGTGTCAACTAAAACAAAAGATTAGAGTTGCCCTGAAGGATTGGGATGAAATTTTAAAATTTCAGCAAGATTTGATATATGTACAACATTTTGAGGCAGCTTATATTTTTAGGAAGCTATGACTAGACAGAGCATTTCACTTTACAGAAATGCTTAAATTCCTGTCATACAGAATGAAGAAAAAATTCAACGAGCTGAAATTACTGAAGAATTTAAGGACCCAAATGATTGATAATGAAACTTATCAGTTATGATGTATTAGAGGAAATGATGAATGTTCATGACCATTATCAGAGAATTAAACATGTAATTTCAGCTGACAAGTCCAATCCGGAAAAATCCCTCAACTTGATAAAGGATGATTTTTTTAATAATATCAAGAACATAGCTTTGGAATATCAGCAGTGGCACAAAGACAGAAAGAATCCACCTTTAAAACTGAAAGTTAAAGATGGAGAAGAAAAGAGTGAGAGAAATTCACAACAATCAGAGAGATGTGAAAGGGCAGCATCATTAGCGAAAATAAAATCAAAGGCCTTTTCAGTTGTTCAGGCATTGAGATCAAAAAGGCACCATCAGGTCAAAGTTGACTTTTCTGACTCTGGTTCTGCACCTGGTCAAGTACAAACCAAAGCAACTAGGAAAAGAAGAAACAAAGAAATGCTGAAACCAGCAGGAAGTGGAAGTGTCTTCCAGAGCCAGAGGTGACACGCATAAGGAAGATAAATCTTTAAGTCTGAGTATGCCTGTGGTTACAGAAGAGGATGAGGGGAACAAAAGTTTTAGTGAAACAAAGTTCACTGCACCTAAGAGGAGAAGAAAACAGAGAACAAAACCCTGGTGTAGAGTACTTAATATTGAGCTCTCTGACAGAAAAGATTTATATAGGTTCATCTCTACCAATATTTTTGGACACCCAATGTGAAGAGCTGACTCATTAGAAAAGACCTTGATGCTGGGAAAGATTGAAGGCAGGAGGAGAAGGGGATGACAGAGGAGATGGTTGGATGGCATCACTGACTCAATGGACATGGATTTGAGCAATTTCTGGGAGATGGTTAACGACAGGGAGGTATGGAGTGCTGCAGTCGATGGGGTTGCAAAGTTAGACACAACTGAGAGACTGAACAGCAACAACTACCATTTTTCTAGATTCTGCATGACCCAGCAATCCTACTCCTGGGCATATACATGGAGGAAACCATGATTCTAAAACATACATGCATCTCAATGTTTATTGTAGCACTATATACAGTAGCCAGAACATGGAAGCAACCTAAGTGTCCATCAACAGAGGAATGGATAAAAAAGATGTGGCACATATATACACATGGAATATTATTCAGCCATAACAAGGAATGAGATTTTGCCATTTGCAGAGACAGAGATTCTCTGGTGACTCAGATGGTAAAGAATCTGCCTGCAATGCGGGAGACTGGGGTTCAGTCCCTGGGTTGGGAAGATTCCCTGGAAGAGGGCATGGAAACCACTCCAGTATTCTTGCCTGGAGAATCCCCATGGACAGAGAAGTCTGGAGGGCTGCAGTCCATGGGGTCACAAGGAGTTGGACATGACTGAGCGACTAAGCATAGCACAGAGACGTGGATGGACCTAGGGACTGTCATACAGAGTGAAGTAAGAAAGAGAAAACCAAATATTGTACATTAGCACATATGTGTGTAATCATGACTATATTTTGAAGATAGGGTATGAAGCACTTGATAAGATTTGCTTTAGATGTGAAATGAAAGCTTATTGGGCAGAGTTCAAATAGAAAATATTTGTGTTTAACAGTGGGTGAATTAAAATATGTCCAAGTACTGGTTACCTATTATATTAAAGTAAGCTATTTGTATTGTTAACTTGATTATAATAAAATAATAGCACTAAGTTGTAAAAAAAAGAAAAAAAATACTCAGCTTCCCTGATAGCTCAGTTGGTAAAGAATCCAACTGCAGTGCAGAATACCCCAGTTCGATTCCTGGGTTGGAAAGATCTCCTGGAGAAGGGAAAGGCTACCCACTCCAGTATTCTGGCCTGGAGAATTCCATGGAGTTTTTAGTCCATGGGGTCACAAAGAGTTGGACACAACTGAGCAACTTTCACTTAGGATACCAGAACTAAAATCCTGTGATGCTCAGCCCAGTTTAAGATCAGTTTTGACTGTTCAGAAAAAGTAATCTCATACAGGCAGCCACAGGAGAATTCATTTCACTGAGAATTACAGAAACAATTAACTGTTGTTTCAGCTCCCATCACAGGTCAGCTAAAGGAATGAGCCTGTCCTGAGTGTTCAGTGTGGTGGCCAAATGAGCGTTATTCTTCACGTAGCTGAATATTGCACCAGAATGAAGCTCCGTTCTCTTCAGGAAACGCTGATTGAACTGTTGCAGGTTCTATGTCTGCACTGATGAAACAAAGATGAATGAACGGGTCCCTCAAGCCCTTGAAGTCAAGGGGAACATGGAGACGTGATGGCGAGTGGGTGATAGGCTTCCTATGGCAGCACAGGCGCCCACGATCGCCCTGGTCGAGGCCGTGCACGGGCCCTCCTGCACATCCATCCGCAGAGAGCTGCCGGTCAGGTGTTGTTTAGACATGGTGCCACTTCTCTCTGCTTCCTCGGAACACTCTCTCCCTGAGAAGCTCCTGCTGGTGGCTGCTGCTCATCTCCTGCCCCAGCACCCCCCACCATGCCCTATATCTTATCTCTGGGGAAGGGACTGGGTGCTTTCCCAGGTGGGAGATGAGCTGGGGTGGGGCCAGGGGCTGCTTTTCTCAGCTGGTCTGGACTTTTTCTTTCCCTTTGACACCAAACAGACCCGTCAGGGAGAACCAGCCTCTGCTCTGGCCTCCTCATAGTCCAGGCTCCTCTATCTCATCGCCCATCTTCCTGGAGGAGTCTAGGTTGCCTCCCTGCTCCACACACCAGCCATTGTGGTCCTCTTTCAGCCAGATCTCCTCATTCATGTACTCAGAACTCTGGAGGATGGTGGGGAGCTGCCATCTCGCTGGCGGTCAAGGCCCCCATCCTCACAGGTGGCCGTGGTGTGACCTCCAGTGCTGGCCCTTCCAGTGTATCTCCATATTGCTACAGGGCTTCCCTGGTGGCTCAGACAGTAACGAATCCGCTTGCAATGCAGGAGACCCGGGTTCGAGACCCGGGTTCGATTCCTGAGTTGGGAAGATCCCCTGGAGGAGGGCATGACACCCACTCCAGTATTCTTGCCTGGAGAATCCCCATGGACAGAGGAGCCTGGTAGACTCAGTCCATAGGTTGCCAAGAGTTGGACACAATTAAGCGACTGAGCAGCACACATCTTGCTATGTTGGATTAGACTGTGGGGTGAATCAAGAGAGAAGGCTCCCACCACATTTTTGCTGGTTGGTGGGGCAGCCCACTCACATATCCAGTGGTTTTCAGGACAGTTTCCAGTGGCAGGAGGTGGCCTGAGACCTCCTCTGGCAGAGGGAGGACCAAGGAGGGACCTGGAGTGGGGGCTCTGTGTTCCCAGTGGTTCTGAACCAGACAGGACAAAATCACACACATGTCTCTTGTTAGTGCTAGGGGGTGTTCTTGGGTAACCACAAGCATTTCTTCAAACCCTCAAAATAACCCTGCAGGGCTAGGTGGTGGATTCCCATTGTACACACGGGGAAACCAAGGCTCAGAGGTGTCACATTAACTGCCTCAGCCCCAGGCTTGGGAGGCCACTTTCTTAACAGATCTGTCAGCCCCAAAGCCCCCATTTACTCTGTGGCACCAGGCTGTCCCCTCCCAGCAGGTTGGGGGTCTCATGCAAGGACCCTCTCTTCAAAAGAGGACCTCAGGCATTTGTCAGGCTGCAGAGCTTCAAATACAGAACGTGGATGTCTCCTCTTTTGTATTCTTATCCACATTTTCTTATTTATATTCTCCTTATATTTGATCCATCAAATGGAAATATCCCTTCAGGAAGAATCCTGCTGTTGTCTGGGTGGACTAGATGCCAGTGAGAAGAAAATTTAAAGTTAAGTTCAGTTCAGTCGCTCAGTCACGTCCGACTCTCTGTGACCCCATGAACCGCAGCACGCCAGGCCTCCCTGTCTATCACCAACTCCCGGAGTCCACCCAAACCCATGTCCATTGAGTCAGTGATGCTATCCAACCATCTTATCCTCTGTTGTCCCCTTCTCCTTCTGCCCTCAATATTTCCCAGCATCAAGGTCTTTTCAAGTGAGTCAGCTCTTCCCATCAGGTGGCCAAAGTATTGGAGTTTCAGCATCAACATCAGTCCTTCCAATGAACACCCAGGACTGATCTCCTTTAGGATGGACTGGTTGGATCTCCATGCAGTCCAAAGGACCCTCAAGAGTCTTCTCCAACACCACAGTTCAAAAGCATCAATTCTCAGCTTTCTTCACAGTCCAACTCTCACATCCATACATGACCACTGGAAAAACCATAGCCTTAACTAGATGGACCTTTGTTGGCAAAGTAATGTCTCTGCTTTTAATATGCTGTCTAGGTTAGTCATAACTTTCCTTCCAAGGAGTAAGCGTCTTTTAATTTCATGGCTGCAATCACCATCTGCAGTGATTTTGGAGCCCAGAAAAATAAAGTCAGCCACTGTTTCCACTGTTTCCCCATCTATTTGCCATGAAGTGATGGGACAGGATGCCATGATCTTCGTTTTCTGAATGTTGAGCTTTAAGCCAACTTTTTCACTCTCCTCTTTCACTTTCATCAAGAGGCTTTTTAGATTCTCTTCACTTTCTGCCATACGCGTGCAAAACTGACAGCTGTACAGGAGCATGTCGAACCCAGCTGCTTCATGACGGCTGGTTGTTTCAGCCCTGGGGGTCTGTCCCACACTGGGACTTCTGACACTGACTGATTTTTCTAGCCCCGTTGATGGGCTTTATGGCAGAGAACATTCTCGTGTGAGTTTCAGCAGTTAGTACTCACAGGATCTGGCTAGAGAAGATGGTGATTGGGAAGATGCGCATATTGCACGAGGAAGGTATGTGTGTGTGACTCAGTGGTGAAACAGCTTCCAATTCCAGGCTGAACCCAGAACTCACCCGGCTAGCGGAACTGCCAGGCTCGTACAGGACCCAGCCGTATGCAAAACCCTTGATGTCGTGTACTGCACGTCCTGGGCAATTAGCACAGGCTTCAATATCACCATGGAGAGGAGGTTTCCTGTCTAATAATAGTTGCTTTTATCAGATCACCTGGGGACTCTGGGAAACAGTGATAAAAATCTGGTTAGTGCCTGACACGTAGAACAGTGTTAGAAGATGATATAAACCAGGTGGCGCTAGTGGTAAAGAACCCACTTGCCAATGCAGGAGACATAAGAGATGTGGGTTCGATCCCTGGGTGGGGAAGATCCCTTGCAGGAGGAAATGGCAACCCACTCCAGTATTGGTGCCTGGATAATCCCCATGGGCAGAGGAACCTAGAGGGCTACTGTTCGTGGAGTTGCAAAGAGTCGGATACAACTGAAGCCAGCAGCCTGGGGGCCTGAGGAGCCTTGAGAAGCCCCTTCCATTATAACATGGTGGTGATGGAACCCACGGCATGACCCTGGAACCCACGGTGTTGACCCTGGGCCATCACGGGTGAATTTTGGAAGCTGCTCTCTGTTTGAAAGACCTGACTCACATAATAGAGGGTCAATATTTTTAACAATAGGAGTATAATTATTTTCATTGTTCTTAGAGACAAACCAGAATCCTCTCAAAAACATGATTGGATGGAGCAGCTTCTTTGTCGGGGGCTGTATGTGAGACAGGGTGTCTGTGGCAGGTGGGGCAAGGGTGGCATTTTGCTCAGAGCACTGAGACCCCCAGAGATGAGTTATTTTATCATAGTGATCAGTGACATTGTTTTTCATACTTTTACCTATTATTTTGTATTGGGTAGCAGCCGATTTGGAGAAGGCAATGGCACCCCACTCCAGTACTCTTGGCTGGAAAATCCCATGGACGGAGGAGCCTGGTGGGCTGCAGTCCATGGGGTCGCTAAGAGTCGGACATGACTGAGCGACTTCACTTTTCACTTTCATGCATTGGAGAAGGAAATGGCAACCCACTCCAGTGTTCTTGCCTGGAGAATCCCAGGGACGGGAGAGCCTGGAGGGCTGCCATCTATGGGGTGGCACAGAGTCAGACACGACTGAAGCGACTTAGCAGCAGCAGCAGCAGCAGCCGATTAACAATATTGTGAGAGTTTCAGGTAAATAGTGAAAGGACTCAGCCACACACATACATGTGTCCATTCTCCCCCAAACTCCCCTCCTGTCCAGGCAGCCACTTAACTTGAGCAGAGTTCCCTGTGCTGTTCAGGGAGGTCCTTGTTGGTTCTCCATTTTAAATATAACACCGTTACATGTCCGTCGCAAACTCCCTAACTCTCTCTTCCCCTGTTCTTCCCCAGTTCCAGCCATAAGCTTGTTCTCTGTGAGTCTTTCTGTTTTGTAAGTTCATTTGTACCATCTCTTTTTAGACTTCACATTGAAGGTATGTCATATGATATTTCTCCTTCTCTGTCTGACTTACTTCAGTCAGTATGACAATCTCTAGGTCCATGCATGTTGCTCAGAGCTGAGTTTTCAAGAAAGCCCCATGGAACAGTGCAGAGGATGGAGGACGGGAGGCTGGAGGAGGCTCCTGTGAGGCTCCAGGAGGGCAGGCTCTGGGGCAGAGTGAGGCTGCGGAGGATGCCTGCTGGAAAAAGCTGGGTGACTCATTCGATGTGGAGATCAGGGCAGTGTGGTTCTGCTGCCTGGATGAGCAGTTGGTGGAGGCAACATCCCATCTCATGGGCCGCACAAGGAGATGGTGGGTCTGTCTGGGTACTGACTGTGTCGCTTGGACGGGGACAGGTTCGGGAGGACGTGACAGTGTGCCCCAGTAGGGGGGTGCTTTCTGGGTGTGGACCAGAAGCTCCAAGGGAGAGCACGTGGGATGAGGAAGCAGGTATGGGGAGAGAGGAGAGTTAGGAAGGAAGGTGGGAGACCATCCAATAGCTCTGTCCTCAGCTTAGAAACAGAAGGAAAACTCCCTGTGGGTCTCTCTGCTTCCCCAGAGAGCAGTTATCTCACATTTAAGTGACACCTGGGTTGGGAAGATCCCATGGAGGAGGGCATGGCAACCCACTCCAGGATTCTTGCCTGGAGAATCCCACGGATAGAGGAGCCTGGTGGGTATAGTCCATGGGGTCACAAAGAGTCGGACGCGACTGAAGTGGCTCGGCATGCACTTTTCCTCATGCTTTCTAATGTTTTGTTGTTGTTTAGTCACTCAGTCATGTCCAACTATTTTACAACCTCATGTCTTAAGTTACACCAAATGTATTTTACAAATACATGAGGTATAAATTATAAGTAAATAATATCAGTTTATTGATTCTGCTGGATTTTAGGCCTTCTTTCCTAAATATTGTAACTAGAAGAGCTCTTGGCACATTATACACAGAACGTACAACACCAAGAGCGAGTGGATGTGGGTGATGATGACCTGTCAGTGTAGGTTCATCAACTGTAACATATGCACCATCTGGTGGGCGACATCGATAATTGGGGGTGGGGGCTGTTGTGTGGGGGGCGGTGGGCACATGGAAAATCTCTCTACCTTCTGCCTAACTTTGCTGCTAACCTGAAACTGCTCTCAGAATAAAGTCTATTATAAACATGTAAGCCCCAAAATGAGAGGGCCACACCGGCCAAGCTTCATGCCGTGTGCAGCGCTCGCTGCCGCCCTTGATGGCTGGTCTCATTGTGAGTCTATGCGCCTGCTCCTGCCCGGTCAGTCCCCAAGGTCCTGAAAAGGCTTCGTGTCCTGAGCTTGAGGGACCAGGGCACCTCCGCAGACACATGTGAGTGGACACTACATTCCGACCCACAGCCTATCAGAGACGATGGTTCTTCATTGAGGAAGTCATGTGAGTTTCCAAAAACGCCCAAGATGGAGACTGAAGCTGGAAGCTGGGGGGTCGGTGGGGGTGGTCCTTGTACTCATTGCCGCCTGAGGGAAGCCTCCTGATTTATGAACCACTGCAGACCATCTGCGGGCTTTGAAATCAGTTTCATGGGTCACACCCAGAATTTTCTAAATAATAAGAATAAAATAGAGATAAAACATCAGAACACATGGCATTTTGCAAGGTATTATTTTGTACAGATTTTGTTTTAGATATGTGTGTGTGTGTGTGATGATATAAAACCGATTTCCTCCTGTGAGTCACGGCCAAAAAGAGTGAGGAATATTCAGCTTCAGAAGTTACTGCTGACAGAGTTTGGGTGACCAGGCTCAGAGTGTCAGGTTCTGCCTCTGGTCCAGACGCCAGTTTTATGAAGGTGAATCTTCCTTCCCGCCCTACTTTTGTCTTTCAGGGCCTCTGCCCAGATCTGCCCCGAAGTCAGGAAGAAGTGGTGCGAGCACCTCCTTATGAGAGACAGAGGAGTGGGGGGGGCCTGAAATGTCACTGGTGGTCGGTGCCTGGGGACCAGCTTGCGGGTGAGAGCATTTCACTGCCCCTCCTCTTATGTCCGGACAGCATCCACCCCCACCCCTCGGCCCCCATCGTGTTGTCTGGCTGCAGATTCGGGGATGAAGTTAGTCTTGATGTTGGCTGAGATAGGCTTCCGTGCTGGTCTATTTGTGGCCTAATTACTATAATAACCTGGGCAAGGCGTGATGACAGATGAGGCGTCTTAAATCTAGGTTTATCTCTGTTTCAGTTGACCATTTGACTCCTACCAGGAAATTATTCCAGTGATTTATTCTCTGCAGTTTCAATACAAGGATTTTGGCCTTTGACTCCTCCATGTGAAATATCTAAGATTTATTTGATGGTAAAGGATAAAGACATTTCAAAGAGTGGACACACCGTATTATTACCAGATCCTCAGTCTGAGGGAGGTTCACTGAGGTTTATCCCAGTGTGAATTAAAATGAGTAATGTGGTTTACAAACTCCTTTAAAAAAAAAAAAATCAAAAGTCAGAAGTCACCTGAAAATGATTTCGCCTCTGAGTTCTACTGTTAAGGATATATCTTTTTAAGCAGTATCACCTTTATAAGTTTTAGTGGAAATCCCAATGGGAAGGGAAAAAAAGAGAATAAAAGGAAAAGAAAAATACTAGGTTTAGTATCAAGGGTTAAACCTAAAAACAAAACCCACCAGCAAGTGGGCGGGAGAGTCTAGGTGCAAATAGCAGGAGGAAACAATGCAAGAAAAAGAATGAAAACACTTTTTTCTTTTAAATGATCATTTTTAAGTATCAAAACTGTTTTCCCTCTGTCATGGAGCCCCTATGAGCCTAGCTTGAGAACTCAGTGGAGTGAAGGCTGAAAAGTCGATCTGGGACATAAGACAGGTGCTTCATTCTGATGCCAGGCTGATAAGAAGTGTAAGCCATTCTTCCAAGACTTCTTGTGCACTGAGGAGTCTGTGAAATCCATCAGTAATTTCAGAGACGGGGCAAGTCTCAATGACCCTATATTTCCTTTCATAGTCAACTCTGCTATGGCTGGTAATGAGGAGGAATTTACTGAGCTACTGACTGACATGTGAAGGTTTAAAATAAATCAAAGGATGTTACCCCAAAAAACACCCTACTGAATAGGAGAAAATATTTAGAAATTGTATATCTAGTAAGGGATGGATTAAATGGGGCTTCCCTGATGGTTCAGGCAGTAAAGAATCTCCCTGCAACGCAGGAGATCTGGGTTTGATCCCTGGGTCAGGAAGATCCCCTGGAGAAGGGAATGGCAACCCACTCCAGTATTCCTGCCTGGGAAATCCCATGGACAGAGGAGCCTGGCAGGCTACAATCCATGGTGTTGCAAAGAGTTGGACATGACTGAGCAACTAACACTTTCTTTCAAGGGCTTAAAAATACAGAATATATAAAGAAGTTCTATGACTCAACAGCGAAAGAAAAACCAATTTGACAATGGGCATAGAACTCAAATAGATGTATCTCCAAAGATATACAGATGCTAAGTAGGTATTATGCGTGAAAAGGTCCTCAACATCACCAATTGTTAAAGAAACACAAATCAAAACCACAATGAACCTAGAGAATGTAATACTGAGTGAAGTAAGTCAACAGAGAAGGAGAAATATTAAATGACATCCCTTATATGTGAATTCTAAAAAAGAAAAGATACAGATGAACTTACTTACAAAACAGAAAGAGATTCACAGACTTAGAGGATGAATTTATGATTGCTGGTGGGGAAGATGGTAAATACGAGGAGGGACAGTTAGGGAGTTTAGGATGGACATGTACACGCTGCTATATTTAAAATGGATAAGCAACAAGGACCTACTTATAGCACAGAGAACTCTGCTCAATGTTATGTGTCAGCCTGGTTGGGAGTGGTGTTTAGGGAATAATGAATACATTCACATGTTTGGTTGAGTCCCTGCGATGTTCACTTGAAACTATCATAACATTGTTAATCGGCTATATCTCAATATAAAATAAGAAGTTTTTAAAGACCACAATGAGATATCACCTCACACCCATTAGGATGGTTATGTATTTTTTTTTTTTTGAAGATGTGGAAAAATTGGAGCCCTTGTACACCGCTGGTACGAACCAGAATGTGAAATGATGCAGTCGCTGTGGAAAACTGCTCGGTGGCTCTTCAGAAAGTTAAACAAGCTGAACATGTGCTCCAGCGACCCCATGCCCAGGGATACACCTAAAAGAACGGAAAACCGGAGCTCAGAAGATGCTTATATGTGACTGTCGGCGGCAGCAGCATCCTTCGCTATGACAGCGATGGGAACAAGTGTCCACTACAGATGCGGGTACACCCCGAGCACTTGCACTGAGAGGAGTATACCCAGGGCACATGCACAGAGTGGAGTATACACAGGGCACGTGCACCAAGCAATGGGCAGCTGACCCTGCAGAGGGAGGAGGCTGGAGGACAGGCCCAGTGAGACCACCCAGACACAAGAAGACTGTCCTGCATGAGCCCACTTACACAAACCCTGCAGCAGGCAACGTCACAGAGACTGAAAGCACAAGCTGGCTGCCAGGGGCCGGGTGCAGGGAGCTGGGAGTCGGTGTTTCAAGGTCACATAGTCTGTTTGGGGTGATGGAAATGACCTGGAAATAGATAACGGTGCTGGTTGTAAACATTGCAAATGCATTTAAAGCCACTCACTGAATTGTAAACCTAAAAATGGTTAAATAGCATCTTTTATGTTATATGTTTATTTACAATGTTAAAAGTTAATAACGTAATTTTTCCAAAACTACTGTATTGTGAACTTTGAATTGTTTTGTATGTAAGTTAATCTCAATAGAGCTGTTTAAAAAAAAAAAAAGATGTGAAAGCAAAGAGTAGGTAAAACAAAGGCTGATCTTTGTAACGTGTGGCTGGAGGGGTCCTGAGGTTGGGTGGTGGCTCACAGCCCCCACTGGGTGTGGTGTGTGTCACTGGGGATTCCCTGGTTCCAGCACTTATTTACTTTTAAAGATATTGCTGAGTCAGGCAGAATTTTCTACAGCCATTTGTGTTTTGCTTGTATTCACTTTCTTACAAAAATGGACAGTTGAGACAAAGAAAACGAAAGGTCCAATTATTTGTCTTCATTTCACTCCAAAGCAAAACAAGAAGAATTTTCAAATTTTTTTTTTAATAGAAAGCAGCACAGTTTCTATATTTCCTCCTTTTCATAAAGAAGTTCTTAAAATGCCGCAACCACAAGCATTTTCTCTGAGGGCGAGGGGCTCACCTGTGCGGTGTTGGTGTTGGTTGATGCCCTGCCTGCAGGGATGTGGGATGCACCGCCCGGGTCCAGAGCCAGCCTGGTCAGCAGACTCCCCAGCAGGACTCCCCAGGTGCTCGTGATTCTTGGGGCGACAGCAGGGATCTGCATCTCTGACCAGTGACTTCAGTCGCTGCTGAGAGCCTGGCGTGAAGGAGTTTGCTTTCCGTCTGGACTGGGCGACTGCGGTGACTTGGTGACTTGGTGGAGAGACACGCGGCGGGGGAACCTTTGGCGACATCTCCCACCTGCCTCCCACCTGCGTCCGTGTGCTGGGACCCCTGGTTCCTGGCTGGATCTGGTTAGAACACTGGCAGTGGCCCAAGTCCTGCTGCCCTGGGTGGTGGAACAGGACCACGTTGGGTGGGGACGGGGTTGCTCGTGACATCCTCAGGCAGCCGGGAGAGGTGACTGCATGAGGACTCGGGAGAGAACTGCCAGAGGAGGCGGTCTCCGGACCCTGATCTGAAAGCTGACACAGACTTTAATCCAGATGACCTCAGAGCCAACCCACCCCCTAAGCAGGAACTCATAAACAGTGCTCTTGAAGACTTTCTTTGCCTTTTCTAAATGAATCATTCACTAAAGACACAATCATTCACTAAAGACACAAACCACTAGATGGAACCTTACATATTCAAGTATTACTTACACTAATGAAAACCCCAAACTTGGGAAAGATTGAGGATGAGATGGTTGGATAATATCACTGACTCAACGGACGTGAATTTGAGCAAACTCTGGGAGATAGTGGAGGACAGGGGAGCCTGACATGTGGCAGTCCGTGGGGTTGCAAAGAGTTGGACACGACTGAGCAACTGAACAACAACAATGAAAATATTTCAACAGGTGAGGGATTCACACTCCTGGGATGCCAGAGCTTTACCTAAAAGGGAGCTACTTCCCTTCACGGTGCTGTCATTTTTCTCATCTTTAAAGGAGCAGACGACAGTTGTCTTCATAGTAATGTTTCCAAATGCTTTCCTTCGCTCTTTGTTTTTTTAAGAGAACTGGCCCTCGTAGGACGTTGGACTATTCCCCACCGGTGACATTCTCTCTGGGGAACAGCTTATCCCCTCAGGACAAGGAATCCCAGCAGGAAAGTGCGTCAGGTCACATACAAGGTCGCTTTCATGGCTGCTTGTTGTTTGTGAAGGTTATGTAAGTGGCAACATCAGAGCTGAGTCCACGATTATTAAAAAAACACACAGACGTAACAGGCCAAAGACACTCAAACCCTCTGCAGCAACGTCTCTACGGTGCGCATTTATTCCCAATGCTCAATAAAAAGAGACAGAAGAAAACCCGCCACCTTGGCGTCATCAGACACCTTTTATTACACACTGACTCATCTCCTCTGGTCATCCCTCACACCTCAGCAAACTCAGATCCTGCCTGTCCGTTAACTGTTGACTGCTCCCATGATGTTCGCTCTCTCCGGGTCCTTGTAAGAAGTGAAATCTACTGCTGCGCTTTCCAAGTAGAAAAACCAAACATAAAGCCCCCTTTTATATAAATGACCACAAAGTACTGAAAACCAGGAAAGTGATGAATCAACACCCACAGTGACACACGGGAAACAGAACTAGCACAAGCCCACTGGCAGTCAGTAACGTCAGTCAGCGGGTTCTGTTAGTGAGACGGCTGTTTTCTGTCATGTCGTGTTTGGTCGTGTCAACTTTCCTACCTTAGCTCTGGGGTGAATGAAGCTTGGAACCTTGGAAGCAGCTTTGGAGAGGCAGACGCGGTCCTCTAGCACTTCCCGGGGGGCACTAAGGGTGAGAAACAACCCCCAGCAGCAGTACCCCTACCTCGCAGGAGCCCCCCAGGACCGGTCCCAAGTAGGGGAGCCAGCTCCTCCCTCCTGACACCAACCCCACCATGTGGACACAGGACTTTAAGGCACTTGCTCACCTGGCACCACGCCGGTGCTGCTGTTGAGGGCAGCGCGCTGAAGTCCTGGCCGGCGATGACACATTCTTCTGACTTTTCTAACAAGCCTGTCAAACATGAGTGAGTGAGTGAGTGAAAGTTGCTCAGTCGTGTCTGACTCTTTGAGACCCCATGGACTGTCCATGGAATTCTCCAGGCCAGAATACTGGAGTGGGTACCCTTTCCCTTCTCCAGGGGATCTTCCTGACCCAGGGATTGAACCCAGGTCTCCCGCATTGCAGGTGGACTCTTTACCAGCTGAGCCACTACTAACTGGTTTAGCTAAGTGCAAAGAACTCTTTGTTTTTTTTTCCAAACCCCAGATACAAGCTGGCTACTTGTATTCATGATCCTTAGATCTTAGATCCTGGCGTGCATGCTTAGTTGCTCAGTTGTGTCCAACTCTGCAACCTATGGAGCCCACCTGGCTCCTCTGTCCATGGGATTCTCCAGGCAAGAATACAGGAGTGGTTGCCATGTCTTCTTCCATGGGATTTTCCTGACCCAGGGATAGAACCTAGGTCTCTTACCTTGGCAGATGTGTTCTTCACCACTAGCGCCACCTGGGAAGCCTCAGGTTTGTGATATGAAGTAGAAAAACACAGGACATAGAAGAGTAGTGGTGTTCAGAGCTCCACTCCCAGAGTGTGTTAACCCCCTGTGAACATTAGACAGGACATCTCCTCTGGCAGAGATGAAGACAGAAGGACAGAAGGAGAGAGATTCTTCCATAAAAATACAGTCATGCTGAAACGTCATTATTACTAAAACTATTAAATTTGTTTTTACTTGAATTTAATAGAAGAAAATTAAACTGAAGGATTTTTGAAATTCAGAACTTACTGCAAGAATTACTATTTCCTAAAAATCACCATTGTTTTTGTTGTTGTTGTTGTTGTTGTTGTTGTGGTTTTTAAGATATTTATTTATTTGGCTGAGCCAGGTCTTGGTTGTGGCATGTGGGTGCCCCCTGCATTGGGAGCACAGTCTCAACCGCCGGGCCACCAGGGAAGTCCCCACTCTTAGTTTAAACGGAGAAGCTGTGAGAAGAATTGGAAGGGTGGGTCAGTATTGCTGGTTGTCCAAAGTACGTGCTTCAGGTTTTGAGATTTTGTTGACTCAGTTTCAAGAGACCATGTAGGTCCTTTTGTGTCTCTCCTGTCCCATCCCCTCACCATTTTTGTCTGTCCTCTTCTTATTTGTGCAGGGGTGTGGCCTCCACAGCTTGTGGCCCCAGCACCGCTCTGTCTTAGCTCACAAGGGCTCTGGAGCCCAGTGCCTCAGCCCTTGGTCTCCTCCCCACACTGCTCAACCTCTCCTGTGGCCTTCAGGCCGGCCCAGGGCCCCCTGGGTCTCCTTGCACGCCCGCTGCTGTCCCTGCATCTGTGAGCCATGCCATGGGGAAGTCAGGGATCACACCGAACTGAGGGGGAGGCGCTTGTGAGTTTTGATGTCTGATGCTTGATGTTTGATGTTTTGATGCCCTATGTCTGAAGACTCCGTTCTTTGCCTTAAAGTTTGATAGCTTAACTACATGTTTGGTGTGTTGTATAGAGTCGGACATGACTTAGTGACTGAACCACCACCACCAGCGTGGAGATTTCCTGAAATGTGGCTCTTTTGACTCAAAGTCCTGTTCCTTTTCTTTCTCTGGACAATGCTCTCGAGTTGCAACTTTTGGATGCAGTCTCTGTTGTATTTCCTGAGTTTTCCCACCTTGGGTCCCATGTTGGTTGTCCTCGTTACTCACATCTGCTCACTTCTTTCTAGTTTAATTTTCTCATCTTTCTCATCCTTAAGGTGGTGTCAGACCTCTCCATCTTTCTTGGGCATCCACATCCATCAGCGTCCAGCTGTGTCACTTGTTTTTCTGCTCCATCTGTGAGTTAACAGGTTTTGATCCTCAGTGTGTTTCCTTATGTCAACAAGCTCTATTTTAATCTCTTTCTGTAATTTTTTTCCATTTTGACTATTTTTTTTCTTTTTTTTTTTAAATTTTATTTTATTTTTAAACTTTACATAACTGTATTAGTTTTGCCAAATATCAAAATGAATCCGCCACAGGTATACATGTGTTCCCCATCCTGAACCCTCCTCCCTCCTCCCTCCCCATTCCATCCCTCTGGGTCGTCCCAGTGCACCAGCCCCTAGCATCCAGTATCGTGCATCGAACCTGGACTGGCAACTCATTTCATACATGATATTTTACATGTTTCAATGCCATTCTCCCAAATCTTCCCGCCCTCTCCCTCTCCTACAGAGTCCATAAGACTGTTCTATACATCAGTGTCTCTTTTGCTGTCTCGTACACAGGGTTATTGTTATGTTTACTTCATATTCTTATTAAATGATTTTCTTGAGTGAAACAGTTGTGAGGGATCTACATTTACTTGTTGAGCTGAACGACCGGGATGTGAGCACAGGGGGTGTTTGTATTTGCACCTCGGAGGTTTGGGGGGCAGGCAAGCCCCTCTGCACACACCATCAAAGTGGACGACGAGGTCCTGGAAACGGAGGACCTTTGAGTTCTCCAAGGAGAACTGCAGAGCTGAGAGAGGCAGGAACCTCCAGGCCCAAACCCACTTGTGCTGACCTGGAGGGCTCATTCAGGACTTGACGTGAAGGAGAATCGACTGCAGCCTAAATTTGCGCCCAGATCCCATGCAGGGAGAAGGATAAGGGGAAGGGACCTAGGAGAGAAAAATTGAACCTTTTCTGGAAGGAGAGTCCATATTATTTTTATAGACAGAAAACTCAGGGATGTCAGTGTGCCTCCCTGCACCTGTCTGGGTCCTGGTCCTGACAGCCTCCACCAGCTTCCCCGGGGGCTTCTCGTCCTTCCATACCCCAAGTGATGGCGACCATGTCCCAGCTCAGCCTCCCCTCGGCAATGCAGGGGACCCCACCCCGGACACGGGTGGCAGGTCTTGTGCAGCCCCAGGGGTGGCTGCTCATCACTGGATGGACATTAGCCTTAGTGAGGATGCCCCTGAGCCTGCAGCCTTCTCCCTAGCCCAGGCCCACAGGCTGCTTCCCCACTGGGTCCCTGGTCCAGATTACGCAGCTGAGTGGACTGTCAGCTGTGGGAGGGGGACAGCCCTTGGATGCCGAGCCCCAGGGAGCGGGCTGTCTGACAGCCAGGGAGTGGGTGTGGGGCACTGGACGTCTCATCAATACAAGACTCCTCCTGGGCCTTTTCTTGAACAGGGACTCACCTTCCTGGTCTCCTCCTTCTCCACGACAGCAGGGACCAGACCCTAGAATCAGAGCTTTTTAACATGTTCGGCATAAATCCTGATTACCATCTCCTGAGACAGAGACTCAACAACAAGAACAAACAACCCGATTACTGAGGGGCTGATCCAGGGCCCTTCCACTGGGAGTCATGTTTGCAGTAGGTGGCATGTGCCTGTGCAAGACTGTGTGTACATATACATGTATGTGTGTGTGTGAGTACATATGTGTACATGTGCACACGTGTGTGCATGTGTATGTGTGTGTGGATTGTGCCATTCAGAGGAAAACAAGCAGGCCACAGGTGGAGACAGTCCTGAGCTGGCAGGACAGTGGACTGGCCTGGAGCACACAAAAAAGTGGAAGCAGAGATACTGCTCATGGCAAATACTTTGCCCTGATTTCCACACCTGGAAACCCTGCCAGGAGCCGGCTTGCACTTCCATGTGCCCAGGACAGAGTGTGTGTGTTCTGACCACAGCAGCCTCCCCTAGAGAAGTGAGTGGGAAGCAAATGCTCCCCCCACCCTGGCCACTTTCTCACTGGGTGACTTGGGGCAAGTCACTTCACTTCTCTGAGCCTTGGATGTCTCATCTTTAACTGGGGCTAATAATTATAACCACCCCACCCACCTCTCAGAGTTGTGAAAGAGTGTTGCTGAAGGTAAGTCACAATAGCAGTGCCGCTGTTGTTATTGTGATTAATCCTAATAACAGCCTTGCCGGTCAGGCAGGGCACTAAGTCACTCTGCAAATGGGGACAGAGGGTCAGCAGCGTAGGGCTGAGTCATGCGGCGTCACAACCTGCCTGGGGAAAATAGAACCAGAACCCGGGCTTCTGAAACTGAGTCCAGTGCTGTCCCCCCGTAATAC
Organism: Bubalus bubalis; assembly: GCF_019923935.1. Lineage (NCBI taxonomy): Eukaryota > Metazoa > Chordata > Mammalia > Artiodactyla > Bovidae > Bubalus > Bubalus bubalis. The sequence continues at coordinate 53,725,577 of NC_059169.1, forward strand.
AGGTGACCTTCAACTCACATTTTATTCACAGTGGATTATGTCAATGTAACTGAGAACTATGACGTTAGATCTTTTTTCTCTCGTAAACTATGATATGAGACTTGAAACAATGTGTTGAATTTCCTGCCCTAATATTTTTTTTCATCAAAAAAAACTGTATAGTCCTGTTCTAAATACAGATTCTTACAGCTCAGTGATCAGGAAGAGCACAGGAGAAATGCAAAACTCACAAACAAGACTGCCAGTAGTGGGGCATAATCACCAGTTATCTTATTAGTAATGCTATTAACTTTGCAAACTTCCCTTTGAGAAGTTTTAAATCTCTGGAAAAAGTAAAGCCATAACATCTGTCCCCCCTACCACCTCCCTCCCGTCTCCCCTCCCTCCCTCTCCCCCTGCCCCCACCCTCTCTCTGGTTGAATTCTGATCCAGCCCAGGCTGGGTGGACTAAGGGTGAGTGGTCTGCGAGCTGCTTCCTGGCCAGCTGAGGGCACAGTGCCTGGTACACGATGGGTTCTCAGACCTGCTCACTGGATACATGATCAGTGCAGTGGGTCTCGTTAGTCCTGCAGGTGTGAGAAGGACGACGACACAGACATGAACTTGAAGGTCAGAGGCCTAGACCCCGGTGCAGGCCCTGCCTCTGACCCACGGTGAGGTCCTGGCTGCATCCCGGCTTCACCACTTCGTCTCTCCGGGCATCCACTTCTCTAAAAGGAAAGGGTTGGACTGGATCAGGGATGGGTCACAGGTCTGCAGCTGTGCGCCAACCCCAGCTGCAGTCTACCGTGCTGATGGAGGGGCGGCTGAGAAGGCCGCGGAGGTGTGGTGGGGCACCGTCCGAGGAGGGGTGACGTCCCCTGGGAACTGGACACTGGGCTGACACCTGCTTTCCCTGGATCCCATCGCCCCTGAGATCTTGCAGTTTATGAATCTATAACCAACAAGGGTGCTCAAACTTGGTAGAAACTGAATTTTAGAAATAACTCAGCCCACGCTGGGTGATTTCTGTGTTTTATGTGGGAAACCTTCCTCCCCTGTGGCCCTACGGTGTAAGAAATAAAGACTCAGACTGTACTTGACGCCGGACCAGGGTTCCGGGTAAAGACAGCTTCTGTGAATTCTCCCGCCATCTCTAGGATGTAAAGGGAGTGCGGTACTACTTGACTCATTTTATAGGGAGAGGATTTGAGTCATAGGTAGAATTATCATCCCTGGATCATGGGTAGGTACAGGTGTATATTTGGGTCACTTAGCTCACTCATGTTTTCCCCTCCCAGAAAAACGGGTTTCAGCTAATTCCATGTATCCTCAGCACCACTGGGTGGTTCTCACTGCTCTCCCCTGGACCCTTCATCCCGGCCACAGTGATGATTTGCGGCTGCTCCAGAGAAGGGCCTGGGTTTGTCTCTGTCACCACCCGAGGCTTCACCCCATTGAAACTCGACTCCAGTCAGGAGCTTTCGGAACCAAATCCAACAACAACCTACCTCGTTTGACTTTTTTCCTTTCACACCACAGCTTGTGAGGGAACATCTACTGAGCACATCATTGATGCTAACTGGCCACTTTGTAGGCCAAAGGGATGCTTGGTCCCCGGGGAGTGACTGTCACTTGGACAAACTACCCATTAGAATGTGCTAAGGCTTTGTGGTAACATCCCTGGAAACAACAGCATTCACAGTAAAAACATATTAGAGTTAGATCTGACTTTCAACCTTGGTTTGACTCATTCATTCACTCAGTTATGTCCAACTCTTTGTGACCCCATGGACTACAGCACACCATGCTTCCCTTCTTCACCAACTCCTGGAATTTGCTCAAACTCTTGTCCATTGGCTCCTTCTCCTCCTTCCTTAATGTGGTAAAGTATACACAAAACCAAACATCTTAACTGCTTTATAGTTGAAGGGGCAGCTGAGAAGGCCGCTGAGTCATGGCCAGGTGCCATGGAGGGGTGATGTCTCTTAAGGGCTGGACATGAACCAGACACCTGCCATCACCGGACCCCATTGTCCCTGAGAACTTTCAGTTTATGAATCTGCAACCAACAAGCATGTAACCAGCTCAGGGCATTAAGTGCACTCACGCTGTTGTAAAACATCACTTGCTCGCCCTCAGCATCCCTCTCATCATCTTCTTATCAATTCCAGTCCTTTTCTGCCTCCTTTCTGGACACTCAAGTAATCTCAGTGGAATTTGTTTAAAATTATATTGTTGAATGTACCTAATAAAATTCTTTGCAATTCTTCACTTTGAAAGCTTCCCCAGAAAGCCCACCAGTGAATTTACTGTAAGTTGCTTGATGGGCTTTTCCCTCAATGGGAGAAGGACCAGACTCTCCCCAGATGTAAACCCAGATGTTGGAGGGTGGACTCGATCCACTGTACGCCACGTGTTCAAATAGGAGTCTTTCAGAGAACAAACTGCCCTGGAGGCGACACAAGTCTTCCTGGACAGGACCCCAGGCTGGAAAAGGCAGGACCCTGGGCATGTTCGGTGGCTGGACAGGTGGGGGACCTGTTGGTCCCTCCTCTGCACTGATATCCCCTGGCCACACAGGACCATGGAGCTGGCTGATGAACTCACAAACATGTTGCACCTGCTGTGTGCTGAGAACACGTGGACCATATATGCGCCAAGCCATTTGGGTGAATTATTTTCCAAATGACAAGCTAGTTATTCCAACACCACCAACAGTGTGATCCACTATAATAACTGAATTATCATGTACACCTAATTTTTTTTTCGAAATTTCCTCCTCTGGTCTGTTGATCTATTTCTACATGTGTGTGCATGAGCACCATTTATTTTATTATGACAGTTTTAATATGTGATTGAAAATATGATTATTAATTTACATTTTTGATGGAATTTAAATCTAGATTCACATTACAAAAGCTTCTCATTGGGAATACATTAAACTTCCATAGTTTAATGTGGACTGTCTCTGTTTTTGCAAAATTATGTTTTTTCATCTAGCCACTGGCTTCCCAGGTGGCTAAGCTGTAAAGAATCTGCCTGCAATGTGGGAGATGTGGTTTCAATACCTGGGTTGGGAAGATCCCCTGGAGGAGGGCATGGCAATCCACTCCAGTTTTCTTGCCTGGAGAATTCCATGTACAGAGAGGAACCTGATGGGCTACAGTTCATGGGGTCGCAAAGAGTTATACATGACTGAGCAGCTAAACAACAAAGTTTTTTCAGCTAGGGCTGTGAAATTGTTGTTGCTGTTCAGTCGCTCAGTCATGTCTGACTCTTTGCAACTTCATGAACTGTAGCACACCAGGCTTCCCTTCCCTTTTCTCACAATCTCCTAGAGCTTGCTCAAACTCAGTCCATTGAGTCGGTGATGTCATCCAACCATCTCATCCTTTGTCATCCTCTTCTCCTCCTGCCTTCAGTCTTTCCCAGCATCAAGGTCTTTTCTAATGAGTTGGGTCTTTGCATCAGGTAGCCAAAGTATTGGAGTTTCAGCATCAGTCCTTCCAATGAATACTCAGGGTTGATTTCCTTTAGAATTGACTGGTTGGACCTCCTTGCAGTCCAAGGGACTCTAAAGAGTCTTCTCCAACACCATAGTTCAAAAGCATCAATTCTTTGGTGCTCAGCCTTCTTCACGGTCCAGCTCTCATATCTATACATGACTACTGGAAAAACCATAGCTTTGACTATAAGGACCTTTATCAGCAAAGTAATACAGCTCTCCAGTTATTCAAGTCTTTTTAAAGTTGATCAAATAGAGATGACTTTTACAATCTAGTGAGAAGACTGACAATCTTAAAATAACTTATTAAATTGATGAGTGTCCATAGGGGAATATCCACAGGACTTTGCAGATTGCTGACTGATCACTTGAGTAGCCACACACACACACAGGCAGGCTCACTCATGCTCAAGCATCTCAAGACCACCCCTCACTGCCTCAGGCCCTTGCCTGTCCTGCTCCTTTGACTTTGGACGCTACTTCTCCCTCCCCAGCCTCCATGCTGTCCCAGGGTGACTTTCTGTCCTTAAAATCTGGCCATGTCACCCCTGCGGTGCTCCCCTCCCCTCCCTGTACATAGTTCATCACCGCTGGGGTCACCTCTATGCTGGCCACGCCTCCACCAGGCGAGCTTTGGGCAGGCATGCTTTCCCCACCCTGACCCTCTACTGTCTGTGGGCAGAAGGTGGCCAGAGCTCAGCCCTGGCCCGCCGCTGCTCAGATGATTGCTGCCCTGGGTGAGGCCCCAGAAGAGCCAGCTAAGAGGTGGCCAGACCAAGTGGGCTCTGTTTGCTCCCTCCGCCCTCTCTGCTGTGAAGCTCCACATGGCCCAGGTTTCTGGGCCAGTGTTGTCCTTGGCCGAGCCCGGAGGAACCAGCTGTCCTGGGTGGAGAGACAGAGGGTCTCAGAGCAGACGCCCCACACCCTGCTCTACTCTGAACCGCTCCCTTTGCAAGACTCCACCTGAAATGAGAAGAGTACGAGGAAGCCCCGCCCGCCCCTTTCCCCAGGTGCCCAGCAAGAGCCCTTTGTCTCTGCTGGGACTGGCCGAGGCCTCGGCGGGTGGGAGGCACGCCTGTGGGCCCATCCAAATATTAGCTGTGGATGCGTTCCTGCTTTGAAAACAGGAGACGCTGCGCGGGAGCCTCGCCTCCCACAGAACACAACCACTTCTGTTTTCCTTTTTCCAGTGGATCGAGGTTGACACCCACCGTGACCTTCCCTTCACTTTGCCAAAGTTTGGGAGTCACAGTTTTTCTCTACTGGGGCCCAACAGCAGGAGTGAAGCTGGAGAAACAGGAGAACGCCCAGAGGGTCTACAGGGACCCCTGGAAGACTGACAAACCTCGTCATGTCTTGGTGGAGGGGCAGGCTTGCCCTAAACTGATGTTAAATCAGTGCTTTGCCTCCTGCACACCTGGTGTGAAGATGGTTCCAAGACACAGCTGTAGCCTGTAACCAAAATCAATATTTTCTATTTCACTATCTGATCACACAACAAAGCCCAATTTATCAAATTAGAAAAATGCTGCACAACGAGGCAACATTGAGTCATGGCTTTTTTAAAAAAAAAAAAATTACTAGACCCAGTTGCAACTCTTTGCAATCTCATGGATTATAGTCCACCAGGCTCCTCTGTCCTTGGAGTTCTCCAGGCAAGAATACTGGAGTGGGCAGCCATTCCCTTCTCCAGGGGATCTTCCCGACCCAGGGATCAAACCCACGTCTCCTGCACTGCTGGCAGATTTTTGCCATCTGAGTCACCAGGGAAGCCCCTTCTCTTTCTTTAGGAGATTCAGTTGAAGCTAGATGTGGCCTGTCAGGATGCGTCTTCTCAGTGTAGACTGTAAAGGAAATCGACAAGTATGTCAGGAAAAGTGAGGCTGACTTCCGAGTGTGTGCAGTGTTCCTTGGACAGGATCCCTGCAGGCTGGCACTGACGGGACCTGAGGCCACAGGGAGGAGGGGGCATGGGGTCCAGTCAGCACCTCCCCACGAGCCCAGGCTCCAACTTTGCAAGTCTACTGTGCGGAGAAACTGTATTTTGTATGGTTTTAAAAACTGCTGTAATCAGAAAGTGAAACAATTCAAATGACCATTAGCTGATGAACAAATAAAACATGACCCTTCTGCACAGTGGAATATTAGGCCACAAAAAGGAGTGAGGCGCTGACACACATGGGTGAGCCTTGGAAACATTATTCTGAGCAGAAGTCAGGAGAGGGCCAGATATTATACAAGTCTGTGGATATGAAGTGTCTCACGTCCAGTAGTTGTGTGCTGGGGACGCACATAGCACTTGCCTGCCCTCATACTCTCCTCTCCTTCTTAGGATGGAGGCTCGGTCACTGGGCAGCACAGAGGCAGGATGAAGCCCGACTCTCCTCTTGTGTTTGGAATTCAACTGCTCCCCCGGCCAGAGTCTTGGCCAGAGTGACCCAGGCTCCGATGACAGGACAGCGAGAGAATCGTCTTCCTTTGGTGGCTGCATTCAACATGGAAGACAGGATGAGTTACCAGGTGAGGTTCATCTTCCCTCTCTCCTAGGAGCTTGCCTTCTGGGAAGCATTTAATTGTCTTGCCACCAAATCAACCGTGAGAAACCGCAAGTAGTGGGTCACTGTGCTGATTCTACAGACCCTCCAGGTCACGTGTCAAGGGCCCGGCAGGGTGGCCCTGGTTCTGGCCCAGTTTTGCCAGGTCTCAGCCCCCAGGAAGGATTCCACTAGCAGCGTCCTCATAAAGCCTCTTTCTCCTGACGCATCCTGGGTTGCTGCGAACTTCACTGCCATCCGTGCGCGAGGCCAGGATTAGGCTGAGTCAGGGCTCAGCTCCAGAGCAGCGCCTGCACCAACTGCAGTGGGAAGAGGTGGTTGCAGGACATCAGCGGCTTTCAGTGCGATTTAATCAGGGCTGGAGAGATGGGCTCAGGTACAGGGGTGAGTTCCGGAGTAATGCCAGGGCCCTGAGGAGGCTGCACGCCACCTTTGATCTGGACGCCTCCAGCCCCAAAGTCGCTCTTCTGCCTCCACCGGGCCCAGAAGCCACAGCTGCTCTCCGGGCTCTGGCCAAGTCACCTTGTAGGGACCTGCAGGAGCACATAGGTGCCCGCCTCCCCTCCCCCTCCCAGCTGCAGGCCTGTCCTGGGCTTCCCAGTAAAAGGGCACCCCCTCTACTCCAGCCAGGCTTCCCTTGAAGCTCAGTCAGTAAAGAATCTGCCTGCAGTGCAGGAGACCCGGGTTCAATCCTGGGGTTGGGAAGATCCCCTGGAGAAGGAAATGGCAACCCACTCCAGTATCCTTGCCTAGAAAGTCTCATGGACAGAGGAGCCTGGTGGGCTGCAGTCTGTGGGGTTGCAAAGAGTCAGGCACAACTGAGTGACTAACACTTAGCCCCACCAGACCTTGGCTGCTGGTCCTCAGAGGGGCTGCCCCTTGCCCAGGCCCCAGCGCCCACAAATTGGACCCAGATCCCTAACCACATTGGGGCTGGAGAAGAAGACTCATATTTGTTTTATGTGAGGATGGGTGCCAGGAACCAGGCCTCGGCCCCACACAGAGGCCCGAGATCAGGAGAGAACGCCTCCCAGATGGGGAGCCAGGGGCTCTGCCTTATGACCACGCTGCCCCGGCCTTGGTCTGGCAGGCGGGCCTCCCTCTGTCTCACTCGGGCTCAACGCCTGTCCAGCACCCAGGCTGGACCCTCTGGGCCTTCACCACAAACTGCGTCTTCAGCCCATCTGTCTCCTGAGACTCCTCCTTCCCCCGAGGCCCCTCCCCACGAGCTATGCCCCACAGGCTCCCCCAGACCACTCAGGGTGTACATCCCCCAAGCCTATGAGGACACTGGTTGATCCTGTATAATAATCGAGTCTCTGAGAGGATCACAAAGTCCCAGAGGAAGAACTGGGACCAGACCTGTGGTCGTCTCATCTCCCTGACAGTTTGCAGCTCAGGATGAAACAAAAAACCCTCGACCCCCACCCTCGGGAGGGCCCACTTCCTGTGCTGTGCACCGGGTGTGGTGACAGCCTGCCTTCCACGTGGGCGGCGGGTCAGGACCAGAGCTGAGCTGCGGGCAGAGGTACCAAGGTTGCCCCAAAACAGGGCCAGACGGAACCTCCCTCTCCCCAAGTCCACTGCCCACGAGCTCGGGATCTTGGCCCACGAGGCCTGGCCCTGGGTCTTCCTCTCGGGCCCCCAGCCCCGTGGACACAGACGGGATGGGCACCGTCCTGGGAAGTGGGAGAAAGGATATGTGGCCCTGGTGCAGCTCTGCAACAGAACTGACCACGGTCTGCGCAAACCCGCTGCCCTCCCGCCTTCCCCAGCACACATGTTAAGGAAGAAGCATCCCCGAGCTCTGTGGCCCAGCTCTCCTTCCTCCTTTCCAGGGGGTCCCACGGTTGCCCAGAGGGCCCGGCCCTGCTCTGCAGATGCAGGAGGAGGCTGAGGGTGGGTTCTGACAGGAGAGAAGAGGGCATCACCCTCTCCCCAGAGCGTACCCCTAAGAAGAGGAAAAGAAAGCAAGCTGACTGGGGATAGATCAGCATGTCTGTTTCCAACATAAACCCAAATTCACTCCAAGTCCTTTAAATCTGCTCTGCATTCTCAACATAAAGTGTTTTCTCCAGAAAAGATGATGTGGTGTTGCTCTGAAAAGTACAACGGAAACACACAGAGTCCATTGAGAGCTTGTCCAGTAAGATGCCTGGCGCCTGAGAGACACTGCGCCTGCCCCGGACTCTGAGTGTAGACCCGGGGCACAAACAAGGAGCGGACCCCAGCCTCATCCCACCCCAACCCGCACCCACCCCATCCCTTATTAATATCTAGTAGCTCGTGAATATGAGCTACAACAGCCAACTTTCCTCCCATCTGTTTTTATTACTTGTTCATTCTTGCCTTTTCTGGGAAAATTCATGCTTGCAGCAAACATCACCCGTTTTCCAGGCCGCACGTCTGGTCAGTGCAGGAGCGGGTTAGGAAAGGCCATGTAGACAGCTCTAAAGCAAAACCTGAAGGGCAGCGACCCTGATGGCCACTCCAGGAAACACCTCCATTCAGGAGGCAGCTTGTGTCCTCCATTCAGGGACGTGGTTGGGAGGCTTGTGTCCACTCAGCTCTGGGCGTGAGCGAGGGTACACAGGTTCTGGAGGTTTTAACAAATGTTCTGCAACCAGACTCAGGCCTGTTAGAACTCACACCACAAACGTCAGTGTGCACTTTGTCAACTATACGTCCATGGAGCCGATGAAAACCACAGAGGCGCCTTCTCAACTGGTCACCTGGGGAAGGCGCCACCTCACGCCTGTGGACGTGACAGACATTGGTTCTGAGCTTAGTAACTGTCAGAATAATATTTACTGGGACCCGTTTTTACCTGGGTTTGGTCTGTATTCACGCGGGGAGTCAGGAGGTTCCTCTGACTTTTCAGCAGTTTCCAGGCTTAGGCTTAGAAGCATGTTTCACCTGACTTTAAATGTTCTGTGTAGCGCTGCTCTGCTTTGGAGAAACTGGAAGAACTGCTGATTCTGTGTTAGAGTTCTCCAGAAAAGGACTTCCCTTGGGTCCAGGGGTTAAGAATCTGCCTTCCAATGCAGCGGATGTGGGTTCAATTCCTGATCTTGGAACTAAGATCCCACATGCAACACAGCAGCTAAGCCCTGTTCTAGAGCCCATGGGCCATAGCTAGAGAGCCCACACCCCGTTATAAGTAAATAATAACATTAAATTAAAAGGGGAAGGCCCAGATATGTTCCGGTGTCTCGTAGTTTATAGTCTATGGGAACTTGAATAGAATCTGTATCCTACTGTTGTGTGAAAATTGTGTAAGTCTTAATTACATTGAATTGGTTCATTGTGCTTTTCAGGTCTACTATATAGCCTTCTTCTTTTCTATATATTCTTCTATTCATTTTTGAGAGTTTAATATTAAACTCCAACTAAAAATTATAATTGATCTAGTTTAAAAAATAGTATATATTATCATATATAGTGGAACAATGTGTAACTTTGTTTTTTATTTTCCGAGTATCTTGTAAATATGTTATTGTACTTTCATAATTTAAAAAATAAAAAAGAAAGTGGAAAAAAAAGGGAAAGGCGCTTCTCTGGTGGTCCAGTGGCTAAGACTCTATACTTTCATTTCAGGGGACATGGGTTTGATCCCTGGTTGGGGAGCTAAGATCCCACATGACTTGCAGTCAAAAACAAAAAGGGGAAAAAAAAGGAAGGAACATTCAGGATACTGTGTTGCAGAGTTGTGTATGCTGAAAACTTGCCTGATTTACACTGTATTTTCTACTTGGGTCAGTGCTTTGAAAATATCTAAATGCTGTGTCATCTGCCTGTCATAAACATGTGTCAAAGGAAGAACTCAGAGCACCAACCAGTTCTCTGATCATGCCCTGGGCACCTCAGACCTGCACATGCCTGCCGTCTGTCCCCCTTCTCTTCCTGCTGCTTCCTGCTGCTTCCTGTTTTCGCCACCAAACACGGAGGCAGTCAGTCCAGAAAGGGTGGAACTTGTTTTTTTTAATCTCATCTTATTGCTTCATCAACCCTCACAAATCAGTCGAAGGATAAATATAATGAAGAATTTATGGCAAGGCGGCTGTGGCAAGGCACGGATGGCAAGGAAACGCTCAGGTGGCTTAAGGGGACGCCTGGCTGTGGGTGACTCAGCCTTGGCAGACATACCTGCCTGATCCAGGACAGGTGAGTTCAACGCCATGGACACAGACAAACCCTCACCCTCTTCTCCCCACCAGGAAGCCCACGCACCTGCCAATGGGCAGATGCGTGTGCTAAGTCACTCAGTCAGGTCCATCTCTTTGTGATACCACGGACTGTAGCCTGCCAGGCTCCTCTGTCCATGGAATTCTCCAGGCAAGAACACTGGAGAGGGTTGACATTCCCTTCTCCAGGGAATTTCCCTGACCCAAGGATCGAACCTGGGTCTCTTGCATCTCCTGCATTGGCAGGTGGCTTCTTTACCACTAGTGCCCCCTGGGCAGATGTGGAGTTTAGCAATTTAAGGTCGTTACAAGAAGATGTACTGGAAATTAACCCATTGTTTATTTCCCAGTGAAAATGTGCCTACAGCCCTGGTGTACCCAGCATTCGTGTATACTCGGGGCCCTTGGAAATGTGTACCGAGATTTATAAACCTTTCTATCTAGTGAAAACCTGATTCCACTTCCAATAATCTGTCCTGGGTAAGCAATTAGAGATGTACTTAGCTTTAGGCAGAGAATATTCTATGCAGAATAATTTATAAAGTAAAAATGTTGACCACATCCTGACTCTCCTACAACAGGGAAAACTGCAAGTAAGTTATGGCAACACGACGGAGTGCTATTCATTCAAATCTGAACTTTCAGTCTCCTGCAAGCGTGCCCTCCCCATGTACCATGATGAAGCGTGTAGTTAACGTGTGGGTCTGAGTTCAGACTGGCCACAAGTCCTGGCTCTGGAATGTCCATGTGGCCTTGGAATGCTTGATCATCTGACTTAGTTCCCTTGTATGAAAATAATGAGGCTACCATAGAATTAAGAAAAATAATTCATGAAAAGTAGAGACATACAGGGCTTCCCTTGTGGCTCAGAAGGTAAAGAATCTGCTTGCAATGTGGGAGGCCTGGGTTTGATCCCTGGGTTGGGAAGATTCCCTGGAGAAGGGAATGGCTACCTACTCCAGTACTCTTGCCTGGAGAATTCCATGGACAGAGGAGCCTGGCGGGCTACAGTCCATGGGGTTGCTGTTAGACATGAATGACTGAGTCACTAACACTTTCACACTTTCATGCTGAGACATACAAGGGCTCAAGAAACATTTCCAGTAAGTTTGGTTACGCAGAAGTCACCGGGTGCTTTGAATGATACTGATGCTTGGGTTCCACACCTGGAAACTCTGGTGGGTGGTCTGGGGTGTAGACACAGCCTCCAGACTTCTCAAAGCTGCTCAGGGGGTTCTGATCCCAGCTGTGGAGGGGCGCTCGTGTTGGACTAACCACCTTCATGACCATGACAGAGTGGTCAGGCATAAGGACCAATGGTTTGAAGGGCAGGAGCAGGCACAGCCTCTTTCCCACGGGAGGACGGGACTCCGGCCAGCTCCACACCGACCAGCCAGCCAGTCACCAAATATAAAGCAAAACAGGTGCTTGAGCAGAAAGTGGCCATCAAATTGGGCCGAGAACAAAGGTGAATGTTCCAGAAGGCAGGGCAGATGGAGGGGGAAGCGCTGACTCAGTGTGAGTTTTCCCTCTGTCCTCACCAGTCTGTGCAAGAGGTGGAGGCCCAAGCACCCTGAGCCTGTGCTCAGGGATGGGGTTTAGTGAATCCACAGGCCATTCCTGACAAATCAGATGTACCACAGCTCAGCCGCGGCTGAAGGCCATGCCCCACGACAGGGACACCTGGAGCCCACAGGCCTGAGGCCCTGCCAGAAACTGACTGCCCCCCTCACCCCACGAGCAACCCACGACAGAGGAAGATGACACAACTCAAAGTCTCCACAGCTTATTCACAATCCCCCAGTCATTTCTAGAAGAGCAATAGACAAGCCAAAAAACCTGGAATGTAGCCCATAATCAAGATGGACCCGACAGAGTTAAGCACCTTCCCACCATGCTGAGCAAGGCAGTTTACTCAGCTGTGTTGAGGGTTTGAGTGGAATGAGTATTTTTCTGGATTCATTGTTTCAGGCACAGGAACAGCAGTGGCCTTAACACCAGGAAGGGTGCCGAGTTCAGGTGGCCTGTGTTTTCCTACATTACATCAGGAAGTTTCCCCAACTCTCAGTCTTAGAGAAGAATTACTGGCCCTGTTTTCAAAGATGTGCTAATATCACTGTAAGCTTTCCTCACTCCGTCAAGAGCATTTTCTGAGCTGGCCTGCCATGGACTCTGGCTTCCAGACCCAGTATGGTGTGGTGCTCCTCCATTGTTTCTTTCTGGGATCACGCTGCCCGCGTGGCAGGTGTCTGAGCCTTGGAAGTGTTGAATGTTGAACCAGGTCCAGCTGCCTAGGCTTTCACAGGGAATCTAACACGATGTGCCTGCCACCAAGTCTCAAGGGCTTAGTTTACTTGCGGCCCACATGCTTGGGGGATCCCCTTTTTCTTCCTGATGGAAAGTACCATTTTCTTGAAACACAACTGCCTTTCCAGTTGTATAAGGAGAATCCCATGATCAAATCAGAGGAGACCCCTGGGGTCTGTTGTACCAGGGGTTCTGGAAAGAGCGGGTCAAAAGTCAGCAGGCCAGGAAGCTGGCTCACGACTGACTGGGAGCCAAGGGTTAGAGGGATTGACTAACCAAGGGTTAGTCGAATCCAGGAGGTGGATTCGACTCAGTGTAAAAAAGACCCTCCAAGTCAGGGTCCCCAGGGTCAGACGGGCCCCCAGGGGCTTTGCAGAGATTTCAAGATGGTATCAAGGGTTGGGGGAGCATGGCTGCGGCTGCTCACCTGTGTTACCTGGAATTCCTGCAAAAACACAAATCCCTGGGCCCTGCTGGGGAGGCCCCAAGTCAGCAGGACTCTGAAAGACCCGGAATCTATCTCTTCACAAGAGCCAGGCAGAGCTGAGTCCCTGTGTGGTGGTTTCGGGACACCTGGTTCGTCCCTTCCAAACAGGACTCGGCAGGTTGATGCCAGCCTGTGCCAAGCTGGAGAGTGTTTAACCTTCTCTCACACGCATGCACGTGCAAGTGCACACATGCACACACACGAACAGGCACACATCAAACACAGGACTTGATTCTGAGCCTTGGCAAGTTCTTGTATCCACATGCATACACACACAGTGGTGAACCTGGGGGTGGATTTCAGGCTATGGATCTGACATCAGGGACTTAGAGCTGGGAACTGACCCCCACGATGGGCCTGTAGAGCTGCCTGGCAGTCAGTGGGGCACCTGGGGCCAGTGGGTCACCCAGGAAAGGGAACCAAGGACAGAGGAACCAGCCCCATATCCAGAAGCCCAGGTCCCCAGTGGGCACCACGTGTGTGAGTGAGGCTCCAAGCACGAATGACAAGGTTTTTTAATTTCTTAGTTGCGTTAGGAGCTCACAGACTTTGACACATTGGTTGTGCTTTAGCTCGTGGTGGCTGTTTTTCTTACTGACACAGAGAGAGCCCGGCTGGCGGCCGTGGTGGTTCAAGAGGTATCCTTGTGTGCACGTCCTTCCTGGGTTTTCAGACTGTGGCTCGTATTCCTCACATCTTGTGTTAGCTCTTCTGTTTGAGAAGATGTTTGTGTACTTGTCACTTTTTAATTTTTTTGGTTGCACTGGGACCTTGTTGAGGTGCACAGGCTTAGTTGCTTTGTTAACACATGGGATCTTAGCTCCTTGACTGGGGATGGAACTCACGTCCCCGTCCCCTGCATTGGAGGGCAGATTCTTAACCACTGGACCTCCAGGGAAGCCCCTGTGGGCACATTTCTCGTTTGTCCTCGGTGGAGAGTTGCTCCAAGTCACCCAGCCAGTTAGAAGAGGCCTGAAGTGGACCATCAAGTCCATTTGTTTGTGGGGCCAGTTTTGTTGAGAACCTGCTCTGTGTGAGATGCCCCCAGAAACAAGACTTGAATGATCCCTTGGCCCCTGCAGCTGGCTGGGGGTCGGACGAGTGCTGCCGCTTGAGGAGGTCTCAAGGGACCGGCAGAGGGCCCAGAGGGCTTCAGGGAAGAGGTGGCCCCTGGATGCTTGTGCAGGGCAGAGCTGCTCCTGAGATGGGAGGCATTACCTTCCTTGCCTCCAGTCTCCACTGGTACAATAGCCCAGGGGAGACTGGGGGACCAGCTGGACCCGTCCTGCAGCCCTGCCCGTGAGGGGCTCTGGGCCCAGTCCACAGACCCATGTCTACTCACCCACACTGCACATGAATCTAGCCTCTACACGATGACACTTAGAGCAACAGAGGAAGTGCTTGGCATCCACAGTCTCCTCTCTGGGAGACTTGTAGGGTCATCCTCACAAGAGGCCTGAGGTTAGGAGGCAGACTTTGGTCTCCAGCCAGCTTCCGGAAGGAAAGGGGTGGTGGAAGTGAAGTTATTTTGGGAATTATTCAGGTTAAACACCCCACTCCCCCCCAAAAAGAAGAAACAAAAAAAAAGAAAAAGCATGGTGTATCTAAGGACACAAAATTAAAAGGCAGTTTTTCCAAAAAGGTGAAGGGATCATTCGAGATCCTCATGGTAAGCGAAAAGACTATGTCGGTCCAGAGGTGGGACTGGGCAGAAACCCAGCACCCGCCGGGGTGGTCGATGGGGGTGGGGGTGCAGGGAGCAGGGCGGGGGGGCCAGGACCAGAGATATTCTCTAGCCCAGGAGCTGACGGCCAGCAGGAGTGGGGCTGGAGTGGCTGGACTCCAGGGGGTGGTGTGGAATCTGGTGTGTTGGGGGAAGGGCAGTGACCTGGCTCAGAGATCTGAAAAAAAGCAGAAACCAAAAAAAAAAAGCCAGCCCAAAAGGAAGGGAACAGAGTCTTCCCTCAGCAGAATACAAATGACCACCCTGTTGAGAAGGAAACAAAAGGTCACCACCTCCAGCTGAGGGACGCCTTGGGACAACTCCCCTAAGTCCCAGGGCTGGACTGGCCGTGAAGCCCTTGAAGGACAGGAGCGTCCTTGAGAGGCTGGGAGTCCCTCCCACTTGTCCAGAGTCACCTGGGCAGGTGAATGTTTGCCAGTGGGAGATGTGTGTTCCTCTCCCACCAAGAGACCCTCCAGGGACCCCAGCCTGGGTCCAGCAAGCATGGAGCAGGCCAGAGCTGAGCCCTAGGGCCCAGCCCAGGAGCGAAAGCTGCATCTCCTCTGGAGGGCATGGTGTCCTGGGGGCTGTCCGACGGGAGCCCGGCCCTGGCCACAAGAAGGGATGCTGGCAGGGGTGAGCCGCCTGGGAAGGCCCCCTGGGCCAGAGGGAACCAGGGGAGCTGCCCCAGCTGGGTGGCCTTGGGCCAGCTCAGGGCAGCTGAGGGTCCCACAGGAGAGCATGGGACCTCTGTCCTATCTGCTGTCCTCTCAGGCTAGGAAGCTGGGACAGGTCCAGAGACGAGGACACAGTGGGGGTGAGAGCGGGGGTGAGGGGGCGGCCCCGGGGGAAGGTTGTGTGCTCCAGAGCCCCTCCCTGCAGGGTGCTGCTCTGCCTCGAGCCCCAGCCTCTGGTCCAGAGCCTCTGTCCTGGGTGCGGCCTCCACAGCCCAGGGTCACCCACAGGACCCCCTTTCTGACCATCCCCCA
This sequence comes from Bubalus bubalis, assembly GCF_019923935.1. Taxonomy (NCBI): domain Eukaryota; kingdom Metazoa; phylum Chordata; class Mammalia; order Artiodactyla; family Bovidae; genus Bubalus; species Bubalus bubalis. The sequence continues at coordinate 53,741,309 of NC_059169.1, forward strand.
TGCCAAGCCCTTCTCCAGGCTGAGGCAACACAGGGCCCGGGTAATAATTATCTTCGTGTGCTCCCTGTGGGGGCGTCTGGGGGTTGCCCGCCACCCTCAGAGGGGGCTTTTCCAACACGCCTGACCCTGGGGCCAACAGCACTGTGGGAAACACCAGCCCAAAGTGTGGGTTTTCACCAAACGGCAGACAGGAAGCTCTGAACAAAGCATCTGCTTTATGACCTGACCATCGTGGTCACTTGATGTCCATCACCAGGACACGTCTTTCCCAGAAAGAGCAGAAGAAAAGATGTCTTTATGCAATCAAACACTTTTATTTGGAATAAAGATCAGAAAAATGAAGGGAACTCCTCAAATGTGTAGGACCACAGGGTCCTCAGCAAGAGATCAGAAAATAATTACAAAAACTTTTTGCAGCAGATTAAAATGACTTGAAACTACAACCACCGATCATGATATGTAAACACGTGGAATCACATGAAAGTAAGCAGTCAAATCTTCGGACGATTTGCTCTCTTGTCTGCTGGGAGTTGGGGGGGATCCATGGTCCACAGACCCCAGCGGCTGTAACCAACCCCTGCCTGGGGCACGTCCCCTCCAGGCACCTGCCAGGGTGAGGACAGCAAGCAGGGCTCCCTCTGCCGGGCTCCCGCAGCCCCCCTCCCCACCCCGGTGTCTCAAGGCCGCGGGACTGAGGGCTGGTAGTCCCTGCTCGGGGGTGGTAGTGGTCACCACAGCATCACTGGGGCAGCTGGCGCTTCAGCTGGGCAAGTCTCATGAGGCATCCGTCCCGCCACGCCCTCCTGGCAGCCAAGTGCTCTGCGTCATCCGGAACCTTCACGCACATGGCCTGGGAACGGGAAAAAAAAGAGGAGAAAGGGGAAAGAAGCGTGAAGGACAACTAATTAAGCAGAAGGAAAACCACTCCTATTTGTGCACACTCTTGAATCTGCTTTCAGAGACAGAAGAAGCCTGGCAAACCCTCAACTGATGTAACTCCCCAAACCCGGCGGGGGGCTGACGGCCGGGGTGAGCCACCAGCTCCCTGGTCACACTGCTCGCAGGGTCCCCTGTGACCCTGACAGGGCCGTGGACGGTCAGCAACAGGAACCTGGAGGTCAAGGCAAAGACCCCAGCTGCAGGTGACACCTTGTTTCCACAGGCAGGAGCTCACATACCTGGTGCACCTTCTCAGCTGTAGCCCCAGAGAATTCGGGAACGGGTCCAAAAGTCTTCAGGACACGCTTCATGCCTTCACTGTACCTGTCACAGTAGCTTAACATACCTGGAAGCAGAAGGAAACAAGAACACCCCTGGGTCAGTGAGCTCCGTCTCCACCCAAACCTGGGTGTGTCCGCAGGGTCTGGCCCCTGTGGGTGTCGAGGGCCGGCTGATGGGACACGCACCCTGCTCAGCCACACCGGGGTCAGAACTCAGCCTCTCCCAGCAGTAAAGCCCTGCGAAGCGACCCGACTTCCAGGCCCCCACGGTGCCTGGGTTAGCATCTCTCAGGGACCTCAGACGGCCCGGGTCAGCCTGAGTCCTCAAGAGTCACGTAAGTCCTCTTTGCACCACAAACGTCTCCTTCAACAATGTGCCTACGAGGTCACCTGTGTACCTGTGTACACCACTCAAATGCATCCCCTGAGAACCAAAGATGGCAAGTTCAACAGCATCCATTCCCTACTTGCCTCTTACCCATGGGCTCTAGTTGGCCCTTCACCTCCTGGGTGACAGGTTCTCAACATGGGCTATTTACCCCCGCAGAGCAGGTCCGGCTGTGGCTGCCAGGTTAGGGCCCCACCAGCCCCAGGGGCTGCAGGTGACCCCTGACCACACGCCTCCCAACGCGTCTGCCGACATGGGGCCTCAGTGGAGGACAGAGTCCTAGGTCTGTGGTGGAGAAGCACATGGAGCAGAGGCTGATCCTGAAGGGGCAAAGGGGACGCCACCCTCAGGGTAGCGTCAGGTGTGCGTGGGGGAGGCTGATTCCAAGAGGAAGCCGTCCGCTGCCCGCACACGGGGTGGCCTGCCTGGACCGGCCGCTCCACACACACACACAGCCCAGCCCGCCCCTGCCCTCCAGGCGGGGAGGCTAGGCCGGTCGGTGCAGGCCTGCGCTCGGGGCAGGTCTCACAGGAACCCAGTGCAACCCCCCTCCAAACCTGCTGAGCTGCCCTGGCCCTCAGCCAGTGTCTTTCAGAACCAGGGAGACTCAGCAGTTGGTCAGACAGGCTAAAAGGATAACAGGGAACAAACAAACTGCAGGATGTGAAGCAACCCAGAGCAGGGCTCGCACCTGCCCCACAGACACTTCATGGGCGTGTATGCTAAGTCCTTTCAGTGGTGTCCGATTCTGTGCGACCCCATGGACTGTAGCCCGCCAGGCTCCTCTGTCCACGGGATTCTCCAGGCAAGAATACTAGAGTGGGTTGTCATGCCCTCGTCCAAGGATCACAAACACTGCATGATTCACTTAAAAGTGATCTCCAATGGACATGCCTTAAAAAAAAAAGATGCATAACTTCTGTGGGGTTAGTTTTTGTGTATCTACATCTGTGTGAAAGCTTAAATTCACTGATTTCAACTGCACTTGGCTCAAATCATTTCCCTTCTCTCTAAGAAGGATGATACCCACTTTGTCTCAGAAGAGAAAGTGGTCCGATGGATGAAAATTCAAACACACTACTTTTCTGACATCAGCACCTGCACTTAAGCTCCGGACGCTCCCTTTTAAATTGAAGGGTTTTGCTGCATTTACCAGAAGCATGGGGGACAGTTCAGAGCTTGGGGAGGCCCCCCACCGACCTCCACCAGTTCTCCTGGATACGCAGCATGTCTGCAACATGGAAAATGCCCCAAACACTTACCTATTTTTGGAAATTAAATATTTACTTCACTGAGCCTTTTTGTAGGTTTATTCAAACTAAAGGTGATACAATCTAGGCACAAACACAGCTTACCCATTTTGAGGGAGCAGTGACACCCAACAGAAAAAGCTGGAAAGACAGAGAGGAGAGAGCAGGCAGGTGCTGTAGTTGTGAGCTCACCCACTTTTGGGGAAAATGAGCTGCCCTGCCCCTCCTCCCCCACCATGAGCCTCGGGATGCAATTCAGGTGCCCTGTTTCACCTCCGGCTACTTAATGACTTCGCAACAAGCACTCCTCTCTCGTGGCCCCAGTGAAGTCATCTGAGAATCCCAGGGGCTTTCTCGTACCTTTTTTCCTACTGCCTTTTATAAAACTTGTAGTTTTAAAAGAGCTTTTCACTTCTTCAGAACAGAATAAAATATGGTAAAACTCTTATACAATTCATAATTTCCCCCCAACTTGCTCGAAAGCCAATTAATATTTCAGCCCTACTAACATAAGAACTGGAGAAGGCAATGGCACCCCACTCCAGTACTCTTGGCTGGAAAATCCCATGGATGGAGGAGCCTGGTAGGCTGCAGTCCATGGGATCGCGAAGAGTCGGACATGACTGAGCGACTTCACTTTCACTTTTCACTTTCATGCATTGGAGGAGGAAATGGCAACCCACTCCAGTGTTCTTGCCTGGAGAATCCCAGGGACAGGGGAGCCTGGTGGGCTGCCGTCTATGGGGTCGCACAGAGTCGAACACGACTGAAGCGATTTAGCAGCAGCAGCAGCAGCAACATAAGAACACTTTCTGCAGCAGGCCCTCAGCTCTCGGATAAACGCCCACTGTCTGCTAGGCCAGTAGCCTGCACTCACTCCAGACACGGGAAGTTTGTGGCGAGTTGGAACCCGTGCTGTGAAGGAAAGTCCAGTGAAGGAAAGTTCTCCCCTCCCATTAGGGTCAAAAAGGAGGGTTTTATTTCCATCTGTAGTTTTGGCTACTCTACACCATGAAAGGTGAGTGGTATGGGAATTACTCTGGACTAATGATCTCACTGACAACAAGAAGGAAAAAAGCCACTTCACCTTTCATCCCACTCAGCTGCCCACCCCCCCCCCACCCCCCCATCTTCTTTGCATCCATGCCCTCTGCTTGGTCAACAATATCCACTTCCAAAAACTCACAGAGCTTAGCTTTCTAGAAGATCCTGAGGGACTTTCCTGGCGGTCCAGTGGTTACAAGTCCATGCTTCCACTGCAGGGAGCCCAGGTTTGAGCCCTGGTCAGGGAACTAAGATCTCTTATGCTGCGTGGCACAGGCCCCCTCCCCTTCCAAAAAGAAGACTTTGAACCTAACTGCTTAAGAGCTGCTTATACAGAATAAGAAAAGATGGGGGAAAAACAGATTCTCATGAGATTAGCTCATCTCACCGTTTTTGACTCAAGCCCAGTGTCTCCATCCGGCTTACACCACCCCTGTGAAGGTCACGGCTGCTGTACCAGTTTTACAGGTGGGTAAACTGAGGGGCAGCAAACTGACCTGCATGAGGTCATCTAGCTTGCAAGTCTAGCAGGGCCCAGCCAGCCAGACCCACCACTCACAGCTGGCACTCCACGGCGGAGTAAGCGCGCTGGCCTCCTCTTCTCAGACACTATTTTATTAGATTAAAAACACATCCTAAAATATCTTTACCATTTCCAGATAAACTATAGCTTTTAAGACTAGTAACCAGCCTTAACCTGAGATTCTGGCTTTACGAAAACGACACCCAAAAGGAGGCATTCCCGATACGTTCTGGTGGCACGGTGAGGAATCACGCACATGTCCACAGTCCTGAGCCAGATCTCAGAACTGACTCCCTCTGCTCCCTGGAATGCTCTGAAGTTGAAAGCTACATCTGTCCACCACTATCACGGTCAGCCAATTAGGCTTTCTTATCAGCTGCTTTGTTTGAAAGATTGTCGCGGGCCTCCTTCCTGTCTGCACGCTGTTTGTTCTCAAGTTTCATCAGCTTCTGTTTCTATTTGTTTGAGAATTAACTGTTCTCAGTCTCTCCCTATCAATTTCTTGTGATACCTGATTTTTCTCAAGAAAAAAAAAAGGAAGAAAGAAAAAGAAAAACATGACACATACCTCCAGGCAGCGTCTCCTACATGGTGCTGTTTCTCCTCAGTTTAAGAAAAGGCAAGCCTGTTTACAAACTATGAAAGCAGCAACTGGCACAGGCCCCTCGGCAGCCCCTACCTTCCGCGTTGAGGTGCATGGTCTCCAGGGGCCCAATGAACGCGTACCGCAGGCCCAGGCCATCTGACATGACAAGGTCAAGGTCACCCGGAGACACCACACCTTCCTGAGAGGAGAGAATGGGGTCCGGAGGTGAGCTCATAGGGAGGGCAATTCGTTACCATTGCTCTCATCCTCACTTCTCTAAACAGGACCCCAAACACCCCAGAAGCCCTAGAACAGGCTTCATCAGATGTGGCATCACACAGCAATCATACACGAACGAACCCTGAGAAAAGATCAGCTTGTGAAATGGTTGGACACCAATTCAGTTCCTGTCCCTATGGTCCCCACCTCCAGTGTCCTGGCTTCTCTAGCTCCCATCACAGCTTCAGGGAAGGGGAGGAGGGGGCACAGGGGATGGGGGCACGGGGGGTGGGGTGTCAGAGGAAACAGCCAGAAGTGTCCCCTGACATCTAAGACCTGAGGCCATTGGAGGAGCAGGAAAGCCATCCTCAGGCTCTGCTGGCCTGCAAGCCCGGCCTTGCCCAGCTTTTAACGAGTTTGTAGAAGAGTGCTTCTCTGATGAAATGCATCTCAGAGCTGTGTGTTTGCAGAGGTGGGGCTGCTGTTCACAGGGCCTCCACCGCCCATGTGTTCCGTTGGGAAGGCCCAGGGACGCATGGTGACAACCTGCATGACCGCCGGCACCCCCGGGATGTCCTGGCGCATCCTCTGCCAAGAGCCGACGCCCCCAGCAACCTGGGCTCCCTGCCCCTGGTGCTGGTACCAGGGTGTCAAGCACCTCGTCAGCAGGAAGAGTCCTCCAAGTTTCCTATTAGTCCTAAACCATCCTCGGGCTCACATGACCACTGATGAGAGCAGATCCACTCAGGTCGCTCAAATGCTCAGTCTACCGGCCTCCACTCTTGGTGACAATGCTGGGGGGTTAGGGGGTGTCAGGAGGAAACAGTGCACACGAGGCCTGTGGGGCCGCCCAGAACCACCAGAAACGACTGCTAGATGGCAAGGTGCCCCACTTCCCACATCATGTCTCGGCCCGGTCCTCTTCCAGGGCCGCCCTGGCCCCTGGGGATGCTGTGAGAGGCAGCTGGGCGGGGATGGCTGATTCCCAATCCCCCAGCCCTGGTCCCTGGGTCAACATTCCAACAGCCTGGGGTTTTCATTCCAGCACCAAACTGTGAGGGATGTGGACCCGGAGGCCAGCCTGACCTGTGATGTTGTTTGCCTTGGCTCTCTTCTTCCATAACTATGTTCTGCACTTTCAGAGCTGACTTCCAAAGATTTCAAAACACCCACAAAGTGAGCCACCCCAGAGCAGTTAATTCTTGATTTGTAAGTGTCGTGAGCGGGGACAGTGACCTGACTAGACAAAGGGTCAGAGGGCTTCCCACCACCCAACACTGTCAGGTCTGGAGGACCCACACCTCCTCTGGGTTCGGGGTCCTTCCCTCCTGCTTCATCCATGGAGGGCAGTCAGGTTTTTATCAGTTGCTATTCATTAGCTGAACAAGTTTAGAAAAGGGAAAAGTCTTCATGTCTCCCCTTCCTAACTGCTTCTTTCTGCTCCATATGGATTTTCTGAGGTAGGCTTCTTTGTGTGTTAGTCACTCAGTTGTGTCTGGCTCTCTTTGCAACCCCATGGACTGCAGCACTCCAGGCTTCCCTGTCCTTCACCATCTCCTGAAGCTTGCTGAAACTCATGTCCATTGAATTGGTGATGCCATCAACCATCTCATCCTCTGTCATCCCCTTCTCCTCCCACCTTCAATCTTTCCCAGCATCAGGGCCCTTTCCAATGAGTCAGTTCTTCGCATCAGGTGGCCAAAGTACCGGAGCTTCAGCTTCAGCATCAGTCCTCCCAGTGAATATTCAGGGTTGATTTCTTTTAGGATTGACTGGTGGAAACCTCAGCTCTGCCCTGAAGGTCATTCAATTGATTGGATGAAGTCTGCCCAGATTATTGAGAACAATCTCCTTACTTGATTCAGCTGACTAGATGCTAATCACATGTATCAAACACCGTCAGCACTGTGTGTGACAGAATGACCAGCCCTCTGCTTGGCCGACCCTCACAGGGGACCCTCAGGCATCCGGGGTCTGGTACTCTGTGGCCAGGGAGAGGAGGCGGGAAGACATCTCTAAAATACCCACTGTGGGATTTGGACTGGACCTGGGGAGACGAGGAAGAAGGGGGAGGTCCTGGGGGTTGTGCACAGTTCAGGGATGCAAAATGTGTTGAGTGAGGCAAGCCTGGAGACTATCTCCTCTACTGATCACCAGCTACAGAAGTAGTCTTCCTTCTAATCAGCCTATTTTCCTACTAAATTCTGTCATTTAATTATTTATTTTGCACACCCTCATATTCACTTGCTTTTCTCATGTTTCTCCTGCCATCTTTCCTGGTCTCTCTCCTTTTTTTTTTTTTTTTTTTCCTCTTCTAGAAATTACTAATTCCCAGCTCTTGATCTTCTTCTACTTTGTTTTGCTCTACTTTTCACCACATGTGATCCTGAATTTTCAAGTTTTTCTTGTGCAAACACTTCTCCACCTCAGCCAACACCACCACCACCACCACCAGGAATAGACTTGCCCCCCAGGAATTGGGACAAAGTTATATACAAGTTTCCCAGCCCACAACCAGAGCCGTTCAGGCCTCAATCCAGTGTCTTGACCGAGGCAAAAAAATGTTTTACTCGGTTATGTGTTAGGCAATGAAATGTTGTATCTGAGGGTGAGAATGAGTGAAGCCTGAGATGGTCCAGAATCACCCCTGTTAGAGGCTCAGGACAAGGGGTCTCAGGGAAAGAGGCCCGTTGAGGCTTAACCCCAGATTCCCAGAGATGGTCAAGCTCGAGCCACATTGGAATGACCTTAATGCAAGACGGTAAAGCCCAACTGGGGGTGCTGGGCCCACCTTTAGAAAGTCCAACCCCATAGCCCGTACAGATCCAAGATTCAGAATAAGGCAGTTACAGACAGTGGAGTTTAAACTAAGAACTACCACGGTGACAAGGAGGCCAGCTTTTCTCATGAGGAAGCACCTGGAGCCATGAATTCATTCCCTCCACGCACACACACTTGCGTGTTTCCTCTCTACACTCGTTGCCAGGCACCACATGTCTGACGTGCACCACGAAACTGGCTCCAGAGCAAGACCGAAAAAGGCCCCCTCTGCCCGTCCCCACCCACAGCTCCTTCCTGGAGGAGGTGGGGCAAGGACAAGACAGAACTTCACAGGAAGGACTGCCCAGTGCTGCCGGCCAGCTCTCGTCACCCCGAGGCTGGCGGTCCATGAGCTGTGCATTTTCTGGGAAGCAGGGCGGGGCCATTCCTTCAGGATGACTGGGCTCCGAGCACCTTGGAGACAGCTGACTGAACACGCTTAGCTGATGCAACAGGGCATGGGATCACAGCCCTCCCGCCCCTGCGTCCAGAGCCTCAGACAGGATCCTGGGTGGGGGGAGGTGATGAGAGATGCGGAGAGGACTATTCTGGCTGGCAGGGCTCCTGGGATGTGCAGCCCCAGGTGGGCCCAACCTCTGGTAAGGTATCCCTTCGGGCGGGGCGACCCTGCTGCCCAAGTCATTCTGGGAGAAGGAGCCAGAGGAAGAGACTGAACATGCAAAGAGGCACCGTAAGGCAGAACACCTGAAATGACCTTAAAACATCCCACAACAGGGGAAAGGTTAGTTGTTGTTTTTTTTTTCCAAAAAGATCAATGAAACAAAATATCACAAGCCGTTAAAAATGAACAAAAACTCGAGGAAAGTATTCTTAACACAGACTAGACAAGAACGCAGAAAAAATAAAAGCACTCTAACTCAGGATAGGGAACAGAAGTGGTATTTTCCCTGTATTTTTGAGAATAAAGCCTTCAGTGGAAATAAACCAAAAAATGAAAGGGATGGAGAAGAAAGACTTAGTGCGGATCTAAGGGACAGTCTTAAAGGAAATCAGTCCTGAATATTCATTGTAAGGACTGATGCTAATGCTGAAGCTCCAATACTTTGGCCACCTGATGCGAGGAACTGACTCATTGGGAAACACTGAAGACAGGAGGAAAAGGGGACGACAGAGGATGAGATGGTTGAATGGCATCACAGACTCAATGGGCATGAACTTGAGCAGACTCCAGGAGAAGGTGAAGGACAGGGAAGCCTGGCGTGCTGCAGTCCCCGGAGTTGCAGAGTTGGACACGACTGAGCAACTGAACAACAAAAGGTCAGTCCAGAGCTGTTTGGGCCACAGCGGTGTTACCCACTTCTCTCGTGACAAAGCTCTCAGGAAGAAAAACACCGGTGGTAAAGAGGCCAATAGAAACAAAAAGCCTGAACCTCAAAAACTATTCACAGTAAAATCCCTTGTTTGTGCAAATACAAGTGCACCGGGGCTCGGTGAGGCCAGGACTGAGGGTCCTCGGGAACGAAGCTCTTTACAGAGAGGTTTGATGGCAACCCATCCCAGTGATCCTGCCTGGGGAATTCCAAGGTCCATGGGGTCGCAAAGAGTCCGACACGACTGAGGGACCAACACTTTCACTTTGAATCAAGCAGTGAAAGCCCCACCCCCACAGCAGGCACACACAACCCAGTCTCTGCCCCTCTGACCTCCAGGGTCAGCTCCCACCTGCACTGGGGGCGGGACGAATAGGCTCCTGTCCAGCTGTTACCTGTAGCCCCCTTCTCTGCCTCCTCTCCTGGAGACTCTTTCCCACCCCACCCCCCACCTCCATCAGGGGCCCCCGGCCTGCCTGTCAGCTCACACCAGAGGAGCTGAAACCTCTCACTGCCCGAGCACCTGTGGGAGAGGACAGGCAGTCAGGGGTTAGAGTAACAGCACCTCACTTTGTTTCTTTTTCAGAGCTGTTAGAGCACTAGCATAAATGCTTTTGCTTTAAACACTATTAGAGTAACCCCAGGCATGCCAGACAGGTTTTTTTTTTTTTTCTTAATTGAATGTGTGGTTGGTGTTTTCATTATGTTTATCTGTTAATGGGGCTGGAGTTGTCTCTAAAATAATACATCAGCAGCATGTCTCCTTTGAATAGGGCTTTACTGCTCGCCACTGTGGCTACTCATAAAGTCACCTCCCATAAAACAGTAAACACTGTTATAAAAATGGTCTACTTCTTACAGACCATCGCTGCTGGAAGAGTTCTAATTAACTGATACGGGATTGAACCCGCGTCTCCTGCACTGCAGGCAGATTGTTTACCGTCTGAGCCACTCAGGAAGCTCAAGTCTGCGCAAAACCACCACTGGCCTTAGAAAAGCTCCTGCAGCCTTCCGGCTCCACAGTTTGTCACATGTGGAGTAACTCAGGTCAGCTATGAGTGGCCTCTAGTTTCTCTGATTGGCTCCCAGTGGTCAATGCAAAACATTAAACACTTGCTGAGCGGTGGGTGTGCTTCTGATATAGCTCTGGGCCTTCTTAAAAATGCTGAGACCATGGGGTCCTTCCAGACCTGTCCTGTAACAAAAAGCATCTCCTGTTCCATCGACCTCTGAATGAAAGGCCATTGACAGGAGGCTCTTCCAACTAAAAGCTGAGAAAGCAGGTGTCGGTTAATCTGGAGGTTGGTAGGAGTCCCCTGGTGGTCCTGTGGTTAGGACTCTGAACATTCACTGCTGGGGGTCCAGGTTCAATCCCTGGTTGGGGAACTAAGATCCCACAAGCTGTATGGCATAGCCAAACAAATAAATAGACAATAAATTTATTTTTTTAAACCCTTAAACTTTTTCTTGAGGGGGAGGAGGGGGCATGTGGCTTGTAGGATCTTAGTTCCCAGACCACAGATGGAAACCAGGCCCTCAGCAGTGGAGCCCTAACCAATGGGCAACCAAGGAATTCCCAACCCCTAAACCTTCAAGTTTAAATTTTAGACAACATAAAATGTAGAGAGTCCTACAGTGGAGGGCGTGGTGGAATGGAGGCAGGAGCCCGGCTCCTTCTTGACTCCTCTGACTTCCCTTCACATCCTTCTACACGAATCTCCCTGCCAAATACACAGACGGGTGTCGCCAAGGTCTGTTCAGCAGCACTTCACTCAAGCCTTTGCTTTTCCCTTCTGGCCACGCGCCAGGGGAGCCAAGCTGAAGCAGTCCTGCTATTTCCAGCACCTTCCTCTGAAGAAACCTTCTAACCAGCCCCACACCCACCACCTGGAGCCAGGCTTTGAACCTGCTTCCTCTTGTCGGGGCTGCAGACTCCCTGATCCAGGGCCAGGGAGCGTGTGGCTCAGCCTGGGCCTGTGCTTTCCTTCACCTCCTCGCTGTCCATTTGTTCCGGTTTTATTCCAGAACAGCTGGGAGGGCCCGCACTTACTGGGCTGCAGGGAACCCACTCAGGGTGATATTCGTGGAAAAAACTCCTTCCGCCACCCCTAGACTCAGTGAAGGTCCTTCTCAGAGGTCGTGTGTGTGAGTAGTAAACTTCCTGGATGAACTTGGACTTGGGGAACTAGGGGCATGCACGCTGACCCTGGCTCTGAAAGGAGAGAAGAAAGCCAAGGACTTCCTGCCTCCAGGCGATCACAGCCCAAGTGAGAGCAGTGTGAGAGCTCGTCTCGCATCCACAGCCTCAGGTCCTCTCGTCCCCAGACTCCCTGGGCCGCACCACCTCCCCCAGCCGCCCCCTCTGTCAAGGAGCTGCTGTTCCCCCAAGTCTAAGCACACTCTCAGGATGAGGCCAGGAGCTCACCACCCCGTAGCAGGTCTGGCCCAGGAGCACCAGACTCGTGGTGACCGGAGAAAGGACTTCCTCTCAGGCCTGAGGAGTTGTCCCATCTGGCCGCCACCTTTGGAGGGACCCTCTGTTCACACGACGGAGATGAGGAAAAGCAGGCTGCCGTCTGCACCTCCGCTCCTGAAATCAAAGGCTGCATGACGATGCCAAGATGCCAAGCAGGAGGCCAGTGGGATGAGGGAGATGCCATCTGGCGGTTGGGTAAGATGGGGGGAGAAGCGAAAACCTAGCGATCGTTGTTCAGACATGTTTGTGTTCTAAGTGAAAGCGAATTAAATCTTTTTAAAAAATCAATGTTGGGCTTCCCTGATGGCTCAGAGGTAAAGAATCTACCTACTGATGCAGGAGACACCTGTTTGATCCCTGGTCTGGGAAGATCTCACATACTGAGGAGCAACTAAGGCCGTGTTCCACAACTACTGGAGCCTGAACACTCGAGAGCCTTTCTCCACAGCAAAGGAAGCCACCGAGATGAGACGCTCCTGCAGCGCAACTAGAGAAAAGCCTGAGCAGCAACAGAGACCCAGCACAGTCAATAATAGAAGAATAAATGAAAACATTTATTAGACAAAGACCCATCACAGTCAAAAATAGAAAAATAAAACATGTATTTAAAGAAACAGCTGTATTCACGTGGTATCAGGTATGTAAGCAATTAGACTTGATTAAAGTTTGCTGCAGGGAAACACTGCACTGTCCTAAACTACACTCAACAGAAACACTTGATGGAGTTTACCACAGAAAGCCTGGTCTGCTCATTTTACCAGGTGACCTTTGAGATGCACCTTAGTAGCTGAAAGCAGTGCTCACAGTGGCTGCATCCATGTCCAGAAATAAAGCTGGGCCACAGAGGCCTGGACTCTCTCCAAGGGTCCTGTACGGACCACAGATACTACGTCCTGAACTGGACACCAGAATGGAAGCCCTGGAAGCCCTGCAGCTCAGGGCCCACGGGCAGATATCCACTTGGAGGTTCTGTTTCTCAGAAGCGTGAACAACACCTGAGCTCAGCAGTCTGAAGCTCATTACCACCCCCACATTCCAACGAACTGAGAATCCTCGGAGGCTCTGTGATTCACCGCTGGTCGCCTCCACGACCCTCTTGCAACAGGACAGGAATTTACGGGCAGTGCAAGCTCAGCCACTGTCTGGGCAAGAGTCTATCATCTCAGCGCTTCTTCCCTCATCATGCCCATCAGCTTAAGAGGATGAGCTGAAAAGCACCTTCCCAGCAACAGGATCCATCACCCACAGACCTAACACTGGGCCCCTAGGCTGCGGTTGTCAGCGTTTCCCGGCCAACTAGCGCTGCTGCTAACTAGGGCTGCTCTGGCCCAATTCTGCAGCCAAACGGGCCATAGAGAAAGGACTGAGTGGCTGTGAGCGCCCACCAGCCCTCATGCAGTCACGGCCGGGGGTGGGACCGTGTGCCCCGGGAGCCCCTTCCTGCCCACCCCCCCACCCCTAGTCGTGTCCCCACCTTGTTCCCCACTATGACAGGCCCGCAGTTGCGGGCCCTATCCTCCCACCCCATCTCCTCTAGAATTTCTCTCTCCTGCTTGGCTGCAAGGATGAAGGGACACCCTCCCTCCAGAGCTGATGAGACGAAAAACAGGAAAACCATAAGGGGGAAGAAAAAAATCAATGAAACCAAAAGCGTTCTCTTCAAGAAACTGACAAACCTCTGTGTGCTAAGTCACTTCAGGCATGTCTGACTCTTTGCAACCCCATGGACTGTAGCCCACCAGGCTCCTCTGTTCATGGGATTTTCCAGGCAAGAATACTGGAGTGGGTTGCCATGCTCTCCTCCAGGGGGTCTTCCTGACCCAGGGATCAAACCAGTGTCTCCTGCATTGGCAGGTGGGTTCTTTACCACTAGAACTACCTGGGAAGTCCATATGTAAATATACAGGTATATAAATATATATATATATATATATATATATATATATAAACTCCTCTCTATATGTGAGACAAGAATAGAACTAACAAGTTTAAAAGCTATCCACTGTTTCTTCCTCAAGCTTTTGAAATAAATGGGGTTCCTTGAAAGGACACAAGTTTACTCAAAATATAATTTCTTTTTCCTCTTGAAAAACAGTGCCACTGGGGGTGGGGAGCAGTCTGAGACCGTGGGGAAACTCAGCACATCACAGAGAAAATGGTGCGGAAATGACAGGAAAGGGCAAGAATAGAAGTCTTCATCACGTGTGAATATCCTCTGTGACTGATGGTACAGAGGAATCTCTTGAGAGGAAGGGGTGCCTCTGGTCTCTGGAACAGATCGGGCACCTGGTTCTCTGCCCACCCCGCCAGACTCTTGCCCCTCCCATCCCCCTCAACCCCACCCCCAGCCCACCTGCCCGCCCCCGCTCAGCCAGGGGCCCCAGCCCCGCCACACACCTCCACAAGCCGCCAAGCCTCAGCGATGACCGCATACTGGAGGCGGTTCAGGGCGAAGCCGTCGACCTCCCTCAGGAGCCTGACGGGGGACTGTCCGACCCTCCGCATCAGGGCATAGGTCCTGTCCACAGTGGCGGGGGCCGTCTCTGGGTGTGGGACCAGCTCCACCAGTGGCACGTAATACGGTGGGTTGACCTTGGGAGAGAGATGGCCGGAGAGAGTTGAGAAGACAGCTCTGGCATGCGGGGTGTCACTCACGATCCTGAACAGTCAGGGTGGATGGGGGGCAGGTTCAACACAGGAATGAGGGGCCCATCCTATGACAAGAAACTGGAGGAATAAAGTCGTTCACAAAGAGGGGAGACAAAGAAAGAATTTGGGCACAGAACTGCAGGAATTGTAACCAACCCTGAGGTTCCAGCTCATGGGTGCCAGTGGGCCCCCTGCACGTTTACCACTGACCTCCAGGGGCTCTGCCACCAGCTGTCCAACCCTCACAGGCTTCTCCCAACCTTCACCCAGCCTCCTCTTCCCACATGAGTCACTGCCATTCTACTGCATCGGTGTTATGGGTAGTATCTCCCTCAAACCTGGAACTCCCTTAATGTCTCCATGGTGAGCCTCAAACATTGGCTCCCCCGATCAAATCTCACCCACGAGTCACACAGGCAACGGCCTAGAGCCTCAGCACTGAGTGTCATCTGAGACAGGAAGAGAGTCTGCCCACGGTGGGACGGCTTGCCTGCCCAGCATTGGTTTTCTTGTGGTTTCTTGGCTTTGGTTTTCTCGTTTTACTTTGAGAAATCCTTCTTGAAGATTCTTAGAGAGAGTTCTCCTACCTCTAAAGAAAATGCTATTTGACAAAAGGCTGCTAATAACCCTCACCACTAAGCAGATGCACGCTCGCTAAACTCTTTCCCCAAACGATATTGTATTTTAATGTTTTTCCTCCGAGTATGGGTGAAAACGGGTAAAAATCTCACATTTACCAAAAAGTACAAGAGGCATCCATTTTAAAATGATTTCCACAGAAGAGAGAAGAACGTATTTCCCCTGGAACAGCCTGGAGGGGCAGCCAGCTGGCCCTCACACCTTGGAGGTTTCCTCTGCTCCCAGCCTGTCCTGGAGGAGCACCTACTTCAAATAAACTATAAATTCTCAGCTGAATCACTGGCCCCCTGACTGGAGTCACTGAGTTCCTACAAAGATATGTGACCTCTGGCCTTTTTAAACATCAGAATTATAAGAACTGAGAGCATGTCTGTCCGTGATGAACTTCTCTTTATGGGAAGACAGGGGTGTTGGGCTTGGGGTCTCTGCAGTGCTGTGAGCCTTGTAGGGGCAGAACACAGGTCAGGACAAACAGGTAAAAGGCGTCTTTCTGTGCATCTGGCTCACTCCTGTCTCAGTCTCGCTCGCAGGCTGCCTTGCAGACTTCCTGCCCACACTTCCTTTAAGCCCTGCTGCCCCCGGGCCGCCCTGGCAGCTGGCTTCCCTCTGCCCACTTAGACCCCTCCAGGAGACATGGCACCACAGGCGCGCTGAGACCACACGTGGCCTCCCCGTTTCCCGGGTCACTGTTGTAACTATGCCCTGGTCTCTCCCCCTCCGGCAGCCACACTCTCACATCCACCCCAAGCACACACCTGACCTGAGCACATGCCCCACCTGTCCTAAATCAACTCAGGTGGTGGGAGCCGACCTCACCACAGCACCCCAGGCCTGTGACAGTGAGTGACTTGAGGCCAGAAGTCTGTAAGATTTGTTCACTCTTTCTCACAACGCATGAGAGACAAGATACAATTCAAGGAATTCTGGATAAAATTCTTTTTAAAATGATGATAACGTCCAACTTGCTAAATATACTAAAAAGCTAAATATACTAAAAAAATACTGGATTGTACAAGTTGAATTGTGTGATATATGAATTACATCTCAGGAAAGCAGTTAAAAAGCACAAGCAGGTTCATCGAGATGAATTGCTCCTGGAAACCCAAACGAGACTCGCTGGGTTTCCAGGTTGGATATACTCACGGGGTGGGCCACCAGGCACTGCTTCACGTGCGCCAAGCCGGCAAACAGCTTGGAGGGCAGGAGGCATGAGCTGGAGCTGCTCAAGATGACGTGGTCGTCAGCGATTTTGTCCAGCTGAGCAAACAGCTTCCGCTTCAGCTCCAGGTTCTCCGGGACACATTCCTAAAAAGGACAACCTCACGTTATCACACAGGGTCGCCACACTCAGGCCCAAGCAAAGCATCTCGTGTTTGCGTCCTTCCCAAAATGAACCAATTAGAGAATCATCAGCAACATTCAAGAACAGGTAGAGAATGGACTTGTGAACACAGCGGGGAACTGAGAGAGCAGCACTGACACATATACAGGGTGTGTGCTTGGTCACTTCAGTCATGTCCAACTCTTTGTGAGTCTGCAGCCCGGCATGCTCCTCTGTGCATGGGATTCTTCAGGCAAGAATACAGGAGTGGGTTGCCATTTCCTCCTCCAGGGGATCTTCCCGACCCAGGGATAGAACCCACGTCTCCTGCATTACAGGTGGATTCTTTGCCATCTGAGCCACTGGGGAAGCCCCCATTTATATACTACTCTGTGTAAAACAGAGAGCTAGTGGGAAGCTGCTGTGTAACATAGGAAGTTCAGCTCCGTGGTCTATGATGACCTAGAGGGGTGGGATGAGGGGTGGGAGGGAGGCTCAAGAGAGAGCTGATTCACTTCATTGTACAGCAGAAACCAACACAACATTGTAAAGCCATTATACTCCAATTAAAAATAAATTTAAAAAGAACTATATAAAATGCAAAAATAAAAATTTTTTAAATATTTAAGAACAGGAGAAAAATAGCTGTCAAAAAGTATGACAGATCTTGGTAACTCTGGGAACTGTATTTTCTAGTTCTGTGTCAGGCTGAAAATTCTCATAATAAAAAAGCCCTCCAACTTTATGGGGGTGGATTCTACAAACAGAACACACAACAGCACTGCAGGGAAGTGTATGAATATCAACAATAGTCACCACCACTTGTGTGTCCTGATCATCAAATCGACTTATCTTCAAGGAAAAATCTTATCTTCATGAAATGAGCAAACACATGCTACATCCATAATTCCCAAAAGGCTTCTTGAGAGTCCATTTCTTATCAGAAATCCTTTGAAAAAGACCTTTGTTACTAAAACTCTAAAATTATTTTAATAAGGGGGTAACGGAGGAGGGTAGAGAAGCGAATTTGGATTAAATATCGCAGATAATGACTGTTCGGAAATTCAGATTATGTGCAGAGCGGGCGGCGGGTGGGGTGGGTGGGGGCTGTGGGAAGCCGTTCTCAGACACCCAAACACAGGCCCACAGGCAAGTCCCTGGGAACTGGATACTCAGGGCAGCTGCTGCCCTGCTGTGGAGAGACTGGGAACAGAAGGGGATGCTAGCTGGACCTTCAGGTGCACACTCCCCTCCCAGCACTGCCCCAGGAAATCCCACCAGGAGTCACTCCTACTAACAAGGGTCCCTGAGTTCCCACAGTCCCCGGTGAATTTGGGGTAATAGTTCTTAGTGGGGTCTGATAACAGAATCAACTATGCTTGTTAACCATGCAAATCCTCAGGCCCCCACTGCAGACATACTGAGTCAGACTCAGCATGGGGCCCAGGCACCTGCATGCTTATCTGTCACTCTGATGACTTGTGTTTAATGAAGTCTGAGACCCACAGTTCTCAGGTGCAATGGGGGCCAACCGCACTCCCAATGGTTTGTGGCCAAATACATTCATTCCTGATGGTCTCCCACTCTGAGATCAGGCTCCCCACTGCCCTCCCCACCAGGCACTTTCTGAGGGTGCCCTGGTCCGTCTATCAGTACTGTGGAGGCAGAAACTGCACAAACCAGAAGACAACCAGCAGCCTGTAAAAGTCGACGCAAAATGCAGAAGTACTGCCTGTAACTTTATCAAATCACCCCCAAAATAAAATATTTTAGGTTTAATAATATCTAATAATCTAATAGAGTGAAGTTAGCTGGGTAAATATTATGACATGAATTTCATTTCTATACCATCTACAAGGTTTTAAAAGCTTTCCTCCATGGGTAAGGCGTCAATATTGGGTCTGTTAGTAGTTTTAAAAAATATAGTCACACCACGTGAAATTTTATTCAGAACAAAAGGTCACATAAGCACCACATCTCAAAGACAGGGTGAAAAAAGTGGAGTCATTTAAGAACTGTGAAGCCCATTGTGTTAAACCCCTTATCAAAGGGGAAAAGCTACAGTAGCTGGCGGGCTGTATTGAGTAATTCCTGGATCAGTTAAGTCTGCGAGTTGGGTTGGGTTTAAATGGAGCCTTGTAGTGAAGCCAGAGATGAATCGTGATGCCGATACTGTGCAGGCTAATGAAAGAGCCCTGTGAATGGCCTCATTGTAAGCCTGGCCTGCAGATTCTCCTCTGAAATTCTATGCCTTTCTTTAGATCGTCTGATTATCAAAGAGGCAAGAACACTCGAAGCAGAGGAAATCCAAGCCTGCTACAATTATGTAAGGGTTTTAACAGTGCATTTGCTTGAAGTTTCATTGTTGCCATCGTTGTTAACCCACTTGTGTTCCATGTGCTGGGCCAGGGTTAAGACGCCTCTGTCTATGTCAAGCCTTGAGTTCATCATCTCGCCGTTGCTCACTGCTTGTCTGAGAACCGGGGTCTGCAGACTGTTACTGGGGATGGTCATCTCTTGGGTGGGTCGCGAAGCTGAGAGCGGCTGCTCTCGCTTGGTGACCATGGACAGCTGGGAGGAAGTGACAGCAAACAGCTAGACATACATCCCGCTCCCAGTAGGTGAGAGTGCCTCGGGGCTCACCGAGCCTTTCAAGGGCCTGTCCAGGGAAAGCCACTAGACGTCGAGTGTCAGCAAAAATTCTCTTTCACTACTGAAGGTAACTAGCTTGACTTTGCTTCATTAAACTCTGACATTTTCTAAGCAATGTCTATTATTTGTGTTTTGTTTGTTTTGAAGTGGGAGAGATGTATCTATAATAAGTGATAATCTCACACACAACCACTAGCTCAGATTCTGAGGACAAGGAAAGTGAAAGGAACTTTCCAAGTATCACAACTGTTATCGGCACATCAGAAGATTACACGGCAGCAGCAGAAAAGACTTAAAAGGACACTGGATGATGGTATTATTATAGGTCTAACTTGTTGTTCTCTTTCATTTACTTATAATTTTTTAAAGTAAACAATTTATATACTTTAGTGTTTTATTCACAAAGAGTTGGACGTGACTGAAGTGACTTAAAACACAGATCAGTAGAATTCACCAAGGACAGCACTCAGACCCTGCAGGGTGGTTTTGGGGAGGGGGCGTGGCCACGAGGTGGGGTTCTGGACCATCCCCAGGCAAAGGCGGGACTTGTTGAGAGGGCACTGACTTCTGCAGATGATCCACTCGCTGTGCGACCCTGTGCAGCTTCCAAAACAAATACTTTCATGGGGAAAATGAAATTTCATTTATTTTTTTTTAAAGGCAAGTCATGCATCTTAGATAGGCATCCTGTTGCTAGAAAAATCTACATTTATCAGTGCGAAATATCTGGAAACAGTCTTCAATGTTCTTTCCAGATAGAAAGAAAAACTAAACTAGAAGACTTTGGTGCTTAAGATATTTTACATGCAAAGAAGTTCTATTTGCCAATTTTAGCAGGCAAGAGATGGCAAGAAAGGAAATTTGAGCTAAAATCCTACTGTAACCATGGCAGAAGGGAATCCATTCTCATCTTGAGGATGGACGTGATCTACATCACAAGTTCTGTCTCTTTGCACTAAATACATCTCTTGCTTCAACCTCTTAAATCATCAGCACTTTCTTGCTTCAACATGTTTCAGTTCAGTTCAGTTACTCAGTCATGTCCAACTCTGCGATCCCATGGACTGCAGCACGCCATGCTTCCCTATCCATCACCAACTCCCGGAGCTTGCTCAACTCCTGCCCAATGAGTCAGTGATGCCATCCAATCATCTCATCCTCTGTCGTCCCCTTCTCCTCCTGCCTTCAATCTTTCCCAGCATCAGGGTCTTTTCCAATGAGTCAGTTCTTTGAATTAGGTGGCCAAAGTATTGGAGCTTCAGCCTCAGTCTTTCCAGTGAATATTCAGGACTGATTTCCTTTAGGATGGACTGGTTTGATCTCCTTGTAGTCCAAGGGACTCTCAAAAGTCTTCTCCAACACCACAGTTCAAAAGCATCAATTCTTTGGCACTCAGCTTTCTTTATGGTCCAACTCTCACATCCATACCTGAATACTGGGAAATATGTTTAATCATCAGCAATTTCTTTTTTATTATTATTAACTATTTCTTTATTTTATTTCTAAAAATTATTTATCAATTTATTTATTTTTGGCTGCACTAGGTCTTTGTGCTTTGTGGGGGCTTCCTCTAGTTGCATCAGGTGGGGGCTACTCTCTAGGTGCAGTGCACAGGCTTCACACTGAGGTGGCTTCTCTTGTTGCAGAGCATGGGCTCTAGGCGCATGGGCTTCAGAGGTTGCGAGTCATGGGTTCTAGAGGGTGGACTCAGTAGCTGTGGCTCATGGGCTTAGGTGCTCTGCAGCATATGAAATCTTCCTGGACCAGGAACTGAACCCGTGTTCCCTGCATTGGCAGGCTAATTCTTATCCACTGCACCACTAGGGAAGTCCCACTATTTCTTGAAAGAGCACAATTGTTAACAATCTATCAGATTAATAGACTACTATGACTAGATTTCTCAAGAGGTAGATGTTATAATTACAAAATAAAATCCCATAAATCTTCTTACTCTAGAACAAATAGCATGTGTTAAAGAAAAGTACAGGTTTTCAATATCACAGATAATAAACTGCACTGTGCTCTAACCAAAGCCTCACATTTTTCCTTAAAAATCAAAATACTTTTAAAGCATATTATAAATCCTAAACAATGTTCTATAGTAATCTAGAATAAACTATACTCAATTAGAGACTTTTCTAAAGTAAAAAGCAGAGCAGGCTGCCCTGAGGAATGTCCTGGGGATTGGGTGTCAAGGTGACCAGGGTGGCTGTGGTCTGCTTCCAGCAGAGGTCTTTCCTCAAGTAACCATAGGGGATGGAGGTGAGAGAAGGGACACAGGTGACAACTGCTGGCCTGATGGTGTGTCTATCCCCATCTCATTCCAACAATTTTTTTAATACCTTTTAAGAAATCATTTATTTACAATTAAGTTAAAATGCTTGACATGAAAAAAATATTATAATTTAAAATATTCTAGGACTTCCCTGGTGGTGGCTAAGAGGCTGCCTGCCAATGCAGGAGACACAGGTTCGATTCCTGGTCCAGGAAGATCTCACATGCTTTACAGCAATAAGCCTGTGTGCCACAACTAGTGAGCCCACACGTTGCAACTACCGAAGCCCCTGTGCCCAGGGCCTGTGCTCCACAACCAGAGAAGCCACCGCAATGAGAGGCCCCTGCACTTGGCCCCCACCAAACTAGAGAGTGGCCCCCACTTGGGCAACTGGAGAAAAGCCCATGCAGCAAGTGATGACTCGGCACACCCAAAAGTTAATTAATTAATTAAATTATAAAAAATAAAAAGAAATAATTTTTTAATAGATTTTTAAAAAACATGTAGAAATGTTGAAAAGTTCTAACATACAGGTAAACTGTGGTCCATCATCTGACTCCTTCAGCATGTGACATAAATACATCTTAATTCGCTGAAGTGGATGCAGACAAAAGCACAAAACCTACCATTACTGAAAATTCACTCTAGGTGGGGGAAGGGAACTGAAATAAAAACCCTTATCCCTGGGGGAGGAAGAGGAATGAATGCTAGCGTTAGTCATTCAGTCATGTCCAACTCTTTGCGACCCGGTAGCCCGCCCGGCTCCTCTTTTCAGGGATTTCCCAGGCAAGAATACTAGAATGCGTTGCCATTTTCTTCTCCAGGGGATCTTCCCAACCCAGGGATCGAAACTGGGTCTCTTGCATTGTAGGCAGATTCTTTGCCATCTGAGCCACCAGGGAAGCCTGAACGAGACAAAGGCTTAATCAGAATCCCAAGAGAAGACCCTTCCCAGGCCAGCAAGTGTTAAGTAACTAGTGAGAAAAGAACACTTCTGGGAAGGGACAGAGCAAGAACATGGAAAGAGACTCTCTGAGAGCACTGCAAAGGGAAGACTGAAAGCTGAGGGTGGAGAACATATTGAGGGAGAAAACCCTCTGGCAGCCAGTCCTCACCCTAAACACAGGTATTGCTTAAGGATGTGAAACTTGTATGCACCAAGGGTGACTACAGGAACTTGAAAACCTTAAAACTTGCCCAACTCCTAACTAGATCAACTCAAATCCTTACAACAAAAGCCTTGCAGGAAGAAAGGCGTGTCAAATCCCAGGCGTAAATCTGCTGTCCTGCTCAAGATGTCCAGATTTCAAAAACAAAAAATTATGAGGCATACAAAAAAGTGCACACCCAAGAGACAGAGGGATCACAGGACCAGATCCTGGTATGATTCAGACACTGGTACAATCTGACATTGAATTTTAAGTAACTGTGATTAAAAATATTAAAGGCTGTGGGGTGAAAAATGTGGACAACATCATATGGGTGATTTCAGCAGAGAAATAGAAACTGGAAGACAATATCAAAGAGAATGCTAAAAATTAAAAACAAAGGAGAGATGAAGAATGCCTTTGACTGACTCATCAGTAGACTCAACACAGTTGGGAAAGAATCAGTGAACTGAAGACCAGTCAATGGAAATTAGCCAAAGTGAAAAACAAAGAGCAAAAAGATTGAGGAGCATATACAGAGCATCCAGGACTTGCAGGAAAATTATCAAATGATCTAACACATGTGTGACTGAAATCCAAACGTTTCTAGAGACAGGAAATGGGGCAGAAGACAACATTCCAGGAAATAATGGCTGAGAATATTCCAAAACTAAAGAAAATCCCAAATTACACAAGCATGAAGCTGAGAGAACACAATGCAGGATAAATACCCTTCTTTACCCCCAAATCCACAACCATGGTTGTGGATTTGGGGATAAAGAGGTATGTTATGTTCAAACTGCTGAGTAAAGCAGACAAAGAAATACTGAAGGCAGTCAGAAAAAGTCACATAATATATACAAGAATGAAATTAAGACTTTTTGAGAGATCATAGAAGATGGAAAGTAATGGAGTGACATTTTTAAGTGCTAAAAGAAAAAATACCTGTCAACTCACAGTTCTACAGTCAGTAAAAACATCTTTCAAAAATGAAGAAACAAAAACTTTTCTGAGAAAAACAGTAAGTTTAGGAATTCATTCCAAGCCAACCTGTGAATCTAAGAATAGGAATAAATTTTAAGGGAAAGTCTGCAGGCAGAAAGAAAAAAAACAAACCAGAGAGAAAACTGGATCTATATAAAGAAATGAAGAACACTGGAAATGGAGTAAATGAAGATAAAATAAATGTTTTGTTTTCAATTGCTCTAAAATATAAGTGAACATCCAAAGCAAAAATAACAGCAGTGCATTGTAATGGTTTACATTAATTTGTTTTCAAGTATTGAACCAGCCTTGTATAACTTCGATAGGGGATGACAGAGGATGAGATGGCTGGATGGCATCACTGACTCAATGAACGTGAGTCTGGGTGAACTCCGGGAGTTGGTGATCGACAGGGAGGCCTGGCGTGCTGCGATTCATGGGGTCACAAAGAGTCAGACATGACTGAGCGACTGAACTGAACTGAACTGATGTATATTTTTAGATCTGATTTGCTAATATTCTGTTAAGTATTTTTACATCTATGTTAAGCCTTTGTTAGACCTCCTCCTCCTACCCAAAATGTGTTTTGTAATGAAGACTGGATATAAAACTCTAACACTCGCTAAGTCACCATTGAAACAACAGGGTTCTATACATGTCTACCAGCCTGAGAGAAACGTCTCTGAAGGAAGTAAAATGAAAGTGGTCAAGAAGAAAATACTCATGAAAGTTCTCAAAGGGAACAGGAGTGTCAAACAGAATTAATATACCAGATTGTGGTCAGAGATCACACATGGTCACAATGTGATTAGGAAAGACTCCACATTCCCAGTGCAGAGTGTCTGGGTTGGATCCCTGGTCAGGGAACTAGATCCCACATGCCACAACTGAGTTTGCATGCCACAGCTAAAAGATCCCACGTGCTACAACTGAGACCCAGTGTGGTCAAATAAGTAATAAAATAAATATTAAAAAGAAAAAAGAAAACCTGAACCAAGATTTTAAAATCAGAAATAAAAATTCCAACTTCTAACTTGCTTAATGTGAAAAATCCGAAGGTTCAGGCAACTCCAGGTGTCCTTCCTGGGTCTGAGCGCCCACCTGCCCAGTCTCTCTAACTCTGAGAATAGCTGATGTGGGAAAGAGTTCACATGAGATGCAACATTCATCCAATTCCAGGATCGTGAGGGAAAATGCATCACTGAGCCAGAAATCTTACACTTCTGGCTCAGAAACGCAATCTGATACGAGAAGATAAACACTGACCTACCACTGACTGCATGTTTACCCTTGGTCAGTTTGGTTCCCTGGTCATAAATGGGGATACCGAGGGGCTGAAGGGTGAGCCCACTTGGCCAACTTCTTCTGAGCCAGGCGCTGCTTGGGTGCTGATAAAAAGGAGCTTGTTTAATTCACAGATGACCACTGAGCTCTCATGACAATGGAGCAGCTCCATGATCGCCTCATTTTACAGTGGAGGGGGCTGAGGCAGAGAGTCTGGGTAAGGAGCCCCCCTCCAAAGCCAGACTCCTCCACTTCACTGACACGAAGTCTGTAATTCTAAAGGTCTTTGCAAAACATTACAAAACATTTTGATTTACCATTTACAAATTAACTAAAGGAAGAAACTCAAAACACCAAATAGGTCAAGGGTTAGAGAATATTGTGGGTCACCTTCTAAGATGCATTTGTTTTCCTTAGTGTTTCTCACATTGGAAGACATATTACAATCAACAGCATTGTCGATATGGTGTCATACAGTACATTCACAGATAATTCACTCAGAATATTCCCAGATGTTTGAAGACAAATGTGCTAGCAGAATCACAGCGCACAGCTCCAGGCAGAGGCTTGATCAAATGCGCAGAGGTGAGTAAAACAAGCGGTTGCTGCTGCTACTGCTAAGTTGCTTCAGTCGTGTCCAACTCTTTGTGACCCCTTAGATGGCAGCCCACCAGGCTCCCCTGTGTCTGGGATTCTCCAGGCAAGAACACTGAAGTGGGTTGCCATTTCCTTCTCCAATGCATGAAAGTGAAAAGTGAAAGTGAAGTCGCTCAGTCGTGTCTGACTCTTTGCGACCCCATGGACTGCAGCCCACCAGATGGGATTTTCCAGGCAAGAGTCCTGGAGTGGGGTGCCATTGCCTTCTCCAAACAAGTGGTTATTTCCCTTTAAACAGTAACCAAAAGGGCAGGCCCTACCCAGGGGAACAGCAGGGACCACAATTAACTGATAAAGCAAGGCCAAGGAGACTTCATGCTCTAGACCAGCCACCCAATGAAACACAACATGAGTCACATACGCAATGCTGTTTTCTAGTAGCCACATTAAGAAAGCAGGAAGAAACAGATGAACTTAGTTATACCAATAAGTTTTATTTAACTCAATATATCAAAATATTGTCATTTTATTCATTGGAAGGACTGATGCTGAAACCAAAGCTCCAATACTTTGACCACCTGATGCAAAGAGCCAACTCATTGGAAAAGACCCTGATGCTGGGAAAGATGCAGGAGAAGGAGGTGACAGAGGATGAGATGGTTGGATGGCATCACTGACTCAACGGACACGAGTTTGAATAAACTCCGGGAGTTGGTGATGGACAGGGACGCCTGGTGTGCTTCGGTCCATGGTGTCGCAGAGAGTCGGACACGACTGAGCGACTAAAAAACAAGAACTCAATATACCCAAATATTGTCATTTTAATATGTAATCAGTGTTAAAAACTATTGAGATATTTTACATTATTTTCTTCTTTCCTTAGTAAGTCACTGAAATCCAGTGGGGATTTTACACCTGTGTCAGTTTGCAGCACCTGTCTAGTGCTCAAGTCTTGCTGGCCCTGTGGCGACCACGACCACACAGGGCAGGCAGTTCTGGGCCCAAGGACACCTGTTAACCAAGGAGCCACCAGCATCCATTCTGCCAGAAGTTACAGCCCAAAATCACAGTGTGGATCTCTCAAAGACACTAAAAATATGTGTTGAATGTCACTCTTAAAAAAAAAACAAAAAACTATTAAAGAAACAGGGACTTCCCTCACGGTCCAGTGGATAAGACTTCTCACTTCCAAGGCAGGGGCACAGGTTCGATTTCTGGTCAGGGAACTAAGATTCCAAATGCTATGCAGTATAGCAAAAAAAACAAAAAAAAATTTTTTTTAACAAAAATAAATGTGATGGGGACCACATTAAAAGAACAAACAAACAAAACTATTAAAGAAACAAGAGTTCAGGGTGCTGGGAGGGGAGGGAAGCAGGGAGCAGGGTCTGTGAACCACCCCAACCCTGTGGGCAGCAGGGGGTGACTGCATGGGGGGTGGTGGGGGTGGAGGGGATACTGCTTAGAACAGCCCACTAGACAGAATCTAAAGCAAAGAGAACAAAAGCGGGACCCCAAACTGTCCAAAGGAGCAGGATCAGGTGCTGATGGCAAGGAGCAGCCTGGGGGCGGGAGGTGCCGGGGGTGAGTGAGGTACCAGGAAACGTCTGGAGAATCAGGATACAGACACGGTCTCTGTCTAGGGCATCTAGGATGCCCTTCTAGCACCCACACAGCAAGCAATGACCACATCTGCTGCCGAAAACCGGCAACGAGATCAACCCTGACACGTCTGAGCACCACAGAGGGTCCTGGGGCCCAGCCAGGCCTCCCAGGAAGACGTGGGAACCTTTTCCTGGCAGCTGCAGGAGCTGAGATGCATCACGCACTCACACAGGCCATTTAACATAATAACTAAGCGCTTGTTTCCCTCTCGGCAAGCCTGGCAGGTGTCACCGGCCGGCTCTGTGGAGGCCCAGCCACTGCCCCATGCCAAGGTTCTCAGTGCGCTGGAGGCTGAACAAGCCCTGGTTGGGCAGCCCACCTGGGCCTGGGCAAGCTCCCGGAGGAGCTACTGACACCTCATGCGAAGAGTTGACTCATTGGAAAAGACCCTGATGCTGGGAGGGATTGGGGGAAGGAGGAGAAGGGGACAACAGAGGATAAGATGGCTGGATGGCATCACCGATTCGATGGACATGAGTTTGGGTAAACTCCAGGAGTTGGTGATGGACAGGGAGGCCTGGTGTGCTGCAATTCATGGGGTCGCAAAGAGTCGGACACGACTGAGCGACTGAACTGAACTGAAAGCAACAGGCTGCCACTTCAGGAGACGCTGGACATGTGGGTTTGATCCCTGAGTTAGGAAGATCCCCTGGAGGAGGAAACAGCAACCCACTTGAGTATTCCACAGACATTCCTCTGGCTCCACCAGAGGAGCCTGCAGGGCTTTAGTCCATGGGGGTCACAAAGAGTCAGACACGACTGAGCAACTGAGCACACAAAGCCATAGACATGATTCTTCTAATACTTGCGGGAAACGTACATTCACGCATACTTCATAGCCAGAAATAAAGCCAAAACAGCACAGCTCAAACTTAGGTATAAAAAAACTTAAGCTGTTGGCATAAGAAACTCTGGTATTTCCTGAGCATTTCAACAGCAGCTGGTATGTGGTATGTGCTTTGTACACCTTTTCGTTTAATTCTCAGGATAATCATTTTGTGTATGACCCATGTCTTAGAAAAGAGCTGTTTCCTGCACAGCTGAGAATGTGCTGAAACTTGTTGTGTACCGAGGGAGAGATGTGCCGGGCCGTGGACCCCGCATCTGTCTGTCTCCCAAGTCCGGGTCTTGACCACCACAGGCTCAGCTGCTCCCAGAGCACCGGCCAGGGGATCTGTGTGCTTATTACCACAGAAGTAATACATGTTCATTGTGGAAAATCTAGAAAATATGGCCAAGTAAAAGGACAAACCTCACAAAACTCCACCTCCAAGACATTTGTGTCTTTTCCCAGCATTTCTCCCCGAAAAATCAGATCACCCCACAGATGGACTCCCATTCTACAACTTTCTGGTCATTGCAGCAGAAGTTTCCTTAAGACACACAGTGCTTCATTTTACTCAAGAAGGACATATAGGAAGACTCCCCCCTCCTCTTGCAGAAGCTCCCTGTCCTCAAGGTCGTTCACACCCTCCCCTCGTCCCTCCCCGCTCTGAGCTGTGTGTTCAATTTACTTCCAGTCCCACTTACTTCCCAAGGAAGGTGTAAGCTTCTCACAGGCAGAAGTGCCCTGTGGCCTTGCCAGGGCGCCAGTCTTTCCCATCCTTTTCTTGACCAAGGACAGGTGACAACTCGAGCAGACAGGTGTACACTCCATGCCCCAAACCATCTCACCCAGCCAGGAGACTTCCAGAGCACCTTCTCCTCCTCTCCCCTGCATGAGAGTCAGGCCCCAGAATATTACACAAAATGGGCTTTCCCTCCAGAGAGTCCTTTCCAGCCAGAATCGTCCTTCGTCCCCAGGCACAGCTCTCATGCCTCTAGGACACACGCACTTGGTCCCAGCTGAACGGTCGGACGAAGGATGCGAAAGAAAATGCACCAGGGAGACACCAAGGCAGCTGCAGCTTGACGCTGTTGGCAACGACTGACCATAGCGTTTGCCATATTCTGTGTCTTCTTTAGGCCAGTGATGAAAAAAATCTACCCCAAATAGGCTAGAAAATACATTACCAAAATCAGTACCATGGGATTCCCCTGGAGACCCAGTGGCTAATAATTGGCCTTGCAATGCAGGGGATGTGGCTTTGATACCTGGTCGGGGAATTAAGATCCCACATGCCGAGGGGCAACTAAGCCCAAGGGCTGCAACTAGGGGGTCCACGCGACTCAATTAGTGGGTCCGTGCGCCTCAACTAGGGGTCCCTGCGCCTCAACTAGGGGGTCCTTGAGCCACGACTGGGGGTCTGTGAGTCACAACTAGGGAGGGTCCCTGCGCCGAGACTAGGGGGTCTGTGAGCCGCGGCTAGGGGGTCTGTGAGCTGCAAAGAAAGTCCCTAGTGCCGCAGTTAAGACCCAACACAGCCAAATAAATAAATAAAAAGAAAAACAGGTCTTTTGTGAGGGTGGCAGGACTCAAGATAACTTGTTTCTCATTTCTCATTTTTAAAATAATGACTCTCACCTATTCTAACATTTCAGGAATAATGTCTCAGGAAAGTACCCCAAACGTATCAGGTTAACTAGGTCTAAGTAACAGGGTAATTCCGTTGTACCACGATGCTCTTAATAAAGGACATCCATTTCCAACTCTTCATCTCTAAAGAAGGGGATTCCCTCCTTAGAGGTTAGGGAGGCAGCAGACAGTTAATAAAAACATCAGCCTACACCCAGGAAAGTGTGGGTGTGGGCCCTGAATCTATAAGGAACAGCAGCTGGATCTCAACCACCGCTTCGGAGAGCCATTCTGTTTCAGGACAGAAACCAGTTGGAGTTTTAAGGCAAGGACAACATGTGTTTCATATTTTTCAGCATTTTCAGCTGTTAACAGCTGGCTTTATGTGGGATCGTGGTGTGGAACCACACTCATGGAAGTAACGGTCACTGGTGCACATTGCCAGAGCCAAACCGAGCCTTCCGAGGGTCACTTCAGGAAAGAACAAGAGGACCACCTGGAACAAGGTGGTCCTTAAAGGGTTCAAGTTAGTGTGAAAGCGCCTCCTCCAGGAACGCCTCCATGCCCAACACACACCATCCATCAGGGCTGTGCTGGTGACCAGGCTTCCGTGTGTCAGGCAGGCAGCTCTCCCCTGGGCAGCTGGTCTGAACCCAATCCTAAAAGGGGACAGTCACCAACTTGCAAGAAACCTCCCTGTGTTTTCCCCCAATTGTTCAAACAGATAAGCTAGGCAGCAAGTCTTGGAATATTGACTTTCAAATGAAAATAAACATCAGGGTGGCTCAGAGCAAGCAGATCTGAACCCCGGGTGCCTGTGCCACCAGGAACAGCCAGAGCCAGAGAGCTGGCAGGAAAACAAACACCACCCCAGGCCTCCATGGCTCTTGCTGCGGGACACAGGGCCCTCGAACTTTCACTAGCATGGAGTTTTGCCCCAGGTGGTTTTTATTAATATTAAATTCCCAGATTCCTCATATGCCTTAAAATATATCTCTTAAAAAGGCAGGACTTCATGATGGGCTGTATGATACCTAAGGTTCTTGGTAAACAATGACCACCCACCACCAAGAGCAAAAAGGGAAAATAATATTACGATTGCAAAAGTATTTACTATTTATTGTTGTTGTTCAGTTGCTAAGTCATGTCCAATTCTTTGCAACCCCATGGACTGCAGCACGCTAGCCTTCCCTGTCCTTTACCATCCCCTGGAGTTTGCTCAAACTTATGTCCATTGAGTCAGTTATGCTATCTAACCATCTCATCCTTTGCTGCCCGCTTCTCCTTTTGCCTTCAATCCTTTCCAGCATCAGGGTCTTTTCTAATGAGTTGGCTCTTCCCATCAGGTGGTCAGATTATTGGAGCCTCAGCAACAGTTCTTCACTGAATATTCAGGGTTAATTTCCTTTAGGATTGACTGGTTTTCATTTCCTTGCAGTCCAGGGAACTCTCAAAAGTCTTCTTCAATAGCACAGTTCAAAAACATCAGTTCCTACGCACTAAGCCTTCTTTATGGTCCCACTCTCACATCCCAAGCACTAAATATGCATGCTATGGCTACTTTTAAATGGACTTACCACGTTTTCAACTGAACAATAAGATTAAAAATAATTTCCTTGGTTGGTATCTATACATTCCATTAATAGATTTCATAAAATAAAAATGTTTATATTAGACACTTGCTTATTTTGACTTTGAGCATTAATTTAGCAACCTGCAACTCCTAAGGCATAAGGGATAGTTAAGTTCCTAACTATAGGAAGAAAGGTTTAGATACACAGAGATATCTAGATTTCTATCTATATTTATATTATATACAATCAATGTTTTGTCACCATTCCAGGATTTGTTACAATGTCACCCCTTCTTTCCAAAAGAGTGGTACTGTGCTTTTTTTTAAAGAGAGATCTGACCTTCTATTTTGTAAAGTTTAGGGGGAAGTAGGGTTGCTCATGGAGAAGGCAATGACACCCCACTCCAGTACTCTTGCCTGGAAAATCCCATGGACGGAGGAGCCTGGTAGGCTGCAGTCCATGGGGTCGCACAGAGTCGGACACAACCAAGCGACTTAGCAGCAGCAGCAGCAGGGTTGCTCATTCAGTTTCATAGTAACTTTAGAACCAAATTACAAATGTCAGTGTTGGGACAAGGACATGTTTGTTGCTACAAATTTGGCTAGTGAAATACCTGTTTTCATTTATCAATTTAATAAGCATCTTAAAGATCAATGTACGCCACACTGGAGATTAATGTAACCCACACTGGAGATCAATGTACCCCACACTGGTGATCCTGAAATCCTCTGTCTTAATTGGCCACACTTACAAGGGTGAGGGGAACTCACAAGACCAGCAACAAGCCACCAAGGGCCAGACAGGGGTCTAAACCTCGAGGTTCCATTTTCAATGACTGCTACTGCTAAGTCGCTTCAGTCGTGTCTGACTCTGTGCGACCACCATAGATGGCAGCCCACCAGGCTCCCCCATCCCTGGGATTCTCCAGGCAAGAACACTGGAGTGGGTTGCCATTTCCTCCTCCAATGCATGAAAATGAAAGTTAAAGTGAAATCGCTCAGTCGAGTCCGACTCTTAGTGACCCCATGGACTGCAGCCTACCAGGGTCCTCCATCCATGGGATTTTCCAGGCAAGAGTACTGGAGTGGGGTGCCATTGCCTTCTCCGCCATTTTCAATGAACCTGACCTTAAAAACACAACTCAAAATACAGAAGAATGATACACAGTGATCATCAACCAGGTGTCATTTGTAAAAACACTGAGAATGATCACGTTGATTTTGATTGACCGAATCCCACCTGCGCAGGGGCCTTGCAGAGAAAGCAGGAGATGGACATGGACAGACGGGCTCACCTGGGGCCACAGCCCAGGAGGTGGCGGGGCCAGGCGGTCGCACAGACAAGAATGACTGCGTGAAGGTGGGTGTCATCCACGAGCTCCTCCCCTAAGCCAGCCCTGCCAGGGCCAGGAGGGAAAGCCCAGCCCACATCCTCTCCCCGGGAGGAGCTGCACATCCACCGGCCTGCCTCCGGGGTGCGAGGTGCTGGTTTCCCTCTCCCTGACCCCACGCGGATGGGACTCAGTCGCGCTCGGTGATCCTGCAGTTGCAGCACACGGACGCCAGGGGGAGCAAGAGAGCGCGCGGCAAATGCAGACCCGGAAACTGCCGCGGAGACGCGCCCCGGAGGAAGAGCCCGGAAAGGCCCACAGGCTAGATGCGCTAATGGAGGACTCCTTTCCCTAAGTCGTGGGGAGGAAAGCATCTCAACAAACTGGGGCAGGACCAGCAGTCTGGGATCCAGGCCAAACAGTCTAAGGCCCCCAGCCAAGAACGGCTTTTAGACTTCTGAAGGGCTGTAAAATATGCAAGAGGCTGTACTCAGCTCTCAAAGCCTGAAACATTTAATATCTGGTCTTTATTTATTTTTTAAATTTGTGGACTATATATTAGAGTAACGGAGAAGGAAAATGCGACCCACTCCAGTATTCTTGACCAGAAAATCCCTTGGATGGAGAAGCCTGGTGGGCTACAGTCCATGTGGTCGCAGAGTTGGACATGACTGAGCACACACGCACTTTAGAGTAGGCTTTATTAGCACACAAACTTTCAGAGGCCGAAATACTATGTATAATGTCTTATTTTTTTTTTTAATTTATAATATTTTTTAATTGGAGGATAATTGTTTTACAATAGTGTACTGGCTTCTGCCATACAAGGTGAATCAGCCATAAGTATAATTAATATGTGGCCCCTCCCTCTTGAACCTCCCCTCTACTCCCTAACCCCATCCTACCCCTCTAGATGGTCACAGAGATCTGTGTTGAGCTCCCTGTGTTATATAGCAACTTCCCACTAGCTAGCTATTTTACAGAAACAGTGTCAGACTTTATTTTTCTAGGCTCCAAAATCACTGCAGATGGTGACTGCAGCCATGAAATTAAAAGATGCTTACTCCTTGGAAGGAAAGTTATGACCGACCTAGACAGCATATTGAAAAGCAGAGACATTACTTTGTCAACAAAGGTCCAGCTAGCCAAGGCTATGGTTTTTCCAGTGGTCATGTATGGATGTGAGAGTTGGACTGTGAAGAAGGCTGAGCGCCAAAGAATTGATGCTTTTGAACTGTGGTGTTGGAGAAGACTCTTGAGAGTCCCTTGGACTGCAAGGAGATCCAACCAGTCCATTCTGAAGGAGATCAGCCCTGGGATTTCTTTAGAAGGAATCATGCTAAAGCTGAAACTCCAGTACTTTGGCCACCTCATGGGAAGAGTTGACTCATTGGAAAAGACTCTGATGCTGGGAGGGATTGGGGGCAGGAGGAGAAGGGGACGACAGAGGATGAGATGGCTGGATGGCATCACTGACTCAATGGACATGTGTCTGAGTGAACTCCAGGAGTTGGTGATGGACAGGGAGGCCTGGCGTGCTGCGATTCATGGGGTCACAGAGAGTCGGACACGACTGAGTGACTGAACTGAACTGAACTGAACGTAAATGTATCAATGCTACTCTCTCAATTCATTTGACCTTCTCCTTCCTCTGCTGCGTCCAAAGTCTGTTCTCTGTCTATGTCTCTATTCCTGCCCTGCAAATTGTACATTTTTCTAAATTCCAGATATATGTCCTAATACGTGATATTTGTTCTTCTCTTTCTGACTTACTTCACTCTGTATAACAGGCTCCAGGTTCATCCATCTCACTAGAATTGACTCAAGTGTGCTTCTTTTTATGGCTGAGAAATATTTCATTTTATATATGTACCACAACTTCTTTATCTTTTCATCTGTTGATGGACATCTAGGTTGCATCCATGTCCTGGCTATAGTAAATAGTGCTGCAATGAACATTGGGGTACATGTATCTTTTTCAATTATGGTTTCCTCATGGTATATGCCCAGTAGTGGGATTGCTGAGGTAAGGTAGTCTTCAAACCACAAAGATTATTTCAATGTGTTAAACTGTTTTATTTCTAAACATTAATGGTCAACATCAATGGTTAAAAATACATTATTTAGTTAATAATTGGATAGTGTACAAGTAAATGATTTCCCAACCTATAAAAAACACGCTAATAGGTAGATCAGTATGTAAGGACATGGGGGAAAAAGTCATAATATATTACTAACTGCAAAAATCAAGTCAAAAGCATTACACCATTATAGGATTCATGTTATTAAAATGTTAAGTCTGTAATATATGATAACAAGAGTTGTAGAAATCTGGATAAATAAACTTCAGACTCTCGACACAATATTCACCCCCAGAGGTTGGAAGATGAAGGAAGAGGGATTTCACTTTTTACTTCATAATGTCTTTATGCTTCTTTTCTTTCCCCTACGAGTATAAGCCATTTGTGTGTGTGTGTGTGTGTGTGTACCACTTTTGAAATTTTCAGGGGACACGTGTTTCATCCCTGGTCAGGAACTAAGATCCTGCATGCTGCTTGCTGTGCCAAAAAATAATAAATAAGTAATAATAATAAATATAAACAAAATTGAAAAAAATTCAGGAGAAATTGAATTTACACAAAGAAATGAAGAATGCTGGAATGGTGAAAATGCAGATAAATATAAAGTTTAATTTTAATTGCCCTAAATGTTAGTTGACTGTACAAAGAAAAGGCAGCAGCTGTTATGTGCTGAGACAGGATATGTAAAAGGAAAACCTGTGACAACAGCAGAAAAGCGGAAAGGTGCTAGGAGTGTGCTGCTATAAGGTTCTTACCCAACACATGAAGGTAGACCATGACTATTTAGAAAAAACTTCATAAACCCTATGGTAATCGCCAAAAAAATATTTCTAAGAGGTATAAATGAACAATCATGGAGATAAATGAAATGATAAGAAATGCTCCATCTATAAGCCAGCTGAAAAGTAGGGTGGGGAAGAACACAAAACAAACAGAACAAATGGAAAAGAACAAGCAAGACAGTTGATTTTAATCCAACCCTATCGATAATTACACTAAATGTAATGGACCAAAACATGCTAATTAAAAGGGTCTGTCAGAGGGGACAGAAGTTCAATACCCAACTATATGCCTGGTTTGAACTGAGAAATGAATCCACAATTATAGATGTCAATACTTTTCTCTCATTGATGGAGAGAAGTAACAGAAAATCCGTTAGGATGGAAAAGACCTGGATAATACTATCCAGCAACTTTACCCATATTTACATATTACAGTTCACTCCGAAATATATTTCTCTCAACTGCATATGGAATATTCACCAAAATAGACTATATTCTGAGTTATAAAACATGCCTCAACAAAATAAAAGAATTGAAATAACGTCAAGTATGTTTTGAGACTAGAACAGATTTAAACTCAAAATCAATAACAAAGATATATGGAAAACCCTCCCAATTTAAATAAATCAAACAACCCACTTTTAACTATATTACTATGTGCTAGCAAT
Organism: Bubalus bubalis; assembly: GCF_019923935.1. Classification (NCBI taxonomy): domain Eukaryota; kingdom Metazoa; phylum Chordata; class Mammalia; order Artiodactyla; family Bovidae; genus Bubalus; species Bubalus bubalis. The sequence continues at coordinate 53,777,270 of NC_059169.1, forward strand.
GAACAAGCAGAAGCTGAAATTTGTGAAGGTACTATTTACGGTAGCATCTAAATCAGGACACGTTTATGTGTAAATCTAACAAAGCACGTGCAGTCCTGGTGAGTCCACATTGTACCACATTACAGAAAAGGCAAAGCTGCAGGCACAAAACCAGACCAGCGGCTTCGGGCCTGGGCCAGACCGCAAAGTGGGAGGAGGGGACTTTGTGGGGTGGCAGAAATGCTCTGAAGCTGGGGAGGGCGGTGACATGACCACATGCATTTGTTGGAACACACAGATCTGAACACTAAAACTGCCGGCTTTTATTATATGTGAATAATAATCCCATTTTACAAATTAATACACACACGGAACAGGAAAAATGAAATTCAGGATTCAACGTGCACTCCTGGGCACACTCAGTGCTGCCGTCCCCCCTCTCCCCCTACTCCCACCAAAAGGAAGATCACTCTGAGTCTCAGTGGAAGAAAACCAAAAAAGGCTGACCTTGCAAATGTATAAATTTTAAACCATAGTATTTGTTACGAACACTGCTTCCTGTAATTACTAACAATCTCAAAGTCCTTACCAAAATGACTAAGCATTTTCCCAGTTTTAGAGGTAAAGGTTCAGATGCAAATTCTCACATTGACATAGAAAAACACATCTGAGTTGTCTGTGCTGATTATAAGGAAAGTCCATTTAGAGCTCACAATTCCATGACCAAAATTCCCATGGCTCCTACCAGCTAACTACCTGGATCTTAGGTAAAAAGTTGCAGAGATGAGATAAGGCCTCTGTGTCATAGCTAATGACTCTTAATGCTCTGCAACAGTCAATGCTTTAGAAACTTTTCAGAATACACTTATTTCTCTAGCATGCTAGATTTTCTTGCCAGGCCAGATTTGATTTCAAAATTGCACTAAGTGCTAGAAATTCAGGTTCCATTCTCACTCCCTCCCACATTTCAGCAGAGGAAACCTTCTGACCCAGGCGCCCGCCCACTGGGACTTGGATGGAAGACAAATCGACCACTCACATTTCTAGGGCGGTGATTCCCGGGGCTCAGTAACTTGCACTACTGGAAGCTTTGTGATTAAAGAAGTGTTTGTGTTAATTCACATGCTCTCCTCCTGCCTTTGGGCAATTCCCTAAAGTAACGATCGTTTTCTTTTTATAAACAAAAAAAGTCTCCAAAAAGCCTAGGTGAATTTTTCTACGATGAGAATTTGTCCTTAAACGGGAAAGAGGCAGCCATACAGAGTCGCTCAGAGGAGGCAGCTAGCAGGAGGTCTCTGAACACTAAGACTGGAGGTGCTGTGAGGCCCCTGGAGAGCAACTGCAGCCCTGAGCCTTGATTCTTTAGGTTCAAGGTCTTTTTTTTTTTTTTTCCCATGTGGCATTTGTGATCTTAGTTCCCAGACCAGGGATCAAACCTGGGCTCCAGGCCATGGGAGCACTGAGTCCCAACCACTGGACCACCAGGGAAGACCCAGAATCTTTTTTTTTTTTTTTTTTTTTAATGGGATCAGGAGAGAAAGAAATTTAACACAGACATGTTAATTATTCCTGGGGCATGACTTTGCAAGAGCTGCATGTGTGCATGCCCAATTGCTTAGTCATGTCCCACTCTTTTCGACTCCATCCAGGCTCCTCTGTCCACGGAATTCTCCAGGCAAGAATACTGGAGTGGGTTGCCATTTCCTCCTTCAGGGGATCATCCTGACCCAGGGATTCAAACCCACGTCTGCTGCATTGGCAGGTGGATTCTTTACCACTAAGCCACAGGGCTTCCCTTGCAATGGCTAGTGCTGGAAATTTTATAATAAGCCTCATAAAGACTGCTTTTGGAGAAGGAAATAGCAACCCACTCGGGTGTTCTTGCCTGGAGAATTCCATGGATGGAAGAGCCTGGTGGGCTGCAGTCCTTGGAGTCAACGAGAGTTGGACACGACTGAGAGACTAACACAAACACACACAAAGATCGCTTTAGAAAAATAACACTGCCAGTTACTGCGTGGATCATACCATATCACTTCAGGGAAGAAAAGAAACAACAGAAGGCTTGACAATTAGTACTTGAGGCTGGAGATGAAACTTTCCAGCCATCATCACAAACAGATTACAAAGTACAGCAAACATCTCAGAGGAAAAAGCAAAGGGCACTGGAAACTGTTCAGAAAAGAAGCCAAGTCACTCTAGTGGAGACAGACCCAAGTGGACACCACTGTTCTGGGAAACATGTGGTGACACGTCACATGCTCACCTGTCAGGTCACATCATACACGTCATTGTAAGCATTCACTTCCATCATGTAAATATCATGTATCAAATTGATCCCCAAAGGGGTTTCCTACTGTTCTCATTGGAAGCAATGGAGCCTGGCCTGGAATAAGGGTCACGTATGGATGTGAGAGTTGGACTGTGAAGAAGGCTGAGTGCCGAAGAATTGATGCTTTTGAACTGTGGTGTTGGAGAAGACACTTGAGAGTCCCTTGGACTGCAAGGAGATCCAACCAGTCCATTCTGAAGGAGATCAGCCCCGGGATTTCTTTAGAAGGAATCATGCTAAAGCTGAAACTCCAGTACTTTGGCCACCTCATGGGAAGAGTTGACTCATTGGAAAAGACTCTGATGCTGGGAGGGATTGGGGGCAGGAGGAGAAGGGGACGACAGAGGATGAGATGGCTGGATGGCATCACTGACTCGATGGACGTGAGTCTGAGTGAACTCTGGGAGTTGGTGATGGACAGGGAGGCCTGGCGCGCTGCGATTCATAGGGTTGCAAAGAGTCGGACATGACTGAGCAACTGAACTGAACTGAACTGAGGTGACCACAACCACCGAGAACAGGAATGGAGGCCTCAGCGGGCCAGGACGAGGGGCTCAGAGCTCAGGGCCAGGTTGGCGTCCACCCCTGGACCCTTCACTGCGCGGGACACAGGATGCGGTAGAAAGAGTGGGAAAAGAGGAAGAATTCTACCGTGTGGACTGAAGGAGCGTCGGGCCTGAGGCCTCTGCACCAGGAGCCCCGCTCAGGCCTGGCTTTGCTCCCAGTTCTCAGCTCAACCAGCGTCACAGACCAGACGAGACACCAGCAGTGGCGGGGCACGGGGTGAGGAGGGGCAGGGAGCAAGGCCCTGTCAACCCCGGGCAGCTTAAGTGTCATGTTTTGGAAGCCGGGAGACACCGGGTCTTCATGGGGCGGTAGCTGCGTTCAGGCCCTGGCAGGCTGGAGCCTGTGTGGGCACCGAGCTGCTGCCAGTCCACTGGGCCTGGAGTGTCCTCAGCGGTGGGGACGGCCTGATTCTCTGAGTGAAGTCGTTGGAAAAAGTAAATGCAAATGTTGCAAGACACTAAAGGGTTTCTCTTAGGCGATCTCTTATATCTCAGAACAAACAACAACATAGTCTCTCATCCAGTTAGATAAAAATAGGCAAGTGTTAGCTGTCCAGAAGACCTTCTTTTTGCTCAACATTCTAATCCCCCAAGAGAGAACTCCATCCTGGGGAAGGGGTAGTGGAGGAAGGGGGTAGGAGGGGGTTGGCGAGACAGTGTTTCCGGTCACGTGAACGCCATCTGTACCTGCGGGCTCACGATCCCCACGCCTTCCCCTGCCTTTGACCCAAGGACCCCGGGGACAGGCCCTGCCAGCCGGGTGGGCCTCAGCGGGCCAGGATGTGTCCCCACTCACCTGCACGTGCAGGGCGCCCTCTACTGCCTCCCGCAGGTCAGAGCAGCCACTGATGAGTGACAGCTGCTCCTCGGCGCCCAGCTCGCCTTTCAGGTACCCCGACAGCTCCAGCATCTTCATCTCCTTCCTGGAAAGCAATGGAGAGTGAGCCATGAGCATTCAAAACAACTCAAAGTCAGAGGTCTGCTTCACCCATCAGCAGGAAATGTGAAGCAGAGCACGGTGCAGCCCTAAGCAGCGAAAGAGCAGAGGAGAAACCAAGTGCGGTGAGAACGTGGAGCAATGAACCCCAGCACCACTGGCCATAACAGACTTAACAGCTGTAGCCAGTGTGGCCAACATCAGATGCTTTTTCAGAAGATTAAAAACAAGACTATCGTGAGCCAGCGATCCCACTTCTGGGCCTACATGTGAAGGTAAAAGTGGAGACTCAGATATTTGTACCCCCATTTCCACAGCAGCATTGTTCACAGTGGTCAAAAGATGGGACAACTCCATGTCCACAGACAGATGAATGGATACACAATGGAATGCTGTTGTTCAGTCACTCAGTCATGTCTGACTCTTTGTGACCCCATGGACATCAGCACGCCAGGCTTCCCTGTCCTTCACCATCTCCTGGAATTTGCTCAAACTTATGCCCAACATCTTATCCTCTGTTGCCCACTTCTCCTCCTGTCTTCAATCTTTCCCAGCATCAGAGTCTTTTCCAATGAGTCAGTTCTTCGCATCAGGTGGCCAGAGTATTGGAGCTTCAGCTTCAGCATCAGTCCTTCCAGTGAATATTCAGTGTTGATTTCTTTAGGATTGACTGGTTTGATCTCCTTGCAGTCCAAGAGATTCTCAAGAGTCTTCTCCAACACCACTGTTCAAAAGCATCAATTCTTTGGTTCTCACTTTTCTTTATGGTCCAACTCCCACATCTGTATGTGACTACTGAAAAAGCATAGCTTTGACTACACAGACTTTTGTCGCAGTGACAATGTAATGCTGCTGCTGCTACTGTAATGTTACTCAGCCTTAAAAGGGAAGGGAATTCTGACACCTGCTACTCCACAGATGAACCTTAAGGACATGATGCTGACTGAAATAAGCCATCACAAAGGGACAGATTCCATGTGATTCCACTTATATGAGGGACCTGTAGTGACAGAATCCACAGAGACAGAGAGAATGGGGGTTGTGGGAGGGGAGTCGTTCTTCAATGGGGACAGTGTTTCAGTTTTTCAAGAGGACAAGAGTTGTGTGGATGGATGGTTGTACAATACTATGAATGTACTTAATACTGCCAAAATGGACACAACAGTTATTAAGATAGGGGACTTCTCAGTGCTTAAGACCGAGCTTAACCACTGCCAGGGGTACAGGTGATGGCAACCCACTCCAGTGTTCTTGCCTGGAGGATCCCAGGGACAGGGGAGCTTGGTGGGCTGCCGTCTATGGGGTCGCACAGAGTCGGACACAACTTAAGTGACTTAGCAGCAGCAGCAGGGAACTAAGATTCCAATACCTCGAGGCACAGCCTCCTCCCCCTGCCCCCCAACAATGCCTGTGGGACATAGAAGCAGAAAGCAGGGCTTCTTGGGCCTCAGTTCAGTGCCTCTGGGGAGAGGGCTGAGAGCAGGTGCCTGGAGATATGGACCAGGCAGGGTGAAGACTCCTGAGCTGGGCCCACATTCCCATCTCGGCCTGGCAGACGGTGCAGTGTGTCCTGCCTATAACTCAGGACATGTTAAATACACAGACGAGCAAACACACACAGGCTCCAGAACATTGTCTGGATTCCTGTGCCAGTGACTCAGTTACTCTTACATAGTTTTAGGCTGCAGGTTTATCATTAAGCTGTTGGAGTTCTTGACAGCAAGCTGGGTTTGCGCTCAGGGGCGGAGGGTGTCAGCCAAGGTTGGGGAGGCCCTGGGATGGGGCGACGGCTCAAGCATGGCTGGTGACCTGAGGGTCTGGGTCTCAGGTCACTGGGCTGGGGGCTATAAGAAAGGCCAGGCTGTGGCATAGCTGAGTGTGGGAACACTGACTGGGAGGGACAGGCCTGGGTCAAGGGTCTGCAGGTCACCCCTGAGCCCAGGCACCCGTGGGGTCCCTGCTCGGCATTCCTGGGACGCCAGGGCCCACTTGGGTCAGCCGGCTCCTTTGTCCTGTTTCTTCCTTAAAGCTGTGCATTTCAAACTTTTTGTTTTAGCCACAAATAGAGGAAGGGAAACTCTTTTGCTATTGTTACTGTGAGGAAAAAAAAAAAAAAAAACACTAGAAAGATGCGCTGAAATACAGATTTCTTATTATCTTCAACCAAAAACAGCTTCATGGCAAAGAGGAGTCCAGGATCCCTTAGGCGGGTGTGGCCTCTCCTGATACCAGATAGCTGGGTGAAGAAGCCATCACAAGCCATCACAAGCCATCACACCAAGGAGGACTTGGGGTTAAATTTCTTTTTTTAAGGAGAGACAAACTCTAAGGTTTTTGTCATATACAATACCCAGTTGTGGGTGTGACTGGTGATAGAAGCAAGGTCCGATGCTGTAAAGAGCAATATTGCATAGGAACCTGGAATGTTAGGTCCATGAATCAAGGCAAATTGGAAGTGGTCAAACAGGAGATGGCAAGAGTGAACGTCGACATCCTAGGAATCAGCAAACTAAAATGGACTGGAATGGGTGAATTTAACTCAGATGACCATTATATCTACTACTGCGGGCAGGAATCCCTTAGAAGAAATGGAGTAGCCATCATGGTCAACAAAAGAGTCTGAAATGCAGTACTTGGATGCAATCTCAAAAACGACAGAATGATCTCTGTTAGTTTCCAAGGCAAACCATTCAATATCACAGTAATCCAAGTCTATGCCCCAACCAGTAATGCTGAAGAAGCTGAAGTTGAACGGTTCTATGAAGACCTACAAGACCTTTTAGAACTAACACCCAAAAAAGATGTCCTTTTCATTATAGGGGACTGGAATGCAAAAGTAGGAAGTCAAGAAACACCTAGGGTAACAGACAAATTTGGCCTTGGAATACGGAATGAAGCAGGGCAAAGACTAATACAGTTTTGCCAAGAGAACACACTGGTCATAGCAAACACCCTCTTTCAACCACACAAGAGAAGACTCTACACATGGACATCACAAGATGGTCAACACTGAAATCAGATTGATTATATTCTTTGCACCCAAAGATGGAGAAGCTCTACACAGTCAACAAAAACAAGACCGGGAGCTGACTGTGGTTCAGACCATGAACTCCTTATTGCCAAATTCAGACTTAAATTGAAGAAAGTAGGGAAAACCACTAGACCATTCAGGTATGACCTAAATCAAATTCCTTATGATTATACAGTGGAAGTGTGAAATAGATTTAAGGGCCTAGATCTGATAGATAGAGTGCCTGATGAACTATGGAATGAGGTTCGTGACATTGTACAGGAGACAGGGAGCAAGACCATCCCCATGGAAAAGAAATGCGAAAAGCAAAATGAAAAAAAAAAAAATTAAAAAAAAAAAGGCAAAATGGCTGTCTGGGAAGGCCTTACAAATAGCTGTGAAAAGAAAAGCAAAAAGCAAAGGATAAAAGGAAAGATATAAGCATCTGAATGCAGAGTTCCAAAGAATAGCAAGAAAAGATAAGAAAGCTTTCCTCAGTGATCAATGCAAAGAAATAGAGGAAAACAACAGAATGGGAAAGACTAGAGATCTCTTCAAGAAAATTAGAGATACCAAGGGAACATTTCATGCAAAGATGGGCTCGATAAAGGACAGAAATGGTATGGACCTAAGAGAAGCAGAAGATATTAAGAAGAGGTGGCAAGAATACACAGAACTGTACAAAAAGGATCTTCACGACCCAGATAATCACGATGGTGTGATCACTGACCTAGAGCCAGACACCCTGGAATGTGAAGTCAAGTGGGCCTTAGAAAGCATCACTACGAACAAAGCTAGTGGAGGTGATGGAATTCCAGTTGAGCTATTTCAAATCCTGAAAGATGATGCTGTGAAAGTGCTGCACTCAATATGCCAGCAAATCCGGAAAACTCAGCAGTGGCCACAGGACTGGAAAAGGTCAGTTTTCATTCCAATGCCAAAGAATGCTCAAACTACTGCACAACTGCACTCATCTCACACGCTAGTAAAGTAATGCTCAAAATTCTCCAAGCCAGGCTTCAGCAATACGTGAACCATGAACTTCCAGATGTTCAAGCTGGTTTTAGAAAAGGGAGAGGAACCAGAGATCACATTGCCAACATCCGCTGGATCATGGAAAAAGGAAGAGAGTTCCATAAAAACATCTAGTTCTGCTTTATTGACTATGCCAAAGCCTTTGACTGTGTGGATCATAATAAACTGTGGAAAATTCTGAAAGAGATGGGAATACCAGATCACCTGACCTGCCTCTTGAGAAACCTGTATGCAGGTCAGGAAGCAACAGTTAGAACTGGACATGGAACAACAGACTGGTTCCAAATAGGAAAGGAGTATGTCAAGGCTGTATATTGTCACCCTGCTTATTTAACTTCTATGCAGAGTACATCATGAGAAACGCTGGGCTGGATGAAGCACAATCTGGAATCAAGATAGGCGGGAGAAAGATCAATAACCTCAGATATGCAGATGATACAACCCTTATGGCAGAAAGTGAAAAGGAACTAAAAAGCCTCTTGATGAAAGTGAAAGTGGAGAGTGTAAAAGTTGGCTTAAAGCTCAACATTCAGAAAACTAAGGTCATGGCATCTGGTGTCATCACTTCATGGGAAATAGATGGGGAAACAGTGGAAATAGTGTCAGACTTTATTTTTTGGGGTTCCAAAATCACTGCAGATGGTGACTGCAGCCATGAAATTAAAAGACGCTTATTCCTTGGAAGGAAAGTTATGACCAACCTAGATAGCATATTCAAAAGCAGAGACATTACTTTGCCAACAAAGGTTCATCTAGTCAAGGCTATGGTTTTTCCAGTAGTCATGTATGGATGTGAGAGTTGGACTGTGAAGAAAGCTGAGCGCCGAAGAATTGATGCTTTTGATCTGTGTGTTGGAGAAGACTCTTGAGAGTCCCTTGGACTGCAAGGCGATTCAACCAGTCCATTCTGAAGGAGATCAGTCCTGGGTATTCTTTGGAAGGACTGATGCTGAAACTCCAATACTTTGGCCACCTCATGCGAAGAGTTGACTCATTGGAAAAGACTCTGATGTTGGGAGGAATTGGGGGCAGGAGGAGAAGGGGACGACAGAGGATGAGATGGCTGGATGGCATCACCGACTCGATGGACATGAGTTTGAGTGAACTCCGGGAGTTGGTGATGGACAGAGAGGCCTGGTGTGCTGCAATTCATGGGGTTGCAAAGAGTCGGACACGACTGAGCGACTGAACTGAACTGAAATGATTTGGATATTAGCCAAAAAAAACACAAAACACTAGTTCCACTAGTTCCAATATTTTACACTGAGTATTCTAGAACTTCTGCATCAAGCTTTGCAGGGAACAAACATAAATACCTGGGAAAGGTGAGATGCTCAGCCAGCTTCTGGGCCTCATAGGCTACCACCTCGTCAGGTGACTGCAGTGCACCAGTTTCACCTCTAGAGGGCAGTGGAGCACCGCCCAGGACGCAAAAGATCAGTTCAGTTCAGTTGAGTCGCTCAGTGGTGTTGGACTCTGCGACCCCATGAATCACAGCACGCCAGGCCTTCCTGTCCATCACCAACTCCTGGAGTTCACCCAAACTCATGTCCATCGAGTTGGTGATGCCATCCAGCCATCTCATCCTCTATCGTCCCCTTCTCCTCCTGCCCCCAATCCCTCCCAGCATCAGGGGCTTTTCCAATGAGTCAACTCTTCTCATGAGGTGGCCAAAGTACTGGAGTTTCAGCTTCAGCATCAGTCCTTCCAAAGAATACCCAGGACTGATCTCCTTTAGGATGGACTGGTTGGATCTCCTTGCAGTCCAAGGGACTCTCCTGGGTCTTCTCCAACACCAGAGTTCAAAAGCATCAATTCTTTGGCGCTCAGCTTTCTTCTCATTCCAACTCTCACATCCATACACTGTGGAACACTGTGTGGACACTTTTTTCATTCATTCATCTCATTTTTACCATTTTTTAATGTCTTTGAAGTGGGGGGGGGGGGAAGAGGCAGAATATCAAGTTTTTATTAAAAACAGGAGCTCCAGACCTGCTTTTTCATACTGTTCATGGGGTTCTCAAGGCAAGAATACTGAAGTGGTTTGCCATTCCCTTCTCCAGAGGACCACATTTTGTCAGAACTCTCCATTATGACCCATCTATCTTGGGTGGCCTACACGGCATGGCTCATAGTTTCATCCAGTTAGACAAAGCTGTGGTTCATGTGATCAGTTTGGCCAGTAAGCTGAAGCTCCAATACTTTAGTCACCTGATGAGAAGAACTGACTCATTGGAAAAAACCCTGATGCTGGGAAAGATTGAAAGCAGGAGAAGGGGCCGACAGAGGATGAGATGGTTGGATGGCATCACCAACTCGATGGACATGAGTCTGAAAAAGCTTCGGGAGATGGTGATGGACTGGGAGGCCTGGCGTGCTGCAGTCCATGGGGTCGCAGAGAAGACTTCTGCTTGACAGCACAGGGCCCGGTCCCCAGTCTGCCAACGGCTGCACCCCCCAACACACCACTTACTCACACGGGTGACCGGCCCGTGCCTCGGACACCTCAACCTGAAAACCTCCCCAGAGGCAGACAAAGGCCAGTGCGCTGCAGGCAGACCATCCCTCCATCTGTGCCACCGGAGACCTGGGGATCTGCGTGCCCAGACCCACTGCCCGAGGGAAACCTCACAGGGAGAAGCGACCAGAAATCACATTCCTGTGTCCACACCCTACTTAATCCTGTGTGAGCCTTCACAGCCCTCCCACCCAGGGAACACATGTGTCCACATGCCTGGAGCCCACAGGACGGGGACGTCGGGGTGACTCCCTGAACCCAAGAGCAGTCACTCCTCACCCTACCAGCCAGAGACAGTCAAAGTACTCTGGCTTCTCCCCGGTTTTAAGTATATAATTAGCATACGTGAGAGTCGGACCATAAAGAAGGCTGAGCACTGAAGAACTGATGCAGCAAGATCCAACCAGTCAATCCTAAAGGAAATCAATCCCTGAATATTCACTGGAAGGACTGAGGCTGAAGCTGAAGCTCCAGTACTTTGGCCACCTGATACAAAGAACTGATTCATTGGAAAAGACCCTGATCCTGGGAAAGATTGAAGGCAGGAGGAGAAGGGGGCAACAGAGGATGAGATGGTTGGATGGCATCACCTACTCAATGGGCATGAGTTTGAGCAAATTCTAGGAAATGGTGAAGGACAGGGTAGCCTGGCATGCTGTAGTCCATGGGATCGAAAAGAGTCGGACCTGACTTAGTGACTGAACAACAATAACAACTTTCACAAATCAGAGAAGGGGAAACCATTCCTGTTTGGGAAGAGTCAATAAGTGACGTGAAGCAATCATTTGGACTGTCCTAGTGACAGCCAAGGGACAGCATGACCTGTGAACACACAGATATGTGAGGTTCAACGACCCACGGAACCCACGGCCCCTTGGAGTTAGCTTCTGGCAACAGCACTCAGGTCACTTGGGAACTTCTCAGCCCAGGGAGGTCCAGTCACCCGCTGCCCTGCACCGTCCTGGTTACATCCCTGCAGACAGGCTCCTGCCCGCTAACTTATTTCTTCTTTACTGGCCTTCACACAGCTGAAAAAAATCTCTCGGTCATGGTTTCCCTGGTGACTCAGTGATAAAGAATCTGCCTGCCAATGAAGGAGACTTGGGTTGGATCCCTGGTGCAGGAAGATCTCACATGCTATGGGACAACTAAGCCCGTGCACCACAACTACTGAGCCTGTGCTCTTGAGCCTGGGAACCACCACTACTGAGCCCGTGCACCTAGAGTGCCCGAAACAAGAGAAGCCGCCATGGTGAGAAGCCCGCACACCGCAACTAGAGAGCAGCCTCCACTCACCACAACTAGGGAAAAGCCTGTGGTGCAACGAAGACCCAGCACGGCAAAAAATAAAAGTTAATTAATTAAATTAAAAAAAATTTCTCCATGAATGTCTTGTGCATGATTCTTATGGTTACACCCAGATTGCATACATTTTTCAGTGACTGTAGCAAGACTTGGATGGGAGCCATGGGAGGCCATTCTGTGATCTATTAACCTCAGTTATTCTAACCAAAGCTACATGGACAACTAAAAGGCAGCTTCAAACCAGACCAGTCCAGAGGAATCCAGATCAAATCCAGGTTCAAGCTGTTGAAGCAAATGCACAGATCTGGGTGGCGAGTTAACCGAGTCAGAGACCCAGCTGTCGGGATAGGAAGTTCAGCTACCGAAGCAACAGAGCCCAGGGCAGCCACCCAGTTTTCAGAGACCACTTCTGCTGGTCTACTAAATCCATGTCCATGTGGAAAAGCAGATCCATTTTCAGTGACTCAAGTTCAGAATGACCATCTCCACATGACAGAGATGGCAGTTGAGACACGAGCAGAGTTCACCCAAAGATGGCGATTTCAGCCAGGGCTCCAGGCAGACGGGCAGCTGGCCCTCCGCCCCCACGTGGGGCTGTCACTCAGATGTCACCATGACTCAGGCTGGGGTCCTGGTCCCGAGAGGTGAGCCTGGCGTGTCACCACATGGAAATGAAACTGAACACAAGTCATGAGAAACAAAACACTCCCAATCTGAGTCCACATTTCAACTTTGTTTATTTGACCTGTGTTTTTCTTCTTGAAATACAACCACCCTCTCAAATTCTTGAGCCCTAACACAGGCCAAGCATTGAGCATTTGCCCGAGAACAAAAGCCAACCAGCGAAGCATCTGCTAATAGGCTTTTCCAAGGTCAAGTTCCCTTTCTGTTATGAGTTTGAATACTTGAGGTTTTAAGAGACTCGTTTTCCCACTCTGTTAGAAAAAGATTAGGTGGACAGCAAAGAGACTCCGCCACACATATACATGTGTCCATTCGCCTCAAACACCAGTCAATTCAATCTAGTCAGGAAGATACACTGTTTATGCTGCTGCTGCTTCTTCTTTTTAAAAATATTTATTTATTTGGCTGTGCTGGGTCTTAGTTATGGCATTTAAGACCACATCTTAGTTGTGGCATCTAAGATCTTTTAGTTCCCTAATTAAAAAAAAAAAAAAGGATGTAGGTGGCCTTACACAAGTCATAAGACCTAAAATTGAGTGTACCTCCCCCCTATAAGGAGGGTGAGGAGATACGACTCACAGTTGATCCTCCTGGCGGCTTCGCCAGCAAAAACTTGAGCAGAGGTGTCATGAGATACCCTGAAATCCAGCTTCCTGCCAGAGAAGCACAACCAGTTCTGCACATTAAAATGCAGTCAGCTTACACGTGGTTGGGGGAGAGGGCTGGGTCTAGAAAGAAAGCCACTCATGAGGAAAGACACATAATTCAGGACATTTGCTTTTCCTAAATAAGGCTGCTAACTGATTTTTGGAAGGGGTGTTGCTTGTTTGTTCCTTGGTTCAAAAATCTTAGGCTGATATCCAAAAGCTCAATTTAACTGGCCACCAATAATACTTAAAATATTAGCTCTTAATTAAACAAAGTAGTAGGAAAATATTATAAGAAAGCCTTTAATCTAGCCTAAGAAAAAGAAAACTTTATTTACAATTTCCCAATGTTCTCCTTGATGCCTGAAAGGACTTTAAAAAGTGGCCAAACTCTTTCATGATACACTTAAACAATAAAGTCTATCACTATAAATACCCGAAGAGATAGGACAAAGAACTTTTCAATTAGGGATCTTAGTTTTCTCTTGGTTACAGGTGCAGTGGAATTGGATCTACAACATGAGGTGAAACTATAACGGAAATGAAAAGCACGTCAGTCAGCAAACAGAGTCCACTATTGCCCTGTAGCTTGAGAGATAAGGGTGATTTTTACATTTTTAAATGTTTGGGAGTACTTTGTGACGTGTGAAAATTATATGAACTCCACAGCTAGGAAGAAAATTCATGACAAACCTAGACAGCTTATTAAAAAGCAGAGATGTTACTTTGCCAACAAATGTCCATATGTCAAAGCTATGGTTTCTCCAATAATCATGTACAGATGTGAGAGCTGGACCATAAAGAAGGCTAAGCACCAAAGAGTTGATGCTTTTGGACTGTGGTGTTCAAGAAGACTCTTGAGAGTCCCTTGTACAGCAAGGAGATCAAACCAGTCAATCCTAAAGGAAATCAGTCCTGAATATTCACTGGAAGGACTGATGCTGAAGCTGAAGCGCCAATACTTTGGCCACCTGAAGCTGAAGCTCCAATACTTTGTCAAGAACTGACTCACTGGAAAACACCCTGATGCTGGGAAAGATTGAAGGCAGGAGGAGAAGGCCAACAGAGTATGAGATGGTTGGATGGCATCACTGACTCAATGGACATGAGTCTGAGCAAACTCTGGGAGACCATGAAGGACAGGAAAGCCTGGCATGCTGCAGTCCATGCAGTCGCAAAGAGTCAGACATTACTGAGCGACTGAATAACAATTTTAAAAAGAGAAAACCTAGAAATTAAAAAGGAGTTGTTTCATTAGAAAATATTTATCAACAAAAAATGAAAGAACTGAAACCAGCAAAAGGCAGGGTTGCCCTGAGGGTACATGTAGGGGAACCTGGGCCTGAGACCCTAGGTCAGGTGTGAAGGAGACAATGTCAGACCCCAGTCTGTCCCCAAACAGGTGGGTGGCCGAGAAAACCCCCCGCGGGGCATCCACCAGGACCCGTGAAGGCCCTGGGTTTCCACAGATTAGAGCCAATGCATGCGAGCTCAGAGATCACCAAACACACAAGGCAATGAAGGGGAGTGGGTTTTTTCACCCCAAAAGATGCCACCGTGGCACAAGGACTGTTCTGACCTAAAGGCAATCAAAACCCAGCAGGTTCAGGAGCTTCTCCTAAACTTGCCTTCAACTGCCTATGTTTATACTTCGGGGGTGGGGGGGCCCGGGTCAGAAGAGTGTTTCACCCAAGAAACACCACACAGCAGGCCAGGTCTCCTCTCCCTCCTAGGAAAGGCCTCCTCCGCCTCCCCACATCCTGACTGCCCCTCCACCCACCAGGCCTTACAGAAGCTTCAGCCCCTTGCTTCATTATGGACCCCCGCTGCTTCATGGGGCTCCCATCCACATAGAATAACATTTGTTTTTCTCCTATTAATCTGCCTTGCTGCTGCTGCTGCTAAGTCACTTCAGTCGTGTCCGACTCTGTGCAACCCACCAGGCTCCCCCATCCCTGGGATTCTCCAGGCAAGAACACTGGAGTGGGTTGCCATTTCCTTCTCCAATGCATGAAAGTAAAAAGTGAAAGTGAAGTCGCTCAGTCGTGTCCAACCCTCAGCGACCCCATGGACTGCAGCCTTCCAGGCTCCTCCGTCCATGGGATTTTCCAGGCAATCTTCCTTACATCAGTTTAATTCTCAGATCACCCAAAGAACCTAGAAGCAAAGAAAGGACCATTTCTCCACGTCTACAGTGATAAACCTGGTGGCTCAGCAGTAATGAAAGAGACGTGGGTTTGATCCCTGGCTCAGAGAGATCCCCTAGAGAAAGAAGTGGCAACCCACTCCAGTGTTCGTGTCTGGAGAATCCCATGGACAGGCGAGCTATAGTCCATGGGGTCCCAGAGTCGGACACAACTTAGTGACTAAACAATAGGGATAAACTACCACAAAATGTGTTAATATTAATATTTTCATCTTCGCATTTATTACTATAGGGATGTTGTGACATACATCTTTGAACTGGTGTTCAAAGAGCTGACACAGAGCTCCTAAAACTCCTTGGAACATCCTGTGCAGGGGAGTGTCTTTTGTTATGTTAATGAGGTGACTTTTGAAAGCACCTCAGGACAGGGCTGGTTGCTTGTGTCACCAACCCAGTAATTTCAGGGCCAGCACTTGAAGTCCTGCCCCTGACCTCAGGAGAGGGAGAGGAGCTGGAGCTGAGTACAATCACCAGTTATTTAATCAACAGTGTCTAAGTGTCAGAGCCACCAAAAAACCCAAAAAGGGAGTTCAGAGAGCCTCCAGGTTGAACAGGTGGATATTCAGGGAGGGGGGACACCAGAGGGCAGGAAAGCTCCCTGCCTCCCACATGTCTCCTGTGTATTTCTTCATCCTGCTGTTGATTGGAAGTGAAACAGGAGGGAAGGGCACAACCTTTAAAACAATGACACAGCCCGAGGACACAACATAAACAGATAAGAACCAAACCAAACGGGTCCAAGATGGCAGGGAAGTTGACTTCCACTAGACCTTGAGCCTCAGTGTGTGAAAGTCAGTCACTCAGTTGTGTCTGCCTCTTTGCAACCCCATGGACTATACAGTCCATGGAATTCTCCTGGCCAGAATACTGGAGTAGGTAGCCTTTCCCTTCTCCAGGGGATCTTCCCAACCCAGGGATCAAACCCGGGTCTCCCACATTGCAGGCAATCACTCTAACACATCAGCATGTTAAGTGACACACCCCCAGGCACCATGACAGTCCCCATCCCTTCCCCAAAAGAGCTGGAATACTCCTCCCACTCATTAGCCTATGAAATTACCCACCCCTATAAAATATGTAAGGTGTTGCAGTAGTAAAGAATCTGCCTGCAATGCAGGAGACCAGAGTTTGATCCTTGGGTCCAGAAGATCCCCTAGAGAAGGAAATGGCAACGGGCTCCAGTATTCTTGCCTAGAGAATTCCACAGACAGAGGAGCCTGGCGGGCTACAGACCGTGGGGTTGCAAAGAGTCAGACACAACTGAGCACATGAAAGCTAACAACGCTCTACCCTGGGGTGGCTCTCACCTTCTGAGATGGCCCGCACTCTGTCTGTGAAGCGTGTTTCTCTCTAAATAAATCCAATTTCCTATCGCTTTGTCTCTCACTGAATTCTCAAGGAGACATAAAGAACCTGAGCTTCTTAAGTCTTGAAACCAGGTGTGTGATTTCAGTTAAAAGACCATGGGTTCAAGTCCCAAGCTTGAGTTGCTTGGTTGCAGTAGCCCTAATTCCATTTGTAAAAAACCAGTAATCCACTGGGTAATTGGTCTCCTGAGCCTGGGAGCCACTCTAGCCAGTAAAGCAAACCCAAGAAGGGATGGTAGGAACCACAGCCAGTAGGTTGGGAGCACAGATGACAACTGGACTGAGCTGGAGTCTGAAGTGTGAGGGGTGGGGCAGCCCTGTGGGATGGAAACCCCCACCTGCCGGACATGATGCTGTCTCAGGGCTGAGCTGAGTTGCAGGACACACACTGGGGTCAGAGAACAGCTTGGTTTGGGAAAGCCCACACATCAGGAGTGGAGACCAGAATCTCAACTTTTAAACATGTGGGTTGAGAATCTTTTGTAAAGAGCCACATTGTAGTATTTTAGGCTTTGCAGCCACATGAGGTCTTGCCTTGTGGGGGTCACTATGAGAATTCATATAGTAGGATCACCAGGCTGAACTTGTCCTGATGTGTAGGACTAGCTCTGTCTTGTTTATCCACGTGTCCCTGGTGAGTGGCACGTGCCTGGAAACAGAGGTCTGTGCGCCAAGTCCCCCTCCTTCACTAATGGCACAGAACAAAGCATTGGGGAGTGTTTAGCTTTATGGTGGTTGTTTCATTTTTTGCTTTTTGTTTCTTTCAATTGATGTTTCATCGGTTGTTGTTCAGTCGCTCAGTTAGTTGTGTCTGACTCTTCACGACCCCATGGACTGCAGCACACCAGGCTTCCCTGTCCTTGACTATCTCCCAGAGTTTGCTCAAACTCCTGTCCATTGTGTTGGTGATGCCATCCAACCATCTTATCCTCTGTTGTCCCCTTCTCCTCCTGCCTTCGATCTTTCCCAGCATCAGAGTCTTTCCAGTGAGTTGGCTCTTCACATCAGATGGCCAACATACTGGAGCTTCAGCTTCAGCATCACTCCTTCCAGTGAATATTCAGGACTGATTTCCTTTAGGATTGACAGGTTTGATCTCCTTGCCGTCCGAGGGACTTTCAGAAGTTTCCAGCATCACAATTTGAAAGCTGTTTCACCTAGTCACCAGCTACCTGTTACTCTAGTAAGAAGCAACTTTACTTCTCTGGGGTTTGGGTTCTTATCTGCTACACAACAAAGTTGGCCTAAGGTATGTAATTTCTCGAGGCCTAGAGCCTGACATCATGCACTGTACATTTGTCTTCTCAAAGAGCCAATGATATACAGCATCTTCTGTTACACAAAATGTACATTCAAATCAATGCGCACAGCTATGCCCCCAACCAGGAGAGTAACTACCTGACAAGGCCTGAGATGATCAGAGCCATGATCAGTGATGGCATCATACATAGCAGGGGCAACCTGTGAATTAGTTTGTCCTTCTGTCTTTGGTCTCCCTGTCTCAGCCTTTTTCCTTTGGTTCTTATTCTTTTTGTTCCTGAGGTGGTCCCTAAAACGCCACCCTCTGTGAGCTCAACGCCCAGCATCTGCTAAGTAGGCACACTCTCACACCTCAGACAACACTTATCCCAGTTAATCCCAGTCCTGCCATACAGAGCAACAGGTAAGAACACACCTGAGGACCTTAGGACCTCTGTGCCCCCAGGGGAGGTGCAGCTCCTGGGCATGTGGCACAGAACCGTTCACCGGCTCACTCACTTGGGCCGCAAGTCGAGGGTCTACACTGGATTCCTCCAGCCCCCTCGCACATCTCTACCCCCGGAAGTCCGTCCTCACAGTCTGAGCCCCTGCTGTGGGGTGGATCCACATCTCGCTCAGCCTGGCTTCACTGGCTCCGAGGCCACGACCCCACAGGAGAAGGAGGACCCCAGCCTCAAGGGCTCGAACAGACGGGTTGAGGCCGCAGGGCCTCCGCATGCTCAGGGTACTCACCTGAGGCTGACCAGCGCCTCCGTCACCTGCCGAGGCTCGATGTCGAACAGTTTGACCCTGAAGCCCGCGCTGGCGAACAGCATGGCCCAGCTCCGCCCGATGAGCCCGCTGCAGGGAAAGAAGGCAGAGGCGCAGGTCAGCTGGAAAGTGGAGCCACTCTGTGCCAGCCCAGTGTCAGAGCACACAGCGTCCTGTTACTGAAACACCTGATGGCTTACAACTCCATGTTTTGACAGCAGGTATCCACTTAAAATGTTGCTTCCACACAAGAGGTCCTGGGTCCTCACTGCAGTGCCCTCCAGACCCGGGGGGAAGCAGGGAGGGGCAGGGCGTCTACACACCAGGGACCCCCAACTGATCAGTGTTGGCGGAGTTCTGGACCTAGAGAAAAGAGACAGCATCTCCCCCGCCTCCTCAGTTTTTCCTACCACCACCAGCATTCAAGATGATGATATTAAAACTATACACATCTTACCTCTATTAATCTGAAAACAATCCCACAAGGGGATGCTATTATATATATATATATATTTCATTATGTATTTGACTGCACCAGGTATTAGTTGAGGCATGCAAGATCCGGTTCCCTGACCAAGGGTGGAACCCGGGCCCCTGTATTGTTTTGTTGAAATCCAAGAATGAAATACAAAAACTTTATCAGGTTTTAGCAGTTAATTCACACTTCCCAGTCACCTATAGGGTTGAGAGAGAGAAAGACAAGAGGTACAGGAGGGGAGACAGGAGAGAGAAAGGGGACAGAGGGGACAGGAGGGGAGAGGGAGGGGGGCGGGAGAAAGGAAGGGAAGCAGGGCCACCACAGAAGTGGAGATGGCTGCTTCCTGAGGTGTTAAAGGTGTGAGAGGTTCAGTCAGTCAGTTCAGTCGCTCAGTTATGTCTGACTCTTTGTCACCCTAGGGACTGCACCACGCCAGGCCTCCCCGTCCATCACCAACTCCAAGAGCTTACTCAAACTCATGTCCATCGAGTCGGTGATGCCATCCAACCATCTCATCCTCTGTCGGCCCCTTCTCCTTGTGCCTTCAATCTTTCCCAGGATCAGGGTCTTTTCAAATGAGTCAATTCTCTGCATCAGGTGACCAAAGTATTGGAGTTTCAGCTTCAACATCAGTCCTTCCAATGAATATTCAGGACTGATTTCCTTTAGGATGGACTGGTTGGATCTCCTTGCAGTCCAGGGGACTCTCAAGAGTCTTCTCCAATACCACAGTTCAAAAGCATCAATTCTTTGGCACTCAGCCTTCTTCACAGTCCAACTCGCACATCCATACACGACTACTGGAAAAAACCATAGCCTTGGCTAGATGGACCTTTGTTGGCAAAGTAACGTCTCTGCTTTTTAGTATGCTGTCTAGGTTGGTCATAGCTTTTCTTCCAAGGAGAAAGCGTTTTTAATTTCATGGCTGCAGTCATCATCTGCAGTGATTTTGGAGACCAAAAAAATAAAAGTCCGTCACTGTTTCCACTGTTACCCCATCTATTTGCCATGAAGTGATGGGACCAGATGCCATGATTTTAGTTTTTTGAATGTTGAGTTTAAGCTAACTTTTTCACTCTCCTTTCACTTTCATCAAGAGAATCTTTAGTTCCTCTTCACTTTCTGCAATTTCTTGCAGTCAGTCAACTTAATTCCTTGTCAGCCTCCCCTGGGGAATTGGAAATAAACTGACTCCCAGAGCACGGCTCCTTTGCACAACAATCAGAGCTGGAGAAGGGCATAGTGGACCCTGGAACAACAGGAGCTGGACTCCCAGGGCCCACCTAGAAGCAGGCTTTTTAAAATGGTAAATCCTACAAAACTTGGGATCTGCAGTTGGGTACCACCGATGCAGAGGAACCGATGGTAAATTACCCTAGCTTCTCTGGTGGGAATGGACAGGTGGGTACCCTCCACCTGCCAGTGATCCAAGGGTCCCCTGTACAGTCAACTCTAGACTCCACTGAACACTGTTGGGTGCCAGCAAGCAGGCCAGTCTCAGCCTGTGGTTGATACACACTTGACCGTGACAAAGGCTGCAAAGCAAGCAAGGTCACCACGCCCAGGACAAAGTGCACTTTCTTCTATATTTTATATCCCTTCAGGAGGCAGCCAGTAGCCCTTGTGCCTGGAAAGCACACGGGCACAGGTAAGGCCACTGCTCCCTGCAAGGGAAGCTGACAGAAAGCACCCTGACCCCTTCCTCGAAGGGGCTTCAACGAGGTGCCCGGACACGACTTATTCTTAGGACGCGCTGTGACTGGTCAGGCAGGCCAGCCCCTTGGCAGCGCAACCCGACACCGAGCCTCCCAGAAGGTGTGCCTGATGACCAACAAGAAGTACCGACCAGTGGGTATTTCGCTATGCCAGCTTACCAACGGAAAGGTGCACGTGGACGCCTTCTTTAAAAAATGAAAACTGCAGGAGTTTTAAAAGAGGATGGAGCACCAACCAGGAAACCGTGCATGGGACTTGAGGGGCTAACCCGACACCCAAGTCCCAGAGAACCCGGATGCCCTGGGGATAGGGCGCCCTCGCCATGCAGGAGGCGTGAATCTGGATCCGGATCGCGCAGTGGGTCCCCACCCCTCCCCGGCCAGGCGGGGTCGCCCAGCGACAGCCTCAGGCCCGAGCGCACGAGACCCTCCCGCTGCGCCCGCGCCCGCCTGACCCAGATCGCGGCCCCGCCTCTCCTCTGCGCGCCCATCCCTCGGACGGGAAAGGAGACAACACACCTGTGCGGATCCGCGGCCCGACAGCCCTGAGTCCGCTCGCAGCGCCCACTGCCACCGTCCCCGCCCGGCCCGCATCACCCAACTCCGCCCGCAACCGCATCGCGCAGCAACCGGGCTGCCGCGGGGCCCGAACAGAGCTGCGCCCCCCGCCGTAGCCCGGGCCGGCCCAGTCCTGGGGAGGCGCGCTGGGGTCATCGGAGCCGCGCCGCCAGCCCCCCGGGCGATGACAACCGCGCCCACCTGCTACCCTCCCGGGCACGCTGGTTCGAGCCCTCACCTGCCGACCACCGCCACCCCGCCGGGCGCCGAGGACCCTGGGGACGCCATGGGCCGCGCGGTGCCCGAGGAGACAGCTGCGGCGCGCGCCACCCGGGCACTGGCTCCGCCCGCCCCGCGGCCGCGACAGGGCCCCGGGGCCTGGCCCGTGGGTGGGGCGCGGGCGGAGCCTCCACCTCTCCACGCCCCGCGGGCGCGCAGGGCTCCGGGCGGGGCTGCGGGGCCGCGGGGCCAGCGGGGCTGTGGGCGGGGCGGGCGGGGAGCTTAGGACTGGGCGGGGTGGGGGGAGCGGCTGAGACCATCGGGCGTGCGGAGCACTCTCCTCCCTCTCCCCGGAGCGCGCACGGAGGAGGTGCTGGGAGCGTCACGTGGATGGGAGCCCGGTGGGAGAGCTACCCCTTCGGACTGTAGTGACTCACTTTGTTTTGGTCAGTTCCCTACTGAACCCCCAAAGTCCGTGCACAAGGAGGGGAACACCTCCAGACCAGGACAAGGCGCGACCGCTAAAGGAACCCCCAAATTTACCCCTGGAATTCCTTTCCCGTGTAAAGTCTTAGCACCACGTCCGGGTGCACGAGCTCAGGCCCCACTGCTGGGTTCACACTGTCGTCGGTTTCGAGGAAGACCCGCCTTTCTCCACAGAGGAGGCCGAGGCCGGGGAGCCCTGGGACGGCAGACAGGAGGGCTGGGGGGCGGGAGAGGGTGTCCACCACACTGGAAGGCCTGGAACCCCCCCTCCCAGAGGTCGAGCTGGTCTATCTTCCAGGAGGAGGAAGTGTCCCCGCGCTGCCCCGGGCTCTTTTCGGAAACAGAGCGGAGGAACTGGCCGCACGTGCCTGTGACCATGCTGTCCGCGCAGCACCAAAGGGGGCAACGCCAGCCATCCAGGTCAAGGCAGCGCTCCAGCGGAAACGCGTGACCCTGACCGGCAGGGCCCTTCCTCTGTCTTCCCCAGCCCAAACGGTAAGAGGAATGTCAGAGCCAGAGCAATTTCACAAGGTATGGGTCAGCATTTTAAAAGGCATTCAACTCACTTAAGAAAAAAAGTGACACAGCAAAGATGTCCCCAAGATAAGGCTTTAAATGTTGAAATAACTATGCATGGGGGCTTAGTTGCTCAGTCCTGTCGGCCTCTTTTGACCCTATGGACTGTAGCCCACCAGGCTCCTCTGTCCATGGGATTCTCCATACTGGAATGGAGAATACAGAAGACTAGAGTAGGTTTCCATTTCTTTCTCCAAGGGATCTTCCCCGACCCAGGGATCCAACCCATGTCTCCTGCATCGCAGGCAGATTCTTTACCAGCTGAGCCACCAGGGAACCCCTCACATAGCTCTCACATGAATTTATAATGAGGCCCCAGCTCCTATGCTGCCTTCACCACAAATTACCCGAAAATTTGTCTTCTTTTAAATAGCCAAGCCCCACTTCCTCTCTGAAGCTGTGACTACTCGACCGGATGATGGGTGACTGCCCTTTTCCTAAAGCATCTGAACTTTCTGCAAGCACCTTTTGGTCCACTGAGTCATTCATTCACTAAGTTTCTATCATAAGAGCCACTGTGTTAGGGTCAGCTTAATGTTTAGTCTTCAATTAAATTGTAAACTTAAGGTTAAGAACCATACCTCTTTTTCTCCTTACTAAGCACATACTCTTTTTTTCTTTTTAATATGTATTTATTTATTTGGCTGTGTCAGGTCTTAGTTGTGTCATGCGGGATCTTTGTTGCAGGGCACAGACTCTCTGGTTGTGGCATGCAGGCTCCATAGTTGGCCCCCGTCACCACCACCTTCTCCTTGCTTTGCCCCATAATGAACCTTGTCTGCTACAAGCTCCAGCCGTGTGGAATTGTTTGGCCTCACTTGCCTTCAGTAATACAGGGAGAGCAGATGGGCCTGGGGGATGAGGGGAGCCCCACTGCTCCTAGGGGGTCCTCCTGCTCCGCAGCCACGGAGCACCCTATCTCCCCAACTTGGGCCACGTTGGACTCCAACGTAACAGCCATCTCCTGGCTTCTATTCAATCCGTGACTTTTTCCTAGCTCCTTAGATTCCCCAGCAGGAGTCAAATCAGTTCAGTTCAGTTCAGTCACTCAGTTGTGTCCAACTCTTTGTGACCCCATGGACTGCAGCACGCCAGGCCTCCCTGTCCATCACCAACTCCCGGAGTTTACTCAAACTCATGTCCATCATGTTGGTGATGCCATCCAACCATCTCACCCTCTGCCATCCCCTTCTCCTCCTGACTTCAATCTTTCCCAGCATCAGGGTCTTTTCCAATGAGTCACCTCTTCACATCAGGTGGCCAAAGTATTGGAGTTTCAGCTTCAACATCAGTCCTTCCAATGAACACCCAGGACTGATCTCCTTTAGGATGGACTGGTTGGATCTCCTTGCAGTCCAAGGGACTCTCAAGAGTCTTCTCCAATACTGCAGTTCAAAAGGAGTTAAATACTCTTCCTCTATCTCCCAACTCTCGGTTCTCTGAGTGGTCTCTTTCTGTCCACTTTTCCCTCTGTCCACCCACAGTCCTCGTGGCAGGTAGAAGAGCACAAATGGCTTCTCACCCCCACCCCCATCATCCCTCCTCCGCCTCCTTTGAGTCCAGCTCCCATCCTTTACCCCAAGGCTAGTTAGGGAACCACAGATCTAAACTCTCCTGACAGCTTACTCTGGAAAAAGTGATCTGTGGTGAGGATTAGGGTTAGTTAGCAATTCACCTTTAAAAATCTGATGTCTGATGTCTTAGAGTACTGGCTGTAATTCCCAATGTAACATCTTGCTATGAAGACCACAGTTACAGGTCAGCATCAGAAAGGCTCACAGTCAGCTGTTGGGGCTCCAGAGTTGGCCTGCAAGGGCTTCCATCTCAGATTCTCCATTCCATACTGTGTGATCTGGACCAGTTCATTCATTCCTCAAAACTTAATTTCTTTTTCTTTTTTTGCCACACTGTGTGGCTTGTGGGATATTGCTTCACTGACCAGGGATTGAACCTGTGCCCTCGGCAGTGAGAACATGGAGTCCTATGTTCAGACCACTGGACCACCAGGGAAGTCCAAAACTTAGTTTCTTCCCCAGTAGAATGGGCACGATAAGAGCTCACTCTGAAGGTGGTTACTGTATTCATTGACGTAATGCCTTTTAAAACACAGGCAGTGTCAGCTGACGTGTGTCCACACAGTTCTCCATGGCAGGTCTGCTGTGTACTCTCCCCATGGCCCTCGGAGCCTCCTTGCAGAGCTGGGAAGTCATTCTACCCTCACCCCAACAGAGCGCCCAGGACTCCCAGAGGCTGAGGGAGATACTGAGAATCTTGGATCAGAACTTTTCTTTCCAGTTAAGCTGCCCTGAGTTTTATATTTATCCTAAGATTGAACAGTGTTTCTCAAAAGATTTGAAATTTGAATTTCAACTCTATATAACCTCAGGAACAGTCTCCAGGAACATCCAAAGGAATTGCAAGATCCTTGCAAAAAAAAGTACCTCAAAATTAAAGATTCCTCTCTATTTCCATAAATCACATTTATACCCATGGTCCCATGAGGCCTAGGAAAGCTTAAACTATGCTATATTATCCATACTATATAGCACGTGTAATATATTGAAACAGTTATCTTAACAAGGAGTCAACATTTTAGAAGCTAGAATTTCAAAATATACCCTAGATAATTCTTTTTCCTTTTCTCCACCTATTAAGCTGCATTAGTTCATTTTCACCAATAATAGAGGGCTGACTTTATACAGGACCTTGAGCTATTTCAAATCCTGAAAGATGATGCTGTGAAAGTGCTGCCCTCAATATGCCAGCAAATTTGGAAAACTCACCAGTGGCCACAGGACTGGAAAAGGTCAGTTTTCATTCCAATCCCAAAGAAAGGCAATGCCAAAGAATGCTCAAACTACCGCACAATTGCACTCATCTCACACACTAGTAAAGTAATGCTCAAAATTCTCCAAGCCAGGCTTCAGCAATACGTGAACCGTGAACTTCCAGATGTTCAAGCTGGTTTTAGAAAAGGCAGAGGAACCAGAGATCAAATTGCCAACATGTGCTGGATCATGGAAAAAGCAAGAGAGTTCCAGAAAAACATCTATTTCTGCTTTACTGACTATGCCAAAGCCTTTGACTGTGTGGATCACAATAAACTGTGGAAAATTCTTCAAGAGATGGGAATACCAGACCACCTGATCTGCCTCTTGAGAAATTTGTATGCAGGTCAGGAAGCAACAGTTAGAAGTGGACATGGAACAACAGACTGGTTCCAAATAGGAAAAGGAGTACATCAAGGCTGTATATTGTCACCCTGCTTATTTAACTTCTATGCAGAGTACATCATGAGAAACGCTGGACTGGAAGAAGCACAAGAGAGTGAAAAAGTTGGCTTAAAGCTCAACATTCAGAAAACGAAGATCATGGCATCTGGTCCCATCACTTCATGGGAAATAGATGGGGAACAGTGGAAACAGTGTCAGACTTTATTTTTTTGGGCTCCAAAATCACTGCAGATGGTGACTGCAGCCATGAAATTAAAAGATGCTTACTCCTTGGAAGGAAAGTTATGTCCAACCTAGATAGCATATTCAAAAGCAGAGACATTACTTTGCCAGCAAAGGTCCATCTAGTCAAGGCTGTGGTTTTTCCTGTGGTCATGTATGGATGTGAGAGTTGGACTGTGAAGAAGGCTGAGTACCAAAGAATTGATGCTTTTGAACTGTGGTGTTGGAGAAGACTCTTGAGAGGCCCTTGGACTGAAATGAGATCCAACCAGTCCATCCTAAAGGAGATCAGCCCTGGGACTTCTTTGGAAGGAATGATGCGAAAGCTGAAACTCCAGTACTTTGGCCACCTCATGCGAAGAGCTGACTCATTGGAAAAGACTCTGATGCTGGGAGGGATTGGGGGCAGGAG
This sequence comes from Bubalus bubalis, assembly GCF_019923935.1. Lineage (NCBI taxonomy): Eukaryota > Metazoa > Chordata > Mammalia > Artiodactyla > Bovidae > Bubalus > Bubalus bubalis. The sequence goes on from NC_059169.1 coordinate 53,803,765, forward strand.
GAGAAGGGGCCGACAGAGGATGAGATGGCTGGATGGCATCACTGACTCGATGGACGTGAGTCTGAGTGAACTCTGGGAGTTGGTGATGGCCAGGGAGGCCTGGTGTGCTGCGATTCATGGGGTTGCAAAGAGTCGGACACGACTGAGCGACTGAACTAAGAGCAAGTAATGAGCTATTTCACACCTTTGTGTAAGTGAGAAAAAGGCACTTCCTCCTCAGGACACTATATTCCCATCTGCTTAAAATTATCATACTATATTGATTTTTTAGAACAAGATACTTTATTGCCATCTTCTGGGAAGTCATTTTATTATTATTATATTTCCTGCTTATTTAACTTATATACAGAGTACATCATGAGAAATGCTGGGCTGGATGAAGCACAAGCTGGAATCAAGATTGCCAGGAGAAATAACAATAACCTCAGATATGCAGATGACACCACCCTATGGCAGAAAGTGAAGAACTAAAGAGCCTCTTGATGAAAGTAAAAGAGGAGAGTGAAAAAGTTGGCTTAAAGCTCAACATTCAGAAAACGAAGATCATGGCATCCAGTCCCATCACTTCGTGGCAAATAGATGGGGAAACAGTGGAAACAGTGGCTGACTTTATTTTTTTGGGCTCCAAAATCACTGCAGATGGTGATTGCAGCCATGAAATTAAAAGATGCTTGTTCCTTGGAAGGAAAGTTATGACCAACCTGCTGTTGCTGCTGCTGCTAATTCGCTTCAGTTGTGTCTGACTCTGTGCAACCCCATAGACAGCAGCCCACCAGGCTCCCCCATCCCTGGGATTCTCTAGGCAAGAACACTGGAGAGGGTTGCCATTTCCTTCTCCTAGACAGCGTATTAAAAAGCAGAGACATTACTTTGTCAACAAAGGTCCATCTAGTCAAGGCTATGGTTTTTCCAGTGGTCATGTATGGATGTGAGAGTTGGACTATAAAGAAAGCTGAGTGCCGAAGAACTGATGCTTTTGAACTGTGGTGTTGGAGAAGACTCTTGAGAGTCCCTTGGACTGCAAGGAGATCCAACCAGTCCATCCTAAAGGAGATCATCCTAAACTGATCTCCTTTATTGGAAGTTCTTCATTGGAAGGACTGATGTTGAAGCTGAAGCATTGAAACTTTGGCCACCTGATGTGAACAGCTGACTCATTTGAAAAGACCCTGATGCTGGGAAAGATTGAAGTCAGGAGGAGAAGGGGATGACAGAGGATGAGATGGTTGGGGCATCACCGACTCAATGGACATGGGTTTGGGTGGACTCTGGGAGTTGGTGATGGACAGGGAGGCCTGGTGTGCTGTGGTTCATATGGTCACAAAGAGTCATACACGACTGAGCGACTGAACTGAACTGACTGAACTGATAAGCACCAAATCTGTGATACCCAATATGCGATGTATCCCCTCCTTGTGCGGTGCCCAGCCTGTACAATCATATGTGACAGAGGCTGTGAGGAGTAAAATATTGTCTAGGGAAATTCACGTGCTTGAATGTAGCTCTGTCTGGAGAGATTGTAACTCCTTGTCAGAAAGGTAGGATTTCATAACCATTATAATCACTATGACTTGTTTCCAAATGATTTCTGAGTTTACCCAGAGAAGATGTCATTCAAGGATTTTATCTTTGTCTGGGCTCAGGATTCTGGGGCTGGCAGGAGGCTCAGAAAACTGAAGATAAGGGGCTCAATCAATTAGGACCCTAACCCTGAGTGACCCTTGACTTTACTGGGGTTTTAGAGAAAGTCCTTTATCTCTGTTCCAAAGGCATTACTGGATAGAGACACATTAGCAATAAAAAAGAGAGATTCCTCTTGCGTTTTGGCTCAGTTCAACAATTCTATGTACAAGCCACCTCAAAGAGACAAAAGCCTGGGAATTACCTGGTGGTCCAGTGGTTAGGACTCAGAGCTCCCACTGCCCTGTCCTGGTTCAATCTCTGGTCAGGGAATTAAGATCCCACAAGCTGCATGGCTTAAAACACACACACACACACACACACACACACACAAAACCATCTTCCCCCAAATCGCTCCCACTTCCCCCTGGAATTAAACAAACTCACCCAAAACATGAACCAAATGAATATGATGACTAACGATGTTTCTGTAAAGTGATATTTGTTCTTCACACGGAGAATTTTGAAGAGCATGCGTCAATACGACAGTAATTCATTTCTCAACATTCTGTACTGTATTGTTATGGGTATTTAGCAGAATTTACTGACCAGGTCACTGATGATTCTTTAGGCCATGTTCTGGGCTTACAAACAGTTACAAACTGTTTATTCCAGTTGATCCTGGTGGTGCGTGAGGTGAGTTTAATGATCTCTGCATCCTGTACAGGTACAGAGTCTATGGGCAGGTCCTCCTGTGATGATGGAAAAGTTCTGCACATGTGTCTCCAGTACACACCTGCTGAATGCAGCCAGTGAGACTAAGGAACTAAACTTTATATTTGATTTAATGCTGCTTACTCATCCTGCTCCATCTTACAGAAATGCCTTATTTCTCAAGACCCTCCTACATTTGAACAAATGAATGAAAGAATGAACAAATGTTACTATTAAACCCTGAACATAACTGACACAGAGCAATGAAAATATTTATGCTGACAATAGAAAGCACGTAATTTCACTATTTCAGGTCATTAAAAATACCCTTGTACAATATTCTAAAGGAGTTTTCGTTATTTGAGCATACTTGGGTTTGTGTGTGTGTGTGATTTTGGATGACAGAATGAGTGTTTATTTTGGATTGGATAAAAAGTTATAGGTTTTTCTCCAGGCCACGTTCCAGCCTTCACTGATCCTACTTTGGAGCTAGAAAGCTAAATTCCCATCTGTTATTATGAAACTGACTTAATTACGGAGTCATGCAAGTAGAAAAAATCGACATGTTCTACTAGGGAATAAGGCTTTTAATAACAAGCTGTTATGCAAGCAGAAAGGGAAAGTCAAGGCGAAGGGAATTTACTTTGCACACATGCTGCACAAGCTGCCCTTTCAGAGCGGGGCCTTGGTGAAGCCTGAGCATCTTGGGTACATGGTGCATGCGGCTCCAGCAAGGGCTTTCTGAAGAGACCCTCACCCTGGCCCACTTTGCTCCAAGCTCAGCCTGGACCATGGGGGCAGTGATCAGAGGCACCTCAGTTTGCCTTTAACTAGTTTCCATCCATAAATGTTGTCTGAACATTTATTATACTCAGTATAACTGGATGTGAATTATTAAATGTGTTTGAACTCAGATAAACAAGCTTTGTGCGTTAGATGAAAGAATGTGCATCTCTGAATATTTTATCGAAGCTGTCTGCAATCCTTTGCAAGTAAATATTTTTATCTGAGTATTTTTTTAACTTCCACTTTTTTCTCTCTGCCCCACTCCCCTGTGTTAATCAACAATCTCCTTTCATACTGAACACGGATTTGTTACCTTAAATCTAGGGCACTCTACCGACTTAAAATGTGAAGATTCATGTGAAGAAAAATCTTATTTTTGAATTTAAATATTCATTAATACTAAGGAACTTTCCCTTAACAATAGTCATGTAGTTATTATATACACACACATATACATATATATACACACATATATATAGTTAGATGTGTGAATGTGTGTGTAAGTGGCTTCAGTTGTGTCCAACTCTTTGTGACCCTACAGACTGTAGCCCACCAGGCTCCTCTGTCCATGGGATTCCCCAGGCAAGAATGCTGGAATGGGTTGCCATGCTATCCTTCAGGAGATCTTGCCGACCCAGGGATTGAACCCACATTTCTTATGTCTCCTGCATTGGCTGGCAGGTTCTTTACCAATAGCACCACCTGAGAAGCCCCATAGTTACATAGGTAACTATGTAATGTCATGGTTATTGGCAGTTATTATACTCAGTATAACTGGGTGTGAATTATTAAATGTGTTTGAACTCAGATAAACAAGCTTTGTGCATTAAAGAATGTGCATCTCTGAATATTTTATCGAAGCTGTCTGCAATGCTTTACAAGTAAATATTTTTATCTGAGTATTTTTTTAACTTCTAATTTTCTTTTTATACCACTTATTATTATACCACTTCAGTATTCTCACCTTGAGAACCTTGAGAACAGTTTGAAAAGGCAAAAAGATAGGACACTGAAAGAGGAACTCCCCAGGTCGGTAGGTGCCCAATATGCTACTGGAGATCAGTGGACAAATAACTCCAGAAAGAATGAAGGGATGGAGCCAAAGCAAAAACAACACCCAGTTGTGGATGTGACTGGTGATGGAAGCAAGGTCTGATGCTGTAAAGAGCAATATTGCATAGGAACCTGGAATGTTAGGTCCATGAATCAAGGCAAATTGGAAGTGGTCAAACAGGAGATGGCAAGAGTGAACGTCGACATCCTAGGAATCAGCGAACTAAAATGGACTGGAATGGGTGAATTTAACTCAGATGACCATTATATCTACTACTATGGGTAGGAATCCCTTAGAAGAAATGGAGTAGCCATCATGGTCAACAAAAGAGTCCGAAATGCAGTACTTGGATACAATCTCAAACACAATAGAATGATCTCTGTTCATTTCCAAGGCAAACCATTCAATAGCACGGTAAAAGGTTGCCATTTCCTTCTCCACCCCACCCCCCTTTGATGAAAATAATCAATAAACAATTTATAATAGGAATATAAAAGAGTTTTATTTAAGCCAAGCTGGAAGACTATAACCTAGGAGACACAGATTCAAGAAGCATCTGTGGGCAGGTGACGGTTATAGGTACAACCCGAAGTGTCTCACACTGCCTTGTATATTACCTCTTGATATCAACCAGTTAATGAGCCTGGTTTCTGTGGTGTGAATGGACAGAGGGTAATTCACAGTCCGATGTTCATTTATTTTAGAACAGATTGAAATTATTGGCAGGTTCAAGTTAATTTGTAACTTCCATGTAAGAAATCTTTTGAGCCTAGCGCAAACCGTCCACCCAGAATTTAGGGTCTAACAATCCTCCCCAAAGGCCCCGAGGTTGACTTCTCCGGCCTTGGCTGGTGCCAGTTAGAGAAGCAGTGCTTTCCATGTTAAGAAATATGACTCTCACTGAGGTGGCTCTGGAGGGAGGCAGCATAGGACGTTCAATGCAGAATATGCAAAATTAGGCCTACTCAATCCTTCTCTTGCACATTTCAACCCAAAGAGAACCCCTGGTCAAACGCCCTGTGGAATATAGGTTAGTAATATGTCTTACAAACAGTAAAAGATTTAAAAGAGTACATGGAACTTCAGTGACTGTATTTTCATGACATTGAGTGGTGACTATCCCCTTAATAAGCATTAAAAAGTATGATAAGCTTTACTGGTCGTGTTATTAGCCTCAGGAAAGACTTGGTCTCAGTTATTTAAAAGATGAGAGAAAAAAATTTCGATGTACATTTTCAGGCTAATTGGCTTCTAGCTTTTATGGTTAAATAAATTGCCACGATAATTTTAAATATTTAACAGGCAATCACTGCATTTCATGGTATTTTTCTGGGCAGAAGAGGTGAAAGGTCTTCACAGTGCCTAATAAATTACTTATTAGATAAACTAAGTGTTGCCAAGCTGGAGTGGGAACCCAGTGGTGATAACACCTGTACTTTATTTAAGTACACCCAGTGGTGTACTTAAATAAACTTTTATGAATAAACAGTAACTATAAAACTGTTATGAGGGACTTCCCTGGTGGTCCAGTGGATAGGAATCCACCTTACAATGCAAGGGTCACAGGTTTGATCCCTGGGCAGGGAGGATCCCACATGCTGCAAAGCAGCTACGCCCGTGTGCCACAGCTGCTAAAGCCTGCACACCTAGAGCCCGTGCTCTGCAACAAGAGAAGCCACCACGATGAGAGGCCAGCACCCCACAACTAGAGAGTAGCTTCCTCTTGCTTCATCTAGAGAAATCCCATGCAGCAATGAAGACCCAGAACAGCCAAAAAATAAATTAAATAAATATATAAATCTTAAAAAAAAAAAGACCTGTTATGAGCTCTGATACTGGCAGATCCACAGGGCCTCACATATACCAGGTGTTATGGACCAAATCCTGTCCCCCAAATTCAAATGTGGAAGCTCCACCCCCAGGATCCCAGAATGGGACAGTATTTGGAGACAGGGCCTTTAAGGAGGGATTAAGGAGGGCCTAAAAGGAGGCCCTGAGTGCAGGACTTAATCCAATCTGACTGGTGTCCTCATTTCATTTACTTATTTATATTTTGGCCATACAGTGCGGACTGTGGGATCTTAGTTCCCTAACCAGGGATCAAACCTGTGCCTCCTGCATTTGAAGCGCAGAGTCTTAACCACTGGACCACCGAGGAATTCCTAGCATTTGACTTAAACACAGCCAACTTGTGTTCTCATCTGGGGCTTTGACCCAGGAGGGAGGCAAATAAAGGACAGGATGATTAGAAATGGTCCACAGGGGCCGGGACGAAACCAGGGCCCAGTGGGAAAGCAGGACACGCCAGAGCCCAGAGCACAGCTGTGTGACCACACATCCACCCGCAAGAAGGCAGGTCTCATGGTACCGAGCCAGCAGGAACCCACAGCAGCAGACTAAGTGGGGTGGCCAATTTGTTCTGCTTTTCCTGGGATTTTCCTAGCTTGACACTTGAAAATCCCACACAGGTCCTGAGCAGACAGTGAGGGCAGGTCATGGCTTTGGCCACTCACTTCTGGGGGATGGTTTTGGCTGGGCCTTACTGCCTGATCCGCTGTTGTTTTTCCAAACCTTGCTCCTTAGCTTCTCCGACAATTCCGAGTCACCTGATACCTTTCCAAAAAATTCCTTTTCTGCTTCAGTTAGCAACAATTGATTTTTCTTGGCCACAACAAAGAATCCTGAGTCCTGACCCCTGAAGGGCCTTAGACTTTGTTCACAGGTCAAGGCCAGGAGGGACAGAGGGCTCCAGAAGGTTCTGAGTAGAGAGTGATGGGATCAGATTTTCACTGCAGGATGATCATGTGGAGAACAGACAGAGTGACAGCGAGAGAAGATGGGAGTGAAGAGGCAGTGGGGAGAGTCAGGTGTTAAGGAAACTGGGCAGCATGAGACGGCTACCTGGCCTCTGGGTGGGAGGGGACAGACACGAGAATCTGTTTTCTCTGGAGCTTATATTTTAGTAACACAAGTTATATGACCTTAGCATGTTGTCTGGTGATGTAGGCATGTGCTTAATAAGTAGTAGCTTCATTACAACATTTGAAACGAAAGAGATGATCCTGCACACCCTGGCAAGTAACGGTATTGTGCTTAAAGGGTGACCAAGTTGAAAGGAACTTGAATTTGTTTCTGATTTAAAACAAAACAAAGACAATTGAGGGATTTGGAAATTTACAGCCGGGAGATCTAAAGACATAATGAAAATGGAAACACAGCGACTTGGGGGCTCTGCAGTGTTCAGCAATTAATTCACCAAACATGCCGTAAGCAGCGGCTTGAGCCAGGCACAGATACTCGCAAGAGCACCTCCCAGCTGATGAGCTTAGCGGGTGTGTGACTGCGGCAGAAAGCACCAGCTCAGGGACAGGAGCTTACTGTTCACTGCCAGAGAGAGCCTGGACTTCATGCCCCCTCGGCCCACTCGCCTCCCGAGTCCCAAGGGGGTAGCCCAGTGCTGCTGCACAGGCAGTGAGTTTGTGTCACAGCTGCTGCTGCTGCTAAGTCGATTCAGTCGTGTCCGACTCTGTGCGACCCCATAGATGGCAGCCCACCAGGCTCCCCCGTCCCTGGGATTCTCCAGGCAAGAACACTGGAGTGGCTTGCCATTTCCTTCTCCAATGCATGAAAGTGAAAGTGAAGTTGCTCAGTCGTGTCTGACTCTTAGCAACCCCATGGACTGCAGCCTACCAGGCTCCTCCGTCCATGGGATTTTCCAGGCAAGGGTACTGGAGTGGGGTGCCATTGCCTTTTCCATGTGTCACAGCTAAAGGACCCTAAACGGAGGAAACCTCAGTCTTGAGATGAACTACAGGCCAGCACGGGGCTCAGCGTTTGCCCTGGAGGCAGACATTATCTCTACTGTGCCAGAGAGCCCAACCTGCCTTTTGCACTGGAGGGAGGAAATTATCTCAGTCTTCAAGTGCATGTGTGTGTGCGTGCTCAGTTGTGTCCTACTCTTCCCGACCTCATGGGCTCCTCTGTCCATAGGATTGTCCAGGCAAGAATACTGGGATGGGTTGCCATTTACCTCTCCAGGGGATTGTCCCAACCCAGGGAACAAACCTGCATCTCCCTGCATTGTAGGCGGTTCCTTTATCACTCTGCCACCTGGGAAGCCCTTCCTGTACAAAATTCTTTCAAAATACAGTCTCCATAGAGACCGAGTGGGAGAGAAATGACTTTAAGGAATCCACTCTGAGGTTATGGGAGCAGCTGGAGTCCCAGGGCAGAGCTGATGTTGTGGCTGAGTCTGAAGGCAGCTGGAAGCAGGGCTCCCACATTCCCTGGAGATGTCAGTCTTTCCTCTTAGGTCTTTCAACTGATTGGACGAGGCCTACCCACATTATGGAGGATAACCTGCTTTATTCAAAGTCTACTGACCTAACTGCCAGCACACCTAAAAAACACCTTCACAGCAACAACTTGACTGGTGTTTGACAAAAAACTGGGTACCATAGTCCAGCTGAAAATTATAGTAACCATCTCAATGGTCCAGAACAGAAACAAGACACTCATGGAGAACTGTCTCCCCACATGTACTTAAAGTCTGTTGTTGCTCAGTCAGTCAGTTGTGTCTGACTCTTTGTGACCCCATTGACTGCAGCACACCAGGCTCCTCTGTCCTCCACCATCTCCTGGTGTTGGCTCAAACTCATGTATTGAGATGGTGATGCCATCCAACCATCTCATTCTCCACTGCCCGCTTCTCCTTTTGCCCTCAATCTTTCCCAGCATCAAGGTCTTTTCCAATGAGTCGGCTTTTCTCATCAGGTGGCCAAAGTATTGGAACTTCAGCTTCAGCATCAGTCCTTCCAGCGATTATTCAGGGTTGATTTCCTTTAGGATTGACTGGTTTCATCTCCTTGCAGTCCAATGGACTCTCAAGAGTCTTCTCCAGCACAATTCAAACTTTAAAACTTAAAGTTTAAAAGTCACTAATTACTGGTGTCTTGAGACACCTCCTTGCCCATTTATTTTAAAATGTAGGAGAAACTTTAATGATGTGAACCAGTTATGAAGTCCACTCCTCATTCTCTTGCTGAGCATCACACTGAGGTGATGGGCCTTATGGCCTTGGGCTGACTCAGGCCACCCTCGAGGTGTCCAGGGCAGGAACACACAAGACAGGACCACGAGGTGCGGGAGGCCCCCAAGAGCCTCCCGGGCTCCAGCTGGTTCTGCAAAGAGAACCGCGGGGTGGGGCTGGGGTGAGTCCAGACAGCCAGAGCGGCCTCGACGCGCTTCCAGGACCCACAGGCTAGTGCCGCAGCCACCGGAGCTATTCACAGCAACTAGCACCACCCGCCGGTGACCCGGCCTCCGGCTGAGTTCATCAGGATCTAGAAGACTGTGGCTTCCTTGCCTTCCGGTTCCCCGTGCCGGAATCCACCATCGCCGCCGCCTCGCTAAGACCGCCTCTGTGCGGCCCCTCCTGCCCACTTCCACGGGACCCGCCCCGCCCCGCCATCCAGGCCCCGCCTCAGGCCCCGCCCCTCTGGCCCCCGCCCCCGCCCTCCAGGCCTGTCTCTCTGGCTCTAAAGGCTCGGTCCCGCCCTCTCGCGGAGCACTGTGGGAGCGGCTTCCTTGGTTTCGCGCGTGGCAACGCCGCGGACGCGCTGCTCTCTGAAGAGTCCCGCCAAGGCCGCACCCGCCCCGCCGCGCTCGCGGTCGCCCCCCTCCACTCGCGGCGAGGTAGGGGAGGGCCCCGGGGCGGCGCGGGTACCAAGCGCCTTCTGAGGGGGCTTTGGGGGTGGGACACGGGAGGGGGCTCTGCCCTTCCCCGCCGCGCGGCCCTGAACCCCTCACCGCGAGTTCGTGACCGGAAGTTCTGAAATTCCCGGGAAGGCTCGGCGGGTGAGAGAGGCGCGAGCTCGGGCTCCCCTCACAGAGGTGGGCGTCCCCAGGCCGGAGTCGGCCCCCGCCTCTGGGCGGCTGGCTGTCTGGTGCCGACACCGGGGAACAGGAGGCCGCCGGTCGGGACGGGGGCCCCGGGGGGACTTCCCGCGCTGAGTCCGGGAGGCGCAGTCCCGGGAGCTGCCTTTGCACCGGGCCTTGGTGGAGCTCGACCGCCTCACCTGGGCGCCTCACCTTTCCCCACTCTCTGCATTTGTTCCCACCGTGTCGGTTTAGCCCGAGTTTCTCATAGATGAACTTTTTTGGTCTGGTTAGCTCAGATGAAAGGATCTCCAGTTGTAAAGCGGCTTGTTTTGCTGACAGACGTGTAAACTAAATTGACTTAAGTGGGGCTTGTAATCAGGAGGTTCTCCTTGAGCACAGTGGTCCTCAACGTGTGGTCCGTGGACCACATCAGCATCAGCAACACCTGATTAGAAACTTGTTAGAACTCCACACTCCAAGGAATGAGGGTGATGACTCCCACCAGTGAATAAGAAACTGGTGAAGGCGGGGGGAGTGGCAATCTGATTTTAACAAGTCAGTAGGTTTCTGGCAAACGCTAACCTTTGCGAACCATTGGTTTCACATTACCTGCCCTAGAGCTTGTAAGTTAAAATTTTTTATATATCTTCTATCATAACAATACTTTCTGGAGGTATTTTGGAATGAACATTTATATATGATTGACATTTGCTCTTCTGAATTTTCATCTCCAAAAAGTAATGCGAAATTAACTGCTGCTGCCGCTGCTAAGTTGCTTCAGTCGTGTCCAACTCTGTGTGACCCCATAGACGGCAACCCACCAGGCTCCGCCGTCCCTGGGATTCTCCAGGCAAGAACACTGGAGTGGGTTGCCATTTCCTTCTCCAGTGCATGAGAGTGAAAAGGGAAAGTGAAGTTGCTCAGTCCTGTCCGACTCTTAGCGACCCCATGGACCAGGGAGTGAGGCCCCATGGCAGTGGGCCTTAGAAAGCATCACTATGAACAAAGCTAGTGAAGGTGATGGAATTCCAGTTGAGCTATTTCAAATCCTGAAAGATGATGCTGTGCAAGTGCTGCACTCAATATGCCAGCAAAGTTGGAAAACTCAGCAGTGGCCACAGGACTGGAAAAGGTCAGTTTCATTCTAATCCCAAAGAAAGGCAATGCCAAAGAATGTTCAAAGTGAAAGTGAAAGTCGCTCAGTTGTGTCTTACTCTTTGCGACCCCATGAACTTGGTCCATGGAATTCTCCAGGCCAGAATACTAGAGTGGGTAGCCTTTCCTTTCTCCGGGGGATCTTCCTAACCCAGGGATCGAACCCAGGTCTCCCACTTCGCTGGTGGATTCTTTACCAGCTGAGCCACAGAGGAAGCCCAAGAATACTGGAGTGGGTAGCCTATCCCTTCTCCAGGAGATCTGCCCAACCCAGGAATTGATCTGGGGTCTCCTGCATTGCAGGTGGATTCTAAAATGTTCAAACTACCGAACAGTTGCACTCATCTTACATGCTAGCAAAATAATGCTCAAAATTCTCCAAGCCAGGCTTCAGCAATACGTGAACCGTGAACTTCCAGATGTGCAATCTAGGTTTAGAAAAGGCAGAGGAACCAGAGATCAAATTGCCAACATCTGCTGGATTGTCGAAAAAGCAAGCGAGTTCCATAAAAACATCTATTTCTGCTTTATTGACTATGCCAAAGCCTTTGACTGTGTGAATCACAACAAACTGGAAAATTCTTCAAGAGATGGGAATTCCAGACCACTTGACCTTCCCCCTGAGAAATCTGTATGCAGGTCAAGAAGCAAGAGCTAGAACTGGACAGGGAGCAACAGACTGCTTCCAAATCAGGAAAGGAGTACATCAAGGCTGTATATTGTCATCCTGCTTATTTAACTTATATGCAGAGTACATCATGAGAAATGCTGGACTGGCTGAAGCACAAGCTGGAATCAAGATTGCCAAGAGAAATATCTATCACCTCAGATATGTAGATGACACCACCCTTATGCCAGAAAGTGAAGAAGAACTAAAGAGCCTCTTGATGAAAGTGAAAGAGGAGAATGATAAAGTTGGCTTAAAACTCAGCATTCAGAAAACGAAGATCATGGCATCTGGTCCCATCACTTCATGGCAAATAGATGGGGAAGCAATGGAAACAGTGACAGACTTTATTTTTTGGGGCTCCAAAATCACTGCACATGGTGACTGTAGCCATGAAATTAAAAGACACTGGCTCCTTGGAAGAAAAGGTATGACCAACCTAGACAGCATATTAAAAAGCAGAGACATTACTTTGCCGACAAAGGTCTGTCTAGTCAAAGCTATGGTTTTTCCAGTAGTCATGTATGGATGTGAAAGTTGGACAATAAAGAAAGCTGAGCGCCAAAGAACTGATGCTTTTGAGCTGCGGTGTTGGAGAAGACTCTTGAGAGTCTCTTGGACAGCAAGAAGATCCAACCAGTCCATCCTAGAGGAAATCAGTCCTGAATATTCATTGGAAAGACTGATGCTGAAGCTGAAACTCCAATACTTTGGCCACCTATTGTGAAGAACTGACTTACTGGAAACGACCCTGATGCTGGGAAAGATTGAAGTCAGGAGGAGAAGGGGATGATGGAGTATGAGATGGTTGGATGGCATCACCGACTCAATGGACATGAATTTGAGTAAACTCTGGGAGTTGGTGATGGACAGGGAGGCCTGGCGTGCTGCAGCCCATGGTGTTGCAAAGAGTCAGACACGACTGAGTGACTGAACTCAACTCAACTATGGGGCTAGTGGGATCTTATTTCATCCACCAGGTATTGAACCCAGGCCCTCCGCAGTGACAGCACTGAATCCTAACCACTGAAATGCCAGGGAATTCCCTTGTTTTTGTTTTTAGATTCCACAGATAAATGAGATCATGCAGTTTTTGTCTTTCTCTATCTGGCTTAATTTCGCTCAGCATAGTGCCCTCTCAGCTTCCCAGGTGGTGCAGGGGTAAAGAATCTGCCTGCCAATGCAGGAGATGCAGTTTTGATCCCTAGGTCAGGAAGATGCCCTGGAGAGTGAAATGGTAACCCACTCTAGTATTCTTGCCTGGGAAAGCCCATGGACAGAGGAGCCCGGTGGGCTCCAGTCCATGGGATTGCAAAAGAATAGGATACTACTTAGTGACTAAACAACAATGCCATATAGATCCATCCATGATCATAATGGCAAAATTTCCTTTGGGGGGCTGAATAATATTCCATTGTGTATGTGCACATGTGTTTGTGTATCACATTTTCTTTATCCAGTCATCCATCAGTGGATACTTAGGTTGTTTCCATATCTTACTTGTTGGTAATGATGCAGCAAACATAGTGGTGCAGATACTTTTTTGAGTTACTGTTTTAATTTGCTTCAGATAAATACCCAGAAGTGGAATTGCTAGATCATTCAGTAACTGTGTTTTTAATTTTTTAGGAACCTCCATACTGTTCTCCATAGTGGCTTCATCAGCTTATATTCCTACCAACAGTGCACAAGGGTTTCCTTTTCTCCACATCCTCATCAATGCTTCTCTCTAGTGTTTTTGACAATAACAATTCTAACCAGTGTGAGGTGCTATCTCCTTGTGTTTTTGATTTTATTTTCCTGATGATTAGTGAGGTTGAGCATCTTTTCATGACTATCTGTATTGTCTGATTTGGAAAAATATCTATTTACGTCCTCTGCCAATTTTTTAAAATATTGTATTTATTTTTGGTTGTCCTAGGTCTTTGTTACTGTGTGAGGGCTTTCTCTAGCTGTGGTGAGCAGGGGCTGCTCTTCTTTGCGTAGCATGGGCTTACTTTAGCTTCTTTGTTGCGGAGCACAGGCTCTGAGCTCACCAACTTCAGTAGTTGTGGCACATGGGCTCAGTAGGTGTGGCTCAAAGGCTTTAGAGCACAGGCTCCATGGCATGTGAGATCTTCCCAGACTAGGGATTGAACCCTTGTCCCCTGCATTGACAGGCAAATTCTTAGCCACTGGATCACCAGGGAAGTCTCCTCTACCCATTTTTCAATCGAGTTTTTGTTGTTGTTGAGTTACATGAGTTCTTTATATATTTTGGATATTAACCCCTTATCAGATACATGATTTGCAAATATTTCTCCCAATTACCTTTTCATTTTGTTGATGATTTCATTTGCTGTGCAGAAACTTTTAAGTTTGATTTAGTCCCACTTACCTATTTTTAGTTTTGTTGTCATTTCTTTTGGTGTCAATTGCAAAAGAGATATCGTCAAAACCGATGTCAAGGCACCTACCATCTATGTTTACTTGTACAAGTTTTATGGTTTCAAGTCTTATGCTCATTTCACATTGATTTTTGTATATGGTATAAGGTAAGGGCCCAGATGTATTTTTTTGAACGTGGCTGTCTGTTTTTCCCAACACCATTTATTGAAGAGACTATCCTTTCTCCATTGTTTATTTTTGGGTCCCTTGTCATAAATTAATTGACTTTAAATGCACAGGTTTATTGGGGCCTCTCTGTTCTGTTCCATTGACTTGTGTGTCTGTTTTGATACCTCGTTTTAAGAATTTGACACAAAAAACGTTTAAGCCATAAACATATGTAGACATAAATTTGACCAGAAAGGTTGTTAATAGTTACACTTTATTTCAATTAAGAATTATTTCAAGAATACATTTACAACAGTGATTTTTCATAGGTACAAATGATGCAAAATGTACACCTGGCCCCAGAAACAGATGAAGATGATCTTTATTCTGGCTATAATGACTACAATCCAACCTATGATACTGAGGTAAAACAAAAAAAATTGTTTCATTGGTTTTTACTTTGGTCTTTGCTAACCAGCTGGTTTGTGAAAATTTTGGATTTGATGGTTCTGCTATATTATGCTTTAGATTAAGTTAAGTTGATTAAAAGCCTAGAAAAGTACTATTACTAAAGACTGTACTAACTTCTACCAATAGTAATAATCGCAGCAGAAGGGAAAAGCATAGAGATGTAAAAAAAATGTTATGGAAAAGAATTCGGATCAATTATATTCTTGTATTCTTTTGCACTAGTTATCTGAATATGTATGTTAAAAGACTTAGATCCCTTGAGGTGCCTAAAATCGGTTTTTTTAATGCCCTAAATTTGAAATGTCATGTAGAGTTATTTTTCTTCTTTGAATTGAATTATACAGGTATTTTATAGAAAAACTAGAGAATAAAAGAAAAAATTAAAATCATAGAAACTGTCACCACCCAGAGATAAACATCAACTGAGTTACAGTGCTTAATGCTAAATGTTTGCCTATGCAGAAATATATGTGTGTGTGTATATATATGTACACTGTATGTCTATATGTTTTTGGAGACAATGGTATCATACTGTGTGTACTGTTTTGTAACCTGCTTTTTTCCTTTTATGAATGTCAACTTATGTCAACAAGCCTATATCTGCTTATAAATTAGTGGTATACTAATTATAGGATGAAATTGTTATTAAGACAATTATTTGATTATTTTAAATCTGTTTACATTGTGAGAGTTACAGTTTCCAAATTGTAAAAGACAAAAACCAAAAGAAGCTGCTTTATAAATTTACCTTGAATTAGTGTGTGAAACAATTTAAGGATGAAGGATGTGAGCATTAAATTTTCTTGCTAGTATGTGAGAATCAAATATTAGCATTCAGAGGACTTTAATTTAGGAACTTACATTCTATTCTCGAGTTTTTCATATGGCTTTCAGTCATTTTTGAAGTTTTTTCCTCTGGAGAAGAATGATGGTTTGTGAATTTGAGACTTAGAAAGCAAGAAGAGAAAATAGAAACTATTCATTTACTCTGTATGAAATAAAAATCTAGGAGATACTATTTATCATAGAAAATTTGAAAAATACAGAAGATTGGGGAAAAAAATAAAATGACAAATACTGTTACCTGGTGATGACCTGTACTGTAGCAGGTCATAGCACCCATGTTTTGCTGTGTTCCTTGTCTTTTTATATAGATAGGTGTGTCCCTCCCTATATATTTAATACAAACATCTGTATACATGGATATGATTATACAGACTAATTTTTAAAAATATGTATTAAAACATGGGCATTTTCCTAAGTTAGTGTTAATTATGAAAGCCATTGAATCTTTCCCTTTCTCCCAGTTATAAAAGTTACATGTATAAAAAATACATATGCCCATTGTTGGAAAACAAAATTGTCCATAATCCCACCACTCAGAAATAACTACTGCTAATGTTTTGTTTGTCTTTCCTTCATGCATATACATAGAATTTTCTTTTAGAATGTTTGGAATTGAACTGACAGTTACTTTTCTGTTTGCTTATCTATTTTCGGCCATGTCATAAACAATATCTCATGATACTAAAAGTTTAAATAGAGTTTTAATGGCTGCATAATACTGACTATATACAATTGATTACTTTCTGACTATAGGATAGTTATTTATAGTTTTCTGTCCCTATTAATAACAATAACACAATGAACAATTTTATGCATAAGTAATTTTTTACCTTGTGATCAAACATTTCTTGGGTAGAGTCCCACAAGTGCAAAAATGATCATCATAATCGCTTTTAATAATATCAGATAAACTTCCTAACTTCAGGTCATTACAATGTGGCTTCATTATCTATTAATAACTTGAAGCAAATATTCAGAATATCATACACAAAAGTAAATTACACAGAAAAATAAAAATTTGGTTTACTCATGGTTTCCTTTTATTTTAATTAATTGGAATAAGTTAATATATAACTGAATTACTTGAAACAGTTGCTAAGGTGTTCATAGATTATGCAAATTGTTAATCAAATCATGAACAAAGGAAAAGAAATGACAAAAGTTGTGTTAGTTTGGTATTTGTAATTGGAGAATTTGTTGATAGGTTTTAGTTTATCATTTAGTTAGACTTTTTTGAGTTGATTAATTGAATTTTACTAATAATATAGGAATATTAGACTTCTTTTTCCTAAAAGGTGTGCCCAGGGAGCCCTTGGCTTATACTCATATGAAAGTTGCCTGGTTTCTATGGCTGAGTGAGATTTGTGTACTTACTTCATTTTTTTTTTTTTTTCTTTTGAAGGGACTCAGCCATACATATACATGTATCCATTCTCCCCCCTCAACCCATCTCCCATCCAGGCTGCCACATAACATTGAGCAGAGTTCCATGTGCTACACAGTAGGGCCTTGTTGGTTATACATTTTAAATATAGCAGTGTTGTACTTACTTCATTTTATGTAGTTGATATGGAAGGTTATAAAGATTATTTGAAGTAAAACTAAAAAATGCTTGTGCATAATCATGTTTAAAGTACATTGTATTTTGTTCATGTGTAAAGTACATCCTGGTAATAAAAACACATTGTCTCCAGGGTTTTAAAAAGCTAATTGATACTGACTCTATTTTTTTTTTTTTTTTAGTGTATTGTTTGTTTTTTAGTAATCGGCAAGTATATTTCTGTGGGAAGTAGACTGTAGTGAGTCAGAGGCAAGTGTGAGAAGTGTGCACTGATGTTTATAGAGGGCTGGACCCAGAGCTTGTGGTGGTGAAGGAGCTAGAGGCAAAGGCTGGTTATGCTGGCAGTTGGAAAATAGCATTTTGTCCAGGAAACCTGGGAGCCCTGGTAACTTGCCCCTGACTAATGTGACTTTCCTCAGGTTCCTGAGGGAGAATGTGAGCACGGGTCAGGAATCAGCAAAGCACAGTAACGTTTTATGTCAGCTGAGCCTTTCGTTCCAAAGCATGACAGGTTGGACCCAGTGGAGCCTCAGCTGGCTCCAGTCTGAGTCTCAGACTTTACCTCTCCCTGAGATGAAAAACCATTTTCACTTGGGAGATGAAACAAGAGAGTTTGCCCAATTTCTGGGAGAGGATGCAGCTTTTTCTGTCCTCAGCTTCTCAGGTAAGGCTAGTAGCCACAGCCCAGGATATGGAAGAAGAGAGGAGGGAGAAAGGACAGAGGGGGTGATTCTCTGTTCTTGCTGCTCCACCGACTTGGAAGAGAGAGACAAGAAAGACTTGATCTTGGGACCAGGCACGCTGACAGTACCCATTGAGCCAGTAGCCAGTGACGTGTCCTTGCACTTGACTAGATTGTCAGTGCTCCTCTCCCCAAGGGAGAGAGGGCTTTTGGTATTTCGTGTCCTGTAAAGGGGAAGTTGAGGACAGGAGTCCTTGAGCCCTATGTGGACGTCAGCAGATGTGGAAAGATGGATCCTAGAGGACCCTGAACATCAAACAGTAGTGGTTAAACATTTTTTAAAATTTGTCACCTCACATTGAATGTTAAATTTGCCATTTTGTTTTAGGAATTGGAGAATGACGCAGCCTTTCAGCAAGCTGTGAAAACTAGTCATGGCAGAAGACCTCCAGTAAGTGAATTTTTTTTATTATGGTAAAAAAAAAAAACTAATAAAGCTTACCCTGTTCATTGTTTTTAAACGTACACATTGGGAGTGCTAAATTAATTCCCATTGTTGTGAAACAGACCCCTAGAACTTTCCATTTTCCCAAACTGAGGCTCTGTCCTCACTGAACAACAACGTCCTCCAGCTGCTGGCCCCACCTTTCTACTCTCTATCTCTAAGTATTTGCCTCACGTAAGTGGAATCAAACAGTTATTTCACTCAGCATAACGTCTTCAAGGTTCATCCATGGTGTAGCAGGTGTCTGGGTTTCCTTCCTTTCTCAGGCTTAATGACATTTCATTGTCTGGATGGACCACATCTTGTTCTGCACACACTTGGGTTGCTTCCACCTGTTGGCTATTGTGAGCAGCACTGCCGTGACCTTGGGGACACAAATATCCTGAGGCCCTGTTTTCGGGGTGTATATCTGGAAGTGGGGATTCTGGATTATGGTAGTTCTGCCAACAGTGCACGCCGGCTCCAGTTCCTCTACCCTTCACTAACACTTGTTATTTTCTGTTTTTTGATAGTAGCAGTTTTAATGGCTATGAAATGGTTCTCATTGTGGTCTTGATTTGCATTTCTCTGATTATTAGTGATGTTATCTTTTCATATACTTTTTGGCCATTTGTGTATGATCTTTGAAGAAATGTCTGTTCAAGTATTTTGCCCATTTTTAAGCTGGGTTATTTAATGTTTTGTTGTTGAGTTGTAGGAATTCTTTATTGGATATATGCTTTGCAGATATTTTCTCCCATTCTGTAGGTAGCTGTTTTTTATTCTGTTGATTGGATCCTCTGACCCACAAAAGGCTTTATGTTTGATGTGGTCCCATTTGTCTGTTTTTGCTTAAGTTGCCTGTGCTTTTTAATGTCATATCCAAGAAATCATTGCTAAGTCCAATGGCATGAAATTTTCCTGTTTTTTTTCCTAGCAGTTTTATAGTCTTTTAGGTTTTAGGTCTTATGTTTGGGCCTTTAATCTACTTTGAGTTCATTTTTGAATGCTCTATAAGATTAAGGGTCCAATTTCATTGTTTTGCATGAGGATATCCAGTATTCTCAGTGCCATTTGGGAGACTGACCTTCCTTCCCCCTTGTGTGGTCTTGACACCCTTGTTGAAAGTCATTCCTTCCGTTGGTTTTTTATGCCAGCACCACATTGTTTCCAGTGCAGTAGCGTTGTAATATGTTTTGAAATCAGCAGATAGGAGTCCCCCAACTTAGATCTTTTTCAAAATTTTTTGGCTCTCCAGGGTCTCTTAAGATTCCAAATGAGTTTTAGGTTGGATTTTCCCATTTCTTAAAAAAAAAAAAAAATGACATTGGGATTTTGGTAGAGATTGCATTGAATCTGTGTGTTGCTTTGAGTAATATAGATATCTTTTTTTAAGTAATTTATTTATATTTGGCTGTGCTGGGTCTTTGTTGCTGCACATGCGCTTTCTCTAGTTGCAGTGTGTGGGCTTCTCGTTGTGGTGGCTTCTCTTACGGAGTGTGGGCTCTAGGGTATGCGGGCTTCAGTAGTTGTGGCTCATGGGCTTAGTTGCCCTGAGGCATGTGGGTTCTTCCCTGACCAAGGATCGAACCCGTGTCCCCGATTCTTTTTTTTTTTAAGTCCAGAATATATTTTGAAAACTTTTACACTGATACCAAAGCCAGGCAAAGACACTACAAGAAAATTACAAATATCCTTTACGAATACTGACCTAGAAATCCTGAACAAAATATAAGCAAACCAAAGCAGCATATTATAAGGGTTATACACTATGACCAAGTGGGATTTATTCCTGGAATTTGAGAATGGATCAACAGACAAAAATTAATCAATGAGATATGTCACCTTATTAGAATGAAGGGAAAAAAAGCCCAAATCATCTCAATTGATGCAATAAAAGAACTTGACAAAATTCCACATCCTTTCACAATAAAAACACATAATGAACTAGAAATAGAAGGAAACTCACCATGATAAAGGCTATATAAGAAAACCCCACTGCTAACAACATATTTGGTGGTAAAAGACCAAAAGCTTTTCCCCTAGAATTAGGAATAATGCCCACTTTTGCCACTTCCAGTCAATTATAGGGCGGGTATATTCTTAACCACTGGACCACCAGGGAAGTTCAATATAGATATCTTAACAATATAAAGTTTTATAGCCTTGAATACAGGATGCCTTTCCATTTATTTCTTTTTCAGTTTCTTATAGCAATGTTTTATAGTTTACAGTATATCCAGTAAGTTAATTTTAAAGTAATATAGATCAAAGAACTTTTATACTCTTGAGAATATAAATATTATTATTTATGTAAGACACTGGAATATGTTTACCCAAAACATTATTTTTAAAAAATTTGTCTAATTTTTAATGTTATATAAATATTGATCTTTGAAAACACTGGGGGTTAAGTTGCAAATTACACCTCCCTTGGATTAATGACTGTCCACTAATTAATCCTCCACTGGTACATACATGGCTAGAGTGATTGTTTTCAGTGTTATTAGTAAAGTTTTATATGTCACACAGAGAATAGACTTCTGCCTTCCACAGTGCATGAACTCTACCGAGTGTCTTTTGTAGTTGAAAATAAACAAGGTTGGCACTAGGTAAAGCGAGAAGTACAGAAAGTTCTATGCCTAGTGTTCTGCCCACCCATGGCTCCAGAGCAGTGGTTCTCAGTGCCCACTCGCCCACCTGCCCTGGCACATGTTTGCCCTGGAGATATTTTTAGTTCTTATAACTTGGACCAGTGCCTAGCATCTCGGAGGCTGCAGGCCACCCCACAGTAAGTTACCTAAAAGAGGCCAGCAGTGCCAGGTCGACAGGCTGTTAGGGAGTGAATCCCCTGCTGTAGTTGGTGTGTCCTCCCACCTGCCCTCCCTCACTCTGTCAGGGCCTCTTCCCTCCCACCATACGTAACTGTTCTGCAGTAATGAAAGGTCCGCATTAAACCACTTCCGGTGGGAAGGACCTTGCCTGTCACATTTGTGGGGTTCCCTCCTCGAAGTTAGAGAGCACAGCAGTCCACGGGACTGTCCTCACTTCTAATTCCAGCTGCAGGCACCTTCAGCATCTGTAATTTTCTGAAAAGACTCAAAGAACTCATTGAAAGCTATTATACTTAACGGTTTATTTCAGGAGGAGGATACAGGTTAAATCTGCTGAGAGAAGAGAGACCTGGGGCAGAGTCTGGGACGTCAGACGTGGGGGGTCTGGTTGTCCTTTCCCTGTGGAGCCCTGGGTGGCTTTAACCCCCCCAACCCTTCTGTGTGGTGACGGTACTTGTGGAGCCAGCAAGGAGGCCCTCCCATGACTCTCATGTCCAAGGTGTTAATGGGGCTCCGTCACACACTGTTCTTGTTCTGCCCATTAGTCTCTAGCCCCTCATGGAGGTTCAAGCTAATATATCTGGGAGTTAGACTGTCTGGTGGCCAAAGCCCCCCGGGGAAACAGGGATGTTTCAGGCAGGACATTACAGGGGCATACAGATCACCTCCCTGTAGTGAAGGGCAAAGCCAGTACTCTCTTTGGGTGAAGTCAGTTCTTGACTACACATTCCATAAGCTGTATTTTAATTTTAAGGTTACCTTCATTATGGAAAGGAAAACTATAGATTAAGTTCTTGCACTTGGCTAATGACAAGACTGTAACCTTTTTGAAGAGGTAAACTGTCTTATTTATTGATCTTTTCTTTGTTTGCTGTGGGTACTCCATAGATCTTTATATCACAACTTAGTGAATAAGTGGGAGAAGGCAATGGCACCCCACTCCAGTACTGTTGCCCGGAAGATCCCATGGATGGAGGAGCCTGGTGGGCTGCAGTCCATGGGGTCGCTAAGAGTCAGACACGACTGAGTGACTTCACTTTCACTTTCCACTTTCATGCATTGGAGAAGGAAATGGCAACCCGCTCCAGTGTTATTGCCTGGAGAATCCCATGGACGGAGAAGCCTGGTAGGCTGCAGTCCATGGGGTCGCACAGAGTCGGACACAACTGAAGCAACTTGGCAGCAGCAGCAGTGAATAAGTGAAAGCCTTCAGTTTAGTGATTTGGTGTATCAACAAATCACTATATATGATAGTGATTTGGTGTATCAACAAATCACTATATATGATAATGTCTCCAAGCTGGCCCTTCACTGATGTTTAGAAATGACTTCAGAGACCCTCATGTTATAGACAGGAAACAAGGCTGGGAGGAGAGGTCTCACAGTTACCTATAACCAGGACAGAGAGTAGGTCTCCACCCCTTTGAATGATATTGTCATCATACCCTATTTACTGTATTAAATGGGAAAAAACTGTGCAACTTTTATAGGAGAGGCACTGGGCAAAGAGTAAAGTGGACACAAATAGAAATTACAAGGCATATTATAATTTGTGTTGTAAAAAGAGTATAAATTGCTCTGGGACCACAAAGATAATTTCTTTATTCCTAGTTGGGACAGTCAGGAGATAAATGTACGGTTGAATATTTAAGGATGTGTGCAGTTAAGGTCAGCCTTGAAGTATGTGAGGAAAGGCTCTTTGGGTGAGGGTGCGGGGTGAGTAAGGAGCAAGGAGACACAGGATCCAGTCTTTCTAAGAGATCAGTCCAGTGCCAAGAGTAAAAACCAGAAGAACAGATCTAGTCATTAGTGAGTGATTAAAAAGAAAAATAGTCTCTTTCCTTCAGTTTGTTCTCACAGAAAAGTTTTGCTGGGACCCACATCCTACCTTTTCATGTTTTTCCAAGACCTGTTATCTGTCAGTTTGGTCAAGTTTATTAATGATTTTGTTCAAATGTTCAGTATTTTTATTGATTTTGGGGGTGGGGTACGCAGGAATTGAAGTTCTATTATTATCAATGAGAAAAATAGATTATACACTATGATTCTGAATTTCTTTGTTTAGGTTTTTGTTTTATATATTTGTTATATTTTTATGTTGTCTTTTATTGTTATGAAATGTCCTTCTAGCTAGTAGTGCTTTGTGTCTGTTTCGTCAGGTGTTCCTACATTGCTGTAGCTCCCCAGGTTCTCTTTTGTCTAGTGTTTGCATTGTATGTCGTCCCCATTTTTTCACTTCCAGCTTTCTCAGATCTGTGTATTTGAGATATATTTCTTAGAGAAATATTTTTTATTAGCAACATGAATAGAATTCTGTTTTTTTTTTTAATATTGTCAAATAATCTTATTCTTTTAGTGAAGTATTTCATCTACTTACATTTAGTGAAATTGGTTTCATTTGTTGCCTTAGTATTTGCTTTGTTTTTTCCTTCCTTCTTTATGTTTTATTTCTCTCCTTTCTTACCTTTTTTTGTTTGATTTTTATTACATTTCTCCCTCTGTTATCTTGGGAGTTTACATTCCTTGACCATTCTTTTAGTGTTTTTGTAAAGATTACAGTACTCATCTTTTAACTTATCAAAGTCTAGTATAATTTAATATTTTACTACTTTCTGGACAATGCCAAATTTTTACATTATTTTCAGTTCTAGGATTTTCACTTATCCATTTTTTGTAGTTTTCAGTTCTGTACTGAAATTGTCAATCTTGTCTTTTGATTCACTGAACATGTTGAGCATGCTGGTCAGAGCCTGTGTTTGATGTTTCTTTCCATCATATGATTCCCCTTCTGCATGTCTTTCCATTTTGTTTCTCTTGGATTTTGATTAGGGACGCTTGCTCCTATGTGTTTGGTTGTTTTAGACTGAATGCCAGACATTGTAAATGAAACATTTTAGAGATAATTTAAAGCACGTGTCTGTGCTGTCTGGAATGATAACCACTAGCCATGTTGTGGCTATTTACATCTAAATCATTAAAAAGTAAGTAAAAATTTAAAATCCAGATGTTACTGCCTGAGCCACATTTCAGATGCTCAACAGCCACGTGGCTGCCTTATCAGGGCAGGTGTCTTTTATTGGAGAGAATTTACTTTTGTGTATGGCTGCAGAGATGCTTGGAACACTGAATCACCTCAACCCAGTTGAATGTGAAATGTTTCTAAATTGGGCTCAGGTCTTACACAGGCTGATTGACCTTCCAGTCTGAGTGAAGCCTTATGAGGTTACAGTTTGAAGTTTGGAGGAGTCCCAGGGCTGCCCCCTCGGCAGACCCCCATCTAGGGTTTGTCTCTTCAGCCCAGTGCATCTGTGAAAAGCTCCGTGATCAACTGTGACTACAATTTTGTGATCAACATGCTTTGTATCTTTATTTCAGAAATGAGAACATTTATGTTCAGAGAGGTAAAGTAAACACAGCAAGTAGAGGGAGAGCTGAGATTCAAACCCAGGGTCCCTGACTCCAGATCCAGTGTCTGTTGTTAGACCCAGTGTCTGGTGGTAATAATCATGCAGAATTAATGGTAGGTGTGTCCATTGGAGACTCCTGTATCCCACTGACCCACAGGTCACTCTAAAGTCCCTTTTCTCCTTTCAGATGAGTTCCAAAATAGACCTTCTCAATACTTAAAATACTCCAGCTCCTTAATATTTAGAATAATTTAAAAGAAATTATTCTAAATGTTATGTAAATATTTCTCTACTGATAAGTCTGTATTTTCCATTTCCTTTCCAGTTTTCTATTATATAACTTGATCTGAATTCTATTAACTATTTTTTTTTCCTCCCCAAGATAACTGCTAAAATACCAAGCACAGCAGTTTCTAGACCCGTAGCTACTGGATATGGGGTATGTTTTCTTAAGCTGAAGATATGAAGATACATTTTCTCATATATAAATTCACTTTAGGCAGTTTTGAATAAGTCTAGCTACCATTCAGCTTGTGATCCAGATGTATTTTCCATTTTGAATAGTGATGAATATTATAAATTGTTGATATATAGCTTTGGATATTCTAGTCATTTTGGTTGTAAATAAAACAAAATGTTTTGCTATCTTTTCCTGTCTGTAAACATTGTGTTTGTTGATTGACTTTTCATTTTCTATATCATATAACCAAGTGTCATGTGTATTACATTTGTATATTTTGTGTGAAGTTAGTCTTATATAAATGTAATGTTTATAATTTCTAAAAACTTACTAAGTAATATATGAAAAAATAAAATTGAAGAAAAATTTTAGAGGCGTATATAATTGGGTCTTGCTTTTATTTGAGATCTTTGGAGGAAAGATGCTATATAAAAATCCGTTAAATCTTTTAAATCTTGCCCAAATTACAAATAGTTTGGATGTTTTCACTTCTGCTAAATAGTAGAGAAATGGGAGAAAAATGAAGGAATGAGATGAAATAGCATTTCCTAGTCTTTCTGATAATATTTCTTAGGGGTCGTAAAGATGGCTTCAGAACCTAGAGTCCTGGGCACTGGCCTTCCAGTTGTCCCCTTCCTGTGGACAGAGAGAGTGGCCTTAACGTTGTATAACAGTGTATCGTGTGAAACATCCATTTATTAATCAGTCAGAGCAGATATCACTCATGAATTTGGTTTTGGTGATGTTTCCGAACAGGAGTCAGTGAGCTTTTCTGTGAAGAGCCGGGAGGTTTAGGCTCTGGGAGACCCAGTTGTGCACCTGTGGAGAGGCAGCCAGAGATAGCGTAGACGAAGGGAGTGTGGCTCTGTCCCATATAAGGGCCGAGGGATGTAGTTTGCTGATGCCTGTTTTAGAGTTTTATTGTTTGATCCTATATCCTTGGGAGATAAAAGGTTTACTTGCCAGTAGAATGAAGGAAAGAAAGTTATAAAGAAACTTTTATAGCTTGGTTTATAAAATTAAGTGTAGAAGTTTTTTGGAATCATTTTAACTTAGTT
Source organism: Bubalus bubalis (assembly GCF_019923935.1). Classification (NCBI taxonomy): domain Eukaryota; kingdom Metazoa; phylum Chordata; class Mammalia; order Artiodactyla; family Bovidae; genus Bubalus; species Bubalus bubalis. Next base: position 53,829,979 of record NC_059169.1, read on the forward strand.
TTTTGTTCACTAGTCCAAGACCTCCCTGGCGTCGTCAATGGGAAGACCGATGACAGGGGCTATTCAGGTATCCCCATGTGTGGGTTTGCATCTTGGGCCTTTCTTGTGATTTAGAATATTATTACCAAAGTTGTTTTTTTTTTAAGATATTACTTACATAGCGACCCTGATTCTTTAACCTGTGAGCTAATATTTGAACTGCTTGAAATCTTTCGTGGCAGTCTCTGGATTTATCACTATTTACTCAGGTCTCAAGTGAAATCCCACAGGGAATGGACAATAGGCCTTCTAGTTTGTCTGTAGGATGGACTCTGGGACCCGGTTCTCCTGCGCTGTGATTTCCAGCAGTTGCTATGGTTTCTCTCATAGGCCTACAGGAGACCAGCCCAAAGTAGGGAGTAGCCAGCTACTAAGCTATATAAGGTATTACTGAAAACCCAAAAGAGTGTTTTTCTTTTCAAACTGGGAGTAAGTCCAGTTCGATTGAAAAATTGAAATTTTATAGGACAAAGGAAAAGTTCAGACAGGTTGACACATGAGGAGGCAGAAGTGAGGAACAGTAGGGAGGGATTATAAACCTTTGTTCAAGACTGGGGTTTTATTAAGATGTGTGTCATGTGCAGAACTGTAAATAAGAGGTAGATCATATGTAAGAACACTTTTTAAATGATTCTTGTTCTCCTAAGGATGGAGTTACTAGACCCATGACAGCAGTGAGAGCCGCTGGCTTTACCAAGGGAGCTTTGAGAGGTTTGTTACATTATTTCAGCTATTAATTTTTTTTCAAATCTTTTAATTTTTAAACTGTTTTTGTATGTTTAAATATATTATCATTTTAAATAAAACTTAACCTGTCATTGATTATTTTAGGGTTAGGGTCAGGAAAAGGGTGGTGGGAGTGTTCTGCATCCCGGTTGAGGTGTAGTCACACTGCATGTCATGTCAGATCATGCCACGCTGCATGCTAAAAATTTGTCTGTGAGTTAGAGCTAAAGAATCAAAGGTGAAAATAGTATTTAAATAGATGATAAGTTAAATAATAATTTTAAAATAAAACTTCTGTGACAGAATTAATGTTTATGATACCAATAATGAAAATTAAAAAGCCAATACCAGGTTATTAATCCCATGATTGACAGTTAAGAATTCATAACAGAGATAGATTACTGTGGGGAGAAATAAGTACTAAGTATTTATTTTTGTTTTTATATGGTAATGCAGTTTTATTTACATGGTTTTATGTAAGTTAAAAATTTTACCAGTTACTCGATATAAAGAATACTCATGTAAGCATAAAAAAGGTCCATTCCATTTAATAAATAGGTGAATTAGACAGCATGTGCAGGGTTTCACATTTCCTCTGATTGTGTGGATGCATATTGAATGTGACCTCTTGACTGCTGTGTCCCAGGCTCTGCGTTTGACCCCCTTGGACAGTCGTGGGGCCCAGCACCACCCCTGGAGGCCAGGAGTGAAGACAGGTATGCAAGTCCTGTGCTCCTTTGCTATGGTGGTTGCATGTCTTCTTTGCACAACTTCTTTGAGAAGTTTTTACTTCTCAAATACATAATCCTTACGTATTTTGAAAGTTTGTGTCAGCAGAATAGTAATCAAAGCATTGTCCTAGCATCTAGGAAGAGACTCAGTCTAAGAAAGGCAGCCCCATGTATCTGTGCAGTTTTACTGGAGCACATTGAAGGCATGTCTCATTTTTATGGGTGCCAGTATTGATTCTCTTGAAGGCCAAATGTGGTTGTGTGTGTAATAGATATTCTTATTTTAAAAGCATACTTCAAAGAAAAAAAAATTAAGAAAATATATGTTTGTTATATTGATATTGAGAAATTTAATTTTTTATAGTATTAGTTTCATGATAGTAGAGAGTAGCTAAAAGCTACGGCGTAAATTCAGCTGTGTAGCATGTACTGATACCTGAGCACTGTGAATCTATATATTTTACAAATAACAGCGGCCAACGCTCACAGTGTGCTCACTCTTGGCTTTTCTCAAGGACTTCCTGTCCTCATGACTCCAAGAGGGTCATGGGAGTCTGGAACCTTCATGTAGTCGTTAACACCTAGACTCAGAAGATGCCCAGTCTCAGGTCCCCTTTGAGAAGCAAAGGACTTTCTGGGAGACATCTGCCCGGGCCGACTGTCTTTGTTTCTCTGGCCAGAATCTCAGCACTCGTGTCTGATGGAACCAGATGATTGGCTGGGGAGGGAGACGCTTCTGTAGCCTGGCTTCCGAACACAGGGTGGCGGGCAAGTGCCTGGGGGGGTGTCCCGCAGGGTCTGCACACAGGGTTCATTCTCCTGGTGTCTGGTGGGGATGGGGCAGTTACTGCCACTGTCTTCATGCAGTTCTTTTACAGATTTTTAGCTTTAAATTTTTATATTGACATTTTAGGCTTCAAAGTAACACTCTGTAAGTACTGTTTAAAGACATTTATTAGAGTGTTTCAGACAACTTGAAAATAGAATTCCGTACTTAAATTCTGAACTTGCTAACTTTTACAAAGCCACCATCTATTGTATTCATTTACTCAGAATTTTGCAGATCTCTATAAATAAAATTTGTTGCCTTAATCCCAGGCTTTATTGAAGAATATGATTTTATAGACCTAATTTGTTCCTGTATTCTTTTTAAAAGTCTCTTTGAAGAGAATTAGGAGAATTGATGTTTATTCTGACATATTTGTAGTAGAAGTTTGTTTAGGCAGTGATGTACATACAGAGTGTTGTACTTTGTTGGAAGAAAGTGGTAATGAAACAACAGGCTGGTTTAAAATGTGATTGGTTTGGGGATACTTCGTGTACTACTGATGGAGTCAAGATTTTTTAAACTTCTTTACCTTGTTAGAAGTCTCTGTGGGGAGTTCTCTGTTGTGGTCCAGTGATTAGGACTCTGGGCTTTTATTAACGTGGTCTGGATTCCGTCCTTGGCTATCCCACAAGCCATGCTCCTTGGCCACAAAAAACCCAACTCTGGTATCTATTTGGTAGTAAATCATAATACTTTTTCTCTCTTTTATGGGGGCTTCAGTTATTCCACTATTGATAAAGTTTTCATTTGCCATAGGATCCACTTCCTTTCAGGAATGGTGTTAACAATATAATAACATGGGCCCTAGAGTTACCTTATTTGTGTTCAAACCTTGGCTCTGTAACTTTCCAGCTGTATGATCTCAGGCATAATACTTAGCTTTCTTTCTTTCTTTTTTTGGGCCTCCCCACACCACTTGTGGGATCTCAGTTCCCCCAAACAGAGATTGAACCTGAGCCTCCTGCAATGGAAGCGTGCAGAGTCCTAACCACTGGACTGCCAGTACTTAACTTTGTAAACCTCAGTTTCCCTGTCAGTTAAATGAAATAACGACAGTACTTGTATCAAATATTTTTATGAAGATTAAGTGACATAATTAGGGTAAAGCATTTAGCTCAAAATTAAATTACACTTATGCTGAAAAAACATTAGCTATATTTACTATTATTATGAATATATACTGTAGTTATTAAAAAGAGTGGTACATTTATTGTTCATTGCCATTTATGTATTTGTCTTATCTGTGACCTACTTTTAAAGTTAATGAGCACATGATGGACTATGTTAAAAGTAAGTTAAATTTCATATATATTATTAGTGGTTGAATGATTCAGAATATACTTGGTTTTTTCTTTAACAGTCCAGAAGAAAAGATCAGACAATTAGAGAAGAAAGTAAATGAGTTGGTAGAAGAAAGCTGTATTGCTAACAGCTGTGGAGACTTAAAATTGGTAAGTCCATAAACTGGTTGAGATTCAAGATCAAGAAGTGTGTGAGTATGTGTCTACTTTTGTGTATGCACCCATACATGCACACATCTAGATAAATATTTTCATTTTGCTGTGGACTGGCCTTGGAGTTTTCACTGAAATAATTATTTTGAGAGCCTACAGTTTTAACTCTGCTTCATAAACTCTGATGTCAAAACAGTTGGTTGATTTTGTAATTTTTCTCATTGGTCATTTAAGGAGGGGAGAAAATTCTGATATATCAGTTGACGAAATTTTTCAGCCTGGTGGATTACTGGATTGATGCACAGCCTGCTGAAGGCAGAGCTACTGTGATCCATAAAAAAAGTACTAAGGGCTTTTTTTCTTATTTAAGCCTCACTGCCCTAAAATATTTTGTCCTAAGTAAAACTGCAAACTCATGGTTTGCTTTTTGGGAATCCAACTCTGTGGCTTTTTTTTTTTTCAATTAATTTTTTTTCTCTTAGGTGCTTTGTTCACATTACTTTGATCATCACACCACATAGATACAGTTTCTGTGACTTAATTATCAGATTAAGGCATTAATGGGACTGGTCAGTCGCTCCGTGGAAATCAATTAAAGGTTCTTAATGTTCTGAGTAAGATCTTAGTGAAACTGAGGATCTGTTGTCCTATTAGGTAGCAGTTATCTGTGGCTTATCTGTACTTTGAGCATCCCAAAAACCAAACAAACTCACCTAAATTCCTGTCTCATGAGATTGAATTAAAACACCAAAGATTCAGGAGCTGAAAGGAAAAAAGAAGTTAGAGGGGCATGCAGTGAAAGTTTTAGTCGCTCAGTCATGTCGGATTCTTTGTGACCCCATGGACTGTAGCCTGCCAGGCTCCTCTATCCATGGAATTCTCCAGGCAAGAATACTGAAATGGGTTGCCATTTCCTCCTCCAGGGGATCCTCCCGAACCAGTGATTGAACTCAGGTCTCTTGCATTGTAGGCAGATTCTTTATTGGCTGGGCCACCAGGGAAGCCCTAACGCTGGTAGGTCAGACATGTAGGTAGGCATGGTGAGACCTAAAGGTGGTAAGAGGAGAGGTGATGATAAACTCAGTGTGGGCAGGTATGCTCCAGGTATTAGCCCCCACCCTGTGCTTCCCCTTCTTTCCCAGAGAATACACATGGACTTGCCATGAGGGATGAGAACTCACGGTTAGACAGGAGGGGAGTTTATGGTAGGAGTGCTCAAAGCACCCAGGAAGTAAGGGTAATGCAGCTACAGGCGCCTCTGATGCACCAAGAGCTATGTGAGTTTGTGAAGGAGTTGACACCATGTACACTTGGTTTCAGGCCTTGGAAAAGGCAAAAGATGCAGGCAGAAAGGAGAGAGTCCTGGTGAGGCAACGAGAACAAGTTACAAGGCCAGAAAACATCAACTTGGATTTAACTTACTCAGTAAGTACAAAGTGCCTGTTGAATATGGTTATCTTGGTGAGAATTTATAGATTCCACAAGTCTTTTTTCTTTGTTGTTTTCTCTTGTTCCTTAAGCTTTACTGGACTTAAGGTGCCCAGAATTAGGTTAATAATGCTCTTTAGTTAATGGGACCACTCTCATCTTTGGTCTGTATAGTGATCTTCTTTAATTTAGTCATTTTTAATACTGTAGTAAATACTAGTAAACCTTCCAGCTAAGGACTCTTGAAGATTACTAATATTTGGGCTCTATTCAGTGTGCTTACTTTGACAAGATTCCTTTTGTTTTGTTTTGAGGTATAATTGTGATTCAATGCTCTGTTAATTTCAGGTATTCAACTTGATATTTGTATATATTATGAAATGATCACTACAATAAGTCTGGTGAACATCCATCAACAACATAGTTAGATAATAAGATTTGAATGTGGACTTTTTGGTCTGTGATCTTAGAGAGCTTCAAACTAGATTAATAAGACAGTGTTCTGTGAGGATAGTAGGGAAAAAAAAAAAAACAGCTAGTTTCTAGCAAAATTTATTCAATTCTGAAAAGACACTTCTTTCATATATATATACTGATGTTTAAAAGGTTGTATTTTCAGTAGGAGAAGTCTTCATATGCTAAACAACTGGAAAAAAGGACATTGAAACTTGGAGGAAGAAGAATTTAGATGTTTACTATTTATAGTTAATATTTTTAGATTCCATGGAATCTTTAGATTTGGGAATAATTTACAATGATCATCTTTTTCCTCTAGGAACATACTTTACTATAGCTCAATTATTTAAATTATAAATTTGCATATAGAGCAGCAGTACTCTACAAATTAAGGTTTAAGATATTTCCACATAATGTTTATGTTTTCAAAGAGAATTTGATCCACTATCTTCCTTACTCTCTTTGTTACCAGCAATACTAACAATACACATATACTCTTTGTGGGTCTTCCTGAGATTAAAGGATAGCAAATCCTTTGACTAGAAAGAATACATGGAAAATTAGGTGGAATTTAGAGGATAGCTCCACCTGTCCTAATGTTCTGGTTCATGTTGGAATGCAAGATACTTTCTGTGAATTCATTTCTTAATGGTTTGGGAGTCTTGATAGAGGCAACTAACATTGTTATAGTATTTTAATTTCTAGAAAGATAGGCAAAAGGAACCTAAGATGATCATTATATGTTTCTTTGCAATATTTTTTCCTTAGGTTCTTTTCAACTTGGCCAGTCAGTATTCAGCTAATGAGATGTATGCTGAAGCACTAAACACGTATCAAGTTATAGTGAAAAATAAGATGTTTAGCAATGCAGGTAGGTGTGTGTAGTTAGTTTTTCTGATAAGTATAGTTCTTTTGTAGTGTTAATTTACCGTTTCCTCAGTTATGAAATGATCTGTGCTCTAAGCAAGTTAAATTCATGATAGTGTCCTGCTTAAAGGATATGAAAATTCACACAAATACAAATGAAAAAATATAGTTGGTATGAGACATATTGCCTAATAGTAAATGAAGACTGTGTTCTGTATCACAAGTAGAATTAGCCATAGCAACCCCATGGAACATGCTTTCCCTTGTAGAATTTATCCACAAGAGATTGTTGTTTATATTTAGCATTTATACTGTATACTTTTTGGTCTCATAGAAAAAGTGAAAGAAATCCGATATTATATATTCATTAATATTTTTTTAAATTAGGACGGTTGAAAGTGAATATGGGAAATATTTATTTAAAGCAAAGAAATTATTCCAAAGCCATTAAATTCTACCGAATGGCCTTAGATCAAATTCCAAGTGTCCATAAAGAAATGAGGTAAGTTTGTAAAATTTGTCATTCTTCCGAAACAAAGTCACTCTTCTGACATGTTGCCAGTGGACTGAGTGCTTTGTGGTATGTGTACATGGGAGGTGTTAGATTTTTCTTATAGCTGTAATATTTTGGTCTGACCCTTGCATGCATTTTTATGATGGAAGCTAAAGGTTAAAGGCATGATATGTGATCAGTTGGACTAAAACTAAGCTAATAGGCCTATATAGGAAACAACCCTCCAAGCCATTAGCACTGTAATACAACTTACTGCCCACACCAAATCAGACAGCAGTTGTTTAGAACATAGCAGACTCCAGAGTGCGAGACTGGATACTTAATTCCTTACATTCTTACCGGAGCTCAAGAAGGACATAGTGAAGGAAGGGTTACTGTTGACTCTTAGAAGAGGTGGGCAGGGGATGTGCTGGGGTATTTCCTATTATAATATTTTAAGAGCAGAAACAGTAAGTTATCTTAGTCTGGTAATAACTAGGGGAACATAAGTTTCTAGGATATTTACTGTTCCTAATTTCTCCTGGGCACAGTGCAGTTCCCTTGAGAAAGTTAATTTATTTGTAAATGCCACTTTTTGCAAACATTTGTTTTTGAATTATGCAATATATCTCACTATCATCAGCAGTTATCTAACTTATAGAACATAGTGCCCTTGAGGTACTTTTAACCGAGGTGAGACCAAGAATTTAAACATTTTAGAAAAAGATAGTATTATATAGTATATGGTAAGTACTTAACAATCCACAGTCAAGAGGTAGTATGGTAATTCAGTTCAGTTCAGTTGCTCAGTCCTGTCCGACTCTTTGCGACCCATGAAACACAGCACACCAGGCCTCCCTGTCTATCACCAACTCCCGAAGTCCACCCAAACCCATGTCCATTGAGTTGGTGATGCCATCCAACCATCTCATCCTCTGTCATCCCCTTCTCCTGCCCTCAATCTTTCCCAGCATCAGGGTCTTTTCCAATGAGTCAGCTCTTCGCATCAGGTGGCCAAAATATTGGAGTTTCAGCTTCAACATCAGTCTTTCCAATGAACACCCAGGACTGATCTCCTTTAGGATGGACTGGTTGGATCTCTTTGCAGTCCAAGGGACTCTCCAACACCACAGGTCAAAAGCATCAATTCTTCTGCACTCAGCTTTCTTTATAGTCCAACTCTCACATCCATATATGACCACTGGAAAAACCATAGCCTTGACTAGATGGACCTTTGTTGACAAAGTAATGTCTCTGCTTTTTAATATGCTGTCTAGGTTGGTCATAACTTTCCTTCCAAGGAGTAAGCATCTTTTAACTTCATGGCTGCAATGACTATCTGCAGTGATTTTGGAGCCCCCAAAAATAAAGTCAGCCACTATTTCCACTGTTTCCCCATCTATTTGCCATGAAGTGATGGGACTGGGTGCCATGATCTTCGTTTTCTGAATGTTGAGCTTTAAGCCAACTTTTTCACTCTCTCTTGCTTTCATCAAGAGGCTTTTTAGTTCCTCTTCACTTTCTGCCATAAGGGTGGTGTCATCTGCATATCTGAGGTTATTGATATTTCTTAAAGAGTTGCAGGAATAATTACTGAGAACAGGAATTCTCAGGAAAGGTCAGGAAAGGCTTAGTGAAGGAGGTACACTTGAGTTGGTTACTGAAGTGAAGACAGAGATGGCATTCCAGACGAAAGGACACTGAGAAAAGGCTGGGAAACACCATAGTCTGATGGTCAGAGAATTATGAATAAAGGGATTTAGTTGAAATGGGATTATATTAAGGAGTGGTTGGAAATAAGGTAGAATCAGTTCAGTTCAGTTCAGTTCAGTCGCTCAGTAGTGTCCAACTCTTTGCAACCCCATGAATCGCAGCACGCCAGGCCTCCCTGTCTATCACCAACTCCCGGAGTTCACCCAGACTCACCTCCATCGAGTCAGTGATGTCATCCAGCCATCTCATCCTCTGTCATCCCCTTCTCCTCCTGCCCCCAATCCCTCCCAGCATCAGAGTCTTTTCCAATGAGTCAACTCTTCCCATGAGGTGGCCAAAGTACTGGAGTTTCAGCTTCAGCATCATTCCCTCCAAAGAAATCCCAGGGCTGATCTCCTTCAGAATGGACTGGTTGGATCTCCTTGCAGTCCAAGGGACTCTCAAGAGTCTTCTCCAACACCACAGTTCAGAAGCATCAATTCTTTGGCGCTCAGCCTTCTTCACAGTCCAACTCTCACATCCATACATGACCACAGGAAAAACCATAGCCTTGACTAGACAAACCTTTGTTGGCAAAGTAATGTCTCTGCTTTTGAATATGCTATCTAGGTTAGTCATAACTTTCCTTCCAAGGAGTAAGCATCTTTTAATTTCATGGCTGCAGTCACCATCTGCAGTGATTTTGGAGCCCCAAAAAATAAAGTCTGACACTCTTTCCACTGTTTCCCCATCTATTTCCCATGAAGAGATGGGACCGGATGCCATGATCTTCGTTTTCTGAATGTTGAGCTTTAAGCCAACTTTTTCACTCTCCACTTTCACTTTCATCAAGAGTCTTTTTAGTTCCTCTTCACTTTCTGCCATAAGGGTGGTGTCATCTGCATATCTGAGGTTATTGAGATTTCTCCCGGCACTCTTGATTCCAGCTTGTGCTTCTTCCAGTCCAGCGTTTCTCATGATGTATTCTGCATATAAGTTAAATAAGCAGGGTGACAATATACAGCCTTGACGTACTCCTTTTCCTATTTGGAACCAGTCTGTTGTTCCATGTCCAGTTCTAACTGTTGCTTCCTGACCTGCATACAGATTTCTCAAGAGGCAGGTCAGGTGGTCTGGTATTCCCATCTCTTTCAGAATTTCCCACAGTTTATTGTGATCCACACAGTCAAAGGCTTTGGCATAGTCAATAAAGCAGAAATAGATGTTTTTATGGAACTCTCTTGCTTTTTCCACGATCCAGCGGATGTTAGCAATTTGATCTCTGGTTCCTCTGCCTTTTCTAAAACCAGCTTGAACATCAGGAAGTTCACGGTTTACATATTGCTGAAGCCTGGCTTGGAGAATTTTGAGCATTACTTTACTAGCATGTGAGATGAGTGCAATTGTGCGGTAGTTTGAGCATTCTTTGGCATTGCCTTTCTTTGGGATTGGAATGAAAACTGACCTTTTCCAGTCCTGTGGCCACTGCTGAGTTTTCCGGATTTGCTGGCATATTGAGTGCAGCACTTTCACAGCATCATCTTTCAGGATTTGAAAGAGCTCAACTGGAATTCCATCACCTCCACTAGCTTTGTTTGTAGTGATGCTTCCTAAGGCCCACTTGACTTCACATTCCAGGATGTCTGGCTCTAGGTCAGTGATCACACCATCGTGATTATATGGGTCGTGAAGATCTTTTTTGTACAGTTCTTCTGTGTATTCTTGCCATGTCTTCTTAATATCTTCTGCTTCTGTTAGGTCCATACCATTTCTGTCCTTTATCGAGCCCATCTTGAATAGCTGTCATCAAATATAGACAGTGATCAGTGCTGAGGAAGATGCAGAGAAATGAGAGTCCTTATGCACTGGGGATATAAAATAGCACAGACACTTTGGAAAATAATGTTGTTTTTTAAAAAATTTAAATGCAAATTTACTATATGACCAATTCCACTGTTAGGTATATAACCAGGAGAAACGAAAACATGTATCGTCACAAAGGATTGTACATGAGTGTTTGTAGCAGAATTATTCATAATATCCAAAAAGTAGAAGCAGTCCAAGTATCTATCACATAGTCAATGGACAGAAGGTGATATAGCTGCGCTGTAGAATACTATTCAGCAATTAAAAAGGAATGACATCCTCTTACATGCTGAGATACGGAGGAGCCTCAAAAATTATGCTAACCGAATGAGGGCACAGGGTATCACATGCTGTATAACTCCATTCACATGCAATGTCTAGAAAGGCAAGTCTAGTCCAGAGAGACAGAAAGGAAATTAGCATTTGCCTGGGGCTGGAGGCTAGACTGAGGAGTGATTGCAGGTGGGCACAGGTGTTCTTTCTAGGGAAATGGAAATGACTTAGAGTGTGACTGTGGTTTCACAACTGTGTTAGTACAGCAATAGTTATTGAATCACATACTTAAAGCAAGTGAATTTTATAATGTGTAAAATAAACTTCAGTAAATCTTTAACAAAACAAGAAGTAACATGGCAAAGAAAAGGAGGAAATTATTTGTGGAATAACTTGATTGCCAGCTGGGGAGTTCAAACTTTTAAAGGGAGTCCATGTTTTTTTTTCAGGATTAAAATTATGCAGAACATTGGAGTCACATTTATTAAAACTGGGCAGTATTCGGATGCCATCTCTTCTTTTGAGCACATCATGAGTATGGCTCCGAATCTGAAGGCAGGCTTCAATCTGATTCTTAGTTACTTTGCCATTGGAGATCGAGAAAAAATGAAGAAGTCATTCCAAAAACTGATTGCTGTTCCACTAGAAATTGATGAAGATGATAAATACATTTCGCCAAGCGTGAGTATGAAGAAGACTCTTACATAGCCAGCTCCTAATTAGCTGTGCTTCCCTGTCTCCAGAAGTGATGAAGTTGGGATGGATGACTTTTCAGTTTTCTGCCAGTCCTGTATTAATGTGTTTTATCATTTTCATGTTATTTAGATTAGGGCTGGAGATTATGGTTTAAACAGACTGCACAATTTTACTCAAAAAACAAAAGGGAGAATCTTGTGAAAAATTATCATTCCTTAATGTTATCTTACGTGAAGTCAAATCATGTGAAATTGTCCATGTTGATAGATCATGATGGTATAGTAATGTTGATTTCATATAAGGAACCTGGTAGATTTTCTTGATGGATTACAAGGGAATGGCAGTGTGGTGGTTGGCCTCACTGCTCAGTATTTATTCTCCTTGTCCTTTGTATTTAAAATAGCACTAATTATAACAGCCTGCTGTATAGGGTTGTGAGGATCGAATGAGGGAGTGCATGTGAAATGCTTAATCCTGGAACATAGTAAGTGCTGGGTAGATGTTAAATATCATATATAACTTTCATATTGAGAAAAAATAATGTATGTTGTGAAAGAAATCATCCGTGTCTTCAATAGGAAGTAGAGGTCAATGTAGGGTCATACTAAGTCACTGATGTCATTAAAGCAATTACATGTGACTTAGGATTTCACCCATTTGTACTGACAACCATGGCTTCCATATTCTTGGTCCTATGCTTTCCAGCCTGACCTTGTGTCAGCTGCTAGAATCTGCATTAGTTCAGTGAAGAGTATGACAAGTCATCAGAAGAAAGAGAGAAAGTTCTGCTTCACATGAGGAAAACAGTTCAGAAAGACTCACTCTCCACTGTGTACAGTGGCCTAGTGCTGAGGCTGATTAGCCACTCAGTGCTCAGTGTTTACTTCTGATTCCTTCACTTTTCCCCCAGGATGACCCACATACTAATTTAGTGATTGAAGCTATAAAAAATGATCATCTGAGACAAATGGAACGTGAAAGGTAATATTTTGGGCACTTAATGATTAAATGTGGTCTTAACTTCTCTAAGAGACTTGAATGTGCATTCTGATTATTCCTTTCAAAACTTGTTGTGTTCCATATATTTCTAGAATAGTGCTGTTTAACCATTTCTATCTTTACTGAATTCTGTTTTCTCCTTCAGAATAATCTTAGTCCTCATGTTAATCCCAGTTATTTTTACTCAGTTTCTCTGCTTCTCTGTAGTTTGCTTTCCCTCTGCATCTGGTGCACTATTAGGACTTTGTTCATATTACCTTTGTTTAAACATATCTCTGTGTATTTTTATCCTGCCCAATTAAATTGCAGCTCCCAAAGACAAAATTCTTTCTCTTTATATGTTTTCTTCCTTTCTCCAGTATGGTACCTAGTCTCTGTCAAGTATGGCTTGAACATTCTAATATTGAGTATTCATTGGGCATCTTAGGAATTATATTGTATGAGAGAGGACTCATTTTTTTTAAATCGTGGTAAAATACATATAACGTAAAATTTATCTCAACCATGGTAGATAATTCTTCTTTTCAAAGATAGTGTTAAGTATTAGAACATTCACATTGATTTGTGACTGGTGTTCAGAAGTCTTCATCTTCCACACTGCAGCTCAGTACCCACTGCACCGCCCCCTCCAACTCCTGCCTACCCACCAGTCCCTGGCAGCCACCACTCTGCTGTCTGTTATATGAAATCCACTGCTCTGGGGACCTCATCTGAGTGGAATCACAGTATTTGTTCATTTGTGACTGGCTTTTCATCTGTGTTTAGCATGTGACAGGATTTCCTTCATTTTTAAGGCTGAATAATATTCCATTGTATGTACACATGCATGCTAAGTCGCTTTAGTAGTGTCCGACTCTATGTGACCCTCTTGACTGTAGCCCTCAAAGTTCCTCTGTCCATGGGGATTCTCCAGGCAAGAATACTGAAGTGGGTTGCCATGCCCTCCTCCAGGGGATCTTCCTGACCCAGGGATCTAACCCATGTCCCTTAGGTCTCCTGCATTGGCAGGCGGGTTTTTTTTTTTACCACTAGAGTCACCGGGGAAGCTCTGTGTATGGAGAGCCCTCAATCCTTAGAAGTTAGTTTAACAGTAAAAATTAAGCTTATCTTTCTGGGAAGATGGAGTAGATGTACTTTTCCATGTAAGTCCCACTAAGTACAAATAAAAACCCTGGGAATTGTATATAAAACAAAATGAGAAGAAATGTAGAGACAAGAGGGCAGGTGAGCAAGGGCCCTGGTGACTTGAGGAGCAGCCTGGCAGTGATCCCCTCATGCTTCCCAGACTGGGAGCTGAAGAAATAGGGAGTCAGAAAGCCAGGGGCTGCATTTTTTAAAAAGCCTGCTTTCTTTAGTCAAAGGACAAGATGAGGGTCAGAGCAGGCTGTGGGGAATCTGGGCGTCTCCCTTTATCTGCAAGTGATGAGGTGATATCTCTTCTCTGCCTGCTGGAGTGATGTCAAGAAATACAGCTAAAACAGAAGATTTCAATAAAATTCAGTCTTTTTATTTTCTGCCTATCAGTTTTTTTTCCCCAAATAAAATACAAAAGCATTTGCCTCTTTAAAATACATCACTTCCAAATCCTTAAAATCAAGGTGAAAGTAGTATTGAAGATCTTGAATGAACATTATTTTATTTTTAACTTTTTATTGAAACGTTGATTTACTCTCTATATATTAATATATATACACTCCCCATTCCCCTTTGTTTTCTATGCCTGTGAGTCTGTTTTGTAAATAAGTTCATTTGTATCATTTTTTTAGATTCCACATATAAACAGCATATTTGACTTAGTATGATCATCTCTAGGTCCATCCGTGTTGCGCTGCACATGATGTTATTCCATTCTTTTTTATGGCTGAGTAATATTCCATCATTACACACACACACACACACACACACACACACACACACCAAAAATGTCAAAATTTCTTTCTTTCTTTCTTTCTTTTTTTTTTTTTTTTGGCTGTGCTGCAGCTTGCAGGAGGTCTCAGTTCCCTGACCCAGGAATTGAACCCAGACCATGGCAGTGAAAACCCAGAACCCTAACCACTAGGTTGCTATGGAACTTCTCAAAATGTCCAAGTTTTGATAAGTAATCACTCACCAAACCAAGAACCAGGAAGATCTCAGTGAAAAAAAGACAGTCCATAGATGCCAACACTGAAATGACAGAGATGTTAAAATTATTTGATAAATTTTAAAGCAACCATGATAAAAATGCTTCAATGGGCAGTTATGAACATGCTTAAAATTAGAGCATACATCTGCACAATCACTTAACAAATGTTCATAGCAGCCATCCAAGAAGGGAAGCAACCCAAATGTTCACAACATGAATGGATAAAAAATATCTGGTCCATCCATACAGTGAAATATTATTTAGCCATAAAATGAATGAAATACTGACACATGCTACAGTAAACATGAATCTGACTCCATTTGTATGAAAGGTGAAGATTAGGCAGCTCTGTAGAGACATGTAGCAGTTCAGTTCTAATATATACCACAGCTTCTTCAGTGGTGGTTTTCACTCCTTTACTTCCCCAGATGGTACAGGTCCCAGAGCTTCAGCTGCAGAGTCCTGTGTCTGTCCCCTGCGTCACTCCCTCCCCATTCCACTCCCTGCTTTTCTTCTTTAATCAGAGGCATCACAGACCAAGAACTGCTGATCCCACAGGTCGTCATGGCCTTCTAATCCCGTTTCCCAGTTGTGGTTTTCAACCTGATTTGTAAATAGATCGCTAGCATAGCTGCCTGTAGACAGTGTTTATGCTTGATGTTATTGTTGTTGTTCAGTCGCTAGATCATGTCCAACTCTTTGCGACCCCATAAACTGCAGCACCAGGCTTCCCTGTCCTTCACCATCTCCTGGAGCTTGCTCAAACTCGCGTCCATTAAGTCAGTGATGCCATGCAACCATCTCATTCTCTGTCACCCCCTTTTCCCCCTCTCAGTCTTTCCTGGCATCAGGGTCTTTCCCAGTCAGCTGGTAGCATCAGCTGGCCAAAGTATTGGAGCTTTAGCATCAGTCCTTCCATGAATATTCAGGGTTGATTTCCTTTAGGATTGACTGGTTTGATCTCCTTGCAGTCCAAGGGACTCTCAAGAGTCTTCTCCAACACCATAGTTCAAAAGCATCAATTCTTGGTGCTCAGCCTTCTTTATGGTCCTACTCTCGCATCCATACACAATTACTGTAAAAACCATAGCTTTGACTAGATGGACCTTTGTCGGCAAAGTGATATCTCTGCTTTTTAATACACTGTCTACACTTGTTATAGCTTTTCTTCCAAGGAGCAGTTCAGTTCAGCTCAGTTGTGTCCAACTCTTTGCGACCCCATGGACTGCAGCACGCCAGGCCTCCCTGTCCATCACTAACTCCTGGAGCTTACTCAAACTCATGTTCATTGAGTTGGTGATGCAATCCAACCATCTCATCCTCTGTCAGCCCCTTCTCCTCCCACCTTCAATCTTTTTCAGCATCAGGGTCTTTTCCAGTGAGTCAGTTCTTCCCATCAGTTGGCCAAAAGTATTGGAGTTTCAGCTTCAGCATCAGTCCTTCCAATGAATAGTAGTGAAGTCGCTCAGTCGTGTCCGACTCTTTGTGACCCTGTGGACTGTAGCCTACCAGGCTTCTCCGTCCATGGGATTCTCCAGGCAAGAATACTGGAGTGGGTTACCATTTCCTTCTCCAGGGGATCTTCCCGACAGGGATCGAACCCAGGTCTTCCACATTGGAGGCAGACCCTTTAACCTCTGAGCCACCAGGGAAGCCCTTCCAATGAATATTCAGGACTTATTTCCTTTAGGATGGACTGGTTGGATCTCCTTGCTGTCCAAGGGACTCTCAAGAGTCTTCTCCAACACCACAGCTCAAAAGTATCAATTCTTCAGTGCTCAGCTTTCTTTATAGTCCAACTCTCACATCCATACAT
This sequence comes from Bubalus bubalis, assembly GCF_019923935.1. Taxonomy (NCBI): domain Eukaryota; kingdom Metazoa; phylum Chordata; class Mammalia; order Artiodactyla; family Bovidae; genus Bubalus; species Bubalus bubalis. The sequence continues at coordinate 53,846,469 of NC_059169.1, forward strand.
GACTACTGGAAAAACCATAGCCTTGACTAGATGGACCTTTGTTGACAAAGTAATGTCTCTGCTTTTTAATATGCTGTCTAGGTTGGTAATAGCTTTTCTTCCAAGGAACAAGTGTCTTTTAATTTCATGGCTGCAGTCATCATCTGCAGTGATTTTGGAGACCAAAAAAATAAAGTCTAGCACTATTTCCATTCTTTCCCCATCTGTTTGCCATGAAATGATGGGACCAGATGCCATGATCTTAGTTTTCTGAATGTTGAGTTTTAAGCCAGCTTTCTCACTCTCCACTTTCACTTTCATCAAGAGGCTCTTTAGTTCTTCATTTTCTGTCATAAGGGTGGTGTTATCTGTATATCTGAGGTTATTGATATTTCTCCTGGCAATCTTGATTCCAGCCTGTGCTTCATCTAGCTCAGCATTTCTCATGATGTTAGTCTGCATATAAGTTAAATAAGCATGGTGACAATATACAGCCTTGATGTACTCCTTTCCTGATTTGGAACCAGTCTACTGTTCCATGTCCAGTTCTGTTGCTTCTTGACCTGCATACAGGATTCTCTGGAGGCAGGTAAGGTGGTCTAGTATTCCTGTGTCTAAGAATTTTCCATGGTTTGTTGTGATCCATACAGTCAACGGCTTTAGCATAGTCATTGAAGCAGAAGTAGATGTTTTTTTGGAATTCTCTTGCTTTTTCTGTGATCCACCAGATGTTGGTGATTTGATCTCTGGTTCATCTGCCTTTTGTAAACCCAGCTTGTACATTTGGAAGTTCTCGGTTCATATACTGCTGAAGCCTAGCTTGAAGGATTTTGAGCATAGTCCTACTGTCACGTGAGTTGACTGCAATTGTGCAGTAATTTGAACATTCTTTGGCATTGCCTGTCTTTGGATTTGGAATGAAAACTGACCTTTTCCAGTCCAGTGGCCCCTGCTGAGTTTTCCAAATGTTCTGGCACATTGAGTGAACACTTTAACAGTACCATCTTTTAGGATTTAAAATTGCTCATCTGGAATTCTATCACCTCTGCTACCTTTCTTCACAGTAATGTTTCCAAGACCCACTTGATTTCACACTCCAGGATGTTTGGCTCTAGGCAAGTGACCACACCATTGTGGTTATCCCGGTCATTAATACCTTTTTTGTGTAGTTCTTCTGTGTATTCTCGTCACCTCTTCTTAATCTCTTCTGCTTCTGTTAGCTCCTTGCCATTTCTGTCCTTTATTGTGTCCATTTTTGCATGAAATAGTCCCCTAGTATCTCCAGTTTTCTTGAAGAGATCTGTGGTCCTTCCCATTCTATTGTTTTCATCTATTTCTTTGATTCTTCACTTAAGAAGGCTTTCTTATTTCTCCTTGCTAGTCTATGGAGTGCTGCATTCACATGGGTATATCTTTCCCTTTCTTCTTTGCCTTTCATTTCTCTTCTTTTGTCAGCTATTTGTAAGGCCCCCTCAGACAACCACTTTGCCTTTTTGCATTTCTTTTTCTTGGGGATAGTTTTGGTCACCCCATCCTGTACAATGTTATGAACCTCCATCCATAGTTCTTCAGGCAGTCTTCCTACCAAATCGAATCCCTTGAATCTGTTTGTCGTCTCCACTGTATAATCATAAATGATTTGATTTAGGTCATAAACTAGAGGTTTTCCCTACTTTCTTCAATTTAAGCCTGAATTTTGCAGTAAGGAGCTGATGATCTGAGCCACAGTCGGCTTCTGGTCTTTTTTTGCTGACTGTATATAGCTTCTCCATCTTTGGCTGCAAAGAATTTGACCATCTGGTGATGTCCATGTCTAGACTTGTCTCTTGTGTTGTTGGAAGAAGGTGTTTGCTATGACCAGTGCATTCTCTTGGCAAAACTCTGTTAGCCTTTGCCCTGCTTCATTTTGTACTCCAAGGCCAACGTTGCCTGTTGCTCTAGGTGTCTCTTGACTTCCTACTTTTGCGTTCCAGTCCCCTATGATGAAAAGGACATCTTTTTTTTGGTGTTCGCTTTAGAAGGTCTTGTAGGTCTTCATAGAACCATTCAACTTCGGCTTCTTCAGCATTACTGGTTGGGGCATAGACTTGGATTACTGTGATATTGAATGGTTTGCCTTGGAAACGAGCTGAAATGATTCTGTTGTTTTTGAGATTGCCCCCAAGTACTGCATTTTGGACTCTCTTGTTGACTATGAGGGCTACTCCATTTCTTCTAAAGGATTCTTGCCCACAGTAGTAGATATAATGGTCACTGATTAAATTCACCCATTCCCATCCATTTTAGTTCACTGATTCCTAAGATCTCAGTGTTCATTCTCCCCTCTCCTGCTTGACCATATCCAATTTACCTTGATTCATAGGTGTAACATTCCAGCTTCCTATGCAGTATTGTTCTTTACAGCATCAGACTTTACTTTCACTACCAGACACATCCATAGCTGATCAATGTTTCCGCTTTTGCCCAGCTGCTTCATTCTTTCTAGAGCTGTTTCTCTGCTCTTCTCCAGTAGCATAAGTTTATATTTTAAGGAGTAAATTGAAACTTTTTATACCGTCTAAATAAATCTGTTTTTGTTTTTTTTGATGTAGAAAAGCCATGGCAGAAAAGTATATCATGACAGCTGCAAAACTCATTGCTCCTGTAATTGAAACATCCTTTGCTGTAGGTTATGACTGGTAAGAGAGAAATTCACTGTGATTGGATGGACATGGTGTTTTCTTTTATTGATTTAAAACTTTGTTATTAGAAAAATGAATAAATAATTGCAAATAGTGATTTCTGCTTATGAAGCAAATCATATTATATGGTAAATTAGCAAAGGACACTCTAAAAGTTATAACATTTTTAAAAATTACGTATCTATTTATTTGGCTGCACCAGATCTTCGTTGGGTACAAGGGGTCTTGAACTGCGGCATGTGAACTCTTAGTTGTAGCGTGTAGGGTCTAGTTCCCTGACCAGGTGTCTAACTCATGCCCCCTGCATTGGGAGTGCATAGTCTTAACCACTGTACCACCTAGGAAGTCCCCTAAAATAACCTTTTTTTATGCTTTATTTTATAGGTGTGTTGAAGTTGTGAAAGCCTCTCAGTATGTAGAGCTGGCAAATGATCTGGAAATAAACAAAGCAATTACGTACCTGAGACAAAAGGACTTTAATCAGGTAAGTTTTAAAAAAGTGTTTAGATGCACAGGGACCGCCCCTCTCCCCTCCCAGGCCCTGCTTGCTCTGACAGCCTAGTGTTTGGGTAGGTCTGAATACAGTCAGCCATGGGGAGGGGACCCTGGATGGATCAGGTGAGATGGAGCTCTGCTGCCCACCCACCCCCCGGTTGTCACCGTCCCTGCTGGATCTGCTTGGCTTGTGCACTTGCTCTCGTTTCATGAATAAAACCAGCCAAAAATAAGTGTTTAGATGGAATTTCATGTTAACTGATCAAAGTGATATTATTATGAAACTCTTTTCTAGAATACTATCACCTGTCATTATTCTGAAGTAGAGTAATATTTTTATTTCTAAACATAATTTCCTTTAACAATGCTGTGTTTTTAATTTTGACCTGTTACTCCTGTTTCTTTCTTTTTTTGGCCATGCTAGGCAACTTGCAGGGATTTTAGTTCCTGACCAGGAATGGAGCCATGCCTCCAACAGTAGAAGCACAGAGTCCTAATCAGTGGACCGCTAGGGAGGTCCCTATGGTCATCTTTATAGCAGAGAAAGCACTCCATTAGAGCTGCACATGGACAGGGTGAAGGCCAGTGGTGGTAGATGGACACATTCAGGAAAGCTGAAGCCTGTAGCTTCAGACAGCATCAGCCAGGAAAAGAAACCAAAACAGAGATTTACCTGTTTTCCTAATGAGGGCAGGAGGAGAAAGGGGAAATAGAGGATGAGATGGTTGGATGACATCTCCAACTGAATGGATGTGAATTTGAGCAAACTGCAGGAGATAGTGAAGGACAGGGAAGCCTGGTGTGCTGCAGTTCATGGGGCCGCAAAGAGTTGGACATGACTTAGCATCTGAATAACCACAACAATTCTTCTTGGGGGGGTGGGGGAAACCCCAAACTAACACTTTATTTTTGTTATTTGTTTTTCCATTTACAACTAAATTTTATTAAGTTAACTTTTATCGATTTCATTTATAAATACATTTATATTATTTTACTTTTAAAAACAAATGTTGGAGACATTCATAAAACATGTAAAGAACATTTTGAAAACTGCCTACTTCAGAGCCGAAAATACCTGAGAATGTTCCTTTTATTAGAATTTAATTATTTAGTCTTTTCAGAATATTATAGTTTAGAATCTTAAAATATGAAATATGTTTTTATTCTGTCCATGTTTTTAAGTGGATGTTGGAGGTTCTAAATACTTTTGTTATTTCTTCTGAGTCTGACATCCCATGTGTCCTGCTTGATCGGGACATCTCAGACTTGTAGAGGGTTAAGAACATGCTTTAAAGTCTTCTTGCCGCAGAGTGTAGTCACATTTGGATCTGCAGCAGGTTACTTTGTAATGCTCCAGAATCGCTCCTGTCCCACTTTTGAGGCTGCTCAGCTGTGTCTCCTTTCCTGGGGCTGCAATCATGTCTGTCCCTCTCTTCACCTCCATCCACAGGGCCCTCATGTTTTAAGAATGTTTCTCAGCCTTTTCTTTCACTGTGCTTATTTAGGCTCAGTGTTTGTTGAATCTTGGCTTCAAATTCTGTTGCCTCAGTAGCTCTCCAGTGCCCTCAAAAGTATTTTTAGTGAGTTATCTGACTTTTCTAATTGTTCTCTGAGAGAAGATGGTCTTCTTCAGGTAAACACTGACTACATCACAGGCTCACAGAACCACTGTCATTGCTCCCTCAGCCAAATCTAATTGGCTGTGGACCCACCAGTTGTGTTCGTAACTTCACTATTTCTTGTTGTTGTTTAGTCACTCAGTTGTGTCCTGATGGACTGCAGCACGCCAGGCTTCCCTGTCCTTCACCATCTCTTGAAGCTTGCTGAAACTCAGGTCCACTGAGTCAGTGATGCCATCCAACCATCTCATCCTTTGTCTCCCCCTTCTCCTCCTGCCTTCAATCTTTCCCAGCATCAGCATCTTTTCCAATGAGTCAGCTCTTTGCATCAGGTGGCCAAAGTATTGGAGCTTCAGCTTCAGCATCAGTCCTTCCAGTGAATATTCAGGGTTGATTTCCTTTAGGATTGACTGGTTTGATCTCCTTGCAGTCCAAGGGACTCTCAAGAGTCTTCTCCAACACCGAAGTTTGAAAGCATCAGTTCTTTGGTGCTCAGCCTTCTTTATGGTCCAACTCTCACATCCATACATGACTACAGGAAAAACCATAGCTTTGACTATATGGACTTTTGTTGGCAAAGTAGTGTCTGCATTTTAATACACTGTCTAGGTATGTCATAGCTTTTCTTCCAAGGAGCTTTTAATTTCATGGCTGCAGTCACTGCAGTAATTTTGGAGCCGAAGAAAATAAAGTCTGTCACTGATTCCATTGTTTCTCCATCTGTTTGCCGTGAAGTGATAGGACCTTTGTGAAATTTTAACTGTTTCTAGTTTGTCCTTTTTCACAAGTTCTGATAATCACTGACCTCCTGACCTGTCACCTGTTCTCCTTAACACACTAGCCACCCCTGGCCTTTCCAGGTCCTCTGTCCGGGTACGCTAATCTTGTTCCCTACTTCAGTCTAAGTGCTGTCATGTTACCAGGGTAACAACTTGAAGATTTTTCATTTCTAGGCTGTGGAGACCTTAAAAATGTTTGAAAAAAAGGACAGTAGAGTGAAGAGTGCAGCTGCGACCAACCTCTCTTTCCTGTATTACTTGGTGAGTTCTGCTTTTCACAAGCACATATTGGAGCCGTGTATTTTTGTGCTGGTGCCAAGGCGAGGCTCTGGAGGAGCTGGGGGAGCATGACACCAGGGTGAGGTTGGGGGGTGCTGGACTGGCTTTGTGGACAGGAGGGCGAGGGCTGTCCTGGAATGAGGACCTTGGAACTGATCCCAGCTGGGACGTCAGGATGAGAGATGGACTTGGCTGGTTGTCTCTTGGAGGTTTAAACTTTGATAATAGATGCTGTGAACAGGAGGACCATCTCCCCTGGGTTCATATTTGCAGCCCTCATACCCCGTGTGATGGTATTTGGAGTTGGGGACTTAGGTTTAGCCAAGGCTGTGAGGGGATTTGTGCCTTTATTAGAAGCGGAGGAGACCAGAGCCCTGCCCTCTGAGGACACAGCAAGTGGGCACCTGCAGGTCTGGACATGGCCCTTGTCGGACACCAGGACTGATGGCCCCTCGATCCTTGCCCTCCAGCCTCCAGAACTGTGAGAGTGACTGTTGTTGAAGGCCCGGCTCTGGTATGAAGACAGCAGCTGTGTGTCCAGGGAGCAAGTGGGGCACAGAGTGCAGGGTGGGGATCGAGGAAGCCAGAGTGCCAGTCAGATGGAGACAGGAGAGGAGAAGCTCACAGCCTGATGACTCTGATGGGTGGGAGGCATGAAGGGAAGCAGGAGTCTTGAGAGCAGAGAGCCAGTGTGGGAGAACAGAGATCCCAGGCTGGAGGTGGGGGTCCTACAGGGGCAGGGAGGGGAGAGGAAGGGCTTGGCCTTCATGCCATCACTTGACGCCTCAGCTGACCCTGAGGACCTTCCCTGCTGGGATAGGTCTGGGCCTTTGTACCTGCAGCTGCTCCCAGGAGGGGCCCCTGCCTGCCCCAGGGTCATGAACGGGTTGACAGCAAGGCCAGAACCTGGCATTCCCAGCTGTTCCTGGACCGGTCTCCGCTGCAGCCAGTCTGTTAGATTTAGAAAATCTTCAGTGGACTTTGTGAAGATGGTTTACTTCCTGACCAGATTTTTATCAGGTTGGATGAGTGTGCAGGAGGAGACCAAGAAAAACTTACAAGGAGGAGGAGAACTGAGTGGTCAGCCAAGCAGAGCCACTGCAGCCTCTGACCAGTGACTCGCTGTTCCTGGTTCTGAGGGAGTGTTTGAGGTAGAGTGACCAGTCTGGGTTGTCACGTGGGTGACATAGTCCAAGGTGTGCGGCTTGTGTCCAGTGTGGGGTCTGTTGCTCTGTAATAAGACTTAGTGCTTGAAGTCACCAAGGTCCCCTCACATCCTGCCTGAAGGGCCTGGATTTACCTGGCGCCCCATCACCTGAGGCTGGGAGGTGCTCCCTCCATCTCACAGCACTGCTTGCTCATCTGCCAGGGTCCCTGAGAGCAGAGGCCCCTGTCTGTGCTCATGGAGTTTGTTGTCCTGTTGTGGGGTGGGTGGGAAGGGTTCGGGGAGGGAAGAGCATGGAGGGGAGGGTGAAGGGGAGGGGGGGGAGGGTGCAGGGGCGGGGGGAGGAGGCTTCGGTTGGGGGAGAGGGTGTGGAGGCCACAGTTGTCCTCGAGGCTGCTTTTGAGTCTTGCTCTCCCCACCCTGCCCCTCCCCTCCCTCCCAGGACTCTGAGGTCATCCAGCCACAGCATCAGGCTCAAAGCCATTTCTTGTCTCCACTCGTGGCTCATCACCTCTGCAGCAGCCCCTCACTGCTTTTCCTGCAACCTAATCCAGTAGACAGTGTTGCATGTTTCAGTGTTTATGGCAGCAGCACCCGGCTGATAGGTACTGATTCATAAATCATAGTGCAGAGTCCCCACAGATTCTCATATGTGCATGCTCAGAGCAGTGTCACTCACGATAACCATAAGTGGCTGGAAACACTCCAGTGCCCGTCATCTTGGTGGAGAGGTCCCTGGGACGCGGCTGCCATCACAGATCCGGGCCATGGTCATCAGCAGGAGGAAGAACTGGACTTTGTGGCAGGGAGCAAATGAGGACAGCCTGGGGCCCAGGGGCGTCTCCACACCAGCCCTGCAGCTGGAGACCAGGAAGGACCTTCACCGGGGTGAGGGAGGGTAGTGCTGCCTCACATCCTGGAGCCCCACAGCCGCTGGACAAGAACCACTGGGGAGGGGAGGTGGGAAGCTGGGTCCCTCCCTCAGCCAAGATGACGAGGCACCAGCAGTTATGTGAGAGGCCTGCACAGGGCAGGTGAAGGACGGCCATGTCCTCATCAGGCAGTGACAGATTGACACTGGGGATGCAGTGGAGGCCGTGGACTGTGGTGACGCAGGGATCCATGGGCCATGCAGCCAGGGTGGTGATGGGGGCAGTGGTGCCTTCGTAGCTGTGTAGGTGTTGTAGGTGTGGGGAGCTCACACCTCCATCCGTGGTGACAGGAGATGGAGCCACTGACTTCTGAATGGTGGGGTGTTCAGACCATGACTATGGAGAAGTCATTCATAAGAAACTTCTTGATGATTAAAACCCTTCTATAGGATGAGTCTGGCAAGACTAGGATATGTAAAATGTGTGTTTCTCCTATCTGTAATTTCAGAAAGTCCATTTATCATGTCTGTAATCTCAGAAGAGTCAGAGAAGGTGAGAAGAGCTTCAGGTAATTTGTGCGTTTGGTACTTTATTTAGGAAAACGAATTTGCACAAGCCAGTAGCTATGCAGATTTAGCTGTGAACTCTGACAGATATAATCCGTCGGCTCTTACTAATAAAGGGAATACAGTCTTTGCAAATGGAGACTATGAGAAGGCAGCCGAGTTCTATAAAGAGGCTCTAAGAAATGACTGTTCTTGCACTGAAGCGCTTTATAACATTGGTGAGTAAAATGGGAAAGTTGCCCTTTTTTTTCCACCCTCTTGGGTTGGGGCTGGGTGAGAGGAACTGGCAGGGAGGAATGAGCAGTTTTAGTGGCATAAGCAGACAGTGAAGCTGCATGTGAAGGAAGGGGGAGGTAGAAGACGGGCGAGTGTAGAGCCCTTGGGGCGGGAGGTCGGTCACCAGGCACTGTCTGTTTTAGCTTCTTCATGCATTTAAATGTGTCTCCTAGCCCATTGCTTGAAGGAGCTTTATTAGTTCTGTGAAAGGGAATTTTTCTGTTTTATGTAGTCATATTTGGCTTTTGAAAACTTTTGGCTTATTTGTTTATTGCTTTACGAAGCCCTTCCCCGCCTCAAGATTACAAAATCATTTTCCTCTGTTTTCTTTTCATACTTATATAGCTTTGTTTTTTCTGTTTTTCGAATAAATTATGAATTTATTTGAAAAAGGAAAAAATTCAAGAGAGGGGACTCTGGATTTTTCGTCATACGTGGTCACTTGTCCTGGCACGTTTACGACTTGCCCCTTAGTTGTCCTCAACTTCAAATGCCCACTGACTGAATTCTGTAACCCAGCTTGTTTCTGAACTGTTTGTTATGTCCTTTTTATCCATTTGTCATTCCTGCCCCACCCTCCATTTTAAATTATGAAAGCTTTGGGCATGTTTTGGTGTCTGCCAAACATCAATGGAATTTCCTGTCTTCTCTCCCTTTTTAACAAATTGTGTTCATTTTTATTTTGACTTCTGGATGAATATTTACCTATGTTTAAATATTCATTCTGTTACTTTGAGAAAATTACTACCAGTGCTAGTATTTATAATTTATGTTTTTTCTTTTCCTTCTTTTCAAGGCCTTACCTATAAGAAGCTAAACCGGCTTGATGAAGCTTTGGACTGTTTCCTGAAACTTCATGCAATCCTAAGAAACAGCGCCCAAGTCCTTTACCAGATAGCAAATGTGTATCTTCCTTAAGAATGGTTTCATTAATTCACTCAGCTGGTGACTGAGTACCACTTACTAGATAAGCTTAACCAGTGAAGTAATTGATGGGGATATATTTTAAAATCTAGCTATCGGTTTAATCAGAGAAGGCAATGGCACCCCACTCCAGTACTCTTGCCTGGAAAATCCCATGGACAGAGGAGCCTCGTAGGCTCCAGTCCATGGGGTCGCTAAGAGTCGGGCACGACTGAGCGACTTCACTTTCACTTTTCACTTTCATGCATTGGAGAAGGAAATGGCAACCCACTCCAGTGTTCTTGCCTGGAGAATCCCAGGGACAGAGGAGCCTGGTGAGCTGCTGTCTATGGGGTCGCACAGAGTCGGACATGACTGAAGCGACTTAGCAGCAGCAGCAGCAGTTTAATATGTGATGAAAATATTATTTGAGTGATCGTGTTTTAAAGGGTCATGTGCGTTATAGGAGGAATTGTTTAGAAGTGGCAGGTATTATTAATCTTTAGAAATAATTGAATTGGGTGTCATGTCAAGTCCACACAGCTGTTCATTGAGCATAAATTAGACCCTTCAGGGAGCTCTGTGGTAGCCCAGTGGTTAGGACTGTATGCTCACTGCCAGGCCCTGGATTTGATTCCTGACCAGGAAACTAAGATCCTGCAACCTGTGCATCATGCCAAAAAATCAGAAATAATAATGTTTTACATATTGTCTCCTGTTCTTCTGGTAGAGTAGATAAAATTTTTTGGGTAAAAAATTTTAGTTGTAGAGCAGATAGTGTTTGTTATTTCTTTTAGCCTTTTTTTTTTTTTTTGCCGAGTTCTTTTCTCCTGAGATGTCACTGTTATGACCTGCTGGTGTCTTGTTCCTGATCAGTTTGGATCCAGACAAGCAATTGATGTGTTTGAGACTATTTGAATACATTTACTTATTTTTATGTTTTTCTTGTGATGTCATGTTTGTCATCGTTAAAAACAGAAGACTTATTTTTCAGTGAAACTTTGGATTGAAATATTTTCATTAAGGTAGCTAATACAAAATAATTAATAGTCTGTAAGTATTGGTATGAATAAATTATTTTAATGTATGCAGAGGATTTACAAGGCACAGAGCTACAAAAAGCTGTCTTGGGCTTGTACTGTAATTAGAGAAAAACTCATCGGAAAGTACACAGAAACCATTCTTTTAAAATGTTGCTCATGTTAAGAGAGGGTGAATAATTGAACACAGCATTCATGTGTCTTTGTTAACAAATTTTGGATAAGACGTTGAATAAAACAGCACACTGTTAATTCTTGTAGAAATGTGGCGATCTTAGTGGGTAGTAATGAAGCAGAAGGAAAAGCAAGGTGTACACAGGGACAGAAGTGCTGTTTCCAGTGAGACCCCGTTTTTCATCCTCATCCCTGAAGAAAACCTGGAGTAAACAGTGTTACATAGCACATTAGTATAGACTGAGAAACATTTTTATTGAAATGTTGGCTTTAGGTTTGCTTCTTGATCAATGAATTTAGAAAAATTTTGTTATCCTTAATTAAAATTGTCTAAGATACGAGTTAATGGAAGATCCCAGTCAAGCTATGGAATGGTTGATGCAGCTGATCAGCGTTGTTCCCACTGACTCCAGGGCCCTGTCTAAACTGGGAGGGCTGTATGACAGCGAGGGGGATAAGTCCCAAGCATTCCAGTACTACTACGAGGTGGGTGTGTGGTCTCGCCTACCTTCCATGAGTTGTTTTAAAGAAGACAGCAGGCCTTTTAAGTTTTAAAAATTAGAAATGCTTATTAGCTTTTAACGGAGAAGGCACTGGCAACCCACTCCAGTACTCTTGCCTGGAAACTCCCACGGACGGAGGAGCCTGCTAGGCTGCAGTCCGTGGGGTCGCTAAGAGTCGGACACGACTGAGAGACTTCCTTTCACTTTTCACTTTCCTGCATTGGAGAAGGAAATGGCAACCCGCTCCAGTGTTCTTGCCTGGAGAACCCCAGGGACGGGGAAGCCTGGTGGGCTGCCGTCTATGGGGTCGCACCGAGTCGGACACGACTGAAGCGACTTAGTAGCAGCATTAGCTTTTAGATGAATAGTGATTTAAAATAAAGCATCTGTGGAATATAAAGTTAGTTTTTTATTGATTTTAATAAAAAATAAAAAGTTCAAATTCATTTTTCTCCTGAAGGATGATTTCATTGCTTTTGAGTCTATTACATATTTAATTTGACTCAGATTGTGTATCAGTACATCAAAAAGATGTTTATAGGTAACTGAAAAATGTGTCAAGTGAATCTTAAGTTCTCCAAATCTTGTGCAGTTTCAAAGCTTGTACAGTGCTTCTGACAGCTGGTGTGTTTTAATTAAGACATGTCACACTGGGTAAATTACTGTGGCCAGTGGGTAAATGCTGCAGACTGAACTGTTGACTAGTTCACTCTCCAGTCGTATAGGTATTTCCCGTCCAACATTGAGGTCATCGAGTGGCTCGGGGCCTATTACATTGACACCCAGTTTTGTGAAAAAGCCATTCAGTACTTTGAAAGAGCTTCTCTTATACAGTAAGTAACTGTTATGATTTTGTGTTTAGTTAAATGCCTGAAATCTGATAGGCCTACTGCTCTCCTGAACAGCTGTAGTGAACATTCATGCATCATTTCCATTTTCTGTGTTTCATTTGACTCAGTCTTTATTGTGATAAATATATTTCCTTTTTATGCACAAGTTAAAAAAAAATTTCTTTAAGGTACTTTGTGTTTTTCACATCTCAGCAAGCAACTATTATTTCTTTATCAATTAGAAAATTACTGTCTCAGTCCAAGGGCAGAGTTTAATTTCTGAAAGAACCCTAATAGAAATGTTTCACTTGTTTCAATGTATAATTGATATACATTATACAGCTCAGTGTCATATCTTTTTGCCTTTTCATACTGTTTGTGGGGTTCTTAAGGCAAGAACACTGAAGTGGTTTGCCATTGCCTTCTCCATATATTATATATTAAGAATAAAACTTTTAAAGATGGCTTTAAGTTTATATCAGAATGTTCTATACATGTCTGATTCAAAAATAATTGGGTTATACCATGTTCTGCTTTGTATTTGAATTTTAACATTAAATGTGGGGAAAGTGGAGGTGGAGGACAAGGTGGGGAGGGAGTGGTTATGAGGATAAAATAAATAAGACACAAAGCCATATTGTGCAGCACAGGGAATATAGCCTATATTTTAGAACAACTTTAAACGGAGTCATTTGAATCACTATGTTGTATACTTGAAACTAATACTGTAAATCAACTACATATTTGATTTGGAAAAATAAAGTGAGGAGAGCATTAAGTTATTCCCTAGTCTTTTATTTTGTCAAATTTTTTTCTTAGAAATTTTTAATAGTGGTCTTTAGAAATCCTGGTCATGTTTATTTTAGAAAAAAAAATTCATTTATTTCTTTTTAAGGGGATAAAAAAAGGATGAGTAGAATTCTTTTTTACTTTCTTTTTAGTTGAAGTCTAATTGTTCAAATACAAGGTCAAAAATTGCCATTAGGTACTGAATTTGCAAGCCTAAAGCTCATTTTCCAAGCCTGAGGTACTAAGCCAAAGAACTGGCAAAGGTTTAATATAGAATGCTGAGAACTTTACCCAGATTGGTGAGCTTTATTCTTACAGCTAAATAAGGTGTGAATTAGGTTGAAGGACTCTGAATCTGAATTTCCTGATATAAATACAGCAGATGATGGTGAAGGACATTATATATATGCTGTTTTTAATAACAAAGATGATCTAATCATATATCAAAAAGTAATCAGAAGATAGTATAGGTAATAGGTATAGGTATAGGTAATAGGCTTTATAAAGTTGTATGACCACAGATTATTTTTGTTTCATCTAATTTCATCTAATTTATTTCTTTTATAGGCCTACACAAGTGAAATGGCAGCTGATGGTAGCTAGTTGTTTTAGAAGAAGTGGTAAATGCTCTTATTCATTTTAATATATGTTGCTTCTTTCTGTCATTTAGGTCATTATGTATATACATGTGTTTTGACTTTGTGTATTTATTAATATTAACTTTTGATAAGCACACATATTTGAGGCATTATATGAAAGACTCAGTGGTTACCACAATAAAGAAAAAAGTTATGTTCCTGTTGGCAGTACAACCTTGCTGTGTACACACATTTTATTACATCAGTTGCCTGAACTCACAGAACGCCCGTTTGTGAAGTGTGTGTGTGAGGTCCTCTGGTCTGAGCTCCGATGTGTATGTCAGGGGAAGAGAAGCTGCCTCAGCTAACCCGGCAAACCTGAGCTGGACTCTCCTGCTTCACCTCGGTCATTCCTGCTAGACTCTGAGGGCAGCCGCCCTCTTATACACGGAGGCCTACACAGGGCCAAAGCTATTTCCTGAGATTTCCACAAACATCTTTGATCCAAAATTCACTTTTTTTTATTCTTTGCTGATATGTGAAGCTAAATTACTTTATTATAAAATAAAATGCCTTCTATAAACTTATTAATGTTTCAAAATAAAAACTGCAAAACAAGTTACTTTTCATCTTTTCCAGGTGAATAACATTGCAATTAGTCTCTCAAATTATTTTAAGAAGTAGAGCTAAGTTTCAGCCATCACTGGTTTACATCTGCTTTTACCCCTTTTTCAAATTTATCTGTGCATTTTCTTCCAGAGGTTGTATTAAGAATGGTTACTTATGCTTGTGGCAAGCATGAAAGTCATTCTTCTAAACCAGTGAAGTGGTGCCAGTATATGGAATTTAAATTAGTCCTTGGCTGAATCCTGTGAATTTCTATAATTGCTTGTTTGTTTTCTCTTTTACTTATAGGTAACTACCAGAAAGCATTAGACACTTATAAAGATATTCACAGAAAATTTCCAGAAAATGTAGAATGTAAGTGGGACTACAGTTTATAACTTGTGAGGGTATAGGTCCTCACATTTTATGTCTCAAGATGTAATAATTACCTTTGCTACAGTAGCTGCATATGTAGATACCAACCTATAACTTGTGGTACATGTATTCAAATACGTGATATAGGATCAGAAAAATTGACTATGCAAGTACCTGGTGGTGCTAGTGGTAAAGAACCTGCCTGCCAATGCAGCAGATGTTAAGAGATGCAGGTTCAGTCTCTGGGTTGGGAAGATCCCTTGGAGGAGGGTGTGGCAACCCACTCCAGTATTCTTGCCTGAAGAATCCCATGAACAGAGGAGCCTGGTGGAGTGCAGTCCATATTGTCACAAAGAGTTAGACTGAAGTGACTTAGCACACATGCACACCTTTTTATAGAATTTAATTGTTGGTGGATTTAAATACATCACTGGGAAATTTCCTGGCAGTCCAGTGGAAAGGACTTCACCCACTCACTGCTGAAGGCCCATGTTCAATCCCTGGTCAGGGAACTAAATTCCGCTAATTCCGTAGCCTGGCCAAAAAAAAGAATTTTTTTTAAAGTGAGGCTTCAGTTAAAAACAAATAAATATACCACTTAATTCTCTTTTATAGCAAAGATATCTATATTTCAAAGCTTTATGAAATTTTAAGACTAGATTCTGGTTTATTATTGATTTTTAAAAGTTTATAAACTCTGGTATTTTATAGAAAAGGCATTTTAAGCTATCCATTTAATGTATAACTTTTTGAGGTTGAAAATATACCTTTAGAGTTTATGATAATAGAATGCTAATAATCTTGCTGATACTGACAGCAAATGAAGTTTTATTAGATTATTTTTAAACGTTATGTTATATCTTATTTCCTTTTTATAAAGTTGGCTTTGTATAAAATATTTATTTATTTTAATCTTACTGCACAGTGGATCTGATGCAATTTGAAGTAACAATGCAGTGTTTTCAGTAACAACAAGATCAGGATCCAGAAGAGGACAAAATAACTGTATTCTGTGTGTTTACTCAGTTGTTCAGTTGTGTCTGACTCTCTGTGACCCTCTGGTCTGTAACTTCTCAGGTTCCTCTGTCCATGGGACTTTTCAGGGAAGAATACTGTATTCTAGGTTGTATATTCTCAGTAAACTGTATTTGGCCCTGAGTAGCCTTGGGGCTCGGAGAAGGCAGTGGCAACCCACTCCAGTACTGTTGCCTGGAAAATCCCATGGACAGAGGAGCCTGGTAGGCTGCAGTCCATGGGGTCACAAAGAGCTGGACACGACTGAATGACTTTGCTTTCACTTTTCACTTTCCTGCATTGGAGAAGGAAATGGCAACCCACTCCAGTACTCTTGCCTGGAAAATCCCATGGACGGTGGAGCCTGGTGGGCTGCCGTCTATGAGGTCGCACAGAGTTGGACACGACTGAAGCAACTTAGCAGCAGCAGCAGCAGCCTTGGGGCTAAAGGAAAAAGAGAAAACACGGTGGTTTGTATGAATGAAATCTTTACTATTTATGAGCAAAATAGGAAGTAGTTCTTTTGGAGGAAGCAGATCTGTTCAGCTCTTGCTGCAGTCGTGTTGAAACGCCTAGGAGGGTGGGCAAGGTCAGTGAGAGACATCAGTGCTCCTGCTAACATCCCTGCAACAAGTAGAATACCTGTGTGAAAAGACCATTCTGAGTGTTGTCCTCATGACTGTGAACACAAAACGGCACGTTTCAGTAAAAACATATCTTTTCTGGGCCAAGTTTTCAGTGGCACAGTCCAATCCAGGGGTTAGATATGCTGCATGTTCTTTCAGTAATATTTTTCTCCATTTGGCTTTTGTGAAAAGCAGAGAGTTCAGAATTATGGCCTTGAAAGGAGCCTAGGAGCAAGGGGTTTTGTAATGCTGCTCAGATGTGGGTTCATTAGCTCACAGCAGTTTCCAAACACCAGGCAAAAAAACAGGATACATGGGGATTACTTGTAAAGCCTGTAAAAACCACAAATCTGTAGCCCAGCCCACAGAGAGTCTCCTTCAGGTTTGCAGTGGACCTGGATGTGTGATTTTTTTCCTGTTTCTTTTTTTAACAACTTTTAATATAATTCTTAAGCTTGGCCACACTGGGAAACTGATACTTTAGACATTAAATGGGAGCAGTGATAGAGTAATCATTATAGTATCCCAGCCCAGGTATTGAACCTACATCTCCCACATTGCAGGCAGATTCTTTACCAGCTGAACCACAAGGGAAGCCCAAGAATGCTGGAGTGGGTAACCTATCCCTTCTCCAGCAGATCTTCCCAACCCAGGAATTGAACCCGGGTCTCCTGCATTGCAAGTGGATTCTTTACCAGCTGAGCTATCAGGGAAGCCCATTATAGTAGTAGTAGTAGTAGTAGTAATAGTGATTCCATTTTGGAAATGGAAACCCAGCAGTCTGCTAGGCAGAGTTTCCCAGTGTCTGCACCACTGACGTTGGGGATTGGATAATTCTGTGGTGGGGTCGTCCTGTGGATTCTGGAATGTCTAACAGCATCCTTGGCCTCCACCCACAGAGTGCCAGCTGCAAACCTTCTGTTGGGTGCTGCCAGGTGTCCCCTGGGGACGCACTTGACGCGGGTGGAGGACCACCACAGTACTCACAGCACCTCTGCATTGTACAGCAGATGGAGGGCCTCCCAGCAAGGCCACATTTCTTTCTTTAAAGAGAGTTTAGGATTCCTTATAAAAGTCGAACGATTATCTATGCCACAAGGAATGTCCAGGACACTTGGGCCTGGGTAATTTTCAGAACAGGTGTAGTCAGTAGCCTACCTTGATGCCAGCATAGGAGAAACACTTGCACCCAAGTGCAGCCTCACTTTGAGCAGAGTATTTTTCTGATGAACCCAGAAAAGTCATCAGGTGACTGCAGTGCTGGTACATGGCACTGTTCCTGCCCTATGGACGTGGCAGAAAACAAGACAGATGAAAATCCTGGCCTTGTGGAGCTTGGATTCTAGTGGGAAGGAAAAGACAATAAATATATAACATGTCAGGAGTCGTAAATGCATAAAGGAGAAACAGCTGAGGACCTAAAGGTTTGAATTGTAGATGTCATGGTCTCCCCTGAAGGGCAGCGGGCTGGTGTGCCGAATCGTTCTAAGCCCTCCTTCAAGGAGCCCACTTCTCCGAAGGCCAGGAAGGCAAACTGCAGAGATTTTTCAGGAGAAACAAACACTGTTTGTGAGCATCATTCAGACTGTGTCCCCGAGGATCGAGTGTATTGATTTGTTCTTTGAACACCATGTATAAACACTTCTCTGAAAATGTTTTTCATAATTTAGGTCTACGTTTCTTGGTCCGTCTCTGCACAGACATTGGATTGAAAGAAGTTCAAGAATATGCAACAAAACTAAAGAGATTGGAAAAAATGAAAGAAATCAGAGAACAGGTATCTCACATGAATAAGCTGAAAACTGCTGTCTGTTGATTATGAAAACGTCAGCCTTTTGTGCTCATCTGAGTGATGTCAGGGCTTCTGTCAATAAAACTAAGTTGAAATTATTTTTATGCTCTAGCATGAAAGGAGAGATAACTGAAACTAGTTTTAGCATAAATTTCTGTCAAAACCTTGTTCCTAATCGGAGGAAGTGCATTAGATTCAATGTAGTCCTTAGTGGGTGGCTACTAATAGACCAACAATGGTAATTTTCCCACTACAAATAACCACAGATTAATTTATAGACCTGACTTCAGCTGGAGAGTCCACACCTAGGGGAACCAAGACGCAGGGACTCGTGGGTAGCAGTGGTGGTTTTTTGTTGGGCTGCTCTGTTGTGTAGTAGGACATGGCACTGAGAATAGTGCTGGTGCCAGAAGGGTTGTATGTTTTTGTGTTCCCTGCAGTATTTTTACTTCTGAAAGTGAGTACTCCCTCCTGTGTTTGAGACTAGACTATTTAAAAATTTAATGTTATTTTTGAGTATCTGTCTTTCATAGAAAGAAATATATTCTTTAAGCTTAAACTTTTTCAAGAACTTAATTACCTTAGATAATTAAACCTAAGTTCCATATTTGCTTTCAAAATGTGGTTATCTTGTGTTTGCTTGGAGGATGTGATCTGTTTTATTCTTTTTAAAATCTGTCCATGGGATTCTCCAGACAAGAACTCTGGAGTCGGTTGCCATCTCCTCCTCCAGGGGATCTTGCTGACCCAGGACTGAACCTGTGTCTCTTACCTCTGCTTCATTAGGAAGCAGCTTCCCTGATAGCTCAGTTGATAAAGAATCCGCCTGCAATGCAGGAGACCCCAGTTCCATTCCTGGGTCCGGAAGATCCCCTGGAGAAGGGATAGGCCACCCACTCCAGTTTCTTCGGTTTCCCTTGTGTCCCAGCTGATGATGAATCCCCATGCAATGCGGAAGACTGGGTTCAATCCCTGGGTTGGAAAGATCCTCTGGAGAAAGGAAAGGCTACCCATTCCAGTATTCTGGCCTGGAGAATTCCATGGACTCTGTAGTCCACGGGGATGCAAAGAATCGGACATGACTGAGGGACTTTCACTTTCACTTTCTTTACCCCTGCACCACTTGGGAAAACCTCATCAAGCTAAAAGAATTTTAACTTGGTCTTACAGAGCAGTGGCCCCACCCTATACCTATCCCGGCCCCAGAGTTAGATCTCTGGAGTCCAAGAGTCTGTGTTTTAAAAACAAGTTTTCCAGGTAATTTTTTAATCCACGATGTTCAAGAAACAATGGTCTAGAGTTATGCTTCTGAAGGGTTACCTTCAAATGATCAAACACCAGCTTAGGATACAAAGTCTGATTTAAAGAGAAAAGTAAACAAAATAAATTAGGTCATGGACTTTAAAAACTGTTTTCAAATGAAGAAGGATTTGTGTAGACCTGGTGGTTCAGAAGGTGAAGAATCCACCTGCATTGTAGGAGACACGGGTTCAATTCCTGGGTTGAGAAAATCCCCTGGAGGAGGAAATGGCAACCCATTTCAGTATTCTTGCCAGGGAAATCCCATGGACAGAGGAACCTGGAGGACTACAGTCCATGGGGTCACAAAGAGTCAGACATGACTTAGCGACTAAACCACCACCATAGGACAGGTAAATGGATTCACGTTTATGTGGGTCAGGATAATGGATCTCCCCAAGCCCCTAGATCCTGTATAAGATATTAAAGGTGGAAGTTCGTTTCTGTGGACTGACTTTTCAGAGGAGTGTGTCCTTTTCTGGAACATTTATGGAGAAGATGACTGTTCTCCCTTTGTACTCTGGGTCGAGTTCCTGGGCCTGGAGGGACCCTGCGCCCTGTTCCTTGGGGGCAGTGACAAATAGCTGGACAGGGTGGGACACTGCAGCCCACAGCAGTGCTGGGTTTTCAGCATTTTGTGTTTCTGCTTCCCTGAACATTAAAACATTAGTTGCAAGAATCTTGTGAAACTTTGCTGTACAACTGGAAAAGAGCAAAACGAAAGAGCTGAAATTGAAGACTGAGTATTTTAAATACAATAAGGAAGAGAAAAATGTTAGCCCAAACTAGAGAGAAGTAGAGAATAAAAGGGAATGACTAGGAGGCAAAGAGGATGGGAGAGAGACAGTTTACACAATGCAGGAAGTTTTCATTGCTCATCCAAAAATGAAGCATACTCATAATTTGTTCAATTTTAGAAATCAAATTTCTAAATTCTTACAATATTCAAAAATAGAATTCCCCAAGAGGGAGGAGTTATATGCATATTTACAGCTGATTTATGTTGTTGTACAGCAGAAACTAATACAACATTGTAAAGCAGTTATATTGTAACATTAATAAGTAAAAGAATTCCTGTCTTAATATTTGTCATTCCCATCCCCCCACGCCCACCCCAGAGAAATCAAACAGTTTCAAGAAATTCTTTGTTTTGGCCAACTTAAAATACCGTGGGACATTCAAAACTAATATAAAATGTAGTTGGTACTTACCCCTAAATTTCCAATTATTTCCAAAAGCTATTTGAGCAGAAACCTTTTTGGCTATATTTCTATATTCCTTTTTCTATATTACGGAAAAAGAGTCCATGTGAAGAACTCTTAAAGGCACAGCTTTAAGTTGACTGTAAAGGAAATTGTAATAAAAGTAGCAAGAATGTTTTGCACATTTTATATATTATTGCATTTACAAAGTTCAAGAAAGAAAACCAGAGGATAACCCATATAACATTTATCTTTGGTGCAAAGCATGTAGTGATTTGTGCTGGACGACACTGTCCAGGTGAGGCTCTGGTGCCTTTTGTTGAGGCTTGGGGGCCTTGTGGGCTTCCGTCGCCCTGTGCTAGTCCTAGGTTCACCTGTTCAGGAAACAGTCTAATGGGGAAGGTGCTCCAGAAGCTGGTCAACTGGTGGGAGAATAAAAAGAATGCACGTCACTTCCGCCCAGCCCACAGACACAGTGTGCTCCCCAGAGAGGGTGTGGCTGGACCTCAGGGCCTGGCCCAGAGGCGGGAAGGTGCAGCCATGTTCTAGGGTTTTTTGGAGCTGAAGCCACAAAAAAAGGTCTTCAGTTCTGTTTTCTATTGAATTTGAAGTCAGTCTTCTTAAGGATTCTTGTTAACATCTGTTCCTTGTTCTAAGACAAGGCTCTAACTCTTACGGAATAAAAGCCCTGTGGTGGACAGAACCCTGGGCTTTTGTCCTTCTTATCCGCAGTCAGCGTTCAGAAACTGTCCACAGTGAAATCAGGTTTGTCCCAGTCTGTCCCATTGCTAGAAAATGGCCACAGACTTGGATGTCAGCAACATCCAGTCACTGGGAGAGTTTGCAGCCCCACCGCCACCCCCGGGTCCTGTGGCCACTCTCGGGGGCAGGCGACAGTGTGGCCGGAGGGCACCACACGGTGGGTCCCTGTGGGGGAGCAGTGTTGTGTGCTCACTGCAGGGAGGATGCCATCTTCTGACACTCCTCTGTTTACATTCTTCTCTCATTTTTCCCCCAAAATGGGAATGGCATCTTTTTTTTTTTTTTTCATGTTATTGGAAAGACAAGTGTTATTCTAAAAATATAGATAGATGACTTTTGTAAGTAGTATTCAAATTAAAATGTGTAGAGAAAAATCTGAAAATCATTAAACCATGACTTTGAGATGACTATTATTATCATTTTGGTATTTATATTCCCAAGCAGTTTTATAAATATATACAAACATATATTCAATACACATTTTAAAATGGGAACTTTTTTTTTTTTTTTAAACAAAAGAGATTTTTACAAAATACTGCTTATACCCTGCATTTTCCCCCTACTTAGCAGAACAACCTGGGGAGCTTACCGTGTCCCTGCAGGCAGACCCCTGTCATTTTTTGTGGCTGTGCTGTCACAGCTGTTTCCTTCACATGTCAGTCCTGCATCCGTACCTCACTCCTCCAGATCAGTCCAGATTCCCAGGAACTTGATGAGGTGTCGAAACTCTGAGAAGATGGCAGCGTCTCTCCTCCTGGCATCAGCACAGACCACCTGCTGAGAAAGAAATGAGACAGGCTTCTCAGTCACTGAAATGTGCCTGTGTCCCTGGGCCTGCGTCTGTACCCGCCCTGTTCGCTGTGGGGCTGGACCCCTCAGTAAGCCGTTACTGTTGTACGTGCTGCATTACTCTTCTTCCAGAAGGTTCCCCCAGTCTGGACCTGTCCCTCCTGCCCCCAGGTGTCCCTCTTCTTTCCCTACTGGGAGGAAGATTATATGGACATTTGTCTTTACGAGTTTAATTATTTTATCATTGTCTAAGTCTTTTAACTATGCTGGTAATTATTCACCTATGGGCTTCTTAGGTGGCACTGCTGCTGCTGCTAAGTCACTTCAGTTGTGTCCGACTCTGTGCGACCCCAGAGATGGCAGCCCACCAGGCTCCCCCGTCCCTGGGATTCTCGAGGCAAGAACACTGGAGTGTGTTGCCATTTCCTTCTCCAATGCATGACAGTGAAAAGTGAAAGTGAAGTCGCTCAGTCGTGTCCAACTCCTAGTGACCCCATGGACTGCAGCCTACCAGGCTCCTCGGTCCATGGGAGTTCCCAGGCAAGAGTACTGGAGTGGGGTGCCATTGCCTTCTCCGCAGGTGGCACTAGTGGTAAAGAATTCTCCTTCCAATGCAGGAGACACAGGAGATGCAGGTTGGATCCCTGAGTCGGGAAGATCCCCTGGAGGAGCAAACAGCAGCCCACTCCAGTATTCTTGCCTGGAGAATCCCATGGACAGAGGAGCTTGGTGGGCTATGGTCCATGGGATCGCAAGGGTTGGACGTGACTGAACATCTAAGCACAGATGAAAACCAAGTTTCTACAATCAGAGTATAGATATAAATATTTTTATTTTGTTACATCATCTTTGGGTTTTCTTTTGTCTGTGGAGGCAAAGGGAGAGATGGGGTTCCCAGTGAGGTTTCTTTTTAATAGAAAATAATTTGAACATGTTTACTGATATTTAGAAGACTGGAGTTTTAGGAGTGTTTCATTGTACAGACTTGAGTCTTGGATCATGGAGAAAAAGTGTTTTCTTCTTCCTAGCAGACTACATTATCAATAACCCCATCCATGACCTGAAAATTTATAAATAAATTGGAGAGTTGTCAGGTTTGAGGGTGTAAATAATGTGTCCTTTGAGTTATTTATGGAATTATGTTCATAGTATTAAAGATCTAAATAAGATATCAACCTTTGTTGAGAAAATTTAATTCAGTTGTAAATAGTTGTCCAACACTGTCTGTTTCTATTCACTGAATACTGTTTTCTCTCAACAAATCTTTATACGTACAAGAAACTGACAGTGCTGAAGGCAGTATTAGTTCAAAGATTCTAACTTGAACAAAACACAGAATAACCATAAGATTCAGAAAGAAACCTAAGAATGTCACAGTTTGGAGATAATTCTTATGATTTATGGGTGCTTTATATCTAGGAAAGTAGACTGTTGGGCAGACCTTAGGTGTTTGTGAGATTTAATAGTGCGTTTACTGTGGAAGGTGAATTTCAAAGCTCTGCTGTCCTTTTCCCCCTGAAACAGTTCTGGTCCAGTGTTGTCACATGGGGCTAAAGCAGAAACAACCCACTCTCAAGTCCCCTTCTCCCTCCACCTTTTTAGCTGCTGTGTTTAAGATCTTAGCTTTCACATCTGGAAAGTACTTGGTTTTTAAGTTACTTGCAGAAGCATGGGTGACCCTGCCCTGTTAAGCCCGAGTGCCATCCGTATGTGTAGTGGGACTGGGGTCTCCAGGTTTCCCACCTCATTTCCAGGACAGCTGGGCCTTCCTCCTGTGGGACCAACTCCAGGGCAGGTCACGTGAACCCAGCTTGGGAGGCAGGACCAGTCAGGCCTGGGGGCCGTGTTTTAACAATAAATCAACGCTTGGCTATGGTGGTCCCTGCAGGATATTCTTACTTTCGCTGAAGCAGGACTTGTGTCCAGCGTGTCCTTGTTAACATGTGGTCTTCTTGCTCTAGCGCATCAAATCTGGCCGGGACAGCAGCGGGTGTCCCCGCGGCCGGAGAGACGGGAGTGCAGGCAGTGGTGAGTGTCCATGACCCTGGAGAGGCCGGGGTGGGCAGATCCTAGTGCACTGGCTTCTGCAAGCCCCTTGAAACAATCCAGAAACGTCCTATTTGTTTTTTTATATACAGCACACCTCACTTACTTTCACTTTTAGTCACTTATCTCACTTACTTTAAGTTACTTTTCTAAGCATCAGCCTGCTGTATTATGAACAGGTGTTTGCAGGTGTTAGTTGTTAAGTAACCAGCCCTGTTTCTGCTGATTGATGAGTAAATGGTCATGTTGGGTAGATCATCACAAGCGTCCATACCAGTGAGGTTTGCTGTGTCACAGTGTTCAGATGGATGTTGTAAGGAGGGGTTTCACAGGATGCTGATGGACCTCTGCATGTCAGTGCAGAAGTGGTGCCAGCCTGGGCACTGGGCAGCATGCCTCTGGACCAGCCATGCAAACCCTGCTGCTTTGGGCTGCTCCTGAGTTCCTGCTCTGTGACATCGTTACTTATTAAGAAGATTTGTTATGTTTTCCTCCCCCTTTTCCCCGTCAACAGAATCCACCTTCTTTCTCTATTTCAGGGGATAGTAGAAGTTATATTTAGGGGAAGTTGGGTGGTTTTAAGGGAACTAATTAGAAAACCAAGTGCTAAATTGGGATCCAAGTTGTGTCCACACTTAGCCCCGCCATGCACACAGGACTGACTTAATCCTGTTGTCTGCTTGTGGCCCAGGGGGCATGACGCAGGCAGGCCTGGCCTGCAGCTTAGGAAGGCCTTCCTTTCATTCCTTCATTACTGTTGGCTACACACTGGGTGCCAATGACATGAGACAAGGCCCTTGCCCTCAAGGAAGTCAGGATCGACTTGGAAGGACCCACGAGCCCTGATCTACTGTGGGCACTGGGCACTGCCTGGCGGAGCGGGGCTATGGCCCAGACAGCCTCTCCTTGAGGGCGGGGCTTTGCTCCCCAGGTGTGTGCAGCCACTGCAGGCAGCCGGGCGCCTGGATGCCCCAAGGGGCAGCCCCACTACTCCAGGGGAACCCCAGCTATGTAACACCCCTGGGGATCACCTCAGTATCAGGTGACATCTCATTACTTCAGTGAAACGGGAATGTTCACACTGAGGATAAATTATGGCCCAGGATAGCTTCAGGTCAAGGCAGGTTTTATTCTTGACATGAAGCTGTGTTCCCCCCAGAAACCTGCTTTAGCGTGGTTTGGAATTGGGCTTGTAGATGAGGAACATGGGCCTGCATGCACCAACAGTTCTCAGTGGCCGGGAAACTGTGGACCAGCCTGTGCGTCCATGAGAAGAGCCTAGGAAGGGCCCCAGCAGCCCTCTGCTCCCGCTCCCCTGCTCTTAGGAGGCAAGCTCCCGGGCTATGAGCACATTTGAATTGGGTGTCCCTTTAAGGAATAACCCTAGGGGAGCGTCAGTTCTTTACTGAAGTTCAGGATCCTACGCTTCCCTCTAGAAATCCTCGGTTCAGAGTAAGCAATCGGTTCCTCCCAAACCCACCACCAAACTGCCTTCCCGGGTCATCATGGGCTTGTGCTGTGTGGCTGAGGCCCCTAGAAGGCCTCACGTTTAAAGTCCACTTTGGAAGCTCCGGCCCCCCTAGCCAGGTGTCCTGAGAGCTGCTGAAGCTGAGCCAGAGCCCTGAGGGCAGTGTCCAGCCTCAGAGAGTGTCCCCAGGCCCTGGGATTCTGCCTTAGGCCGAGAAGGGCCAGGGCTGTGCGGAGAGGGGCCTCCTAGGGGCTTCCCCGCTGCTGCTGCTGCTGCTGTTTCTTAGCAAATTTTCCCTTCTCTCATCCGGCTTATGTCAGCCCAACACAAACAGGCAGTCCTGGTGCACAAACAAGCTTCTGGGAGCTGAAGCTGGGCTTCCCAATGGGCCAGGTGTCAAGGCCTGGCCCTGGGGCGGCACCCGGCTCTCTTGCGTCTCTCTCCCAACACTTGCCTTTTTGTTCCTGGTTTCCTGTCATCATTGATGGCCCCACCTCCTCCCCAGGCCCCCACTCTGTCCCGGAGCCTGCCTGTCAGTGCCTCTGCCTCCAGTTATCTCAAGCCCGGGGCCAGGCTCTCCCTGGCTTTGGGGTCTGAGTCTACCGGGCTGTGGCACCACTTGGATTCCTCCCCACTTTGCCTCCTGGGCCCCTCCCGAAGCACCATGGGGCCCCCGTGAACATGGCCCACCTTAAGCAGTGTCCCCTACCCTCACTTGCTCACTGAGAAACAGCACAGCCTGCGTGTTAAAGGGTGCCCAGTCCTACCACTTCCACTTCTGTCCTGGGAGACCCAGTGATGCGCGTTCACGTCTCAGCGTGGACAACTCTGGCGCTTCTGTCTGGGTGAGAATCACAGTTCACAAAGGGGAAAGGGGTTTCTTCATGAGTCCAGTTGAGGGCAGACCTGAGCTGGTTTAAGTGTAGTGTGTTGAAATAAATGCCATGCCTACAACTGGACTTTTAAAGTGTTGCCTAGGAGAGAGGACCATAGGGAACATATAATCAGAATTATTAGTTTGTACAAAATTGCTCTTTTTGAAATGTTTGAGGGCCTTTGAAAATGGTTCTTTTTTGTGCATCAGACGGGTCTCATTGTAGCCTTATTTCTCAATAATTTGTTTTATAAATCTCAGTGCCCTTTCTCACGAGGGGTCCTCAGGTTTTATCGTGTATCAGAGTCACTGGGAAGGCTGGTTAAAACAGATCCAACCCCAGCCTCTCTGAGCTGGCCAGTGATGGGCCTGGGACTTTGTGTTTCTGACCGGGTCCCAGCTGTGGTGGTCCCAGGGCCACACCCGGAAAACCACTGCTGCGTTTTACAGGAAGGACCTTGTGTGGGTGAGAGGTCACTGCTGCCACTTTTCCCCCAGACCCATGGCCATGCAGTGCGAGTCTGCTCCTAGCCCACTGAGGCTGTGAGGCTGTGGTGGCTCCCAGGCTGCACACAGGTGGTGGCCCAGCCCCTCCCCCCAAACTGGGAGGCCTTCGCCAGTGTCTCCAGCACCCGGTGGGATGTGAGCCATGTAAAGACTACTCAAGTGATGCTCTGACGATAGTAGAGGTTCCCACCAAGGGATTTCTTAAAAATTTCAGAAGACAAGAATTACATCCCTTGGAAACTGGGTGTCAGATGAAACAACCAGCCTGTTTTTTGGCAGATAACTATACTGTAAGATTCATAATGCAGTGTGGTGTTCCCCCGGCATGTTCAACACCTGTTGTTTCCGTTTCCAGACAGTGGCCAGAACTGTAGCGCCGGCAGCAAAGGCGAGCGACTGAGTGCCCAGCTCCGAGCACTGCCTGGCACAGACGAGCCTTATGAGAGCAGCAGCAACAAGGAGCCAGGTGAGTGCCCCTGGCCCGTGGGTCTGCCGGGATGGTGGAGGGGCAGACGCGTCCTCCTGGGGGTCAGTAGGAGTTTCTGCAACACAGACAAAGCTTCTCGTGACTTGGGAGGCATTCCTGCTCACTTTGGGTTGCATACTGTTGACAGTGAGTCTAACCGGTTCTACATTTGCTGTTTTTCCTGTTCCTCTAATGTCACCATCTGCTCTGAAACCCAGACGCCTCCTATGTGGATCCGCTTGGCCCTCAAATAGAAAGACCCAAAACTGCAGCCAAAAAGAGAATGGAAGAGGATGATTTTGCTGATGAAGAGTTAGGAGATGATTTGCTTCCAGAATAGTATAATTTTAATGTGTTATTTATTAAAGAAGTCACCTTACAAGATTATACTCATGTTGAACTTTGGATTAAATATCCAAACTTTAATTTTGCACACTGTCCAAACTTTTAATAAGTGTATTCTGTTCTATGAGTTATGGGTTTAGGTTTTGTTTTTAATGGAATAAAAATGTGAAAATAACACTTAGGCCAGCGACTGACTTACCCTTTTGAACACGTTGATCCACAGTAGGAAGTAAATCTTCTTCCCTAGTGGTTCAGTGGTAGAGAATCTGCCTGCAAGGCAGGAGACTCAGGTCCAATCCCTGGATCAGGAAGATCCTCTGGAGATGGAACTAGCAACCCACTCCAGTATTCTGGCCTGGAGAATCCATGGACAGAGGAAGGGGTCACAAAGAGTCGGACACAACTGAGTGACTAAACAACAGTAACAATGAAATATGGACAAGAAGTAAATCTTGCAGCACTACCTGGCACCCACACCCACGTAAGTATCCTAATTACTGAGGTATGTGCTGCTCTTTTCTGTAATTTCTTAGACAGTGTTAGTAGTGAAAGCACTGTATTGACTTAATGGTTTGTGGCTTGAAAAATACTGTGCTCAGATATACCCTTGATGAGTTGTTGTTCAAGCAAACTTGCTTGGTGTTTGGGGACTGAGTCTGGAAGTTTTGCCTGGTGGGGGCTCCAGCACTAGTGAAGCAGTTGTATCTTGAAGGCAGGAAGGTGTAGTGACAGGAAATACCAGATCTTGAGCCTCTCAATCTTTTCTGTAATCGCCGCCTCCTGCAGCCTCATAGCACCAACCACCCGAGCAATGGCAGCCTCAAGGGGGCTTCCCCATCAGGGCTCTGGGTGCGGGGTCAAGGCCAGGACTGCCTGCATCCCCCGCAGTGCACCTGACTGGTTGGCCGTGTCCTGTGGACTTGCACTGGTGGGCAGTCGGGAGAAGTGGCTTGTCTGTAACACCTCATGAGAGGAGGGCCCATCTGTCTCATCTCCTTGTTTCTGCCGTGTGCACACTTCTGTTAGGTGCAGGAGAGAAACACCTAATTAGAGCACGTTCCCTGCTCCCTAAAAAGGTCGTGACCCAATGGGGCAGGTGTTCAGCAAATACATGAGATGTCTTGTGTGTGGGAGAATCTGAGGACACGGTCACGACCAAGACAGCAACACCCAGTCCTCAAAGAGCTTAAATTCTGGCTGGGGAGACAGATAGTGAATGTAGTTTTAGTGGGCTCTAGGGCAGTTGCTGTTCAGTCACTCAGTCATGTCTGACTCTGTGACCCCATGGACTGCAGCATGCCAGGCTTCACTGTCCATCACCAACTCCTGAAGCTTACTCAAACTCATGTCCATTGAGTCTGTGATGCCATCCAACCATCTTATCCTCTGCCACCCCCTGCCCTCAATCTTTGTCAGCATCAGGGTCTTTTCCAATAAGTCAGTTCTTCGCATCAGATGGCCAAAATACTGGAGTTTCAGCTTCAGCATCAGTCCTTCCAATGAATATTTAGGACTGATTTCCTTCAGGATTGACTGGTTGGATCTCCTTGCAGTCCAGGGGACTCTCAAGAGTCTTCTCCAATACCACACTTCAAAAGCATCTGTTCTTCAGCACTCAGCGTTCTTTATGGTCCAGCTCTCATATCCACGCGTGACTACTGGGAACACCACAGCTCTGATGAGGGCGGTTAGAAGATGAAATGAAGGCGCATCAGGAGAGTGTTGATGGTGGAGGAGATGATCTGGGAACCCCTGTGGGAGAGGTGTTTGTATCAGTACCAGGTGATGATTCGAGGGCAGCAGTGCCTGGGCAGGAGGAGCAGGTGCTAACCCACAAGCAGGAGGATCTGGGGGTGTTGGGGGCAGAGAGCTAGGGTGTCGGGTCGTCGATGTGGTGGGTGCAGTGTGCTCGGGAGCGGGCAAGGGGCTGCTGTCCACCAGGGAGGCAGGAGTAGGTCTTTTCTAGCAACAGCAGAGAGGAAGGTGAGTGATGTGATCTGATTTATCTTCTAGAAAGTGACCCCACTGGTGTCATGGAGATGGGGGAGGGGACCACTCGCAGAGGCCTGGGTGAGAGGTCACTGGGCTGGCCTTGTTCTGGCAGTGAGAGCTGTTGGGATTGGTCCAATTCAGCCCATGTTTAGGAAGTGGAGCGTGCCCGTGCAGGAGACTCGGGTTCAATCCCTGGGTTAGAAAGATCTTCTGGAAAAAAAAAAAAAGAAAGATCCTCTGGAGAAGGAACTGGCAACCCACTCCAGTGTTCTTCCCTGGAGAATCCATGGACAGAGGAAGGGGTCGCAAAGAATTGGACACAACTGAGCGACTAAACACCACCACATACTTAATGAAATAAACATGTTGACAGTTCAGTGCAGCCCTGACAAGTGAGATAAAGGCACACCCAAGTCCTGATGAGGGAAGCCCAGAAGGGAGGCTGATGGCCACTTGCTGCTGAGGAGCTGAGCGGCTGCTGGTGTTGCCTTTTATGGAGGTGGGCGTTCCAGGGGGAAGGCCGTTGGTCACCCCAGGCCAGGGCTGCTGCTCTAATTCCCGGGGGAGAACAGCAGAAATTTGTGGGTGTTAGGTCATGGGAGGGCTGGAAGCAGCACGAGTAAGAAGTGTGTAGAGCCCGGGGCATGGAGGTGAAGGGGAGCAAAGATCCGAGGCCGGACATGGAAGCAAGTCATCTTGGGAAAAGAGACCGTGAGTCGGGAAATGTGATGCACAGGGGTGTGGGTGGAGGCCTCAGGTATGTGGCATAAACAGCTGTGTGTGGTCAGCCAGCTGTGTGAACTGAACAGAGTAGCTAAAAAGGATCAAGGGACTGGGGTAACTGTCGAACGGTGGGGGGAGGACACCAGGACTTGTTGGGGTGGGAAGGAATGGTGAAGAGGCAAGGTCAGAGGTCAGAGAATTGCAGAAGGTGAGGGAAGAAAGTGCTAGTGCCTGAGGTGAGTCACAGGCTGCACTGGGAACCGGTATCCACAATGATCATACCTGGAGGTGGGGGGTGGGGTGTGTGTGCAAGGGGCGAGGCAGGGGAGAGGGATGGGCCTCCACATGCTCCAGTACCTGAGACCTGATGGGGAACGGTGGGTGGAGCCGGGGTAGCTACTTGGAGGCCAGTTTTGGATGACTCCTCAGGTGTCCAAGGTGGGGAGTGACGAGCAGGGGTGGGACATCCGGGTGCTGACAGAGGACATGGCAGAGGAAGAGGCGCTGATCTTCACAGGAGGGAAGGAGTTCTGGTCTGCCCTGACCCAGAAGGTGAGTGGAAACAGCTGCCTCCACAGTGGCTCTGGGTGCCTAGATGGGGGGCTGGGCTTTTGAGAACTTCCTTCCCTTTTTCTCACTTGTCTTAGGGTGGGATTTGAATTGTTAACATATTTATTTCATAAGTATGTTCACTTCATAAGTATGTTCTGATCTGAGGGTACTGACTACTGGATTTTGCACCTGTTAGAAGAGAATTTCTCAACTTTGTTTAGTATCAAAAAGACTAATTGTATGTTCTATCAAGTGGGCGAGCATGTTCAACGTTTATGACCTTTCATAAAATGAACACTGTTGGAAAATAAATATTTTCGTTTCCAAGTAACGAGGAGAGAGAAGTTGCCGAGTTATCAGACAGTGGAAGGTATTTCGTTGAATAATGCAGAGGGAAGTCTGGTCTGTACCACCTTACCTTTCAAAGTATTCCCACACCTTTACCCAATTGGGGGGGAAAAAAAACAACCCACAAACAATATGCTTGTGCATTGCTATGTTTATTCCCATTTTACCATAAAGGAAACAACACAATTTATCTACTAGTCAAAAAAGTAACCTCAAAAGGAATGTTTACTCACCAAGCTGTTAATTGCTTAAATTGGCAATTTCTGTGGGCTTTTTAGCAGTAGATAGGGCGATTCCTCTTCAGTTATAGGGTATTCAAGGCATACAAAAGTGTTGTTTTTCTACACAGCATAACTGAAATGTGTTTTCACCAATGATTTACAAGGCAAATACCAAAGCTAGAAACCGTTCAAGGAACCATAAATCGTGTATTTTCTGTACCTTCGGAAACCTTTCAGCTCTTATCATTCTTTTGTTTTTATTGGCGAAGTATAACTGCTGTGAAATGACCGTATTCACCAGGCCGCCACCTAAAAGCATTAAGGTAGATTTATAGAAGGAGCGAGCGCGTTTGGTTGTTCTTGAAGTAGAATCCCTCCAGGTAAGTATATTGTCTTTATTTACAAAGAATCGGTCTTATTTCACACCACTGCTCGTGCGTAGAGTCCCGGCTTCAGGAGCAGGCGTCCAGACACCCAAAGGTGCGCCCAAAGGTGCCGGTTTCCAGCCACAAAAGGGCAGCCTGGGTCGGGTGTTTGGTGCTCGGTTTTCTGAGCTGCTGGGGGGCGGGGGTGGGTGCAGAGAAGGGCCGTTTCCTGGGCGTTTGGAGGAAGGACAAACGGCCGCTTCCCCACCCGGTTCGGAACACTGAGTCTCCAGTCCCTCAGGAAGGCGTGGTGAGACAGGCTGCCTCCAGGCCCGCGCGCTCCTCTCCAGGTGCCCGTCGTCCCGGGGCTCTTCCCGCGCGGCCGGACCCTCTGACTTCCCTTCCAGCCGAGGCGCCTCCTTCCGCTCGCGCCGCGCCGCGCGGCTCCGCTCGGACGTGTCCGCGCCTCCGCGACCACCGGAGCCACTTCGCGGCGATGCTGGGGCCGCCGGTGAGTGCGCGGCGCGAGCGCTCGACTCAGTCCCGGGCCCGGGCGGCTCGTGGGGTCCGCGCGCCTCGGACACGCGGGGGCCGCCGAGGGGCCCGGGCGCCGTCACAGGCACTCGCAGCCCGCGGCGCAGCAGCCCGGCCGGCACACGCACACGCGCACCGCACACCCGCGCTCCGCGCGGACCCCGGCTCGGGGCGGCGGCGGCGAGGGGCGCGTGGGCCGGCGCGGGGCAGGGCCGCGGGGTCCCCGAGGACGGCGCACGGGCGGGGAGGGCGCGCGGGGCCCGGCGTGGTCCGCACCCATCCTCCGGGCGGGGGCGCGGGGCCCAGGGGTGGGGCGCGGGACGGGGCCCCAGAGGCGGAGGGCGCGGGGCGGGGACCCGGGGCGGGGGGCGCGGGAGACCGGGGCTGCGGGCCGCTCCTGCGCGCGGCGCTGAGCGCGGCCTGTCCCGCAGGTCTGGGCGTTGGTGGCCGGTGTCCTGCTGGCGCTGTCGCCGGGCCGGGCGGGGGGCGCCCCGAAGGCGGGCCGGCGGCCAGCACGGGCGCGGGGCTGCGCGGACCGGCCCGAGGAGCTCCTGGAGCAGCTGTACGGGCGACTGGCGGCCGGCGTGCTCGGCGCCTTCCACCACACGCTGCAGCTGGGCCCGCGCGAGCAGGCGCGCAACGCCAGCTGCCCGGCCGGGGGCAGGCCCGCCGACCGCCGCTTCCGGCCGCCCACCAACCTGCGCAGCGTGTCACCCTGGGCCTACAGGTGAGCGGGGCGCCGGGAGGGCGGGGGGCGCCAGGGGCCCGGACTCGGAGCAGGCCTTCCCGCAGAGGCCCTGCACCTTCCTCTGAGGGGACCGCGTCCTCCGGGGAACTCGTAGTTCTGCCAGACGCCCCAGGGTTTCTTGAGCACCTGCTCTTTGCCAGGTACGTGGTTAAGTGGAATCCACGGGGGACCGAGCCGGGTGGGCTTTTGTTACAGGCTTTGTACCGGTGGCCCGTGCGGGTCTTGCAGATGTTTTCCGGGTGCCTGTGCCCGTCCAGGGACAGCTGGACATTGGATCTCAGTAACGCATCTTCCGAGTCTTCTAGCCCTGGCCGACGGTAGGGGCGGTGGGGGTCACCAGAGAGTAACTGAGGTGGGAGGAGGAGCTGAGCATGCCGTGGTTGGCGGGGTGAGGATGCGCGCGGCGCCGGGCACTTTGGAGGTTGGGGATCTTTCCATGGTTTCTCAAGAGGTCGGTCATCTCGGAGGAAAGGAGCAACGTGCATACAGGGCCAGTGTGGCTGGAGTGTCAGCACACGTGTGACTGTCCCCTTCTTTCCCCACCATCCCCGTGCCAAGGCACTCATAGACTGCACAAGGCGGGAGCCTTCACTCCGAAGCCTCGAGAAAGGGAAGGGGTGACCCGGAGAAAAGGAGGAGAGTGAGGGACCCAGGCCTGTATATATGTGTGCTTGTGCGGGTGTGCATGTGTGTGGTGGGAGCACAGGCCTGGGTTTGACTTTAGCAGGGTTGCAAAATTGATATTTATCCTTGAGGGTGTTTTTCAATCAAGGAAGCTGTCCTTGAGCAGGGTAAACTGGAAGAGAACACGGATACTCGAACTGGGGCGTAGAGGAGGTGAGGGCAGGACCAGTTCGAACAGCCTTGCTTCAGGAAGTGAAACTGACCGGGTTGAGTGGAGGATGGCTATTGCGGGAGGTAGGGGCTCAGGACAGACATCCACGCTGGGGTTTGTGTGCAGGGAACCCGTAAAGAACCCCAGGCTGCTTCCCTGGTCTCAGCCCCACCTTCCCGCCTCCCCTTGCTCCCCCCTTGTGCTCATTCTGATGCTCTTGGGACTCATCCTGGCATTGGTCTCTGCCTTCCCTCCTCCTCCCACCACGCCCAGGGCCCCAGAGGGTGGGTTCTTGTCCGGCCCCTCTTCATGTAGCCTCCTGTACACCCTTTGTGTGCCAAGTGTCATCGTGGACAACACACTCCTCTCTGCAGGCGGGTAGCTGCTTCTCAGGCCAGCTGAGGCCCGGTGACCATGGGACCATGAGGGGCGTGTTTGCCACGCATCTGTCTTGCAGTGTCTTCTAGCAGCAGCACGAGGAACAGCTTGTTTGCGAGGAGATGAGTTTTCAGAGCTGGGCCTGCTGGTTCTCATCCCTGAGACTGGGGGTTGGGAGCATGAGGGTGTGTGTGTGGAGACCTAGCCCCTGTCTCCCCAGGGGAATCCCCGGCGCAGAGAGGTAGGCCTTGGAGGGGAGAGATGATTGTTGAGAACAGCAGCCAGTGTCCCGGGTGCTGCCAAGGAGCAGGAGTTACACCTGTGTGGTTTTCACGGGTCTCGAGGCTGGTGAGAGTGCATCTTATGAGGACGTGGCAGCCGGCCCTACCTTCTGCAGGAGGTTGGCTTCTGGGCGGGGCCAGGGCTGCGGGTGGCTGGCCGCTGGGGGACCCCTCTCCGCCCTGCCCTCAGATTGCCTCCCAACCTCCTGAGTTTCTGTGAAGATTAGAAAAAGTCGTGCACGTGGCAGCCAGGAACCTATTCTAAGCTGTGGATGGCGGGGTGGCTTCTTAGGTGTTCTTGCCTGGCAGGTCTTGAGCAGAATAGTGGCCTTACCTGTGTGGAGTCAGCTCAGACTCAGAGTGGTGTTTAAGGCTAGAACAAAGGGAACTGGATGAAGCCACTACTCGCCAGACCAGAAAGGCACAGAAAGTAAAGGACCACTTTATGGGAGTAAGGTAGGCTTTGAAATAGAAACTTGGACTATAAGGTAGCTTTCAGTGTCTTTAAGGGAGAGACAGGTCATTTGATAAATGGTGTTGGGACTGTGTAACCAGCTTGTAAAAGATGCAATTGGATCTCACCCCTGTATGAAAATGAGTTACAGATGACTCAAAGACTTAAGTGTGAAGAATAAACCACAAAAACACATAAAGAGCGGTCAGTTATATTCATACTCTTCAGTGGAGAAGGCCTGTTTAGTAGTTTCCAGTCCCCCAATGGGCTTCCCTGGTTGCTAGGTGATGGTGAATCTGCCAGCCAGTACCAGAGACCTGGCTTCCATCCTTGGGTCTACAAGATCCCCTGAAGGAGGGAATGGCAACCCTGTCCAGATTCTTGGCTGGAGAATCCCATGAACAGAGGAGCCTGTTGGGCTGCAGTCCATGGAGTGGCAAAGAGTTGGACACGACTGAGCAACAAAGGACATATGTAAGAGACCCCCAAAGTCACAAAAGAGGAGATCGATACATTTAATTGCATAATTATCTGCCATTTCTTCTTGGCAAAATTGAAAAAAAATACAGCGGCAAACTGGAAGAAAGTATGGTAAAAAAATCCATGTGACAAAGAGCTTGTTTTATAAAGAGTGCTTACAAACGAAGAAAAAGATGTGATGAAAGGATGACAGAGGCCGTGGACTGTCCTGAACAGACCTTGCCTTCAGGTGTAGTGTTGTACCGAGAGACCTTTCCTCGTGGGGCATTCATTAGGCGGGGCTGCAGGTGTGTGAGGGGAAAGGGTCTCCCAACCCAGTGTCGGTGTGACTGGTCCAGCTTCCATGGAAGAGAGTTGGGGAATAACTATGACAGTTTCAAATCCCTACCTTGTCCTTCCGTGATTTCCTCTCCCCATTGGCAACCAGCCACTAGTTTGCTCTCTGTATCTGTTTTGTTTTATTGCTTCTTTTGTTTTTTAAGATGTCACATACAAAAGGGTAACAGTGTTTGTCTTTTTCTGAATATTACCCTCCAGATCTGTCCACAGTTCTGCAAGTGGCAAAATTTCATCTTTTTCTGTGGCTAATATTCCCTTATATATATTTACCATGTCTTTATCCATTTGCTTGTTGATGGACACCTGGGTTGCTTCCATGTCTTGGCTGTTGTAAACAATGTTTTATGAATTTTTGGGTAAATGTATCGTTTTTCATCTTTTCTAGATTTATATCCAGGAGTGGAATTGCTGGATCATGTGGTATAACAGTTCTAGTTTTTAAAAAATTATTTATTTACTTTTGGTTGTGCTGGGCCTCCGTTGCTGTGCAGGCTTTTTTCTGTAGTTGTAGCGAACAGGGGCTACTCTCCAGTTTCAGTTTGCACTGAAACACAGGTTTCTCATTGTGGTGACTTCTCTTGTTGCAGAGTACAGGCTCCAGGGCATGTGGGCTTCAGTGATTGCAGCCCCCCAGGCTCTAGAACATAGGCTCAGTTGCTGTGGTGCATGAGCTCAGTGGTTGCGAGGCATGTGGGACCTTCCTGGACCAGGGATCAAACTGGTGTCTCTTGTTTGACACCAGTTTACCACCATTGTTTACCACTGAGCTAACAGTGAAGCCCTATTGTTGGTTTTCTGAGGAACGTGCACAATTTTCCATAGAGGATGCACCAATTTACACTCCCACCCACAGTGCACAAGGGTTCCTTTTTCTCCACATCCTCACCACCATTTGATTTTTGTGATCTTTTTGATGATAGCCATTCTGACAGGTATGAGGTGATAGCTCTTTGTGGTTTTGATTTGCATTTCCCTGATTAGCAGTGTTGAGCATCTTTTCATGTGCTTGTTGGTCATCTATATATCTTCTTTGTAAAAATGGGTATTCAAGTCTTCTGCCCTTTTTTAATTGTTTTTTTTTTTTAATATTGAGTTGTATGAGTTGTTTGTATGTTTTTGATAGTAATTCTTTATTGGTTTTAACAGTTGCAAGTATCTTCTCCCATTCAGTAGATTGACTTTTCACTTTGTTATTAGTTTTCTTTGCTGTGCAAAAGCTTGTAAATTTATTTATTTTTGCTTTCATTTCCTTTGTCTTAAGAAAAGAATTGAAAAAATATCACTATGATGTATGTCAGTGTTCTGCCTGACCTTTTGTTGTGAATGTATAGAAATGCAATGGATTTCTCTATATTAATTTTATTGTCTACAAATTTACTGAATTCATTTATGAGCTGTAGCAGTTTTCTGGTGGCATCTTTAGGATTTTCTATGTGTAGTATCATGTCATCTGCAAACAGTGACAGTTTTACTTCCTTTCCAATTTGGATCCCTTTTATTTCTTTTTCTTCTGATTGCTGTGGCTAGGACTTCCAATAGTATGTTGAATAAAAGTAGTGAGAGTGGGCGTTCTTGTTTTCTTTCTTTCTGTCTTAAATTTTACTTTTCCACATTTTTTAGAAAATCAACTCTCTGTTTTAGAGGTGAGAGTTCTATTTTTTTTTTATTTTTTAATTGAAGTATAGTTAATTTACAATGTAGTGCTCCAGGTGTACCGTAAAATGATTCAGTTATATGTTGTGTGTGTGTGTACACACACATACCCACTTTCCCCCTGGTAACCATAAGGTTGTTTTCTACATCTGTGACTTTGTTTCTGTTTTGTAAATAAGATCATTTTACATTTTTATAGATTTCCCCATATATGGGGTGTCATATATTTGTCTCTCTCTGTCTTACTTCACTATGATAATCTCTAGGTTCATCCATGTTGCTGCAAATAGCTTTATTTCATTCTCTTTTATGGTTGAGTAATATTCCATTGTATATATGTACCACATCTTTACCTGTTCATCTGTTGATGGACGTTTAGGTTGCTTTCATGTTTTAGCTATTGTAAATAGTGCTGCAATGAACATTGGGGTGTGTGTATTATTTCAGATTATGTTTTTTGACAGGATATATGCCCAGGAGTGGGATTGCAGGATTAGATGTTAGCTCTGTTTCCTGCATACTGTTTTCCATAATGGGTGCACCAATTTGCATTCCCTCCAACATCTTCTCTAGCATTTATTGTTGGTTGACTTTTTTATTGATGGCTGTTCTTAGGAGGTGTTACCTCATTGTAGTTTTGATTTGCATTTCTCTAAAAAGTAGTGATGTTGAGAGCATTTTTTAATGTGCTTTTTGCCCATCTGTATGTCTTCTTTGGAGAAATGTCCATTTAGTTCTTCTGTTCATTTTTTGATTGGGTTGTGTTTTGTTTTTTTTTTTATTTTTTGATATTGAGCTGCCTGAACTGTTTGTGTATTTTGAAGGTAGAATCACTGGTTGGTCGCATCATTTGCAAATATTTTCTCCCATTCAATGGGTTGTCTTTTCATTTTGTTTATGGTTTCCTTTGTTGTGCAAAAACTTTTTAAGTTTTATTTGGTCCCATTTGTTTGTTTTTGTTTTAATGTCCGCTACTCTAGGAGGTGGATTCAAAAAGATCTTGCTGCAGTTTATGTCAAAGAGTGTTCTGCCTATGTTTTTCTCTTAAGAATTTTATAGTATCCAGCCTTACATTTAGGTCTTTAATCCATTTTGAGCTTATTTTTGTGTATGAGGTTAGAAAATGTTCTGATTTCATTCTTTTATATGCAGCTGTCCAGTTTTCCCAGCACTTACTGAAGAGACTATCATTTTATCATTGTTTATTCTTGCTTCCTTTGTTGTAGATTAATTGATCATAAGTATGTGGGTTTATTTCTGGGCTTTCTATCCTGTCTGAGCTAATATGTCTTTTTCTGTGCCAGCACCACACTGTTTTGACTACTGTAGCTTTGTAGTATAGTCTGAAGTCAGGGAGTATGATTCTTCCAGCTCCGTTTTTCTCAGTATATGTGGAGGTATGCTTCCTCTATACCCAGGACTGGAGAGGTTTTTTTTTTTTTTTTTTAAACCATAAATAGATTTTGAATTTTATCCAAGCTTTTTCCTGCATCTATTGAAATGATCATATGATTTTTATTCTTAAGTTGGTCAGTGTGGTGTATCACACTGATTGATTTATTGATATTGAAAAAATCCTTGCATCCCTGGGATAATCCTACTTGATCACGGTGTATGGTCCTTTTAGTGTATTATTGGAATCAGTGGGGTAATATTTTGTTGAGGATTTTTGCATGTGTTCATCAAGTGATGTTGACTTGTAATTTTCTTTTTTGTATGATATCCTTGTCTAGTGTTGGTATCAAGGTGATTCTGGCCTTGTAGAATGAATTCAGATGCATTCTTCCCTCTGTTGTTTTTTTTTTTAATAGTCTTCAGAATGATCAACTCTTCTCTAAATGTTTGCTGGAATTCACCCATGAAGCCATCTGGTTCTGCACTTTTGTTTGTTGGGTGTTTTTTAAAGTTATTGATTCAATTTGATTACTGGTTAACTGGTCTGTTCATATTTTCTGTTTCTTCCTTGTTAAGTCTTGGGAGATTGTACATTTCTGGGAATTTGTCCTTTTCTTCTAGTTTTGCTATTTTATTGATACAGAGTTGTTTATAATAGTCTTTTATGATGCTTTGTATCTCTGTGGTATCAATTGTAACTTTTCCTTTTTCATTTTTGGTTTTAACCAAAATCTCTTTTGATGACTCTGGATAAAGACTTATCAACTTTATCTTTTCAAAGAACCAACTCTTAATTTTATTGATCTTTTTATTTTCTTATTTTTTTTGTCTCAATGTCATTTATTTCTGCTCTGATTTTATCTTTCCTTCTACTAACTTTGGGTTTTGTTCTTACTTTTTCTAGTTCATTTAGGTGCAAGGTTAGGTTGTTTGAGATTTTTCTTGTTTCTTGAGTATGTGTCACTATAAACTTACCTCCTAGAACTGTTTATTTTTTTTTAATTTTTAAAAAATATTTATTGAAATAGCCTTCATACTTTTTGTTCAAATGCCCTTAGGTTTTTTTTTAAGTTAATATTTATGTATGTATTTTTGGCTGTGCTGGCTTTTCGTTGCTGCCTGAGGGCTTTCTCCAGCTGCCCGCTCCAGCAAGCAGGGGCTGCTCTCTGGTTGTGGTGTGAGGGCTTCTCATTGCAGTGGCTTCTCTTGTTGTGGATCGTAGGCACGTGGGCTTCAAGAGTTGCAGCTCTTGGGCTCCAGAGCCTGGGCTCATTAATTGTGGCACACGAGCTCAGTTGCCCCAAGGCATGTGGGATCTTCTTGGACCAGGAATTGAACCAGTGTGCCTTGCATTGCAAGGCAGATTCTTAACCAGTTGGACTACCAGGGAAGCTCCTTTTTTTGTTTTTAATTGAAGTGTAGTTTTGATTACAATGTTGTATTGGCTTCTGGTGTATAGCAAAGTGATTCAGATATACATGTATATACGCATGTGTGTGTGTGTATATATATGTTTTCATATTCTTTTCATTATGTTTTATTATGGATATTGAATATAGTTCCTGTGCTATGGTGTAGGGCCGTGTTTTTTATGCATTTTATATACTGTAGTGTGTATCTACTAATGCCAAACTCCTAACCTATCCTTCCCCCTTCTCTTTTGGTAACCGCAGGTTTATTTTCTGTGTCTGGGAGTCTGTTTCTGTTCTGTAAATAAATTCATTTCTGTGACATTTTGGATTCCACATTTTAGTGGTATCATATGGTATTTGTTTTTCTGTCTGACTTGACTTAGTATGATTGCCTCTTGGTCCATTCATGTTGCTGCAGATGACATTATTTCATTGTTTTTCATGGCTGAGTAGTATTCCATTGTATACATGTACCACATCTTCTTTATCCTTCCTCTGTTGATGGACATCTATGTTGCTTCCATGTCCTGGCTCTTGTAAACAGTGCTGCAGTGAACACTGGGGTGCACGTGTCTTTTAGAATCGGAGTTTTCGTCTTTTCCAGATATATGCCCAGGAGTGGGCTTGCTGGGTCATATGATAGCTCTATTTTCAGTGTTCTAAGGAACCTCCATACTGTTCTCCACAGTGCTGCACCAGTTTACATTCCCACCAACAGTGTAGGAGGGTTCCATCTTTTCTACATCCTCTCCAGAATTTGTTATTAATAGGCTTTTTAATGATGTCCCTTCTGACTGGTCTGAGTGGATTTGATTTCATTTCTCTAGTAATCAGCAGTGTTGAGCATCTCTTATGTACCTTTCGGCCACCTGTATATCATTTTTGGGAAAATGCCTTTTTAAGGTGTTCTGCCCACTTTTTTAATTGGGTATTTTGGTTTTCTGTTATTGAGTTGTATGAGCTGTTTGTGTGTTTTGGAAATTAAACCCTTATTGGTTGCATTATTTGCAAATAT
The DNA here is from genome assembly GCF_019923935.1 of Bubalus bubalis. NCBI lineage: Eukaryota > Metazoa > Chordata > Mammalia > Artiodactyla > Bovidae > Bubalus > Bubalus bubalis. Next base: position 53,887,893 of record NC_059169.1, read on the forward strand.
TTTCTCCCAGTCCTTTTGTAGGTAGTCTTTTCATTTAAAAGCTTTTTAAAATGAAAAAGGATTTTAAAAGTAAAGCCTTGTAAGTTTGATTAGGTTCCATTTATTTATTTTTGCTTTTATTTCTGTTGCCTTGGCGGACCAACCTAAGAACACATTGGCAAGATTTATGTCAGATAATGTTTTGCCTGTGTTCTCTTCTTAGAGTTTTATGGTGTCCTGTCTTATTTTTTTAGAACTGTTTTTGCTGCATCCCATCAATTTTGAATCATTGGCCCTTTGTTTTCATTTGTATCCGGGTATTTTAAAATTTCTTCTTCGTTGTTTTTTTGGTCGCACTGCATGGCATGTGGGATCTTGGTTCCCTGACCAGGGATTGAATTCATGTCCCCTGCATTGGCAGGTGGATTCTTAACCACTGGACCACCGGGGAAGTCCCACCTTGAAATCTTTATTAAGTAGACTGCCTGCCTCCATTTCACCTAATGCTTCTGGGTTCTTATCTTGTTCCTTGCTTTGGAATGTGTTCCTCTGTTGCCTCATTTTGCCTAGTTAGCTGTTTTTATTTCCATGTATCTGGTAGGTTGGTGTGTGTCCTGTCCTTGGAGAAGTGGCCTCTTGTAGCACACAGGTCCCCTCTGGTCACCAGAGCCGTATATTGGAGTGAACCCTCTGTGGGCTGCCTGTGTCTTTCTGTTGTGGTGGGCTGACCGCCGTGGGCAGTCTGGGAGGCGTTTTGGGGCCCTGGTACGGTTGGCTCTGGTACTAGGCCTTGTCTTGTGTGGAGGCTGCTGGCCACTGTGGGCTGGTCATAAGGAGTATGGCTACAGGGCCTGGGCGTCCCAGGGACAGTGCTGGCCCATGGTGGGGTTGGCGGGGAGCAATTCCAGGGTGGGCTGCTCTGGGGCCAGTGTTTCTGGATCTTGTGTCAGCTGCTGGGGGACGGGGCTGGGTTCTTGACACAGCTGCTGCAGGTTGCAGGGTGTCCCAGGGCCAGTGCCGGCCTGCTGATGAGTGATGCTGGATCCTGGGGGACTTGCTGAGGGGTCCAAGATGTGTAGAGCTCATGGTGGCCTGGGGGTGGAGGGGGGACTGGAACCTGGGGTGGGGCCTGGGGCAAGTGCTGGCTTAGTGATGGGTGGAGCCGGGTCCCAGATCAATGGTGCCAGGCCTTAGGGACCTGGGCTGGTGCCAGCCTGCTGGTGGGAGGGTGGGGCAGTTGGCCGAGGGGCCCAGGCATCTCAGGGCTGGTGTTGGCTGGGCTGTGTCCTGCCATGGCAGACCTTGGGGCTTCTGTGGTCCTGGGGCTGGTGGGGGCCCAGGGTTCGGAGGGCTGGGTCCTGGGCTCGCTGGCTGCCAGGCCCTAGGACCCTAGAGCTGGTGTCAGCCCACTGGTTACTGGCACTGGTCCTGAGGGCACGGCCAGGTCCAGGGGTTCTGGGCTTGGTTGCCGGCTCACTGGTGAGTCTAGGGGGGCTGAGGACCCAGGGGTCTTAGGGCAGCCTGTCTGCTGGCAGGTGGGGCTGCGTTTCTGCTCAGTTAGCCGTTTAGTTGAGGAGTCCCGGTACTGGGGCCTCAGGCGGTGGCCAGGGCAGGGCCGGTGACACACTGGAGCGGACCCACGGTGGCGTGTGTAGCACCATCATCCACGTGGTGGGAGGAGCTCCAAGGAATGGCCATGCCCGTGACCGTGGCCCCCAGGAGCTCAGTCTCCAGCATCCTGGTAGACTCACCGGGATCAGCAGGGGAGCTGACCTGGGCTTCTCTCAGATTACTGCTCCTGCCCCGGGTCCTCAGGGATGCCCTTATGTAAGCCCTACTGGCCTTTTAAGCCAAACATTCCAGGGGTGCGTCTTCCTGGCGCAGGATCCCCAGGCTGGGGAGCGCAGAATGGGCTCAGACCTCTTGTTCCTTGAGTGGGGGAACTTCTGCAATGTAGTTGTCCCCCCGTTTGTGGGCTGCTCACCCCCCACCCCCAGGGGTGTGGGGCTCGGCTGTGCTGTGACTCAGCCCTTCGGCTTGTGTCACCGTTGTTCCTTCTTTACATCTTTAGTTGTAGAAGGTCTTCCCTGGTAGGTTCTGGTCTGTGTTATCAATAGTTGCTCTGTAAGTATTTGTCATTTTGGTGTGCCTGTGAGAGGACGTGAGATTGGGGTCTTCCTGCTCCACCATCATGGCCAAGCTCCTGGAAGAAGCTGGAGGGGGCAGTGGTGGGCAAAGCGTCTGAGTCTTTTTCATTTTAGCATGTGGTTGGTTTACAGTGTTGTGTTAGTCTGTGTACAGCAGAGTGATTCACTTATATGTGTATATACATTTATCGATTCTTTCTCAGATTCTTTTCCTATTTGGGCTATTACAGAATACTGAGTAGGGTTCCCTGTATCATACAGTAGGTCCCAGGTCCTTGTTACCTATTTTATATGTAGTAGCATGTACATGTCAACCTCAATTTCCCAATTTGTCCCCCTACCCTTTCCCTCTGGTAACCATAAGTTTGTTTTCTACATCCATGACTCTACTTTTGTTTTGTAAATAAGTTCATTTCTACCCTTTTTTTGCTTAAGATTCACATATAAGTGATATCATATTTGTCTTTCTCTGACTGACTTCACTCAATATGACAATCTCTAGATCCATCCATGTTGCTGTAAATGGCATTATTTATTCTTTCTTTATGATTGAGCAATATTCCATTGTATACATGTGCCACATCGCCTTTATCCATTCATCTGTTGATGGACATCTAGGTTGCTCCCGTGTCCTGGCTGTTGTATATAGTGCCACTATGAACATCAGGCTGCGTGTATCTTTTTGAATTATGCTTTTCTCCAGATATGTATGTGCCCAGGAGTGGGATTGCTGAGTCATATGGTATGTCTGTTTTTAGTTTTTTAAGGAATCTCCATACTGCTCACCACAGTGGCTGCACTGTTTACATCCCCACAAACAGTGCAGGCGGGTCCCTCCTCTTCACGCCCTCTCCAGCATTTATTATTTGTAGGTTTTTTTGATGATGGCCATTCTGACCCGTTTGAGATCTCATTGAAGTTTTAACTTGCATTTTGTTAATAATTAGTTATTATTAGACAATAATTCCTGATTCTCCTGATGCTGAGAAAGGCTGAAGGCAGGAGGAGAAGTGGATGACAGAGGATGAGATGGTTGGATAGCGTCACCAACTCGATGGACATAAGTTTGAGCAAGCTCCAGGAGTTGGTGATGGACAGGGAAGCCTGGTGTGCTGCAGTCCATGGGGTCACAAAGAGTTAGACATGACTGAGTGACTGAACTGAATTGAATAGTTACTGATGTCGAGCATTTTTTAATGTGCTTTTTAAGCTGTCTGTATGGTTTCTTTGGAGAAATGTCTGTGTAGATCTGCTTATTTTTTCATTGGATTGTTCGGTTTTTTGATATTGAGCTATCTATTGTTCAGTCACCAAGTTACGTGTCCGACTCTTTGCAACCCCATAAACTACAGCACGCCAGGCTTCCCTGTGCCTCACCATTTCCCGGAGTTTGCTGAAGTTCATGTCCATTGAATCAGTGATGCCATCCAACCATCTCATCCTCTATCGCCCTCCTCCTCCTGCCCTCAATCTTTCCCAGCATCAGGGTCTTTTCCAGTGAGTCAACTTTTTGCATCAGGTGGCCAGAATATTGGAGCTTCAGCTTCAGCATCAGCCCTTGCAAAGAGTATTCAGGGTTGATTTCCTTTAAGATTGACTTGTTTGATCTCATTGATTCCAAGGAATGCTCAAGAATCTTTTCCAGCACCACAGTTGGAAATAATCATTTCTTTGGTGCTTTGCTGTCTTTCTTGTCTAGCTGTCACATCCATACGTGACCACTGGAACAACCATAGCTTTGACTATATGGACCTTTGTTGGCAAAGTGATGTTCTTGCTTTTTAACACAGTGTCCGTGTTTCTCATAACTTTCCTGACAAGAAGGGATCGTCTTCTAACTTCAGGGCTGCTGTCTGAAGTGATCTTAGATCTGCAGTGATTTCAGAGCCCAAGCAGAGGAAATCTGTCACTGCTTCCACCTTTTCCCCTTCTATTTGCCATGAAGTAATGGGACTGGATGCCATACTGAGTTTTAAGCCAGCTTTTTCACTCTTCTCTTTCACCTGCATCAAGAGGCTCTTTATAGTTCCTCATCGCTTTCTGCAATTAGAGTGGTATCATCCATATATCTGAAGTTGTTGATATTTCTCCTAGCAATCTTGATTCTAGCTTGTAACTCATCCAGCCCAGCATTTCACATGATGTGCTCTGTGTATAAGTTAAATAAACAGGGTGATAATAAACAGCCTTGTACTCCTTTCTCAATCCTGAACCAGTCAGTTGTTCCATACAGGGTTCTAACTGTTACTTGTCGACCCGCATACAGGTTTCTCAGGACACAGGTAAGATGGTCTGGTATTCCCATCTCTTTAAGAGTTTTCCAGTTTGTTTTGATCCACACAGTCAAAGGCTTTAGCATAGTCAATGAAACAGAGGTAGATGTTTTTCTGTATTTCCCTTGCTTTCTCTATGATCCAGCGAATGTTGGCAATTTGATCTCTGGTTCCTCTGCCTTTTCTAAACGCAGCTTGAAACATCTGGAAGTTCTCAGTTCATTAATGCTGAGGCCCAGCTTGGAGGATTTTGAGCATTACCTTACTAGCATGGTAGATGAGTGCAGTTGTCCAGTGGTTTGAACATTATTTAGTACTGCCCTTCTTGGGAATTGGGATGAGGATTGACCTTTTGCAGTCCTGTGGCCACTTCTGGGTTTTCCAAATTTGCTGGCATATTGAGTGCAGCACTTTAATGGCATCATCTTTTAGGATTTTAAATAGCTCTTCTGGAACGCTGTCACCTCCACTAGCTTTATTGGCAGCAGTGCTTCCTAAGGCCCACTTGACTTCACACTGCAGAATGTCTGGTTCCGAGTGAGAGACTACACCATGGTGGTTATTCGGGTCATTACGATCTTTTTTTTGTACGGTACTTCTGTGTATTCTTTCCATCTCTTGATCACTTCTGCTTCTGTTAGATCTTTACCATTTCAGTCCCTTACTGTGCCTGTCTTTGGATCTAATGTTCCTTTGATATTTCCGGTTTTCTTGAAGAGATCTCTAGTCTTACCCTTTCTGTTGTTTTCTTCTATTTCTTTGCATTGAAGAAGGCCTTCTTGTCTCTCCTTGCTGTTCTCTGTAACTCTGCATTTAGTTGGGTACACCTTTCCCTTTCTCCCTTGCTTTTCACTTCTCTTCTTTCCTCTATTTGTAAGGCCTCCTCAGAGAACCACTTTGCCTTCTTGCATTTCTTTTTCTTTGGGATGGTTTCGTTTGCTGCCTCCTCTACAGTATCATGGACCTATGCCCATAGTTCTTCAGGCATTCTGTTTACTAAATCTAATCCCGTGAATCTATTCCCTATCTCCACTGCATATTCATAGGGGATTTGATTTAAGTTGTACCTGACTGGCCTAGTGGGTTTCCCTAGTGGTTTTGCTATGAGAAGCTTATGATAAGAGTCATAGTCAACTCCAGGTCTTGTTTTTGCTGACTGTAATCAGTCTGATTTTGGTATTGACCATCTGGTGATGTTCATGTGTAAAGTCATCTTTTGTGTTGTTGAAAAAGTGTGTTTGCTATGATCAGTGCGTTCTCTTGGCGGAATACTGTTAGCCTTTGCCCTGCTTCATTTTGTACTCCCAAGGCCAAACTTGCCTGTTACTCCAGGTGTTTTTTGACTCTCTACTTTTGCATTCCAGCCTCTTTTTTTGGTCTTAGTTCTAGAAGGTCTTGTAGATCTTCATAGACATGTTCAACTTCAGCTGCTTCACCATTAGTGATTGGGGCATAGACTTGGATTACTGTGATGTTGAATGGTTTACCTTGGATACGAACTGAGATCATTCTGTCATTTTCAAGGTTGAACCCAAGTACTGAATTTCAGACTCTTGGGTTGATTATGAGGGCTACTCCATTTCTTCTGAGGGATTCTTGCCCAAGTAGTAGATATAACGGTCATCTGTATTAAATTCACCCATTCTTGTCCGTATTAGTTCGCTGATTCCTAAGATCTCAGTGTTTACTCTTGCCATCTCCTGCTTGACCATGTCCAGTTTACCTTGATTCATAGACCTAACATTCCAGGTTCTTATGCAATACTGTTCTTTACAGCATCGAATTTTACTTTCAGCACCAGACACATCCACAACTGAGCGTCACTTCTGCTTTGGCCCAGCTGCTTCATTCTTTCTGAAGTTATTAGTGGTTGTCCTCCCCTCTTCCCCAGTAGTACATTGGACACCTTCTGACCATCTTTTGGTGTCATACCTTTTTGCCTTTTTACACAGTTCATGGTGTTCTCATGGCTAGTATACTGGAGTGGTTTGCCATTCCCTTCTCCAGTGAACCATGTTTTGTCAGAACTCTCCACCATGACCCATCCATCTTGGGTGGCCCTGCATGGCGTGGCTCAAAGCTTCATTTAGTTACGCAAGCCCCTTTATCACGGCAAGGCTGTGATCCATGAAGGGGAGCTACCTGAGCTGTTTGTATATTTTGGAGATTAATCCCTTGTTTGTTGCATTGTTTGCAAATATCTTCCCCCCTTCTGTGGGTTGTTTATTGCTTCCTTTGCTGTGCATAAGCTTTTAAATTTAACTAGGTCCCTTTTGTTTATTTTTGTTATTATTTTCATTACTCTAGAAGGTGGATTCAAAAAGATATTACAAAAACAAAAACAAAAAGATATCGCTATGATTTATGTCAAAGAGTGTTTTTCCTGTGTTTTCCTCTACAAGTTTTATAGTATCTGGCCTTACATTTAGGTATTTAATAATCCATTTTGAGTGTATCTTTGTGTATGGAATTAGAGAATGTTCTAATTTAATTCTTTTACATGCTTTCCCAGCAGTGCTTATTGAACAGACTGTCTTTTCACCATTGTGTATTCTTGCCTCCTTTGTTGTAGATGAGTTGATCATAGGTGTGTGGGTCTATTTCTGGGTTCTCTGCCCTGTTCCATTGAGCTATATGTCTGTTTTTGTGCCAATACCATACTGTTTTGATTACAGTAGCTTTGTAGTATAGTCTGAAGTCAGGAAGTGTGATTATTACAGCTTTGTTTTTCTTTCTCAAGAGTAAGATCTTTTGTATTTCCATGTGAATTTTAAAAATTTCTTGTTCCAGTTCTATGAAAAATGCCATTGGGTAATTTGATAGGGATTGCATTGAATCTCTATATTGCTTTGGGTAGGTAGTACAGTTATCTAAAAAATACTCTTCCAATCTAAGAACATGTTCTGTCTTTCCATCTGTTTGTATCATCTTTTATTTCCTTCATCAGCATCTTATAGTTTTCAGAGTACAGGTTTTTTGCCTCCTTAGGTAGATTTACTCCTAGGTATTTTATTCTTTTTTGATGAGATGGTAAATGGGATTGTTTCTTGAATTTCTCTTTCTAATCTTTTGTTTAGTTAGAGTATCAGTCAGTTCAGTTGCTCAGTCGTGTCTGACTCTTAGCGACCCCATGGACTGCAGCTCACCAGGCTTCCCTGTCCATCACCAACTCCTGGAGCTTGCTCAAACTCATGTCCATTGAGTTGGTGATGCCATCCAACCATCTCCTCCTCTGTTGTCCCCTTCTCCTGCCTTCAATCTTTCCCAGCATTAGGGTCTTTTCTAATGAGTCAGTTCTTTGCATCAGATGACCATAGTATTGGAGCTTTAGCATCAGTCCTTCCAATGAATATTCAGGACTGATTTCCTTTAGGATTGACTGGTTTGATCTTCTTGCAGTCCAAGGGACTCTCAAGAGTCTTCTCCAACCCCAGTTCAAAAGCATCAATTCTTTGGCACTCAGCTTTCTTTATAGTCCAACTATTTCACATCCATACATGACTATTGGAAAAACCGTAGCTCTGACTAGATGGAGCTTTGTTGGCAAAGCATGTCTGCTTGTTAATATGCTCTCTAGATTTGTCATAGCTTTTCTTCCAAGGAGCAAGTGTCTTAATTTCATGGCTGCAGTCACCATCTGCAGTGATTTTGGAGCCCCCCAAAATAGTCTGTCACTGTTTCCATTGTTTCCCCATCTAGAGTTAAGGAATGTATATTTTGTATCCTGAAAGTTTAAAAATTTTTTGTTTAGTTATTATTTTGTAAAATTTTGGTTGTGCTGGGTCTTCATTGCTGCCCAGGCTTTTTCTCTAGTTGTGACGATGGGCTACTCTGTAGTTGTGGTGTGTGGGCTTCTCATTGCGGTGGCTTCTCTTGTTGCGGAGTGAGGGCTCTGGGGTGCATGGGCTCAGTAGTTGTGGTTCCCGGGCTCTAGAGCACAGACTCAGGAGTTGTGGCATGTGGGATATTCCCAACCCAGGGAGTGAACCTGCATCTCTTCCATTGGCAGGCCAATTTATTACCATTGAATCACCTGGGAAGCCCTGTATCCTGACACTTGACCAAATTCACGGAGTCTAGTAGTTTTCTGGTAGTGTCTTTAGGATTTTCTATGTATAGTATCTTGCTTCTGTGTATAGCCTGAGTGTCATTATCTTCAGTCATAGAACATCTTTCCTGGTAGGTTCTGGTCTGTGTTATCAGTAGCTGCTCTGTAAATGTTTGTCATTTTGGTGTAAATGTTTGTCATTTGGTGTGCCTGTGAGAGGACGTGAGCTCGTGGTCTTCCTGCTCCACCATCGTGGCCAAGCTCCAAAAAAAGGGGTTGGGCAAAGCATCTGAATTTTACAGTGGAAAGCAGAAAGGGAAATTTACCAGTCATGATGAAAGAGCAGACACTGGAGAAACGGAGCTTCAGTGGGTCATGACAGCCGCCCATTTCCCAAGAGCCTTGGCTTGGCGGGAACTGTGCGCTCTCACAGGCTGCACGGAGGTCAGAGCCCTGGGACCCATAGCCTGGGTGTGCGGGGCGGGGGCCCAGCCAGGACGCAGGTGCAGAGGCCACTGTTGCCCCGCTGTGCTCCCACCCATGGGCTCTTAGAAAAGCAACATTCAGCCTCCAGAATAGAAAAATATTTTCTCATTTACTTTGTGGCATCCTGTTTATTTCTCTTAAGCTTAGAAACAAATATGACAAAAATAAAATCAGTGTGGTTGCTCAATAGATATTTTTAAGCTACACTGACATATTAAGGAACCTATTGTAAGAACACAGGTTTATTAGGGTTTAAAGATACACATTGCTGTATTGACTCCCCAAAGATAAATACCCTCCAACACGCTGTGTAATTTTTACTTGTTTATATTCCTCAATTTTGGGTATAGTCTAAAGATAACTTTCCTTTGGGGTTTATATTTTTAGGCTTTGCTACTTTTCTTTGTTGATTCCTCCTGGACCTTTAAGTCACCACACCTACGTTTATTCTGTAGTAGACAAGCGCATGGATCAAGCAGCAGCTCGGGAATAAACGGAGGGAGAAAGCAGCAGGACAGGGAGCGGGGCAGACCAGCAGGGGAGGCCGCGGACGGTGGGGGCCGCCATCTGTGGTGCCGGGGGGATGAGCCTGCCTGGGGGACCTGCACGGGCGTCCCGGGGTTAGGGGGCGGCGGCAAAGTGGAATTTTCCCAAGAGAACTCAGTTGGCTCTGCTCTCTGCACCCCAAACTCTGTGCAGGTAACTGGGGAGCAGGGGTGGAACAGCAACAGCTTGTGGAGGGGGTCACCCCTGTCGCAGCCAGGCCAGCAGGGTGCCCACAGGGGTCATCCTCATTCCCACAAGCCCCTCAGTGGGTGTTTGTTGATGGTTTCAGGAGGTTGAAACAGGTGCTCTCTCCCCCAACCCCCACCCCTGACCCCACGTCAGCTGCCCTCCTCGCAGTGCCCCCTTGTGGAATCCTCTGCCTAGGGCTATGCCCTGGACATCATTTTTTCTTCATTGTAAAAGAACTGTAAAATTGTAAATAATATATTTTTTTATTTTCGTATTTATTTGGCTGTGCAGGGTCTTAGTAGTGGCGTGTGGAGTCTAGTTCGACCAGGGATTGAACCCAGGTCCCCTGCACTGGGAGCATGGAGTCTTAGCCACTGGATCACCAGGGAAGTCCCGGTAAAAGAATATTAAGTAGAGAAGTAGAGAGGTGAAGAGCCTGACGCTGGGGACAGCCCTCCCCCTTCTTAGTCTCCCTGCTTAGCTTTGTCTCTATTGACCTCCCTCCCCTAGTGCAGGGTCAGACCCGTGTTCAGGCACCGAGGGCAAGGTGCCCATGGGCAGGAGCAGGGCTCCCAAGGGTGGCCGCTAGGGGGCAGCACTGGCCCACCCGCCCTCAGCCCTTGCGTCTTTGAACCTGGGGAGCCATGTCTCTGTCTCCTTTGCAAGTTCACTGCCGCCTGGGGCTGTTTCACTGTCCTAAAGACTTAGAAAGGAAGCTTTCAGCCCTCACGGGGGTCTGTGTCTTGTCTACACATCGTCGCGGGCGCTGAGTCCTTTCTGTTATGAAGGGCAGGGAGGGAGGGAGAAGAGGGCCAGGCGGGTGGCCTCCAGCCACAGCATGTGACACATGGGGGTGGGGGCGGGCATCCTCAGACTCCGAGGTAGAGAAAGGACAAGCTCATTGTTGAAAGCTGCTTGTTAAATGTTGGCGTGACTCCCTGGCATATTTTTACGGATAAATGACTTTAATAAGTCAAGGTCCTATATCGTTTTTCTTTTTCTCCAAGCTTCTCAGAACACAGCAGGCTTGGCTGCAGCCACCACTGTTTGAGAATAAAAATACAAGTGCCATTGGGAGCCTTGTCACAGGGTGAGAGTGTTGTGCCTTAAAGGTTGTCTTCTCCGACTGCTGGGTCTTGCTCTACGTGGTTTCCTTGGGTGTATGACTGTTCCATGACGTGGTCACCTCTCAGATCCTGATGTCCGGATACAGTGTCTGTGCTCTTCAGGCCAACATGGGGCCGGGCAGGCAGAGGGTGGACAAGCTCTTGGCATCCATCTTCCGTAGCCGCCTGGTGAGGCTTGGAGGAGGGCAGTGCGTGCGCTGCCCTCAGCTGATGAGGTCAGGGAGACGGTAACCTTCCAGAAGCTCTTCATACAAGGGGCTGGCCTGCCCGCTCACCCCAGGGACAGCGCGAGAACATGGCTCCGACCCCAGATTCTGCTGCTTCCCTGGAGCCTCTGTGGCAAGAGTTCTGTTTTCCTTTGAAGAGACCTGCTGGCTGCCCAGAATGCGTGGCATCTGCCCCGAGGGAGGAGAGGGCCAGGGACTTCTGGCTCACCTGGCCCCTTCTCTGTCCCTGGGCAGCTCTTGGTCCTCCAGTGTCTCCGGGCTCTTCCCTGACCTCCAGGTGGGCACGTCTGCTGTGGCCTCAGTGGGTTCACCCTTTCCAAGACCCCCGGTGGTGGGGCTGAGCCCCGGGGAGCCTCGGGTCCCCCTGCAGGGATGGGAATGGGGACCAGCCTGGCGGGCAGAGAACCCCATGGGTCTGGCTCAGCTTCAGGATGGCAGCGTGGTGGCCTCGGCCTGGGGTGACTGACCCTGGCTGTCCTCACCAGCATGGGGCCAGGTGCTCCCAAGGGGCGGCCTTGGGGTCTGAGTGGGTCAGGCCCGCTGCCCGCCCCACGGCCCTCCCCTGGGATGCACCACCCAGGTTCCTGTCAGGCAAGGCCATGTCGAAGGCCTGTCTGGCTTGGCCTAAGTGCCGGTGCTGAGGTCTTCTGTCCCCTCATCCCCTTCTTTCCCCCCAGCTGTGGGGCCTGTTCCACAGGGAACCATAGACCCCATCTTGGTGCTTCGTGGCCCCAGACCTGGACCTGGTGCCCTCCGCTTGGCTGGGCAGGATTGTCTAGGGGGCTTTCAGGCCTGGCCCTGGGCTGAACTCCAAGCCCTGGGGAGGGCTCAACTGCCTGGCTGTGTCTGGCAGTCTCAGCGCCACTCTGTCCATGCTGGGTTAGCAGTGGCCTTGAGCTCTAGTTAGACTCCTCGGCTGGGGTGTCCCAGCGGGTGGTGGGGGCATCCTGAGATGGAAGTGTATCGGAAAACGCTCCCCACCTCCGAGGTGCCTGGTGCTACAGCCCAGCTGGGGGGCTTCTGTCCTGGGCCTCCTGGTGGCTAGAGGGCTGAGCTCCTGGGTGTGGCCTGAAGGGTGAGAAGTCGGGGCTGTCACAGGCCCCACGTCACCACGCGATTCTGGAAACCAGTTTGGAAGCCTGGTTTCTGCCTCAGTTGCACCTGTGCAGGAGAAGTTCTAGCTCTTGGGAAAGGAACATGCCCCCTTAAACTTCCCCAAGGCCACTGCTGTTACTAGCTGTTATCTTGATGGCTAGTGGGACGTCCCCCGTCCTTCCCCATGATGGTCTAGGCTATTCTGGGCCCTTTTCTGTCTGTGTGAATTTTAGGGTCAGCTTGCCACGTTTTAAAAGAAATTGACAAGAACTGCACGACTTGACAGATTACTTTGGGCAGAGTCTCTGATACCTTGGAACCTCGGGATTACAGGCATCTTTTTTAAGCAGAAAACATTGATAAAAATGTAACTTTATCAGTCCTGCCTTCAGGAAGCTGGGGGACCTCCACTTTGCTGAGAACCAGTGGGAGTGACGTGCCCCTGTTGCTGGTGCGTAACCAGGTCAGAATGAAATTGTAGGTTCAGGACCCTCATTCCAGGCCACCCCTTTAAGAAAGTCTGTTGACCTTGGGATCTGGGGACCCTGGGCTGTTGAGGCCCACTTCCTCCAGTGCTTGTGGCAGAGGGCCTTTCCCTACTTCTTCCCGGCTTTGGGGTCTGGGGTCTTGAGACTGACTGCTGTGGAAGAGACGACCCCACAGCCTCTGCTGTTTGTGGACTAGTTTGTGTTTTGCAAAGAGGGAGGGTGGGTTTGTGCACTGACTCGGCAGCTCTGTCCTCGACCTGCTCACCGTCCTCATGAGCTGCTTCAAATTGTTTCCTATGGTCCGGGGCCCAGCAGCTTTTCCTGGCCCTGCCGTCACCCACATTCCTCTGGGCTCGGTTTCCATCCCCTCCTCACGTCCTTTGTTCCTGGATTAAGCCGGCCAGCTGTCACTGCCTCCGGCCAAGCTTCACATGTGGGTCCCAGCAGAGGAGACCTGGCCCGGTTCCCGTTCCCCTAGGCGGGCGCGCACGCAGGGCAGCTCTGTGGTGTGTCCTTGTTGGTGACAGGGACATCCCTCTGGTGGCTCTTGATGGCAGTGTTCTTCACAAAGTGCTCCAGTTGAGAGTCTTTTTGGGATCTTAAGGCAGGAGGTTGCGGGGGATCCGCTTGAAAGTGCATCTGTTCTGTGTCCCGAGGCGTCTGGGTCCCTCCCCTCTCCCCGCTGTGGTCCCCACAGGCCCCCCGGTGCTGGGTGCCATGGCATGGATGTGTGGTGCCCCTCCCTTGGCAGCATCTCTGTGTTTTGAGAGAAACCCTGGCCATGAACCCAGATGCTACACGATGGGCGGGGGTCTTGTCCAAGCACCTTGGCCAGCGCGTCCCCAAGGCCGACTGGTGGGATAGGGGTGGATATTTTTAGTCGGATGAGAATTCTGACCCGTCACCGCATCCAGGCAGCCGTCAGGTCCCCTAGCCAGTGACACAGGGACTGTGACCCATGTCGAAAAAGAAACCCCAGCCGCGAAAGGGATCTTTGCGCCCCGAGGTCAGACTCAGGTCACAAATGTGGAAGCTGTGCAGGGCCTCTCTGCCAGGCCGGTTCTGTCCCTCCCGTGGCAGTGTCCACACTGCCTGAGCGCCCCCGTGTCGCCCTGAGCCTGTCTGCCACTCACAGCCCTTCGTGGCTGCAAGGGCCGGAACTCCAGACTCTGCTCTGGGCTTCAGGGCTCCTGCCACCTCACAGATTTCTTATAGGTCCCTGCTCCACTGCACACACATGTGCACCCACACATGCACAGCCATTCCCCCAGGAGTGCTGCTCCCTGCCCAGCAGTTCTCTGTCCTCACCTCACCGCTGGGCCTCCCTCGGGGCCTGCGCGGGAGTGTCCTGACCCCTGGCTGACAGTGTCAGGTTCAGAGGCACATGGTCACTGTGCGTGTGTGTGTAGGCACGCATGCATGTGTACACACTCGCAAGTTTGGTAGTTTCTCTAACAGGTAAGGACTCTTAACAAAACCACAGTACTATTAATACACCTCAAAGTGAATACTTCCTTAATATCTTCAAATAGTCTGGTTCAGATTTTTTTGTCTCATATTTTTAAAACTTAAAAATTTTTCTCTTATTATTTAATCCTATGCTTTGAAAAAATTTCAAAGTAACAGAAAAACCTGTGAAACTAGCACGAGGAAATCCCCATGCCCTCTGCCCAGACATCAGCATCACTGCTCAGCACGATGAGGACGTGTGTGGAGGCGGTGCTGGGTTCCGGGACGGGCAGAGGGTCCTGGCGGTGCCTCTTTACTGCCTGGGGTCCAGCCTTGGGGCAGCTCAGGGCCCTCAGTCTGTGACGGTCCCTCCATCCTTTGTCGTGGCACTTTGTGACACTCTAAAACAATGCTGGAGTGTTGTTTTGTTGAATGTCCCTCTCTAAGGGTTTGATGTTTTTTAAGCAATCATATAATTTCTCATGCAAATGAAAGCACTTGTTAATTGGGACTCAGTTCCTTACTGCACCCGACCCATCTGGAGGTGTAAACCAGGTCAGCAATGCTCGGGCATCTGGAGGTGTAAACCAGGTCAGCAATGCTCGGGCACTTAGTCTCTCTGCTCAGGCTCTTAGTTTGTTGAGATATAATCGACAGGTTGTGTTAGTTACAGTTGTACAGTATAATGATTCAATATCTGCATATGTAACAAAATGATCACCATGATAAATCACTATCTCCTAGAGTTTGCTCAAACTCATGTCCATTGAGTTGTTGATGGTATCCAACCATCGCATCCTCTGTTGCCTCCTCCTCCTCCCTTCAGTCTTTCCCAGCATCAGGGGCTTTTCCAATGAGTTGGCTTTTCCCATCAGGTGGCCAAAGGATTGGAGCTTCAGCATCAGTCCTTCCAATGAATATTTAGGGTTGATTTCCTTTAGAATGGCTTCCCTAGTAGTTCAGCTGGTAAAGAATCCGCCTCCAATGCAGGAGACCCTGGTTCAATTCCTGGGTCGGGAAGATCTGCGGAGAAGGGATAGGCTACCCACTCCAGTATTCTTGGGCTTCCCTTGTGGCTCAGCAGGTAAAGAATCCACCTGCAATGTAGGAGACCTGGTTTTGATCCCTGGGTTGGGAAGGTCCCCTGGAGAAGGGAAAGGCTTTACCCACACCAGTATTTTTTTTTTTAATTAATTAATTAATTTTAATTGGAGGCTAATTACAATATTGTAGTGGTTTTTGCCATACATTGGCATGAATCAGCCATGGGTGTGCATGTGTCCCCCATCCTGAACCCCCCTCCCTCCTCCCTCCCCATCCCATCCCTCAGGGTTGTCCCAGCACAACAGCCCTGAGACCCCTGTTTCATGCATCGAACCTAGACTGGCGATCTGTTTCACATATGGTAATATACATATTTCAATGGTGTTCTTTCAAATCATCCCACCCTCACCTTCTCCCACAGAGTCCAAAAGTCCGTTTTTTATCTCTGTGTCTCTTGCTCTCTCACATATAGGGTCATCTTTACCATCTTTCTAAATTCCATATATATGCGTTAATATACTGTATTGGTGTTTTTCTTTCTGACTTACTTCACTCTGTATAATAGGCTCCAGTTTCATCCACCTCATTAGAACTGATGCATCCTTTTTAATAGCTGAATAATATTCCATTGTGTATATGTACCACACCTTTCTTATCTATTTGCGGATGGACATCTAGGTTGCTTCCATGTCCTGGCTATTATAAACAGTGCTGCGATGAACATTGGGGTACACATGTCTCTTTTAGTTCTGGTTTCCTCAGTGTGTATGCCCAGCAGTGGGATTGCTGGGTCATAAGGCAGTTCTATTTCCAGTTTTTTAAGGAATCTCCACATTGTTCTCCATAGTGGCTGTACTAGTTTGCATTCCCACCAACAGTGTAATAGGGTTCCCATTTCTCCACACCCTCTCCAGCATTTATTGTTTGTAGACTTTTGGATCGCAGCCATTCTGACTGGCGTGAGATGGTACCTCATTGTGGTTTTGACTTGCATTTCTCTGATAATGAATGATGTTGAGCATCTTTTCATGTGTTTGTTAGCCATCTGTATGTCTTCTTTGGAGAAATGTCTGTTTAGTTCTTTGGACCCATTTTTTGATTGGGTTGTTTATTTTTCTGGTATTGAGCTGCATGAGCTGCTTGTATAGTTTTTAGATTAATTCTTTGTCAGTTGTTTCGTTTGCTATTATTTTCTCCCATTCTGAAGGCTGTCTTTTCACCTTGCTTATAGTTTCCTTTGTTGTGCAAAAGCTTTTAAGTTTATTAGGTCCCATTTGTTTATTCTTGCTTTTATTTCCATTACCCTGGGAGCTAGGTCATAGAGGATCCTGCTGTGATTTATGTCGGAGAGTGTTTGCCTGTTTTCCTCTAGGCCACTCCAGTATTCTGGCCTGGAGAATTCCACTGGACTCGACTGAGCAACTTTCTCTTTCCTTTAGGATTAACTGGTTTGACCTCCTGGCTGTCCAAGGCACTCCTAAGAGTTTACTGTCTTGGCAACTCTTAAATATGCCACAGCATTGTTAACTAGTCCTCATGCTGTGCTGTACATCCCCACAGCTTATAACCAGAAATTTGTACCATGGACGCCCTGTACCATTTTGCCCACCCTCTACTCCCTGCCCTGGCAAACACTGGTCAGTTCTCTGTGTCTGTGATTGTGTTTTGTTTAGATGTCACATATAAGTGAGATCACACGGTGTTTATCGTCCTCTCTCTGACTTCACTTAGCCTAATGCCTTCAAGTTCTATCCATGTTGTTGCAAATGGCATGATTTCATTCTTGACCATGGCTGAACGATACTCCATTGTATATATACCGCGTCTTCTCTGTCCATTCATCCACTGGCTGTCACTTAGGTTGTTGCCATGTCTTGGCTGTTGTAAATAATGCTGCAGTGATCCTATGTCTTTAAAGGTGGTGTTTGTTTGCATTGGATAAATACCCAGCAGTGGAATTGCTCTATTATATAGTAGTTCTATTGTTACTTTTTTGAGAAATCTCCGTATTATTTTCCACAGTGTCTGCACCAATTTACACTCCCACCAAGTGTACACAAAGGTTCCCTTTTCTCTGTGTCCTCAGCAATACTTATTTCTTGTCTTTCTGATGACTGCTATTCTTTCAGATATAGGTGACATCTCATTGTGGTTTTAATTTGCATTTCTCTAATAATTAGTGATGGTGGACATCTGTCCATGTGCCTGTTGCACATCTGTATGCCTTCTTTGGGAAAATGTCTGTTTAGGTCTTGTGCCCATTTTTAAATCACATTTTTATTTTTTGGTTTTGAGTTACACAAGTTCTTTGTGTATCTTGTGTATTATCCCCTTATATATGGTTTGCAAATATTTTCTCCTGTTCAGCGGGCTGCCTTTTCATTTTGCTGGTGGTTTCTCAAGGCTCTTTTAATATTTAATTGCCCTGCCTCTTTTCCCTCTTGGAATGAAACCTGTTGAGTTTCTCTCTACACTTCCATGAATGATCTTATTTAACTACTATTCATGTGCTAATAATGTAAAAATCTCCCTCTTCAGCTAAGATCTCTCCTGGGCTCCAGCCTGTCTTTCACTCTGTACCCCGAGGGACCTAAACTCCAGGAGATTGGGTCACTTCTTCCTTTAACACCCTGCTGCCTTCAGGGTCAGACCCTCCACAGAGGGCTCCAGCTGCACCAGTTCTCCTGGGTGGCACCTCCTAACTGACGTGGTCCCAAGTCTAGGCTCTGACCTCTGCCCAGAGGCTCTTCCTCTCCTCCACCTGGACCAATCCACCTGGGCTCCGCTTTGCCAGGAAGCCGCTCGTGCTGCCATGGCTGGGTTAACTGTTTCTTTGTACATATACCCCGGAGAGAGTGAGTCCTTGGACAACAGATGACTGTATTATTTCATCTGTATTCCTACTGCCTGAAACGTCCCTGGCACTCAGGTGTTTGTTGAATGTGAGCGGAGATATTATAATAGATTTCTTGTCCTTCTAATGCTAAGTTAAGGTGTGAATGACAGGAAGCTGAGGGGTCGAGTCAGACCCACCCTCTCACCATCTGCTGTGCAGCACTGGGTGGGCTTTGGAGCAAGAGGGGAGGACAGGTGCAGCCCTCACCTTTCCCTCCCAGGGGAAGGGGAGGAAACGGTGCATTTGTGTCTGAGAGGCCCCAGGTGTTGTAGGAATATGGGGAAAGTCAAGGTTAACTTTGACTAAGGCAATCTGAAAACTCTTTAAGATACTGACTTGCACTGGACCTTAAGAAATGAGATTAGTATGGGGGAGAGTTCGTTCACCTTGAGCAAAGCTCAGCTGCGGCCCCCGCCAGGCGTCCCACTGCGGGACCGGGCAGTCTGCCCAAGCTCAGGGAGGTACGCGGCAGGAGCAGGTTGTGGAGGCCTTTGGAGGCAAAACGGAGGAGCTGATGTTCTTCCTGACGTGACCCCCACTCCTGCCTGGAGGCGTTCCGGGGGGTCTGTGCCCTCATTGAAGGATGGGAATGAGGCGGTTCAGGGCTTGGAGAGCTGGAAAGGTCAAGCTCTTGCAAAGGCAGGACTGACAGTAAGTGATGAAAAGCTCGTAACATGTTGCCAGCCCTGTGTGTGCACACTGGACAGGCTCGGTGTGGATCTGAGGTCCTGGGGCAGACAGGGGTGTTTGCCAGCCGGCCCTGCCACCCTCCTCCTGCTCAACTCGACAGATTTCTGCCCCCACCCCCCACAGCGATGAGAAGGGAATTGGGGTGGGGGACGGTCCACGCCTAAATTGGCTCTCCCTCTCCATTGCGATGCCTGTCTTGGTCACCTGACCTTATCCCCACATCCACGTGGTGGCCAAGGACTCGGATATGTCCCTCTGGGCAGTGGGGCGCTTGGGGGCAGGTGCGTGGTCCGAGTTTAAGCACCCCCCTCCTTCCCTGGGGCCACAGATCACCCCACACAGACCGTCCTAGCTCTTTCCTGCTAAGTGGCTTGTACTCAGCGTCATCAGGTGGACTTATTGCTGCCAAGATGCCATTTCTGGGTCTTCCTGCTCAGTCATCTGCTCCATCAGTGTCTAAAGATGCTGGACCCAAAGAAGGAAGCGAGCCATGGACCTTCCCTCAAGTCAGGGGCCATGGCTGCCCCCAGGCTGTGGGCAGTTAGCCTGGCTGACACGGTCTCCTGCCTCCAACGCTGACAGCCGGTCAGGTTCCACCTCCCCACCATGTCATCCGTCACGTGCCTTCCCGCACCTGTGCTTCCATAACTGGTTGTGTGAAGGTCCTTCTTAGCTGGACACTTCTTAATTCAGCTGCTGCCCGGAAGTCCCAGGCACTGCAGGCCAGGGAAGACCAGTCCAGAGAGGTCCCCTTGGGCTGATCTTGTTTGGTTCATTTCTGTCCTGTGCTCCCGTGGGGCTAGCATTCCGGGGCCTTCCCGGGCGTGACCGGCATACAGTGTGTCCCCCGTGAGGTCAAAGGTCACAGCTGTGACTCTTGAGACTTCAGGGTCACAAGGGATCGGCTCTAGAAGAGGGCAGATGAACAGTGAATGAGAGTCTGGGGTCATGGCAACCTCGTGACGTGGGGGATGTTAGGGAGGAGTGCTGGTCCCCACCAGTGACTTCCTGGATTCAGGGAGGTGTGGTCAGAGTCCGCCAGCAGCTGCAGGCCCGCCGTGGGCTGCTGATGCTTGGATTTGGCGTCTGACCAGGAAGTAGGGTGACATGGAGGAACATGGACTAGTCAGGTTTAGGGTCTCCTTCACTTTCCAGGTCCTGGCCTGCCCACCCCCTCCCCGTGTCACTCAGCCCCTTTGCATGGGCAGGGTGGTGGGTGGACCTTGATGGCCAGAGGGACCTGGGTCTGGGCCTCCTGAACGGGTCTGGCGGCTCGGGGTGGGAGGCCACAGGACCCTTGGAGGAACTGCAGGCTCCGGGCTAAGGACGGGCATCTCCCTTTTCGGGGTGTGCGGTAGACTCCGGGCGCGGTTCAGGGAGTGTGGCCCGGGCCCCAGTGCCGCCCTCTCCCCACAGGATCTCCTACGACCCGGGCCGCTTCCCACGGTACCTGCCTGAGGCCTACTGCCTGTGCCGGGGCTGCCTGACCGGGCCACGCGGGGAGGAGGACGTGCGCCTGCGCAGCGCCCCAGTGCTCGTGCCCGCGGTGGTCCTGCGCCGCACCCCGGGCTGCGCAGGTGGTCGCGCTGTCTACGTCGAGGAGTATGTCACTGTGCCCGTGGGCTGCACCTGTGTGCCCGGGCCGGACAAGGATGCGGACGCTGCCAACTCCAGCCTGGACAAGTCGGCCCGGCCCTGACGGCCCACCTGGGACCCCGGGCCCGAGGAAACGTGCCCAGTGGTGGACCGGACCGGACTGGATCCTGTGGTGGGCTGCCCCGGACTTCCTCGAGCAGGAGCGCAGGGCGGCCGGAAGGTGATGGGGACTGGGAAGGGTGGCCTGCCTCGCCCCCAGGACCACGGGAGGGGTGAGCCTCAGAGGACACACTGATGCTTGCAGTCTTTTTTAAAAAATAGAGTGTAAACCGTTTATTCAGCTATTTTTTTCAATGGGGCAGGAACAAAGTATTTTCATATTAGCCATTTTGAGCAAGTATATTGTTTTTACCTGACCTGTAAACATTTTATAGACATTGTTTTCACTTCCTCAGCAGGAATTTTTAGAGGCTCAGGTAGCTAACTCTTCGGTTGGTCACCAGTGGACACGGCTGGACAGGACCTGCCCTCCCTATGGGCAGCTCAGCTCACCCCAGTCTTTATTCATGAGGATATAAATCACCACAGGTTTATACAGGTAGAAAGTTTTTCACTTTTCAAAGTCAGGGGCCAGTTTGTGGACAAGAGGCAGTGAGGTCAGAGCGTGGTATGTAAGGTCTGTGCCAATTCCCAGGTATCTGGCTAGTTTTAAGGGCTTCAGGAGCTATTAAGTGGGCAGACTTACAGTTGCCAGAATGCAGGAGTGGAGCCTCTTCTAGCACTGCAGCTAAACCCCAGAACTATTTGTAAACGTGAGACCTTCTTAACTCGATTTATGTAACACCTATAGGTAGGTGAAGGGCATGCTGGCTGTGGTTTTCTCTCTGGACTCAGCTTTGATGGTCTCAACTAGTTCTTAGAGCAAACGAGCAACTGTGAAGTCAGTCTCTCTGTTTATGTGCTCTCTTCCCCACTTACCATCAGCCTTGGCTTGATCTGAATGGAAGCTTTACTGAGAACTTCTAGTTTGTATTATATATTGACAGAGGTTGTACATGAAAAACATTGCTGAGCAAAATTCATATTTTCCAAATAAAAATTCAGAACTGAAACCTGTGGGTAGTTCTATACAGCTTGGGGTAAATGTTACTTCCCTGCTCAACCTCTGGAAATAACAACATACAGTAAGCCTAGTGGTGGTATATCTGGAATACACTAGATATTATCTGAACCTTTCAGAAGGGTTCAGGTCAACAACAAAGAAATACACACACAAAAAAACTGCCTTTCAAACCTTGGGTAATTATTTCAGTCGCCACTATTTTATAACATTTTCCAGCCACTCTGCAAATATAAATAGTGCAAACATCAGAGCACTGGACAAAGGAGAGTAAATGTATTGCATGTGAAAAATAAAGCAGTTCCATTAAACTGTGTTCATCAGTTTAGCTCACCTTAATTAACAGGCAGCACATTCCCAATGGAAGAATCGACTTTCCCCGCCAAGATCCAGAAAGGTAACCTTTATTTGCACCTTCTCTCTAAATGGAATTCATTTAACAAATATTTACTGGGCATGTGCCCTCCCTCTTCTGGACACAAACTGCATCCTCAACTACAAACTCCCTGGCTGTTAGAGCCAGGGGCTGAGGTCTTGGCTGGTCACTACGTACTGCTCTTTACCTGTGTTAAGTGAGGAGAGCAGACTGCTGCTAAGTCGCTTCAGTCGTGTCCGACTCTGTGCGACCCCATGGACTGCAGCCTACCAGGCTCCTCCATCTGTGGGATTTTCCAGGCAAGAGTACTGGAGTGGGGTGCCATTGCCTTCTCCACTAGATGGGGTCTAAAAGTTCTTCCAGATATAATTCTACAGACTCAAGTTGGCAAAAGCACCCTGAGCTCCAGGGACATCCTAAGGAAATCATAATGTCTTTACCTCGAAAATGAGGACTGGGGAGGTGGTAGTTTTTCAGAGAGGAAATGTCACTTGGGTCCTTCCTGCACTGGGAGCTGCACTGAGAGATCATGGTCCAGCCTGGAGTTGTAATTCACGAAACAGCGAAACTCGTTTCCCAGGGTGCGAGTGTGTTCTGGAATAAACTTGCACATCTTCACTCCAAGCAGCTTTGCTGCCGCCGCCTCCATGACAGCACCTGAGGAGAACCACCAGACAAGCCTCAGCGCCACGCTGGCCGGGGCGAGGAGCTGCCAGTTCCACTCAGCTATATAGGGAAGGTCACTGCTTTCTATCCTTTTACTTCCTCCAACATTTTTGCCAAGTTCCTACTATTTTTCCCTTTATCAAGAATTTTTCTGCCTCTACAAAGCTGAGATACTTAGAAATTGTAAAAATTACTTATATTCTACAAAGTAACAAAAGATAATTTTACTAAAAACTTTTTCCAACTTGGACTCAGCAGCCCCTTTCTCAGTAACATCTAATTGTGCAAACTCATACGGATACATTTGTACCAGCTTCTGGCTGATGACTGCACGTCTCCCTCCAGCCCATCCTCAGTGCCCGCTGCACTAGGGGGAGCGAGGGGCTGCAGGCCTGAAAGTAGGGGGACCTACAGCTCATGTTTTCATTTTGAAACGCCAGGATAATCCCCCTCCCTCACCAGTGAGAACATCTTCTGTTCTGGTAAACCGAATCTAACATCTCGCTCTGTGACCTCTGACATCCACTTTAACCCCAGAGGTTGCAAATTTCTTTATCAGCTAGAGAGGCTGAGCCAGACATGTTACTAGTACTGACACTGCTGAGTACAGATAGCACTCCCGGTGCCCTCACCTCGCGCCAAACCCCACTTCCTGGGCGTCGTGCCACAGAATTCTCAACAGGCCCCAAGAGGCAGCAGCACCTCAGCCCCAGGGTGCAGGGAGGTAAGTGGAATGAGGTCACAGGGTGTGTGGTCGGCCAGCACCCACCTGTGCACAGCAGGATCTTTCCCCGGGTCAGGAGCTTGATGGTTTCCGACATTTTCCTAAGACATTCCTCCGAGAGATAGGGGGGATCTGCCACGACGATGTCAAAGCTGTGTGTGGCGATCCTCTCAGGTAAGTCCACAGGGTTCTTGTAGTCATAGTAGACAAAGTCCTCTCCGTATACGGCAAACCTGCGGTCGTACTCGAAGATGCAGACCGAGACATCGTCTCTGTGCCGCTCTCTCAGCTTCTGGTAGACACTGGGGGCACTCACACACGCTATTCTGGAACAGAGAGACCTAGCTCATGAATGAGCTTTGTGATAGCGTTATAGCAGCAAATAACCACTTCACTGAAAAAGTATATAGCCCACGTCAGATTTTCTTAACGCTACAAACTAAAGTAATAACAGCAGTGAATTTTGGGAGGAATCTGGTGTTTACAGATCTACAACTCATAATTTTTGAGTATGAAATGTACGTTTCATGGTAAAAATGTGAAACATTAGGTACAAGAGTTACGCAGCCCATGACCTGAATTTACCTGTTACTTTCCTGTTGGTCTCTTTTAACATTTATTTCAAATACTTTTAAGCCTCAAACTAAATATTTTCAAGTTATTTGGTAATATTCATATATTTAATATATAAAGAAAAAGAAAGCCTTAGGACTTCCAGATAAAGATGCAGAGGGAACACATTCATTTAGATTTGCTTCTTCAAAGCAATTAATCATGAGAAGGAAACCTCCAACAGCAAGACAACGAGGGAAAACAAAGGAAACATGCTCAGGAAGCTGACAGGCAAGGGTGTGGTCTGGGTGGCTTCTGACTCTGCAGGCCCAAGGGAGCCAAGTCCCAAACTGGCAGCCAGGAAAGCTGAGAGGGAGCCTCGCCAACACCAAAGCACCCGCAACTCAGGAAGCTGAAAACCAGGTAGCTCAAGAAGTAGGGGTGAAGGGGCGGCAGGGGGACTGTTTTTGGAAGGTCTATCGAAGAGGAAATGACCCAGGATTCTCATCTCTGCGCCAAGCCTCCACACTGTGGGAGAAAACGGGAAGGATGTTGTCCGGATGGGGGTAGGGGCACAGCTAGTGGTGAAGGGCCGTGTAGAATGGCAAGGATCACATTAAACCCACCAGATATTGGGACCCCTGACTTACGTGCCTCCTGGAATGAGGTCAACAAGATGCGTGACTCCCAGGAAGGAAGGTGGCTCTTTCTGGGGCTCTTACCAGCCCACAAGAAAAAGCCTGGATTTACTGACCGGGCATTCCTGGGAAAACAGCTGATTCACACCAGCTAACTGCAGACACCAAGCAGAGAAAGCCTGCCCATGTATCAGAGCTTCCAGCCTTAGCATGCCCATCTCAACTAGGAGCACACAGCAGAGGGTTAGCAGACAACTCAGGAGAGTCAGCGCGTACTAAAGCCAAAATATTAATAAAACATGAGAGGCATGCTGGAGTTCGAGACTGTGAAGAGAAGAAGTCCTGTAATGTGATGTCCTCAGAAGAATGAACAAGATACCTTGATAAATATCCAGAGACCTAAGAAATTACAGGTGATAAAGTACAGGACAGCAGAAAGATAAAGTTGAGGAATTTTCCCAGAAGGTCAGGTAAGAAAGACAAAACATGTGAAAAGGACAGAAAGAAAAATGAATCAGGTAAAGAAGAATAGAAGAAAAAAAAAGGACAATTTTCCCAAACTGGAGGACCAGAGTTATGAGAACAGAAAGGCTTCCACCCTTTTCGACAAATGAAAGCACCATACCAGGACACACAACACGGCATCAGGAGAAAACCCTAAGCCGGCAGGGGGCAGGGGTGCGAAAAACAGGTTTCTCATAAGAAATCAGAATGGCATTGTACTTCTCAATAACTAACACATCAAGAGAATGGGTAGAATAAAAATATTTTCAGACAGGTTTTTAAAATTTCCCTCTAGTGAAAAGTGTTGAAGGATGTACCCAACCAGGATAAAGCTGTGAACTAAGGACTGGGATACTGGATACAGGAAGGTCAGAACAAGAAAGATAAGAGGACACTCGGTAGATGGTGGAGGGAAATACCAAGACCAGAGCCAGACGTAAACCAGCCCAGACAGAAGAGGTGGCAAAGCCGGGGGGGTGGGGGGAGTATTTTTTTCAAGGAGTTGAAATATGTGTGAGTTCGTTGGTTAAGAGATTTACACCACTGGGGAGAATTTGAGGGTTAGTGATATGGATGTATAAACCCTATTTAACCAAGATAGGATACAACTAACACCAATTCTACACAATCACTTCCAGGAAACAAACATAGTAACACTTCCCAGGTCATTTTATGAAGCTACTAATATGAAACCCAAACCAAGGGAATAAAACAGGAAATTTCAAACTAATTATCACTCATGAAAGTTGCTGAGTCGTAGCCGACTCTTCGTGACCCCATGGACTTCTCCATGGGGATTCCAGGCCAGAGTACTGGAGTGGGCAGACATTCCCTTCTCCAGGGGATCTTCCCAACTGAGGGATCAAACCCAGGTCTCCCCCACTGCAGGCGGATTCTTACCAGCTGAGCCACCAGGGAAGTATGTAGAAGCAAAAGCCTCAAAAAATATTACCAATGAGTCCAACCAAAAAAATGGATATAACTACTGGGAGCACAGACAGGAAGCAAACCTGTGTGCAATGGAGGATGAAGAAGCTAAATCCTTAGTCTCTTAAGGTGAGATGTCTGTAAGTGACAAATGAACAAGTGCCAATATAAACAGGTTTAGAATTGTAGAAGAGCTGAAAGGCAAGGGGGGGACAAGGGGAAAATTAACAATGGATTACTTTGTTCAACAAGTCTTTCAAGACCATTTGACTTCATATGCACACAAAGTTCTGACAGAAATAAATACCAAACTAACAAAACCTATAATTCTTAAAATTTCAGAAAGATCAAACATTAAGATTTTTTTCTTTTAAAGCAATTCTAGGGGAATAAAGGAGAAGGCAATGGCAACCCACTCCAGCACTCTTGCATGGCAAATCCCATGGACGGAGGAGCCTGGTAGGCTGCAGTCCATGGGGTCGCTAGGAGTCGGGACACAGCTGAAGTGACTTAGCAGCAGCAGCAGCAGGGGAATAAAAGTAATAGAAAAATGTTAAGGAACAGATTAAGACGACTTACACGGAACAGGGTTTTGAGTGTGCCCCTAGCTGCGACAGGAAAGCATTCTTTATTCCTTGTGGTCTTCAAATCATCAACCACAGGTTTTGCAGATTACAGGTGAACCTTCTTACGAACCATCTCTCATCCAGGAAGGACATTTAAAGTATTACTTTAGATTAAAAGGCAAAAGAGAAGCCAACCCAACATCTCACCTGCCGCCCTCCCCGGCAGCTGCCACGGCGTCCTCAGCAAGGCGCATGGCCGTCTCCGGGCTGTACCAGAACTGGCTCAGCTGCTGTGACAGGAACGAGTGAATTATATTAGACCTGGCACACACTTGTCCTTTTAATTCATATCTATTTACCAATATGAATTCTATCAACAGCCAGTGTCACTGCTGGGCCATGCAGTATAATCTGCGCTTCCTTTTGGTATGGCACCTCCTATTCTTCTGGAGTTAATCAACAAACCACTGTTGCATTTGCTTGGGTTCTCCGAAACTATCCCTAATTCTCCCAACATCATCCTGTAGCTCCTGAAAAGTGGTGCATGGGAAGTCAATGTTGTGAGACTTACCATGTCTTATACATTTAACATCTTATCCTCACATTTCACTGGTAACTCAGCTGGGCATAGAATCCTAGACTGAATGAAATTTTCACTCTAAATATTGAAGGCAGTGCTTCACTTTTTTTCTAGTTTCTAATAATGCTATTGAAAAGTGCAATGTCACCTCCTGAGACACTGGAGGTGACATGCTTTTCTCCAGAAGGTTCTAAGATCTTCTTTGTCACCTACATCTAAAAGTTTCACTCATGCCTCCTGGACTTATCCTCTAGTTTTATAATGTATTCTTTCAAACTTCCTGGGAGATTTCTTCATTTTTGTGAACAAAACAAGTGCCAAAAATATACAAATAGTTAATTCAGGTAGTGAAATTATGACTTGTTTTTTTATTCATGTTTTTACCTATTTTCTACACCAACCATAGATTACTTTCAGAATCAGAAAGTACATAGTATTTAAGCAAGCAAAAGGAAAAGAGAAAAAGACTACCTTAAGGTGGACTCGGGTTTCTAATATTTACTATTCAAAGCATCAAGCTAAAGACGAAAATATGATGAAAGAAAACTAGAGGTATCTGAGTAGGTGGAACATTCAGAGTAAATATAAAGAAACATTTCTGTCCCAGTTTCAAACAGATGATGAATTTTATATAATTTTATATAAAATATAAACTTTATATAACTTAGATCTACACTTGACACAAAATGTCAAAGACTGCACACACACACCTCCCAGCTGCAAAGTGATGAAGAGAGGCAGATCGATGATTAAGGTAGTCAAAGAAATTTCAAGCCTCATCTATTTCTCAACTATGCTTCAAAAAAGGTAGATTTCTACGTTACAGTTTAGGTTAGCTTTCCTCAACTCACTTTTAAAAATGCCTATTTTTATTTGGCCCATAAAAATACAATTAAAATACATACTGTGCACCAGGAACTATTAATATCTTCTTTAAAACCCCTTTCATCAATTTTTCACTACATGTTTAACACCAGTTGCCCCATTACTGCAATGATCCCTTCCCATAAGGAATGCTGTGCTCCAGTAAAAACTGACAGAATGAATTTGTCTACAAGAAGTACAATCTGTTGGACATGATGATACGCTCTTCCCCTATCTGAAACGTCCCCTCCTCTGACCGCCAAGCAGCCCGGGTCAGAATGAGGAAAATCTGCACTCCCAGTGTCTTAGCTACTGAACAGGCTATCAGCTTCCTAGTGACAAGCGAGACAAACCGGGCTGTTAGGTGGGGTAAAGACCAACAGTGGACTAGGTAGAGAACACACTCCACACTGCCAACACGTCCTGATGGATGCGGAGCATGGTCACTTACCCAGTTCTCTTCTATTATCCCGATGTTGTACTTGTCGTCACCACGGAGGTCAGAGTGGTGCTGCTGCTGCTCAGCATAAAACTCCTGCAGAGCTGCAAGGGCGTATGAAGAAAGCTGGGGGGGCCCCTCGTCTTCGGAGTCACTCATCTCACACCTGCGGGGAATGAGTCAAGTGATGTTAGTGTGTTTTTCCTTTCCATCAAACAATTAAAAAAATTAACTCACAGCAATGATCCAAACTGGAAGTGAGTTGTATCAGGAAAACAGGTATTTAAAATTTCTGAGACCAGGAACCTCCCTGGTGGTTCAGTGGCCAAGACCTCACACCCCCAGTGCAGGGCCCGGGTTCTATCCCTGGTCAGGGAACGAGATGCCACGTGCCATAAACAAAGGCCGGGTGCAGCCAAGCACACGCATACATATGTCTGCAGAGATTTTCCACTAACTAAAGCTGAACAAATAAATGCATGCTTACTCTCTCTGTGTACACAGTTTTCACAATAAGACTTTTCACATTTTTATGACTCCTTGCAGAATGAAATCTGTAAAGATGTTTTGCTTTCTTCTGGTACCTCAGTGGTCACATGCAGATAATTCACAGTAGACTCTGAATCAGAGCTTTTTATGTGTGAATGTCATTGTTGAGGTGACCTAAGGCTCCTAGGTGTTACGATGGGATAAGTGAAGGATTGGTAAAGGAGGGGTAGAGGAAGAGATAGGAAAATTAAAAGGGATGAGAGAGGATGCAAATTACCATCACAATGAGATACAACCATATACCTACCAGACTGACTACAATGGAAAAGACAGGTAACACTGAATGTTTTGGGGGGTGTAGAATAATAGAAACGGCCTACTTTGCTGCTGAAATGTAAACTGATGAAAACATTTTGGATAACAATATTACCTTACCTCTGCTTCAAACTCAGAAATTCTGCATCATATAACTATATGAAACTCCTTTGATTCACATAAATAGACATGGAGAATACGTTCAAAGTGGAAATGTGTACTGGCAACAACTAAAACTGTTGAAATGTCCACTCACTGGACATTACATAATATAACAGACTGCTGTGTATTCCTACAGTAGGGTACTATATCACATGGAAAACATTTCCTTTTCTCCTCTGCTGGCTTGCCACCTGTAACTGTTATGTAAGTAGTTACTTGAAGGATTACAGGTTTACAGGGTATCTATCATGGCACGCGATCAAATAACATTACACCACTTCTGTGTTATACAAAAACCTTACGATTTGTATATAACTTCCATTTCTCTCCTCCAAGCCTTTGTGTTACTATTGTCCAACGTCTTATTTTTATATTTGATATAAACACACCACATGCAAATTTGGCCTTGGAGTAATGAAGCAGGGCAAAGGCTAACAGAGTTTTGTGAAGAGAATGCACTGGTCATAGCAAACACCCTCTTCCAACAACACAAGAGAAGACTCTACATATGGACATCACCAGATGGTCAATACTGAAATCAGATTGATTATATGCAACCAAAGATGGAGAAGCTCTATACAGTCAGCAAAAACAAGACCGGGAGCTGACTGTGGCTCAGATCATGAACTCCTTATTGCCAAATTCAGACTTAAATTGAAGAAAGTAGGGAAAACCACTAGATATTCAGGTATGACCTAAATCAAATCCCTTACAATTATACAGTGGAAGTGACAAGTAGATTCAGGATCTGATAGAGTGCCTGAAGAACTATGGATGAAGGTTTGTGACATTGTACCGGAGGCAGGGATCAAGATCATCCCACGGAAAAGAAATGTAAAAAGGCAAAATGGTTGTCTGAGGAGGCCTTACAAACAGCTGAGAAAAGACAAGCGAAAGACAAAGGACAAAAGGAAAGATATATCCATTTGAATGCAGAGTTCCAAAGAATAGCAAGGAGAGATAAGAAAGCCTTCCTCAGCGATCAATGCAAAGAAATAGAGGAAAACAACAGAATGGGAAAGACTAGAGATCTCTTCAAGAAAATTAGAGATCCCAAGGAAGTTTTCATGCAAAGACGGGCACAATAAAGGACAGACATGGTATGGACCTAAAAGCAGCAGAACATATTAAGAAGAGGTAGCAAGAATACACAGAACTGTACAAAAAAGATCTTCAAGACCCAGATAATCATGATGGTGTGATCACTCACCTAGAGCCAGACATCGTGGAATGTGAAGTCAAGTGGGCCTTAGGAAGCATCACTACGAACAAAACTAGTGGAGGTGATGGAATTCCAGCTGAGCTATTTGAAATCCTAAAAGATGATGCTGTGAAAGTGCGGCACTCAGTATGCCAGCACATTTGGAACTCAGCAGTGGCCACAGGACTGGAAAAGGTCAGTTTTCATTCCAATCCCAAAGAAAGGCAATGCCAAAGAATGCTCAAACTACCGCACAATTGCACTCATCTCACACGCTAGTAAAGTAATGCTCAAAATTCTCCAAGCCAGGCTTCAACAGTACGTGAACTGTGAACTTGCAGATGTTCAAGCTGGATTTAGAAAAGGCAGAGGAACCAGAGATCAAATTGCCAACATCCGTTGGATCATGGAAAAAGCAAGAGAGTTCCAGAAAAACATCTACTTCTGCTTTATTGACTATGCCAAAGCCTTTGACTATGTGGACCACAAAAAACTGTGGAAAATTCTGAAAGAGATTGGAATAGCAGACCACCTGACTTTCCTCTTGAGAAATCTGTATGCAGGTCAGGAAGCAATAGTTAGAACTGGACATGGAACAACAAAGTGTTTCCAAATCAGTTCAAGGCTGTCTATTGTCACCCTGCTTATTTAACTTATGTGCAGAGTACATCATGAGAAACGCTGGGCTGAAAGAAGCACAAGCTGGAATCAAGATTGCTGGGAGAAATATCAATAACCTCAGATATGCAGATGACATCACACTTAGGGGAGAAAGCGAAGAACTAAAGAGCCTCTTAATGAAAGTGAAAGAGAGTCAAAAAGT
Source organism: Bubalus bubalis (assembly GCF_019923935.1). NCBI lineage: Eukaryota > Metazoa > Chordata > Mammalia > Artiodactyla > Bovidae > Bubalus > Bubalus bubalis. The sequence goes on from NC_059169.1 coordinate 53,919,119, forward strand.
TGGCTTAAAACTCAACATTGAGAAAACTAAGGTCATGGCATCTGGTCCTGTCAGTTCATGGCAAATAGATGGGGAAACAGTGATAGACTTTATTTTTTTGGGCTCCAAAATCACTGCAGATGGTGACTGCAGCCATGAAATTAAAAGACACTTGTTCCTTGGAAGAAAAGTTATGACCAACCTAGACAGCATATCAAAAGCAGAGATGTTACTTTGCCAACAAAGGTCCGTCTAGTCAAGGCTATGGTTGTTCCAATAGTCATGTCATGCGTGGATGTGAGAGTTGGACTATAAAGAAAGCTGAGCACCAAAGAATTGATGCTTTTGAATTGCTGTGTTGGAGAAGACTCTTGAGAGTCCCTTCGATAGCAAGGAGATCCAACCAGTCCATCCTAAAGGAGATCAGTCCTGAATATTCAAGGACTGATGCTGAAGCTGAAACTCCACTACTTTGGCCACCTGATACGAAGAACTGACTCATTGGAAAAGACCCTGATGCTGGGAAAGATTGAAGGCGGGAGGAGAAGGGGACAACAGAGGATGAGATGGCTGGATGGCATCACCGACTCTATGGACATGAGTTTGAGTAAACTCCGGGAGTTGGTGATGGACAGGGAGGCCTGGCATGCTGCAGTCCATGGGGTCGCAAAGAGTCAGACACGACTGAGTGACTGAACTTAACTGAAATACAGCACACTGTTAAAAAATCTTTTAAAAAAACCTACATTGTAACCACTTAACTTGCACTTCATTTTGTATTGATTAATACTGCCATCACCTGTCATTCTCCTTGTGCTTGAATGAACGTTTCTTGTAACACAGTTCTCTGGAGCTCCTCCTCTGTACTCACTCTGCCCTGCTTGCTTCCCATGAGGCTTCCCCAGAATCTATCAGTATTTCCTCAACTCAGAGCGGTCCCTGGGTTCCCTTCCCTGCGTAGCAGCCTGAAAAGTCTTTCGGGCAGTAAGACGAAGTAACCATCAGGTTCAGTCTGTTCATTTCCCTTTTTCAGGGACCACTGACCTTTGTGGCCTAGTGCCCGTTATCTTCAAAGACATTTTTCCCCACGTATTTTACCTGTTTTTTTTTTCAGTTCTATCAGATGGGAGGGGAAATTTAGTCTTGTTACTCCTAGTGGAAGTTCATGACAGTATTAAAAAAAAAAAAAACCTACAGCCATATATACTAACAAGAATCAATCTTAAGAATATGTTAAATCACAAAGTTACAGAATACATATAGTATCAATAATTCTATTTAAGTGAAGTTCAGAAACATGGGGATAAAAGCAAGTTACTGAAAAACCAAAGATTAAAGATAGTGGTTACCACTGGGAGTGAGGAATACATAATTTTAAAAATGTTTACTATATTATCTGCAGAGACCCATGGACTTGATTCTGTAACCAAAAAGTGTCTGAAATGGCTTCTAAACAGTTTGAGCCTTCCCCAAGTAATAATCTTTTTCAAAGAACTTAGAATAAATCTCATGAAAGGACTCATCTATTTTTCTACCCACATTTTCCACACTGTACAATGATTTCCATTAAGGTATGAATTCAATGTAGGAAAATATAAGATTTTTTTAAAACAGAAAAAAATGTATCCAAGTACATGTATAGTTTATAGTAGAAGTCAGTAGTGCTCTGTGAAATGTTTTAGCAAAAAATATACATGTGTGTATAGGGTCGTGCATCACGACACAACTTCCTGCTGCAGGCTGTAGTCTTAAATGTTTGCAGTGTTTCACAGTAAACGATCTATAATTTTTGCACAGACTCATCTCAAGATGGAGAGGTTCTAATACTTTATACAAACAGCTCTTATCTGAAGCAGATACTTGGTATTTTTTATACTGATTGTGAAAAAGCATTTCTGCTATTATTTATTTAGACATTCAGAAAAACAATATAATACTGGATTCAGAGCAAGAACTGGAGCTGAACTACCTAAGTGTAAATCATGGTTTAGCCACTTATTAACTACATAGCTTTAAGCAAGTATTTAACTCTTCTATGCCTTAAATTTTCTCATCTATGAAATGGAGATAATGTTAAAACTTATTTAATAGAGTTGTTCTGAATTAGATGAGTTATTATCTACAAACCACCTAATCGTCCTTGGCACACAACAGGAACAAAAATATTACCTTCAGTACTGTTCAAATTGCAGGATCTCACTGACAGTACGGAATCTGTGGTGACCACTAGTTTAATACCTTCATGTGACTACTTGGCAGCAGAGGGACCACAAGAAATCAATAATTAAAGGAACACTACGACAGGAAATGTGTGACAATGTGGAACACTGTGACAGGAAATGACGAGCATGGTGAACGCTGTGTGCAGGGAGCACGACTGGCTCTGGCTTACTTGTCACTTGTCACCTTCACAGACGTAAGATGGACTGATGCTGAATGCTCTGGCCACTGGATGTGAAGAGCTGACTCATCGGAAAAGACCCTGATGTTGCAAAAGATTGAGGGACGACAGAGGATGAGATGGTTGGATGGCATCACTGAGTCAATGGACAGGAGTTTGAGCAAACTCTGGGAGACAGTGAGGGACAGGGAAGGCTGGCACGCTGCAGTCCACGGGGTCACAAAGAGCTGGACACAAATGAACAAGCTATCACTGTATCACTTTTAGACAAAATGCAGATTAACAGATCTATCATCTCAGAGCACAAAATAAAGTGGTCAGAGAGATGAGACTGTTCAGAAGGTAGACATCATCAAGGTGGGATCTAAAGGTGGGAAGGAATGGTTAGAGTGTGTACAAAGTTATTAGAAGGATCTGGGAAGACTATCTCCATACTGAGATAATTGTACTGGCACAATCTATCTGATGGAACTACTTTGGATCACTAGTCTATTCAAAGGCTTTCAACTCCCAGGAGAAGACTTAAAATGTTAATTTCAGTCAGTTTGGGCCCTTAACTCAGCAGTGGCTTCCTATACCTACTCATTTTTGCCTCAGGAAGGTTTTATGCTCAGGGGTTAACTTATACAGCTAAGTGAGGACAATGACATAGTGAGGTCAATGCCACTGAAAGTTTGCTGTTGCCAGTTCTAGAAATCCAAGTCACTGCACAGCGGGAAGCACCACATAAGACTGGTCACATGCAGAAACAAGGAGGCAGAGAGAAAATGGGGACAGTGTTTTTACTGCTCAGACAGTGGGCGGAAGGGGAAAACATCCTACGAGGGTAGAGAGGACTTTCACGTGCACCTGAGAGCTAAGCTATGGGGAAGACGCAAGCCCCTCCGGCCCTGAGAGGAACAGACGCCAGGCAGACAGCCGTGCTGGAGTCTCAGAATGCAACTCCAACAGCTCCAGGAGCAGCGTGTATGTAACCAGTGGGGGCAAAGTGGGCAATAAAGACCCCTTTCTTCAAATACTGGGCATCTGGATTTTGATTGCTGATGGTACTTCTGATCACGGAGGCAGAGGCAGGCAGCCATTGCTGCAGCACTCCCCCCCCCACCCCCAGCAGAGGCAACTCTGCGGGGATTTAAAGGGCTGCCACCACCCCGTCCCTTTCATGGGCCACGCATTTAAGGACCAGACCATTATAAACAGCAACCGCATACATGGAGGGATTTAGAAGATGCATGTACATGTCTGGGAAAAGGTGTGGGCTTAGAAAGACCTCAAGCTTCCTCAGGCTGATATTTAGCACAAAAACAGACTACAATAATAGCAATGACAACAACAGAATGACAGAAAAAGCAAATCTTGGAGAAGGGGGAAAATCTGATTTCCAGCACTTTGAACAAAATCATACTGTGAACAAAGTATGAACAAAATCATACTTTATGAACGAAGTATGAACAAAAGCACTTTGAACAAAGCATACAAAGAGACAGCAAAGCATGGCCCGTTGAAAAGAAAAAAGCCATGTCTGAAAAAGGCCACATAGCACTCCTGCTAGATGAAGACCCCAACTGTCCTAAATATGCTAAAAGACCTAAAAAGTATGGACAAAGTTAAGAAAACAATGCATGAACATAATGCAAATATCAACAGAGGCTACACCTTCAAGTGAACCATGCTCACTGTCCCAGAAGAAAAGATAAAGGGAGAGATTATTAGCTTTTGTGCAGGGCTGAGAAAGTCTGAGAACACTGCAAACTGAGCTGCAAGGTACAAAGAGGCTTCATTCTGGTCTTGTATTTCAGGATTCAGAATCACGAAAAAAAAATTTAATGCTTTCAAAACAAGTTTTTTTATAAATGATGAATATAAAATCTATCAGGTGTTTTTGCAAAAGTAAATCCCTGACTTGTTTCCCCTCCCCACAAGATACAGAGTAAGAATTTGGACAGAGTTCTACATGAAACCTAAATATGAAATTCTCATTTATCAGTTGATCCTTAAGGGCTCCAACACTTAATATTTTTAGTAAAGGTCCATTAAAATTAAGGAATTAACAAACCACTGGGCAGTTGCTTTCAACTGTCATTTATGATGCTCACTGAAAATGCTGAAGGAAAAGAACAGTCAATGTGGGACTGCATGTTACAGATATTCAAAGGGCATGGATCTACAAAATCATGAATGATTTAGAGAACACTGCTGGAGAAGTAAAGCTGACTTCAAAAAGCAATCCAAGGAAATCTACGTACATCGTAGCCTCTGGCATCTGGTCAAAAGTGATTCTTCTTTATAGAGACATCATTTTGTCCAATCTGTTAACCAGATCAAATCAACCTTAACACATGTCTCATCTGACACGGACTATTCCAGTCAGTTTCACATGAGGCAGACGGGTTGTTTACTGACACTGTGGTGAAACTGTCATGACATGGGACTCATGCATCAAACATGCCACGAGACTGGCTCATCAGCTTTCTGGGAAGCAACCGAATTGCTTCCAGGTCACCCTTCTTGTCATCACAGACTCCATACACATCTATAAACAGACAGAGTCTGTGGATGGGATCAGCTTTGCAAGGGTACCAAGCATCCCAGGGTGGCTTCTGTTTGTAAAGTACAGGGAGGAGATATTGACCATACTTTAGAATTTGTAAAATAGAAAGGACAGCCCTTAAAACAAGCAAGATCTCTTTCTTGTGTTCTCACATAGCTTAACAGAAAACATTTGTTCACCATGAAAGAGAAGTGATTAAAAAATGTAACCAAAGAATCTTGAAAACTTGCTCTGCATAGTAGTGTCTGTTTCTTCTAAGGCAAGTGGAGAAGAAGATCACTGCCTGCATCTGACGATCACATCCCCGTGCCCCAGGTGCCCTGATGCAGCAGTGCGACGAGAAATCACACAGATGGCCTCGGGACACAGGTTCCTGCCTGCTCCAGGACGGGGCTAGGACATTTCCAGAGGGGGTCCAGTGAACAGTATGTCCAAAGAACTGCTGAAAGGACCAACACCCTTGTAACAGATAAGCAGTCTTAACATAGCATCAGACAGCTAGTGGGTATTTTAATGTCACTAACTAGGCACCCCTGAGCGACTGCAGACCACCAAGGGCCACCCAGAAGCAGAGTGTGTTTGGAGTTAAAGCAGTCTCTGTGCGTCACAGGGACAGGGGTCGCCAGAGACACTGATGCTAACGTACAGACTCCACGAGATCACAAACAGCAGGGAAGCCAGGCCCTCCAAGACCAAACACGTGAGCTCAGCTAACAGAACAACGACTTAAAGTATACTGTACTTATAAACTCTAAAGTTTTATAATTCACCTTAAAAACAAGAAAGATGAGGGCAGGGAAGCTGAAGAGTTATAGAACCCACAACTCAAATCAGAAGCAAATGATTTTAATCAATGATTCAGAAATGCACAATCATATAACCAACTTGTTATAAGACAGGGTTGTTTAGTAGGAAAAAAACAAGGAAATGTTTTCTTCCACAAAGTTTTCAAAATCACATCTTCTTGTATCACTCATGACCTTCTGACTCTCCCTACTGACTTAAATGGTATTTCTTCACACAAATACTTTTCATGAACAGGTTATTTCCTTACTAAGTTACTTCTTGCTTCAGCTCTTTTACTTCAAAATAAAGAAAAGTATAATTTACTTATTGGTCTCTACCGATATTCCTTAATTAAAAACTTTTCTTAAAATACAAAGTTGACAGCCTTAACTTTTGGCACGTGTAAATGTGTGCATACTTGATAAAAGAGAAGACTGCAAGCCTTTCCAGCATCACCCATACAATAACAGCTCTAGATGCTACACACCAGGCATTCACCTGCTTTAAAGCTACACATGGGAACAGGAGTTCTTTAAGAAGCTGCTACAGTCTGGGAGGGAAATAGAATGCCCACTGACTGGGCACCAGACCCTGGCAAGGGCTGCCCAAAGGACCCACATTTGTGCTAGAAGCTGCTGAGAAATGGAGCAGAACTGCTAAGGGGGTGGACTTAGTGCTCTGATGAGGGGCACTGTTCACAATCATTAGTAACAGGAGAGCGAAGCCGCAGGGCTGAACCATGGAATGCAGATACCCTCATCATGGAATATGACACCTGGGGCAGGTTTATGTTCAGAACGACATGCACGCGATGACAGGGCACCTGATGCTTACACATCCCACGAACACTGCCTTTCAAAGTCAAGTCTCTGGGGACTCACGGGCTTGCCATTCCATGAGCACCACTTCTACAGCTCCCTGCAGCGCTGGATCAAGAGGTGATGAGATCACCTCCATCTCAGTCACAAGCTGGTTTACTCCCCAAAAGGTGTCCTTCTAACTTCACATTTTTGCCAAGATCAGCTCTAATGAATCAAATGCACCATTACTGAAAGGATTCTGTCTTGTTCAGTTAGTCAAATATATGTTAATCCTTCCTAAGTGGAAGGCCCAGCTTCTACTGTGGGGAGAAGTGCGGACGTGATGAAAGTACATGTATCCAAGTGCCTTCTGAGAGGTCGCCCAAATGCTTACTAGCTTCCAGTGACACCCACAAGACACATCTTTTCTTTTCCTTCAGGATCTCTCTAAAGGTTACTACTCTAGACAGGGAATCCTAAAAATGTCTGAGCAAGGTGATTATTCTAACAAACATACTGCCATTCTCCCATCTCCTCTCATTGTCAGAGTAAAAGGAAGCTTAGAGGTCTCAGGAATCTTGGAGAGAAAGCCTTGACTATCTTTTCTTTGTCCTCTTCTTAGAAAATGAAAATTACCAAAAATTATGACTGTAAGTAATATGGAGGAGAAAAGTACAGTAGGTCCAGGAGAAAGCTCTGACTCTGCCAGCTTTGGGTCAAGCTGAATATAGTATGACGACAGTTCAATTTTCTTTGAACAGCTTTATGCATCTTAGGTAAACTTACTATGCTCCAGTGAGGAAAATACCTATCAAAAAAACTACCCCCTTTTGGGACTTCCCCAGTGGTCCAGTGGCTAAGACTCCCCTGCTCCCAATGCAGGGGGCCCAGGTCCGATCCTTGGCTGGGGAACTAGATCCCACGTGTTGTAGTTAAGAGATCCCATGCTGCAGCTAAATATGACACAAGATCCCAAACACAGCAACCGAGCCCTGACACAGCCAAACATGAACACACACAGACTGCGCTCAAGGCTAAAATGATTCTTAAAAATTGTATTGAAAATTAAAAAACTTTATCCCTTTCTGTAGGTTTGGAAATAATGTTTGTAGATAATGTAATTTCTTCAACTCACTCAAGCTACTCTGACCAAAGACCCCAAAAATATGAAACCTTTCACCCCCAGAAAACTGGATCATACACTCCAAGGCAGCACGTGTATAAACGTGAAATTGTCACGCTGAGTAGCTGCCTGTGCATTTTCAGAGCCTCAGTGGAAGATGTGAGGTATTTCCAGGGTGCCCACCTGTCTCCGAGAGACCACACCAGTTCACCTGAGGTGATGAGGGGCCACCAACATTTGCTCAGAATGGTGTTCCTTCACAACGTTTACAATCTCCTGGGAGCATCCCTACCTAACGACCTAGTGTGCATTCATTCAAGGTCAAGGTAAAGCAAAGGCGGGTGGCTTTCTCTTTCCCTTTTTAGAAAGCTCTGTCAAGGGCTGCTGCTGCTAAGTCACTACAGTCGTGTCCGACTCTGTGTGACCCCATAGAAGGCAGCCCACCAGGCTCCGCCGTCCCTGGGATTCTCCAGGCAAGAACACTGGAGTGGCTTGCCATTTCCTTCTCCAATGCATGAAAGTGAAAAGCGAAAGTGAAGTCGTTCAAGTCGTGTCCGACCCTCAGCGACCCCATGGACTGCAGCCTACCAGGCTTCTCCATCCATGGGATTTTCCAGGCAGGAGTACTGGAGTGGGGTGCCACTGCCTTCTCCGCTGTCAAGAGCAGAAAGTCTAAATTATCTCCCAGGCCTGCCATCACGTTCACGAGCCAGAGAAGGAGCCACAGATTACTCGCGGGAGTGGGGGAAGCCACCACACACGCCTTGGCAGATGCCAACAGCAAGTGCTCAGATAAAAAAGAAGCAACACCACTTTAGCAAATATTAAAATCCAACGTCTCCTGTGAGAGACTGCAGGTACAGTCGGTTCCTGATTCCAGCTGCACCACGACACTGCCTGGAACAGCTGAAGGCAAGGAAAAGTGCGCGAGTCCACATACTTTGCTGTGTACACATATGAATGCGTACGGATGTTTCCACAGCTGCATTTGTGGATTGACAACGGCTTTCAATTTGCAACCTGAAATCTGTTAGCTAATTACTTAGAAATAAAAAAACATGAAAACAAAAAAGTTGGCTTTAACTTCAAAGCAAATAATTCCGAAGAGCAGATTAAGAAAACTACTTTCATAGCTGAAAAAGAAAAAAAAAAATTGTTTTGTGGAGGGTGGCTCTCTAAATTGTCCATATTTCCAGCATCCAGGCCTCTACCGGGACGCGGGCGGCCGGGGCCGGCGAGGGGCGGCAGGTTGCCCCGTGCCCCTCCACAGAACGACGCCGCCTGCGACCCAGGTGTCCACACACACACCGTCCACAGCCACGGGCTGCCACCACAACCGCCCCGCCTCCCGGAACACGCCCAGGCGGCCCCCCGCCGGACACCGGCCCCGCCCCCCCACCCCCACCCCGCCCCCCCACCCCCCACCCCGCCTTGGAGACGGCCGTTACTCCACACACTGAGACCCCGGCTGAAGCGCGGCTCCACGTGCCCGGCCCGGCCCCGCGGCCGACCTGAGCACACCCGAGACGGCAGCGCCTCCCAACCCCTTCCGCCCGGCCCCGAGGACCAGAGCCGCTACCCTGACTGTGTCGGGAGACGCGGACGAGCGGAGTCGGCGCGGGCTCCTCACTCCACTCGCCGCTCGAGTCCACGCGTGCTCCGTAGCCCGCGGGGCCTTGTCGGGCAGCCAGCTGCGTCTGCGCGTGCGCACTGCGGCCCGCCAGGCCGGAAGCGTGCGCGGGGGCGCGTCCGCGCAAGCACAGTAGTCCCGCGGGGCAGGGTAGGAGGGGCCGGGGTCGTGGGCGGGGCTGCGGGCTGGCACGGTCCGCGCACGCGCAGACGAGCGCTCCCGGGAGGCCCTTGGGCACCGCGCCACGTGCAGGGCCGCCTGGCGCCGGGAGCTGCGCGGCTGAGCACGTGTCCGCGAGGACGGGGGCAGCAGAGACGCTGCAGGTTTTAAGGCGCACCAAGAGACCTGTCGTTTGCACTTCATTGTACGTTTCACAAGCAGCAAGGCCCCGTCTGTTCCGCCTCCTCCGTCTAATGGGGAGATAGACATAGCCACCGCTGCGTTAGAGAAGGCCTTTAAAAAAAACCCCGCACACGGGCCCCTCCGCGGTGCGTCTGTCGGAGCCACGGTAGACTCCCGCCTGACACCGACGGTTCCCGAGACCCGAAGACGCGGTCCCCGTGCTGAGACCGCCTACGAGCTGGGCAAGCCCTCCCCTCATGAAGCAGCAGCGCTGTGTGCAGCGACTCACGGGTGGGAGCACACCCTCCGCGGAGCCGGGTCAGAGCCGACGCCTGCGCGCGTACTGGAGGTGCTTGCAGACCCCGATTGGTGTCATGACTGTTCTCCCCCAGGGCCACCAATCCATGCAGCATCCCTGCCTGCTTTCTCCTCATCCTCCTTACCAATCCCGTCATCTTCCCACGTTACCTTCTATTGAATACTTTTAATCCTTTCTGGTATAAGGTGAGGATATAAATTAAAAACAGGTTTGCTATTCTGGGAATACCGTAATTAACACTTTAAATACGGCCCCCAAGCTTACAGCAAACCATGCTTTCATTTTTTCTTTGGATGACAAGTCCACTAAGCTGCGTACGTCAAAACCAGCTATAATTTAGGAAAGCAGCAGGAAAGAAAACATACATATCAAGCTAAAAGAACAATAAATATGAACTGAGAGACAATAACCGACTTTTATGGCAGTGTATTTTTTTACAGAGGTAGTAGTGTTCCATACATAGGACACACTGCCTTGGCTTATTCAGCAGAAAGGCTTATTTATATTAAAGCAAGTTATTTTTGGATTAAAACAGATCTATAATATTTTAAGCTTTCAAAGTTTCAACTGCTTTCACCATATGTGAGACAATAGTTATCTGCCATTTAATGTGTATTACTGTTATTTTTTTTATTAAAGTGACCACAGTTGTCAAATAGTTACAACTCTTTCAGCTGAAACGTTTGCATTGTAATTTAATAGGTTTTGCAAATCATAGAAAAAATTTAAGATACCAAGAGGCAATTTTATTATCATTGAAACAAAGGGGAAACTGCAGGAATTCCCTGGCAGCCCCGTGGTCAGTATGCAGCGCTTTTACTGCCGAGGCCCTGGCTTCAATCTCTAGTCAGGGAACTGAGATCCCACAAGCCATGTGGCCAATAAATGAATAACTAAAGGGAAACTTGTCAAGTAAACTGGACTAGAAAGATACATTCAAATCAATCTCAGTTCAGGAATTACTCCTTTCGTGTGGCCCGACTGTGAAGAAGGCTGAGTGCTGAAGAATTGATACTTTTGAACTGTGGTGTTGGAGAAGACTCTTGAGAGTCCCTTGGACTGCAAGGAGATCCAACCAGTCCATTCTGAAGGAGATCAGCCCTGGGATTTCTCTGGAAGGAATGATGCTAAAGCTGAAACTCCAGTACTTTGGCCACCTCATGGGAAGAGTTGACTCATTGGAAAAGACTCTGATGCTGGGACAGATTGGGGGCAGGAGGAGAAGGGGACGACAGAGGATGAGATGGCTGGATGGCATCACTGACTCGATGAACGGGAGTCTCAGTGAACTCCGCGAGTTGGTGATGGACAGGGAGGCCTGGCGTGCTGCTATTCATGGGGTCGCAAAGAGTCGGACACAACTGAGCGACTGATCTGATCTGATGACTGCGCGACTTCACTTTCACTTTTCACTTTCATGCATTGGAGAAGGAAATGGCAAACCCACTCCAGTGTTCTTGCCTGGAGAATCCCAGGGATGGGGGAGCCTGGTGGGGCTGCTGTCTCTGGGGTTGCACAGAGTCGGACACGACTGAAGCAACTTAGCAGCAGCATGATCCAACCAGTCCATTCTAAAGGAGATCAGTCCTGGGTGTTCTTTGGAAGGACTGATGCTAAAGCTGAAACTCCAATACTTTGGCCACTTCATGCAAAGAGTTGACTCATTGGAAAAGACTGATGCTGGGAGGGATTGGGGACAGGAGGAGAAGGGGACGACAGAGGATAAGATGGCTGGATGGCATCACCCACTCGATGGGCGTGAGTTTGAGTGAACTCCCGGAGTTGGTGACGGACAGGGAGGCCTGGCGTGCTGCAATTCATGGGGTTGCAAAGAGTCGGACATCACTGAGTGACCGAACTGACTGACTGACTGATGATACACATGACAGACCCATAATCAATGAAAACCCTGAGAAGCTTAGCCAGAGACTGAGTTTGTGTCTCCACCCTGTACTCTGCCAGTCCCAACAGCTTCACCAGGTCAGTCCTGAGAAAGTACCAACAGGGGCAGTGCAGTTACGAGCAGTTGTGCAAATAAAACCGCAGCCTGAGAGACAGGGCTTACTGAGAGGAATATCTGAAGACTGACCTGGCAAAGCAATCAAGAGTGAACACTACCAAAACTTAAAACTGCTAACTACTACAGGAATACAAGTATTTAGCATGTCCCTGCTTAAACTCTCTCTGTGGGACTTCCTGGGCAGTCCAGAGGTCAAGACTGTGGTTCCAAAGCAGGGGTGAGGGGCCAATCCCACATGCTCCATGGCAAGACCACAATATATAAAACAAAACAAAACCAAAAAAACCACTCTCTTTCCTTCAGGTTTTTTTTTTTTTTTCCTCCCATTTGTCAGCTCTTGAGAAGCGTCAATGACTTAATCACAGTTCATTCTCTTGCTAGATGTTAAAAATAATTTACACTGAAAGAGTTCAGCAGGATGTTGACTTATGTGCTAAAAATGACAGTGCTTGCTGCCACTGGTATTGTATGGTGTTTCCAAGCAAAAGATTTTCTCCTTGCTATCACCAAATACGCCCTTTGCTTCCACTTAAGTTTTAAAACAACTGCCACTTGAGATTACAGAGAATGCACAGGACCCAATCTGGGATCCTATGTTTAAGAAACATAAAAAAATGTTTCATAATCTAGTAATTCACCAAAGTCATAATTCATAAACCACACACTATAAACACATTGTACTTTAAGAGAGCACTAGGATTTTAAAGATGGTATCCAAGAAACAACACCAGACTTTTACATCCGCGGCCTCTAAGACCATCTACAGCTCCCTCCAATGCCAGGTGATGTACCTGGGTTAAGGTCCCCCCCTTAGGAATGAAAGAACTCCACTTAATTCCTAAACAGCTTAATGTTTCTTTATCCATCCTTGGAGTAGAATTAAATCTCAACATAACCTAAAAAATCAACAAACATTCAAAGCAATATCCAGTTTAAAATAAAAACTTTACCTTTCACTGAATATGTCTACAAGATTTAGGATTAGGTAAAAAAGAAAGTCTGCCTAACACACAGCAGATGGTACTTTTCCATTTTTCCTGAAAAGTCAAGAACAATGACCCAACTACACTTACTACAAATATGCCTCCACTCCAGTGATTTAACTAATAACTCTGAAATCCTAAGAGTGTGAGCTGAGATAAAAACACATCTGCTCAATACAACAGAATATAAATGAAATTCTGATTTTCTCTCTGAATCCTGGACTAATCCTGTATTAATATTAGGGTTGGGTATTCTCTCAGAAGGTAATGCAATTCCCTATTTTTAACTGTGAAGATATGTCCTTGTGTTTTTTATTTAAAATTATTTTGACTGTAACGTCCCCAGGGTCAGTCATCCTCTGCTTGGCTGGTCAATGAAGGAGCACCATTCCATAAATTTCATATGGTAGTCTAGCTAAACTCCCATGAACAAATCACACATGATCAAAACAAAAATGTAATAAAAATATTTAGTGAAGACATTTTAACTCCCATTTATGAATTAAAAAATACAAATAAAATTTTATCAATTTGATATTCAGCTTGTAACTGGCTCAATAACGGCCTTGATTTAATTCTTAGAATCGTACTATAGCATCTTTTGAAAAATTAAATGCAACTTTATATCTTTATTAATAATGTTAATAGAGGTAAATATTTAAACAGTATACTTATCCCTGGGTCTCTTAAAAAAACTGAAAAGTCAGTATAAGTTTAAAATTTTAATATTTATAAATTTAAAAAATTTTACACATGCTGAATGGTAGCAGTGCTAACATTTTGTGACCATTAAACCAGAAATGAAGCCAAAAAGCTCACTACCTGGAGCTTTCTCCTTTGTACAGAGAACGAAATCACAATACGAGTATTTGCAATCTGTCACCATCTTACGTGGTAGAAGACACCACACCAGGCAGGCTGGCGTGAGACACTGTGGGCACACCCCTCTCAGGTAACACAGCGCAGATGCACTGCTGAATGTCAAGCTGGGACAGTCAGCCATCAGTACATTCTGACCGCTCCTAACAGCTGAGAGCCTAAGAACACAGACTGAAAAGAAAACCCAAGGCCAAAAGCTCTCCAATGCTGCGAACTCTGGGACCAGGTGAAGGGCAGATCACAGAGGGCAAGCGGGACAAAGATGGTTTGGGGTGAGAGCTGCAGGGGCCAACAAGCGGCCCACATCTCACCGCCACCATGCATCCACCCTTACAAAGACTCATGTGCACAGAGCTGGAGGCAAGAAACAGATCACGTTATCCATCCTCTGCAGGACACAGTGGATGCCCATCGTTAGGCTTTCATCTTTACCTGAACCAAATACAGTCTTTGGCTAAATGGCATGGATTCCCAGTATAACTGATCAGGAATATGTCATATTTCTTACATCTAAGTTAAAATGTTTAAAGTTCAATTTGAACTACGGCACTTCAAACTAATTTCAGCTCAGCAATATACCTAAGTTGGATATTTTAAAATTTTAGAATTATCAATTTTTAAAGAATTCTTAGATGCAGTGTTTTCAGAACATAGTTATTACCAAGTCAGAGAATATCCACTTACATTTAAAAATAATTTAAAACATTATTATTATTATATCCTCAAATCACCTATGCTGTTTTACAGAGAAATTTACAGAAAATTATAATATTAAGAACTCAAGATCCAAATTGGTTCCTTATTTTCTGGTTATGAAAAACCCCTAAGAAGTACTGAGGTTTCTTCTTCTGAACAGGTAATATTTTATTCAGGAACTTATAACAAGAATCATTGTCAGAGACAGCTAATTACTAAGATCTAAGGACAACACCTCTAACAGCAGAGGTGACAAACAGAAACATGTAAAATTATGAAAATAACATTTTAAGGGTGCAACAGACCCTGCAGATTAAGATGCTCAAACTTGAAATCCTTGAAATTGACAACTCATTTCCTTCAGTACTTGAGGGATTTTTACAAGTATTAACAGACATGGAGAATATGGTCATATCAGAAATACAAAGACTTGACATTTTTGGTAGAAGAGAAAATTCAGCCCAAGACAGTAAGGGAAGTTAAGTAATGCTGACTGGGGGAAAGATGTTTGGTTTTGAAATGCAAGCTGTGAAGGAAAAAAAAAAGTAGTAACCACTTCCTCTGAACAGAGTAATGTAATATAGTTAGAAACACTGTCTTCAAGGAAATAAGGCTAAATTGTTAAAACTAGTTTGAAAAAAACTGCAAAGTTAGGAAATATGCCATGATCTCCCAGCCCATGAAGACCCAAATTACTGTGCTGAAAAGACGCTGTCAGGCATGCCCCAGGCAGCCAGCCACCCAGGACTGCACACAGGACCTGCACGCTGACCAGTCCTTCCCACAGTCCGCGGGGGCTGCGCCTCCAGAGACAGAAGGGCCAAGGAAAGAAAACGGAGAAAGGAAGAGCTGACAGCAGAGGTGAAAGGCCGCTGTCCGTGAACCAGAGAAAGTATAAACACACTCATGTAGGAACTCAAATACGCAACGGTGTCCCTTGAATGTATAAAAAAGGGGCACAAATAATGTTTTTGCTTTTAAAACTCCTTTGACAAGTCAGTTTTAATAGTAAAAATCAATTTACTAGAATTAAGCCAGTGTTCTTCTTGACACCCACTCAGCCAAGACCATTATAACAGAACCCTCCAAAACTGGGAAGCCAGCAAACACAGCAAAGTAAAACACAACACCCAAACTGAACAGGCATCCAACCAGGAACACACACACACACACGCCTGGAGAGAGCCTGGCTCCGACCACCCAGACTTGGTGGGGGCCCGTCCTTCCAGTCTGCCACTAACCCACAGTCTTAGGATACTTTCAGTACCATTTGGTCCAAGCTGAAGAAACTCTCATTTCAGCTGAATGGTTCGTAAGGAAAACACACAATCGTGACAGAATATGGGCAAATTTAGCAAAGACATCTCTGTCCAGATGCCCTGTTGTTTACCAAGGCAGTCCTTTCCACTTATCTTTCTTTTTTAAATAACAACTTGAGTACAGTCTTGTCACAAGAGCTGAATGGCCCGGTCGGCTGCATCTTGGCGCCCTTAGGCAGAGGGACAGGGATGTATTTAGATCACAACTGCTGGTCCCGAGGGCACTGGGACACTCAAACACCAGAACAACACAAACAAAAATAGAGTGACTCCTGCTGCCTCTGACTTCAAGTTCTCTAAGGGAAGGAAAGAGAACCCTAAAAGTAAATGCACTGTCCCAAGTATCTCAGGAAGGTGGTCATACGTGTACTTCTGGAAGAGGACACCAGCTTCCTCAGACATCTTCTGAGACGTTTCTGCTCCACCTCAGTTGTTAAATAGCCATGATCAAATAAGAGAACATTCCACAAAAAGCTGAGGCTTTGCTCTGTGTCCGGCAGTGGCTGCACAGGCTGGGGGCCCGTAACTGACCGGGGCGCAGGGCCCTGCACCACACGCATCCTCTGTGACCATGCTGCGGGTCCTGACCCACAGGGGCCCGGGTCACACGCCTGCTGGTCCTAAGTTCGCTTTCCTTTCTGTGATCTGAGCTGGCACACAGAGCTCAGGGGAGTATGACAGCAGCACACAAATCCTGATTAGAAAAATCAAAGGAGATCTAAGGTGAACTTTTTAATCTCTTAAATTCACACGGCTCCTGTGAAATGAGGGTGATTACTGCTCTGACATCCCCACGTTTTAAGTGTATGAACCAGCAATTCACATCCTTAAAAAGAGTTATTGCTTAAGCTAGCCATTCAGAGCAGAGTAACAGCCACGGGCCACGAGGGTGGACAGAAACAGAAACGTACTCAGAAAGTTAGACTAGGTATGAATGAGCCTTTCATTTCACCCATAAAACCACAAAACACAATCAAACCGGCCCTGGGTTCATAGCAGCCAACACCCTCACACAACTCTGAAGCGTCAAGACTTGATTTCTTACTAAAACAATCTGCTTCTTTTTGTAATTTCTTCTCAAAATTAAGGCAATGAAATGGCTACAGTTCCTAAAGTTATTTTTATGGAACAAAAATAGACACACATTTTCCTCCTCTGGTTCAGGCATCAGAGCAGGTTCACAGGACCTGCAGTGGTCAGGCTGCCGTGACCCAGCAGACAGGGGGCAATGGGAGGCCACCGACACCCACCCTGGTGCCCTTCTCTGGTTGGAGCACCTGCCCCTCCCAAGGAAGGACCAGACTGGGCCTGGCGGGGGAGGTGGGGCGGGGCACATCGCTGGAAACGTTCAGTGTCTCCCGCACTGACTGAAAGCTGCGGGGTGGCAGAGGAGAGGAGCTTGTTAAAATGAAGAATCCAGGGTCCAACAAACAAACTCTGAGGGTCCGTGGCTGGGCCCCGGGGTCCACCCTTTCAACCAACTCCTCGGTGATGTGCCGTCAACAGCCAGTGGCTGAGCAGACATCCAGCTGTCTGTAATGACAAGACTGGACGCTGGCGGCCACCTGATGCTCTGTCAAAGAGGGAAAAGGCACTGGGGATGTACTTCCTGGTGCCCACGTGTGTTTGCACACATACTGAGTTTCATTTGACAAAGTACAAGCCCTACGCCACAAGGCGGCTGACGCCTACAGCAGAAGCCGATTCGAGCCGACTCTCCCCGCATCACACCCCGAGCTGGCAGGCTCTCCAGAGTCCAAGCGGCCGTGGGATTGATGAACAGGACAAGACTCTAGTCAACTCTCAGCAATTCAGTGCACTTCGCAGGAAGGGTCTGGTACAGCATAAAGCTTTGTTGTTTATTTTACACAAAGGAGACCACCAACATTTGCCATAAACTCTTCTAAACTCTTCAGGAAGGCCATCTTCTGCTTCCGGTCCAGCGCAGGGGGTGTGCTGCTCGCGGTCAGCTTGTTGAAGGCATCAGCTAGCCTCTGGTAAATGACTGGGTCTTGCTGACTCGACAGCAGTGTTTCCACCAGTTCCGAGTACTCTGCCTGTTGAAGAGAGAAGGGTGCAGAGCATCCCTAAGGTAAGTACAGAAGAGCATGACTGTCCTCAGATGCTACACAAAACACCAATCAGTGGGCTGCAGGGCCCAAAAGGCAGGCCAGCAGCTCTTCTGATCCTTGACACTTCCTGCTCTGAGCTTTTCCACTGGTAACTCACTGCTGTGTAATAAGCCTGTGAGGCAGACACAGCTGACACCCCTGCTTCACAGACAAAAGCTCTCCACAAAGAGAGGCAAGGACATACCCAAGACCAGAGGGCTTTGAGCAAGAAAGAGCCCAAGAACCCGCGTCCAGAGCCCAAAGGATCACCTACCTTGTGCCGCTATCTCTCCCTGTTGTTTCAAAGCACTTTTTTTTTTTTTTTTGCATTTTACGATATTCTTGGTGGGTAGATTTATGGTAGACTCCTGGGCCCTAAGTCTTCAAGCTGACTCCCAGGTTTCCAGGAGGTCGATGCAGAAATCCTACCCACAGAGCAATGACACAGCGCATGCTTCAAGTGCAGACAGGAGCGGGGCGGGGGGTGGGGAGGGGCATGGCCCGGCCTCCCCTGCAGCAGAAGGGAGGTGTGCTCCATGCTCAGTGGCGTGGGGCAGTAGTGGGTGTGGTTTCCCTGCCTGTGACGCCCTCCACAATAAAGCCTGGCATGGCCAACAGGGTGCGGGTTAAGGGAACGCAGGCAGGGCAGCTTTCTAAAATAAGCACCATGAAAAAAGCGGCTGTTACTCCTTCTCCTGAGTTTCTCGGGGCATCGTGAACCCAAGTGGGGAAGCCAGATGCTAAACCCATCTGGACAAGAGGGGTGAGGCACACACCTCACCCCACCCCACAGCATGGAGCTGGCCTAACTGCCCCCAGGAAGGCGGGCCTGTGCACAGGGACTGAGTGTACACACACACACACACACACACACGAGTACATGCGCGCACACACACACATCACTTCCCCAGTCACAGGAATGGCAGTGGCTCTAGGGCCAGACCAGCCAAGCCTGAGGCCCTGCCCTCTTTTCTACGACATGTGCCTGTGTTTTCTAAAATGCCACCAAGATGTAATGGCTTATGTCCAGGGGTGGAGGGAAGGCGGCAGAGGGAAGGAAGCAGGTAATGGAGGAGCACCCCTCCCCCAAGCTGGGCACCACGCGTGGCAGAGGTGAGAACAGTCCCTGAGCCCCCTGGAGCCAGGTGCTGCAGGAAGGTGGTCTTTAAGTAGCATGTGAGGCTCTTCAAAACCTACCCTGGGTCCCAGGCCCAGCAAATGCACAGCCTCTGTACCTCCCCCGCACCTACAGGCACCCCCTCCACTGGGAAGGGGGACAGGGAGCTGTGGAAGATGGGCAGGCCAGCCCGACCCCTGCATTCTCCACCATGCCCGCCCCATCAAGGGGGCACTGCACATGCCCTCCAGGCTCCAACCGCCCACAGCTGTCCACCCTGTCCTAGGAGACAACACACTGCGGCTTTCCATGCTTCCTGAGCGCAGACTCCTCGGGGTCCCCAAGCAAAACTGGGTATCTTGATTCCCTGCAAATCTGTGAGTTCCTCAAGGACAGAGACCGTGTCTTCCAGCACAAGTGTTCAGGACAAGTTTTAGGGTAGCCACCAAGCAAAGGATGGTAATGACAGTGGAGAAGGGAAAGTAACTACTTATGAACAGCTTGTCAGATAAACACAGAGAACGCCCGAGCTCCAGAGAACAAGGCTTTGAGGAAGGAGCAGACACACAGAGGCCCAGTCCCTGAGAACAAGCGGCCCGTCTGTCCAACACCCCCACCCCGGCCACATGAGCCAGGAGAGGCCCAGGGACGCGCCAGTACCTGATGCAGGCACACCAGCGTGTAGAAGGCCTCGCCGGCCGCGGTGGTCATCTCCGTGCTGTGCTTCTGCAAAACCAGCATATCAAACACCAGCTGAAAGACACGGGAACACCTCTCAATAAAGACATGGACGACCACACCACCCTTCAGTACCTCCCCATTCCAAGAGGGAAAAAGAAGGTGGTAGTTATTCTTGTTTATTAAGTAACTCTAAAAAGTAAAGAAATGGTTTTCTAAAAACCCAAGGACAAACGTGAAGATGTTATTGCTTGCTGTGGTAAATGAAGTTATCTGATTATTGAATTCCTGGTACAGTCACCACGTGGAATTTCAAGAACACAAAGCAACAGAGGAGTGGTATCCGAGGATGCTAGGAAGCTGAGCTCCAGAAACCACAGTGGAAAGAAAGACAGCCTTGTCAGGGATAAAACTGCCGGCACCGGCTGGCGGGAAGGCCCAGCGCCTCACCTTGAGGAAGTGCCGTGTGGCCAGGAAGAGGGGCGCGTCGGTTTCCTGGGCTTTTGCACACTGCTCAGCTAATGGAGTCAAGGCTTCCAGGCACAGCTGGCAAACCTCTGAACTCATTCTGATCACCACGGTCAAAGAACAACGAGCACAGAGAGCTGTGACTCAGAACACAACACTTAAGAGTGTCAGCCAGTGGACAGCTGTTCTAGAAGTGAGCGCACTGAAGTGAGTATGTGGGAGTCTGCTGTGGGAGATGAGAGACGAGAATCCGCACTGTGGCCCAGCCTGCCCGCATGGGTCTGGGGCCCAGGACTGGGGGTCTCCATGTGCCCTGACTGCGATGCACACAACCGAGCAGGACCAAGATCAGAGGCCAGCAACAGGGCCCGTCCACTGACGGGGCTCTGTCAGACAGGACTCTGGGACCAGGGACCAGAGACCCTGGGATCTGCGAAAGGAGGCCAAGGTGAGGCAGTCACAAAGAAACACAGCATCATTGTACCTAAGAGACGCTGCTTTTCAAGAAATAAGACTGAACAACAAAACGAAAACCACAACTCCTGACAATGCTTCTTCAAGCACCCTCTTTCCCCAGTGCCAAGTGCTCATGACACGCATTTAAAGGATATGATGTCATTCCTAGTTCCAGCGAGTACATCAGACTTTTAAAAAGATCTTCAGGAAGCTGCGGTATTTTCTCAGGAAAAATCTCACAGATAAATGTGATTAATTTGTAGTATTGATTACACAGAGTTGGAAACTGAAAAAGAAATATTAAATATTTAGATGTTCAATGATACCTGTTTTCATTAGTGGAATAAAGCATTAAGCATCAAGCTTCTAACTGTTTGTTTTAAACACATACAGGATACAGAAAACACAAAGACACAAATAAGATGTTAAAAAAAGTTACAATAAAGTAAGTATGTTAGGAACTAATAGATCTTGTGCTGGGAACTAACAACCCTCACCCTGACCCTCAACTGTACACACTCCTCAGGGTCTCTCTCTGTCCCCATTCTGTGTACACACACTCCTCAGGGTCTGCCTCCCGTTCTGTGTACACACGCGTCTCAGGGTCTCCCCCTGACTCTGTGTAGCACATGCTCCTCGAGGTCTGCCTCCCCATTCTGTGTACACACACTCTTCAGGGTCTGCCCCACATTCTGTGTAGCACATGCTCCTCAGGGTCTCCCCCATTGTGTGTATACACTCCCCTCAGAGTCTGCCCCACATTCTGTGTATGCACACGCCCCTCAGGGCCTCCCCCACCACTGTGTGCACACACGCCCCTCAGGGTCTGCCCCCCGAGTGTGTGTACACACATGCTGCTCAGGGTCGGCCCCACCCCACCTTCTGTGTAGCACATGCTCCTCAGGTTCTGCCCTTCCCCCCATTCTGTGTAGCACCCAGCCCCCTCTTCCTCTCCCTCCTACTCCTGGATGGTTCTGGGGTGGGCGGGGCAGAAGGGGTGTGAGGCCTTGTCACCAGCACACCCTCGACATAGACTGGTGAGAGGAGACAAGGTCCAGTGCAGTGAGACACAGGGAGCATGACCAGCTGAGTGAGCCCTGCTCTCTCCATCTGCTTGTCCAGGAGCGGCTGGGATGTACCCTGCTGCCCAGCCCCTCAGCCTGGGCATGTGCTGGGAAAATACCAGAGGACACACCTACACATACAACCACACACACAACCTACTGCATCTGCTGAACACAAGCGGCCAGCGGATACTAGCACTCGGTCTCTAAAAGACCCAGTCTTTCCTTGGCACCGAGGGACCAGTGGGCACAGGGCTGGGGCAGGCACAGGTGTGAAGGACACAGCATAGCAACACGCAGGCTATTTTCAGGCACATTTCACAGGTACCAGCCCCTTAATTAAATCCGACACGCACTTGTGTCCCGGTATCCTGAACCTTCACATTCAAGCACGCATGGTTTCAACGTTCCCATTCCTCTCTTCACGTACCTTCAAGAGGTCCTGTGACATCAAGGGCAGGATCAGGTTCACTCCATATAACACAACGTCGGCCGCCGACACAGATCTGCTCGCTGCCGGCCCAGGCTCCTGGCCTCTGAACACTTCATCTGCAATGTGACAACAACGCGGTCTTACAGCTGCAACACCAACAGACGGATATGCTCTCCCGCCTGACAGTGAGAGTGGAGTCACGGCCCAGGACAAAACAAATCCACGGGAGGATGACACAGACACCCGGGTCCTCCTTTCCTGCTTCGCTCTAAAGGTCTGAGCACTGGGTGCAGGTATTCTGTGTTGACATTATCGTTCTACAGCGATGAAAGTAAAGCTAATGCTTCATCAACGTTTTTTGAAAAGTAAAGTTGACTCCACTGACACAATATTGTGTCATACTGTGGAGTAAATTATTTCCATAGCAGTAGTCATTTTTCTCCTAGGTATGTGGGATTTTTCTAAGCTGAAAAGGAATGGAGAAAAACACTGGAATATTACACAAAATAGAGGTTATTTTTTTAAAGTTGCTAATATGACAAATAATTATTATTCTTAATCCAAAAATGAGGCATAAATTACTAAGACTCTTAAGACCTAAATGGATAAAGGACCAAAACCCATAATAAACATCTAAGAAACTATATTTCAAATGTTCAATATTAGGAAAACAGGTGGGTTAACATGCAACCATGAGAAAGTCATGAGATGTGTTAATGACAAGGGAAAAGCTAACAATGAAAAAGGCAGAATATAAAATTATATTTGGACTATGACCATAAAAAAATTGTACAAAATAACCCAAAGAGAAATTAACAAAAAACAATTGAAACAGCTGACTCTGGATTAAGTCAAAGTATGGGTGATTTTTCCATCTCTATTACTTCACATCTTTTCTACTATGAGCATATTACACTCACAACAAGGAGGAAAAAAAATGGGGTTAAAAAAAAAAACCCTACCTCTACTTAAAAACCATGTTTTCAGTGTAATTCTGTCCTTCTCTCCAGAGGCTCAGCTCTAGCTGGGAGGACCCTACCGTCCACAGCCGGGCACTGCTGAACCTTGGCCCCACTGGCAGGAAGCCTGGGCCACTCGTGGGGCTCCCTGCACCCCGAACCTGCTCACGGGACAGGCTCTGGGCCTGGACTGTGGCACTTGGCTCTGCAGCCGCCGGCTCCCCCAGGAATGTCGCTCAGAGGCTCACTTTCAAATGTGCTTTGATATCTCACCCAGTGTTATTAATTTTATTTCATAATATTAAAATATTTTCTATATTATCTCACCTATTATCTTTATTTTTAAAATAATCACTTAAAAACATTCTTTTCAATTTTACCATCTGTTTTATCAGCTAATGCTGCTGCTTTATCATTTTGTACTTGAACTGTCTTCATTTTTTTTCTTCTAGATTTCAACTCTACCCACCTTTATTCTTTTTAACCTTATTTAGTACTTTCAATCCTGAGCATTTTGGCCTCAATTTCTTTTCTAACGGGTTATTATGATTTTAATCCTTTTGCTTTTTTATTCTGAAAACCTGCCCATCCACAGTGACCCATAACCTCTTTTCCACGGCTCACTCCTGGGGGGGCCTTGGGTCTTCTGTCCCCTCCAAATGCCCTTCACACAAAGCTCTCTGTCCCTCCCAATCTCAGTTTTCAACTCCAGTCGGGGCTCAGGGCTCGCGTACTACGGTCCACACTCGCCTCAGAAGTCCACACACCAATGGGCACAGTGCTGGAACCTCAGCAAGTCGTGTCACACACACCCTTCGAGGGAAAGGTCAGGACAGCGTGAGGCGTTAGAGGGTCACCTGATCTAGGAAAGGTGACGCAGTGCCAGCCTGAAGGAATCAGGAACCCCAGGACCAACACCCGCATGAGCAGCCAGGCCTGGAGGCAGTGGGCAGTGAAGGCCCGTGATCTCAGGGCCCTGACAAAGGCAGACTGCCAGAAACCACTGGCGAGTGGACACGAAAGCGACCAGTGCAAAGAACAGTGTCCAGTGTCAGGTGTGCTGAGCCCAGGGTGTGGGAGGTTTCTGAGAAGAGGAGACAGCAGTACCCATGAGGTCGAATCACCCAGACACACTGGCCTGTGACAGCGGGGGTGACAAGACTGTAAGTGATGAGAACAGGTATCAGGAGTACCTTGCAGCTCACTGTTAACCCACCTGACTGGACAGGCACTGACTATCACACCCCCTCTACAGTGAGAGAGGCCCAGCACAGCTAACAGACTTCACCCAGGTCCTGCTGGTGGGGAGGCCCCAGCGTAGGGTTTCACAGAGTGGTGTGCCAGCACCCAACTTCAGTGGCTCCCAAGACGCACTGACCAAGGGCTCGGGTTCCCTAGGCATACCTCAGAGGACACAGAGGAGCGAGTCAATAAAACTAACTCTGAAGACAATGGCCTCTGGAGTCCCATGTGGGGATGTGAGCACCAGCCCTGCTAGCTGTGAACCTCTGGGCAAGTGGCACAGCCTCTCTGTGCTGTGTCCTCCTCTCTCACGTGAGTGAGCAGTGGTGCCAGCTTCAAGCTGCTGGATAGGAGCATGCCTGGCACCAACCGGAATCTTGTGAAGGGCAGACACCAGCACTGACGTCCCTGGAAGAGGAGAGCCTGGCACACAGGGTGCTGGGCCTCCCACCCCGCCCCCACAGCCACAGAGACCAACTCTGCCTACCGTGTGAACGGAGCTTCCCGGGGAGGCCACACCAAAGCCTCGCACACATTACCTGTGTCACTGAAATCTATGAACTCTTTGGACAGAAGGTTGGTCAGAAGCTCCATGATGAGGAGAAGGTCCTGGTACTGCTCCTCCTCAGCTGTGACATCGATTCTCTGCCGCCCCAAGTTATTCTTTGAATACACTTGCAGCAGAGTGAGGCAGGCTTCATACAAGTTCATGGCTTTGGACTGGAAAAAAGCAGGCAGAAGTTATGCTACCGGGGAGAACCTGGCTGGGAAACAAACATAAATATCAAAGAATATTTAAATTTGGATATAATAAACTTACTCTAAATTCTGATAGTTGCTCTAACACTTGTTTTAAACTATATTAAAGCATTAAAAAAAACGGAAAAGCATAAGATTACAGTTGCATTTAAAGTATTAGTAGTATTCTAACATAAAATTTGACACTGTATGTGCATTTGATAATACACATGAGAAAGACAGTATGATTTTGGCAACAAAACTGCTTTACTACTTCAACTTCTTGTATGACAAGCTTTATTTTGAAAATGGTTTAACTTGCAGAAGCACAGAGTACCAAAGATTAGAATAAACAGCCCTAGCCTAATCACTGAACAACGTACCTGTGATGACACTTAACACCATTTACAGAATGAAACCTCACTTTTGAGCAGTTTCCTTTGATCTAATGGAGAAGGAAATGGCAACCCACTCCAGTATTCTTGCTTGGAGAATCCCACGGACAGCGGAGCCTGGCAGGCTACAGCCCGTGGGGTGGCAAAGGGTCAGACACGACTGAGCGACTAAACCACCACTTTGATCTAACAGCAACAACAACAAAACACAAATCGGGAACATCTTTGCTGACTGAATATAAAAGAACTTAGTCTGTCTAAACATTCATCTGATTACAAAACAAAGACACAAATCACCATCTCAGATTCTAAGTCCTAGGGTTCCACCACAGAGAACTTGGTTACAATTTTTTACCATAATCCAACTGTTTTATAAAATAGTCTTCATTTGAATAAGGAGTAAAACACTTGTCAAAAGAAATTACTGATCATTAACATTTTTAGGGCAAGAAATGACATTCATTCAACAAGCCATCCT
Organism: Bubalus bubalis; assembly: GCF_019923935.1. NCBI lineage: Eukaryota > Metazoa > Chordata > Mammalia > Artiodactyla > Bovidae > Bubalus > Bubalus bubalis. The sequence continues at coordinate 53,945,086 of NC_059169.1, forward strand.
CTGAACTCTGAATTTTTGAAAATAGTTTTTTTGAACAATGCTTTGGGGGCATAAGAATACTATTTCAAATAACGTTCACTCAGTATGAAGTATCTGTTACCCTGTTACACAGCTCTCAGGAGCTCTGATCTGGAAGGGACCAAAGACTCACCTCTCCAAGATAGCATATCTGCTTATGCGCAACTTCAACAAAAACTTCTATAATGAGGTTGACTGTCTCTGGCGTGTTTTTGTAAACTTCCATCAACCCAATGCAATTGGTAAGGAAGTCCATAAGAAAGTTAAAAAGGATGGCCACGTTGTCCACCTGGGTGGCTTCAGCAATGCCGCACAGGGCCTCCAGCGTGGCCGTGATCTCCTGCTTCACCTCCTCCTGCTGGCATGTCTGTGGGAAGTTCTCCTGGTTTATCACTCTCAAGAACCGCTGCTGAAGTGGCTGAAGAACCTAGAAAATAAAGCATGGGTTTTCTAAACATATGACTCACAAGTTTTTTCAATTTGGACAAATATTCACTTTCTATAACATTTCTAATTGTTGGAGGCAAAAGCGCAGAAAACAAAGGTGATCCTAACTTCTGGCAAACAAATCACCCAGCAGCACATGGAAAGGTGCTCGCATGATGAGGCAACAGGAAAACCAAGTCAAAACTCTGTGAAATACCTCACACCTGTCAGAGTGGCCATCCTCAAAAAGACAAGAAACAAGTGCCGGTGAGGATGTGGAGGAAAGGGAACCTCCATGCACTGTCAGTGGGAACTCGAGTTGGTGCAGCCACTATGGAAACAGTATGGTGGGTCCTCAAAAAATTAAAATTAGAATTATCACATGATCCAGTCATTCCACCTTGGGTATTTATCTGAAAAAAAGAAACACTAATTCAAAAAGATACATGCACCCAATGTTCACAGCAGCACCATTTACAACAGCCAAGATGAGGCAGCAATCATCTTTGGAAGCAACCGTCTGTCCACTGACAGACAAATGGGGAAAGAAGGTGACGTACATACACACAGTGGGATATTACTTGGCCATAAAAACAAGGAAATCATGCCATTCATTCATGGAGGGAGGAACAAAGGCACAAACTTCCCGTTACAGGATGAGGAAGCACTGGGAAGGGTCTGGGAGGGGTCGCCCTGGAGACTGAATATGTGACCCTGCGTGCAGAGTCTGGGAGGAGGTCACCCTGGAGACATGTGACCCCAGGTACAGGGTCTGGAGGGAGTCACCCTGGAGACTGTGGACATGTGACTTCAGGTGCAGGGTCTGGGAGGGGTCACCCTGGAGACTGTGGACATGTGTCCCCAGGTACAGGGTCACATGTACAGACCCCTCATGTATAACATACATGATGCGACTACAGTTAACCGCTGCTGTAGGAGATGTGGGAAGGTTAAGAGAGGCAATCTCAGGAGTTGTCATCACAAGAAAATAAATGTTCTTTAATTGCTTCTTCTTTTTCGGTACCCATGAGATGATGGATGCTAACTAAACTTACTGCAGCAATGCACTTCACAACATATGTAAGTTAAACCACTATGCCGCAAACCTTAAAGTTATACAGTGATCTATGTCAATCACATCCCAGTAAAACTGAAATAAATAAGTTACTGTTTATGAAAAAGCATGTAAGTGCATGCGATCATCTTGCTTCCTTCAGTAATTTGAGAAGAAAAAGAAAAAACATGACTTCCTCAATGCCATTCACAGAATTCTGTTACTATTCTCATCTCTTTTCCATTAGGGGGGAAAAAAAAAGATCCTTTATGAAGGTCCAGAGTGTAGATATTTTAGACTTCATAGGACACACTATCTCTGGCCCAACTACTCAATTAAGATTTCACTGTAGTGTAGAAGTAGCCAAGGAGATGATGTAACTGATTAAGCGTGACTGTACTTCAATAAAACTTTATTTATAAACTCAGACAGCAGCCAGATTTGGCCTGCGGGCTGCAGTTGCCAACCTCTGTCCTATGGGTGAAGACCAATAAGCTCTGAGTCTGTCTCTTTCCTTCCCAACTCCTCTTGGCACAGACCATAACTCCAGATACTGAGGCCCACCGTGGGTACAAGTAAATATGAGTAATCACGAAGAGGATGTCTTAATACTATTTAAAGCTGTACATACGATAATAAATTTAAATAGAAACGGGACTGGGCTGGTTTTTCATCCAGTTCTCAAATCAGACCATTGCCTATTTCTGTTCTTATGCCTTTTCTCAAGCACTGAGAGCATCCAATCACAGAGATGACAGACTGCTAATTCTCAGTGCCAGTTGAAACCTTCTTATATAAGACACTGTGTCCAGGGTGGCTGCAATGGGTTGAACTGCATTCGTGCTGTGCTCAGTCATGTGTCCAACTCTTTGCAGCCTCATAAACTGTAGCCCGCCAGGTTCCTCTGTTCATGGAATGGACCAGGCAAGAATACTGGGGTGGGTTGCCATTTCCTCCTCCAGGGGATTGTTCCAACCCAGGGATCAAACATAGGTCTCCTACATCAGCAGCTGGATTCTTTACCACTGCACCACCTGGGAAGCCCATGGGTTGAATTACATCCTCCCAAATGGAAATGCTGACGTCGGAATCCATAGCACCTCAGAACACGACCTTATTTGGAAACAGGGCTATTTCAGAACCCCCACAGGTGACACGGCTTCCCTGGGGACACTGAGACACCAGGGCTTCCCTGGTAGCGCAGCTGGTAAAGAATCCACCTGCAATGCGGGAGACCTGGGTTTGATCCCTGGGTTGGGAAGATCCCCTGGAGAAGGGAATGGCTACCTACTCCGGTATTCTGGCCTGGAGAATTCCATGGACTGTATAGTCCATGGGGTTGTAAAGAGTCAGACACAACTGAGCAACTTTCACTTTCACTTCATGGATGATGCAGAGATGCCATGCAGATAAGGGGGGGGCCATTACCTCTGTCCAGTACTGCTGCTTGGTTTCTGTATCCATGTGTGCAAACCCTCCCAAGACAAGCGCCTTCATCAGCGTCCTCTGCACAGGACTGGACAAGAAATTCAGAGGTGGGCTTCGGCTTGCAAACTGCTTGGCTAAGTTCCACCAGTTTTCACACTGAATGACTAAGTTTGCCCTGCAGGGAGAAACGACAGGCGTAAGATGCATTACTTACTTACCCTGCATGGACACTCAGTAACAAAAGTGGAAAACAACTGGATTTAACTACTTTTTAAAGTCCAGCATAGTAAACTTGGTATAGACTTGGAAGTCTTGTATTCAAACCCAATTAGCCATTTGTCAAGGTAAAATTCATTTAATCTCTCTTAATTACCAGTTTCCTCATCTGTAAAATAGTAAAATAAAGATAATGGGTATAACAGCTCTGAACCCCAGGACGGAGACTGATAAGACGTGCAGCTGCTCCAAGTGCAGTGTCAGGAGCAGCACCTGATAAACCATGAGAACGCAACAGCAGCCAACGACAGGAGTAATCACAACCACGGACCCACGGAGTAAGAAAACTGAAAACATTCCCAGAATTTGTTGTAGAACACACTAAAAATTTTATTCTGTGAAATTAAAATAATTGTTAAATTACCAGTTTTTCTCATCTTTAAAATGGGGTAATACTAATGGGATACCTGAAAATTCAAATTAGACCACTTTACTCCTAATGTGGGAGAGACCTCTCTGCATTTGTTCCAACAGTTTGATACATTTTCTAAAGCAGCAGCGCCCAACCATTTTGGCACCAGGGACCAGTTTCGTGGAAGACCATATTCCCACGGACACGGGCGCGGTGTAGGGGTGGTTTGGGGATGATTCAAGCGCATCTCACTTGTGCTCCTGCCCCCTCGCCTGACAGGAGGCGGAGCTCAGGCAGCGGTGCCAATGATGTGGAGTGGCTGTAAATACAGATGAAGCCCACTCACCTCCTGCTGGGAGGTCAGGTTCCCAACAGGACATGGACAGTACCCGTCCATGGCCCGAGAGCTGGGACCCCCATTTTAAACACTGCTCCAAAACCGCAGGGTCTCCCTGGACCTTGGGACTGGGCGACTGTCTGTCAGTGGGAAAGCCTCTCCTGACCTGACAGGCGGGTCAGCGTCTGCTCACCTCTCCCTTCTCTCCACCAGCGTGACAAGCAGCTGAACCGTGTCGTCCGCGAGGCCCTGCTCGCTGCTACACACCGAGAGGTTGCTGAGGACCTTCTGTAAGAGGTAGCCAACAATCCACTGAGAGCCCTCTGTGTCTGCTCCAAATGCTGTGCTGAACGGCACGCTTATCTTCAGAGAGAAAACAAATATTTTAAGGTCAGAAAGACCTGCTGAAAAGAAAGGAAGAAAAACCCACAGAGAAATCAAACTGAAATTAGCACTAAACCTGAAGTACCTCGCACCAATTTTCTATAGGTATTCATTTCCTGAAGTCCAGAAAGGAAACCCTTAACCCACAGATGTTCCCCACTGTGGCTTTTCTGTTAGCTTTAACTATTCTCATACCAGGAACATAGGCACGTACTTACATTAAATGCAGAGAACATAAATTAATCCATTCCTAAATAGTACTCTGAACTTCACAGAGCTTAAAGTATGCAGAATCACACGATACACTCCAGGAAAAGTTAATTAAATAGCACGCTGTCCACACAGTGTGGAAGACGCTTGGCTATTACTCACATGCTGATAAGAAAATCACCAAGAAAATTGTTTTCATTTCTCTAACTCCCATCCTCATAAATGCAAACCCAGTCAAGCGGTGCCACATTCTGACCTGATCGTACAGCTTCTCATCCACCAGGAGGTAAGTCTTTGCCCAGCGCTTTAGAAACCAGACAATGTCTTTGCCCATCTGAGGGCTTAGCAGGTGTGTGAGGTCAGCCCTTATTGCCCGAGACTCAACTTCTGAAACTCTGAGGATGGCAGACAACAGCCTGTGGGCACAAAAAGGAGGTCATATGTTTCCTTCTTTCTTTACTGGCTGTCTAACCATATTTTCCCCCCTAAAAGCCCTTTTCTGTTTCTCAACTCTCTGAAACTGTCTTCAAGAGGGTTGGAGACATATCTGTGTCTCTGTCTTATTGCTGACCTTTCAGGAAGCAGGAAGAAAGAAAACAGAGAGTCATGGCTAGAGACACCTTCTGCTGGGACACAGCACACGTGAATCTACCATGTACAGATTCAAGATGGAGAAGTGCATGAAGTTAACCACGCAGAGTAAATGCAACTTAAAACTCCCACTGTTGGCACTGCTCTACTTTCACATACTGGCTATTTTATGGTGAACACAGGCACAGCTAAGTGACCCATCTGAATATTGAGTCTTGTCTCTAAATCTGACAGTCTTATTTACTTTCTAAAAAACTTGATTAGTAATGGAATTTTTTAATAAAAATGTTGCACGTATGGTCCTTTCTGAACACTACAGGGTTCATACCCTGTGTAGTATTAACATAGCAAGATATGCGGTTAAGTAAAAAAAAAGTCTTTGTTCTGCGTTTGGGAGGGGACACAAGCGATGTCCATTTAACTTGACTTTGGCTAAAAGGCAAAGCAATGAAGGACTGAAGGGGAGGAACTCATCCTGACACCGCTTCAGCAGCTTCAGTGCAGACGTAAGACCGCTCCTCTTGGGACAGAAACCCCCTCGCTACATGGAAGCTCATGGACAGTTTTAGCTCCTGACCAACTGGCTACTGAGAAGCACCTCCTGCCATGACTGCTCCCTGTTGCCCAGCTCCTTCCAGGCCTGTGACACCACCCCCACCCCCCACACCACAAGGTCCTGCCCCCAGAACCTCTTACATCTCACTGTATACACATATATATATATGTTTATGTATGTACAATGCTATGCCAACAGTGCTAAAAGTTAAGAGAGTATATGAACAAAAAATAACCCAATAATTTCACAACTCATTTTAAATTGGCATATCGAATTTTTTCCATTAATTATTTAAATGATATAATTTGCAGCTTCACAGAATCTGAACTAAGTAATTACAGTGGCCACTTGAATGTATGCATTGGAATTTAATAATCATAGAATTCTGACACCACCATCATTCATTTGAAAAATAAACAAATTGTTCTTTTAACAGTTGGAAACTTTATACTCTTTCTCCTTAAATTTTTATTTCTATTTCATTCCCCATAAAATATTATCCTAACACAATAAATGTTTATACTCACTTTATTGATCATACCGTATACTTCTCTGAAACAAGTACATAAAGATATTAAAATACAATTCTTAAAAATTTCCCATGATAAGACTGTGCTAAAGATGTCCTATGGATTAAGTTATCATTACAATACTTATTAGTACACAACTAAGCAAAATGTAATGCCAATTTAAATAAAGTAAACACATTTATTAAAAAAAATTCTGTACAATATAGCCAAAATCTCCTAACTATAAATGTTACATAAACTTTAAAAATTGTGAATCACTATATTGTACAGCTGTAATTCATATAATATTGGAGGCCAATTATACTGCAATTTAAAAAACATACACAAAGATGTATGTATCTGACTAAGATAAGTGTGGGTTTTCTTTTTCTAAATTAGCCCATATTATGTTTAATTTGATTCCTGCTTTTCATTTCAATGGATATAAGCACTGAGAACACACATTCCAGCAAGTAAATGGAAGGTATTTCTAAAACAGCAGGGCACCCGGTACCTCTGAGGTAAAGCCCACATTTGTGGCATCAGGTGACGTCTCGTGACGTGACAGCAGCCGTGAGGTCTGCCCGTGGCCCTGTCTGCTTCCTGCAGCTCCTACACTGGCCAACAATTCCCCAGCTTCCTGCTTCTCCCTCTTGCTCATGAGGAGCTGGAAGATGGGAGCCTCTGTCTGCTTTGGTCTAGACCAGTGTCTGGTGCATAGTAAGGATTCAATAATTGTCAAATGATCAATTCTTCAAGAAATGTGAACTACTTTTTTAGTAAACAAGGCCTGATTCTCTCCTACCACTCAATTTCACATTAATTCTTTGGACTGAAAAACAATAGTAATTCTTTGTTGTTCCACCCCCACCTCAACCCTCCATAGTCTGTGCTCTCAGATACCAAAATGTTTTGCTCCCACACTGATACCCAAGAGTGGTAAGAATCGAAAAAGCACTGAAAACACGAGGACAGCATTCCTGAGGGTGCTGCCCAGACAAAGACAAAGGCACGGAAAATAACAGGACGGCACCATGGCATTAACACTCCCCGTGAACCAAACCAATTCAAACCAGTCGCTCACCTAAGGCCTACAGCAACTCCAAAGGGAAGAAAGAAGACTCTTCCAGCAAAGCATGGGTATTTTATTCCCAATAAGAGAATGCAACAATAAAGGAAATAAATTTCCAAACATTTCCCTGACATCTGCTTAACAGTTTAATGTTTTAAAAATCGTATTTTTCATTGCACAGGTTTAAGTGGTATCTATATATTTTGCATTAAAATAAAAAGAATGAGGGGGCAGCATCTTGAGTTACTGATCTTGCAACTGACAGAAGCAGTATTATTTCATTATTCTCTCTTCCTGCCACCTAAATTTAAAGATGCTGAAACTTAAACTACTGTTTTCAAATATGCTTTCAAGAGAATATTTAGTTGAGGTTCATCCCGCCTTAACCTCACCATCAAGAATTAGTGGAAGATCTGCCACTGCTCTTAGAAAGATCACAGTGAATTTTCTCTCTGGAGGCTGCTGCCATCTTGTAACAGGGCTCCCAAGGGTCAGATACTCAGGACAAACACTTATGCTTTGTAAGAGGCAGGAATGCCCCTGGAAAGACGTTCCAGCTTCCTGAACAGCAAGGATGCGCTCACGTCCACCTGGTTTCCAAGAACTCCCCAGTCCTGGCGCTTTCACTCAGGTGCCTGAGCCCGCATTAGCACTGCTTTCTGGTGGGCAAGGGACGTGTGTGTGAGAATCAGCCTGGACACCTCCCAGAGCCTCGCTGCACCCAGAGTAACCTCACGCTGTTTTCCTCAGCCCTGGACACGCTGTCCGTCCCCAGCAGAGTGACGCTGCTTAAATGCATGGAGTACCTGCATCCTTGCTTGTTTCAAGGCTTCTCCAAGTTTTATCTTCTTTCACGTGTCAGCTTTACAACAACCTGTCTGTCACTCGAGTCATCTACCCATCAACTCAGAATTTATAAAACAGAATAAATTACAAGAGCACAGCTATAGAGGTCATATTACCTAATCACAGAATCTGTTCTGTTGTACCCTGGGATGGAAGAAGCCTTTTCTCCTGGAGATCCCAAAATTTGAAGTGTTGTATTAATGTCAACTTCAGATGAATGCTTAATGGAATATTCCATTATTTCTGGAGGTATTAGCGGAGTCTCTCCCTGAGTATCATCAGCTAAGAGGTAGCCTTCAGTTTAAAAAAAATTAAAAATGAACACTTAACAATCTACATTTATCAAATTGCACTATAAATGCGTTCAGTTTTGATTTATATACATCATATAAACTGATGTAAAAGTAAATAATAAACGTTAATGTTAATTTCAAGCTTGATGAGAAGAAACTTTCTATTTCTAAGATAATTAATCCTCAAAAATACAGGAAAGGACAAATGTTTTATTCACCAATTTTATAATTCATATATTGACATGTAGGCTTTTTACTCTATGACCTTAAATAATTTCTGGTAATATATTCTGCAAAATTAACATGAATTCTATTACCTCAATAAAAAGTCAATATTTGGGAATGCCTTTCCAAACAGTAAGGTCTTTTCCCCTTTGATTATTTAAAATACAGAAACACTGACAACATGGTTACAGAAAACCCTAAAGAAAAGTCAGACTGCCAGGACCAGCACTCTGGCTCCAAATGTTAGCATGGCCAGGGCCAGTCTCCAGGTCTCAGCTTCTTCACAGATAGGACAGGGTGATAATTAACAGCCATAGTATTAATAACAGCAACGAGGAAAACAGTGAGACCTAGTGACAGCACTAACGAGGGGCCGCACTGAGCTCCACACAGAACATGTGGTTCGGGACAGGTAAGGAAAGTGCCCCTGCTCTGGGACACAGGGCAGCTGTGTCCAGGTCTCAAGTTCAACCCTACATGAGAACTGCTGCTATTAACACAGGCTGAGAAACAAGCAACTGACCTGTAACTAGAATAAGCCAGTGGATGTCCTCGTACAGGTCGTCCAGCGTCTTGCTGTCGGCGGAGCCTGAGGTGGGCGAGGCGAGGAGCTGCTGCTGCTGCCGCTGGAGCTGCCCGTGAAGCCGCGTGACTCTCTCCTCTAACAGACTACAAGAGGGAAGACACCAATGCCTTCATGAGGCTCAGAGAGCAAAGACCAGAGCGACTTATCACTCCCATTTACTGACAGCGTGGATTCAGATGTTAGCACAGAGCACATATACAGAAATATTTATTATATACACAATGTTCTCATGGCGCTATAAGAATTGTGATTTATTGTTTACGACATAGTATTAAAACATCACTTTACAAACAATCAAGGTTTACAACAGGCATTTGAAAACCAGTTATTCCAAGTGTTTATTGATATGGGTCCAGTGTTTCTCATACCACGTTTTCCATAATCTGTCTGCCATCTATGCTGTGGTGCCTGGGCTCCAAATGTACAAGCCAAGGAACGCCACCACGAGTGCGTTTCTGTCCACTTGTTCCATGTGCTGTGCCCGGGGCGGGGGTGTTTACAGTCTTTAAACACTTAAAGCTCTCCGGGGCATGTGACTACAGGGTGTTTGCTCCATGGGGTGTCTTTGGACCGTGTGTACCTTGTCAGGAGAGGGATACAGTGCTCTGCAGCAATGCGTCCTAGCATTCCTACACTGGCTAGCTGATCAGAAAACTGGTCTCGGTCGTCCTCCTGGAGTTCACTGATCTCTTCTTCCTCGCGAGAGGCCACTCCGTTGGCAGTCTGTTATTGACAAAAGAAATAAAGACTGAGAGCTGATCTTAGGACCCAGCCTGTTCCTATGCTGAAGAACAGAACCTCAGGACCTTCAAGAAGGAGCACCTTCAAGTGCAGCTGCTGCGGACGCCCGCCTGCCCACCCAGTTACTAAAGGGGGGAAATTCGAAGAGAAAGAAGTAAGGGGTCTGACCACTCCCGCCGATCACAGGTAACATGGCCAGTGCACACCTACACCCCACCCCTCACACGGAGTGGAGTTCCTGTCGTCTCTGAGGAGCTCTGACATCATTAAGAGCCATCACCCCTTGGGTGTCACTGGAGAAACAGCAAGACACAGCAGGTGACTGAGAACTAAAGAGAAGTGGAGAACCAGAAGCCACAGCCCATGAAACACAAACCTGCATAGATGCCTGCTCTCCCTCTGGCACTCTCAGCAAGTCCTTGGAAAGAGCTCACCCTAAATTTCTAGTACCATGTGTGATGGGACAAACAGACAACGAGAGCCCACGAGGAAACCGATTTTCAACTACAACCTGGCTTAAAACTCACCAGATTCCTTGTGCCATCAGGCGCAGCGAGATGGCACTGAATGTAGGAATTGAACACCTGGACTGCGTGCTGGGTGAAAAAGCCTTTATGGAAGTGCTTGTCATCTTGTACTAGCGTCAGCCAGGATTCCAGCAGCCTGTCGTACGCCTCCATGTATACCATGTCGTCTTTGTCCAGCTAGGTGGAAGGGGCATTCACAAGACAGACACCAGTGAGATGGAGTCACCGCAGACAGGTCCATGTGTTGGCCTTCAACAAAGTTCCCAATCAGCAATCAATCATCGAGCTAATTGATCCCATCTTCAAATTAACTGATCAATTTGAACACTGCAGGAAATATGTATAGGCTTTTTACTAGATTTTCTAAAAGCTTTCTAACAATCTAAATTCTTAGGCAAATAGGAATTAATGTTCATTTCTGTAAAAGACTAACTTTTCAGCACTTTGTAGCTCACGTATTTTTCAAGCAAAGATAACTGACATTTTTCTCTGTCAAGAAGAGAACTGTTCGGGCTTGTACATACTCCATGACATTGTATTAGAAACTGGAAAGGCAAGGATGGGCCTCAGAGAAGCCGGAGGAGGGCCCTGAGGAGACTGAAGCACGAGTGAGAACGCATGGGAAGGCCAGCAGATAGACCTGGGGGTGGGGGGTGGGTGTCAGACTTGGATAGCAAGTCCCCAGCGTGGACAGGCTGGGTTCTAAGATCACTTCAGAGCAGAGGGTTTCTCGGTGAGGAAGGGTCCACACTGAGCGACTCTGGGCAGCTCTGCGAGCGCAGCGTCTGACACTTCACTCTTCTCACGTGCCAGTAAGAAACCACGCCTGAATTTTGCCATTAATTAGTAGGACTGTATACAATTCAGTCTTTGCATTGATTTATTCATCCACAAATTCACCAGATCACCGATGAGTCAAATCCAGAATACTTATGTGTCAAGCACTATGTTCAAAAACATAAATAACAGAGCATTCAGAGACTTTTACATTGAGTCCGATGAAAAAAAGGGAGAAGAGAACAAATAATCGCAGAAGACACACTAAAGGTCACAAGAGATAAATGCACATCCCAGGGTTGGTATTTGCTGTGTTAATGGTGTCTCTCAGGTTTGGTCTACAGCTTGTCTTCTAGCCTCAAGCTATAAGAGCTCTGGAACCTCCATCAGAGGACAACAACCTCAGACTGTTATCCCAGCAGTCTGCCAATGACTCAAAGAAGGAAGTAATGGAAGATTTCTTTCAAGAATTCCAAATTAAGCCAGACGTCAAATACCACCTCCAGACAGGAGTAGGTAAGCACCTGAGGAACTGCGTCCAGCAATAGTGTTTTATGTTTTTAGCTTTTATTAACCTAGGGAATACAGAGAAAAATGGTCATTTTATGGATCAAAGGAAGCTTTAATTTTTTGAAAAAATATTTAAAAGTAATCTGTGAAAACTTCACAAAAGAATAAAGTGAAAAAAAAAAATCTTCATTGGATAACTTTATAAAGAATTTTAAAATAGCAAGCCCAGAGCTTCCCTGGTGGTCTAGTTGTTAAGAATCCGCCTGCCAATGCAGGGGACAGAGTTCATTCCCTGGTCTGGCAAGATCCCACATGCCTCAGAACAACTAAGCCCGGAAGCCTGCGCAACTGGAGCCCCTGCTCTGCAACGAGAGGCCCAAGCATCTCAACGAGAGAAAGTTCACGAGCAGCAATGAAGACCCAGGGCAGCCAAAAATAAATCAATAAAGTAAATTAACAAATACTTTTTAAAAATAGTAAACCCAAATTTTATTCCTATTTGTCTGGTTGTGAAGGTGTTTTTACTGAAAACAAGCAACATTATTTGAGTGCAACTAACTAGGACATACTCATGTTGTAAACAGTCAATTCTTCTTAGTATCTGTGGTATTTATGTCCTGTAAAGTTGACCCAACACTGAATCAGCAAACACTCTGGTCACTGCATTTACACTGTGCAAAGGTGGACAAACGGATACATCACTTTGTTTCACGTGTGTTTTTGTGCACAGACACCTTACTTCACATACAATGTTGATTCATGGCCAGCAGCCTGTTCAACAAAGCTCACCTAACACACACATCTTCTCCCTAAGGCATGCCCCAGACTCACTGCACTTGGGCATAACACCTGGAAGCCATTTGAAAGAGCAAGACCATCGAATTGTAAGTACTTCAGTATTTTTTGACAAAAATTTGGGGAACCCCGTTTCACACAAAAATGCAGCATTGGAGATGGTGAGGACAGCTGTTTGTAGTGAGAACGAGCATGCTGGGTGGATCATGGTTTTTCTAACTCTCTTGCACACACATGTCCATGAATGACCAAGAAAATTCACACCAGTGCTGATTTTGGGGGTCACAAAAGAGTTCTCAGCAAGAAAGTGAATCTGCAAATATGGAATCCACATTCAGCAAGGACCAACTGCACTTGTAAAGTCTAACTCCAGGAGGTCCCAGCATCCTCCTCATGCTGGTTCTTCCTGTTCACGCACCATCAGAAGGTGTTTTTTCAAACCCTGACAGCTCATAATTTTGTTGAAGGACAGCCATGTTCTTGGTTCCATAAAGGCAGTAATATATATTCGCTTAATTCCTAAATACCAATAAAAATGATCAATTCAGCCAATTTTTCCATTACATCAGTTATTTCCTTTCACACTGCTTTCACCATCAATGCAATTATAAACCCTATTAAATAAATTCTTTTGCACAAACATCAAAAAAGATGAAGGACTACTGTCAGTAATCTTTAGGAAACTTTAAACTCACAAAATATTGGGTGACGCTTTTCCATGGAATAACTGACTGGATGGGAATGCCATATTTTCTTTTTGTTCTTGGAAATAGACTGTTGGCTCATAAATTGTTGAGCTTGGGAAAACTGATCGCCTAAAACTGTCTCAGATTTCACTTACACATCAGTTTTACCAATATTATTAGAGCTCAGAGAGCTGCTGTCTCTACATTCATCTTCTGCTTAGCACTGTGAAACATCTTATTCTGAAAATTTCTCTCTTTGATACTCTGGGCAGAAAGTGAAAAATTCTGAATTTCAAATAGCATCCAATGAAATGCTAACAACAACGACATAAAAAAGATGGCATCTCAAGACCTCTTGAAAGATTGTACCATAAAATGCAATCAGGAAACTGAAGTCATAAAGAGTAGTTATTTATTCTATTTGTGACGATTCATTTCACTATTCCACTAACCTTGTAGGTGATTCTGTCATTCTTCCATTTTCTTATTCTTTTAGTTTCTTTTTTATTATAGATGGGAACTGATGAGTAATGGTGAACTACTTCCTAAGATTAAGAAATAGCAAAACGCTTCAAAATATAAGGGAAATCAGATCACTAAAATTCCACAATGCATTTTGGGCTTATGCTAAGATAATTACAAATGTTCTTTTTGTTCTAAGGTCTCTAATAAAGAATAAAAATAATGAAAACTGATGGTTAAACAGAACTGTTCAAAAAGAAATCCAAATGCTAGACTCTGGTGGAACAGTGAGGGTTAAAGAGTCAAATAAAACCTATTCAGACATCATCTGTTGCCATGGGATTGAGGATCCATGTCATTCACGACATGAAGCTTTGCAGGAGATCATTTTCCATCTTTATTTTTACCGAATATTTGGAGCATGCCTCTGAGGAGCAGGTGTGCTTCCCCTTTTTCCCGCAAGAGCCTTCTAAGGACCTCGTATCTCCAGCCCCTTCTAAAAAGTCAGGCTTGTGGGTACAGACACTATAGCCTGATTGTTCAGACTGCTCATTTTCTCTAGGCTTGACTTTCTACTTTCCTCTTTCATCTAATTGCCTTCTGCAAGTTCTAAAAGATTATCTCACTCTAAATGTTCTTTATAAGCCATCAGAAATTTTGTATGAAACAAAGAGAGTTATGAAAAAATACAATAACCTCTGTTATAGTTTTAATGACCAAGTTCTTTCTCTCTAGGACACATCCACTGTTAAAGGCTGCCTAATTCATGAAAGGGCAGCTGTGAAGGGAAACCTTACAGAGAACAAGACACCATTTGAGGGGTTATCTGAAAATGGAGCTGATTAAAGAATGTCTGTCTAACTTGTGATTTGTGCATGAGCGTATTTGCTGCAGCATTACTGAAAACAGTACAAACTAATTCACTGAATCATTCCTCTAAGGTTTTGCATTAAAAACAATTTCTAACTCCAATTAATGACATGAGATGCTGATTATATAAAGGTATTATATAGGTCTGGATGTGAATCAACAGATGCCAAGAAAGTGATAAATGATGGAATGTTGGAGAATTTTAATTTCATGTACTATCTGAATTACTTTTACCAATGACCATATACCATTTTCACATTAAAACTGTATTCTGAAATAACAGTAGGAACAAAATTGTAAGAAATAGGCATGTTTCATTCTAATAAATGTATTAGAAAAAAAAAAAGTGTCTTCATATTTGGATCAAGGAAAAAAGGAAACCTGAATACTCCCATAACTAACCATTCAGATTTTTTTAGCTTAAATTCTTCCCCCAAAGAAAATACCAACTTAGTAAACTTACAGGTGAGATCTACTAAACTAGCAAAAAACAAAAACAAAACAACCAATCTTACAGAGACTGATCCAGAAAAGAGGAAACAAGAATGAGAAAGACATAACTCAGCAAGTGATGTTACTTTGACACCAAACAAACCCAGCCATTCACAAAAGGCCATGACGCATGGTTGAGCTGGGTTCAACTCAGAAATGCAAGGGCAATTTTAACAAAAGAAAAACCTATAAAACCAACTGATCACACTAACAGATCAAGTAGAAACACAATTAATGATATTCAATACTCAACCATGTTTTTAAAATCTATTAGTGGGACTTCCCTGGTAGTTCAGTGGTTAAGAATCCATCTTCCAACGCCGAGGATACAGGTTCCATCCCTGGTCAAGGGACTAAGATCTCCCCTGCCGCAGGGCAACTATGCCAGCACGCAGCAACTACTGAGGCTGCACTCTGCAACGAGAGGCCCCCATGCGGTAGAGAAAGCTCACACGTCACAGTGAAGACCCAATTTAAAAATTTACAAACAAACAAAAAACCTATTACTCATTCTGATAAAGGAGAGCTCACAAACAGTTAGCAAACATTACTCCTAATGATGAACCAGAAAAGATGTCTTCTATTACCATTTGATTCAACACTGCACCATAATAAATGAACCATACACTAAGCGTCAGAAATACAAATGGTGAAGACTGAAGAAAGGAAGACTGCCATTATTCAGATGACACGACTGTCCGCAGAGGAAAATCACTAGAATCAATAAGAATTCTGAAAGGTCAGTAAAAATCAGATCAACATACAAATGCCAACTTCAATTCTCCATGCCAGCAGCAATCTCAAAAATGAGACTTAAAGAAGATACTATTTATTACAGCAACAAGAATGAAAGGCACTAAAGGAAAACTTATTCCTTATTGAAAGGTAATAAATTATACCTTAATATAGAGAAATACCACATTTATGGGCAGAATTAATACAGTAGAGATGTCCACTTTTCACTAAAGAATCACTATAATTCCAAGCACAATCCAACTTGAAAAACTGACACAATTTTTACAGAAAATAAAAAAGCTAACATAGTCAAGATTCCTCCTGAAAATCCAGGGTGCAGTGGGAACTGACATCACCTTAAAACAAAACACAGGTGCAAAAACAGACTAACTGACCAATGGAAGTGGTTAGAGCTCAAGAAAGATCAACTAGCATGTGAACACTAGATATATGACAGTAACAGTCTGACAAATCATTAGGAAAGGAAGGGCTATTTGATGCATGTTGCTGGCAGCCGAGGAAAACAGCAACAAAACAAAAAGACAATCTAACAAATGGGGAAAAATATTTGCAAACCATATATTTGATAGGAGGTTAATATCCAAAATATATAAGAAACTCTTGCAATCCAACAGCAAAACAAACAAACAAACAAAAAAAAACCAGATCAAACATCTTAAGAATCTGATTAAGGCTGGGAGATTAAGATGGTGGAAGAGAAGGACTCGAAGCTCATCTCCCCCTATAAATTCATTTAAACTACATCTATATAAGGTGCTCCCCCTCTGGGGTCCCCCCTTCATCAGCTGGGGGAGCAGCACGGACTGCGGCTGGCAGAATAGAGAGATGTGAACACAGGGTCCTGGCCACCACCTGCTGTCTCATCTTCGTGCAGACAGACCTGGGGTGAGCACAGGCCAAAGAGGCTGGAGTGTGGTCGGAGCCAGTCAGGGGTGTGGGGTTTGTGTGCGGCCCTGAGCCCGGGTTCACCTCGGGAGCCCCTCATCAGTGCAGAGCAGCCTCAGAAACTAATGAGCGGGCTCTGCGGCAGGACACGAGAGGGAAACACTGCATTAATGAAGTCAGAAGGAGAAAGTAAAAAAAAAAAAAATAATAATCCCTTTTAAAATCACATACAAAAAAATAAAATACTTATGAATAAACCTGACCAAGGAGGTGAAAGACTGATATGTTGACAACTATAAAAAGATGATAAAAGACATCTGAAAAAGACAAATGTGTTCACAGCAACAGTATTCACAATAGCCAAGACATGGAAGCAACCTAAATGTCCATCGACAGATAAATGGATCAAGATGTGGCACAGATGTACAATGGAATATTACTCAGCCAGTAATATTCTCAGCTGGGCTGAGGGCTCACACGTGGGCATTTTGTTATTGTTTATTTTTCATCTGTATTGTATATGCTATAACACAGTCGTGGATGCTGGTTCTCAGGACTCAAAAAAGACACATAAAGTGGCCAGGTAAGTGCTGGATCTGCTTTGAGCAGCAGCAGAGCAGCTGGCCATGGGCCTTCAACACAAATCTCTAACCCAGAGCCAACTAAGGATGGAGCAGGGGGATCAACAAGACAGTCTCCGCCCAGAGAAACATGTGCGGCCTGTCAATACACTTCACAAAGCATGTGCTTTGCAGACATCATTTGTTAAGTCTTAACACAGTTTATCTTGCCAAAATAAACGGATTGGTAACATATCTTAAGAGGAAGAGCATCCTCTGAGCCCATGTCTCAGGAGGAAGAAGCAATGTTCCGCATTGTTCCTCAGCACATATGTGATGCACGCTTACCATGTTTAATCTGAAATTCTGACACAGAGAAGTACAAAAAAAACTGTAAAAGCCTTAGTTAGAAGCTGTTTACTTTCGGAAGAGCGTTCCACAGTCCCTCGCACAAAGCCCTGATGTGAGGCAAACCAGGATCACATCGGACACTCAGCCCCCTCCCTGAAGCAGATCTAAAATAAGCACTGCAAACTTCCCAGAGCCTTCTGTTCCACTTGGAAACCAGCACAAGTGACTCATCAGGCAAAGTGTGAGAAATTTGGCTGATGACAATTGGCAGCTAAATCTTTCAGTCTAATCAGAGAAATGAAACCCGGCCCAGCACTTTCTCCTAATGCTTTGGCCCTGCTCCACTGGCCCTCTGGCCAGCACCCAGCAGCCAAGCCAGAGCACGTGCCCAGAGCTGACGAAGGGACCAAGCTGGACACTGCTTGCGCCCGGGGGCCCTTGGGCCCACTGCCAGCAGAGCTCTAGAGAGGCCCTGGAGCTTAGGGGGGTACTTGACCCCACTCACTTCGTCTGGGAACAGAGGGTGGAGAACATAATTAAAAGATGATACCAGCACTGACACGTCAACACCCATATTTAACTTGCGAGTGTACAGAGGGGTGAACTTGCAGCTCTCCAGCCTCAGGAAAACAGTCTGCTTTTGTATCTGGTAACTATTTGAACCCATTCATGGGTCACAGCCTTGTCATAGCAAAGGGGCTTGCATAACCCAATGAAGCCATGAGCCATGCCATGCAGAGCCACCCAAGATGGACGGGTCACCGTGGAGAGTTCTGACAAGACGTGGTCCACTGAGGAGGGAATGGCAAACCACTCCAGTATTCTTGCTGCAAGAACCCTATGAACAGTATAAAAAGGCAAAAAGATATGACACCAGAGGTGATCTCCCCCTGGTCAGAAGGTGTCCAATGTGCTACAGGGGAAGGGGGGAGGACAATTACTAATAGCTCCAGAAAGAATGAATTTGCTGTGCCAAAGTGGAAATGGCACTCAGCTGCAGATGTCTGGTAGAGAAAGTAAAGTCCAGTGCTGTAAAGAACAGTATCACATAGGAATCTGGAATGTTAGGTTCAGGAATCAAGGTAAACTGGAAGTGATCAAGCAGGAGATGGCAAGAGTAAACATCAACATCTTAGAATCAGTGAACTAAAATGGATGGGAATGAGTGAATTTAATTCAGATGACCACTGTATCTACTACTGTGGGCAAAAATCCCTTAGAAGAAATGGAGTAGTCCTCACAGTCAAACAGAAGAGTCTGAAATGCAGTACTTGTGTGCAATCTCAAAAAATGACAGAATGATCTCGGCTTGTTTCCAAGGCAAACCATTCAATATCACAGTAATTCAAGCTTATGCCCTAAACACTATCCTGTATGATTGTACAGTAGAAGTGACAAATAGATTCAAGGGACTAGATCTGATAGAGTGCCTGAAAAACTATGGACAGAGGTTTGTGACATTGTATAGGAGGCAGTGATCAAGACCATCCCCAAGAAAAAGAAATGCAAAAAGGCAAAATAGTTGTCTGAGGAGGCCTTATGAATTTCTGAAAGAAGAGAAGTGAAAGGCAAAGAGGATAAACCCAACTGAATGCAGAGTTTCAGAGAATAGAAAGGAGAGATAAAGCCTTCTTAAGTGAACAAGCAAAGAAATAGAGGAAAACAATAGAACGGGAAAGACTAGAGATCTTCTCAAGAAAATTGGAGATACCAAGGGAACATTTCATGCAAAGATGGGCTCAATAAAGGACAGAAATGGTATGGACCTAATAGAAGCAAAAGATATTAAGAAGACATGGCAAGAATACACAGAAGAACTACACAAAAAAGATCTTAATGACCCAGATAACCTCAATGGTGTGATCACTCACCTAGAGACAGAATCCTGGAGTATTAAGTCAAGTGGGCCTTAGGAAGCATCACTACGAACAAAGCTAGTGGAGGTGATGGAATTCCAGTTGAACTATTTCAAATCCTAAAAGTTGATGCTGTTCAGAGTGCTACACTCAGTATG
This sequence comes from Bubalus bubalis, assembly GCF_019923935.1. Taxonomy (NCBI): domain Eukaryota; kingdom Metazoa; phylum Chordata; class Mammalia; order Artiodactyla; family Bovidae; genus Bubalus; species Bubalus bubalis. The sequence continues at coordinate 53,964,675 of NC_059169.1, forward strand.
CCAGAAAATTTGCAAAACTCACCAGTGGCCACACGACTGGAAAAGGTCAGTTTTCATTCCAATCCCAAAGAAAGGCAAGCCAAAGAATGTTCAAATTCCATACAACTGCACTCATTTCACATGATAGCAAGATTGTGCTCAAAATTCTCCAAGCAAGCAGTACATGAACCAAGAACTTCCACACGTACAAGTTAGATTTATAAAAGACAAAGGAACCAGCGGCAATATTGCCAACATCCATTGGATCATAGAAAAAGAAAACAAATTCCAAAAAACATGTACTTTTGCTTCATTGACTTCACTAAAGCCTTTGACTGTGTAGATCACAACAAACTATGAAAAATTCTTAAAGAGATGGAATACCCGACCACCTTACCTGCCTCCTGAGAAATCTGTATATAGTTCAAGAAGCAAGTTAGAGCTGGACATGGAACAACAGACTGGTTCCAAATTGGGAAAGGAGTACGTCAAGGTTGTATACTGTCACCCTGCTTATTTAACTTATATATGCAGGGTACATTGTGCAAAATGTCCAGCTGAATGAATCACAAGCTGGAATCAAGACTGTCAGGAGAAATACCAACAACCTCAGATATGCAGATGATACCCCCCTACTCGCAGAAAATGAAGAGAAACTAAAGAGCCTTTTGATAAGTGTGAAAGAGGAGAGTGAAAATGCTGGCTTAAAACTCAACATTCAAAAAACTAAGATCATGGCATCTGGTCCCATCACTTCATGGCAAATAGAAGGGGAAACAATGGAAACAGTGACAGACTTTATTTTCTTGGGCTCCAAAATCACTGTGGACAATGACTGCAGCCATGAAATTAAAAGACGCTTGCTCCTTGGAAGAAAAGCTATGACCAACACAGACAGCATATTAAAAAGCAGAGATATCACTTTGCCAACAAAGGTCCGTCTAGTCAAAGCTACGGTTTTTTCCAGTACTCATGTACAGATGTGAGAGTTGGACCATAAAGAAGGCTGAGCACCAAAGAATCGATGCTTTCGAATTTGGGTGTTGGAAAAGATTCTTGAGAGTCCCCTGGAATGCAAGGAGATCCAACCAGTCCATCCTAAAGAAAATCAGTCCTGAATATTCATTGGAAGGACTGATGCTGAAGCTCCAATACTTTGGCCACCTGACACTAGGAACTGACTCACTGGAAAAGACCCTGATGCTGGGAAAGACTGAGGGTAGGAGGAGAAGGGGACGACAGAGGATGGGATGGCTAGATGGCATCACTGCCTCAATGGACATGAGTTTTTAAGCAAACTCTGGGAGATAGTGAAGGACAGGGAAGCCTGGCACGCTGCCATCCTTGGGGGTCAAAAAATCTCTGAGACACAACTTAGCAACTGAACAACAAGAACCACCATTTGGACACATAGAAATAGTGGTTAATTTTGTTTATGAAAACACTGCCAAATGAAGTTTGGGGAAAAAAAGTTTCAGTATGTGAATCTGGTCTCCTTTTAACATGCATGTGAATTTCAGATTAAAATCTAGCATTACTGTACAATTCCAACTATATGACACTTAAAGGCCACACTTTGGAGACAAGGAAAAAGATCCCTGGTTGTCAGGGAGGGGTGGGCTGGCGGCAGTAAGACTCCTCTGTGTGAAATCATAATGGCGGATGCACTCATCACACACATCCACACCCATGACCCATACAACAGAGTGAACCCTGACAAAGACGTGGGCTCAGGGTGCTGGTGACAGTCAGAGTAGGTTCATCAACTGTCCCACATGCACCCTCTGGTAGGATGTTGATGATGGGGGAGGCTATGTGTTGGGAGTTGGGGGGAGCAGTGCGAATTCTGTGTTTTCACTCCATTTTCCTATGAATCTAAAACCCCACTATAAAAATAAAGTATGCATGCGTGCCTTATGTCAGATACTGTAAAAGTATACCAGATAAAACACAGTGCCAATGTGGTAACATTTGACTGCTATGCTGCAGACAACTCCTGCAGACCTTTTTCTACAAACAGCAAAAAACCAACGTGACAACTCCAAATCATTTTCACAGAACTGGGACGCTCTCTCTTTGCCCGGGAGTATTGTCTTTATATATAAACATGAGTTACCTGACTCAGTTAAAAGCATTATGATCCACAGACACAAAAACTACAGTAAGTGGCTGTGAGCCACCAGCTCTCACATGGAGCTGCACCACTAATGAAAAGCCTGCTCAACTCCTGTTTCCTATAAACAGCTAGGGGCTGCTCTTCTGCTCTCAGGAGGACTTGGGAAGGCGAGCATGCAGAACCATCGAGGTCACAGAGGGTGGAAAGGAGCCAACAGCGCAGCCCGGCACCCTGGCAGCGCTTGTTAGCAAACACGACACAAAATCATTTGGCAGAAGTAACTTGTGCAATATAAACCGTGCTTATGACAACAGGGGGAACTCCAGGTAGGTGGAAGGGGGAAAGGCCCCAGCGATATACTGTAATATCTGCATGGCTGGCACACAGCTGTTCATCTTATTATTCTTCACAATGTTTATACACACACACACACACACACACACACACACACATAAAGTTTTTACTTGACATGAACAAAATACTTCACAATAAGTTTAAATTTTATAGGCACTGCCATAACCCACAAGTCCAATGACAGATAAGACATGTGTAATACATGTATAGATAATATACAGTGCAAAATAGCAAGCAAGGACATACAAAAGATTAAAGATGGAAAGAACTGAAACAGTTTGTGCTGTTGTTCATCTGCTATACTCTTTCTGGTATGCATGCATGCTAAGTCACTTCAGTTGTGTCTCTGTAACTGTATTCTTTGTGACTCTACGGACTGCAGTCCGCCAGGCTCCTCTGTCCATGGGATTCTCCAGGTAAGAATACTGGAGTGGGTTGCCATTTCTGCCTCCAGGGGATCTTCCCGACCCCAGTGCCTCTCACGTCTCAGGCATTGGTAGCCGGGTTCTTTAGGTTCTTCACTACCAGCACCACCTAGAAAGCCCCTTTCCAAGTGCAGCATCATATGAAGCAAAAATCGCAACATAGAGGAAAAAACACAGAAATGTTACAAATAAAAAGTCATGATCTCTCCATTTTAAAGAGAATTTAGGGACTTCCCTGGTGGTCCAGTGGCTAAGACTCCATGCTCCCAATGCAGGGGACCCGGGTTCAGTCCCTGGTTGGGGAACCAGATCCCTCAAGCTGCAACTAAAACTTCTCATGCTGCAAATGAAGATCCTGTGGGCGGCAACTAGTCCAGGTGCAGCCAAATAAATAAATAAAAAAAAGAATTTAGAGAAGTCTCTGATTAAATGCAACAGAAATTAATTCATTCTCTTGTTTTTCTAGCCAGTCCTTACAGCACAGAATTAATTTGACTCAGAGCACCCATGCATATGACAGTATTCCCGGCCTCTGAATAAATAGTCTCAACTACAACTTTTCAGAGAATTTTTAACATTACACTCTTAGATTAACTTTTTCCTTTTGGAAACATATATGACTTTCCAAATTCTTAATGCTAAAGAATGTATTTATCAAACACAGTGCCTGGTGAAATGCAGGCGACGGATAAACATTCACAGAACTGGACTGACCCAGCAGCCCTCCTAAGGGCCAGCGTCGCTGGGACTCGCCCACCTGCCCTGAGGTGGCCGGGCCTCCTTACTCGAGTGTTCCCTTATGAAACCCTGGCCATTAGATCTAGTTGTTTCCAACGGTAGTCTTGTAAGCAGTACAACCCTTGCCAGTTTGGCTGCTATGAGTCATGGAAAGCATTAGACAAATCTTTTCCCTCTGCTTTTTTAGATGGATAACCAACTGTTTCTAACACCATTTTTTAAACATCATAAACAGGTTAAAAGAAATCAATTTGTTAAAAGAAAGGAAGAACAAGAAACACCCACTCTCTCCAAGTGCAGCCAGGCCCTCTGAGTTCCAATACTTCTATGTCAAACCTTGGCAGAAACAGTGTTTTCCAAGTTGTTAGTTCCCTAGGCAAAATAAATAAATGCTCAAATTCAAAATCTGCAAACCAAAAATGTTATGCATCTTTCAGCAATTCCTCTATAAAATGGTTAGAAGATTCCTCAACCCACAGACAGATACTAAAAAGCAGCTGTGTTTCTAAACGTGCTTATTCTGCTGTTTAACCCCCAGGGTTTAGAAAAGAAAACAAGACAAGGGGGAAGGGGAAGGGGTAGGGGAAGGGAGGACTCAGGATGTGAAGCCCTAGTGACTCACAATCTGTGATCACTTGAAAAAGATTTGAGTAAAGCTTCCTTTAACTCTCCCTGTACTTCCATACTTAGAACATCATTTTCCTCGCCCAGAAATTCAGATCTCACACGTGAGGCCTGTAAATGTCTGTTCCTCCATGACCCACTTTCCAACACACAAATGTCTTCCTGGCCTGGCTCCTTCCCCATCAAACCACGGGCGCCCACGGTACGGACACAGCCACACCTGGGTTCTTCACGCTCTGACACCTCCAAAAAGGGACACTATACACTTCCACGCATGTTGCCAGATCTCCCAACAAAACAGCCGTTAGGACTTAACTTGAAATTCTGTCAAATGTTCACAAATATTCTTCTTACCCTTACAATCTTTGAAAAGGATTTACATGTCATAAAAAAAAAAAATTAGTTTCAACAATAACTACTTTGCAGGGAAAAAAATCAATTACTTCCCAAGATTAATGGAGTTATTCACAGTAACCATTACACACGAAGCTTTGTTGTCAAAAAGTTTAGCACATGTTTTCTAGATTAAATATAAAACTTGGAAGATAAGCATTTAAAATCTGTACCAAGAAACATCTCTGAGTACTGGAACTAGTCTTCATTTTAATGTAAATTAAAATTTACTAAGGTATATTATTAAACAATAGCACCAAAAATATTTTCAAAAGCATAGTCTAATCAAAATAAACAGTGTTACAATTATTTGAACCAAATTATATTTATGCAATTTTCAGGTAAGCCCAAGATTTTTAAATTCTCAAGAAACACTTAAAATTATATATAGTCACAACCATACCATAAAGCTCACAGCACCCTTTGAACTTAATCAAATAGCTTAATATTAAAATGGGCTTTCAGCATAATATTTAATATAAACATTTCACTCCATTTCCTATATTCATGTACTAAATTATCTCAACTTAAAATCTTTAGACCAGGGCTAACGTGGCTCAGTGGTAAAGAATCTGCCTGCCAATGCAAGAGATGCGAGTTTGATCTCTCATCAGGGAAATCCCACATGCCGAAGAGCAACTAAGTCTGTGCGCTGCAACTCCTGAGCCCGTGGTCTAGGGCCCAGGATCCAAACAAGCGAAGCCCTCGCAATGAGAAGCCCAAGCACCACAACCAGAGAGTGGCCCCCACCTGCCACAAGTAGAGAAAGGCCCATGTAGCCAAAAATAAATAAAATTATAAAAAATAAACAAAAGTAATTAAAAATAATTACTTAGACCAATAAGGGAAGCCTGGCATGCTGCAGTCCATGGGGTTGCAAAGAGTTGGACACGACTGAACAACTGAACTGAAAGTGATTTTAATTACTAATGTTTTAAAAGCCATGTTTCCAAGCACAGATCGCCAAATAATTTGCACATATAAACAAGAACACATGCCTTTAAAACGATGACTCACTGTGAGCAGTGCTCAGAAGCAGAGCAGCCCCCACTGTGAGATGGACGGAGAGATGGACGCCGTGTGATAAGAGGAGCCACTTACCACTTCCTCCAGTGCAGCGCTGCGCCCGAAAGAGCAGGTGAGGTGCGTGAGGCAGTTGACGAAGGACGAGAACAGCTCTCGGGGGATGGCAGTCAGCACGTTGCGAGGGAACACGGTGATCAGGTTGCTGATGATGCTGGAGATGCCCACAGCCTCAGAGTCTTCTATCTCGATCCTACAACCCAAGGTGTTGGCACTGGCGTTAAGTGGAGCAGGGGGAACTGGTTTCCACCCACTCATTCCAAAGGCACATCTCTGTGTGCTCACTTCACATATAACTCTACTTCAGAAGGTTAAGGGGACTCACTGGTTTCTCTTCCCCTCCACCACGAACCATGCAGGAGAGCTAGGGCCGCTCCCAGCCGGGACACCTACCCATTGATGGTGCCCAACAGGCCCTCGATGAAGTGGGCGAGGTAGTCCACCTGAGCGCCCTCATCAGGGAAGACAGGCCCGTGCAGGGACGCCAACTGCGCAAGGCACTGCAGCGAGTCCTGGGCCATGTCAGAATCCTCTCTGATCTTTCGATGTACCTGTTGGAAAGATGAGCTAATCCATAAAAATAAATTCCTCTTTTATACAGGTCACATTTCTATCATGCCAAATGAAGGGAGAGAAAAATTCACTGCAGCTGATTATTTCTAGAAAACTGATTCCGAAGTTAAATTTGAAAATTGTGCCTCAGTGCACTGCTTGTTACAGGCCATGATTTTAAACGTATCAGTTAATCTTCAGTGGAGGGTACCTACATTGTGAAAACTGAACTGTCTCCAGCCTATTGTGACAAAGAGAGAAACAGATGCTGGCCAGTCAGGCACACTGCTCCTTCTAAAAACAGCAAGGACGACAGTCGTCTGTATTATGCTAACTATGCCTCACCCAGGCTCCTGCTAAAGTTAGCGAAGTTCAGGCAGGAGCGTACAGATGGCACTCCGGTAGATGTAGACAGTCACACTCAGAAAATCAGCGCACCCCTCCATCCCTAGGAGCACGCTCGTTCAAACAACACATAAACAGTCTTCCATTAACTGAGACTGCCTACAAGTTGTCCGAATCTCATTTTATGCTACATCATTGCAATTAATAAATTTTTTAAAAATTTTACTTAGATTATATTTAAGTTCACTTTGAACCTCATCTAGATTTCATTTCAGTTCTGCAATACTGATCTGAAACACCTGGCATACAGCATTCCAATGAAGGTCATTAATGTTCTCAGACTTAATAACCAGAACAACCAACCCAGGAAAATGGTTCAGAGAACTCACAGGAAACTTGTCTTAATCTACCACACTTACTATGGCCATCTTCTACTTTCCACAAGCATTTGAGTTTTCCAGCCCCCTTTCCCCTACACAAACCTCTCTGCTTTCTGAATGTCACAATGTATACATTTATTCTCCATGGGTTTCAGATTATTTCACTCTGATTCTACAAATCACGTATAAGTTGTGTGAAGGTGGAATGTTTCCCAAGTATGCACTGGTGCAGGGCTGGGACATGGAGCACTTACACACCCCCAGTTCTCAGATGGATTCCACTAGTCTTCAATTCCTGAGCTTCTTAAGGTTCTAAGAAAGTTAAAATATTAGAAACTCGCTACAAGTCACAAAATTAATTTATCTACTGACATGTTACCTTCTCTGGTTTAGAAAAGGGGTTGGCAACCCACAGCCCACGGGCCAGACCTGGCTTTCTGCCTGCTTCTGTGTGGCCTGTGAGGTAAGAATGTTGTTTACCTTTGTATGCGGCTGGGAAAAACAAAACTGAAGAATGATACAGTATTTTAGGACATGTGAAAATTACACAGAACTCATGACTTAACAGCTGTCAGGGAGTTTTTGCTGTGTGATTGTCTTCGGAGGGTGGAGTAGAAGCTGCCATGGAGAACTCACGACCTGCGAAGCCCAGCAGCTCACCTGGCCAGGCACTCCCTGGTCCATAGCAACACAGTGTTTTTCGAAGTATCCTGAGTTTTATATAAAGTCGATTAAAAGTACAATGCACAAGTGCACATATACACTCTACTTCAAGAACTTCTGAACACAACTATTCTTAAGCGCCTTATCTGAAGGCTGTAACTACATTTCTGTTACTGTGTTTTTTAACCTTATCAACATTTAAATGTGACAGACAACACAGTCTGGGGCCCCAGAGGGCTACTTCATCAGCCAAGTGGTCACTGGACCCTGGTCTAGACCTGAGGAAGCAAAAGAAATAGCCAACGTGGACCATGTCATTAAATAAAATAAATAAAATAAAATAAACCATCCTCAGAGCCTGACTTCATTGTTCGGGCTTATCTTTCCTGAAACATGAACCACATAAAGCGCATGATAAATCAACGACGGATTCTTACGGAAGATGTAGATTCCTGCCCTTCTTCCATCACACAGGAGCTCTGTGTAAACAGGAGTTCACCATATCTGAACTACATTACACAACTTAAAACCCAAACCCAACACCTGAATAGGGGAAAGCAGAGGGATAAAGAAAGGCTGCTGCTGCAGCTGCTGCTGCTAAGTTGCTTCAGTCGTGTCCGACTCTGTACAACCCCAGAGACGGCAGCCCACCAGGCTCCCTCGTCCCTGGGATTCTCCAGGCAAGAACACTGGAGTGGGTTGCCATTTCCTTCTCCAACGCATGAAAGTGAAAAGTGAAAATGAAGTCGCTCAGTCGTGTCCTACTTTTAGCAACCCCATGGACTGCAGCCCACCAGGCTCCTCCGTTCCATGGGATTTTCCAGGCAAGAGTACTGGAGTGGGGTGCCACTGCCTTCTCCTAAAGAGGCAGGTGAGTGGAGAAGCAAGACAGGAAATACAGAGTAAAGAAAGGCTCATGAGTAAGATGCTGGGCTCTGTGGAGACACGGGGAATCAAAGATGTCTATGGACCTCCAGTCGAGTGCCTGGTGGAGCACAGGACCAGAAGGCTCTGGGACTGAACACAGGCAAGGAGTGGGACGAGATGGGCGATAAGCAGAAGACAAGTATGAGGAGATGGCACACGGCTGTGAAGCCAAGAGCTGAGACGGGACCACCAGCATCCACAAAGCAAGCAGTGTGAACAAGAGACCACATGGAAGATCAGAAAGGAAAAACTAAGGAGAGGGGCTTTTCCAACACCTAAGGGAAAGGAGAAAATGGGATCAGTCGTCAACCTGCAAGGGCCAGAAGGCCATCCAGCCTCGTGAACCCAGAAGGGCCACATCCAGGTCTTGAGGCCGTGACACAGTACATACAAGTGCAGCAATTCAAACCTAGAGAAAAGTAACAATCTGTGGAAAAAGGCTGCAAAGAGGCAATAAATTCACAGAATTGAAATTTAAACAGTAAACTTAAAAAAGAAAAAGAATGAAACAAGATTAGTCACTGACATTTTTCTAACAAATGGCAAAATTAAAATTGTTCATAAAGTGCATACATGAAAGTAACAGGCCACAGAACACAAAACTGTTAAAATAACAAAGTAAAAGGGTTAACTCTCCAGGCTGAGTGACTGCCCATGGTGGCTCCCAGCTGACAGGGGCAGCTGCTGCGCGTCTAGACAGCTGTTCAGACCAGGAGCCACTTCCAGCACTGCCGGAAAGTTTTCTACCTTTTCAAAAACTGTTTTCAGTCAAATGAATAATACAGAGAACTGAACTTGAATCCACATCAAAAACAATTTCTGTCCAAGGAGACAGGCAACAGAGTGTTAAAGTGTAGTTACAATCACCTTTGATACTAATACTGTTTTTACCCATTACTTCTCGGATTTACAGAATAAAATGCAAGGTAATACTCAGTTTGAACATTTCTACAGAAAAATATTTTTATGTACACCGAGGGATGAATAACCTTGTTCTCGCTATTTTTTTTTTAATATATACCAAATGCCTACAGTATTTTAAATGCTGTATAAATAGGCAAGCAGTTGTAAGGCTGGTGACTAGCATTTTTAAAACAAATGAAAAGGTAAACTATAATTAATGGTTGGGATTTAGCAAAATAGCTTATCATTTTTTAAAATGGTCTTTGTTTGCACTTTTGTCCAAGTTGCTATAACTAATGTGGATGTTTGCAATGTATCTGCAGACCAACATCCAACATACACACACTCACTCACACACTCTCTCCCACACTCTATCAGAGACACACACACATATTTTCCCCAGCTTCTGCCTATTACACAGGGGGCCCTCTTGGGCAAAGATGAGAACAGGTTCCTAACTAATAGCAAACAATAAGCAGGACTATTTAAAGCAGAGGTACAGCTGAAGTGAACTGCTACTCAAGAACACTGACTCAGCCCATGGCTGGCAACAAAGTGCACTGCTCCACAGAGCTCTTCTCATGTGGCCCAGGGTCCCCAGGACTTCCTTGATTCTGCCAGGTCATAAGGTCAACACTCCTCTCAGCACAGGGCAGCGAGGGCAGTGCTTGCCTTCTCCACCTCCACTGCCCAACCCCCGCCTCCAACACACAAACGTTCTACGTGTCAGTAATGTGATGGCAAAGCTGCAACCAACCAGACAAGGAGCAGAGGTGAGGGCTGGGCCAGGAGGCCAGACATCAGTGTCATCTGCAAAAATGTCAATTATGCCACTCTTCTCACTAAAGGTTTAATTTGTTTTTAAAAATGTAGCTATTTGCTCACTGAAATGTTTTTTATGTTACTATGTAGTGGTCTGATACTGCTATTTTTAGGTGAATTAACAATTTATATTTTAAAGTTCTCAGTTTGAATTTTTAATATGGAAAATATAAATACTATTAGCTATAACCCACATAAACAAAAGCTCTTTGGGGTTCTCCATAATTTTTAAGAGTGTAAAGAGGTCCCAAGACCAAACACCTTGAGCCCTATGACATTAAACCCATCCTAATTATATAACATTCTTATAAACCAGCAAAAACATGTCTATATAATCTTTGTTTAAGCAGTATACTGATTAGAAGAGAAGGCTTCGGAGGAGAAAAGCAATCTGTCCTGCTTCACTTAAGAAAAATATAGAAACTGGCCTTCCCGCGGCACCTTTCTGTGGCCTCCCTGTGGGCGGGGGTGGGGGCAGGACTTACGGTAAAGAACAGCTCCATGACCCTGCTGTCCAGGAGGGCCTCCCGCCAGGACTCCGTTGGCTTCAGGAGCACGTTCTGTGAGGACTCAAACATGGCTATATAATGTCTGCCCAGTTATCTGGGGTCAAGGTCAACCACAATAACATTCCGACTTTGTCTAAAATGTAAGCCTAAATATAACGGAGCCATCCAGAAAGAATGTAATGGAAACAGTTTAAGCCTCTTCACACATGCTACACAATTCCTGCCTGAAGCTAAGGAATAAAAGGCATTAAGTGCTGGAAAAAAAAGAATGCTACAGGAATGCAGATAACAGTTCCATTATAATTATATGTCATGCTGCAGGGACAGGCGATCTGAGTGGTGGCAACAGAAGGAAACCAATGCAAAACAGATGCCAAAACACAGGCAAAAAAAAAAAAAAGAAAAATCAACTCCTGCATTCTTATCCCATCACTTCCCTCCAGGATCTTACAGCAGCTAAAATCACTTATACAAAATGCAAGTCTCATACAGGCTCCTTGGAAAAACAGCATTTTCCCCAAAGAAATACATTTTCTGGGAAACAAAAAAGGAGAACAGGAAGAGCAAATACATGTGGTGCTGAAGGAGAACAAGTCCCACACATCAGAGCATTCAACTTCACACAAAGAAGTTATCTGTTTGCACAAACTCTATCTCAGACTAAAAACCAATGTTTATAGTGTTCAGGTGTTCACTGTTAGCTGCTTCACACAGAATCCTGTCCTCGCCACACAGAGTCACCATGACATACCTGCAGGTGTCTGTGAACAGAACTCACTTGGAGACATGGACAAAGCCACTGAGGATTTGAGAAAGGAGAAGGCTGTGTGGACAGAGACAGCACTGCACTCCATCTGCACGAGCCAAGTGCCCACAAACATATATCAGTTAGGCCATGTGCTCATTGCCCAGTGAGAAACTTCAACAGGTTATCCAAAACTACAGGTGGCAAAAATTAGACATAAATTCAAATGCTATATTTCCATTAAAGCCCAAATCATTAACAGAGAACATTACAGGTAATTCTCTCGAAATGTTTTAGAAGATTTTTGCTTAATAAATATCTAATCTTACTCTCTGTCTTAAGAGCAAGAAGGGGCACTGAGAGCTCCTTCAGAAAAGAAGCCATTGCTTGCTTCTGAAAAGTCACCCCAGAAATGGTCTGCCTTCACGTGACTGCTAAATGAAAGTGAAACTCAAACCAGGTTCCATTCAGCTCACTTTCCCCTTCCTCTGTCTGCCCTCTCGTGGAGTCAGGAGCAGCGGGGCTCTGTACATGGTGGGGAAGACGCCACCTCCTCCACGACCTCGCACTCTCACAAGGCTCCCATCTGGGGTACGGCTCCACCAGAAGGCAACACAATGACTGAGCACTAGGTCTCCCCATGAGCTGTCTACAATCGGGGCTTGACCGCCCTTTAGAGAAACACACTGACGTGTCTGTGGTGGACTCATCTGACGTCTAGGACGTGCCTCACAATAATCTGGGGCTGGAAGAGCACACATGAAATAAAGCTTACAGCTGTTGAAGCTGCGTGTTCTATTTCTGTGCATCTTTGGAATTTTCCACAATAAAAGGTTGGGGCATAAAACAAGGAGGCTCGAACACATGAAATAAAGCACCTGCATAAGCCTATAAAGTTTTTGTACTTTACTAAAAATATTTCACTTACTCTTTCCAAGTTAATTTCCTTAACTTGCAATGTCCCATTTTACTAACTAAAGGCAATTTGGGGGTATTTAAATTGTTCAATAATGAAAAATATTTATTAAATACTTACACTGAGTACTATGTTGAGCAAAGATGCACAAAAAAATCACAACAATTTCGGTTTATTTTTTAAGGAGTCACAATCTGACATTAAAATGGTAATAAACTGTTATCTGTTGGATATCCAAATCTGATACACAAAATATATGTGTATAATCACTACATACTTTCAATTAGGAAACTAACAGAACTTAACATGCTATATGCTCACTAAGGTGTCAAGATCCTACTTCACATCAGGGGACTTGTGTGACAGACTCACTGAGCCTCGATAGAATGGTCAGGCCACTTGCCCTGGGTTTCATTCATGCAGCCGCCCAGGCAGAGCGAACGCACTCGGCTCTCAGGTAAGGAGTAATGGAGGCCCCTGGAAGGCCCAGCACAGAGCGGGGGCGCTGGGGGCGGAAGCAAAGAGGGCGTTTATGGCCTCTGCTAGCCCTGGACACATGGAAAAGCTCATTTCAGCCTGCCAGTTATAAAACAGCAAGGGCTTCATCCAGGTCCTTTGGTAAGTGAGAGGTGATAACGTCAAAAATAGGTATTACAAAAGGAAACAAGATCTAGACCAAGGCACTTGTTCAAGTCTCTTTCCTATCTTTCATTCAATTACAAACAGCATATGCTCCATAAATACTTGTAGATAGCAGTTACTCATATTAAGAGGAAATAGGTAAAAGTTTGAGAGAGGGCTTTTTTTCCAGATATGAAATGGAATTAATTACATGCAATGGCTCACCTAAACATCGGGTGCAAAATAATCCTCAAATCTTTTACTTCCAGTGTTAGTTGCTCTTGATCTTGGCTGGTTTTAAACACACTGATTCCTATGCCCAGTCTCTATGGGAAAATGTCCTTAAAAAGTTGACAACCACGCTGGTTTTAGAATCATCATTCCTTACATGCTCTCCACAGCACAAGAAGACCTCAGACTTTAATATCTGACACCATCAGAAAATACGTTTCCCCAACAAGTATTTTAAAGTTCCAGATGAGTTTTGTTTTCTAACTCCAAACCTGGAAAGGCTCTTTATCTCTGGCATGATGCTTGTCTTCTGCTGAGAAAGCTCAGTGGTAACATGCCTGGCCAAGAGGCTCGCTGACTGTTCCCCAAGGAGTCACTCTAGACCCTGCATACTAACCCACCTTCTCTCTACTGCTCAGCTGAGCACCACCACCTAACACCAGGTGTTCACAGTAACAGTGAACATGTGCTCCAGTTTGTACAACAGGACACAATTGTATGACTCAGTTATAAATAACATCTCTACTAAAATAACATAATTATCCTCAGACACATTTTCATATGAACTTAAAACATAAAAACAAAAAAATGAAACATTTTAAATACACTGTTCTAACAAGAAACACATGTTCTTAGCACACTGTCCTGTGAAATGGCTGGAGTTGCTGCCTATGAAAGGAGAGAATAGGGACCCCTGTGCTGCCTGAAATACTGCTATTAACAACATGTGCTCACACCACGGTTCAGCTAAAAAGCCAGTTAGAAGCTTATCACAGCGTGAACACAACCAGTCACCCGCAGATCTGGACTGTAACTGCAGACTCAAAATAATGTAGAGAATTAAGGTAATTCAACTTTTGATTTGGTATTACCAGTTACTTATGTCTGTATCTATGTATAAGTGACCCCAAAATACACTTCTCCCAGATAATTCTTAATGTAGAATACTTTAAAAACAAAAGGAGAAGACCATCACTAAAGTTCAGAAATCTAGTGCTTTTCCTCTTAAGAAAATAATTTTAAATGACTTAAAATTTAAATGAAGCAGTATTTCTCCTTCTTTTCCGGTTTTGTGCCTTTATTTTTCCTCTTCTGTGACCATCACATCCCTTCTTTCCATGATTCCAAAATCTTTACCTTTTTCAAGTTCTTGTTTAATAACTTGTGATTCTCTTTAAACCTAGTCTATGATACACAAATGGTAATTACACTTTTCTTTTCCTGATAGACAAAAGTAAGTTTTCCCAAAAAACTATTACATGAAGCAAAAGTCTCTAACGGTTTTAGCAAAACAACAGGTTCCTATTTAAAAGTTGCAAGTCTCAGTTTACAGCACTACTTTAACAGCTGTGTCATAATATCAACATTATATTGCTTTATCTTTTTATCTAAATACATTATCAATAAAGAGAAGTCTGACAATGAAGTGATCATTTACTAAATGATCTTTTATTATATACCTGTCAGATTTTAGGAGATAATAACACTAAATAGCAATCGTTTACCAAAATTCAAATCAGATTTTAAACCAAAAATTTTCTGGGGCTATGGCTTTACGTATTTTTTTTTAAATAAATACTAAACTCAAGTTAATTCATATTTTGTATCAGAACCATTCATTTGTGATCAAATAAAATTCAACCCACATGACAGCCACAGGGAGCTGCTTTCAGCTTTTAATCATCCCACATTAAAAAAAAAAAAATCTGTCATCATGTCAATGTCACTTCACCTTCCCGTGTTTTCACCAACTTCGCAAACAGGAGCTACAGTACAAGGAGTCCCGTGTCCCTGGACACACTACAAGCCCCTCTCCGAGCAAGGCTGCAATGCTGAAGTGGAAACCCAGTGTCTTCCAAGCTCTGCGCTCTCAGTCCCCTGGAAATTGGTCACAGCTGGAGGCTAACTGCACACACGGTGTAGAATTAACTCTCCGGCTCCTGGCTTTCCTCCCGAGGAGAGTTTACAGAGCTCTAAAGCTCTCCTCGGGTGAAGCTCGCCCGTCCAAGCAACCAGAGGCACCAGCACCTGGCCTGCTCTGGGACCGCCGGCCAGAGCCTCACACACAGAAGAGCCAGGAGCACAGGCTGCCCACACCAGCCACAACTGTCAGCGGATAAACCAGCCAAGTCTTCTGTCTCAACCACACAGCGTGACCCGTAAGTACAGGCTCTTAACACAAAGGGAAGGTCACCTTGGAAACACACATGCAAATGAGGTCCTGTTCATCTGTGGACCCCATGGACCCCTTTTGCACGGAATCACCACGCAGTGGGGACCGACAGCAAAGCAACAACTCCACAGCTTACACCACAGCGACAAGTTACCCTCCAACAAATGTGGAAAGCCTAGAGTCTCAGCGGCCTGGCCTTGCAAGCACCTCACAGCACAGGGAGCCCTGGCGGCAACCTCATGCACATCTTACAGAAGGAATACCTTAACTCTCCATCTCCCCACACTCTATGTCCCACCTCATTAGTAAAATGAAAAATTTCAGAAGCAAGGGGAAGCCCAGTTTTTCTCCTGACATATTTAATCTCTGTTGGTGCTACTTTTTCTAACAACAAAAACTGCTATTTCTGGCACAGCACAGAACCATGGAGCCCAGTCTCACGCAGCACTTAGTCCAAGGAACCAAAGTCCTTTGAAATAAAGGAGAACTGACCTCACCTGAAAGTCTTCCAAAGCCTTGCCTCCAAATAGCAACGCTGGCTTTACTGGAAATCCTAGAGTAGGGGAAGCTTGTGTACCCCGTTACTATCTTATGATCCAGTTAGCTTCCCTAAGAGCTTGAGCTGAAAAATTTTACCAAAACCAAATCGGATCCACAAAAATAGAATACCAATAAAAGGCAGTGTAACCAAACTAAAAAAAGAATGACTACTTATGCCAACATACCACACATACCTGCCAAGCATTCTTATTACAAAACGACATTGTCATCTCTGATGAGCGTTGCCAACCCCCGAGCGTTTATGGACGCTAGGTGAGCTGACGGCTAAACAGTGTCAGCAGCACAGACAGACACCCGAGGCCTGAGCGACGACTGCTGAGCTGCTCGCTCAGTGAGTAGGACGCACGCACGTGTCGGGCATCTGTCACCGCACGCTGGACGCTGCATGGAGCTGACCACCCAGCAGCAGGACACAGCCGTGCTTCCCTGTGCTCCCAGACAAGCAGCAGACAGGCACTGCTCAACACGCTAACGAAAGGAACGTGATACCTGAGAAGTGGGCCAGTGGGAGAAAAGCACACACAACGTGCACGTCAAAAGCCACAGCAAAGCAAACGTGGCATGGCCAGGGTGCGCGACGGAGGGACAGTCAGGAGGCAGAGAACTCCACGTGCAGAGGCCCAGGGCAGAAGGAGGCGGGGCCCACGGGGGCAGCCCATGCTTTTCAATGGGGGTGGAGGTAAGACAGAGTACCCAGGACAAGGATGCTCCCTTTAGACAATAATAATCCACAAAAACAAAAGCAGGTGGATTTCACCTCAGATCTTTAAAGACAGAGCCCAGAGTGGCTGTCTGTGACATCTGCCAAACTGCAGGAGCTACAGGCCTTGCACCGCCAGGCCTGGAGTGAGGACACCTCCATAAACCACTTCTGTGCATATGAAACCTACATGTAAATCCTTAAAAAAAAAAACAACAAACCAGAAGACATATACACAAAAAATCCAAAACAATCCACTAAAAATACTACTTGAGCTAATAAGCAGGTTCAACAATGTTACATGGTACAAGATCAACATACAAAATCTTGTATTTCTATATACCAGCAATAAACACAAGAATAATTTTAAAATCAGCTGTTTGTAATTGAATTTAAAAAATTAAATACTCAGAAGAAATTTAACAAAAAAAGTATAAACTTCTACTCTGAAAACTATTAAAAGAGAGTTGAAAGAAAAAAAAAAGATCTAAAAAGTGGAAAGACATCCCATGTTCATGGATTTGAAAACTTATTATTTTGCCACTTGTTAACATGGCAACTCTCCTCAAACTGATCTACAGATTTAACATAATTCCTATCAAAATCCAAGCAGGCTTTTTAGAAGGAATTGATAAACTGACCCTAAACTCCAAATGGTTACAAAAAAAGACACAGAAAAGACAAAATAATCTTGAAATACACTATTACATTTACAGTCAGGTGATTTTACACATGGAGACCAAAGCAATTCAACTGGGGAAAAAAGTACCTTTACAATAAACTATGCAGGAACAACAGGATATTACATGTAAAATCCCATTAGACCTTATATTAATATCTCCACAAAACTTAAAATGGATAATAGACCTCATGCAAGACAGACCTACACACAAGGGCCAAAATTATAAAACTCTTAGAACAAAATAAAGGATTGAATCTTTGTGATCTTTAGAACAAAGAACCGACACAACTCAACGTACTATAAATCTACAATAATCAAGACAATATGGTTTTGGAGAAACAACAAATAGATCAATGGCACAGAACAGAGAAACCAGAAATAGACCTAAAGATACGTAGTCAAATGATCTTTGAAGAAGAAGACTAATACAATGAAGCAAAAAAAGTCTTCCACAAAGGCTTAATTTACTGGACATTCATATACCAAAAAAACAGAATCAAGACATAGACAATATACTTTTCACAAAAGTCAACCAAACTGGATCACAGTCCTAAAAGTAAAAATGGAAAACTGCAAGGGACTTCCTGGTGGTCCAGAGGTTAAGACTCCATGCTTTCCACGCAGAGGACACAGGTTCAACCCTGGTCAGGGAACTACAATCTCACATGCCATGCAGCGCAGCTGAGAGAGAAAAAAAAAAAGAATCTTATAAAACTCCTAAAAGACAATACAGGAGAAAGTCTAGATGATCTTGGGTTTGGCTGAATAACAAAGCATGATCCACGTAAGAAAGAACTGATATGCTGGACTTCACTAAGGTTAAATATCCCTGATCTGTTCAACTCAATATACTAATTGAGTTAAATGTGATCATTAGATCTTTTACAAGGTATAACACTAACCATTCAACTCCTGCTCAGTTTCCTAAACAATAGATCTCCAAGTAATGGCCAAAATTAAAAATTATGTCAGAACTGGGTTCCTTGCAACTAATTTTCTTAATCAGCACTGACAATATACTAACGGCTAAGAAGTTCAAGCTGGATTTAGAAAAGGCAGAAGAACCAGAGATCAAACTGCCAACATCTGCTGGATCATCAAACAAGCAAGAGAGTTCCAGAAAAATATCTACTACTGCTTTACTGACTACGCCACAGCCTTTGACTGTGTCGATCACAACAAACTGTGGAAAATTCTTAAAATGATGGGAATACCAGACCACCTGACCTGCCTGCTGAGAAATCTGTATGCAGGTCAATAAACAACAGTTAGAACTGAACATGGAACAACAGACTGGTTCCTAATCAGGAAAAGAGTACATTCAGGCTGTATATTATCACCCTGCTTATTTAACTTATATGCAGAATACATCATGAGAAATGCTGGGCTGGATGAAGCACAAGCTGGAATCAAGACTGCTGGGAGAAATATCAGTAACCTCAGATATGCAGATGACACCACATTTATGGCAGAAAGCTAAGAAGAACTAAAGAAAGAGCCTCTTGATGAAAGTGAAACAGGAGAGTGAAAAAGTTGGCTTAAAACTCAACATGCAGAAAATTAAGGTCATGGCATCCAGTCCCATCACTTCATGGCAAATAGAAGGATAAACAATGGAAAACAGTGACAGATTTTATTTTTGGGGAGCTCCAAAATCATTGCAGATGGTGACTGCAGGCATGAAATTAAAAGATGCTTGCTCCTTGAAAGAAAAGCTATAACAAACCTAGACAGCATATTAAAAAGCAGAGACATTACTTTGTCAACAAAGGTCTGTCTAGTCAAAGCTATGGTTTTTCCAGTAGTAATGTATGGATGTGAGAGTTGGACCATAAAGAAAGCTGAGCGCCGAAGAACTGATGCTTTGAACTGTGGCGTTGGAGAAGACTCTTGAGAGTTCTTTGGACTGCAAGGAGATCCAACCAGTCCATCCTAAAGGAAATCAGTCCTGAATCTTCATTGGAAAGACTGATGCTGAAGCTGAAGCTCTAGTACTTTGGCCACCTGATGCGAAGAACTGACTCATTTGAAAAGACCCTGATGCTGGGCAAGATTGAAAGTGGGAGGAGAAGGGGACGACAGAGGACGAGATGGTTGGATGGCATCACCGACTCAATGGACATGAGTTTGAGTAAGCTCTGGGAGTTGGTGATGGACAGGGAAGCCTGGTGTGCTGCAGCCCATGATGTTGCAAAGAGTCGGACATGACTGAGCAACTGAACTGAACTGAGTTTCATTCCACTGCCATAGTCTTTGTCCTACATTTGAGCTAATCCACTCAAAGGAAGAAATGCTTGAGTGTAGTTCTTGAGCCAGCAAACAGCTGTACAGGAACACACACAGGCAGAGAGACACACTCTTGTGCATCGTGACACAGGATCCCGTCCTGCAAGATTGAGACTCACTTTTCTTGACACAAGGAGCACTTGCATTCAGCAGTCCTGCTTATCATTTTTAGATGACAGGTCTTCCAAAGCCCTCACTACAACTTTATAAAAACATTTTGTATGTGTGTATCTTTAGACAAATTCTGTTTCCAAACTTCTAGAGCTCTATTTCCCTGTACAAAACAGTTGTTCTTTAGTCAAGTGAAATTTCCCATAAAACAGACTTTAAAGTTGGCTACAATATACACAGCATAACTTTCCTTGATTTTCCCACATCATTAATATTTTGATAGTTCCATATGGCCTGTTACTTTTTCAATCTGTCCCAAAGTTTTTTTAATATCTTTTGTCCCCTCCACCAGATCTTCCCTGGTGGCTCAGGTGGTAAAGTGTCTGCCTATAATCAGGGTAGATCCGGGTTCAATCCCTGGGTTGGAAAGATCCCCTGAAGAAGGAAATGGCAACCCACTCTAGTATTCTTGCCTGGAAAATCCCATGAACAGAGGAGCCTGGCAGGCTATAGTCCATGGAGTCGCAAAGAGTCGGACAAGACTGAGCAACTTCACCTTCTTTCTTTTCCCCTCGACCCCCAACAAAAACTGGAGCAAAACTTAAGATTGCAAAACACAAAGGGGAAATGTTTTTCAAAGCAAACCTAAGATAATATGTGCCCCCTAACAATCAAAAGGAATATACTGGAGATATAAAGCTGATTATTAGCATAAAGAGGACTGGAGACTAGGGTGGAAAGGATTAAAGGATTAACTTCCCTGTGAGCTCTGCCCCGCTCACTGTGACCCCCTCTGGGCAAGAGGTCTGGGGACTCATTCCCCTTCCCAGCATCTGACAGCTCACGTTCTGTCACATAAATGGAGCAGCCCCCACCCGCCCCACCCCACCAAACCCCAAGTTTACAACCCAGGGGATGAATGAGTTTCTATCCGTGCAGAGTCCCCAGTGCATCCTCATGTCTGAAATGGCTGGTTCTCTACGTCCTTCTGCTGATCGTCTGCTCTTTTCTCCTAAACAGACCCACATCCTCCAAGAAGGGACTAACACACACAGAACAGGTTCAGTGAAACACTGTGTAACTTCCTGTACTGTAAGGAATAGATCAGATCAAGGGAAACAGAGCACAGCACAGACAGCCAGCTGATCAAGCAGACTCCTAAGAGCTCAGCAAACATGTGCTAGCTCCCAAGAGTGCTGTAAATGCATCCTCTTGTTCAGTTCACTCATAGTCCATGTCCCCATTCTACAGGTGGACACACTGAGACTCAAAGGAGTAACAGGTCTGAGATCAGCTGAAACTCGAGCCTGGATATGTGACTCAACTAGGATGCATATTACTGCTTTCAGCCTATCAAGTGAGCAAATGTTCTAGGAAAGCAAATCAAACTCTAAACTAAGGAACAGCAGCAGTTCATTTAGAACAGTTCTAATAGCAGTTCTAACACAAGTATCTCTACTTATGTAAATAATTAAAAAGCAGATACTTTGTATTTATAATATAGTCCATTTAAACTCTGTACTACTAATAATGTGCTGTGCTTAGTCCTGTCTGACTCTTTTCAACCCCATGGACTGTAGCCTGCAGGCTCCTCTGTCCATGGAATTCTCCAGGCAAGAATACTGGAGTGGGTTGCCGTGCCCTCCTCCAGGGGATCTTTCCAACCCAGGAATCGAACCAGGGTCTCCTGCATTGCAGGTGGATTCTTTACCAGCTGAGTACTGAAATCTTCATGTTTTTATATTGGGAACACTTTTTGATGAGTAAATATATTACTACCTTATTATCCACACTTTAACAACACTGTAATCAACAAAGACCAAATGGAGAACTCCCAACTAGCCTTAAGGAAAGTCAGCCACAATCTGAATGGAATCACAGGATTACAAGAGAAAATGACTGGGTTTCTTGATAAAACTCCCTCCCCAACTAAGGCGAGCAGCTATCCCTTGGTTAGCAACAGCCTGGTGATGTACCACGATTCCATGTATTCAACCCTCTTCTACAAAGTTATAAATGAAACTTTAAATGTCCTAAGTATTCCACTGCACTGTGGTAATATAAAGTAAAATTCCATTTCTAAAAGGTTTTTCTTTTCTTTCAAAAACCCGATTTCTTGACCTACAGAGACACAGTGCCCTCAGCTACAAAAGTCAGGCAGGACCATGGCCACACGTCAGCCTGAGGAGGCTGGAAGGATATGGTTTGGAGGCAGGAAGTTCCAGCTGAGGACGTGGTTGGCCAGGGCGAGGTAGCGCTGGAACACGGACGACATCTGGGCGCTGAGGTGCTCCTGCAGGCTGAAATTCCGCAGCACCTCCACCGTCAGCAGGAAGATCTGGCGGAGGTCTTCCTCCTGTAGTCAATTAACCACACGTGCTCTGGTCAAATGCTTATACAAAATACATTCCCTTTTAGAACCATAAAAGCAAATGAACAGAAACCTTAAAATTTCCAATGGAAAGCATGACTTCTTTAAGGACACCTTCCATTTTTAGGCCTGCCTGGAAGTTACATTGCAGAATGCTCTCAAGTGATGCCATCTGAAGACACCACCGTCAGTTACAGGCCACTCTCCAGAGAAGCAGGTCTAAGGTGAGGGACAATGGCTTCAGCATAAGCCCTCCGACTGAAACCAGTGTCTTCACATAACTCACTTCGGAGCCAAACAATACACATGAAACAAAGAGCCCATGCCATCTACAATAACACTGAAATACACAGCCCTTTCTGGCACACTGCCAGGGCTACTTTTAAAGCCAGCAGAGTCACACCAACTGAATTAGTTCTATCTAAACACAATATGAACAAAATTAATAAGCTGAGGATTTTAATAGTAGCATTTCCGTTTTAAGACTAAAATTAAACAAACAACCTTAAATCATCAACTATGTTCACCAAACCTATCGCTTTACTGTATCCTATGAAATCACAACACAAATTTTCACGTACAGGCTATCATTCAACTAGATAAAAGAAATGTTCTCACTCCAATAGGAACAGATTGAGTAAAAAGTGAATGATCTAATGATTAAAATGTAAAAACAAAAACAACAGTACCTGGAAAACTCTTTTGCAGTTGCCATGGAACTCCATACTAAGTCCAATATTGCTTGTTTTACTTGAACTTGAGAATTCACTCAACAGTGCAGTGAGAATTGAACAGGCCAAAGTTTGCTGTAAGTATTCAATAACAGATGATCGTGAGTCACTGTTTTCCCATGCTTGGTTTCAATACAATATCTGTTCAACATAATGAAACGCTTTTATCTCTGGAGCACCCATCATATCTTCTGCCACAAGAACACCACACAGAACAGGGTAAAGATGAGCTCGCCGCTCCCGGTGGTCTTGGAATTGTAGGTACATCAGCTCACCCCAGTTATGGGAGACTCTGAGCCTGGCACTCAGGACGCCCTCCTACTGCTCCTCAACCACAGTATAAATAGTATTTTAAGATGATTGATATTTAATGCATTATTTCTTTTGATTCGCACAATCCATATCCCCATTTGACATCTGAAAGAAGTGAGAGTCAAAGGGCAGGTCATCAAGGCCAACTGAGATCTGAACCCAGGTTTGTCTGACTCTAAGTTCTGATGACTGTAACCTGTATTTCCAAACAGAAGAAAAGTGAAACAGATTTTACAGTCTCCAAAATATTAACCAGGTAGTACTGCTGAGTTTTTACAACTGAAAACAAAGATTTTCCTTCTCGGTGGCTGTATCAACAGGCCCAACTATCAGCTCAGTGCTTTTACTCAGTGTCAAGGTACCACGGCAGGGACGACACCACTCACTCTGGCAAGTTTCCAGAGGTCACACAGAAATATGCACACTACCTCTGAACAACCCAAAGATTAAAGTCAGGACGATACTATTTATGCAGCTTATACAACAGCTGAGAACAGTGCTACCCGCCCACCAACTGCAGCATCTCTGCTCAGAAATGCCTCTGATGTCCGTACCTTGACCTTACAGATGCTTGTCTCGGCAATCTTAGCAAATATACATAAAATTAAATTCCTACAGATTACCACGCATTGATATTTGTTGAAGATGAAAGACGGTTACACAGGTGACCAATATACTACCTGTAATGTATTTGTATACTTTTGTAGTATTGGTATATATTTACATGTGTCTAAAATTTTCCTCAAAGAAAATGTAAAAAAGAAATAAACTCCTACTGGCCTCTAAGTCTTAACTGATAAGTATGATGTATAATTAACAATTATGATAGCACACTGACCCAGAGATTCAAGTAGCTTGTCAGACTTTTCCACACCAGAAAGCCCTAACAACATGGATTACGTGTGAATACCCTCAGGAATCCTGGGGTGCACAGACTTGACTGCCTTTGACAGCAAGTCTTCTGACTATAGATATATAGCTTAAACACACACACACATTCACTTTGTAACTGTACTTCAAAATACACGTATGTTGTAACATTAAAATATCCCCTTTAGCCAATCTTCAAGAACAGTGTGTAAGTTGGACTGCCTTTGCAGGGACCCAGGCACAGGGGGAGAAACGAGCATTCAGAGCTTCTCTCAGAGCAACAGCTGACCACACTCCCTTCATCTCACAGTTGAAAGGGGCACAGATATGCACCAAGTGCAACCATCTTCCCGTTTAGCTAACAAAACTGTGGTTGAAAAACTGGCTTTCTTTTAAAATAGTGATTAATGATCGAAGTGCCAGCAACCACAAGTTCACAGATACATTTAAGTGGCATTGGGATCAACAATGAATGTAGTTTTTAAACACGGCTAGGTTCTGGTAGGGAAAGTGGGTAGTAGTATTAAATACAAATTAATGAAATTCAAAAGGAAAAGTTAACTTACAAGGATCTAACATTATGGATTACAAGATCCTATGATTCTGAAAACAAATTTTCCCCATACTTTTCACTTTTCTCTTGCTGCTGCTGCTAAGTCGCTTCAGTCGTGTCTGACTCTGTGCGACCCCAGAGACGGCAGCCCACCAGGCTCCCCCGTACCTGGGATTCTCCAGGCAAGAACGCTGGAGTGGGTTGCCATTTCCTTCTCCAATGCATGAAAGTGAAAAGTGAAAGTGAAGTCGCTCAGTCGTATCAGACTCTAGCGACCCCATAGACTGCAGCCTACCAGGCTCCTCCGTCCATGGGATTTTCTAGGCAAAAGTACTGGAGTGGGGTGCCATTGCCTTCTCCAACTTTTCTCTTACCCCTTCTAAATAAGACTTCAGTACACAGAAAGAGTACTATGAAGTGAACTTGCTCAGTCGTGTCCGACTCTTTGCGACCCCATAGACTGTAGCCTACCAGGCTCCTCCGTCCATGGGATTTTCCAGGCAAGAGTACTGGAGTGGGTTGCCATTTCCTTCAGTACACAGAAAGAATACTATGAACAGATACCTAAATGTACAAGAAAACGTGTCTTATTGAAAAACAGAAACTAATTTTGGAATCTCAGGTGAAATAATCAATCTACTGAAAACAGGACTGATGCACAACTTATTCAAAAGCATGCAAACTGAATAGAACCCAGAAACATTCGTTAAATATAAACTTATCATCCTTACAAATTATCTATAATAGTTCTGTGCAAGTAATCTACAACTTGTCACAAACTGTTTTTTAGTGCCAGATTATTTTGTTGTTCAGCTAAGTCCTGTCCGACTCTTTGCAACTCCATGGACTGCAGCACGCCAGGCTTCCCTACCCTTCACTATTTCCTGGAGTTTGTTCAAACTCATGTCCATTGATTCAGTGATGCCATCCAACCTTTTCATCCTCTGCTGCCCACTTCTCCTTTTGTCCTCAATCTTTCCCAGCATCAGGGTATTTTCCAACTGAGTAGGTTGGCTCTTCAAATCAGGTGGCCAAAGTATTAGAGCTTCAGCTTCAGCATCAGTCCTTCCAGTGAATATTTAGGGATGATTTCCTTTAGGATTGAGTGGTTTAATCTCCTTGATGTCCAAGGGATTCTCAAGAGTCTTCTCTAGCACCACAGTTCAGAAGTATCAACTCTCCGGGGCTCAGCCTTCTTTACAGACCTACTGTCACATCCATGCATGACTCCTGGAAAAATCATAGCTTTGACTATATGGACCCTTGTTGGCAAAATGATGTCTCTGCTTTTTAATAAGCAGTCTAGGTTTGTCATTGCTTTTCTTCCAAGGAGCAAGGGTCTTTTAATTTCATAGCTGCAGTCTTCATCCACAGTGACTTTGGAGCCCAAGAAAACAAAATCTGTCACCATTTCCACTTCTTCCCCAAACTATATTCACCTCAAAACAGCATAAACTACAACCAAATATAAATTTTTAGTAACATAACTCACTTTATTGTTTGAGTACATGCTGACTGAGTATGTACTCACAATAAAGATTTTTACATGAAATAAGCACTTCTGGGAGTGCGAGCACGGGTCTGTGGTGAGCGAGTGAAGGAGAAAGCAGGAGCACAGACAGGGGAGGAGCTTCCTGAGGCCACTCCCGCCAAGAAGGACACATGCTTAAAAGTCAGTCTCCTTTACCTACAAGCCTCAGCAGACACACAGGGAGTCCCCAGTGGGATGGGATTGCTTTTGCAACATCCCAGCACAATGCAGACTTTCACACCAATAAAGTACAAAATTCACCCATAAAGGGAAGTGTATTCTTAACACTGGATTGGACAAAAAGTTCATGTTACAGGAAAATGGGAATGAATTTTTTGGCCGACTCAATACATAAGTAAGAACAAACTACATTCTTAGTTTGTTGACCATAAGAATATTTTGTTTTTAAATTAATTTTTCTTCCTACAAAAATAACCATTGAGAGGTTACTACTGTAATATGTTTACTGCTTTCCAATTTTTAAGTGCAGTTATACATTTTTTATTATAATACATTACCATTATTCCAGTGTATTGTTTTATATTCTACCTTTTCCACTTTACAATTATGATACAAAAGGACAAACTTTCAAAAACAAGTGGGTCCCTAGCAAATTCTCCATTCAAGGACTTAAGAAATATCTGAAAATAAATTATGCAACATGGTCAGCGGTGCTACCAGAAATCAAATACCCTGGCTTTAATCTACCTAAAACCACCAGCTCTTTAAGAACCAAAGTTAAGTGAGATATTGTATCATTAAAAGATAACCGAGCAGTTTTATTCGCTCCTTAATGTGGAAGCCCTGCAAGGCTTTGAGATCAGCATCATTAGTGATAATACTGTGGCCCAGAGGTGCCAGTTAACAGAAATCCCTGGAGAATGATCAACGTGAAGCATGGACTGTACACAGAAAAAGTGAGGTGCTCTGCACAGACCAGGAGGGCACTCCTCCTGTTCACAAAGGACGCAGACACTTCCTGGTGTCTTAGACGAGTCACTGGTCACCAGACGGTCTACCATCCAGATCCCACAAACACAAAGCACCGTGTGAACAGGGCAGGGCACTCAGGAGGCGGCCAGAAGAGCCTCAGAGAAGGGGAAGCTCCTTCTCGGGAAAGAGAAGTGGAGGAAGGGGGGGTACCCCAAGTCCTCCCCTCTGCTGGCTCCAGGGGTCCCCCGAGGGCATAACCCCTCAACCCCCACAGCTCAATGCCTTCCAGGGCTAGGTCTTATTTCTGTTCTAAAGACAGTCAGGGCTAGGTCTTATTGCTGTATGAGAGACAGTGACTCCAATACTTCAGGGGCCAGAAACAAAATCTGTGGTCACTACAGTGGGAACCCCACTGAAACCAGATCAGAGGTGACTGGCTGCCTGGCAAGCAGCATACTGTGAGGCTCACACTGAAGTTAGCAATTGGGATGAAGCCATTATAAAGGACCGTCAGTACAAAGAGGTGAACACAGCAATGCTTCATTTATCCAAAATCATAAGGACTAAGTATCTGTTGATCTTCCAATGCAGCAAGCAAATGCTTTTAATGAAACTTACTTCATGTAAAATTTTCCAAAACAATCATTTCTAAGGCAATTATACATGGTGTGGTGACAAAGCAAGCACCAGGAATCCACTAAAACACACAAGGCGAGTTCCCAGCCCACGACACTGGGGGCAGAGCCCAGCCCTGCCGGACAGACGTGTGCCACGGCTGTGCCCAGACGCCGTCTGTGCCTGTCACTCGCTGCTGCTGGCAGTGTGACCAGCACTAACAAGCAGCCCCAAGCGACAGCTTTCATTTCCAATAACAACTCAGAAGCCAAATAATAATATTCATTACAACTATACCCCAAATCAATTCCAAATGAAAACCCTCCACGGGACTCTCCCAGTGGGCCAGGACAAGGACCTTAAACCCTACTGTTTCATATAGAGAGGTCAGAAAAGCTGGGCCCTGACGGGCTGAGACTCCACACGTCTAGTGACTGAACCCAAGCACTTCATCTGTCTGGCCTCAACTCTCAGCCATGAAAAGGCTACACCTTGTCACCACAGAGGTCACGTGACTGCCCTGAGGTTCAGACTGGATGATGGGGGAAAATGCTACATAAATGCAGCATGTATGACAGGATCAAGTCAAAAGGCAACAGCATCCTCATCATCATAAAAATAGCTTGTGTTGGCTTCTTTAGTCCTACTTCCTGACCGTTAACTACAATCCACCAAATTAAAATCACAAGGTAAGTTACCAATTTAAAAAAGAAAATCAAAACTAAAGCATCGCTAGTGCAACAGAGTGCTTGCTCACCTAGGTTAGTAAGCCAACCTGTGCCTGACACAACATTAACACAAGGGAAGGAGGAAAATGAGCGTGTTCCCAAGTTTTTTTTTAAGCTACTGATGAATTTCAAAGACAAAACTTAATATGTAAAACAAGTAGAAGACAATCAATGAGGTTTGGAGGTAATGAAAGAGTCTAAAATGTTTTCTTTCACTGAAGTACTAAAACTCACAAGTCAATTCACCAGCTAACAACTGAAGTAACTGCAGCCTTCACATTAGAAGTCTTAAAGCAGAATTCTCATTTCCAGTAAAAGACACTAATTTCACAGAAGTGGAAAGAACACCCTTCAGGGACAACGTGCCTCACTCTCCAGCTTACTGTCACCAGAACAAGATACTCGCACACTAACCAGCTGATAAAATACAATACTCTTGTTCAGAGAGAACTGTCTCTTATAATAGCCTGGCTCTTGCCCCCAGAGCTTTATTACCAAGAATAAACTTTATGAAAGGTTGCCATACATAAAGCAGACCTCCAGCTGCTCCTCTAAGCAAACATCAATGAGACTTGTGATAAGAGAGATTAAGTTGCTATCACGTCCACCGGCAGCCGGGAATTTCTCACCCTCTTCTCTCTAGCATGGCAAAGAGGAAGAAAGGAGGCTTAAACCACACATTCAACAGCTTTCAGAGTGACTTACACAGGCCGACTGCTTTCAAAGGAAATAAAACAAACTTGAAATAGGTTAAAAACTTAGCTTGAATGTTAATTAAAATACAACATTTAGCCACTTTCCTTGGGAAGCTAGGCCTCCTATGAACTCCTCCAAGGGGTGACCCCCTGCCCTTGGGACAAAGCAGCCCAGGGGGAGGCCTGTGCACACCAGGAGGGGACGGCACAGGACAGAGACCCGCACACACACCGCCCGCAAAGACAGTACAACACACAGACAACTGTGCGGTATTAACAGGAAACTGTGTAACTCACAAAATACAGAGAACAAAGACCACAGGGCACTTCTTAAAGTGTTTAAAGGAAACATGCTGGTCACATACTCTTAAAATACACAATTAGTTTTCATTCATGGATAAGAGCATAAATACTTTCTTCTGGTTTTCAACACTTAAAATGCCATTGGATAGAAAAAGACGATAGCATGTCCTAAGATCCTGTAAAGAAAGGGGTGTGAGGCCACGAGGGACATAGCATTTGCCAAGTACTCTTAATGCTGTTTTTCCCATACTGGTCAATCACCACCCAGAGAAGTTAAACAATTTCTCAAGTAAGGGAGGTAGTTTACCACCACTGATAAATGGCAGAGCTAGGACGGGAACCTAAGTGTGAATCCAAAGTCAAAATCCATGCTGTAACATATGATCCTGCCCCTAAACGCGTTCACACTTGCAACTTCACTAGCACGATGCTGGACCAGAAGCTACACTCAGAAAGCAAGGGGGAGAGGCAGAACTGAGTTAGCTAATAGTCAGTTAGCCAAACTGACTAATTTCCAGTCAATTAGGGACGCCAGGAAGCATCGTTCTTAAAAGGGTAGTTAGTCAACTAACCTACGAACTCATGAGGTCAACCCTTTCTTTCATCCAGAGAAAACCAGTTACCGCTTCAAGTATCTCTAAAATCACCTTTATACCAAAAGTTTCTAGCCACTATCATCAGTTTTCCGATTTTATCATTTTGCTTTCTTCTCAAAGTTTTAAACCTCTTCCCCATTGCTATTCATGTCTCCAAGACTAGGAAAATCTTATGCAAACTCTTGAAGCACTCACACAAATCCTTAGCAGCTGAGAAGACAGGAAGAGAGACTAAAACGTTTCCTGGTCTGCAGCCTCATCTTTAAACCTGCTGAAGGAAGAGGAATGGCTCGGGCACACGTCTTGAACTTGAACTTGCCATATAAATGCGGGAATGCTTTCCAAGTTCAACATTTTCAGTGTGGTCACCAAAACAAATTCATCTAGCAATCTTGAAATTAAGTTCTACATCCCACTACTGACTTTCTGCTACTGTAAAAGTCCTGTTAGGAGAAATTTAACTTTAAAAAACTCCTCCTGTTTTGGAGTAGTTCCTGAGAATATTAAATTTACTCATTCCTCTCAAAGGGAAAGTACTGTGAACAACACAAAATCTTCTCTAACTATACAGCTACATCTGTTTCAAGTATTCTCAGAACATCGGTTATTTCAGTGGCTCTAAGAAATCAATCACCACTTGCAGTGGGCCTACTTTCTGGGGTGGGTCAGGGTCGGTTACCCAAGGGGAGAGAGAGGAGGGCACAATTCCCAATTCCTGACGTGTGCGCATTCCTGAAGCAAGGGCTCTGGGTCTTCGCCTTCAGCATCTGGAGGCTACCGTGGTGAACGAGAACAGAGTAGAAATTCCACCTCGACACTGACACCTCAGCCGACAGGATCACCAAGGACAATCAACAACAATCCCAGAGGCACTGCTAAGTTCCTCAAGTTCACCTCCTGGTCAGTCACAGTGAGCTGGAATCCTGTCCTGCACACAAGTCACCTGAGACAGAGAGTCGCTAAGTAAAATCAAAGTTACAAAGAGGAACCTGTTCAGAGCTGGGGCTGGGATGGTATTTCCAAGTGGCAGCCTCAGGTCCAACCTTTTCCCTATGAGTTCCGGCCAGACAGGCTGCCACATGACTTCCCCATGACCATCAGTGTGGCCCTTGCTGGACTGCCCGCACGGCCAAAAGCGAGGCAGGAAAGGCTAACAAAATCCATGCAACTGTGGGACGCTGGACACACAACGAATGCAGGCCCTGAGGTGCCAGTGCCTCATGAGCAAAGCTCTTCACCAGAAGTGGGAGACTCCATCTACCTACAGAGGGTTTTGAGAGCATATTCCCAGGTATCTTTACCTTGGAAACTGTTAACGGAATCTTACCTGTAGACTATTTTCAACAGAGCTCTTCACTACATAAAGTCAAAACAACTCGTAAAGTATAATAATTAAAACATGCACATCTTTGAAGTTGGTAGCTTTATATAAACAATTAAACTAGAATACTACGATTAAGTGGAAGGAACATAGAATAGGATCTTTAGACTATAAAGTCTCTAGACTACAGGGTCCAATTCAGTTGTCTTTTGCAATATGTATGTGGCTATATTGAATTCAAATAAAATTTAATTAAAATAAAATAAAAAATTCAGCTCCTCAGTCACACAAGCCACATTTCAAATACTCAGAAGCTGCATGTGCCACAGGCTGGAGAGTGAAGACAGAACATCTGCATCAACACAGCGACTTCTACCGACAGCACGGCTCCTGGAAGAAACCAGCCACAATGTCAACAGCACCCCATCCACACAGTCAACCTCCAACACTCTGTGTCCTGACTGTGTGGCTGTTCACTGGCACACAGAATGTCACAACTCGATGGGTGAATAATGCATGGAATTTACTCCTCAATAAAGCTGATATGAAAAACTCCAAAGGAAAAATAAGAAATACCTAGGGCAGATACAGGAAATCCCTTCAGTGGAGACCTCACTGGGTCAGTCCCAGCAGGAGTGGGAGGTGAGCATGCACACATGCATGTGAGTCTCGGTGTGTGTCGGAAGCGGCAGAAGACATCCAGACACTGTGGAAGGGAAGGGACAGAGCCCATGGTCCTCATTTCACACCCCAAGTCACGTAACACCACCCTGCTCACTGGGGGACCACTAGACACCATCCATATACAGACGTAAGGGGGCAGAGCCTCAAAGACACCTTTCAAATGATTAAGGAAAAGGAACTGGGAAAGTGAAAAGACGACCCAAAACACTGAAAGGTTTAACACCTGAGAATCAGCTGAGCCAGGTACTGCCAACCCCACTGGACACAAACTAAATCTCCCCCAGCTGATAAAGTCAGCAGCTCCAGCCAAGAACCACAGCTGACCACAGCCCACCACTCTAGACTTACTGGTTCTCATAGGCGACAGGAGACGGAAAGGTAAAAACCGGCCAGGCTCCCCAGAAAATTCAGGCGTGCAGTCACACCTGCTAGTCATAGCATGCCTTTACCTATTAGTATGCAACACTTAATTTTCATGTCAGATATCATTTTCATATTTACTTCACACATTTCCAAATCCTTGTGAAAGGTTTATTAAAAATGGGGGGAAATGTTCAATAGAAGGGTAATGGTTAAGAATATTATGGTATATTAGCTTGTAATATTGGACACCATTAAATAGGATTATGAAAACTATACAAGGTTTATGAACTTATGATTATGAATCCTGGTAACACAGAAAAACAGAATCAAATGAAAAAGCAAAGTACACTCTACCCACAATATGTACACATATAAAAGAAGGACTAGAAGAAAACATGAACAAACAGAAATTGCTTGATTTATCAGACTGTGCCTTTTTTTTTTTTTTAATGTAGATACCCATTACTGTTGCTGTAACAGTATTAGTGTAATACAAAATAAAACTTAAATATTTACAAATAGCACACTTACCACAGTGGGGTTGCCACTACTTATCAACTGGCTGACTTCATGAAAAATGCTTTTGCAGTCAATTGATTTATCTAATGATCCTCGTTTTACAATTACTGCTACTGCTAATAGAATCTGTTCCCGAACATACTTTTGGAGGCTGTAAAACATAAAAATCATTGTGAAAACTTTTACACAAATCCAATATAAAAATACTCCCAGATTGCTCGCTGTGACTGCAGCTGCTGGCAGCACGGCTCACAACTAAGGTGGCGTGCTCCTGGTCACACACTGGTCTACTGCAGAGTCCGGGGCTCGAATCCACACTCCAGCAGTGACGGTTATATGACCCTGGGCAAGCCCCTTCACACTCAGAGCCTCAGTCTCCTCATGAAATGGGAGTAAGAGTAACAGGGTTGTCACAACAAGGACTGCCCACTCTCAGCTTCGCAGCCCATGCACACTAAGCGCCATGGCAACTCTGGGCAACCCTGCCAGAGAGACACGCTGTGGCCTCGTCTCCATCTCCATCATAGCTAATATGGAAAGCTAACGTGCTAGCTAGCCAAGACACAGCACTATGAAAACATACACACTCTTAAAAACCTATTTGTACAGACAGGAACACGAAAAAAGTCTTTGTATCTAAGTTCTGTTCCTCAGTGTGGTGGCAGAAACACCTGTCTCAGATGAAGCCTCCTACGAAGCCCGTTGAGCCACAGGGGCATACAGACTTAACTGTCTTTTCACAACCGTTTCTTAAAAGGAAGGCTTGGAAAACCTAACTCTGAACTTCATAACCCAGCCTCTAGAACTTCACACAGATTCAACAACCACGTGCCCCTGGGACAAAACCCAAACTCCCCAACGGGGCTTGTGGCAGTAGGACCCGCCCCAGCCTCCCCAACCCCTTGCCATCCAGCACAAGAACTAACAGCGCTTGCTCTACTCTGAAAGGTGTCCCCGTATGGACATAAAAGGTAGAGCCCCCACTTTTAAGGTGGTTCCTGGGCCTCCCTCCATCTCAGCCCCTCCACTCACTCTCACAACTGCAGGGCCGGCCCCCTAAACACCTCTCTCTGCACCCGGCTGGTCATCCAGAGGAGGGCTCCCTACACCACACACAACACGAAGTGTCTGTTTCTGCGGGGGTTAACTGTGTCTCCCTGGTTGGTTGCCATGCCGAGCACACTGCCTGCCACACAACAGGCATTTATCAGACATTCATCCAAATGAACAAACATATCTTGCTCTGTCAAGAATGAAGAGAAAAACATTCCTTCAAAATAGACCTGAAGGATTCATTAAGCAAATAAAAGCAAAGACCCTACTGTGTGCAAGAATGTGAGGTGACCAAGGGGGATGTTTGTACTTCTGGGGGACACAATAGTTTGAAACAATGACTGCCACTAGAAAGGTACACAGAGCTAGTTTTAAAGCTCACTGCTGGGACTCTTTACAACCCAATGGACTGTATGCCACCAGGCTCGTCTGTCCACGGAAAAATTCCAGGTAAAAATACTGGAGTGGGTAGCCTTTCCCTTCTCCAGGGGATCTTCCCAACCCAGGGATCAAACCCGTGTCTCCTGCACTGCAGGCAGATTCTTCACCATCTGAGCCACCAGGGAAGCCCAAATCACTAGAGAACAATAATACCCAACATTTATTAAGTGCTTATGACCTGTCTTTATATAAACTAACTCCACAAAATAATACATCTAATCCTCACAATCTTTTGAGTAAAGTACAGCTATTCACTCTATTTAATAATCAGACAACTAATGCACAAAGACGTTAATTTGCCCAAGGCCACGGAGTTAGTAAGGGGCACAAGGGGGACTCGTAGTTCCGTTCTCAATCACTATGCTATATGCCTCTAAAAAGTGTACCCTGCATTTCACTCATAGATTGGAGGAAACAATAGAAAAGAAAGGAAAACAGTGGTGCCTGCAGTGGGAGATATACAACAGCACGTATGTATTAGTCTATAGTCCCTAACCTGTAGCTCTCTACCCATGTGGCACACCAAAAGCTTTAACTTGACCCTGATCCACTCACAGCACATTCTATAAGATTAAAACGTCTGTGACATGAAAGTCCAAAAGAGGCAGAACTGATTTAGATTAAACGAGACACAACAACTAAATACAACATATAATCTGTGGTTAAATCCTGAATCCAAAAGTAACCTACAAAAGATAAAAGGGATATAAGCAGCACTATTCAGACAACTGGGAAGGTCAGAATTATAGTGAATAATGTAAATACAGAGTTATATCAAGAGCGCTGAGGTGATCTAAGGAGAGCTGCACTGCGGGGTTTAGGGGTGGGAGTCACTGAATCGCTGGCTGAGCCTCTGCTAGGGAGAAGGCACAGCACTCCTCTTTCCACTTGGCTGAACACTTTTTTCCCCAAAAAGTAAATGTGGGAGACAATATATAAGTGAACTATTTCCATGTGGAACCCGACAATCAACTCTAAAATAGCCCCTCAACTCACTGGAATTATTATGGTGAGATGATTTTGGATAACACAAGAGATGACATGCACACACAACTGAAATCTGCCAAGCTGAAAGGCGGGGTGAGTGGGCACGTACGGGTGGGGAGGTGGAGACCCGTGATAAATGAGCAGCTCCAGGTTGGGGTGGGGGCCGTCTGTGTGTGTATATGGCGGGAGGGGGTG
This sequence comes from Bubalus bubalis, assembly GCF_019923935.1. NCBI lineage: Eukaryota > Metazoa > Chordata > Mammalia > Artiodactyla > Bovidae > Bubalus > Bubalus bubalis. The sequence goes on from NC_059169.1 coordinate 54,000,315, forward strand.
GACTGTGATACATGAGAGACTTCAGGGCAAGTTGACAACAACATCCAAAAGGGTTCATTAAACAACAAATTTAAATAAAGGAAGAAAAACAGCATGAAGGAGAAGAGAAAGGTCTGAAACAGGAGCGAGTTTTCCTTATGCTGTTAAAACTGAAACAAATAAGCCACACCCTCACTTGGAGACAAGCACCTTTGCTCATCCCTGGAACATGTTATCCTTCCAACCTATGATGCTAACAGGCTGAGTCACACTTGGGGCTTTTCTCTTGTGCATTCTTCTACATGAAGCACTTACTAGCACTTTACTGGGTGCTAAGTACTGTGAACTCAGAGACTGCTAGTGAACTGAGCAGGAACAAAGCCACACAGAACATGTGGACATATCTTTTAGGCTGTGTGCATCTCTGTCACCAAGACCAGCATCCTTAATCACCAGCAGTTCTCACTATGTAACAGTTCTGCATTGAGTGTGAAAATAAATATCTGTGCAAAAAGTGTTCAACTGCACAAACTGCACACAATGTACAATGCCTCTCCTTAGGAGACTTGGTATTGAGGGGATTTAAAATAAAAAAAAAGATATACAGTAAATGAATTTCTCCCAAAACCTGTATGGCCAGTAGTTTTCCTCATTTGTTTCTAAACCATACAGGCAATGAATTCACACAATCTTTAAAATTTTTAAACAATACAATGTGTATAATATAAAAAGAAAACTCACTCTCACCCCATTCCTCAGACCTGACCCCTCTCCACAGGAAACTTAAAAAGAATGCGGTGCTTTCGGCTCTACAACCTTCCCAACACTGCCATCTCTATGTACACGTTAATGGTGCCTGACTTCTCCCAACCCTCATGGCTACTCACCTATGTCTTATAATATACACCAAGAACCAAAAGAAGCACAAGCATAAAGGATTTTCGACCTAGTCAAAGATCAACTTTTATTTATAAACAAAATTCTGGAACTAAACAACAAAAAGCCCTAACATCCAAGCACAATCTATTCAAAGAAATGAAACCCAGTGTCACAAGCTTATAGTAAAAAATCTCCCATCATTAAGTTCCAAAACAACCTACAATCACATGTACGTAAATTTTTAAGATATGAGCCCACACAGAGCTTAACCATAAACATCAGTGACTGAAAAGCAAAGGAAAACCCAGCCCGAGGATGAGCTGAGAGCAGGTACTCACTGAGGCCTCTGCAGGACGTAGGTCAGGAGGAAGGTGCGTAGGGACTCGATACTGGCCTTCTCCAGCAGAATCCACTCTCGGACCACGGCCTCCATGATGGCTGTGGCAGCTTGGAAGAGGACATAGTCCACTTTACTTGTTTCTGGGGAGGAAACCAGACACCGTCTTTAAACAGCAGCCCACCTTCCCCTGCGCATTCTGCGTTTATTAATTTTAAAGAGAACTTTCAGACAAGGAAGGAGATGGTTACCTGTTCCTTTTTTATCCAGTGACCTTGCTCTAGCACCACAAAGAGGTTAGTTCCTCTCAGAAGACACCTCAGGCAGGTGGCAGCTAGTCACCGATCACAATTGTCACAAACTTTCCTCACCTCTCTTCAACTGTTACTTCCAAAGCATGAAGAACTAAAAAATAACACAGCTTTAACAAAAATAAAATAAAAATAGAAAGCAATCAGAAAACATTCTGAGATTCTCACCCTGTGCAAAACAGAACTTTGTATCTGAAGAGAATCTGACAAATGAGCCTCTGAACATTACTATCTATGACGAGCCATGCTGTCAAGATATCTCAAGTTTGTTACGTAATTAAGCTTTGAGCAGGATGGCCCATCTCCAATAGCAAGTTCAGAAATGAGCACAATCACATTCAGGTTCTTTTCCTCAAAATGTTTAAAAAATAAAAAAGTCACATTTACACAAGGTGAGAAGTTCTTGTGAATTTTCTGATTGCAGTAGTGATCAAACTGAGTAAAATCCCAAAGCTACACTCAGAAAAATTCCAGCTTTAATGAGCAAGTTACAGCATCTGCACTGAACCCGCTTCTGAGGGGAAACCAGACACCATCTTTAAACAGCAGCTCATCTTCCCCTGCGCATTCTGCGCTTATTCATTTTAAACAGAACTTTTAGACAAGGAAGGAGATGGTTATCTGTTCTTTTTTTACCCAGTGAACTGAAACTGAATCAGGAGAGTTAAAAAAAAAAAAAATAGAAAATTAACATACTGAAGAAACGCTTTACATTAATTTTCTATTTTTTTCTTTTATTCACCAACACCACTATTATCGGTTTCCAAAGCAGCAGCATCAAAAGGGAGAGACAGTCAAAATGAAGTCAAGAAAAAGTAGAAATTTTCTGAGGCTCTACAAAATAACCATCATGTGCAACCCATACAGAGTCTGATCTGACTCCGGGTTTCTGCCAAGATCACTGCACAGGAGCGCCTGAGGCCCAAGAGACGCTTGTAGGCACAGAACAGCACCTACAATGACTTCTCAGAAAAGCATGAAGACACGGGCAGGCACATCATTTTCTCCGCTTTTCAAGTGCAGACCATTTACAAGTATTACAAGTGATCTCGACACAATTTTCTATAGAAGTGTTCAAAGAAAGGTATGCCTACGTCAATTCCTATCATACTAGGCTACAGTGGGGGGGGGGGGGTTTGAAAATATCAAAACTAGTAAGAGGAATCAATCTGGACCTTTTTTTTTTTTTGATTAGTCCATGCCATTTTAACATGAATTCTAATCGAAATGGTAATCAGAACTCACAAAATTTTAGAAAACTTAAAATACAATGAATAAAGCAATAGTGTCCAAAAATGTAAACCTATCCTAAAAAGATGCATTTAAAGTTCTAGTAGGAAAAAAAAAAGTGTTTTAGTCAAAGAGGACTTGAAACAGAAACCAGTGCTATTTATTTAGCTCACTAAGGAGAAATATGGTACTGCCTCATAAAAGTAATTCAAATCATCTACTATAAACCTCTTCTTAAAACGATGGTTATTTGCCTATCTGCACTTTTCACTGCAATGTAAAGTTTTTAAGGACCTGCAATCCTTAACCACGGATTTGAACAGGGAAGCAATATTGTAGGGACTCACAGAATTTTAGAAACAGAACCCTGCAGAGATTCCCTAATCTGATCCCTGCATGTCACAGCTGAAGAAGCTGTCGCACCGAGAGACAGAGGAGACTGAGGCCCGCGTGGCTGGCCCTGTCTGTTGGGTGATGTGGGCCTGCCCTGAAAGCAGGTGCCAGGAGGCCCGGCAGGCACTCCTGCTTCTTGTGACCACTGAACATGCTCCTGTCTAACTGTGCTTACAGTCTAGCCTTTTTCTTCCCCGTCCCCTTGTTTGCAATTGTAAGGGGACAATTACAGATAAATGACATACAGAAGTTTTCAAGAGAACTCTTTTCCTTAGGTAGCTGTTTGGTATCAAATGAAGATCTCTGTACTACTATTCCTGTAAGAAAATGTCTCTAAGAAAGGAGGAATCTGAAAAAAAAAAAAAAAAGAAAGAAAGTCAGATTCCAGATTTAAAAGTAGTTTTCCTAACTTAATAAAAAGTTCTTTCTCATAAACACTGCCGTTGGCCTTCCTAAACTGCACTTAAACATAACAGAAGCATGCAGAAGACAGCAGCCAGAACTCTGCAAGCCTGCTGGCAGCAGGTGAGGCCTTCACACACACAGGAGCCTCCGTCTTGCTCTCCGCTGAGATGCTCAAAACTTCAAGGTCCCTGTGCAGAGCTCCCGGCTCAGCAGGAATCACTAGCACTCTCAAGGGTGACTTCCCACTGACTAGGACACTGTCTGAAAAATGACAAGTTAATTTAAGCCACCTTAGCAGGAAGCTTTTACTTCCTACCACAGTAACTCTCTCCAATAACAATTACATAAATAAAATTCAGGTGCATCTTGTCGGCCATCTGAAACCAGACACAGACAGGAAGACTAAAGAGAGAGCGAAACTGAGGGCCAGGAGCACCAGCACTGCCTTCCAGCATCCAGCAAGTGCACTGCCCTCCCCGCTGGGGCTGCTGTCCAAAGCAAAGGCCACGTAAGCCTCCTGGTGACACATGCACACTAACAGCAGTAAGGCTCAGATTTGCTCTCTCTCTGATGTCTCTGAGATGAAAAATGAGAGAAATCTTTTTCTCCTGGAGAGCTCCAAAAGTGCGGGACCCACTCAGGTCTTGGGGGGGATTTCTTCAACAAGAGCAGAACGCACAGGTTTCCCGAAGGAACATCTGACCCTACAAAACTAGTAAATTCCTAAGTGCCAAAGACTTCTGAGGCAAAAAAGTCAGAAAGTGCCCTTCTAACAAAACGCAGAAGCATGCAACAGGCACACAAGTGCACACACACAGAAAAGAGCAAAGAAATTAAAGCTACAATGAAAACAAAAGCTTAAGACGAGAAAGAAATGAGGAAAAATAAGAAATAACAAAACTTAAGTAAGAAGAGAGAAAGAAGAATTTTAAAAGGCTAGAAAAAGGAAGCATCCAAGAGAAAGCCTCCCCTTCATCAGAACCTACCACCCAGACACTCCACACAAGTGACCTATATCCCGAAACAAGAACGTGAAAACCCTGGATTGCGATCGACTGCCACGTGCATGAGAAGTCTTCTCAGAGGAACTAACGTTTCTGGGCTGGTGGCAACTGGGTAAGGAGTTAAGCTTTCCGTGAAGTTCAGACGTCAACATTAATGTAACACCGGGCTTTGCAGTACATTAATGATTATGCTTGTAACACATGCACCCAACTTTTAAATAGTTACGTCTCAAAACCCAAAATGCTTTCAGTAGCGTGGCCAGAACTAGCAATACTCTTCTTTCGAAATTTTTATCAGAAAAACAAAAGTATTCTAAAACAAGCTCAAGTCATAACAAAGCAATAGTTCTTCATAAAATATACATACTCTAAAAAGGAAAGAGTGGTAAACAAACATACTCTAATAACATACTTATCACTGAGACCGGTATTTCCCAGCCAGTACAGAATGATAACCGAGTCATGGCCAGAAGTCGGATGAGACACCACAGGGACCTGCTAACGCAGTGAGGCCGAACCTCGAAAGCCAGGCTTGGATCACCTGAGCTTTTCTCCCTCCACTGACACTGACAGCTTCAAGGCCGTAAGGATGAAGAAGCAAGGCTCCCTCCAACTCTTAATGATCTTCAGTTTTGCTTCTTTTAATTTAATACTGAGTTAAATATTCTCCACATGGTAACAAGTTTTCTTAGTGTCAGAAACAAATTCAACCAAGTATAAAAATTGACTACTCAAAAAAAAAAAAAAAAAACCTGCCTCATTTAGAATTAAAGGTGAATATTAGACTGCTTCTCTAACTTAAGCTCTAACTCCTGGAGGGGACAGAGCCGCCTTTACCACCACTGCCAGCTCCGCACAGAGCACAGAGCACTTTTCAAAGGTTGTCTGACATGTGGTCACGCGGCAATGACCTTCACCTGACCTCTCGCCAAGCGCTTTCCCATGTTGCTATATCTGTGCCTCACTACAACTTAACACGGTCAAGTCCACTTAAGGAAATGGCATCATTATGCCCATTTCACAGATGGAAAAGGCTCCGAGGGGCAATGTGACTTCCCGAGCTGCTTCCGGGCTGCAGGTACCCCGGTGCCCAGCCCTTCCACCGAAGGCCCTGACCCGGAAAGCACTGCGCACGGAGACCGACTGTGGGCTATTTCCCAGAGCGCTGGGGGCTAGCGGATTAGCCTTCCTAAAGCACAAGAACACAAGGTAGATTTTTCAGCTCCTAACACTCAACTAACCAATTCCGTAGTCATGGACACCTCAAACAGGCTTCCTTTCAGAGCCCCCAATAGGGATTACAAAAAATGATTCCAAATAAGAAAAACAGCCAACAAAAATCAGGTCATAAAATAACTAAACAATGAAATCTCTCTTATAATAATTGAAAAATATCTAAGCGGCAAAGAGAATGCCATCTTTGAACAAGTTATAACTGCTGTTATTACTTTTAAAGGAAAGAGATCACTCTCTACGTATGTCAGATATAAGGTACAAACAAAACATTTTTTACAAGAGTAAAAAACTCAATGTTTCATTTTATGACATACAATGAAGAACCCACACAGAACTGACTAATATTCACTACATGAGCTGAGTACAAACTATTATATATGGTTTTTAAAAAACTAAAAAAAACAACTAAAAGAAACTGTAGAAATCTCCATCTTAACTTTAAAACACTGGGATGAATTACAGTGCATTTCCTGTAAGTGATATCATACTTGAAAACAACAGAAAAAACATTCGATTTTCCTCCCAACATTATAAGCCTTGACATTATGGCCAATAATAAAACAACTTACTGAGTGCGATACTTAGAGAAGGAAAATCCAAAGCAAAACCAAAGTTTTCTCTCTGGCCTTATGGAATATCTTTAAAGTCACTCCAGTGGAATGACTAATGGAAATTTTAACTGTACAAACCTGCTTATTTTTAAATGAATTCAAACATCTAAAGTTCAAGATAGAAAAATTAGGCATTTTTAAAGTAAATACACTTACCCAAAATATGCTTGCAAACTGCAAACGGTGATTTTGACTTCCTAAATGATAAGAATATATGCTCAGCATGCTGGCGCTGCTCAGTGTTAACCATGGAAGGTGGTGCCTTGAGAGTTAAACACAAACACAGAGCACACTTGTTTAATAAGGAAGCTTCAACAACAGCAATCCTTTTACCCACAACAACAGAAAATATTTTTACTTTTGGAGACAACAGGAGGACAAATTCCTGCTTAAGAACTACAATATTAAACATTATAATAAACACCTAAAATACATCTTCAAGAAAACAGAAGAAACTCCTGGCAAGGTTTCAATCAAGTTGCCTAACATTTTAGAAAGGTAGATACTTATTTTACATTTTTTGGTAAACTTTTTAAAAAACATAGCTAATATTATCTTTTATTCCCAAATATACCATTCCATTTAAAGTGATGCAGTTCAAATCACTTCTAATAGGCACAGGTGAAACTGAATCCAAAGTTACTAAAACTTGATTTCTAAAAATGATCTTTTAAGATAGTCTGCTCAGGTCTTCAAGTTCCATTTTGTTCTAACAATATTTCTTTCAAAGACAGTATCTTCTGAACCAGCCTGACCTAAAACATACATTCCCATTCCACGGTTCGGTTATCTTTGACTTCACTGAGACCCATCTGAAGCTTAGAAGGAGAGACTGGCTTGTACAACATACAGATTAAAATATCATATTCCTCAATTGGGGGAGTGGGGGAGGTGGCAAGAAAATGAACCTCTGTTGCTATAACCAATATACATTGGGGAAATCACTTCAAGTGTATTCAAAGACCAAGAAGATGAAAAACATTTTGCCACATACATTAAATCAATACTCAATATAAAGTCTATCAACTATGCAACATTAGTCACTCTATTTTCAGTTAAAATAGCTTTTAAAAATCCAAGAAAAGTCAACTAACTTTGATTCTCTTGCCTAAAGGAATTCTAATTAGCTAAAGCCAGTTCAGACTACTATTCCTAATGATACAGCACCCTCTACAGCTCTCCAGGTAAAAATGAAAACATTTCCACTAAAAAACTATGGTAATTAGAGAACAAGGATTACGCTATACAGCACAGGGAATTACAGCCCTTATCTTGTAATAACCTACAATGGAGTATAATCTACAAAAACACTGACTATACTGTACGCCTGAAACCAACACTGTAAATCATCTATGTATCAGTCTTTTTAAAAGAACTGTGTCACATTCAATTCTGTTTTGTTTTTCCCCCTAATTTTGGCTGCACCAGGTTTCAGTTGCAGCACTCAGGATGTTTAGTTACAGCAGGTGAACTCTTAGTTGCAGCATGCAGGATCTTAGTTTCAACCAGGGATCAAACCCGCATCCCCTATATTGGAAACACAGAGTCTTAGCCACTGAACCATCAGGGAAGTCCCCTTGAATATTTTTAAAGGCTTTATTAATAAAATATTGTGAACAGCTAACTATGCTAAACATAAATTTTTTTCATTTGCAAATTCTTTATTCCACCATTTTCCCTAATTCAAGGAGTTCACTGTGCTTTCACAAGACCCTTCATCTGCTGACTATGACCTGAATACACAGCATGCTAAACACTACCACCACCTGCTATACTGTTTACGAATACAAGTTCTACAAACAAAACAGCTCCCAAAGTTAATGATCCCGGGACAGCCTAATATCATACACTTAATAAGATACAAGTCTGAATACAATTTTAATATAACATAAAAAATGAATTCTATTTTTAAGTTCAAATGATGAATTACAAACTAAAAGCTTGTATTAACCACCTGGTTGAACATTATCATACAAACAATAAAATCATCAAGTCAATATGTTAAGGTACAAGATGGTATTCACTTTAATTTCTCAAAACTAAACTTTCAGATTCTTTCTCCTTGAAAATGAGTTTGTAACGGTTTCCAAATAACAAGTTATTATGAAGTCGTGAGAAACTTCTTTGTCTTAAAAAAAAAAAAAAAAAAATCCCCAGTGCCCGAAGATTCAACAGGCTGGGAGTCAAAACCAAACACACGCATCTCCCCAAGACCCCCAGGCAGCTCTGACCCAGAACGCCCTCCTCTTCAGAACGTCACCCTTCACAGCTGCTTCAGTCCCGTCCCTCTTTACCAGCCTCTCCTGACCTTCCCCTAGATGGAGCACAAGAGGCGTCTCTACCCCACCTGGCACCACCAACACGTGTGAGCCCCCAGTACCTACATGTGGGAAGCTTCCATCACCCGACTCATCACAAGGTACTGCAGATATTCGCTGCCCTCTTTCCTTTCTCTACTGTTTCTGTGACACTAGAGCCCTCCTTTCACTCATCTCTAAATTCCGAGAGCCAAGTCCATGCACAAGGGAGAGGTGGGAACAGCACTGACACTTACTGAGTGTGGAGCAGGCAGCACAGTTTTCACCAGACAGGTAGACAGGGATCTAGTCTTTCTGCTTACAACAGGTCAACTCTCTTAAAAATCCCTTACAGCCATCAGAAAGACCTGGTTTCTAATTATTTATCTGCAGCACAGCAGTTGGGAAGCCTTGGGCAACGACCCCTCTCTGGTCCCCCCATCTAATAATGCTAAGGAATACACCTTATAATTGCTAAGAGAACTGTGGTTAAAAACGTGCTTATGGATCTCCCAAAATCAACCTACAGTAATTAAATCTTTTTGAGACTTAAACTGGAATTATATTATCTCAGAATATGACAAGGTGACCCAGACACATCTAAGAAAAGACAAACAGTCAAAATAATTTGGAAAAGGGGAGCTTTAGGGACTTATGCTAAATGAAATAAGTCAGACAGAGAAAAGCTAATACCTTATGGTCTCACTTACATGTGGAATATAACAACAACAAAATGCAAAACCCTAAGCATAAGATACAGAAAACAGAAATTGGTGGCTATCAGAAGCAGAAGGGGGGAGTGGTCAAAATGAATCAAAGTGGTTAAAAGGTACAAACTTTCAGTTCCAAAACAACTAAGCCCTGGGGGTGTAAAGCACTGCCTGGTGACTCCAACAACCATTCTGTTGGCTGTTTAGTCACTAAGCCGGTGTGACTCTGCAGCTCCAAAGTCTGCAGCCGCCAGGCTCCTATTCCATGGGATTTTTCAAACAGGAATACTAGAGTGGATTGCCTTTTCCTTCTCCAAGGGATCTTCTCGACCCAGGGATCAAGCCCAGGTCTCCTGCATTAGTAGGAGATTCTTTACTGCTGAGCCACCTGCTGCTGCTAAGTCGCTTCAGTCGTGTCCAACTCTGTGCAACCCCATAGATGGCAGCCCACCAGGCTCCCCTGTCCCTGGGATTCTCCAGGCAAGAATACTGGAGTGGGTTGTCATTTCCTCCTCCAATGCATGAAAGTGAAAAGTGAACATGAAGTCGCTCAGTCATGTCCGACTCTTAGCGACCCCATGGACTGCAGCCTACCAGGCTCCTCCGTCCATGGGATTTTCCAGGCAAGAGTACTGGAGTGGGGACTGCTTATCTGAATATTGCTAAGAGAACAGATCTTAAAAGTTCTCATCACACACACACACACACACAAATTATAAAAATATTTGGCAATGGATGTCAACCAGACTTATTATGGTGGTCACTTATCAATATACACAAATCATTATGTCATATATTTGAAACTAATATAACTTGGGTGGGGTTTTTTTTGGCTATTTTTTGTTTGTTTTGTCTTTGGCCTCGTGACATGCAGGATCTTAGTTCCTGACCAGGGATCAAACCCTCGCCCGCTGCACTAGAAGCACAGAGTCTTAACCACTGGACTGCCAGGGAAATCCCTGAAACTAACATAATGTTAAATGTCAATTACACCTCAGATAAAAAGTAAATCACACTTGAGGCTCAAAAAAATAGCCATTTAAAAACATGCAGAAAAAGAATGATAAGAAGGGAATCTTATCCAACCAGATATAAATACTTAAAATAATAATTTAAGTGTCAACACTTCAGTTCAGTTGCTCAGTCGTGTCCGACTCTTTGCGACCCCATGAATTGCAGCACGCCAGGCCTCCCTGTCCATCACTAACTCCCGGAGTTCACCCAAACTCATGTCCATCTAGTCAGGGATACCATCCAGCCATCTCATCCTCTGTCATTCCCTTCTCCTCCTGCCCCCAATCCCTCTCAGCATCAGAATCTTTTCCAATGAGTCAACTCTTCCCAGGAGGTGGCCAAAGTATTGGAGTTTCAGCTTCAGCATCAGTCCTTCCAAAGAACACCCAGGACCGATCTCCTTTAGAATGGACTGGTTGGATCTCATTGCAGTTCAAGGGACTCTCAAGAGTGTTCTCCAACACCACAGTTCAAAAGCATCAATTCTTTGGTACTCAGCTTTCTTCAAATCCAATTCTCACATCCATACATACGGAAAAACCATAGCCTTGACTAGATGGACCTTTGTTGGCAAAGTAATGTCTCTGCTTTTGAATATGCTGTCTAGGTTGGTCATAACTTTCCTTCCAAGGAGTAAGCGTCTTTTAATTTCATGGCTGCGGTCACCACCTGCAGTGATTTTGGAGCCCCAAAAAATAAAGTCTGACACTGTTTCCACCTCCAACACTTAAGGCATAATAATAATTTAAAACACAGTAAAAGAGCAGGAAAAAACAATGGAACAGAGAGAATTCCCAGAAACTCATGAGATGCAACAAATTAGTGAAGACTAAACTTTATAATAAAAGGCAGTTCTATTTCCAGTTTTTTAAGGAATCTCCACACTGTTCTCCATAGTGGCTGTACTAGTTTGCATTCCCACCAACAGTGTAAGAGGGTTCCCTTTTATCCACACCCTCTCCAGCATTTATTGCTTGTAGACTTTTGGATCGCAGCCATTCTGACTGGCGTGAAATGGTACCTCATAGTGGTTTTGATTTGCATTTCTCTGATAATGAGTGATGTTGAGCATCTTTTTCATGTGTTTGTTAGCCATCTGTATGTCTTCTTTGATATTTTACCACATTTAAAAAAAATATAAGAAGGAAGATAACGCAACAGAGCCTTCCCAGGTGGTGCTAATGGTAAAGAACCTGTCTGCCACTGCAGGAGACTGAGGCACAGGTTTGATCCCTGGGTCGGGAAGATCCCCTGGAGAAGGACATGGCAACCCACTCTAGTATTCTTGCCTGGAGAATCCCATGGACAGAGGAGCCTGGCGGGCTACTTGGCCATAGGGTCGCAGAGTCAGACACAACCGAAGCTACTTAGCATGAACATGCACAAGACAACAGAATTTTGAGGCGAAGTAAGAAAAACTTGAATATTCATAGACATAAACCTTGTTTGGATGGCAGTTACAAGGATATATACACAACTGCCTGAACTCCTCAAAATGGACACCCAAGATTTGTGAATTTTACTGTAAGTTAATACACCACAAACAAAATGTTTTAAAAACTCAATGGGCAAAATAAAAGACAGACTAGATACATTGAGAAGAAAATGAACACAGATATGAAAATTTATTTAGAATGAAGAAAGACACAAATATTAAGAGTCTTAGAGGACAAAATGAAGGTCAGTTCTCTGCCCTCCTGGGAGCCCCAGGAGCTGGCCCACAGACACCAGGCCCACAGCCTCCTCGCCCCGTCCTGGCCCCAGTGCCTCCTCTCCCCACCAAAGCCACAGCCCCCACAGGCTGCGTGCCCCCGCAGCCACAGTCCTCTCCAGTTCTTTGGTCTCCCTCCCTGCCCTGGACATATTGCAGGAGAAAGACAACATTATCGTTTTTTTTTTTTAAAAAAGGAGAAACATGTTTAACAAATTAAGATCAATGACTAAATTTTTAGCAAAGTCGGAATGGATGGAGATTTCCTTAACCTGATACAAAGATCTTAAAAAAAAAAAAAAAAACTACAGCAAACATCAACTAATGTTGAAACAAAAAAGCTATTCCCTTTGAATTGTCAATAAACTGTCAGTAAACCATCAAGGTCCACTGGACTCAATTTTGGAGATTTCTTTTTAAAGCAGTTTTAAATTTGCAAGGCTTGATATTTCATGATTTTTACTTAGAGGTCTTCCAAAGAATAAAGGCAAATTCTATTTTTAAAAAACAAAATAAAACTCACTGTAATTTGAAGTCATTTATGTATCCACTGGACCCTTTTCTAAGATACAGAAGATGATCTTGGTGATCATATTTTTTCTATATCTTGAAAAATTTTGTTATTTCATCATTCTAAGGATTATTTCATCAGAACTCATCAATTATTTCAAATTATGCTAAGAAAAAACTAAAATAATAACCAAATTTTTAAAAAAGTGATTTTAAAGTCTCCTAGAAAAGTAATACAATAGTAAAATAAAAATAAATCAGCACCATTACATTATCCTCAGTTTTTTTTACTACATTGCTCAGAGTATAATATGATCTTCCTAGAAGGTCAAAATGAAACCTGGGAACACCATCTTTAAGCTTCATTCAATAGTGTTGAGAATTAAGGATTTTTCATTTTCTAACCATAATGACAAAGAGAAAAAAATTGATAAGGAAAGGCATTTCACAACTGAAATATAAATCAGAAGATGAATGCAAAAAGACACACAGCAGCATACTAAGCCCACACTGTCTGAAACAGCGGTGACTGGACACATCTGCTGAAATTAAACGAAACTTCAAGAGGAAGGGGACATACATAGACCTCTGATCCATGTTGATGTAGGGCAGAAATTTTAAAACAATTATCCTCCAGTTAAAAATAATTTTAAAAATAGATGAAACAGAAAATTCAGTTCCCTGGCTGCACTAGCCACATTTCAAGTGCTTAACTTAACACCCCATGTGGCTGGTGGCTACCACACTGGACCACACAGAACATTCCTACCACAGCAGAGAGTTCTAAGGAACAACTCCACTAATGATGATAAAACTGATCATATAAGTGTAATCTCAGCCCTTGTCTTGAGATGGTGATACTCAAAATCAGTTGTTCTCAGCTAGGGCCACTGTGTGCCCCAGGGAGTGGCTAGCAATGTCTGGAGACACTTCTGGTTGCCACAAGTGGGAGGGGGTGCTGCTGGCAACAAGTGTAGAAAAGGCAGGGTTGCTGCTACAGGTCCTACAGTGCACAGCCCAGCCCCAAACACCAGGAGGGACAGGCTGAGAAACCCTGCCCCAGGTGGATTTTCTCAGACTCAAGAACCAGTGAGCGAACATACCTCCAAGGACAAAAAGGCAATTCAGAATTCTCATCCATTACACAGAACTACTTCATTACACGACATTCTGTCACAAGAACCTGAACCAACATGTTTTGCTAAAAGGATATGTGAGTGTCTTCTCTCTTATGATGTCTGTGTAAGAAAATCTGCTTGATACAGTTCATAAAATGATTCTACAGCAAGAAAAAGAATCAGAATAATAATCTAAAACAAATTAAAGATGGCTTCCCAGTTGGCTCAGTGGTAAAGAATCCACCTGCCAATACAGGAGACATGGGTTCAATTCCTGGGTCGGGAAGATCCCCTGGAGGAGGAAATGGCAGCCCACTCCAGTACTCTTGCCTGGGAAATACCATGGACAGAGGAGCCTGGCAGGGGTCAGAAAAGAATCAGTATTTACAGAGCAGAAGATGAAACCAAAGAGATACAGTCACACTTTACACCCGAGCTGCCCAAAATGCTGGCCACTGCCCCCATACAACTGTTTTAAAGTAAAAAACTCGGAGAAGGCAATGCACCCCACTCCGGTACTTTTGCCTGGAGAATCCCATAGACTGAGGAGCCTGGTAGGCTGCAGTCCATGGGGTCGCTAGAGCCACGACTGAGCGACTTCACTTTCACTTTTCACTTTCATGCACTGGAGAAGGAAACGGCAACCCACTCCAGTGTTCTTGCCTGGAGAATCCCAGGGACAGGGAAGCCTGGTGGGCTGCTGTTATGGGGTCGCACAGAGTCGGACACGACTGAAGTGACTTAGCAGCAGCAGCAGCAGCCAACTTCCCAAGAAGGTATTTTTTAGCTTAATGGTAATTTTCATTTTATTTTTAGATAATCAAATGCATAGCTCAGTTATGTTACCTTTACGTGTTTAAGGTAAACTCTTTTAAAGAAAGAGTTGAACTCTTTCCTAACTCTAACCTAATATGTTAGAGTTGAATCTTTGATAACTTTGTCTTTATCACAGACTCTGTACATATGTTAAAATTAACTCTTTATCAGATGTGTGTGTCACCGGCTGAATGACAGATGAAACATACTTATGGTCATGAATGATATGCTTTGTAAAAAAGGTTTCAAGCTATTAGGAAGCATATTGTGTTTTTTAGAATCTTGTGTAATATTCTGTGATACTTTTATAGAACAATTCTGACTTCAGGAAAGTTTAGAAGCACTATTTCTTGAAATAAAAGGAGTTTAAACTTAAAAATAATAATAATAAAGTAAAAAACTCAGTTCCTCCTTTGCACCAGCCATCTTTCAAGGGCTCAACAACCACCTGTGGTTACTGGCTACCTCACTGGAGAGTGCAGATATAGAGGATACTTGAAGAGAAGACACTTGAAGAAATTTGATTAATTCAGAAAATATTTACTAAATGCTTCCTATGAGATTACCTAGAGCCACATGCTTTCACACAATGTTATTTGACAGATTAATGTACAAAATAACAGCTATCACTTCTAGAGCACTTACTATGTACCAGGCACTGTATTAAACATGTTTCAAGTAAATGAAATCACTTAATCTATATATTAACTCCCTGGAAATAATATATTTTCCTATTTTGGAGATGAGGAAACAGGCACAGAGGTTAAGTGACTTGCCAAGTGTCACACATCTGGTCATGGGTGGAGCCAAGAAGAATCCAAACAGTTTGGCTCCAGAACCGCTATGTTTTCCTGCTGCTCAGTTCCTAAGAGTCATTACTTATGCTGCCTGGTCTAGCAATGGGGTGATTTTCTAGCATCTTATCTATGTCACTGTCATACTACTATTGTTTTCCAATTAGCTCTCTAATCCCTGCCACAAAGTTACAAAATATAGATAGACCAGCAGAAATGGGGTCAAAGAATTTTATATTTGGACATTTCTACATTTCATAAAATAGATATATTTTATACTTTTACATGGATATATTATGGACTAAAATAAAATTTCTACTAAGATAAAAACTCAGAAATTCTTAGCTTACACAAGCTGTTCAAGCTCCCCAGCTTCCCTCAAATACACATGCACTCTCTTTTACCAAAAGAGTCATCTTGGCATTAAAAATTTTTTGGAAGAATATTAACATATCCCTCTTCCACCCTAGCTTTGTGCAGTGTCTCATCCTCTCTGTAGAACAACGTCGAAAGCCTCCTAACTGGTCTTCGGACTTAACGTCTTGCTTCTCTCAGGCCGATCTTCACACTGCTGTCACCCAGAGAAACCACAGAACTGGCACGGAATACTGCAGGGCGACCTTAGATCACCCACCCTGCCTATCCCCCTGGGTCCATCTCCCCTCCCCACCTACTCATTCCCTTCCTTCAACAAATATTACTGAGCAAATTATTAAGTGCAAACGAGGTTCCTGAGCTAATACATATTAGCATCCAGCCAGTGAGACCAACATTCATTCATTAATCACACAAACAAATGTAAAATCCCAGGTGGTGCAGATGTATCTAAGTTCAGGACAGGTGAGTCTCACCTTTCTGGGAAGCTAAGGAGGGCATTCCTGACACCTGAAGGATCAGGTAAGAGAGAGGAAAAGTGTTTCAGGCAGAGGGAGCAGGAACAAAAGGCTCTCAGACAAGACCAAGGACGGGATGGGAGATGGAAGGATGGAGAGAGCTCCTGTGCTGATTCAGAGAAAAGCGATGGGAGACGGGTCCTCGGAAACTGGAAAGATAGAAACTTATCCAGAATCTTACAAAGAGAAAACGTAGTGAAACTTCAAACCCAGGTACTCTGTTTGGAACCCTCCCCTACAACATATTTCCATCCACAAATTACAATCAAATGTCTACTCTGTGCTAGGCAATGTGCTAGATGCTTCAGACACAAGTCAGTCAATGATAAGCAAAAACAAACAGAATCCGTGTTTCCCAGGAGCTCAAAATCCAGCAGAGGAGTCAATCACATAATCCACAAGTAGCATAAAACTGGAGGTGTCATCAATGTTACTAAAGCACACGGTGATATGAAATGAGCGTTTAATCTAGTCCAGAGTGCTCAGACTTGTTTCTGCCAAAGTAAACAACTACACTGAGATCTGAAATGCCAAACAGCCACTAGATACAAGCGGGAGAAGGCTGTTGCAAGCCAGGGGCACACTTGCTTGGGAGGCTCAGGGAGGAGGGAGCTAATCCAATGTGATGGAGAGGTGCCAGTCTACAGAGCCCCGGGTCAGCTTCCCGAGTGTGTGACCAGGGTGGTAGCATCAGGCCCAGCTCTCTCCAAAGGGCCTCGACCTTAATGTGACACTCTCTGGTGGCCATCCTCAAATTCTTAACCATTTTATTCTTGAACCTGTATTTGAACTCCAACAGGACAATCAGAGTGCACAGGAGCAGTGAGGACAGGCACTCGTGAACATGCCTCTAGGAGGCCTGGGCACCCGGCCAAGGCAGCTGGAGTGGGAGCTGGGTCCAAGCGGCAGCAGCAGAAGGGCCCCACCAGCCTGCTGGTCCTGTCCCTAAGGTACCTGACAGATGTGAAATGCTTCAGACTGAACCTAATGTCAGGAACTCTGTCAAGACTTAAATCTTTTAAGAAAAAACATTCTGCAAGAATCATCAGCTCTAAACATACTGCAACTTATACTTGTAAATAAGTACTTTCAGTCCTCTGTATCCACAGATTCAATCAACTACAGATCAAAAATATTTAGGACAAAATCCCAGAAAGTTCCAAAAACCAAAACTTGAATTTGGGACTTCCCTGGCAGTTTAGTGGTTAAGACAGCATTTCCACTGCAGGGGCTGAGGGTTCAATCCCAGTGGGAGAACTAGATCCCACAGTCTACAACTAAGACATGGCGCAGCCAAATAAATATATTTTTTTAAAGGTCTCTATTCTCCTGTTTCCTCAGCATGTACAACATCATGCTTAGCACATGTGTACTGAAGACACTGTGTAGAATGAGTGAATGGCCAGAGACTGAATTCCAGAGCCAAATCATCTGTGTGACCATGGGCACACCAGTTACCATCTCTGAACCTCGGATTTTCTCATTTACAAAGTTTAAGAATAACTCTTCTCCCATCCACTTCACAGGGCTGATTTAAGAATCAAATAAAATGAAGCGTTCCTAAGGAGTGCAGAGGTGCTGCTATGGCTTCCAGTGGGGCCGGGGTGACTGCTGCGGGCTCAGCAAATGAAGCTCCCGAAATTCCAGACAAGGTGGGGGACTGGCTTCGGGGTGTCTACCGCTTCGCCACCGACAGGAATGACTTCCAGAGGAAACTGATTCTCAATTTGGGACTCTTTGCTGCTGGAGTTTGGCTGGCCAGAAATCTGAGTGACATTGACCTAATGACACCTCAGCCTGGGGTCTAGCCTGTGAAGACACATGGAACCCCTGTGCTGTACTAGACCCCTTCAAAAACAGCCTCCAATCTGTGACCATCACAAGACTTGCCCTGATGGGGGCTGAAGTTTGATTCAGATGGCACCTTCCCTTCCCTTCCCTGCCTGACTTCCTTTTCTTTGCTGAGTCCACTCAGGAAACAGGCAGGCTTCAGCTAAAGTGTTGTCTTCTGTTCTGTAAAATGCTATACATAGTTTCTAAGTTTCTGCAAGGGATGATCTTTGCTCTTGTCCTGAGAAATAATCTAATGGTATTTTAACAAATAAAGCACGTGTACACACACACACACACACACACACAAATAATCAAATAAAATGATGGACTTCCCTGGTGGTCCAGAGGTTGAGAATCTGCCTGGCAATGCAGGAGACACGGGTTCAATCCCTGATCCCAGAGGATACCACATGCTGTGGAGCAACTAAGACCGTGTAGAGCAACTTCTGAGCCTGTGCCCTAGGGCCCATGCTCCACAGGAGAAACCGCCAGTTCACTACAACTAGGGAGTAAGCCCACACCCAACAACGAAGTCCCACAGCAGCCAAAAAAAGAGAATCAAATAAAATGGAAAGAACTGTTCTACAGCACTACATTTTAGCCAATGCTTTTAAAATGTTAACCAAATTCCACAATAAAAACCATGAAAACCATTCATGAACCCCTCTCATTAAAGTTGCATTTAGATTCATTAAAATCTATTTCAGTTTTAAAACAAATTTAAAGTATCAACTAGGGGAGGGAGGGAGGGAAAGAAAAAAATAAATAAATAAAAAAAAAAAATAAAGTATCAACTAATGTATGTGTTCTCCATTATTTTATATTATCACTGCACACACTCATTAAGGACAATCACAATAAACTGTGGAAAATTCTGAAAGAAATGGGAATACCAGACCACCTGACTTGCCTCTCGAGAAACCTATATGCAGGTCAGGAAGCAATAGTTAGAACTGGACATGGAACAACAGACTGGTTCCAAATAGGAAAAGGAGTACATCAAGGCTGTTACTCTGCTTATTTAACTTCTGTGCAGAGTACATCATGTGAAACGCTGGGCTGGAAGAAGCACAAGCTGGAATCAAGATTGCCGGGAGAAATATCAATAACCTCAGATACGCAGATGATACCATCCTTACGGCAGAAAGTGAAGAAGAACTAAAGAGCCTCTTGATGAAAGTGAAAGAGGAGAGTGAAAAAGTTGGCTTAAAGCTTAACCTTCAGAAAACTAAGCTCATGGCATCTGGTCCCATCACTTCATGGCAAATAGATGGGAAAACAGTGGAAACAGTGGCTGACTTTATTTTTCTGGGCTCCAAAATTACTGCAGATGGTGATTGCAGGCATGAAATTAAAAGACGCTTACTCCTTGGAAGGAAAGTTATGACCAACCTAGACAGCATATTAAAAAGCAGAGACATTACTTTGTCAATAAAGGTCTGTCTAGTCAAGGCTATGGTTTTTCCAGTAGTCATGTATGGATGTGAGAGTTGGACTATAAAGAAAGCTGAGCACCGAAGAATTGATGCTTCTGAACTGTGGTGTTGGAGAAGACTCTTGAGAGTCCCTTGGACTGCAAGGAGATCCAACCAGTCCATCCTGAAGGAGATAAGTCCTGGGTGTTCAGGACTTATCTCCTGAACACTGGAAGGACTGATGCTGAAGCTGAAACTCCAATACATTGGCCACCTGATAAGAAGAGCTGACTCATTTGAAAAGACCCTGATGCTGGGAAAGATTCAGGGCAGGAGAAGGGGACGACAGAGGATGAGATGGTTGGATGGCATCACCAACTCAATGGACATGAGTTTGGGTAGGCTCTGAGAGTTGGCATTGGACAGGGAGGCCTGGTGTGCTGCAGTTCATGGGTCGCAGTCAGACGCGACTGAACTGAACAGTAAGTAACTGAAAGAGGTTTGACAGTCTTCAGTTAAGTTGCTCAATTGTGTCCAACTCTTTGTGACCCCATGGACTTCAGCATGCCAGGTAACCCCAAATAATTAGTTCACCTGCTTTCTATTCCCACTACCCCAAAGGCTAAAAACCAAGGGTTGGTAACAGATGAACCTGCGTTGGATTCCCCACTGTCTACCACTTTCTTTGAAAGTTTAGGTAAATTACTTAACATCTACATATTTCAGTCCCTTAGTCCATAAAATGAAAATGAAAGTAGTAACTACCTCACAGTTACTGATGATCAAATAAGGTAATACATGTGAAGTGGTTGGCATAGTGCCTCACACATAGTAAGCATTGGGAAAAATGTCAATTGTCACTCTTAAGATGGACTGCAGCTTCCATCTGGGAAACCACGCAGTCTCTCTTAAGCATCCACACTATCAAACAGTAAGTGGACTTTCTAAAAAGAAATTTTCTATTTTAATAACACTTTTTTCAATACTCTTCTCTGGAAAGATTTCAAGTATGTAAACAGAATCCAATACAACACACAGGAGAGGTGATGAGGCAGAGCAGAAAGAGACCCAGCTTTAGCGCCACAGATAGGAATTGTACACCTAATTCAGCCACTAAGTAATTATGTAACCTGGCTACTTAAGCTCTCTCTCAACCTTGTAAAGGGGTTGCAAGGATTAACAAAGTATGTAAAGCATCAAGCACAGTGTCTGGAGGGTGATATGCACTCAATTACTAGTATTTACTAGACTCTTCTCCCCTACTCCCTTACAGGTGATAAGAATAGCTTTGCAGGGAAGAGAAAAGGTCCTACCAAGCACAAATACTAACCAGTACTAAGACCAACAATGAAGGACAACTATTTTATATTAATCTCCATGAGAACTAAAGCAGTGTTTGAGGGGTAGGGGTGGGGGGGGGGGTCACATACTCCTTCTAAAGTCTAATGAAAACGAGGCCTCTACCTTATAGAAAATTTCCAGATATCTCAGGAAACGCTGTAAGTCAGAGATTTTAAGAACATGGTATTTAAGGGGAATAATAGCTAGTTTTTTTTCTGGACTTAAGTTGCAAGAGTCTGAAAACGTTCCCTAAGTCACTTTTTGTGATAAAAACGATTCACCTAACTTCATTCATATTGCGGCAAGTAAACCCTGCTTTAATTAAACTTCTCGGCTTCATAAGCTAAATTTCATAAGCTATCTGGTCTTGGGTGTGAAAACAAAACTTGATAAAAGGAACTAAAAACTATATGAGAATTAGTTCAAATGTCTTAAAATGTGATGTAACCCGAACACCGAACCAAAAGGGGGTAAAAGGTGCAAAAAGGTACCGAAGATTGCTTCATCCAATTCTTAGGAAGGCTATTTGTCAATTCAAGGAATCAAGTCTCTAACTTCCAGAGAAATCTACAAACACGGAAGTCGTGGTTTACAAAAACAAAACTGAGCCAGCAAATAGTTTACTGAGTAACTAAACATGGTTTATCCTTGCTTCTACTCTAAGTGGAATGCCTCACTCTTTGACTGGGCCTTACCTTCTCGAATAGGTAATAACCTACTGACTAAATTGTTCTGTTCATTGTACTGCCGCAGGAAAAAGTCCAGGAGAGCTGCACACCCAACTCTCCATAACGCACGACCCGCACGGAGCTCGGTCCCAAAGTTCTGCCCCAATGACCTTGGTCCTAGGATTTCCCTCCCTCCCTCCCGCCGTTCCTTCCTTGTGCGGGTGGCTGCGGCTGCCCAGCCGCGGTCGCAGGTGAGAGAAAGCGCTCGGGGACCCAAAGGCACGAGCGGAACCACAGCTGCAGACGGCACCCGGGCCATGCCAGCCCGCCACCGGCACCCGCTCCCCAGCGGCGCGCACAGCCCCGACCTAGCGCCCGCCTCCCCCCGACCCGAAGCGGAGGGCCGGGGCGCACGAAGCATTTCTCCGGCCCCACTCGGTGGAGCGGCTGCGGCACCGCACAGCCAGGGAGCGGACAGTCCGGCCAGGGGCGCCGAGGCAGGAGCGCAGGCGGAGGAGAGTCCTGCGCCACGCCACCGCCGCCTGCTCCAGCTCTGAGCTCCCGGGAGACCCCGGCCGGTCGCCAGTCAGGCGGGGGCCAAGGCCGAGCACGGCAGCGCCGCCAGAGACCGCGGGCGCGGGGCGCGGGGGCGCGGGGGCGCGGGCACTCACCATCAGAACTTTGGCTGCGTTCTCCAGCTGAGCGATCACTTCTGGGGGCCCCAGCGCCGCCGCCATCATGGTCTCTCTTCAATGACGCGCCATGCGGTGCATTTTGGGAGCGGGCGCCCGACCGGCCAATCGCGAGATTCCTCGGGCTCGCGCGCTCCCGCCCGAGCCGTCGCGGCCGCCGACGTCGACGCGGGGTCGCGAGGTCAGGGCTGCGGGTCGGCGGGCAAGGACTGTGGGCGCTCCCTCGGGGCTCGCCCGCCCGCTTGCTCGCTCGCTCGCCGCCGGCCCGGGGGCGCCTCCGGCCCTGCCGTGTACTCTGCGGACGCGTCCCTCTCGGGCAGGGCGGCTTGCGTCCCGCGAGATCGCGTGCTCCGCGCTCGCGTGCCCCCGTGCGGGGCCGATTTCCTGGCGGAGCCGGCGGGCAGGTCCGGCAGAGGGGCTCGGAGCCCAGCTTCCCCACCCGGGCCTGAGAGCGCCCTGTCCGCGCTCGCGCCGGCCCTCACTGCTGAGACCAGGCTCTGTTCTGAGCGACACCTGCATACCTGCTACTAGCTTCCACCTCTTGGTGCCGGTCTGCTTCTTGGGATACACAAAAAGTCACTTTCGTTTCAGTGTAAGTTTCCTCTGTTGACAACTTCATTTCTTCTTCCAGTTGTAAATAAGCCATAGTTGCGGGTTTTCCCTTTTTTATGTCCCTGCAATAGAATTGCATTGTTAGCTTCTTTGAGAAACGAGGTATTATATTTGGCATCTCTACAACATGAAGTTGAGGAAGTGAATTAACAAGGTTTTTATGCTTAAAAAACAAAGGAAGTACCTCTTATTTCGTTACAAAAGGGTAACGTGAGTGCAGTTAATGGCTTTTTAAAAAATTGTGTGAAATTGGTTCACATAGTGCCTCACATGTAGAAGGCATTCAATAAATACTTCACTAAGTACAAATGTCTGGACTTAATGATTTTACGGCTGCTCCATGGTGTGAAGCGATACATATTCATTAGAAACTGTACTTCAGATTTTTCTCTTCCTGGGCAGCATGTGCGGTCAGATACTCACGTGGTGCACAATCAGTAAGGTGAACAACTGATATCTTAGAAACATTGTTTTTCACTTTCAGTACCGTGTTCACTAAATTAAATGAGACAGTCAACACTTTATTATAAAACAGACTCGCTATTAGATGCTTTTGCCCAGCTGGAGGCTAATATAAGTGTTCTGACCACCTTTAATGTAGGTGAGGCTAAGCTGTGAGGTTTGGTAGGTTAGATGTATTAAATGCATTTTCAGCTTATGATGTTTTCAACTTATGATGGATTTATTGGGACTTAACTCCGTCATAAGCCAAGGAAGATCTGTATAGCAATCTGCAAGATTACAAAGTGTCTCTACCTGCTGCAAAGAGTTATTACTGCAGATCAAAGATACATCTTCAAAAGTGTAGACAAATGAGTATTTTATGACATTAAATGTTTGAGGCATATAATGCTTCAGATTGTGTCCTGTGTTCCAGAGCATTTGTTTTGTGCAGCTACACAAGAACTTTGCATGAGATGCTCTTTAAGAACGAAGAAGAAAAGGTATCTCTGGTTCCTCTGCCTTTTCTAAAACCAGCTTGAACATCAGGAAGTTCATGGTTCACATATTGCTGAAGCCTGGCTTGGAGAATTTTGAGCATTACTTTACTAGCATGTGAGATGAGTGCAATTGTGCGGTAGTTTGAGCTTTCTTTGGCATTGGGTATGCCTTTAACACCTGTGATGTCCTGGGCTCCAAAAGTAATTAGTTGAATATATTATATACTTTTCCTTGGAAACAGGTTTAGTTTGGGGGATTTGGGGTGGTTTTTTGGTCTTTGTGTGTGTGTGTCAAGCCATAAACATCTTGTCAACACAAACATGCTGATTGAAATACTTTAGAGCAACAGTTCTCAGAGTGTAGGCTAGGGACACTTACTAAGTCCCAAAACACAAAGGAGTTCCCTAAGATCCTATCAGAGGATCTTGGTCAAAACTATTTTCAGATGGCTATAGTCCTATAGCCATGGATGGATGGCATTAACAATTCAATGGACATGAACTTTGGCAAACTCCAGGAGATAGTGAGGGACAGGGTGGCCTGGCGTGCTGCAGTCCATGGGGTCACAAAGAGTCGGACATGACTGAGCGACTGAACAACAGTCCTATCAGTAACTACTTTGAATTGAGTCAACTCCCCAGTCAAGACACAGACTAGCTAAATGGATTAAAAACACAGGATCCAACTATATGTTCCCTCTTATTACTTCTATTCAAAATACTAATGGATGTCCTAGCCAAAGCAATTAGGTAAGATAAATAGAAGGCATCCAAATCAAAAAGGAAGAAGAATTATCTCTACACAGATGATGTCATCTTATATATAGAAAATCCTAAAGAGTCCACAAAAATCTGTTAGAACTAATCAATGAATTCAGCAAAGTTACAAAATATAAAATCAATTTTAAAATGTCAGTTGCATTTTTATATACTAACAATGAGCCATCAGGAAAGGAAATTAAGAAAAGTTTCAGGGAATTCCCTGGTGGTCCCATGGTTAAGAACCCACCTTCCACTGCAGGGGACTCAGGTTCCATCCCCAGAGAACGAAGATCCCATGTGCCTCAGAGCAATTAAGCCCTTAACCCAGCAAGCCTCAAACACTGAGCCCGCATGCCACAACAGAGAGCCTGCGTCCCACGTGCTGCAACTAAGACCCAATGCAGCCAAATAAATACTTGTTTAAAAAAAGAAATTTTATCCAAGTCAAAACTACAATGAAGACTTACAAGGAACATAGATAAATTATGCGACAGAGTGAGAGATTATTCTATTTTACTTGAGAGACTCAAGAACAAATCTCTTTTTAAAAAAGCATTTCTAAACTCAAATGGCCACACTTAATAAAAATAATTCTATATCAACAGAGGACACCTGATCCAGAAAGTGTTAAGGGATCTTATGACCCAAAGTTCTGAAAACTTTGAAGGCAGCAGTATAAAACCGAATTATGATATCAAATTTATAGGAGCTTAATATATTTCTCCAGAAATAAAAACATAAGACCAAAAGGGAACCATGTCTTTAAAAATTTCCTTGGTACAGAAAGCATATTTCTGCACATATGGTATGTCTGTGAAATGTTACTATTTGGAGTTCTTAAATATTAAATACTTGATTAACATACCACAGTTCTGATGTCTATCAAAGTAACTGTAAACAGCAGTGCTTTATCCCTCCTGTTCTCACAACATATCATCTTGAAATTTACTTCTAAACCAGTTTAACCAAGTACAATATTCCATCTTCCTTATAAAGTTGAATGTTATAGGGCATCCATCCCATTAAAGTTTTTGAGACTGGGATGAAGACCTCTTTTCCAAAGAGGTCTCTGGAATTCCCCCAACAACCCAGCAACCTAAAGGCATGAGTTGCATCAGATTTCCAAAGGCTTTACCCAAGCCCCCTGCTGCTGGGGAGCCTCCGGGTACTCAGCCGACCAGAGGCTCAGTCCAAGGGGCGACCACCTAAGGGGCTACTGTGCCATCGCAGCGCATGATGTCATGGTGTAGAAAGGCCATTCGAGGGCAGGGGCTTCCTCACCTGGAAAATGGAAATTGTAGATGTGTCAGGGGTTAGGGTTAGACTGGGAAGATGCCATGGAGAGGTGGCAAAGGGGTGCTGCAGTTTGTCAGTGTTCAGAGCCTGGAGCTCTGGCAGAGCAGAGGGCAGGGGTCTAGGCGGGGCAGAGGGGAGCCTCAGCCTGGGACCAAGTTCCTCTCAAGCAGGCCTGATCAGGCTCTTCAAATGATGCCACAGGACTGACATTTCAAGATGTCCTCTGCTCATGGAGAAGAATCAGAGCCAAAGCTGCTGGCAGTGGACAGAGGACTGCCCAGCTGGGCTTCTGCCGCAAGTTCTTGGGAGTGGGGCCTGGAGGGGGCCTCCCGTCCCAAGGAGTTGGCTTGTCTGAAAATAGCAACTAGGACTCGGTTCCTGCCCCAGTCACAGGGGCCCGAGCCCTGTGACCAGGAACTGACAGTGACACCTGCCTGAGTTCTGACAGAAAAGAGGCTGGTGGAGGTGGTTGCTGATAGACGCCCCAGGAGTCCATCACTAGCCCCCAGAGATGATCTGGGGGGTTGTCAGTAGAGCTCTGCTTTGTTCTGAATGTTTTAAGACAACAGGAAATTGGCAAAAGTAGGGCTTGATTTATAAATGTCCTGAAGCCGCTCCTGTCCCTGTTGGTGGTGTTTATCCTCTGACCTGTGGGCAGCCCTGGGCCTGTGCAGAGGTGTCCTACCGTCCCCACCGAGCTGTCATCTCACTTTGAGCCCTGAGGGCATCCTCCAACAAGATACAGATGTCATAAACAATGGCATTTGGATCCTGTAATCTGAACATTCTGGGCCATTATTGATGGCAACTTTGCCAAATGTTCCAAAACAGTCTGATCCTTTTAAAGCTTCTAATAAGCTGGGCAAGAGGAGGACTCACGGCAAAGATGATGTTTGTCCAGTGCAGACACCGTGGCTTCTGACTTCTCTTGTTTTGTGTCTGTGTTTTCCTCATTCTTTATCCTCCTCCATTCTTCCTGGGAGGGTGGGCTGTTACCGCAGGGTCTTCTGGACTGTCCCTCTACCTGCGGGACCAAGCCCTGTGTCATCAGTGCAGACCTGATGCACCCAGCAGCCACGGGGTGAGGGCCTGCCTCACAGACGCCCAGGGAGCAGCCACTCCTCACCCGCCCGCTCAGACAGCCCAGCCAGGAGCCTGCCCAGTGGGGCCTTCAATACTTAAGAGCATGAAGGCTCTAAACAAGACTTCAGGAACCAAACTGCTGCTCTGGCAAATGCACCCACCAGGAAGAGTGTCCTCTGACATGTCTGGAGAGAAGGAAAAGGGTATTTGGCAACTACTGATTTGCCTGCTTTTTTGACAGCCTCGGCTAGCTTGGTCCCATTGTCCCCAAGACCAGTCGCCCCACTGCACCTGGCCTCTGCCCCACAACTGCTGCCCTCCCCCCAGCAGCCTTCTTGCTTCCTACTGCGACTGCAGTCCTGTGCACACCTTCAACAGAGGGCAAGCCCACACCCTCTCAAAGACTGCCCCGTGGGGCCCTGTCGGCTCTCCTGACTCGGGCCCTGCATGTTTACCTAAAAGGAAGAAAGGGTCCTGGGTCCTGGTTTAAGTAAAACTGTTCTTTCTGTAGCCTTAAAATAATTTTCTTTCCAAGTTCGATGAAAATAATGACTATGGAACTTATTCACAGAATCAGCTAATTCCATCTGTTTTATATAGTTTGTCCTGCAAAAAATCTGTGATAAATTTATGAAGAGACTAGGACTTCCCTAAAAATCCTGCCTGCTGCAACAAAGATCCGGCACAGCCAAGTAAATAAATACTTTTTTAAAGATTTTCTGTAGACTCCTAAGGCTTTTTAAATATTCAAGCTTCCACTTTAAGGATTTAATATGTGCCACATGGTACTGTTATACACACTGAACACAGTGCTGCCCAATGTATTTTTGACTCAATGTGTAGTGAACAAATAGTAGGCGCCCATAATGATTCAAGACCAGAGTAAGCCACACTATTCTGGGATCCCTTGACAGTCCAGTTTTTAAATTGGGGGGAGGAGAGCAGAGGAAGGAGACATACTGTAGATTTGCCTTAACAGAAATCTGCACAATATTTATCACTTCTAAGTGACTCAGTAGGTTCAACAGCACCTTCCTAGAATATAGAGATATAAAAAGAAAGAACACATTGCATGAATAAAAAGAAAGTCCTACTGTAGAGCACAGGGAACTATATAGTCTCCTGGGATAAACCATAATGGAGAAGAGTATTATATATATAATATTCTACACAGTATTTTGATTTAGGTCATACCTGAATGGTCTAGTGGTTTTCCCTACTTTCCTCAATTTCAGTCTGAATTTGGTAATGAGGAGTTCATGCTCTGAGCCACAGTCACCTCCCAGTCTTGTTTTTGTTGACTGTATAGAGCTTCTCCATCTTTGGCTGCAAAGAACATAATCAATCTGATTTCGGTGTTTACCATCTGGTGATGTCCATGTGTAGAGTCTTCTCTTGTGTTGTTGGAAGAGGGTGTTTAATATGACCAGTGCATTTTCTTGGCAAAACTCTTTATTAGTCTTTGCCCTGCTTCATTCCGTATTCCAAGCCCAAATTTGCCTGTTACTCCAGGTGTTTCTTGACTTCCTACTTTTGCATTCTAGTCTCCTATAATGAAAAGGACATCTTTTTTGAATGTTAGTTCTAAAAGGTCTTGTAGGTCTTCATAGAACCGTTCAACTTCAGCTGCTTCAGCATTACTGGTTGGGGCATAGACTTGGATTACTGTGATATTGAATGGTTTGCCTTGGAAATGAACAGAGATCATTCGGTCGTTTTTGAGACTGCATCCAAGTACTGCATTTCAGACTCTTTTGTTGACCATGATGGCCACTCCATTTCTTCTGAGGGATTCCTGCCCGCAGTAGTAGATATAATGGTCATCTGAGTTAAATTCACCCATTCCAGTCCATTTGAGTTCGCTGATTCCTACAATCTCGACATTCACTCTTGCCATCTCGTTTGCCCACTTCCAATTTGCCTTGATTCATGGACCTGACATTCCAGGTTCCTATGCAATATTGCTCTTTACAGCATCGGACCTTGCTTCTATCACCAGTCACATCCACAGCTGGGTATTCTTTTTGCTTTGGCTCCATCCCTTCATTCTTTCTGGAGTTATTTCTCCACTGATCTCCAGTAGCATATTGGGCACCTACTGACCTGGGGAGTTCCTCTTTCAGTATGCTATCATTTTGCCTTTTCATACTGTTCATGGGGTTCTCAAGGCAAGAATACTGAAGTGGTTTGCCATTCCCTTCTCCAGTGGACCACATTCTGTCAGATCTCTCCACCATGACCCACCCGTCTTGGGTGGCCCCACGGGCATGGCTTAGTTTCATTAAGTTAGACAAGGCTGTGGTCCTAGTGTGATTAGATTGACTAGTTTCCTGTGAGTATGGTTTCAGTGTGTCTGCCCTCTGATGCCCTCTTGCAACACCTACCGTCTTACTTGGGTTTCTCATACCTTGGGCGTGGGGTATCTCTTCAAGGCTGCTCCAGCAAAGTGCAGCCGCTGCTCCTTACCTTGGACGAGGGGTATCTCCTCACCGCCGCCCTTCCTGACCTTCAACGTGGGATAGCTCCTCTAGGCCCTCCTGCGCCCGTGCAGCCACCGCTCCTTGGCATGGGGTTGGTCCTCCCCATTATACAGTGGAAGTGAGAAATAGATTTAAGAGCCTAGATCTGATAGATAGAGTGCCTGATGAACTATGGAATGAGGTTCGTGACACTGTACAGGAGACAGGGATCAAGACCATCCCCATGGAAAAGAAATGCAAAAAAGCAAAATGGCTGTCTGGGGAGGCCTTACAAATAGCTGTGAAAAGAAGAGAAGCGAAAAGCAAAGGAGAAAAGGAAAGATATAAGCATCTGAATGCAGAGTTCCAAAGAATACCAAGAGATAAGAAAGCCTTCCTCAGCAATCAATGCAAAGAAATAGAGGAAAACAACAGAATGGCAAAGACTAGCGGTATCTTCAAGAAAATTAGAGATACCAAGGGAACATTTCATGCAAAGATGGGCTCGATAAAGGACAGAAATGGTATGGACCTAAGAGAAGCGGAAGATATTAAGAAGAGGTGGCAAGAATACACAGAACTGTACAAAAAAGATCTTCACGACCCAGATAATCACGATGGTGTGATCACTGACCTAGAGCCAGACATCCTGGAATGTGAAGTCAAGTGGGCCTTAGAAAGCATCACTATGAACAAAGCTAGTGGAAGTGATGGAATTCCAGTTGAGCTATTTCAAATCCTGAAAGATGATGCTGTGAAAGTGCTGCACTCAGTATGCCAGCACATTTGGAACTCAGCAGTGGCCACAGGACTGGAAAAAGTCAGTTTTCATTCCAATCCCAAAGAAAGGCAATGCCAAAGAATGCTCAAACTACCGCACAGTTGCACTCATCTCACACGCTAGTAAAGTAATGCTCAAAATTCTCCAAGCCAGGCTTCAGCAATACGTGAACTGTGAACTTCCTGATGTTCAAGCTGGTTTTAGAAAAGGCAGAGGAACCAGAGATCACATTGCCAACATCTGCTGGATAATGGAAAAATCAAGAGAGTTCATTTCTGCTTTATTGACTATGCCAAAGCCTTTGACTGTGTGGATCACAATAAACTGTGGGAAATTCTGAAAGAGATGGGAATACCAGACCACCTAACCTGCCTCTTGAGAAATCTGTATGCAGGTCAGGAAGCAACAGTTAGAACTGGACATGGAACAACAGACTGATTCCAAATAGGAAAAGGAGTTCGTCAAGGCTGTATATTGTCACCCTGCTTATTTAACTTATATGCAGAATACATCATGAGAAACGCTGGACTGGAAGAAGCACAAGCTGGACTCAAGACTGCCGGGAGAAATATCAATAACCTCAGATATGCAGATGACACCACCCTTATGTCAGAAAGTGAAGAGGAACTAAAAAGCCTCTTGATGAAAGTGAAAGTGGAGACTGAAAGTTGGCTTAAAGCTCAACATTCAGAAAACGAAGATCATGGCATCCGGTCCCATCACTTCATGGGAAATAGATGGGGAAACAGTGGAAAGAGTGTCAGACTATATTTTGGGGCTCCAAAATCATTGCAGATGGTGACTGCAGCCATGAAATTAAAAGACGCTTACTCTTTGGAAGGAAAGTTATGACCAACCTAGATAGCATATTCAAAAGCAGAGACATTACTTTGCCAACAAAGGTCTGTCTAGTCAAGGCTATGGTTTTTCCTGTGGTCATGTATGGATGTGAGAGTTGGACTGTGAAGAAGGCTGAGTGCCGAAGAATTGATGCTTTTGAGCTGTGGTGTTGGAGAAGACTCTTGAGAGTCCCTTGGACTGCAAGGAGATCCAACCAGTCCATTCTGAAGGAGATCAGCCCTGGGATTTCTTTGGAAGGAATGATGCTAAAGCTGAAACTCCAGTACTTTGGCCACCTCATGCAAAGAGTTGACTCACTGGAAAAGACTCTGATGCTGGGAGGGATTGGAGGCAGGAGGAGAAGGGGATGACAGAGGATGAGATGGCTGGATGGCATCACTGACTCGATGGACGTGAGTCTGGGTGGGCTCCGGGAGTTGGTGATGGACAGGGAGGCCTGGCGTGCTGCGATTTATGGGGTCGAAGAGAGTCGGACACGACTGAGCGACAGAACTGAACTGATACAGTATTTTAGTATTTATATATATATAGGGACTTCCCTGGTGGTCCAGTGGTTAAGACCCTGCACTTCCACTGCAAGGGGAATTGGGTTCGATCCCTGATCGGGGAACTAAATATCCACAAACCTTGTTGTGTGGCCCAAAAAAAAAAAAAAAAAAAATGTATATGTGTAAGTCTCTTTGCCATACAGCAGAAATTAGCACAAAACTGTCACTCAACTAGACTTCAACTATAAAACGTGAAAGCAAAACACTGCAATTTGTGGGTGGTTTAGTAAGAATTCCTCCCTACTTTCCTCTCACTAGAAAGGACCCACCAGGACATTCTGTGAGTGCAGATCTTAGAGCGCAGATCTTACTTGCAAAAGCACATCACCAGCTCCCTCTGCTGTCTGTTGGTTAGACTTGGAACTCAGAGAATCTGTGGTACTTTCTGGACTAAAATACTGTACAGAATTCAGGATAAGTTAAGACTGGATTAGGCATGGGTGGGTCTATTCTGAATGTATTACATATTCCAGAGTAAAGGAAAGTAAACCACCAAACACATTTGCAGAAGGGATTCCTACATATATTTTCACTATAATAGTGTCTGTTTTTGCTTCAGCTGTGACCATGTAACCTCTTGCTGTGAAGTAAGACTTGCAACATTTACATGTTTATTTAGTATAAATTACTCAGTCTGAAGAGAAACATGCAAAGCAAATTGGCTTAAGACAATTCAGATAATCTCATGAAGTTATTTGTGGAAGATGAGAGCAGAGCAGCCAATGCCCACGGAGAGAGTTCTGAAGCCTCTGGGTGTGAACCCCACTGACCCAAACAGCTAAGTACCTCAACAGAATATTCCCAAGCTGCTCGAGATGGCACCTGGGGCCACCTCTGCCTTGAACTGAAGCTTTCATCTCCAGTTCATCAGCTCTTTAAGGTCAAAATTCGGGGTGGGGGGGGTGGCCAGGGGCACGGGAACAGACAACTAATTAGGAAGAAACCCTGCAGCTGTATTTAGGTTAATTTTATTTTCTTTTCCTGGCCTTAAAGTATTTTTCATTCCAAGTATTAAAACCTTCTTGAAATCTCCAAGATGGAAAGTGATTATAGAAATAGTGTGGTTCACTGGGGATAACATTTACATAGTTGTAGTAAGAAGGAAAGTTATGACCAACCTAGACAGCATATTAAAAAGCAGAGACATTACTTTGCCAACAAGTTCCATCTAATCAAGGCTATGGTTTTTCCAGTAGTCATGTATGGATGTGAGAGTTGGACCATAAAGAAAGCTTAGTGCCAAAGAATTGATACTTTTGAACTGTGGCATTGGAAAAGACTCTTGAGAGTCTCTTGGACTACAAGGAGATCCAACCAGTCCATTCTAAAGGAGATCAGTCCTGAGTGTTCATTAGAAGGACTGATGTTGAAGCTGAACCTCCAGTACTTTGGCTACCTGATACGAAGAACTGACTCATTGGAAAAGACCCTGATGCTGGGAAAGATTGAAGGTGGGAGGAGAAGGGGACAACAGAGGATGAGATGGTTGGATGGCATCACCAACTCAATGGACATGAGTTTCGGTAAACTCCAGGAGTTGGTGATGGACAGGGAGGCCTGGCGTGCTGCAGTCCATGGGATCACAAAGAGTTGGACACGACTGAGCAACTGAACTGAACTGAACTGAGTAACATGCTAATTATCAACTTTACCAAAAGTCTGACAGTGCATATCAGGAAGCCAGGAGTGGGAAGGACAGGCCTGGGAATGGGGAAAGAGGTCCTAAAAGGAACTAAATTCTCATCTTCTGTAACAACAGGAAGTTAAGTACATCATGCCAAGATGAAAAACTCAAAAAAGATACTGCTTTACAAGAATACAATCTGGATACGAGTCCTCTGTCCGATCTGTGCACAGATAATATTCACCCATTTTCATAATGGTGACTTTATTATTTTGAAAAAGATCTTTAATTGCTTTGTGAAAGTTGCTCAGTTGTGTCCAACTCTTTGCAACCCCAAAGACTATACAGTCCAAGGAATTCTCTAGGCCAGAATACTAGAGTGGGTAGCCTTTCCCTTCTCCAGGGGATCTTCCTGATCCAGGAATCAAACTGGGGTCTCCTGTATTGCAGGCGGATTCTTTACCAACTGAGGTATCAGAGAAGCCCTTATTTGCTTTACATAGCAATAAAAATTATATATTATACATCACATGTATCTGGGCTCAGTCACTAAGTCATTCCAACTCTTTTGTGACTCCTTGGACTGTAGCCCATCAGGCTCCTCCGTCCATGTAATTTTCCAGGCAAGAATACTGTAGTGGGTTGCCATTTCCTACTCCATGTAATGGTGACTTTTAGAGTGGAAAGTTTTAATTTTTATGAAGCCAAATGTATTTTCCTTTACTTTTAGTTCGTTCAGTGTTCTGTTCTATTCTATCCTATTCTTCCTCATGATGGTAAAGAAAATTTTCTATGCTTTCATCTAGCTTTTTAGGTGAAGCATTTATATCAAATCTATGATCCCTGTTGAAGTATACTGAATTAATCATTGGCTTGTGTTTTCCATTTACTGTTTTTTTATATCCTCCTCCCAAATCCAATCCCAAACTGTTCTCCAAGCACCCATCTCCTCTAAGGCAGGTAAATTACCTCTTCCAGCAAAGGTTGTCTCCTACACCCTCTGACCGAGGGAGGATCTGAGCGAGCAGCCCACCCCCCACACCTGGGGCACAGCTGTCCTTTGGGACCCCCAACAGCTCCCAGGAACCCCTTCCTCCTCCCGTTTGTTGGATCCGTTTCTTGGAGCCCATGTCTGCCTCCAGCTTTCTGGGAAAGTATATGGGAAGAAAATATTCTGAATTCTTGAATGTCTGAAATGTCTTTATTTCTACCCTCATACTCAACTAATGACTTGTCTGGATTGAAAACAATTGTGTGCTCAGTCGCTCAGTCATGTCCAATGCTTTGTGACTCCATGGACTCCAGCCCATCAGGTTCCTCTGACTGTGGGATTTTCCACTGGAGTGGGTTGCCATTTCCTTCTTTTCACACAATTTAAAGGCCTTGTTCTGTCATCCTCTACTGTTGAGAATTGGTGTTACCTTCAAAGCCATTCTCATTCTTTTTATTTTTTGGTTTTGATTCTTGATCCTTTGTATATGAACTGTTTTCTATCTCTGAAGATATTTTCTCTTTTATATATCTTTGTTCCAAACATTCTTGAATTTTCTGATGACGTACATTTATTTGTATGGGTCTATTTTTACCCATTAGTTCTGTGCACCTCAGTTCAGTTCAGTCGCTCAGTCGTGTCCAACTCTTTGTGACCCCATGAATTGCACCACGCCAGGCCTCCCTGTCCATCAACAACTCCCGGAGTTCACTCAAACTCACGTCCATCAGAGTCGGTGATGCCATCCAGCCATCTCATCCTCTGTCGTCTCCTTCTCCTCCTGCCCCCAATCCCTCCCAGCATCAGAGTCTTTTCCAGTAAGTCAACTCTTCACATGAAGTGGCCAAAGTATTGGAGTTTCAGCTTTAGCATCAGTCCTTCCAAAGAACACCCAGGACTGATCTCCTTTAGAATGGACTGGTTGGATCTCCTTGCACAGGTCCTTTCTATCTAAAAATATACCCATGGGACTTCGCAGAGATCCAGTGCTCCCAAGGCAGGGGGCCTGGCTTCAATCCCTGGTCGGGGAACTAGATCCCACATACCACAACTAAGAGCTCACATGCCATGACTAAAAGATCCCACACACCGCAGCTGAGACCCCAGCACAGCCAAAAAAAAAAAAAAGTCAATTAGTCATATAATGGAATTGCCAGAAAAAATAACACAGAAGACACGAGAGAGGCTGGGGATCAGGAGATGGCAAGAGATGGACAGAGACTCTTTAAAAAAATAATAATAGTGTAATTTTGGGACTTCCCAGGCAGTCCAGTGGTCAAGAGTCTGGCTTCTACTGCAGCGGGGCACAGGGAGGCAGGCTTCTCTCAGTCCTGTATCTACAAGCTACTATGATCCTTTTGAAGACACTAGTCACCAGCTTAAGGCGGCCAGAAACTGGTGATTTTAGGAGGGTCCAATGTTTGGAGCAGCAAGCAGGAAAGGAAAAGGGTGAGATGCTGCCGACTGGAAGGCAGTGCTGGACTCTGGACGGTCAGAGGACCTGCTTCTTCACTGCCCAAGTGTGAATGACACAGGAAAAACAGATGAAGCCCAACTGCTCACACTAGTCCCCTGTTTCTGCCAGATGTCAGTGGAAGGATTAATGCAGAGCCAGAGGACCCTTCTCAGACCCCAGCTATCCAACATGGATCCTGGCTACATGTGGCAATGAGCTTGAGACTGGTGTGACTGAGGAAGTGAGCTGTGAATCTTCATTAGTTAAAACAGAAATTGAAACCCACTTCAAGACAGATTTTTCTTCTAGAACTCCTGGACACTATACAAAACAGAAGACCTTGAAAGGTGGGGAGGCAGGAAAGCTGGGCCTCAGGACTACACAGCACTAAGTTCTCTCAGTATTCTCTGTGCCTCCACGTTCCAGATTTGGAGCTGAAGCCCGCAACCTGGAAATGTCAACAAGCCCAACTCCCCGGCACTCCCGCCAGAGGAGAGGGGCAAATGGGCAATAACTGCTCCACTCCAGCCAATCAGACCAGAAAACTCTGCTCCCCCATGCCAGCAGAGCTCCCCAAAGTCCCTGCTGGGGTGCTGGGCAGGATGCTGGGATCTCCATGCCACTTGGCTGGTGATGCCTCCCCAATATGGGAGCCTAAGAGAAAAGCTGGGCCCATGTAAGTGGAACCCTGTCTCCACAAGGACAGGGTCCGAGATGGCCTGGTGGAGTGGGGACTGCCCAGTGGTGACCATGTGACTGCACCTTTCAAAAGAACAATTCAGAATCAAATGTTTACAGCCTCTGGAGCTCTTAATACCACTGACCATTCTGAAGCAAAGATAGGGTATTACCCTTGTACTGTCAGTGTGTCTGTCTTGGGCAGGGCAATCAGCTCCCACTCAGGATCTATCTGACAGCCCACCGACCCCACTCAGCAATCTAACGCCAAACACCCGTCACCACCTTCGGGAAGAAAGCTGATCGCAGAACCACACCCGGATTTGGACCCTGTGCTGTGACCTGAAACCCAATCTCCAAATCCCAGACCAAACCAAGACAAGAGCTCCTCTCCATCGCAGTGGCAGCCCCCGCTGTATTTGAATCACGGGGAAAGCATACGAGACAAACAAGAACTTACAAATTTCAATAAAATTTGACACCTAGGGATTTGGATTCAAACTTTTAATAATAAATTGTGCCAGTAGAAGCTTTTCAAAGGCAATGATATATCAATAAATAATAGTTAAATTGAGTTCCTGAGAAAGAACCTACCACATGAAGGCTGTCCGAGTGTAAATAACAACACGGCATTACTGCAAAACTAGAGAAACACTGACAGTCACGACACAGCACAGCAGACTCAGAACCTGCCACTCATACACATGTAAACCAGTACACAGGAATCATCTTCTTCAGTTTAGACATCCATAGACATGTGAGTGTTGCTGCCTAGAGATACACTAAGTAATGGATACATTATGCTAAAAACCTCAAGGAAAAATATGTGAATATAACAAAAAATATGATGCATCAGGTTTTTAAAAAGCAAAAAAGAAATTTAACTTTTTATTCAAATATAAACCCCTTTAAATAGGAATCATACTAATTTGAAATAGGAATATTTTGTGTGTTTATCTATATAGTTATATATACATCTATACGCCTAAGAAAATATGTATGGCTTAATTATCTTTTTTTACCCTCCAATATCACTTTGAATAGTCCTTGCTGTTTCACAAAGATTAGAAAAATGTGCTTTTAAAACTGAGTTAAGTTGGATCCTTCAAAGCACACTAAAAGCACTGCAGAGAGAACTCTCCACAGGTCTGCAGGGTGGGGCTCTGGCTCCCTGTGTCGGCTGGGCCACAGGACAGAATCCTGACTGGCGAGACAGACAGAGGTCCATGGCTAACTTACTTTTTTTGGCAGAGCTAAGTGAATCCCTTTTGATGTACACAAGTTTAGTATAGGACAAATGTCTTTGCCCCCTCAAAGAATCCAAGCACACCCATGACACATACAGTCACATCATCTCTCAGATACACGTGCATTTCTGCAATGAGAGAGGAGGGGGGTGCAGTCACAGCGAGGAAGTCACTCACGACGCGGCATCAGCACACTGTCCAGAACAACTCATCCAAGGACACTCAGTAAAAACGTATTCACAGAACCTGCTGTGAATGGCAAGACACGGTCACGTTATATTAATAATAGAAAAACCCTGTTCATGCTCTCTCCATACCTGATGTCTGAAGTCACACCCGCATGATCAACTGCTCACACTTCCTATGATGCTATAATATGCAAAAAGTGAACAGAACAAAACAACAAAAGCAGCTTTTAACATATATCACAACTTTGAAATGTGGGAAAAATATAAAACAAAAACCGTTGTGTGAATAAAATGGTATCAGTAACATCAGGACATCAGGACAGTGTTTTTTGTTTTTTTTTTTTTAAACATTATTGCACACAGATTTCTTATCACATGTTCTTCAATCTTTATGTCTTTCCCTAATGTGAGTAAGTGCTGTGGATAAAATACAAACGTAGAAAATAACAGCAGCATGATTTGTCAAAATTAATCCCTATAATTTAATAAGAAAAATGGCTATAAACAAAATAAGTGCTCTTTCTACTGTACTGATTTAAAAAATATTGTTTTAATGTCGTGAAGGTCCTCAAAGCTAATTCCAGGCTGTGCTGACACCTCCTGCCATCCACCAGAACCTGGAGATGCAGACCTCAGAGGTGAGTCCTCTTTCAGAAGTTTTTCCGCTTTGGTTTTGGGTGCAGGCTAGACTTTGCGGGGCAACCGGCCAACTGACCTGACAGGCTGACCTCCCCGTCCACCAGTCTACACGTACACGGGCTGGCAGCCCCCGGCCTGCGCCCCCAGGGCTGGACCCACCGAAGCTGGCTGCTCAGCCTCAGTCACGGCTTCAGCCACTGCAGGCTTGGGGCATCGGAACGGGTGACCATTGTCATCGAAGAACCTCCGGAAGGTGAACTCGTAAAAGGCGTGCTCAGGGTGCCGGCTGCCCGCAGGGCCCAGTGCGTCCCAGGCTTTAGAGCTGTCCTCACTGCCGTCCTGCCAGGGGCCCTCCTCATCCACTGGGTCAAAGTTGGATGTGTCCATGGGGTGGCTGATGGTGGGCACATAGGGGGCCGGTTGCCTCCGGATGTCACTGGAGAAGTCGATGGCGCCCAGGAACGGGTGGGCCTTCAGATCATCGGCTCCGTTGCGGCCTAACCGGTGCTCAGCTGCACAGCACAGCTTGGCGATGAGGTCCCGGGCCTCGGGGCTCAGCTCCACCTGCGCGGGGATGTGCAGCGTGCTCTCCCAGTTAATCACCTGCGGGGACAACACACCCAGTGTTCCTTCCTCCTCACTCTCGAGGCCAAAGAGGGCCTTTATGGGACAGGGTGTTAAAGAACACGATTGTTTCTCAACATCACTAATCATTAGGGGAATGCAAATCGAAACCACAATGAGGTATCACCTCACACAAGTCAGAATGACCATAATCAAAAAGCCAACGAATTATAAAGGCTGAAGAGGGTGTATAGAGAAAAGGGAACCCTCCTACATCATTGGTAGAGATGTAAACTGGTGCACCACTCTGGAGAACAGTATAGAGGTTCCTTAAAAAACTAAAATTAGAGTTAGCATATGACCAAGAAATCCCAATCCTGGGAATAAATACAGACAAAACTCTAATTCACAAAGATACATGCACCCCTGTGTTCATAGCAGCACTATTTACAATAGCCAAGAAGCAAACTAAATGTCCATCAACAGATGAACTGATAAAAGATGTAGTCTAGGGGGTGGGGTGCAAAAAGAAAAAAAAAAGATGTAGTCTATATATACAATGGAATCCTGCTGCTGCTGCTGCTGCTGCTGCTAAGTCGCTTCAGTCGTGTCCGACTCTGTGCGACCCCATAGACGGCAGCCCACCAGGCTCCCCCGTCCCTGGGATTTTCCAGGCAAGAACACTGGAGTGGGTTGCCATTTCCTTCTCCAATGCATGAAAGTGAAAAGTGAAAGTGAAGTCACTCAGTCATGTCCGACTCTTAGCTACCCCATGGACTGCAGCCCACCAGGCTCCTCTGTCCATGGGATTTTCCAGGCAAGAGTACTGGAGTGGGGTGCCATTGCCTTCTCCGACAATGGAATCCTACTCAGCCATAAAAAGAACAAAATAATGCCATTTGCAACAACATGGATGAACTTAAGAGACTGTCATACTAAGAGAAGTAGGAAGACAAATACCATATGATATAGCTTATAGTGGAATCTAAACTACAAAATGAACTTATTTACAAGACAGAAATAGACTCACACACATAGAAAACAAAGTTATGGTTAGCAAAGGGGAGAGGGAGGGAAAGAGGAACAAATTAGAGGAGTATGGGATTAACAGATACACAATACCATACATAAAACAGATAACAACGGCTGACTGGATAGCATAGAGAATTATATTCAATATCACACAATAACCTATAATGGAAAAGAATCTGAAAATATAATCTGAATCACTTTGCTCTACACCTGAAACTAATACTGTAAATCAATTATACTTCAATACAAATAACTTTAATTTTAAAAAGATTTTGATAGTTTCACAATAGGAGAACCAAACAGACGTAGGAGGATCTGAGGCAGCTACAAATGGCCAGTATGGTTTCAGCAGGAGCCCACAGTCTGAGGCACAGGGTAAGGGAGCCACTCCCAGACAGCAGTGATCAGCAACACAAACCAGCCATCCGGATGCTCTGCTAAGGGCTTATTTGCTCCTGGAGTCAGAACAAAGGTCAATGTAATTGGGAGTTGTGTAGAGGTGCAAGGGCTGGTGTGGGCTTCCCCAGTGGCCTATCAATAAAGAATCTGCCTGCAATGTAGGAGACATAGGTCTGATCCCTGGGTTGGGAAGATCCTCTGGAGGAGGACATGGCAACCCACTCCAGTATTCTTGCCTGGGAAATCCCATGGACAGAGGAGCCTGGTGGGCTACAGTCCATGGGGTCACAAAGAGTCGGACACAACAGTGCACATGCACAACACAGATATAAAACTCAAAAGAAAAAAAACATAAAGCAAAAATCTTCATGAGGGACATCCCTGGTGGTCCAGTGGCTAAGACTGTGCTCCCAATGGAGGGGGCCCAGGTTCAATCCCTGGTCAGGGAACTAGATCCCACATGCTGTAACTGAGACCCAATGCAGCAAATAAATAAAATATATATATTAAAAAAAAAAATCTTCGTGATCTTCAATTTGGCAATGATTTCCTGGATATGATACCTAAAATCATAGGCAATAAAAGAAAAAAACACATAAAAGTCTTCATCAAAATTTAAAACTTTTGTACATCAAAGGACCCTATCAACAGAGTGAAAAGACAAACTTATAGAAAGAATTTATTTGCAAAGTATACATCTGATAAGGAATTAACAAGCAGAATACATAAAAAACTACAACTCAACAACAAAAACCCAAACAACCTAATTAAAAAAGGGCAAAGGATTTGAATAGATATTTCTCCAAAGAAGGTATCTACATATGCCCACATATGAAAAGAAATTCAACATCATTTGAACCATCAGGGAAATGCAAATCAAAATCACAATGAGACTGATACCACCTCACACCCACTAGGATAGCTACTATTAAAAAGTAATAGTAATAAATGTTGGCTAAGATATGGAGAAATAGGAGCTTCAGTATACTGTTGGTGGGAATGTAAAATGGTGCAGTCATATGGAAACAGTATGGAGGTTCCTCAAGAAGTTTCAACACAGATTAATCCTATGACCCAGCAATTCCACTCCTGGGTATATATCCAAAGGAACTGAACGGAACTGAACACAGGGAGCCAACAGATACTTACACACATACTTATGTGCATAGCAGCACTACTCACAAGAGCCCAAAAGGTGCAAACAACCAAAACGTTAATTGCCAGATGATGGATAAAGAAAATGGAATGTTATTTGCATACAGTGGAGTATTTATTATTCAATATTACATACAATGTAGCAGTAGCCTTAGAAAGGAAGGACATTCTGACACAGGTTCCAACAGGTATGAACCTTGAGGATGTTATGCTGATGAAGTCAGTCAGTCACAAAAGGAAAAATACTGTATGATAACTTATATGAAGTCCCTAAGAATAGGCAATTCATAGAGACAGAAAGTAGAAGACAGGAGCAAAGGGGAGGGAAAAATGGAGTTATCTTTTAGTGGGTGAAGTTCTGCTTGGGATGGCGAAAATGGCTGGAAATAAGTAGTAGTGAATGTACTTAATGCCACTGACTGTACTATTAACTGTAGTTAAAATGGTAAAATTCATCACAATTTTTAAAACTCGGTGATTATCATGCTGGCAAATTACTAACTAGAAAAAAATTAGTAACTAGTTCAGCAATTCAATTAGGATATAGATAATACCAAGTTCCAATTTCATTT
Organism: Bubalus bubalis; assembly: GCF_019923935.1. Lineage (NCBI taxonomy): Eukaryota > Metazoa > Chordata > Mammalia > Artiodactyla > Bovidae > Bubalus > Bubalus bubalis. Next base: position 54,042,400 of record NC_059169.1, read on the forward strand.
TTACTGGAAAGAAACAGGGCCTTAATTGAGGATTTTTTGAAGAGGCCATCATAGTAACTATTCGGGTGTGTGAATAGTCCTAGAATAGTCAGTGTTACAAGAGCACTGTTCTGAGATGATCCAAAGGTTTCATCAGATTCTCTACTCAATCTTTCTTAAGGAATCAAATTAATCGCTCAGAGAGTAAAAGGCCACCATTCTAAAACTGACTATTGAGTATTATTACTTGACAGGATTAGTTGAAACACTGCAAAAGTACATAAGTGGCTGGGCCCACAGCTCTTATATTATGCCGACAGTACAGACATAACGTCCAAACCAACCAACTCATCTCAAGGCCACGCAGTTCAGACCGGGCCCTGCCCGCCGGCCCAAACGTGCGGCCACGGTGCCTCCCTCACGTCCAGGTTCACACGTACATCACAGCTCAGCTCTGACCTTGGGCCTTTACTCACTCAAATTAAAAAACCTAACAGGAAGTAACAAAAATACCTGAAAACTCCTCACTTCATACAGCTGACACTCCTGCACTACCCGGAACAAAAGGCCCAGTGTCAGCCAGAGACCCCAGGGCTCCTCAGAGGCCCGCGCGCCCCTTTACCTTCAGCTGGGTCTCCGTGGGCGTCGGCGCCAGGAACGGCGGCTGCCCCACTAGCATCTCAAAGAGAATCACGCCGACACTCCACCAGTCGCAGAGCTGGGTGTAACCTGAAAGACAGCGGGGCTCAGTTCACACCCGCGCCGCGGCCTCCCCGACGCACTGAGAGCGTGGCTCTGGTCACCGAGGACGGGCCCGCGTCACGGAGCTCGCGCGTCACGCCCCACCTCCCGCCTCCACGGCGCACGCGTGACGTCACTGCTTCCTGCATAAGGGCCCGGAACAGACCGCTGGAAAAAACGCTGCCGAAGGTCACAGGCTCCACGTGGCAGGAGTGTGGGCATGAGTGTTTTCTGATTTTACAGCATTAGTTTATGATAAACACAGGATGCTCTTATAATAACATCTTTTAAATTTAAAAAGTTACTGTTATTGTTAATAACAATACTAAACCAGGAATTTAAGTTCGTAAAGGACACAGACACAAATTAAAATCGTAGAAACTAGGGACTTCCCCGGCGGTCTGGTGGTTAGGGCTGTAAGCCTGGCACAGGCTAGACCCCTAGTCAGAGAGCTAAGATTACACAGACTGCGATGCAGCCAAAAAAAAAAAAAAATGTAGAAGCTAAATAGCAGAAACGCTGTGACCGGAGGTCAGGTGAGGCCAGTGCCAAGGCTCCCCGGGGAGCTTTTGGGAGAAGAGGGGAGGAAACTGTGGCAAAGGTAATGGCTGCCCCTGCCCTGAGGGGAGGGAGCAGCTCCCTGTGAGGGAGCCAGGCCCCTCATTCCTTGCAGGATGGCCTCGTAGGGGTATCAGAAAAGGCTGATCTTTGATTCTGTCCCACGTCCCAGTCCAAGCCCCGCTCTGGTCCCCCTGTCACTGAATTCTTGCTAAGTGTGACCTGTGGCCCCTATCTGCCTGGCCCTGGAGGCTCTGCTGGGCTGCTGCCCATGGCAGGGTTGAGGGAGACCACTGAACCCCCTTACAGACCAGCACCCACCCCCACTTTCAAGGACAGAGAAGGCGGCCTGTACTGGGCAGTGAGGTCAATATGCCCAACAACCTCTGGACATATACTGCCCTTATACTTGAGTCCCTGAGAGACTGGCAACCTGCCCTGAGGCACACAGCTCACAGAACGGTGAGGACAGAGCCTGCTGGCTCCAACAGTGGAAACCGCAGGTGAGGACAGACAGTCTGGCGCTATTCGGGTTTCTTACAGGGAATCAGATCCACACACACTGCCGCTCTGCTGGGGACCCCCAAAACTGACCATCAGAGGTGCCTCTGATGCTGGTCAAGCACTTGCTGGAGGGGCTGGAGCACCCCATCCCTGGGGCTTACCTTGAAGGGGCCTCTGGACCAGTGGAAGAACTAGAGAAGTCTAGAACTAGAACAGGGAAGGTCTGCATTCTCACACCCACTGACCAGGGAAGATGGTGGGCCCCAGTGAGGACCCCGAACCCAGTCCTGGCCCTCAAACAATTCCTCTGGGCTCTAGGGAGCAAGCCTACCATGCAGCCAGCTCATCACTTCCAGCCTAAGGAGGAGCAAGTGGAGATGCCGGGCCAGCTCCCGAGCAGAGGAGGATACACTGAAGGTTTGTCTGCTGACAGAACCCCACTCTTGGGCTCCCGTGGGGAGACATATGGGGACACTGAGACCCTGACAGTGGGAGCTGGGACCCTCGGAGATCACCCAGCTTGGATGCAGAGCCAAAGCACTCACCTTTCCGGAGGAGCACTTCCGGGGCGATGTAGTTTGGGGTCCCAACCAGGGAGTGAGCCAGACACCGCTGGTGCTGCCTCCGCGCCCTCTGCTCCAGGGTCTTGAGCCGGTCTCCACACCGGCAATTAGACACGTCGTCCCAGAGGTCGCTGGGCTCCATGCTGTCCTGCCGGGAATGACTCCCTGTCACCCAGAAAGCAGGGTGGGGAGAGAAGAGAACAGAAAACAAAATCAATTTTCAATCTTCAACAATGCAATAAACCTAAAGCTTCAAAAGGAAAAGTAACCTGACCCAGCTTCTGACACAGTCAGAGAGTCCCCTGGCAGCTCCCAGAATGGCTGTGGTCCCAGGCCTCAGACCCCAAGCATGAAGTACACACACGCCTCAGGACAGGAGCCACGGCAGGGGCTGTGCCCTGTGCTGGGGGCTGTGAGCTGGCACATAGGGCTGGCAAGACAGGCTCATGGACAGCGAGGTGGCATTCCCAGCGCCGTTCAGGCCCATCTCAAAGGCTAACACCACCTGTTTGTCAGACATGTTTTGAGACAGGCATGGAAAAGATTGAAGATTTCAAATATATGGACACAGATGATTTCAATGCCAAATTAAAAAAAAATGAATCAAATAATTTAGAACTAGTTTTGAGTTAAAAAAAAAACAGAAGTCTGAGCTGTAGTAATAAAATAACTAGTTCAAGAATTCAAGCCAGGGCTTCCCTGGTGGTCCAGTGGTTAAGAATCCACCTGCCAATGCAGGGGACACAAGCTTGAACCCTAGCCGGGAAGATCCCACATGCTTCGGAGCAACTAAGCCTGCGCTCTAGAGACCATGCTCTAAGAGAGAGGCCACCACAAGCAGAAGCCCGTGCACTGCAAGGAAGGGTCGCCCCACTCCTGGCAACTAGAGAAAAACCCTACAGCAACGAAGACCCACAACAGTCAAAAATAAATAAATAAAAGAAAAAAAAGAATTCAAACCACAAATAAGATGATGACCAGCTACTTCTCACTTTTCTGAGTAGTGAAACTACAGGAGATGCAGTTAAGCTGGACCCACAACCAGGTTTGCACCTGTAGGGAGACTCAGGGGGCTGTAACAGAGGGCTCCCCCAGAGGCTTGTTTAACAGGGGGCTCAAAGAGAGTGCTCCCCCGGAGGTTGGTTTTAACAGGGCACAGTGACGGCTCCTCAGCCAGGCCCCAGGATACCCTATGGCCTACTGTCCTTGAAACATTTTAGTAAAACTTGAAGCCACTAGCTTAAAAACAAACACCTTACACATCATAGTACTTCTTCATGGAGAAAAGGGTATCACACCAAATTATGAAATCACATGGGGACAGGTGCACCCACCCAGGATGGGGTGAGGAGGGGAGGCCGGAGGCAGTACCTTTCTGGTAGTATTTGGAGTTGTGGGTCCACCTGAACCCAGTGCAGAGGCCGAAGTCTGTCAGCTTGATGTGGCCGTCAAGGTCTATGAGGATGTTGTCGGGCTTGATGTCCCGGTGGATGAAGCCCATTCTGTGAACACTCTCGACGGCCAGCGTCAGCTCAGCAATGTAGAAGCGCGCCAGGTGCTCGGGGAACACCTCCATGCGGATGAGCAGGCTCATCATGTCCCCGCCCGGGATGTAGTCCATCACAAAGTACAGGCTGTCCTTGTCCTGGAAGGAGTAGTAGAGCTTGACTACCCATTCATTGTCCGCCTCCGCCAGGATGTCCCGCTCTGCCTTGACGTGGGCCACCTGGTTGCGGTTCAGGACGTCCTTCTTTCTAAGGGTCTTCATGGCATACAGCGCGTGCGTGTCCACCTTGCAGGCCAGGCACACCTCCCCAAAGGCGCCAACGCCCAGGGTCTTCACCTTCACAAACATGGACTTGTCCATCTTGGCCCGCTTGAGCCTATTGTAATTGGACTCCTTCTGGTAAAGAATCTTCCTCATCTGCTCCTGCTCGGCCTCACAGAGCCCAGCCTGTGCAGGAGGAAACAGGACAGGGTCACACTGGACAGGACCCATGGGGGCAGGAGGGACAGGACAGGGTCACACTGGATGGGTCCCATGGGGACAGGAGGCCCCAGAGTGGAGGGCACACCATGATCTGTGGAAAGGAGGGTGCAGAAGAACCGGGCCAACGCTACAAGTGAGAAAATGACTGTTGGTTCTCTACATCCACAGCCACAGATCTAGAATCAAAAGGGGAGATGTAAAAATAAGTTCTTTCTTTCTCCAGGTTGACTTTTAGGCTCTAAAAACTAAAGACAACTTGTATTACTAAAAAAGAGCAATGTAATAATTTAATGACAGTTCAGGGGAAAATGGGAAAACAGAAAAGTCAATGAAAATGGAACAGCATTTTCAATGGGATCCGACCTTATTTTTAGAACTTTTTAGAATCTGAAATTACCATAGCATTTCTATAAATAATTTCATTAATAATTAATGTTCCCAAACAGCTTAGTGTCAACTAGCATCTACTTCAAACGTTATTTAGTAACTATAGACTTCATTAAGAATGAACTGAATCACTAACAGCTATACTTCTCTTTAAAATTCCCACAATGTCAATGTGTAAAACCTCAACTTTTACTTTCTCCTCTTTCAAAGTGTTTCTTTACCAGTTGGAGAGCCTTAATGGATTTGCTCCCCGGAAAGGACAGGCCGTAACAAGCAACGCGTTCCTTAACCGGGGGCACATCCGCACCGTCCTCCCCACCCCGAGCCGGGACAGGGGACACAGTGCAGGGGGGGTTCTCCCACTGGGACCCCGACACCAGGCGTGCCCTGCGCCCACCTTCGCCATCTCCTGCTCCAGCTGCAGCCGGCGCGCCACCTTCTGCTGGTGGGTCTTGAGCACGTTCTCCACGTGCTGCTCCATGAAGAACTTGAAGGCTGACGGCGAGTAGCTCTTGATGCGCGACTCGCGCCTGTCCTCGTCGCGGCCGCCCCTGCGCACGGGCACCGGGGATGTCTGGATCTGCTTTCGGTCCCGGCCCGCCCTGTCGGCTTTGGTGGCCCCGGAGCTCGTGGGGCTGCCGTCGGGGGACTCGGCGGCACGGCCGCCCCGGAGGCCCTGTTGCAGCCCAGCGCACAGCCCGTCCACGTCGAGCGGCTCGGCGCGGGCCTGTGGCCGAAGCAGGTGCCGCGGATAAGGCGGGGGCCGGCCCCGCGCCTCGGCGCCCCCTGCGAGCTCCTCCGCGGGCTCAGGGCCGTCGGGTGGGGGCGCCGGCGCCCAAGCGGGGTGCGAGGGCCCCACGGCCGTCTGGGGTTCAGGCCGCAGCACGCGCACGCTCCGCACCGGGTGCAGGATGCGCGCGGCCGTGACTGCTGTCACGGCGTTGGGCGGGGCCGCGGCGCCGCTGAACGAACCGGTGCGGCTGGGGCCCGGCTTGGGCAGCGAGTCACGCCGGGCCAGGCCGGCGCCCGGCCAGGCCGGCGCACCCGGCTCAAAACGCTCGGCGCCCAGGCCGGTGCGCGCGGGAGCGGCCAGGCCGGGCGGGGCGCTGTCGCCGGCGAAAGCAGCGCCCCGGGGGCCCCCCGCGTGTCCCTGGTGCGGCGGCTTAGGGTGCGGGGTCGGAGCGTAGGCTGCGCCGGGGGCCGGGAAGGGGAGGCCGGGGGGTGGCACCGGCACGGCTGCGCCCTTGGCGCCCAGCCCCGCGTACGCGCCGGCCTCCGGGGACGCCTTGCTTTGGAAAGAGGGGCTGCGCTGGACGCCATAACCCAGGGGTTCCGCGGGCACCAGCAGCGGGGCTCTGTAGTGCGTGCCCCCGGGGCCCGCGAGGCCCATGCGGGCGGCCTCCCCGGCGGCCGTGTAGCCCTTAGGCTGGTGCGGACGACAAGGAGGCCCGACGCCAGCGAAGAGGAAGTCCGGGTAAGGGCGGGGCGCTTCCTCCAGGGTGGCGGGGCCCTCGAAAGCCGGCCCGGCCACCTGCGTGAAGGGCGGGAAAGGCTCGCCCGGTGCTTCGAAGCTCGGCCTCCGTGGCCCGGGGGCCGGCGCCAGGCCCTTCCCTGCGGGCAGAGACGGAGGCGGCGTTAGAAGGCCGCTGGCAGAAGGCCCGCGTCGCCAGTCGGGTACCCTCCTCCCCGCGCTGCAGGAGCCCCGGCAGAGCCCCCCAGGGGAAGATGAAGCACCAGCGCCGGGGCTGCCCCCAGGGCTGGCGCTGGGGGATGAGCTGCCACACAGACCCCGAGATCCCAAGGGTCTGGACGTGGTGGCAGCAAGGCAATGCTTAAGGGCGTTCCTCAATCAAGAGAAGCGAAACGTGATGGGCAAATGTTCGTGTTCTCACCGTTTTCACTCCGTTTCTCAGTCAGTGCCTGAGACAGGTGGTTAAATTCACCCACAGTGAAAATACATTTTTCTATTGTTCTTTTAATTCTGTCAATTTTGAGGATATGTAGTAGATAAATACATTTTTGGAATGTTATGCCTTCAAAAAGAAGAAAAGGGAAACCTGTGTTCTCATCTCAAGGAAGATACAGTGTATTTAATACAAAGCCCTTGCAAGTTCCTCACTCAGCAGATGAACTGGGTTTATCCAAGGTCTCCAGGGAAAACTCCTTCTGGTCAATATCCTGAATCCCTTATTGCCCCCCAGGGGCCTCAGTCCCCAAAATGGCTCCATCTGCTCTACCCAGGAAGAGAAACACCCACTGACTAGCAGGCAGGGGTGCTGAGGCGACTGGCCCTCCCCAGGGGCATGGGGTGCGGTGGAGGTGGGGGAAGGTTCCCTCCCTCCCCCGGGGTATGGTGGGGGTGGCTTTCCCACACCTGTGCCTGAGGCACCGTACTCGGGAGCCACCTGCCACCGTGCAGCTGGCTCTCCGAGCCCACAGAGTGGGAAACAAGTGTGTTTTAGAATCAATGAAATAAGCCTCCCCTTAAGACTCCCCCACAAGTCCAGAAGAAAGAATCTGCTGAGTGGCCTAATTTTCATTTTGAATTTTCCCTTTCATAAACAGAACAACTCCACAAACCCCCAAGAAGGAAAGACCCAACTAAGTGTCAATCTGCCTCCACCCTGGGAGATAGGATGTTGGGCAGGGCAGGTTCAGTCCCCATGCCCCTACTCCTGTGAGGGAGGTGGGCAGCATGATGGCCACGAGGCCTTCTCCCCACAGCCACCTCTCCATAGCCCCCAGCGTGCTCACCTGGGGAGGTCTGCTTGACGACCCGCACGATCTGCTCCTTGCCTGGCTCCAGGTAGCCCATCTTACTGATGAACTCCAGGGCGGCCTCGATGCTGCGGCTGCCGGTCTGCTTGAGGGCCCTGCCCGCCATCTCCTGGAGAGGGGAGCAGAGAGACATTAGCTGGGGGCCTGGGCATGGGTCACGTGAAGCTTCCAGGGACAGCCTTTCTGTCCTGCACCCGCCTCCGAGCCAGTGGAGCAAGAACTGCTGGGGACTTGTCTTGGGGCTGATGAACCTCACACACACTTAGTTCAGTCACTCAGTCGTGTCTGACTCTTTGTGAGCCCATGGACTGCAGCATGCCAGGCTTCCCTGTCCTTCACCAACTCCCGAAACTTGCTCAAACTCATGCCCATCGAGTCAGTGATGCCATCCAACCATCTCATCCTCTGTCGTTTCCTTCTCCTCCTGCCTTCAATCTTTCCCAGCATCAGGGTCTTTTCCAGTGAGACAGTTCTTCGAATCAGGTGGCCAAAGTACTGGAGTTTCAGCTTCAGCGTCAGTTCTTCCAATGAATATTCAGGACTGATTTACTTTAGGAATGACTGGTTGGATCCCCTTGCAGTCCAAAGGACTCTCAAAGAGTCTTCTCCAACACCACAGTTCAAAAGCATCAATTCTCCGGTGCTCAGCTTTCTTTCTAAGTCCAATTCACACATCCATACATGACTACTGGAAAAACCATAGCTTTGACTAGAGAGACCTTTGTTGGCAAAGTAATGTCTCTGCTTTTTAATATGCTGTCTAGGTTGGTCACAGCTTTTCTTCCAAGCAGCAAGCATCTTTTAATTTCATACCTGCAGTCACCATCTGCAGTGATTTTGGAGCCCCAAAAAATAAAGTCTGACACTCTTTCCACTGTTTCCCCATCTATTTGCCATGAAGTGATGGGACCGGATGCCATGATCTTAGTTTTCTGAATGTTGAGTTTTAAGCCATCTTTTTCATTCTCCTCTTTCACTTTCATCAAGAGGCTCTTTAGTTCTTCTTTGCTTTCTGCCATAAGGGTGGTGTCATCTGCATTTCTGAGGTTATTGATATTTCTCCCAGCAATCTTGATTCCAGCTTGTGCTTCATCCAGTCTGGCATTTCGCATGATGTACTACTCTGCATGTAAGTTAAATAAGCAGAGTCACAATATACAGCCTTGATGTACTCCTTTCCCAGTTTGGAACCAGTCTGTTGTTCCATGTCTGGTTCTAACTGTTGCTTCTTGACCTGCATACAGATTTCTCAGAAGGCAGGTCAAGTGGTCTGGTATTCCCATCTCTTTCAGAATTTCCCAGTTTGTTGTGATCCACACAGTCAAAGGCTTTGGCATAGTCAATAAAGAAGTAGATGTTTTTCTGGAACTCTCTTGCTTTTTTGATGATCCAGCGGATGTTGGCAATTTGATCTCTGGTTCTTCTGCCTCTCACACACTGACCCCACCCAGATCTTTGATCTGTTTCCTCTTCCTCACACACACTGACCCCACCTAGATCTTGATGGTGGGCCTGGAAGACTGTGTTCTGCTCCTCCTGAGAAAACTTCTGTGACTGGACGGAGACATTCCTGTCTGGTCTGTGGAAGTCAGAGAACCAGCCTTCCCCCACACTAGGGAGGGAGCCAGGGGAAGGGCTACAGTGGGTGAGAGAGCATGGGCCGCCGGGACAGGCCCAGCAGGACAGCTCCCCCCACTTCCAGAACAGTCCCGGAAGGACAGGTGCCCCCTCACCCCCCAGCACTGCTAGCAGGATGAGTTTCTGGGGAAGAGGGCCAGAGGAGGGAGAGGAACCAGGGACTGTCCTCAGCCCAGATGAGGGCACACAGCTGGCTCTTCAAGGACAGCAGGATGTGGGCAGACAGTGGAGAAAAGGTATTCTTGGCTGGCAGTCAGTCAGAGCAGGGTGGGGGGAACCACAGACCAGTCAACTGTCCTGAACCTTCTATTCTCTTCACATATCCCTGTGTCCAGAAATGAGCGTGACAACACCTGCAGTCTCATGTGCGAAGGCTCAGCTCCGCCCCTAGAATCTTAGTGGCCTGCAGTCTGCTCCAGGGAGCAGGATCAGGCCAATGCCAGCCCCCAGACTCAGCTGCAGTTCCAACATGTGAGCAAACAGCCTGGATGCTCAACCCCAGCAACACAGCTGGACAGCCCAGAGGATCGTAATAAGTAATAAACTATGGTTGTTCTTCAGCTGCTAAAACTTCTGGGATGGTTTGTTACATAGCAGCAGACAATGGGTAACTACTTTTACTGCAGGTATAACCTGAAAAATATGTCCACCTATTAATTTTACCTCAACTCTGAATGGTTGGGTTTGCTAAATAAACTCATTAAGATCAGTTTTATGTAAAGTTAAATTTACAGATATTTAATATAACCACGAAAAAAGATTTAACAAAACACCAAGAAATATTTCACCAGAAAATGAGAACATTATCGCAATATTGATTACTGGTGTGATGAGTGAAACTTAAGAACCTTAAAAATGTATTTTTATTCCAGTATATCCCATAGATTATTCCAGTTGTCCTGTTAAGAGCCTGATAATAAAGCACCAACTTTGCTTCTATTTGTCATAATCTGGCTGCACAGTCAGCAGGAAGTACTGCTTTCGTCATGCAACTTCACAGTCCCTCAAATAAGAAGTTTGGTTGGATTCATATTTAACTACAAAACTATTCTTATATCTCCATGATTTGTTCTTAAAGAAGCACTATACTCTTCTATATGGTTGTTATGGTAACTTAGGTCCAACCTCTTTTGAAGAAAAACATCTATTTTTTTCAGTAATGAATTCATGTGGAATTTGAATTCATTCTTGTTGGGAACTCTGGTTTTCTTAACGCAGATTCGGTCTGTGTCAGGCCACAGTGCTGGAGGAAGAACTGGGAGGCGACAGGCCAGTGTGTGAGTAGCAGGACCCCAGGCCCAGGGCACACATGTGGGCGGCAGGGGATGGGGAGACAGGCCCCCTGGGGGGACTGCCTGACCGGCAGGGACAAGTCTGCACCAGAGGATGGGGGCAGCCGGCAGAGCAGAAGCACCACTGCAGGTTTCATCACTGGTGACAAGCCGGCGTCAGCTCCTGGGACTCAGCGGACTGAGTGTGGGGGAAGACTCTCCCGGGCAGACAACTACTGCCGTCCAGTCCTGCCATTCGGACGTCTCCCTGCAAAAAGCACACAGGTCTCCTCACCAAGCATCCTTGTGGCAGACCTTCGAGCTCCAGTCCACACTTTTTAAATGAGCAGCTGCTGTGTCTCGTGTGTGTTCACAGTAGCCCCTGTGCAGCTGTGGTCCCACTGCACAGGAGAGGGTCAGCCCACAGGCGACCAGGGGCAGGGATGTCAGGATGCAGATACCGATGCTTCCTTCCCTCCATCAAGACAGGCTTCCAGAGACTGCGCATGTGTGGGGGCTCCCGCTGCATGTCAGCACATGTGTCCTTTTCTCACTCTATGGATACATGTAATACATGTGCTCTGCTGTGTGTGACCTGGCTGCACGGATGCTCCTTGTCACAGGGAAGCTCTGATCTCCGGCTGGTCCTGTGCCCACAGGACTGAGCCCTGGACAGTAACTGGTCATCCACAGCAAAGCATGGATGTTTTCTCTGAGAAAACAACCGAGTGACCCCACGTGGGGCAGTCTGTACACCAGGAGGCTCGGCCCTAGGCCAAGAATTTCCAAAATGTGAGCCCCTGCTGGAGAGTCTGCATGGACAGGCTGTTGGCAAGTTTGTAAAGAACTCGGGAGGATGCCAGCGGAGTGAAGGCGTCCAGAGGGCTCTGTACCTAAGCCCTGTCCTGCCTGCCAGTCACCCTGAGAAATGAGCGCTGCCAGCCAAGTGTCAAAGATGGAAAAGGCAAGACTAAGATAGATGACTGCAGCCATGAAATTAAAAGATGCTTGCTCTCTGGAAGGAAAGCTATAACAAACCTAGACAGTGTATTAAAAACCAGAGACATCACTTTGCCAACAAAGGTCCATATAAGTCAGTTATCTATGGTTTTTCCAGTAATTATGTACATATGTGGGAGCTGGACCATAAAGAAGGCTGGATGGCAAAGAATTGATGCCTTTGAATTGTATTGGAGAAGACTCTTGAGAGTCCCTTGGACAGCAAGGAGAGCCAATCAGTCAATCCTAAAGGAAATCAACCCTGAATATTCATTGGAAGGACTGATGCTGAAGCTGAAGCTCCGATACTTTGGCCACCTGATGAGAAGAACTGACTCATTGGAAAAGACCCTGATGCTGGGAAAGGAGAAGGAGGAGAAGGAGGAGGAGAAGGAGAACAGGGCAGCAGAGGATTAGATAGTTGGATGTTATCACCGACTCAATGAACATAAGTCTGAGCAAACTCTGGGAGATAGTGAAGAACAAGAGAAGCCTGGTGTGCTGCAGTCCATGTGGTAGCAGAGTCAGACACGACTTAGCGACTTAACAACAAGAAGGCAGATGAGCAATTTACTCAAAATCACAACGATGACAAGGATGGGGTGGAGGGAGAGGAGCTCGGAGAACTTGTGTCTGTTGTAGAGCAACTGATGCCAGCACTGTCACGGTCCCCGCTCCGCTCTGGGTGCTGGGGAGGAGTCCCACCTGCAGGTGCTCACCACCCCCTGCCGCCGCCTGGGCCGTTACAGCAGCCGTGGCGGCAGGTGAAGCCGGGCTGCTCTGGGCCGCCACGTCAGTCCCACCTGGATGGGATTAGTAATCTGACTTGAAGCCAAAGGATGTTCTCATTTCTTACACTGAGCCATGTGCTCGAGAGAACACTTATTACCTTATAAAAGCAAAAATTAGGGTGTACTATGATTCTAAAATCTATGCAAAGAGGCTGATTTTCTGTAGACAAACAAGCTCTAAAGCAGGCAGGAAAGGTAATGAAAGGCTGTGACACAAGCCCTGACCTTGGTAAAGGCCATACCAATCCTGTCTCACAGACGCCCCTGCAAGTGGTGTTGGAATGTTCTGTTTATTTACTCTTTGAAATGTCCCTTTCCTTGTCCTTCCACTAAATGTAAACAGATCATTTTAAAGTTAAATAAGGAAGTGGGATTAAAATGCTAAATAATTTAGAGGAAAAAACAGATAAGAGAAAACAACTATTTTTTTGTCCTCACCACAAGGAATCTTAACCACTGGACTTCCAGGGAAGGTGGGGTCTGTGACACAGCCACCCATCGCTGATGGATGGAGAGGCCTGCCAACCTTCGGAGCCCAATGAGCAGCCTGCAGCACACGGATGCTGGGGCAGCAGCCAGAGGAAGGAGGCTGGCAGGTAGAGCGCTGCCCAGCTCCCCCATGTGGGATACATGGGGCTCCAGTGCTGCGGTGTGAGCTCCCCGCTCCCTTGGCCAGCACTGCCGTGAAGTGTGCTTCTGAAGGAAAAACGATTCGCTGGACACTTCCTCCAGTCACCTGCCAGGAAGGCTTTCCGGCAGCGTGAGAGGCTGAGATCCCTGACGACAACGCACTTCCACCCCTGGGGCAGAGAGGCATGAGCCCGGCAGTAACACGAACGCTGCCAGCTCCAGGGACCCAGCATGACTGCTCTGAGCCCGAAGGTCCCATCGGAGCGGCAGACCAGACATTACCAGACCAATGAAGGTGTAGTACTCCAAAAGAAAAAAGAATGTCTGCTGAGTGGCTTTACAGATTCAATCAAATGAAATCTCCTTTCTCAGAAATTCACAAATAACACTTAATATTCTTTTTCTAGCTGAAAAACCTAAACTAAACAAAGATCCAATCTGTTTTATGACAACTTAGTTTTGGAGAAAGGGTAGTGAAAATGTAATTTTCGGTTTCAAAATCAGGGCTTCTCTCTCCATTTCTGAGGAATGTGGAGCCTCCAGGAGTTACAGGTGGCCTGTCATCCTCCAGGCAGGAAAGGCTAGCAGTCCATCTACAGTACACGGCAGTTTTGTCTTCACTCTCATAATTTCATAAGAACAACACTTAACCTTATTTACGTGTGATCTGACTCTGCACTGTTATCAGAGCCCACAAAACCAATTATTCCACTCATTCAAGGATCCTGCTCTGGTAGTTGGAAAAACACTTCACTAAAAATGCCTGAGTGCTGTCAGCAGGCGACACCTTCCCATCAGAAGATAACTCCCTTCTTCACAGGAGCCACGAGGGGCTTGGAGAAGAGTCACCCCTCAAGTAGCCTCCCTCCTCTGGACCGCCTCATTCACGCAGCACCTCCCCACTCCCAGGCTAGTGCATATGTACACAGACACATCAGAAAGGTCTCTGAGGGACTTCCCTGATGGTCCAATTGTTAAGAGTCTGTCTTGCAGTGCAAAGGACACTGGTTCGAACCCTGGTCCAGGAAGATCCCACAGGCAGCAGAGCAAGTAAGCCCATGTGCCACATACACTTGAGCCCGTGCTCCAGAGCCCCTGAGCCACAACTGTCGTACCCATGTGTCACAACTACTGAAACCCGCATGCTCTAGAGAAACCACCGCATGAGATGCCCATGCACCCACAACAAAGAGTCGCCCTGGCTCGCCACAACTAAAGAAAGCCTGCACACGGCAACAAACACCAAGCACGGCCAAAAATAAATAAGTAAATAAAAATTATTTTAGGAAAAAGGTTTCTGAAACCTTAGACACTCCCTCAGCTCATGTCAGGTGTCTGTAGAACCGTGTAGCATCCAACAAGAAGGCAAGCAGTCAGTGTTCTGTGGCAGCCTGGACAGGTGGGGAGTTTGGGGGAGAATGGATACATGTACACATATGGCTGAGTCCCTTTGCTGTCCACCTGAAACTATCACAACGTTATTAACCAGCTATACCCCAATACAAAATGTTTTTGGTTTTAAAAATAAATTTTACAAGTGAGTCACTGTCCTGATACCGTCACCCAGGTGCCCGAGTGGGACAGTCTGCTCCATACCAACTCTCCCAGGAAGCTACTGCGTGCCTCTGTTTTGTTTTCAACTATTTGTTTTTACGTGTTTTGCTGTGCCGGTTCTTGAGCTGTGGCACTGGGATCTTTCAGTTGCGGCATGTGTCTGTTTGCGGTCTGTGAACTCTTAGCGGCTGCACACAGGGCTCAGTGCCCCTGGAGGGACGGAACCCAGGCCCCTGCACTGGGAGCGGGGAGTCTCAGCCCCGGGCCTCCAGGGAGGTCCCACAGTCCCTGCGTGGCTGCCTGTCGCGGGTGCGCCCGCTGTGTTCTGGGCACGGGTCAGGAGGTTCAGCCTCCCGATCGGAGGCGGGTCCCATCTGAGTACCTCTTGGGGCCGGCGGGCGCCCCCCGCGGGCGTAGAAGAATCGCACGTTTAGAAAAACAAAAGCGTGAGGTTTTGCTTAAATTTTTGAATATTTTAAATCTCTCAAAAAACTAAGCTTGGTTGCTTTCTCATCGGCTCATCTGTCTAGGGGTCCAGGACCGCGGGTTTCTCGTGAGCGGTGCCCTCGCCCCGACCCCGCCTCTCCGTCACGACGGCTCCGCCTGGACCTGCGGACAGGGAGGCCCTCGGTCCACAGGCCAATAACCCGCGCAGTCCCAGGGGACTCCGGGCAGCGCTCCCACCTGCCCACCGCCCTCCAGCTGTCTCCACAGCGGATGCACAGGCTGCGCGCCCGGCGCCCTTCACACGGCCGGGCGGGGTGTTGGGTCGCCGCTCTGGGGGCGCGGCCCGACTCGGCCTCACACCCCTGGTCTTCGACCCAAGAGGAGCCACCTTACCGGGTGACCCTCAGCCCCGCTCCGCCCAGGACCCCACACCCCACAGCGGAGACTCCTCGCGCAGGCAGCTGGCATCCCCTTCCGTGCCGCCTCCAGAGTCCAGAATCCGGAGTCACCGACCTGACAAAAGACCCGGGCCTCGCTGTGTCCACAAGGGCACCTTCCCGGAGAAAAACACAAAGCTCTGATTTCAGAGGGGCAGCGACCTCTTCTGGGACACATCATTCTGACCACGTATTAAAAAATAAGTGATAAAACACTTGTGATAAGTGATAAAACATCAAGTCACCTCTTGACTCTTCAGCTGGGTACTTTGCCGATGGCTGCCCTTTGGTATTCCTCCCACCTGGGCATCCTTTTTTTTCTTTCTTAATTGAAGTATCCTTGATTTATAATGTCGTCAGTTTCAGGTGTACAGCTAAGTGATTCAATTATACATATACCTCTATTCTTTTTCAGATTTTCTCACATAGGTTATCACAGGATATTGAGTAGAGTTCCTTATACTATAAGTACAAGGTAAGTCCTTGTTGGTTACCTATTTTACATATTAGTGTGTATATGTTACAAACTCCTTATTTATCCCTCCCCTCACATTTCGCCTTTGGTAACCATAAGGTTGTTTTTGATATCTGTAAGACTATTTTGTAAATAAATTCATTTGTATCTTTTTAAAAATTCAGATTCCACATATAACTAATGATTATCTTTCTCTGACTTGCTTCACTTAATTTGACAATCTCTAAGTTGCATCCATGTTGCTGCAAATGGCATTATTTCATTGTTTATGGCAGATACATATGCCACTGTGTGTGTATACACACACCACATCTTCTTTATCCATTCACTCACTGACGAACATTTAGGTTGCTGCCGTGTCTCGGCTATTGTAAACAATGCTGCTCTGAACACAGAGATGCATATACCTTTCTGAACTAGAGTTTTTATATTTTCTGGATTTATGCCCAAGAGTGGGATTGCTGGGTCAAGCAGTAACTCTATGTTTAGTTTTTTAAGAAACCTCGATACTGTTCTCCACAGTGGCTGCACCAGTTTACATTCCCACCAACAGTGTAGGAGGGTTCTGTTTTCTCCACACCCTCTCTGGCATTTATTTGTAGACTTTCTGATAATGGCCATTCTGACCTCTGTGAGGGGGTACCTCACTGTAGGTTTGATTCGCATTTCTCTATTAATTAGTGATGTTGAACATCCTTTCACGTGCCTTAGGAATCTTCTTTCCCCCCATTTTGGCCGCACCTCACAGCATGTTGGATCTTGGTTCCCCAACTAGCGATTAAAGCCAAACCTCCTGCATTGGAAGTGGGGAGTCTAAACCACTGGACCACCAGTGAAGTCCCCAGATAGTAACTTTTGAACCAGATTTCTCTGAAAGGAAATGTACCCTCTAACCAGGCCAGGAAAAAGTCTGAGTTGGAAGGTCAGAGTGAAGGCAGAGTTGTTTTAAGTCATAAAGTAACACTATACACCAAACTGATGGATTATTTCAGGAGCATTAAAATGGCAGTCCTTTCTGCTAGCAATTAACATAAATTAAATGCTGATGGGAACTTAAGGGTACCCCAATACTTCATTTTACTATATTTGTGTTTTAATGTATTAGAAACAGTACGCACTTCATTATTTCCTGCACTGCAATTATCACTAATGGATTTTACCACAATGAGATCCCACCTGAATTCTGGATCATTTGCCTGATTTGTTTCTTTATATCACAACTACAACAACAGCTCTTTTGTTTGTAAGTGACTTACAGGAGGAGGTTTTCAGCTCTGCAGTCAGGCTGAGTCTCTGCACTCTCACCCACTATTTCCCCGGGATGGCTGGCTCCTTCTGACCATCACAACCATCTCACCTGTCTGTCAGGGGGCAGCAGCTGGCAGCTGACCTTGCTTCACATGCTCACAGACAGAATGGTCGAGCCTCTGCTGTCACTTGCACTAACCACTCTGCACCCGTTGCTCACAGCCCTGGGCTGGAGGGGAGCAGCTCTCAACACAACAAAGCTCATCACCCACAGGAGAGTTCCCGCACGGCCCAGAGGCTCCAGGAAGCCTGCAAGCAGCACCACTAGTCTCACAAACAGATCGTCTGAGGAATGTAGGTTCTCTGGTAAGAAACTACAAGAGGGTTGACAGAGCTTTTAGAAGTAAAAGGGGGAGTTCTTTTCTCCCAGGTCCTGGGACTCCGAGGCCAGGAGTGCATAATTAGGTTATTTCTAAGGAACTGAAGGTGCTCAAGCCCTCCTGAGGTGCCTTGAGCATGAACCCTGCTCAGTCCCCAAGGAGCAGAAGTGCCCAGCTTGTGTCCTCGTTCACCCAGCTCTGACTTCCACACAACAGGTGCTGGTAAAGCGCCTGCCTTCAGAAGCCGTTTCATGAGGCAAGAGCATTTTTACTGGTTACGTGTCACTGATACCCCATGCACAGCTCAGCATTGCTAAGTGCATGGTTCCCGTGTGTGTTTACGTGTATTTGGTGCCTCCTCCCTGATAGCTCAGTTGGTAAAGAATCCGCCTGCAATGCAGGAGACCCCAGTTCAATTCCTGGGTCAGAAAGATTCCCTGGAGAAGGGACAGGCTACTCCAGTATTCCTGGGCTTCCCTTGCGGCTCAGCTGGTAAAGAATCTGCCTGCAATGTGGGAGACCTGGGTTCGATTGCTGGGCTGGGAAGATCCCCTGGAGAAGGGAAAGGCTACCCACAGTATTCTGGCCTGGAGAATTCCATGGGCTGTACAGTCCATGGGGTCACAAAGAGTCGGACATGCCTGAGTGACTTTGACTTTCACACCACTAACTGGAGACGCCATACTGTGTTGCACCATTCTGATGACTTCTAAAGCTTTTTATTCTAGTCTTTCTCCTTTCTTTAATATAGTTACATCTCCTCTAACAGCGTACGTGCTATCTTTTAAAACAGGAGGAAAAAGAGTCAAAGAGCCACTTCATGCTAATCAACCTTCCCCCTGAATTAAAAAACGCACAAAACAAAAACAAGTTAAAGGAAGCCTGTCTCTTTCCCATAACAGCCCATAATAAGCCAAAGAAACCTTAAAAAGGGCTATGTGGGAAAGCTTGCCAGTCCTCCCAGGGGCACCCTTTGGGGAGAGCTCAGATCTCTGGATCATGCCGGAGAGGGAAAGTGGCTCACAGGACGGTTCTGGGGAGAAAGGGGCTTGTAGCCCAGACACCCCTCTCCAAGGACATCTGCAGGGCTCTTCTGTACCCCAAGTGAGCTATCCCTGGGCCAGCCCGCAGGCAGCCTCTGGGGCCTGTACCCACCTGGTCACAGCCCGCATCCACCAGCTCCTGCAGCATCTGTCGGTTCACTTCTGTGGCAGCCGAGGTGCCCGACTCATTAGCAAAGGGGAGCAAGGAGTATCTGATCTCCCGCAGGGCTTTCTGGTACGGCCCGAACTTCGGGGCACTCCTCATCTGCTGCTGCCGGGCGGTGTCCTTGCCCCCCAGGACCTTGCCCCCTAGGACCTTGGTGTCCAGGGCGGCGTCACTGCCCGGCCCCACAGGCGGCTGCTTTAGCCCCTCCCGGATCTCCTGCAGCCGCTGCCGGCTGTTCCCCGAGTATGTGGTGGCGGGGAAGGTCTTCGGCCGCATGGTAGGCCCAGGCTCCTCTGACCATAAATACAACCTTCTTAAAGCGTTTTATTGTTTAAGAGACAGGACCAACAGTATCAGTTAGCTGTAAACACGCTTTCACAACAGTTTTCTTTTGAAAGTGTCCTTTCCTTCCATTTTTGTAGTTCCTGCAGAGAACCAAACATTTTCCAGGGTCTTCATTTTGAAGATCATCTCCACCTGAAAAGGAAAATCAGAAGGTGTTCATTGGTGTTTCCCACATGATGTTAGCAGTACTTTTTGGTGATGGTTTAGTCTCAAAGTTGTGTCCAACTCTTGCAACCCCATGGACTGTAGCCCACCAGGCTCCTCTGTCAGTGGAATTTTCCAGGCAAGAATACTGGAGTGGGTTGCCATTCGCTTCACCAGGGGATCTTCCTGACCCAGGAATAGAACCTGGGTCTCCTGCATTGCAGGCAGATTCTTTACCAACTGAGCTATGAGAGAAGCCCCTTAGCAGCATTGCTGGTGTTTCCCACATAATGTTAGCAGTATTTTTTAGGACCGAACAAACTCAACAACAACAAAAAAACGAACCTCCTAATCAAAAAATGGGCAGAAGACCTAAACAGACATTTCTCTAAAGAAGACATACAGATGGTCAACAGGCACATGGCAAGATGCTCAACATCACTAATTATTAGAGAAATGCAAATCAAAACCACAATGAGGTATCACCTCACACTGGTCAGAATGGCCAACATCAAAATGTCTACAAATAACAAAAAGGAGAAAAGGAAAGATATAAGCATCTGAATGCAGAGTTCCAAAGAATACCAAGAAGAGATAAGAAAGCCTTCTTCAGCGATCAATGCAAAGAAATAGAGGAAAACAACAGAATGGCAAAGACTAGAGATCTCCTCAAGAAAATTAGAGATACCAAGGGGACATTTCATGCAAAGATGGGCTCGATAAAGGACAGAAATGGTATGGACCTAACAGAAGCAGAAGATATTAAGAAGAGGTGGCAAGAATACACAGAAGAACTATACAAAAAAAAATCTTCACGACCCAGATAATCTCGATGGTGCGATCACTCACCTAGAGCCAGACATCCTGGAATGTGAAGTCAAGTGGGCCTTAGAAAGCATCACTACGAACAAGGCTAGTGGAGGTAATGGAATTCCAGTTGAGCTATTTCAAATCCTGAAAGATGATGCTGTGAAAGTGCTGCACTCAATATGCCAGCACATTTGGGAAACTCAGCAGTGGCCACAGGACTGGAAAAGGTCAGTTTTCATTCCAATTTCAAAGAAACGCAATGCCAAAGAATGCTCAAACTACTGCACAATTGCACTCATCTCACACGCTAGTAAAGTAATGCTCAAAATTCTCCAAGCCAGGCTTCAGCAATACATGAACCGTGAACTTCCAGATGTTCAAGCTGGTTTTAGAAAAGGCAGAGGAACCAGAGATCAAATTGCCAACATCTGTTGGATCATCGAAAAAACAAGAGAGTTCCAGAAAAACATCTATTTCTGCTTTATTGACTATGCCAAAGCCTTTGTGTGGATCACAATAAACTGTGGGAAATTCTGAAAGAGATAGGAATACCAGACCACCTGACCTGCCTCTTAAGAAATTTGTATGCAGGTCAGGAAGCAACAGTTAGAACTGGACATGGAACAACAGACTGGTTCCAAATAGGAAAATGAGTACATCAAGGCTGTATATTGTCACTCTGCTTATTTAACTTCTATGCAGAGTACATCACGAGAAACGCTGAACTGGAAGAAGCACAAGCTGGACTCAAGACTGCCGGGAGAAATATCAATAACCTCAGATATGCAGATAACACCACCCTTATGGCAGAAAGTGAAGAGGAACTCAAAAGCCTCTTGATCAAAGTAAAAGAGGAGAGTGAAAAAGTTGGCTTAAAGCTCAACATTCAGAAAACGAAGATCATGGCATCCAGTCCCATCACTTCATGGCAAAAAGATGGGGAAATAGTGGAAACAGTGGCTGACTTTATGTTTGGGGGCTCCAAAATCACTGCAGATGGTGATTGCAGCCATGAAATTAAAAAACACTTACTCCTTGGAAGGAAAGTTATGACCAACCTAGATAGCATATTCAAAAGCAGAGACATTACTTTGCCAACAAAGGTCCGGCTAGTCAAGGCTATGGTTTTTCTAGTGGTCATGTATGGATGTGAGAGTTGGACTGTGAAGAAAGCTGAGCGCCAAAGAATTGATGCTTTTGAACTGTGGTGTTGGAGAAGACTCTTGAGAGTCCCATGGACTGCAAGGAGATCCAACCAGTCCATTCTGAAGGAGATCAGCCCTGGGATTTCTTTGGAAGGAATGATGCTAAAGCTGAAACTCCAATACTGTGGCCACCTCATGCAAAGAGTTGACTCATTGGAAAAGACTTTGATGCTGAGAGGGATTGGGGACAGGAGGAGAAGGGGATGACAGAGGATGAGATGGCTGGATGGCATCACCGACTCGATGGACGTGAGTTTGAGTCAACTCCGGGAGTTGGTGATGGACAGGGAGGCCTGGCATGCTGTGATTCCTGGAGTCGCAAAGAGTCGGACACGACTGAGCGACTGAACTGACAGAGGATGTAGAGAAAAAGGAACGCTCTTACTCTGTTGATGGGAATGTAAATTAATACAGCCCCTGTGCAGAATTGTACAGAGGTTCCCAGGAAAACTAAAAATACAGTTACCACATGATCCAGCAATCCCACTCCTGGGCACACATCTGGAGAAAACTCTATTTCAAAATGATACATGCACCCCTATGTTCATAGCAGCACTATTTATTAATACAATAGCCAGAATATGGCAGCAACCTAAATGTCCATCAACTGATGAATGGATAAAGATGTAGTACATATACTCAATGAAATACTACTCAGCCATTAAAAAGAATGAAATGCCATTTGCAGCAACATGGATGGACTTAAAGAGATTATCATACTAAGTGAAGTAAGTCAAACAGAGAAAGACTAATACCATATGACATCACTTATACGTGAAATCTAAAATATGACGCAAAAGAGCCTATCTATGAAGCAGAAAGACTCACAGGCATACAGAACAGACTTATGGTTGCCACGGGGAAAGTTGGGAGGGGGACTGTCAGATTAGGAGTTTGAGGTTAGCAGATACAGGCTATTATATATAGAATGGATAAACAAGATCCTAATGTATAGCACAGGGAACTATATTCAATATTCTGCAATAAGCCACAATGGAAAAGAATATGAAAAATAGTGTATCAGTTCAGTTCAGTCACTCAATTGACTCTTTGCAACCCCATGAACTGCAGCACGCCAGGCCTCTCTGTCCATCACCAACTTCTAGAGTTCACTCAAACTCATGTCCATCGAGTCCATGATGCCATCCAGCCATCTCATCCTCTGTCATCCCCTTCTCCTCCTGCCCCCAATCCCTCCCAGCATCAGAGTCTTTACCAATGAGTCAACTCTTCGCATGAGGTGGCCAAAGTACTGGAGTTTCAGCTTTAGCATCATTCCTTCCAAAGAACACACAGGACTGATCTCCTTTAGAATGGACTGGTTGGATATCCTTGCAGTCCATGGGACTCTCAGGAGTCTTCTCCAACACCACAGTTCAAAAGCATCAATTCTCTGGCGCTCAGATTTCTTATGTGCATAATTGAGTCACTTTACTGAAGAGTCGAAATTAACACAACACTGTAAATCAGCTGTGCTTCAATGTCAAAAAATGAGTTTTTGATGACAACGTTTAAAAAGCTAAAGTATCTTTCTTTTTAAAGAGAGAAAAGCTCAGATGGGGGAAAGCTGATACCATTAGACTCTGTGTGAACACGTGCCTGCAGCCTGATGCAGGCTGCACAGCTCTGAGGACCTGGTTCTTCCTCCAGCTGGAGTGTGGCAAGCCTGCACTGTGTCCAGGGACAACCCCCTCCCACCTGCTCACCACGTGAACCTCAGGGCTCCCAGCTGTAAACCTCTCCAGAGCAGAAGGCCCCTCACCGACCCAACCTCGGAGACCCTGCTGTTCACCCCCAACCTCCCCACCCACCCAGGCCCCAGCACCTGAACTGTGAGAACTCAGGGTGGAAGCCGCTGCCCACTGCCTGAGTCTGTGCTCTCTCCTGGGCTGGAGCTGAAACCTGCCCCCCAGGGGGTCTCGGGAGAGCACTCAGCAGGGGCTGTGCCCCTTCTCCAAGGCTTCAGATGCAATATTTCTGATGTTTACACAAAACCACTGTAAGAAGCTGCACGACTGCACTATACTGCTCAGCCAGAAAAAGTACTAAAGCTCTGACACAAGCTGGTCATTCAGTCACTAAGTCGAGTTGGAGTCTTTGCAACCCCATGGACTATAACCCACCAGGCTCCTCTGTCCGTGGGATTTTTCAGGCAAGCATACTGAAGTGGGTCACCACTTCCTTCTCCATAGGATCTTCCCAACCCAGGGATCGAACCCGTGTCTCCTGGATTGCAGGTGGGTTCTTTACCGCTGAGCCACCACGGAAGCCAACAGGCTACAATGTGGATGAACCTTGAGGACATTATGCTGCGGGAAGGAAGCCAGACACACAACAAAAACACTATGTGACTCTAATGAGGCAAATCCAGAGACAAGTGGACTGCAGTCACCAGGGCTGGGCTGAGAAGGTTATTACCTAATGGGTACAGAGCTTCTGTTTGGGACACTGAAAAAGTCTGGACTGTGGCAGTGACAGTGTGGATGTATTTACTGCCACTGAACTGTACACTCAGGAATGGTTAAAATGATAAGCATTACGCCAACTCATCTAATGTTCATATCCAGCGGGCCAGGGTCTGACCATGCTCCCCCTCCAAACACAGCTGTGCTGGGAAAAGCCGGACCTCAGCCCTGGTGCTGACACAGTGCACCCCGCTCACAGATGGAGGTCTGAACGCCTGGAACCCCTCACCGACAGGAAACACAACAGGGAGCAGCTCCCCAACGCCACACACTCCCAGATACTTTTGAGTGCCTGTGGGTCCCACAAACATTCCGATTATAAAGCCAAGCAGTGCAGGAGAGACCGGACATGTTTGCATTTACACATGAGCTAAGAAACACCAGGGGGAGGGGGGGTGCCCCTGAACGGAATCCAGGTCAGACGTAGTGGTGTCTGTCCTTTCTTTTCCTCCCCCTCAACATTTCATTATGAAGATTTTCAAACATACAGAAAAGGTGACAGAGTTATTCAGTGACAGCCCCTCAACCTGCACCTGGGAAAGCTCCTTGTGCAGAGGGGGCGGGAGGACCCCCGCTCCACGCTCTCATCCTCTTCCCACCGTGCTCGCCTAGGCACGCCTGGCTTCCTCGGTGATGGTGCCAGACACCTACCGGCAGGCCTGTCCTGCCTGTATCACTAGGGAAGGATGAAACTTTCCTTCAGTTCCCACAAAGAATCCAAGTATTTTCTCAGCTCGAGACCTTGTATTTTAGACTTTAGTTTGATGACAGTTGATTTCATGGCAAAATTATGAACTTCTGAAAGCATTTTTCATGAGAATACTCATCAGTCAAATTACGACTGCAGCTGGAAATGAGCCCCTCTGACACACTACAGTATCATTTTAATAAGCGCTCTCAACCAGAATTTCAAAAGGTCCTAAGGGCCCTATGACCTAGGGTCTCAAGGGTCTTAAAAAAATGAGGGTGGGCCTCCCTGGTGGCTCAGTGGTAAAGAATCTGCCTGCCAATGCACAAGACATGGGTTCGATCCCTGGTCTGGGAAGATCCCACATGCCATGGAGCAACTAAACTGGCGTGCCAGAACTATTGAGCCTGTGCTCTAGAGCCCGGGAACCTCAACTACTGAGTCCATGTGCTGTGACTACTGAGACCCTGTGCCTAGAGCTAGTGCTCGGAGACAAGAGAAGCCACCCGCACACCTCAACGACAGTAGCCCCCGCTCCCCACAACTAGAGAGAAAATCTGCACAGCGCCAAAGACCCATCACAGCCAAAAATAAATTAATAAAATTATACAGGCTTCCCAGGGGCACGAGTGGTAAAGAACCAGCCTGCCAATGCAGGAGACATAAGGGACGCGGGTTCAATCCCTGGGTCAGGAAGATCCCCTGGAAGAGGGCATGGCAACCCACTCCAGTACTCCTGCCTGGAGAATCCCATGGACAGAGGAGCCTGGTGGGTACAGTTCATGGGGTCGCAAAGAGTTGCACATAGCTGAAACAACTTAGCATACATTCCTGGTGGTGCAGTGGTTAGAATTCTTTGTTTTCACTACTGAGGCCAGAGAACTAAGATCCCACAAGCCACGGTGCACCAAAAAAAAAGGTGGGGTGGGTAGCAAACAAAGCAGTCTAATGTTGGGAATTTCTTGGGTATCATCAACTGACTTAAATTTATCTCAGAAGAAACTATAAGACACTGGAATTTAAAAACTGCAATACAACTCACAAAACAAAACTCATTTTCAAATCTGGGGCTGAGACGATGGCTAAGGCCTATCCTGAGTACAGGCGGCTCCACTAAAAACAATATGAGAGCAGTATTCTAAGCAAACCTTAATGTGGCCCTATCAAACTCAATTCTATCCTTCAACCAATCCCGGAAAACGTTATCAGATGTTCAAGAATTTTTATTCTAATTCCTCCAAGTGCTTCCCAACTTCACTGGCTGCCAAGCACACATTCAGCACCGACCAGGGAACCGATGAAACCCACGTCCTGTGGGACCCACACTAATGACATACGGCATTTTTTTTAAAGTGTTTCTTGGACCTAAAATTCGAGTTATTATTTAAATCGTATCTTTACTATAATTAACTAGCAAAGCTGAAACGAGATCAGGCAGCCAGGCCAGGCCTCCAGCCAGGTCCTGATCGCCAGAATCATAAACCACCACGCTGATGGCCGACTCCAGGGCTGCCCCAGCCAGGAAACCCCATGCCAGGGCCACCCCTCACCTGGAGGGTCCCTGAAAACATCCTTCCAATCAAGGGCACAATCACAAGGTTTCAGAGGGCACAGAGGTCTTCCACATGTGCCAAATGCTGTGCTGGACGGTACGTCAGGTTACCCAGGTAGGATAGAGCCTCACCTCCAAATAAGTTTCTGACCCAGGGAAAAGAAACCACCACATGCCTTATTGGCTTTATACACGACATCGGTATGATATATATACACAGATATCCGTGTGTGTGTATACCCACACAGACACACACATTATGAATAACAGCATAAAAACCATCGAGCTATAGAAGTCTGTAACCAAGACCACCATGCGGAATGAGCAGGCCGGGGATAAACGTGCGGTCTGTTCTGTGCAGCACTCCTCACAGCAAGCAACCCAGCAAGTGAGTCTCCTGTGTTCTTTCCACACCCCAACAGGGCTTCCACTCTGAGAAGCCTTGCCTCCTTCCAACACCCTCCTTTCCCAGGGTCAGACACTTCCTGGCCAGGGCTCTGACCACCTGAGCCACTGCTGTGGACAGAGGTGACGGTCACTGTCCCCGGAATCCCAGTGAGCAGGCCTATTCAGAGACCTCTCAGAGAAAGGGTCGTGTCACCAAAGCTGGAAAGGGGAAAGGGCTGACATTGGACGGAGGAAGTGTGAAGCTATTCCTGGAGCCTGGGACTTCCTGTGAAAAGGCTAAAACACAGAAGAGAAAGACAGGGAGATAACTGTGGGGGGGTGTGTGGGGGGGGGGAGGGTACCCTCTGGGTCAATTTAATGAAAACACAGGAGTGGCACTCCTGTGAAGCAGGACAGGACTGAGTTAATGAGTAAGGAAAAAGGCAGTCCTCAGCACTCCAGCTCAAGATCACCGCCTGGAGTCACGACCCTAAACGGAGACCCACTCCATTGAAAAGCCAACTTACATCCTCAGAAAGGTTCTCACCATCCTAACTGCATTTAGAGACTACAGGATCTGCCTGGCACCACAAAATCAGAACGGTTAATAATAAATGCAAACCAATGCTACAAAATATGAGTTTTCACTTGTCCTGCAGAAAAATTCCTATGAACGTCAAATATTGGCACACAGACAAAAATTAAGTAAAAAAAACCACCTGTCACTACTAAGTTGACAGATGGCAAGAGATACAAAGTTTTCCTAGAGTGAATGGCAAACATTGAACAATGTCAGAGTCAAATTCCCACCCTAATTTTAGCATTGTAACTGTTCTCTCTCTGTCCAAGGGTATCAACCTTTGTTGGCTTTAAAGCAACCAACAGGGAAGTGAGCAGCAAAGCAGGCTACCTACCTTCAGGCCCCAGCAGCCTCCACAGGTGCTGCTGTGATAAAACCCAACCCCATCTCCACAAAGAGCGGCAGCCACCCGCACACAGTGGGGCTGGGGACCCTGGACTGCTGAGGATGGACTGGTCTTTAAAAATGATGGAGATTCAGAGAGTTTTTTTAGAGCAGATTTACAGTCAAAGCAAAGTAAATGCAGTGAATTGATCTTTCTTCAAACCCATCATTCTTTTAAAAATCAGTGAAGAACATTATTTAGAAATTTCACGTTATTATGACCATGAAATAAAATACAAAAGCAGCTTTTCAACAACTAATCTGTTTTTTCCAATACAAATCAGAACACCCCCCCCCCAAAGTTCCCCAAATCTTTCCTGTGAATTTACCGAGTATTTATCAGCTTCAACACCTCTCCCCACCCCCAGCCCACACATGCAGTGAGGTTTAGGAGACCAGGGCTGGCTATTTACAACAAGATATTCAAAATAACAAGGCATCTTATTTTAAAAACATCCCCCCCACCCAAAGGAAAGTCCCTCCCACCAACCCGGGGATTTGCTAAGGAAAGAAAGAAATATGTACAGCCAAGTCAAAACTACTTCAAGTCAGATGAAGAGCTGCAAGAACTCTCTCCAGTTCAAAAATTTCGAGATTCTAGTAATTCACCTTAATAATTTTTCATGACAGTTCTGCTCAGATATGTTATTCAATAAACTGCTTGACTTTTTGAGATTTATTAAATGTTCAGCAATTTTAATTTCAAAGGAATGCTGGTATATTCACTAAACAGTGACCAAATTTTATGAGGTTGAATATAACACAGTGTCTTGTTAATTATAATTTAAAACAGACTTTCTTAAATAGTCTGTGCATTCTTATTTTGAAGATTTTCCTCTTACTGCCTTGTTAATACATTTGCTAAAGAAAACAAACAAACAAACAAAAAACTGAAAAGATACAAAGTAGCTTAGTCTCTAGATTGAGCGCTCAAAAAAGGTGATCCATCGCAGCGAACGGAGCTTAAATTCAACTGAAAATATGGACCAAAGTCTCCTTAGCACAATTTTCCTAATAATGCGCCAGGAGTTACTTTCTCCATTACTAAGGGAAGGCTGTCAACTCCTGGGTTAAAATTTAAACTGAACACCTGTGTGAACAACACACATTTTGTGACTTTCCATTCAAGTTTCTTAGTAAAATGTGGCCAAACTTTCCTCTGAAAACGTACGTATTCGCTGACCACTTTGGGAAGAGAGCTGCCTGGCCACTGACTCTACCTGCCAGGCGCTGGACCCCGCGAGGCCCCGGGCGGGGGCTCCAGCCGGGATTCCAGCCCGGCGAGACCCCGGCCCCGCCGCCCGCGGACCGCACGCCCAGCGCACCGGTCGGGCCCGGCCGACGCCCGCGGGCCGGGCAGGTGTGCCACCCAGGCCCCGCCTGCCCCCGCCGGCGCCCCAAGACCGCGAGCCGGGTCGGAACCCGGCCCAGAGCCGGGCGCGGGGGGCCCGGGAGGCCCGGCTCCGGACCGGGTCGGAGTGGGGGAATTATTGGGGGAGGGGGCGGCCCGGCCGGAGCGGAGCTAAGTCTTGGCGGGGGACCACCGCCTGCAGGGGCGAGGGGCGGGGGCCGAGGCGGCCCGACGGCGCGGACACCCCCCCGGCCGAGCGCGCGGCCCCGCCCGCCGCCCCGTCCCGGGTCCGGACCCCACCGCCCCGCTCACCTCGCGCCGTCTACGCCGTCCGCGGCCGCCTGGCCCGCAACTCCGGGGCCTCGCGGGGGACGCCGGGCCCGGGGGCGGCCAGCGGGCGGGGACACGGGGCGCCGGCGGGCTGGCGGGCGGGCGGCCCCATCTTCCGGCGCTAGCGCCGCGGCCCAGCGCGCAGCCCGAGCGGGACATTCGCTACATTGTTGGCATTCCTGGGCCGTCACGTGACCGTCGCGTCAGCGCCACCCCGCCCCGCTCCCCGCGGCGGCGGCGGCCCCGCCCCTCTCCGGCCCCGCCCCTACAGCCGACCCAGTCCCGCCCCCCGCGGCGGCGGACCCGCCTCACAGCCAGCCTGGTCCCGCCCCCGGCCAACCCGGTCCCGCCCACGCCGGCCCCGCCTCCCGCGCGTCAGGCTCCGGACTGTCCGCTAGGGCCCTCCGGCCCCGCCCCGCCCTCCCGCTCAGCTCCCGGGGGGAGCCCAGATCCCGGCACCTGCGCCCCGCCCAGCCCCTCACCTGGACGCGGGCCTCCGCCCTCACCTGCGCTCGGCCTGGGCCGGCCCCCTCCTCGCTTCGTGTGCGGGGAAAAGGTCCTTCCCTTGCTCTGACCTCGACGACAGAGACAGGACTAACTAAAACAAATAGGCTGTAAATAAAATGGACTTTACAATTTATGAGTGAAACACCTAATCAAATTTTGGAATTGTTTGCAATAGTGAAAAATCAGGAAGAACCTAAAAGTCCAGCCGTGGGGAACAGTGGGGAAATAAAATATGTAAAATAGCTGTGAAACGTGAGTGTAGATAGACTTCAAAAATCATTGCAGAGGGGAGAAAAGCGAGATGCAGAACTATATATACAATACAACAGCGTGTTTATAAATAAACAAAATGTCACAAAACCTATCTGATCAAGTCGTGTGTACTCGTACCAACAAGGTACGTTCACGCGGAAATCATGACAGCTGTGGCCGGACAGCAGGGAGGCTGGAAACTGGACTCAGGAGGAAACTGGGGGCGTCATCTTTCTCTCCAGTCTTTGCTTCTTTATTTGGAACAAACTGTCCGAATTTTAAAATTTGTTGATTCTCAGTGATTAGGCTCAGTAATGTATGCTGTGTTATTATTCTTTGTGCCTTTTTTTAAAAACATCTTTTAAAATTTTTCACATATACAGGAAACAAATTGGAAACAAATTTCCAGATAGAGTCTCACTTGAGGAAACTGATATAGAGTATAGGAGAATAGTTGTGTTTATTGACACAGAGTCAATCATTCTCTTGGTTTTTTTTTTTTTTTTTTTTTTTTTTGAGGACCTACCATGAACTATCTGAGAAAGCACTGGCAACCCACTCCAGTGTTCTTGCCTGGAAAATCCCATGGTCGGAGGAGCCTGGTAGGCTGCCATGGGTCACACAGAGTTGGACATGACTGAAGCGACTTAGCAGCAGCAGCAGCCATGAACCATGGATTAAACCAAACACTGTTGGTACCATAGTGAGCACAACTACTTCATTTACCCACTGGCAGAACTTACACTCTCCTAGATACATTCAAGAAACTTAAGTGACAGAACAGCATACAGGATCTAATTTGGTTAAATGATATATGTATTTACATTTAAGCTATATACACAAAATATACATTATATATCATATAAAATATATAACAGTATATATGTGTGTGTGTATACATGTATATACACGTACATATGTGTGTGTGATTTTAAGTCCAGAAAATTATGCTGCCAAATATTGAAAATGATAGTCTCTGGACATAACGGTTCTGGGTGACTTTTGTCTTATAATTCCTGATAACTCTACATAGGACAAGTTTAAAAAAACCTGTTTAAATAATCATCCACATAATGCATCCAGTTGAGAAGGGGAGAGAAGAGAAAGGAAGCACAAGTTCTTCTGAGCACAAAGTCTGTGGCAGTGGCAACCTCGCTGGATATAAATTTGATTAACATACATATATACTATGTGTGTACACCAGGAGTTAATCCTCTGGCTTAAAGCTCAACATTCAAAAAACTAAGATCATGACATCCAGTCCCATCACTTCATGGCAAATAGATGGGGAAACAATGGGAACAGTGACAGACTATTTTCTTGGGTTCCAAAATCACTGCAGATGGTGATTGCAGGCATGAAATTAAAAGACACTTGCTCCTTGGAAGAAAACCTATGACCAACCTAGACAGCATATTAAAAAGCAGAGACTTTACTTTGCCAACAACAGTCTGTCTAGTCAAAGCTATGGCTTTTCTAGTAGTCATGTATGGATGTGAGAGTTGGACTGTGAAGAAAACTGAGTGCCTAAGAATTGATGCTTTTGAACTATGGTGTTGGAGAAGACTCTTGAGAGTCCCTTGGACTGCAAGGAGATCCAACCAGTCCATCCTAAAGGAAATCAGTCCTGAATATTCATTGGAAGGACTGATGCTGAAGCTGAAACTCCAATACTTTGGCCACCTGATGTGAAGAACTGACTCATTTGGAAAAGACCCTGATGCTGGGAAAGATTGAAGGCAGGAGGAGAAAGGGATGACAGAGGATGAGATGGTTGGATGGCATCACCAACTCAACGGACATGAGTTTGAGCAAGCTCCAGGAAATGGTGAAGGACAGGGAAGCCCAGCGTACAGCAGTCCGTGGGGTCACAGTCAGACACGACTGAGCAACTGAACAACAACTGTTATTAACCCCATTTTATAGAAGACCCTAAAGCACAGAGAGCCCAACTAACTCACCAGAGATGAAGAGCTGGGAGTCCAGCCTTGGTGGATCTGACCAAGATCCAGAGCTTGGAAACACTGAATTATAAGGTGTATTCAGATAATCTCAAACAGTCATGACCTTGTCACTTTGTCCAAGGGGACAGGATTGGTCCCTGTGGAGTGAGCAGGGGGGCCCCCGGGCCCAGGGTGTTTAAGGGGTCCCCCCGAGGCCGCTGTGCAATGTGCCCCCCTCCCCCACCCTTTCTCACCTGTGAATGCAAGCAACCTGATTATGACTTAGCCTCTTATACCCTAGTGGCTGGAAAGCAGGCTCTGGTCTCAACACAATTTTTGGAAAGAAAAGTCTTCTTTGTTATCTGTGGCGGGCACACAACAAATCTGCCTAACTAAGAATGTTCTCTGTGGGGAGTAGTGAAAAAGCAGAGGGTCAGATTTCGAAAGGTCTAGACAAGCAGAAAGAAGATGGGCTACACTGATTTAATTTGTTTCATACCCATGTAGTCTGTCTCCTTAATTAGATTATAAAATTCCATAAGAAAAGGGACCATTTTCTCTCCCTAAAACTACAAATGGGGAACTTAACTGCTGGTTTGAATGTACTGAATGAAATTTTAAAGGCTGTTTTAACGTCTGAAATATAAAAATTTTTAATATCACCTTTTTCTCAGTATCAAGCACTCTCTGTCAGCCAGGGCGATCTCTTGGTCCACTATTCTTTGGAGGTCTCTGTTCTGCAAACCTGTAGGTACTTGTAGAAAGAGTTAGCAATACCAGGTATTAGTTGGGGTATCTATTTTAATGATAAACTGGCTTTTTTTACTTTATTTATTATGATAAAATATACATAATATAAAACTTACAAATTTTTCATCATCCAAGATTGACATTCTGTCCTTTTTAAATACTAACTCTCCATTTCCCTCCCCCACTTGTTTGTTCTTTTGAGGGACTTTTTTGTTGTTTTCCTCTGGTAATTTTCTGACATTTTTTTAATTTTTTGGTTATGAGGCACAGCTTTTGGGATCTTAGCTCCCTGACCAGGGATCAAAGCCATTCCTCCTACAGTGGAAGTGCCAAGTCCTAACCACTGGACTACCAGGGAAGTCCCTAAAGTTCAATTCTTACATGTATTTTCCAATATTAAAGTCATGAGTGAGTAAATTTTCTCCGATTTTAATTTATTTCTAGTTGTTTTGAGCCATTTTGGAAAACAGAGCTTCCTGGAAATTTTGGTAAGAACCTCCAGGGTGTTCATTCTTAGGGGAAGGCCCAGAAACACAGCAGGGCTGGCCACCTTGCCAGTCTCTGCAGACCTGCCTCTCCGGCAGCGTCCAACACAGAACCCTGCTTCATCCTCCGGAGAGCCACTCTGCTTCTCAGATGAGTAATGAAGTATGTGGTTGCATAAGTCAGAATTGCTCAATAATTTAAGATGTGTTCCCAGAAGACCTCAAAGAAACACTGTCAAGATAAAAATCACATTCTGCATTTAAAAAATTCTTATGTTGACACTTTACATTATTAAGAGACAATTGCTAAAACAAGTTTTCTTTTCTTACCACATCCTCTATTCATTTACCTTTCATGCTGAGTGAGCTGTGAGAGCAACTCTGGCGATCCACTTACTTCTCTTATTGCATTTATAGTTGGCTGCAACTTCTGTTTCCTTTGCAGACATAGGCAGAATGTTTTTGTGTCTGTAATTGAAAGAAAAATCCCACCATGAAAGTCTGGAAGCTCCTAGATGTTTTAAAACTTTCCTTTCAGATCTTAATCTAATCATTTGCAGTAAATATTGGTAAAACTTGCTTTAGGGAGGAAGAACAAAGAACATAAGGCTCCAACTCTTGTCTCAATGAAATCAATTTCTGTAACAAAATTAACACTAAATTTTTTCTGACAGATGATGTTGACCTTTTTCTTTACATTTTATTTATTTATTATTGGCTGCTCTGGGTCTTCATTGGCACACTGGGATTTTCTCTAGTTGTAGCGGAGCAGGAGCTACTCTCTTGCAGACCTAGAGCATGGGCTCCATGGTTGTGGTGCACAGGCTTAGTTGTCCCACAGCATGTGGGATCTTCCTGGACCAGGGATCCAACCTGTTCCCCCTGCATTGGCAGTCGGATTCTCAACCACTGGACCACCAGGAAAGTCCAAACCTAATGTTTTCAAAGGAAAACAGCTGAGCCAATCTAAATTGACAAGAAATTTTTAATTGTGTAATTGCAAAAGGGACATTTTCACAGTCTATTTTTAACTTTTAGTTTACAGTTAACTACTAAATGTCATTGGGGCCTCCCTTGGCCCAGTGGTAAAGAATCCAACTGCCAATGCAGGAGACGCAGGAGACGTGGACTCAAGTCCTGGGTTGGGAAGATTCTCTGGAGAAGGAAATGGCAACCCACTCCAGTATTCTTGCCTGGGAAATCCCATGGACAGAGAAACCTGGTGGGCTACGGTCCATAGGGTTGCAAGGAGTTGGACACAGCAACTAAGCAACCACAAAAACAACTAAATGTCATTATGGTTGTTACTGAACATTTGCTTCTAAGACCATCGTGTTTTGCTTTATCAAAGAGATATGAAAAGAAAACTGTGTGTTCTCTTCAGATGCTGGGTAAGTGGGTTTTGATCCTGAAAACCATGATGAGGTTATGATAAGGTGATTTCACATGCAGAAGTGGAAGACAGCCTATGGAAGACTGACAGGCTGCCCCACTTGAAAGAGCAAAGGGAAACCTATAAAAGTCAGGAAGCAGTCATGAAGATTGTATCTGACGGCTGGTAACCCCAGGGCAAGAAGAGTTTCTGGGCTTGAGGGTTGGAACTTGAAAAATATTCCAGAGCTACTAGACTTCAAAAAGTCAGAGGTGAAAGGAGGAATTAGAGTTCAAGGTACAGGTCTCAGAAGAAGGAGAGAGCAGAAACAAAGGTCTCGGCAGACGGAAATTTAAGGCAGGTGGAGAACCGGCTCAGGCAATCTGGTGCTGTTGAGTCAACCCTGGTGAGTGGTGGTGGAGGGAGGGGGTGGGAAATGGGCTGGAGATATATTTGGGAGCTTTCGCAGGAGGTAAGGTTGGAGGTGAGACGTCTGCAGGGCGATGGAAGGCATCTTGGTGCCCTTGGTTCACAGGACAAAAGGGTGGAGCATGGTCTACATCTACAATGAAAGATGACTTCAAGGCAAAACAAGATCTTAAGTCTGCCCACCCTGTCTCTCTTTTATTTTGCATACATGAGACTTCTTGCTGTATTCATGGGTCACAAAAGTTATGATCCGCATCACAAAATCCAAGTTTTCATTTTCACTCTTCCAACCATTTGCTGGACATTTTCCCATTGGTCTCTTGATGAGCTTTGAAAGTCAAAAGGAGAAATACTTAGTGAGAACTTAGGACAGGCCAGGTGTGTCACGCTCTCCAGCAGCACTTAATTTGTTCAATATTATTGGAAACCCAGATACTCTCAGCTCTGGGGACACGACAAAGACAGCAAACATCACTGTGGTGCTGTGCTCAGTCCGACTCTTTTCCACTCCATGAGCTGCAGCCCACCAAGAATACTGGAGCAGGTTGCCGCTTCCTACTCCAGGAGATCTTCCCAACGTGGACCCAAGGATCAAACCCATGTCTCTTAAGTCTCCTGCATTGGCAGGCGGATTCTTTACCACTAGTGCCACCTGGGAATTCCCCCCAAAGGAAAGACACTACAGATCCTTGAGCTCTTATCATAGAAGGAGTATGACCTGGTTGGTCCAGGAAATGTGGGAAGCACTTTAGCTGAGATGCCAAAGTGGAGAAGAAATTAACAAGAAGAAACGGGAAAGTGTCGGAGAGCCAGTGAGCTGCATATACAAAGGCCCTGTGTGGGGAAGAACAGGACCCAGAATCTCAAATTCCCAGAGAATGGAATGCAGAGATACAGGGAGAGATGGGAGGTGAGGAGGAGGAGGAGGGCACCTGGGGCCTTTAAGGGCATTTTAAGGATTTAAGTCTTAATACTCAGAACAGTAGGAGTCATGGCGGTGGGGGGTGGGGGGAAGTAGAGGAATGGCAGGGTCCGGATCAGCTGTGGAGTGGCTGGGAGCTGGGAGGAAGGAGGGGGATGGGCCAGAAGGTTACTAGCTGTAGAGGGAGGTGATGGGCTTAAGCCAAGATGGTAACAATGGACTAGGGGAAAGTGGCCAAAATGGGGAAATAATAGTGGTAACACTTTGAGATCTCAGTGGATTTGTTTCTGGAGGTATCTTCTGAGCTGGAGCAGAGTGGATGAACGGAGACCTTAGGAAGACCACGGTGAACACGAATCTGTAGCCAAGGTGCTCTAAGTCGACCGCAGATGCTATGGGTGAGGTGTGGAGGAAGGGGCCTGACGCTGAGGAAATGCACCGTCCACGGTGAGTCTGCACAGGAAACAGATCAGCTGCAGGGGCCCGAGAGAAAATACGGCTTCTCAGAAACAGAAGGAAGAGTGCTTCAAGGAGGGAGGGATCAACCACGGTGCAAGCGGCTAGGAAGCAAGTAAAAGGAAACACCCGCTGGATTGAAGCCCTGCAGCCACCGGAGCCTGGAGCCCACTGGATGGAGAAGGTGGGAGGCGTTGTGGCCAAGAACCAAGAAAGCTCTGGGACCTGCTGCTGGAAAGGGGAGGGCAGGAACAGTGCAGCAGCTGGAGGAGGAGGAGGCCACTGCTGTCGGAAGGTAAACAGCACAGGTTGTGGCCTGAAGAAGCCTCCACTCATTCCATGACAGGAAGCTAGGTCAGAAGACGCCCCCTGCACCTCTGGAAGCTCTCGGCCTGCACCTAGCAGGAAAACAGGGTCCTGGGTCCCACAGACCCAGAGAGCCACGCAGAAGGATGGGAAGCAGACTCTCCCTGGAGGCTCCGGGACGAAGGCCATCCTGCCAATGCCTGGGTTTTAGCTGCTGAGGTGGCACTTGGATTTCTGGCCTCCACAACTGGAAGACGGTAAACCTGTGATGCTTCAGCTGCTGGTGGGGGCGTCACGGCAGCAGGAAAGAAACCATCACACGCCCCGCCGGGGCCTGGCTCTGTGGTGGCGTCTCCCAGAAGCCATCCTGGAGGATCTCCGCTGGGAATGACCCCTTTCCTTTCCTGTGAACTCCCAGCAGCACCGGCTGAGGAGTGGTCATTCGAAGACTCGTCCTGTTTCTCCGGTGAGTCTGGCTCTCTGAGGGCCCAGGGTCTAGATAGGTACAGCAGCTACAATACTATCTGGCCCGCAGCCGGGTACACAGAAGTCACCCGCTAACTTTTTTACATAATAAACAAGCATGTGGCGTCCCGTGGAGATGGCAAAAACGAAATAACCACAGTAAGGGGGCCCTCCTCACCTGATTGCCCTCAAGTTGAAATAGAATCTCTCTGAAATTAGAAACCATTCCTTTGTCAGTGGCCCCAAAATCATTGGAATATTTTCTGTTAACAGGAAATATTATTCTTGTCATGTAAGTAGTTTTAATTAGTTCTATTTCATGGGCTTTCCTCAGAAGAGGACCTTGGAACTTTAAGGAATTAATAATAAATAAGAATGGATAGAGAGACACTATCTCTTGTAAATGGCTGCTGACAACCAAGGAATTCTTTTTCTCAGCACTGCTGATAATAATAAGCTACATTCACACCAAACAGGACTTGGCTTATTATGAAGGACTACGTCTGCATTTTAATGTTTTTCTTCCAGGGTGGAATGATGATGGAGGGAAGAAGATGATGGTGAATGGAAGTTTTATTTACATCTAGAAAGAGAAAAAAAAAGCTTTTAAACAAAGGTTACCCCCAGATCAAGGGGCAGGTGCACACCCATCTATTCAACACACAACTGAAAGTGTGGAGAGGTGAAGCATTGTGATGATCCCTGTGATGAACGTGTAACGACTCTAGTACTGAACAAAGCTGCAGAAATCTGGAGACACTTTAGATGAAATCTGGCCAGGAAGGGAAGAAGTGGCAGGAGACAGAGGGAGAAGCCAAGAAGCATGGCCGGTGGGGCGGAAGCTGGGAGGGGGATGTCTGTGAGCGGCTGCAGGCCGGGAACACGGAACGCCGTGGAACACGCTCTCCAAACACAGGCTGCTGGACACAGCCCCTACCACATACTGCACACATTTATCAGTCTCTTCTCCAGACTACTTTTTGATCACTAAGTACAAGAAAAACAGTGCAGGATCGCAAAGCCCAGATCCTTTTCATCAGCGGGCCCAAGACATCCGGCCTGGTCCTCGCCTATGGTCTCTTAGGAGGCCATATCTGGCCTCTTCGGGGCTGCAGGTCCACATCACTGATAACCACTGGGTACTTGTGCATGCATGCGTTGGAGAAGGAAATGGCAACCCACTCCAGTATTCGTGCCTAGAGAATCCCAGGGACAGAGAAGCCTGGTGACGCAGCAGCAGCAGCACTTG
Organism: Bubalus bubalis; assembly: GCF_019923935.1. Lineage (NCBI taxonomy): Eukaryota > Metazoa > Chordata > Mammalia > Artiodactyla > Bovidae > Bubalus > Bubalus bubalis. The sequence goes on from NC_059169.1 coordinate 54,080,356, forward strand.
TGCTTTATTTAGAGGGAAGCCAGGAGCGGAAAAACCCTTAAGGTTCACAAGACTGAATCTCCCTTGGTGGAATTTCAGGAATCATAAATATTTTTTTGTTCATTCATCCACCATATGTGTGTTGAATTCCAGGCACAGTGCTGGGTGTTGAGGTCATGACGGTGAGCAAACCAGACCAGACGGGACCCTGTCGGCATGGAATTTATAGCCTCCAGGAGGCAAACTTCCCACCGAATCACCTGGGGCTGGCCTTCCCCAGGAAGGGGCCCCTGCACGCTGAGGGACGATGGTAGCCAGTCGGGCACAGAGTGGGCACAGAGCCCCAGGCCTGAGGGGCAGGGTGTCTGGGAAGAGTTCACTGCTCACAGCCCTCCTCTTGGCGGCACTGACAGGGCCCCCACTGAGGATGAGTAAGGGCGGGGACTTGTCCCAAGGTGCTTTTGCAGAGCAGCGCTGTAGTAACTGAGCTGCGTGTTTAGCTGGAGGGGCTAGGGGCACGTGATGGCCTAGGTCCCTCTCACGTCTCCCGTGAGCCTCAGCAGCAGACCCAGTGGCCACAAAAATGTTTTCATTTTCTTAAAATCAAAAGAAAAGTGTGAATGTACTAACATTGAGTGTGTAACAGCCAGTCCAGTCTGGATTATACACAGGTATAGACAGCATTTTAATTTTCATGGAGGAAGGGGACCATGAAGGCAGCACTCATCACACAGCCCTGGAAGTGCTGGTGGAGGAGGGCAGGGGTGGCTGGGCCCCGGGACTGGTAAGGCCTGTGGCTCAGCTACCGAGGGCAGCGGGATCACTGAGAAGGTCCACATGGAGTGGGGACAGCAGATGGCGGGGCTCGGGGAGAGGCGGTCAGCCAGCAGGGTGGCTCTGAGGCCAGACACGTAAGCATATGGATTGCAGCCCACCCTAAGGATCTCATTGCAACTTGACTTCCTCCATGAAGATCCTCTCTCCAAATGGGGCCACAGCCCAAGGTCCTGGAGGTGGGGCTCCAGCGGGAGTTCTGGAGGATGGAGACTCACCCGGTCTGGGGCCAGGGCTCATCGAGCCCACCACCTGTTCTTCCATGATCCATGAGATAAGAACACTGTTGGCATTTGCAAATGATGAGGGAAAATCAGAAAAAAGTATTTCATGACTCAAGAGAATCACATGCAATCTGTGTCTCAGTGCCTGTGAGCAAAGCTTTTGGTGGACGTGACATGCATCCACTCGCACGCTGTCTGTGTTGCTCTCACCCTGAAGCAGCTGCAGGCTCAGGAAGTCTGATGGGGGGCGGTGGGGGAGCGGGCTGTTGAGAAGGCATGGACCCAGCTCAGCCTCAGGTTAGGCTGGAGGGACACGGACAGAGACATAGATTGCCCCCCCTCAACCAAACAGGTACCTGCAAGGACCACTAGGTGAGGCCCCAGCATGAGGGAGACTCGCCTAGATGGTCACAGAGTCAAAACGCTTTCTCAAAGTGTTTTTTTAAGAAAACACTTTGCTGATGAAACAAAACCCATCTGGAAACCAAACGTAGGCGGATTTGCTCACTGGAGCAGCAGGTGCATGGAGGCCAGGGAAGAAGGAGGCAGCAGACAACCAGAGTCCCCCTGACCAGTTGTGGGCACCCCTTCCACTTGTGGCCTGTAGCTCCTCAGGCTCTGTCGTCTCCCTGGGGTGCCCATTCCCGCCCGAGTGGAGCTGAGGGCAGGTGGGAAGAGCCTTCCCCGAGCACCGGGGATGCGAGGCCCCTAGGATGCAGGCAAGGTGGGCGTGCAGAGGACCTGCAGGTACTGGTGTGGGAGCGGGGCGATGGGCAGGTACAGGTGTACCTGGCGGATTGGGGCCCAGGCAGCCATGCACAGATAACAGAGCAGTGGACTAGCGGGTCCCCTCCCGTGATCCCCTTCACCCTCGGCCTGCAGTGACCCCACCCTCGGGCAGCTTGGGACAGACAGACCCTCCTTGCACTGCTCTGCCACCTATTCCAGGCTTCTGTCTGAGACTTGTCTTCTGGCCCCGCTTCTGAGGCTCCTGGAAAAGGCGGGGCAGATGGGTGGGTAGATGGAGGTTGTGGAAGGAGAGGCCTTACAGCACTGTCGCCCACAGGGCTGGACCCTCTCAACCTGAGCCCCATCCTCTGCGCCTGGAACAGGGACTGGCACATGGGCAGTGATTAATAAATGCAAGAGAACATTAAAGTTAACTGCTGTCAAAAGGGTGATTTTGGGTGCCCAGGAATGCTATGTGTAAGCTGTATTTCGATTTATTTCCCATATGGCTTTGATCCTTAATTCTTTTTCCTACTCACTACTCTGAAAGTTCCATCCTCCTGATCTTAAATCAGCTCCCCATCCTGCCACGTCCTCCAGGAAGCCTTCCCTCATCTCGGCTTGCAAGCACACAATGTCTGGTCCAAGAGGCAGCCAAAGGTACTGGAGAAACCCAACCAGTCTTTGGAGCCAGTTCATCTGGTTACTTGTGAGATTGTGACCAGGTTTCTAATAACTTTTCAGAGCCCTGGTTTCTGCCTTCACAGAGCAGGGATTCATGTCTGTCCCACATGAATCATGAGGACCCAGTGAGAGAGACAGTGAAGTCTCCAGCATATGGTAGGTGCTCCTCCAAACTTTTATCTGAGGAAAAATTCTGAAGAGCTGGAGCTCACCAAATATTAAGAGGGAAAAGAAAGTTTTATTTAGACGAAACGGTAAAGCTCATAATCTTTCTGTCAGTTTTCCACCTAATGATTAATGTCAAATCTGGGGAGGGAAATGAATTTCTACGGAAGATAACAGCACCATCTGCTCCCAGTTACAGCCTGTAGCTACGTGTTCCTAGGAATCAAGATCAGAAAATCTAAAGAAGTCATTTATGATGATTCTGTGACCAGCATCCTGGAGATAGTGAATTTTGTTTTGTAGAACGATCTAGCCATATTAAATTTTATGGGCTAGACATACTGAAAAAAAGTAGAAGAATTTGGGGACTTTGAATGGAATTTCCCTAACCTCAGGAAGGAACACCATAGGGCAAACACCATGAAGGCCAGCCGTGGAGTTAATTCTAAGCCATTTTAAGGCCTGACGAGTATTTTATTTGGCAAGAGCAGAGTGGTGTGTTATCGGGTGGGAGGGGGTCTCTGAAATTCAGGGTTCTGGTACAGGGATAGTCCTAGTTTTCCTTGAATGATGTTATACAAAGAGAAGAATGTGGGATGTACAGGTTAGAGCTGGAAATATGCAGATGGCTTTGCTGACATGCATAGGTATTATGTCACGACTCCACCTTTGAGTTTGTATTTACACTCATTGCATAATTAGCTGAACTGATCAAAGTTGAGCCCTGTCATTTTTCTCACATACACACACACACACACACATACACACACACGCACATGAGGTGGCTCAGTCTCAAGAGCGGCCGCTGGTTCAGAGGGTTAGGACTGCGAGGCCACACCCCGTTGGCCTGTGTCAGTGAAAGACTCAGGAAGTTGCAACGAGGGGTAAAGAGCGACAGTCCAGTGATTTCAGCTCCTTTCCCGAGTGGAGTGGTTCCTCCCCCTAGGAGGAAGGCACAGGGAATTTGCCGTCTCCCTTCCAGGAAGCGGCTCTCCTGTCTAAGAAGCTGATCTCAAGGGCCATAGGGGCCGGCCGGGCACAGCCCTGAGAATCCCCTGGCAGCACTGGGCGTGACTGTGCAGTGAAGTCATGGCACGAAAGCGCGCAGGCAGGCACAGTGGGCCAAACACTGACGCTCGGACTGCGGTCGTGTGAAAAACAAGTGCTCGCGTCTGCTCAGCTGAGAACACATTTCACGCGTGAATTTCACGCGTGAAGTCGACTGCTGAACGCTGAGCACAGTCCGGGGGCCACACATCACTGTGTTGTTTAAAAGGCCCAGGATCCCACAGTCACGTACCATTCAGTTTCCTCTGGTGCACTGCTGACCATGGCAGGACAGGCCTGCACGCCAGCTGAGCACGTCTGTGCCAAGGGGCTCAAGGAGAGCGGACAGAAGGGCCGATGAGAGACCCCTGCATGGGAGAGGAATCCTAATGCGAGGCGATTCATGGAGCAGCGTCACCACGGAAGTTCAAAGCGATGGCCCAGCAGAGCAAGGCTGAGAGTTCAGGGGGCGTTGCAGCTGGGATCTGAGGCTCACACACGGGCCCCTGTGGAGAGCACAGATGGGGTACCGGGGGCAGGGGGTGGGGTGCCCCATGGAAGGCTGTGTGGTTTAAACACAGGCATGGGGGCTTAGAAACACAATTCTAATATCGTTACCAAGAATTAGGCTCAGAGAGCTTACCACTTCACCCCTCAAATCTGGAAGGCAGAATTAAATATTTTTTCTTATTGTATTCTAACAAAGATATCTGCTCCTACTGAACTGTTGTTTCCATGTAAAAAATAAACACACACGCAAAAAATGGTTTGTGTGACTTTGCACAGTTGACTGACATTTAGTTTGAAGACAATTTATTCTTAAACATTTACTTAATAGGACAAAAGGCATTAACAAGTGGATACTGGTTTTAAAACACGATTGGTCCTTTATGCTTTACTTCACAGCCTTTTCTTGGTGGAAGTGGGGTAGATGAGCAGAAATTGGTGAAATTTAACATACTCAAACAACCAAAATACCCACTGATGAATGCATTTCACAGAGAGGAAAGAAGGCTCAGAGACCTCAGTTTGCCCCTGATCTCCTGGTTACTACGCAGCTAAGCCAGGTTTCAAATGCAGATGTGGTGCCTGGTGCACCGTACCCAGAGCGTGCTGGCCAGCAAGGGCCTGTCTTCTCAGTGTCTTTAGGAGGCCTAACAGGGCTCTCCTCCCCGTCCTCCTCTCAATAAACAATCGTCTTCCTACTGAGCTTGAAACAGCTTCCAGGTGGGTTTTACAGCCAGCAAAGCCAGGCTGTCCATTGCATTTCTGAACAGCGGGCCAGGTTGAGCTTCACGGAAGACTGTGGTCCATTCGCGGTGCATCTGCTCTTGTTCCGGTGCCACTGAAGAGCCCGAGGCTCTCACCAAAGTGAGGACTCTGAAGATGATTATTTTTAGGAGCAAAGGCTGTCTCCATGATGATGAAATGCCAGCATGTCCCCAGGCCCGGGGGTGGAGGGCCCTGGACCACTGACGGAGGGCAGGAGCCGGTTCTTCAGCCAGCACCGTCGCCACCTGCACTTTGCCATCCCCCTCCCGCCAGCTCCTCTGAGTTCCCAGTAATTGTTGAAGTCCCACTGGCACAGCCCTGAGAGTGGGGTTGTGTGTAAGGGATGGGTTTCCAACCCTTACATGTTTCAGAAATAAATAACATCTCTCAATCTGGCTAAGCAAGATTTTTTTCTTCTTCACCTTTTCTGAGCCAAGAGCCTCTGTAATAATCTAGGGAAGCCAGTGGACTTCTCAGATTATTTTCTAGGGCATAAAATAAAATACATATGATTCCAAAGCAACCTAGTTTTATTGAAATACAGTGATCAAATATTATAGCCATCTGGCGATATAGTAATACGTGTTTTTTTATTCATGCATTAAAATCTATTAGCAGACCTAACAACTTCCCTAGTTTTGAGGCAGTGGTGACCATAAGTGGTCTTTCAACTCTAGGGGCTTCCCTGGTGGCTCAGTGGTAAAGAATCCGCCTGTCATTGCAGGAGACACGGGTTCCATCCCTGATCTGAGAAGACCCCTCATGCCGTGGAGCAGTTAACTTAGCCTGTGCACCACAACTACTGAGCCTGGGCGCTGCAATGACTGAACTACGGAAGCCTGAGCACCGCAGAGCCCATGCTCCACAACACGAGAAGCCACTGCAGCGACAAGCCTGCGCGCTGTAACTGGAGAGGAGCCCCTGCTCACCGAAACTAGACTTAAACTGAAGAAAGTAGGGAAAACCACTAGACCATTCAGGTATGATCTAAATTAAATCCCTTATGACTATACAGTGGAAGTGACAAATAGATTCAAGAAATTAGACCTGATAGACAGAGTGCCTGAAGAACTATGGATGGAGGTTTGTGACATTATACAGGAGGCAGGGATCAAGACCATCCCCAAGAAGAAGAAATGCAAAAAGGCAAAATGGTTGTCTGAGGAGGCCTTACAAAAAACCGAGAAAAGAAGAGAAGTGAAAGGCAAAGGAGAAAAGGAAAGATATACCCATTTCAATGCAGAGTTCCAAAGAATAGCAAAGAGAGATAAGAACCTTCCTCAGTGATCAATGCAAAGAAAGGGAGGAAAGCAATAGAATGGGAAAGACTAGAGATCTCTTCAAGAAAATTAGAGATACCATGGGAACATTTCATGGAAAGATGGGCACAATAAACAATAGAAATGGTATAGACCTAATAGCAGCAGAAGATATTAAAAAGAGGTGGCAAGAATACACAGAAGAACTATACAAAAAAGATCTTAATGACCTAGATAACCTCGATGGTGTGATCACTCACCTAGAGCCAGACATCCTGGAATGCAAAGTCAGTGGGCCTTAGGAAGCATCACTACGAACAAAGGTAGTGGAGGTGATGGAATTTCAGCTGAGCTATTTGAAATCCTAAAAGATTATGCTGTGAAAGTGCTGCATTCAATATGCCAGCAAGTTTGGAAAACTCAGCAGTAGCCACAGGACTGGAAAAGGTCAGTTTTCACTGCAGTCCCTAAGAAAGGCAATGCCAAAGAATGTTCAAACTACTGCACAATTGCACTCATCTCACACACTAGCAAAGTAATATTCAAAATTCTCCAAGCTAGGCTTCAACAGTACTTGAACCGTGAAGTTCCAGATGTTCAAGCTGGATTTAGAAAAGGCAGAGGAACCAGAGATCAAATTGCCAACATCTGTTGGGTCATAGAAAAAGCAAGAGAATTCCAGAAAAACATCTACTTCTGCTTCATTGACTACACTAAAGCCTTTGACTGTGTGGATCACAACAAACTGTGGAAAATTCTTAAAACGATGGAAATATCAGACCACCTTACCTGCCTCCTGAGAAATCTGTATGCAGGTCAAGAAGCAACAGTTAGAATTGGACATGGAACAACAGACTGGTTCCAAATTGGGAAAGAGTATGGCAAGGCTGTACACTGTCATCTTGCTTGTTTAACTTATATGCAGAGTACATCATGTGAAATGCCAGACTGGATGAAGCACAAGCTGGAATCAAGACTGCAGGGAGAAATATCAATAACCTCAGATATGCAGATGACACCACCCTTATGGCAGAAAACAAAGAGGAACTAAAGAGCCTCTTGATGAAAGTGAAAAAGTAGAGTGAAAAAGATGGCTTAAAACTCACATTCTAAAAACTAAGATCATGGCACTCGGTCCCATCACTTCATGGCAAATAGATGGAGAAACAATGGAAACAGTGACAGACTTTATTTTCTTGGGCTCCAAAATCACTGCAGATGGTGACTGCAGCCATGAAATTAAAAGACACTTGCTGCTTAGAAGAAAAGCTATGACCAACCTAGACAGCATATTAAAAAGCTGAGACATTACTTTGCCACAAAGGTCTGTCTAGTCAAAGCTATGGTTTTTCCAATAGTCTTGTATGGATGTGAGAGTTGGACCATGAAGAAAGCTGAGCACCAAAGAATTGCTGCTTTTGAACTGTGGTGTTGGAGAAGACTCTTCAGAGTCCCTTGGACAGCACAAAGATCAAACCAGTCAATCCTAAAGGAAATCAGTCCTGAGTATTCATTGGAAGGACTGATGCTGAAGCTGAAACCCCAGTACTTTGGCCACCTGATGTGAAGAACTGATTCATTGGAAAAGACCCTGATGCTGGGAAAGATAGAAGACAGGAGGAGAAGGGGACTAAGGAGGATGAGATGGTTGGACGGCATCACTGACTTGATGGACATGAGTTTGAGTAAACTCTGGGAGTTGATGAGGGACAGGGAGGACTGGCGTGCTGCAGTCCATGGGGTAGCAAAGAGTTGGACATGACTGAGCGCCTGAACTGAACTGAACTGCAACTAGATAAAGTCCGTGCAGCAACGAAGACCCAGCACAGCTTAAAATAAATACATTTATTTTTTAAAACAGAATAACTAAAAAATCATCATGTGATATGAAAATGTCTGATTCCTACTGGAGACAGAGACACAGGTCTGCTAACCTGTCTGTGCTATGCTGCCCACATTCACCACAGAAGGAGCTAAGTTTCAGTTGCAAGTTGGAGAAGATAAAGACACAACTCTTCCCCATCCAAGTTCACAAGCCTCTTGAATTTCATCCACAAACTCTGGGATCTGTGACAACCAGGTGAAGAGCCCTACACAAGGGGCCAGCCTGGAAGAGGCATTATTAATGTAGAATTAAATGTCAAGTCTGATCATAATATGGGCTTCCCTGGTGGCTCAGAGGTAAAGAACCCGCCTGCAATGCAGGAGCCACAGGAGATGCAGGTTCAATCCCTGGGTCAGGAAGATCCCCTGGAGAAGGGAATGGCAACCCACTCCAGTGTTCTTGCCTAGAGAATCCCATGGACAGAGGAGCCTAATGGGCTACAGTCCGTAGGGTCTTAAAGAATCAGACAGGACTGAAGTGACTTAGCATGCATGAACACAATATACGGCCCAGTTAGACTTCCTTCCATGTAGAATGAACATCCTTGAGTAATCAGTAAATGTTTTGGAAAATCTGGGAGAAAAGGACATGTCCACCTATCAAAAGAAGGCTGTGATGAAGGCTAACCAGGATTTAAAGGAAGTCTAAAAGCCTTATGTGAATTGCAGTGAATACTCAGGAAAGAATTTTTAAAGTACTGACGGCAAACGGCTGAACTTCTGGTAAGGCACTCACGTGGAATTTCCTAAACTGCCTAGATATCAAGGAATCTGTCCCCTGCTGCTACAACTGGCCTGAGTTGATCTGGTCACGTGAGGCCCTGCTGTTCCTTTTAGGGGGTGATGGCTGCCACAGAATTCTCAAGGGGTTGGGGTTAGCTCCATGCCCCTCCCCCCAGCTCATTCCTGGGTCAAAAGGAAAGCGAGTCTCAGGCTGAATCCAGATACAAACAGGCATTTACGAGACACTTATTAGCAAAGTAGGCTCAGAATAATACATACAACCTGCTCTGGAGGCTCAAAGAAGTTTCAGCTCTCGGTCCTCTGCCCGTAAGCACCTCCTTCCCCCCGACCCCCAGATGCAACATTCCTGAGAGACGAAGGCTGAGCCCCCCTGAGGCCTCCACAGCCCAGGCCTGGTCCGAGCGACACAGGCCACAGGCCTTCAAATTCCCATGCCTGCCCTGGCAACTGGACCAATCTCTACTTAAATACTTTTAATTTCACCATTTGGGGCATTTATCATGCTAAATAACAAGATACCACTTTACCCACAAAACCCCATTTTAGATAGGGTTATGAGAGAAGTCAGGGCTATTGACAGAGATGGGGGAACAGAAGGCTGGAAAGCCCCCCGTGCACCCCCCACAAAGGGTGTGCCTTCCTGAGGCAGTGCTGGGGGCTGGCTCCTAGGCTTACACAGGCTCCACCCAAACACCTCATCATGAAGATTTTCAAACACACAGAAAACTCAGAACTATACAAGGAACTTGGAGAAGGCAATGGCACCCCACTCCAGTACTCTTGCCTGGAAAATCCCATGGATGGAGGAGCCTGGTAGGCTGCAGTCCATGGGGTCGCTAAGAGTCGGATACAACTGAGCGACTTCACTTTCACTTTTCACTTTCATGCATTGGAGAAGAAAATGGCAATCCACTCCAGTGTTCTTGCCTGGAGAATCCCAGGGACGGGGGAGCCTGGTGGGCTGCCGTCTATGGGGTCGCACAGAGTCGGACATGACTCTGTGCAGATACAAGGAACACCAACATACCAGCATCTAGTCAAGCATTCTCTGACTCCAGCCTGCATTGGAGTCACTTCAAAGGCTCCTCTAGTTCTGATTCAGTGGGTCTGGCCTGAGAACATGCACTTCTATCAAGTTTCCAGGTGAGGGTGATGCTGGGGGTTCCCCAGCACAGCACTTAGAGAACTGCAGACCTCTGTTTTCCCATGAACGTTTTACTACACTTACTTTGTGGCACATCTGTGCGCACCTGTGTCTGACTCTCCCTACATCTCACTTCTGATACATTTCAGGGCAGGTTGCAGGACTCAGCCTGTCACCCCTAAACATACCAACAGACACAACTAGATCCCGATATTCCAATATGGATTTCTTTGAAGTAAAATTTACAGTAAAATGTGGACTGTGCATTCTTTTTTAAGTTTATGGAAATATAATTTACATACAGTAAAATTTCCTCTTTTCAGTATAGAGTTCTATGAGGCTTTTTTTTTTTTTTTTTGGCCATGTGACTTGTAGGATCTCGGTTTCCCAATCAGGGATTGAATCCCGGCCCTTGGCAGTGAAGGCACCAAGTCCTAACCACTAGGCCACCAGAGAATTCTCCTCTGTAAGTGACTTCAGGCAAATATCTAAGCTGGGTACCACAGTTAAGATATAGAACTTTTCCTATGATACAAAACGTTCATCAAGCCCCTTTGTAGTAAATTCAAGCCCTGGGCGACCACTGATTAGTTTTTGTTTTTGCTTTCTTGAAATTTTATTGAGGTATATTTGATTTACAGTGTTGTGTTAATTTCTGCTGTATGGCAAAATGACTCAGTTATACATGTATATATATGTTCTTTGTAATGTAAGTTGGTGGAGCCACTGTGGAGAACAGTATGGAGGCTCCTTAAAAAACTAAGAACAGAACTACCATATGATCTAGCAATCCCACTCCTGGGCATATATCTGGAGAAAACTCTAATTCAAAAAGATATCTGCACCTCTCATGTTCATAGCAGCACTATTTACAATAGCCAAAAGGCAAGGCAGCAGCCTAAATGTCCATTGACAGGGGAATGGATAAAGAGGTGGGTATGCTGTGTGCTCAGTCGCTCAGTTGTGTCTGACTCTTTGTGACCTCATGGACTGTAGCCCACCAGACTATGGGGATTCTACAGGCAAGAATACTGGAGTAGGTTGCCATGCCCTCTTCCAGGGGATCTTCCCAACCCAGGGATTGAACCCAGGTCTCTCAAATTGCAGGTGGATTCTTTACCACTGAGCCACCAGGAAAGCCCCAAAGATGTAGTATGTATATATAATAGAATACTACTTAGCCATAAAAAGAATGAAATAATGCCTTTCATAGCAACAGATGAACCTAAAGATTATCATACTGTGTGAAGTCAGACAAGTTTCATATATTGTTTATATGTGGAATCTAAAAAAAAATTAATGCAAATGAACTTATCTATGAGAAAGAAATAGATTCATAGACATAGAAAACAAACCTACCTTTCCAAAGGGGAAAGGCAAGGAGGGATAAACTGAATTTGGAATTAACAAATATACACTACCATATATAAAACAGATAACCAACAAGGACCTACTGTATAACACAGGGAGTTATATTTAGTATCTTATAATGAACAATAAGTGGGCTTCCCTAGTGGCTCAGTGGTAAAGTACCTACCTGACAGTGTAGGAGACATGGGTTCAATCCCTAGATGAGGGCATGGCAACTCATTCCAGTATTCTTGCCTGGAGAAACCCATGGACAGAGGAGCCTGGTGGGCTATAGTCCATGGGGCACCAGAAGAGTCGGACACGACTTGGTGACTAAACAACAACAAATAACCTATAATGGAAAAGAATCTAAAGAACAACATACATGTATTATTTGTATAACTGAATCACTTTGCTGTACACCCAAAAGTAACACAACATTGTAAATCAACTATATTTTAATAAATGTTAAAAAATAAAACCTAATAATATTCAGACCTGTTACTTTTTTTTTTGGCCAACCTGTGTGGCTTGTGGGGTCTTAGTTCCCAGAGCAGGGATCAAACCTAGGGTCCCTGAAGTGGAAGCACAGAGTCCCAACCACTGGACCACCAGAGAATTCCCCAGACTAGCCACATTTTAAATGTTCAGAAGTCACATGCGGCTGCTATACAGGACATCACAGGTGTAGGAGCAACTGTTACCCAGGACCCCTCTATGGCTGAGAGGGAAAAGGGTAGAACTGTGGAGAATAATAATGGTAAAAAAATTGTAGAGCAGGTTTTGTTTTGCAGAGACTTCTCAAGCATTATCTCAAGCAGTCCTTGGAGCATCCCCGGGAGATAATTATCTTCACCATCAACGTTTTGCAAGATAATCCAGGCTCTGAGGGTAAAAGTGGGTAAGCAAGTGATGGAGCCGGCTCGCCCCTCTAAGGCATCTCATCTCCACACAACCTCCTGCTAAGCAGAGACCCTACAATCTAGGAGCTACGGAAAAACGCAAAGCTCCTTTCATGAAGAACATGAGGGCTACCACCGCAACCAATCTGGAAAATGACACACCAAGAAGGAATGCTCACATTTAAAGTGGTGAAAGGCCAGGTTCTCTCAAACTTTAATGCTCATAAGACTTTCTAGATGGGCTTATTTAAAGTGAAGATTCCTGGGCCCCAAACCCAGACATGCTTATTAGCATTATCTTACTAGGGCTTCCCTGGTGGCTCAGTGGTGAAGAATCCGCCTGCCAATTCCCTGATCTGGGAAGATCCCACATGCCAAGGAGCAGCAAGGCCTGTGGGCCACAATTATTGAGTCTGTGCTCTAGAGCCTCAGAGCCACAGTTACTGAGCCCACGTGCTGCAACTATGGAAGCCTGAGCATCCTAGAACCCGTGCTCCACCACAAGAGAAGCCATCGCAGTGAGAAGCCGGAGAACCACGAGAGAGTAGTCCCTGCTCTCCGCAACTGGAGAAAGCCTGAGCACCAACGAAAACCCAGCACAGCCAAAAATAAATAGGTAAATGTTTTTTGAAAAAGAGTTCTACTGGGGAATTTCATGGCAGTCCAGTAATTAGGACTCTGTGCTTTTACTGCTGAGGTGCTGAGGGCGTGGGTTCAATCCCTGGCCAGGGAACTAAGATCCTGCAAGCCATGCAGTACAGCCAAAAAAAGAGAAAGAGTCCTCCTGAAGAGCTGAAATTCATATTAGAAAGTTATTTGACTGCAGGAAATTCCAGAATACCAGAGAGTGGCAGGTTCACGGAGGAATGCTGCAGTTATCAAACACTCCGGTGCAGAAGAGGATATAATGATGGGTTAAGGTGATTGCTATGTACTGGGTAAAAAAGGAGGTAGTGCATTTTTCTGTAGTGTATGTTGATGAAATGTTTAGAAGAAGATTATCAAATAAATGTAATAATGTCATTCCATATTTTCACATATTTAATATATGTGTATATACACAAAATGAATGAAAAACACCAAAATATTCACAGTGGTTATTACTATACCTGACACGGTTATGGATAATTTTTTAAAATTCTTCTTTCACTTTGATATTTTCTTCTGAATTTTGTATAATTATTATTGTGATTTTGATAAAAAATAAAACATTTCAGGAAATAAGCAATCATAAAAAATGGTCTTGAAAGATCAGTGCAACCAGTGATCACTCCTCTGTATAGATGAGGTCTGAGGAGAAGGTGCTTTCTCATCTGGGTGATACGTGAACATGACTCATCCTCAGTGTACTTGCAAGTTGAGTGTAGAGCTGAAAATGTGGGATCTGGCCGCTCCTTCAAGGTGGGGAGCTCCTCAGAGGAGTTTGTGTCCTGGACACCGAGCCACCCGGGCATTCTGCATCTCATGCCAGGTAATCAGAGAGGGCGGTGCTGAGACCTCAGGTCTGGCCACATGCCAGGCTGCTGGCACCTGTGGAAGGGAGAGGGCACCTCCAGATGACCTGACATCAAAGCCTAGGGAGCCTCGTGCATCACAGGGCCAAGCAGCTCTGAATCCTAAGGGCACGCCCCAGAGCTGTACTGACAAGGACGCCAAGGGAAGGCGCCTTGAACTGCCCTTGCTGGACCCACTTGCATCCCTGGGCTCCCAGCTGGCCGCAGGGTCTCCACACCTGAAAGAAGAGTGGGATTTACTTCACCAGGTTTTTGTGAGCCTTCCACGCAATAATTCATGTGAAGCGCTGAGCACTCCCAGATGAGTAAAATGGAGAAAGCTTTGCCAGAAATCCCAGCCCTGTGGTTGCCTAAGCACCAGTAGCTAAGAGCAGGGAGGGCCAAGCACCGGGCCCGGGCCCTCGGGGCTTGTCCCCACCCACATCTCCCCCGGAAGGTCACCTGCAGGTCCCAGCATCAACTCCAGTTCTAGCTTTTCTCCTTCTTCTTGGTGTCACCCCTCCTCCTGGGGAGGTTTCGTGGGAAGATGAGCGTCCAAGATGATGCGGACGGGACCTCAGGGGCTTTTGGTCCCCTGCTGTCCGCAGCAGGTAGCACAGCTCGGGGAGCAAGCACAAGCCCCTCTCCTCCCACAGCTGCGGAACTCGGGGACCACGGGAACCTAAGACCTCAGGACAAAACAGGCGGAAAAAGAATGGGGAGGAGTTTTGTGAAAGTGGTTAAGCCATGTCAACCACTGCAAAACTGCCAGAAAAACTCTACTTTGATGAAAAAGCAGAGCAACTATTCGTTCTGTTCTGTCTAGTGGGAAGGTGCATGTCCCTCAATAGAACACAAATGAAACGTCAAAGAAGGAAAAAGACACTGCACAGCACTCAGATGCTTCTGAAGGAGGCCCCTCCTGCTGCAGCGTCACCCATGGGACCCAAGAATTCACACTGCTGGGAAGCCTCGTTCTGGGGTCTTCCCCACTGACCTGCGGGCAGCCTGCGCCCCTCCCCAGCCCGCCTCCAGCGGGACTCCAGCTGCAGCTTCACTAGTCTTGCTCTCGCTGCCAAAGTCAAGTGTTTCAAGAAGGTGGTCTGAGGGCCCTCAGCCGACAGCATCTGTCTGACTTTGGAATCAGAGAAACACCAGCTTCACATGCGTTGGGAAGTGTTCCCCTTTCCCGCAGCATCTATGTCAAGTTGGTCTTCTCTCTCCCTTAAACGGATGGGAGAATAGAGTGGTGGAGTCACACAGGCCTAGAGTTGTCCACATGTAATAGGGCATTCCTTCTTCTGTAAAGAGGACTTTAAGTCCTTCTGAGTGAGTGTCCATCCACTCGCTCACACAGTGACTGAACTAGAAATGCTTGGGGCTGCAGTGAAGGTCTCCAACCCAACAGCATTAGAACAGCAATTGCAGGTGCTGCTGCTGCTAAGTCGCTTCAGTTGTGTCCGACTCTGTGCAACCCCACAGACGGCAGCCCACCAGGCTCCCCCATCCCTGGGATTCTCCAGGCAAGAACAGGTGACATGGGCAGTCTTGTAAATGACTTGAGGATTGGCTGAAAACAGCTACAATTTTAGCACTGTGTAACAGTTTAAAACCCAGATGCCTGGCCAAGAACCATATGAAAAGATGCTCAACATCACTAATCACTAGGTAAGTGAAAATCTGAACCATAATGAGATATTGCTTTAATACTGGAAGGCCACTATTAACCAAAGTCAGATGGAATCAATGTGACCTGTGGACCATCTGGGTGCTCTCCCGCTTTCTCCAGCTCACTGGTATCTCCCAGAAAAGCTTCCACGTGTGTCTGGAGCCCCAGGTTTTACAACAGCCTGGTTCTGGTGGCCAATGGGGCTTACACTCACCCTCCCGCAGGGCTGTGTATACTTCTTTTAGAAGCTGCTGCCTGAGGGTCTGGCTAAATGGAAAGATATTCTATGCTCATGGATTAGAAGAAATAATATTGTTAAGATGTCCATACTACCCAAAACAATTTACAGATTAAAAGCAATTCCTACAAAAATTCCAGTACACTTTTCACAGAAATAGACAAAAAACAGTCCTAAAATTTGTTTGGAACCACAAAAGAGCTCCAAGAGCCAAGCAATCTTGAGAAAGAAGGATGAAGCTGAGTCGCCTATCTGCGACAAATATCACTTGGTCATAATGCATGATTTTTTTATACATTGTTGAATTTTATGTGCTAATATGTGGTAGGTATTTTATATCTATGTTTATGAGAAATATCAGTCTGTTGTTTTTCTTTCTTGTAATGTCTTTGTCTGGTTTGGGTATTAGAGTACCACTGGCCTTAGAGAATGAGTTAAGAAGTATTCTCTCTTCTATTTTCTGAAGGAGATTGTATAGCATTTGTACACTTTCTTCCTTAAGTGTTTGATAGAATTCACCAGTGAACCCACTTTTGCTTTCTGTTTTATGTTATTAGTTATTGATTCAATTCTTTGTAATAGACAAAGGTCTATTCAGATCATCTATTTCTTCTTGTGAGTTTTTTTCAGAGATTTACATTTTAAGCATTACTTTTGCATTTCTAGAAGTTAATATATCAGATCAGTCGCTCAGTCATGTCTGACTCTTTGAGACTCCATGAATTGCAGCACGCCAGGCCTCCCTGTCCATCACCAACTCCCAGAGTTCACTGAGACTCACATCCATCGAGTCAGTGATGCCATCCAGCCATCTCATCCTCTGTCGTCCCCTTTTCCTCTTGCCCCCAATCCCTCCCAGCATCAGAGTCTTTTCCAATGAGTCAACTCTTCGCATGAGGTGGCCAAAGTACTGGAGTTTCAGCTTTAGCATCATTCCTTCCAAAGAAATCCCAGGGCTGATCTCCTTCAGAATGGACTGGTTGGATCTCCTTGCAGTCCAAGGGACTCTCAAGAGTCTTCTCCAACACCACAGTTCAAAAGCATCCATTCTTCGGCACTCAGCCTTCTTCACAGTCCAACTCTCACATCCATACATGACCACAGGAAAAACCATAGCCTTGACTAGACGAACCTTTGTTGGCAAAGTAATGTCTTTGCTTTTGAATATGCTATCTAGGTTGGTCATAACTTTCCTTCCAAGGAGTAAGAGTCTTTTAATTTCATGGCTGCAGTCACCAACTGCAGTGATTTTGGAGCCCAGAAAAATAAAGTCTGACACTCTTTCCACTGTTTCCCCATCTATTTCCCATGAAGTGATGGGACCGGATGCCATGATCTTTGTTTTCTGAATGTTGAGCTTTAAGCCAACTTTTTCACTCTCCACTTTCACTTTCATCAAGAGGCTTTTGAGTTCCTCTTCACTTTGTGCCATAAGGGTGGTGTCATCTGCATATCTAAGGTTATTGATATTTCTCCTGGCAATCTGGATTACAGCTTGTGTTTCTTCCACTCCAGCATTTCTCATGATGTACTTTGCATATAAGTTAAATAAGCAGGGTGACAATATACAGCCTTGACGTACTCCTTTTCCTATTTGGAACCAGTCTGTTGTTCCATGTCCAGTTCTAACTGTTGCTTCCTGACCTGTATACAAATTTCTCAAGAGGCAGATCAGGTGGTCTGGTAGTCCCATCTCTTTCAGAATTTCCCACAGTTTATTGTGATCCACACAGTCAAAGGCTTTGGCATAGTCAAGAAAGCAGAAATAGATGTTTTTCTGGAACTCTCTTGCTTTTTCCATGATCCAGTGGATGTTGGCAATGTGATCTCTGGTTCCTCTGCCTTTTCTAAAACCAGCTTGAACATCTGGAAGTTCACGGTTCATGTATTGCTGAAGCCTGGCTTGGAGAATTTTGAGCATTACTTTACTAGTGTGTGAGATGAGTGCAATTGTGTGGTAGTTAGAGCATTCTTTGGCATTGCCTATCTTTGGGATTGGAATGAAAACTGACTTTTTCCAGTCCTGTGGCCACTGCTGAGTTTTCCAAATGTGCTGGCATATTGAGTGCAGCACTTTCACAGCATCATCTTTCAGGATTTGGAATAGCTCAACTAGAATTCCATCACCTCCACTAGCTTTGTTCATAGTGATGCTTTCTAAGGCCACTTGACTTCACATTCCAGGATGTCTGGCTCTAGGTCAGTGATCACACCATCGTGATTATCTGGGTCGTGAAGATCTTTTTTGTACAGTTCTTCTGTGTATTCTTGCCATCTCTTCTTAATATCTTCTGCTTCTGTTAGATCCATACCATTTCTGTCCTTTATCGAGCCCATCTTTGCATGAAATGTTCCTTTGG
This sequence comes from Bubalus bubalis, assembly GCF_019923935.1. Lineage (NCBI taxonomy): Eukaryota > Metazoa > Chordata > Mammalia > Artiodactyla > Bovidae > Bubalus > Bubalus bubalis. The sequence continues at coordinate 54,098,333 of NC_059169.1, forward strand.
TATCTCTGATTTTCTTGAAGAGATCCCTAGTCTTTCCCATTCTGTTGTTTTCCTCTATTTCTTTGCACTGATCGCTGAAGAAGGCTTTTTTATCTCTTCTTGCTATTCTTTGTCCTTCCTTTTGATCCAACCAGTCAATTCTAAAAGAAATCAACCCTGAATATTCATTCAGTGGAAGGACTGATGCTGAAGCTGAAGCTCCAATACTTTGGCCACCTAATGTGAAGAGCTGACTCATTGGAAAAGACCCTGATGCTGGGGAAAACTTAGGGCAAGAGGAGAAGGGGGCTACAGAGGATGAGATGGTTGGATGGCATCACTGACTTTCAATGGACATGAGTTTGAGGAAATTCAGGAAGATAGTGCTGGACAGAGAAGCCTGGCGTGATGCAGTCCACAGGCTTGCAGAGTTGGGACATGACTTAGTGACTGAACAACAACGATTCTTCCTTTAAAAATGACATTCTATTATTATTATAGTTTCAGTCATTAAGACCTCTTAATAAATATTTTCTAGATTAGAAATGTTGTTACATAACATCCCAGTGTTTTTTTAATCTGTAAAATAAGTTTAATAATTTACACATATCATAGGACACTTGTGAAAAATAAATGCGATAATGCATGAAAACATGTAAAAGTGCTTAGTATGTAGATTGTTAAATTGGCCATAAATTCCTCCATCCTAGGTGCATGCCCCTTTGCCGTGTGTCTCAGCTATAACTGGCCAGGAAGTGAAGTCTATTTCTCCACTTTCTTGTTTCTTGGCATGGCTTTGTGACTTGCTTTGTCCAATAGCATGTGGCAAAAATGAAGTTGTATAACTAATGAGTCAAGTGCTTAAGATGCCTTGAAGCTTCTGTTCTGACTCTACTGGTACTCCAGGACCACAATGGGAAAGACACACGGCTCAGACAACAGCCAGAGCCATCAGCTAGACAGAGAGAGAGGTGAAGTAACTCACCCAACTTCCACTTCCACCCTACCCACTTCCCCCAAGATGAGCTATCGGATAACCACAATTACATGAAGGAAACCAGGTGAGACCAGAAGAACTGCCTAGCTGAGGCCAGTCCAAATAAAATGGTTGTCTTAAGCGTCCATATTTTCAGGTGGTTGTTACACAGCAATAAAAAGATAACTGATACAGTAATCATTAAATACTATTCTTACTACTGCCACATAAATCTAAAAGGTGAGAATATGATACTGAGATACTTATCTCAACACTTTAAAATGTCTTTAATCATTTAATGCATATTTTACTGTCTGATATATGTAAAGCAAAGCCTTAATTTTTATTCATGCCATTGTGGACATCAATATCACAAATAAATCTGTTCACATACATTTCCCAATCCTAAAGAAGCAACATATTACTAGAGATATTTCTTCATGTGCAATCTTTTTTTAAATACATAGTTTAAAAACTTTATTTATTTTTATTTGTTATTCTTAGTTCCTTGACCAGGGATTGAACCTACAGTGGAATTAAATAGATTGTACAGTAGATTGAATCTACAGTGGAAATGTGGCATCTTAACCACTAGACCACCAGGGAAGTCCCCTCTTCACATGCAACATTAGAATCAGAATCAGAAGAGCTACCCCAAGTCTCTCCCAAAAGGCACTCCTTACAGATTTTAGTTAAATAACTAAACAAAATAATTTCTGTAGCAACTTTTAAAAAAGAAAAAATTGAATAAGCATACTCTCAGTATTTTGCATGATTGAAGATAAGTACTCCACCTCTCCCACCCTCGCCGTGCTGTGTGGCTTGTGGGATCTTAGTTCCTGGATCACGTATTGAACCTGGCCAATGCATTGAAAGAACCAACTTCTAGCCACTGGATTGTCAGGGAATTCCTAGGATTAGTACATTTTTATTTGAATGTGCATGGTAGTGAATTGGCAAAAATATATAATTAAGTAATAATGGCAGCAATGCTATTTTTTTTATGAAGTTTTCATGAAAACTTTCATGAAATCAGCTACCCTTGAGCAATAGAGGGAGCTGACAGGAAATTAGCCTCTTATTTTGCATCCCCCTTGACTCAACAGAATGGACAAATGATGGTGGTGATTACCCTGGCTCACATTTGTTGAGGGCAGACATTATGCCAACTATTTTAGATGCAATTATTCTTCATAACAGGTTATTTGGTATTCTATTATCCTAATATAGATGACTTAATGGCAGATAGATGGGGAAAAGTGGAACGTGGCAGATTTTATTTTCTTGGACTCCAAAATCACTGTGGAGAGTGACTGCAACCATGAAATTAAAAGATAATTGCTCCTTGGAAGGAAAGCTATGACAAACCTAGACAGCATATTAAAAAGCAGAGACATCACTTTGACAACAAAGGTCTGTATAGTCAAAACTGTGGTTTTTCCAGTAGTTGTGTACAGATGTGAGGGTTGGACCATAAAGAAGACTGAGCAATGAAGAACTGATGCTTTCAAACTGTGGTTGCTGGAGAAGACTCTTGAGAGTCTCTTGGACTGCAAGATCAAACCAGTCAATCCTAAAGGAAATCAACCCTGAATATTCCATTGGAATGATTGATGCTGAAGTTGAAGCTCCAATACTCTGGCCACCTGATGCAAAGAACTGACTCACTGGAAAAGACTCTGATGCTGGGGAAGATTAAGGACAGAGGATGAGATGATTGGAAGGCATCAATGAACATGAGTTTGAGCAAAGTCTGGGACATAGTGAAATACAGGAAAGCCTGGCATGCTACAGTCCATGGGGTTGCAGACAGTTAGACACAACTTAGCGACTGAACAACAAAAACAATATAGATCAGGAATCTGTGAGTCAGAGCAGTTAAGTGATTCAAGACTAACCAGCTAGCAAGTGACTGTACTAAAGTTTAAGATCTATCTAACTTCAAAGCCTTAATCTTTTTCACCATAAATTAAGCTTTTTAAGTTGCCTTCTACAACTTGCTTCTAAGTTGTAGACACTCTGCAGACTCTTCAGGGATAGGGTATCTGTTTAAAAATCATTTTCAATCTAATCAATTAAATGCTTAAAATAGGGGATCACTGTAAAAGTGAGAGATACTTAAAATCTCTGAAAAGCAAATATGACTTATTCTGTTCCACTAGCTTAAAATGTACCATAAATGAGATGGTTCTGAGAACCAGAAAAGGGGTTAATAAGCATATTCCCAAACCCCATATCTCAGAGTGTGCTGTAGTATCAGTAGCCTTGAAAAATGCTACCAACCACCCTCAGCTGTAATGTGAAGAATGACTAGAGATGATGAAACAAGACCACCTAGGAATATCGGGACTGGCTCATTGCAGCAATGTCTGTAGTGCGCGGGCATGTTTGCTCATTTGTAAAAAATACAGTTTTTAGGGTAATATAAAACAACCTACCTTCTCAGTAATAATTATACCGGCTATAGGCTAAATTCTTTTAGGAATGGTTCAGTTCAGTTCAGTTCAGTTGCTTAGTCGTGTCTGACTCTTTGCAACCCTATGAATCACAGCACGCCAGGCCTCCCTGTCCATCACCAACTCCCGGAGCCCACCCAGACTCACGTCCATCGAGTCAGTGATGCCATCCAGCCATCTCATCCTCTGTCGTCCCCTTCTCCTCCTGCCCCCAATCCGTCCCAATATTAGGGTCTTTCCCAATGAGTCAACTCTTCACGTGAGGTGGCCAAAGTATTGGAGTTTCAGCTTCAGCATCAGTCCTTCCAATGAACACCCAGGACTGATCTCCTTTAGGATGGACTGGTTGGATCTCCTTGCAGTCCAAGGGACTCTCAAGAGTCTTCTCCAACACCACAGTTCAAAAGCATCCATTCTTCGGCGCTCAGCCTTCTTCACAGTCCAACTCTCACATCCATACATGACCACTGGAAAAACCATAGCCTTGACTAGATGGACTTTGCTGGCAAAGTAATATCTCTGCTTTTGAATATGCTATCTAGGTTGGTCATAACTTTCCTTCCAAGGAGTAAGCGTCTTTTAATTTCATGGCTGCAATCATCATCTGCAGTGATTTTGGAGCCCCCCAAAATTAAGTCTAACACTGTTTCCCCATCTATTTCCCATGAAATGATGGGACCGGATGCCATGATCTTTGTTTTCTGAATGTTGAGCTTTAAGCCAACTTTTTCACTCTCCTCTTTCACTTTCATCAAGAGGCTTTTTAGTTCCTCTTCACTTTCTGCCATAAGGGTGGTGTCATCTGCGTATCTGAGACTATTGATATTTCTCCCCGCAATCTTGATTCCAGCTTTGCTCCATCCAGCTCAGCATTTCTCATGATGTACTCTGCATATAAGTTAAATAGCAGGGTGACAATATACAGTCTTGACGAACTCCTTTTCCTATTTGGAACCAGTCTGTTGTCATGTATTTTATCTATTCCTGGAAACAAGCAGATGCTTTACGGAGAGTGTTTACATACACATTTTTCTGAAATACAACTCCCAAAATAAATATTATGCTTATAAATTCCATACATCTGGTCTCCCACAGATACACCTGAAGGAAAAATTTGATAAGGTTTAATAATGCCCCCAGAGAGATTCAAATTTATAATCCACATTTATCAAGAGTCAGAAAATTCTATGAAAAATATATTCCATCAAATCTTTTCCAGAAACATGTTTTGTACATATTCATGAATACCTATTTTCCTGATGTCAGAAGCTGTCCTTCTTAATCTCAACAGCAGAAATAGTCAAGGAGCTATAGTCACTAGAAGTATTCTGTAAAACTTCACATTACATATTTCTGACTTTAACTAGGATAATTTACCTTTCTCTCAATTCAAAATGCTGGAATATGTTAATAGAGGGAGAAAAGAGTGAAGACACCTTGATGACCTATTTTCACATACCTCAAATGTTAACTCTTTAAAAAAGTTTTATTGTGGTAAAATATACATAAAATATATTTTAACTATTTTTAGATGTACAATTCAGTGACAGTTCAGTGTATTCATAATGTTACATAACCATCACCAATGTAAATTTCCAGAAATTTTCATCATCCCAACAAAAATCTGTACCCAGTAAGTAATAACTTCCCATTCCCATCTCCTTCCAGGCCCAGGTAACCCCTATATTTTACTTTTTCTACCTATGGAGCTGCCAATTATAGGTCTCTCATATAAGTGGAATCATACAATATTTGCTCTTTTATGTCTGGCTTATTTCACTGGGCATAATGTTTTCAAGGTTCATCCCTATGGTGGCAAGTACCAGTACATCATTCCTTTTGGGGGCAGAATACTCCTCCATTGTATTTATATCTATTCATCTGTCAACAGACACTTAGTTGTTTCCATTTTGACTATGGTGAACAATGCTGCTATGAACATTGGTGTTCAAACACCCATTTCAGTCCCTGCTTTCAATTCTTTTGGGTATACACCTAGAAGTATAACACTCATTTGAGTAAATTCTAAAGAGAAAGAGAAAGGATACATAAACTCTAATATTATAACATGTATTCAGGTCTGGACCTCGAAGGCCAAGTTAGGTAGATTAAGGGATGTCTGAAGAGCTACTTTAAATGTTCTATAATAACATTGCAGTTCCACTGACTCAAGGTATTGGTAAATTCTGTTCTGATGTGACCTTGTTATTTGGAAAGGTCCAAAATAAGAGCTTGTATCTAAAAGACTAAATCTACCCATAGCACCAATTAAAGGTTGTGAGGTTCTTCCAGTTTCAATGTTTTCCATTCATTTCAAGTCTTCATGTTATTCCACTTTATACTCTTGACATTCAGACTGTTTCTAGTTATTATGAATAAAGATGTTATAATAACATTATTCAGCACGTTGCATGGTGATCAGGTGTAAGTTTCCCTGGATACAGTGGATGGGAGTCCGCCTGCCTAGTTTCCCTAGGGTATACTAATAGGAGTGGAATACATGCCTCTTAAGGTATTCACATATCCAATCTTTCTAGGTAATACTGGTTTTTCCAAAGTGAATGGCAGTAGTCCATAATAATTCCCTTTTTGCCATATACTTGCTAGCACTTGGTCATCAGACTTTTGCATTCTGGCCAATCTAGTCAAGTTGAAATGCTATCTCATTGTGGTTTAAATATACATTATGATTATTTATAAGGCTGGGCATTTTTTCCATGTGTATATGTAATTTGTATTTTCTCTCCTATGAAACACCTATCATGTCTTTCCCCACTTTTCTATTGGATTATTTGTTATTGATTTATAGGTATTATTTTTTAAATTTAAAAATAGCAAGAAATAAAATTCATAGAGAACAGTATGTACAACATGAATGCACTATTTAAAGAATAATTTAAAATCAAACAGCTGTGTAACCAGCAACAGGTCAAAAAATAGGTTGCCAACACTCTAGAAGGACCTCCTTTGCCCCTCCCTGATTACAGTCCCCTTCTTTGGTCAGACTTTGGTCAGACTTTTCTGATAATTATTTCACTGCTTTTCTTTTTATAGTTAAATCACCAGGAAATGCATCCTGAACAATATAGTCTAGTACTGCCTGCTTTGGGATGTTATAAAAATGGATTCACACAGTAAATATTCCTTTGTCTTTTGCTTCTTACACGCAGCACCATGTTTGTGAATTTCATACTATTTCATGTAGTTATCAGTTGGCCATAAAGTTCCTTTGGTTTTAAAGTAAAAATAAAAGACATATTTTTCCATTTTCACCAAGAACTTTAGTGAACAACGTATTCATTGTTTTGTTCTACTATCTTCTGCCATTTTCCAGGCAACTTCATAATTCCATCTTCCAAAAACATTTTATCTTTTTGAGCAAAGAACTGTTCCAGGTGCCTTTTACAATCTTTCAGGAAGTTGAAATTTTCTCCATTAAGAGAATTTTGCAAAGATCAAAATAAATATAAATCTGTAGGTACAATGTCTGGTGAATACAGCTGATAAATCAGAACCTCCCAGTCAAGTTTTAACAGTTTTTGCCTGGTCATCAAAGAAACACTCAGTTTTGCATTATGCTGATGGAAGAGTATGCATAAGAGTATGCATTTTCTGTTGACTAATTCTGATGCTTTTCGTCCAGTGCTGCTTTCAATTGGTCTGATTGGGATCAGTACTTGTTGGAACTAATTGCTTGGTTTTCCAAGGAAAGAGCTCATAATAGAGGACTCTCTTCCAATCTCACAATATACATATCACCTCTGGATGAAGATTGGCCTTTGGTGTGGTTGGTGGTGGCTCATTTCCTGTGCCACAAGATCTCTTCTGTTCCACATCCGGCCAAGGTCTTTGTGGCTTAACTTATGGGGAAACTGAACGCCAAAGCAATGAACATAACCAAGCTTGATTGTTTTCAATTAATGTCTCCATCTCTACCACTGGTCTACCTGACCATGGAGCACTGTACAGTGAGAAATCTTCTGCAAGAAACTTTGCAAACCACTTCTTTTCAAAAATTAAAAAAAAAAAAAAAAGATTTTTTTTTTCCTGGCCATATTATGTGGCAAGTGGGACCTTAGTTCTCTGGCCAGGACTGAACCCACATCCTCTGCGCTGGGAGAGTATAGTCTTTACCACTGGACCACCAGGGAAATCCTGAAAACCTCTTCTGACATGTTTGATCAGTTACAACACCTTCTCCATACACTGCACAAATCTTTTTTTGTGTGTGTGTATTTTATTTGCATTTATTTCTACCTTTCTTGAAATAAGAAAGTGAAAGTGAAGTCACTCAGTCGTGTCCGACTCTTTGCGACCCCATAGACTGTAGCCTATCAGGCTCCTCTGTCCATGGGATTTTCTAGGCAATAGTTCTGGAGTGGATTGTCACTTCCTTCTCCAGGGGATCTTCCCAACCCAGGGCTCGAACCCAGGTCTCCCGCATTGTAGACAGACGCTTTACCATCTGAGCCACCAGGAAAGCATAATATGCTGAAAATGTTTTACTTCCATCTTTAGGTAGATCAGTTGAAGCTGACAGAGATCCAGAGAAGGAGACATTAGCTGAGAATAACCAAGCTTGGTTATATTAATGGGGCATGTTAATAGTTTTTAAATGGCTACACAAAAATTCACCATTTTTAAGTTTTTTTGTTTAAAAAAACATGCTGATATGACAACATAATCTAACAAAACTGTTTCAAACAAAGTTAAAGACAACTAAGTGCTACTAGAGCCACCTTAACAGAAAACACCTATCGAACTTTTGGCCCAACCCAATAGTGTGTTCCTTTTGGTTGCAGTATGACATCTACTGCTTTGGGGAGTTCTGTTGCTGCCTGGCCTACTACAACTCAGTGAAGTATTCGAGCCTTGGACACTTGGGTGGTTTCAGACTTTCCTTCTTATGAAAAAACCAGCCAGGATTATTCCTGTAACGTCTAAGGATGTCCTTGAGCCAGCTTTTCTCTAGAGTACACACCATAGAACGGAACTGTTACATCTGAAGTACAGGCACCTTCACTGTTACCATGCGACCCTCTGTCCAGGGCGGGTGCCCAGTCTATACCGCCGCCAGCCTCAGAGAATCCCCTCAGTCTACCCACAACACAGGTCACGCATCTCCTGTCAAGCCAGCGCGTGTAGTCTGTCTGAAGTATTCAGTTCAGTTCAGTCGCCCAGTGGCGTCCGACTCTGCGACCGTAGGAACTGCAGCACGCCAGGCTTCCCTGTCCTTCACCAACTCCCGCAACTTGCTCAAACTCATATCCATTGTGTCGGTGATGCCATCCAACCATCTCATCCTGTTTTCCCCTTCTCCCTTCAATATTTCCCAGCATCAGGGTCTTTTCAAGTGAGTCAGTTCTTAGCATCAGGTGGCCAAAGTATTGGAGCTTCCGCTTCAGCATCAGTCCTTCTAATGACTATACAGGACTGATTTCCTTTAGGACGGACTGGTTGGATCTCCGTGCAGTCCAAGGGGCTCTCAAGAGTTCTCCAATACCACAGTTCAAAAGCATCAATTCTTTAGGGCTCAACTTTCTTTAAAGTCCAACTCTCACATCCATACATGACTACTGGAAAGACCCTAGCTTTGACTAGACTGACCTTTGTTGGCAAAGGAATGTCTCTGTTTTTTAATACGCTGTCTAGGTTGGTCATAACTTTTCTTCCTGAAAAGCCAGTCCTTGTGGTTTTAGCGCGTCCGGGTTAGCCCTGCGCTCCAGAGCCTTCGGTGCTGACCGGACTCCTGGACTTCTTCGTTTTAAAGCACCTTTCCAACTCTTTCCCCCACTTCCCACCGTGCTTTTCTCCAGGAGTCCATGGACGCTCTGGACACCAGCTTTCCGGCCACCACACGCCTCTCGGTCGTCTCTTCCCAGTCGGCTTCTCTCTCTTAAGTTTTGTTTTGTTTTTCCTCATTTTAATCTAATCAGGTGTACCCGCCTTTTCCGATTAGCGATTGTAGTACACACAACAGCGCCCCGGCCTCCGCCCTGAGAGCTGCCCACTGCAATTCCCAACGCGCGCTCACTCTTAGCTTCCGCAGTCCCGCGTCCGCGTCCCTCAAGCCGTCCCTCTGCGCGCGAGACTCTGCTTCAGCGCCCCGCCCGCGACGCCAGTGCCCGCCCCTTCCCAGGAGCCAACGCGCAGGCGCGCCTGCCGAGCTAGCGCCTAGCATAGCTAGTGCGCCTGCGCCGGGAGACGCCCCGCCCTCGAACCGGTCATATATAAAACCTCGAGCGTCTCCTCGCGAGAGGCTTGGTTCTCATGCTCGCTGCCGGGGTCGGAGGTCAGAGCGAGCGTCTCGCGGGCCGGAGAAGGAAGATGGCGGTGGAGTCGCGCGTTACCCAGGAGGAAATTAAGAAGGAGCCGGAGAAGCCCATCGATCGGGAGAAGGTGAGGGTCCGGAGAGATGCAGGGGTCCCTGGGGAGGTGGGGCTGCGGTGCGGGGCCGGAGGGAAGGGTCGGGACCGCGCTTGCAGCCTCCTGACTCCCCCCTGTCCCGCCCCCAGACCTGCCCGCTGCTCCTGCGCGTCTTCACCACCAACAACGGCCGCCACCACCGCATGGACGAGTTCTCCCGCGGAAACGTGCCCTCCAGCGAGCTGCAGATCTACACTTGGTGAGTCAGGGGGTCGGGGACCCACCTGCCGCCTTCGGGCTCTCCTCGGCTCGGGGCCTCTGGAGGCAGTTCACGGGAGGTCGAGGTTCGGTGAGGAAATGGTGTTAACTCGTCTTGTGGCGCTTTGACCGCTCACGTTGAAACTTCTGGGTTGTAAAGAATTGACCCAGGACTGCTGTCACTGTTGGTGACTGCTGGGTACGGAAGTGACACGTCGGTCGTCCAGTGCCGCAGAGGCTCCCAAGGGGCTCTTGGTATAGGGTGGCACTAGAATAATTTGGGGAGGGGAGTGGTGCTATTGGGTGATACTCGTCGGCCTCGTAGAGCGCGTGTGCTAATATTAAGCTTTTGGTGCCCCAGCTTCAAAACAACGAAACCGGGTGGATTTTGATGTGCTTAATGGAGAAGCTTTTGATGTGTTTACTGAGGGTTTGTGTACCTGAATGTTTGTGTACCTTCCCTACCCACGTCTGACTAGGGCCGTTAGGTACAGCAAGCCATATGCAGTTCCTTGGTTTGACGTTATAGTGGCTTTTTAGTAGCAGTAAAAGGTGTATAATTATTTAAAGTATGCCTAATGTAAATATGTGACACTTGTCATTTTAATTGTTTTAGGGTACATTTCGGTGCAACCAGTACTATTTTCAAAACTTTTAAATTCCCTACAACAGAAGGTCTGTACCCAGTAGGCAATAATAATGGGAATTCTTCGGCGCTCAGCCTTCTTCACAGTCCAACTCTCACATCCATACATGACCACAGGAAAAACCATAGCCTTGACTAGACGAACCTTTGTTAGCAAAGTAATGTCTCTGCTTTTGAATATGCTATCTAGGTTGGTCATAACTTTCCTTCCAGGGAGTAAGCTGCTTTTAATTTCATGGCTGCAGTCACCATCTGCAGTGATTTTGGAGCCCAAAAAAATAAAGTCTGACATTCTTTCCACTGTTTCCCCATCTATTTCTCATGAAGTGATGGGACCAGATGCCATGATCTTCATTTTCTGAATGTTGAGCTTTAAGCCAACTTTTTCACTCTCCTCTTTCACTTTCATCAAGAGGCTCTTTAGTGCCTCTTCACTTTCTGCCATAAGGGTGGCGTCATTTGCATATCTGAGGTTATTGATATTTCTCCTGGCAATCTTGATTCCAGCTTGTGTTTCTTCCAGTCCAGTGTTTCTCATGATGTACTCTGCACATAAGTTAAATAAACAGGGTGACAATGTACAGCCTTGATGTACTCCTTTTCCTATTTGGAACCAGTCTGTTGTTCCATGTCCAGTTCTAACTGTTGCTTCCTGACCTGCAGACAGATTTCTCAAGAGGCAGATCAGGTGGTCTGGTATTCCCATCTCTTGCAGAATTTTCCACAGTTTATTGTGATCCACACAGTCAAAGGCTTTGGCATAGTCAAGAAAGCAGAAATAGATGTTTTTCTAGAACTCTCTTGCTTTTTCCATGACCCAGCGGATGTTGGCAATGTGATCTCTGGTTCCTCTGCCTTTTCTAAAACCAGCTTGAACATCTGGAAGTTCACGGTTCACATATTGCTGAAGCCTGGCTTGGAGAATTTTGAGCATTACTTTACTAGCGTGTGAGATGAGTGCAATTATGTGGTAGTTGGAGCATTCTTTGGCATTGCCTTTCTTTGAGATTGGAATGAAAACTGACCTTTTCCAGTCCTGTGGCCACTGCTGAGTTTTCCAAATGTGCTGGCATATTGAGTGCAGCACTTTGACAGCATCATCTTTCAGGATTTGGAATAGTTCAACTGGAATTCCATCACCCTTGTTTGTAGTGATGCTTTCTAAGGCCCACTTGACTTCACATTCCAGGATGTCTGGCTCTAGGTCAGTGATCACACCATCGTGATTATCTAGGTTGTGAAAATCTTTTTTATACAGTTCTTCTGTGTATTCTTGCCATGTCTTCTTAATATCTTCTGCTTCTGTTAGGTCCATACCATTTCTGTCCTTTATTGAGCCCATCTTTGCATGAAATGTTCCCTTGGTATCTCTAATTTTCTTCAAGAGATTTCTAGTCTTTCCCATTCTGTTGTTTTCCTCTATTTCTAGTATGATTCTAGTTCAGTATTATTCCAGGAAAACAGTTCAGGAAGGTCGATTTAACTTATAGAGAAGAACTTTTATTAACAGATTGATGAACACTTCTGTTCAGATAGATTAGTCTATATTTCCTCCAATAAATTAAGAGTTCCTACTTGCCAGATACTTGATTTGACTGAAGAGTATAAAGAGGGTTCCACCCCCTCTCTAGAGTAAACTCAATCTCCAAAAGAAAGCAGATGGAATAAATGCTAAGACTTCAGGGTGGAGATGGAGGGTGAGATTGTGCCACACTCTCTACTCTCAAAGAAAAAAAAATTACAAAAAATTAAATCCCCTTCTCAATTGTCCTGTCCATAAACTGCAACCAAACAAGAGAACCTTATCTTACACCTCAAAATGGTGGCCAAAGACAGACTGGATGTTGGTGAGGGACAGAATGGAGCCCTGCTGTTCCAGAAGCAGCAGTGAGGGAATATTGGGGATTCTCAATTTGTAGAAATAGACTGAGGGGCCAAAGTAGGTGGCCTTGAGATAAGTCCAGGAAAGAGGAGTGAGGAGCCCAGCAGAAGCTAGTTGAATTGGCTAAAGTCCAAGGGACTGTGTGGAGCTGGGGGAACACCCCACCCCAGAAGTGATAGATCTTGTGCTTGGGTGGTCACTAAACAGGTTACTGGAAGAGAATTATCTCGATCACTGAAATAGGGTTGAGTGAGAAAAACAGACCAATAGGAGATAGAGCAAGAAATGGCTCACATAGTAGTGGGGATTGCCTAGGTCTGTGGTGCAGGCTGGAACTCTCCAGCATAAGCTTTTGGAATTTCTTCAGGGAAGTCTTAGGTCCAGTATGAAGCCTTTTCAACTGATTGAATGAGGCTCACTGATTGATTGAATGAGGTTTACTCAGATCATCTTGGATAATCACTTTAAAGTCAACTGATTATAGATTTTTGATCCCGTCTCAAAAACACCTACCTTAGTGTTTGAATAATTAGGAGCTGTATTTTCCTAAATTGACATATAAAACTGACCCTTACAGTCACCAGGAACTCTTGCAGAGATTTGAATAATGAGAGGTTAAGTATAGCCTGATGGTGGGGATGGAGAAAAAAATAGATTGGTCTGTCTTTTAGCTGCACTTCAAGACTTGCAGGATCTTAGTTCCCCAAGCAGGGATGGAAACCTGTGCCCCCTGCAGTGGAATCCCAGAGTCAACCATGGGACCACCAGGGAAGTCCTACTTGATCTGTCTTTAGGAGGTAGAAACAACAGGCCAGAGGTGGGAAGAACTTTACCACTCTTAGGTTTGTGACCTGGGCATCTAAGAGGGTGATGGTCATATGAGAAGAAGGGCATGTTTGGGGGACACTGTAGAGTTGTTCCGGGTGTACTGAGAAGGATTCAGCAGTAGAGAAGGAAAGGTGATGTGATCATTGTGGCCTTTTTGCTCTCAGTGCAGCTGAAGCCATGGTTTTTTACCTGAGTGTGATGTAGTGGAGATGGTGTAAATAGGGAACTGAGTTTAAACTAGATGACTTCTTGGGTGTTTGATCCCCTGCTTAATGCCTTAGGGCTCTTCACTGGTGCCTTGCATCCCAGGTCACTGTATAGCACCCTTCGACAGTGCTGCTTCCAAGTTCCTTTTCCTCCATTTCATGCTCCCAGGTGTCAGGGAAGAAGACAGTTCAAAAACTTAGACTGTTGCTCCTAATACCTGATGCTTATATTTTAGAAGATTTTTCCGGATTGTGTCATATTGGCTCAAGGTCTATATAAAGTTCTCAGTTCAAATAGAAATTGGCAGGGCAGGAATATATATTGTGAAAGGAGCCAATGCTGCTGCTGCTGCTGCTGCTGCTGCTGCTGCTGCTAAGTCACTTCAGTTGTGTCTGACTCTGTGCGACCCCACAGAGGGCAGCCCACCAGGCTCCCCCGTCCCTCGGATTCCCCAGGCAAAAACACTAGAGTGGGTTGCCATTTCCTTCTCCAGTGCATGAAAGTGAAAAGTGAAAGTGAAGTCGCTCAGTCGTGTCCGACTCTTCGTGACCCCATGGATTGCAGCCTACCAGGCTCCTCCACCCATGGGATTTTCCAGGCAAGAGTACTGGAGTGGGGTGCCATCGCCTTCTTCGCAAAGGAGCCTATGCTTAGCCTTAAAAATTCCATGTGCTTCGTTGGCTTTTCCATCTATTGCAGAACTCATCAGGACATTCAGTCTCAGAAAGGAAAACAATGCAGAATCTTTATGAAAATGCTTTCCCGACACATTGATTCTAAGATGCATTCCAATTTCAGAGATGCTAAAATGTAGAAAAGTATGCCTCTGAAATAATGAAAAACAGTTAATTTGATAATTTGGATTAATTTGGACTAGTTATCCTTAAGTGGATAAATCACTAGGTCAGTGAGATATTGCATAGCAGCAAAGGCAGTGGGGTAATTCTGAAGTCCCTTTAGCACACTACCAGTCTAGTCTACCTTCATTCATGAAAATTTCAAACACTGAGGCTGATAAGGGGAAATAGTATTTGGGGGCAAATAGTATTATTAGGTGCTTTAAAATTAAGTCAGTTGTGAGACCGTGACAGTTTCTAACAAAGTTGCAATTGAGACACATGTAACTAATTCATTATGTCAGTATCCTTGTTATATTATTGCTGATTGTCTTTTTTTCCCCCTTAAATTCAGGATGGATGCAACCTTGAAAGAATTGACTAGTTTAGTAAAAGAAGTCTACCCAGAAGCCAGAAAAAAAGGCACACACTTCAATTTTGCAATTGTTTTTACGGATCTTAAAAGGCCTGGCTATCGGTAGGTAACTTTTCATTTTTAATTCCTTATAATCTGATTTCAGTATGTTTTAGCTGCTAGGGATAATCCATATTATCTTACTTTCTAGTTTAGATTATTATGTATTACATTTTTATTGTGTTCTAAGATCATGGAGCAAATCCAGCCCCACATTGACTTTTTAGGACACACACAGTATCATTGCTCAGCCACCCTGTAACAGTTGATCTCCTTTCCTGCAGAGTAAAGGAGATTGGCAGCACCATGTCTGGGAGAAAGGGGACTGATGACTCCATGACCCTGCAGTCGCAGAAGTTCCAAATAGGAGACTATCTGGACATAGCGATCACCCCTCCAAATCGGGCACCACCTACTTCAGGGCGCATGAGACCGTATTAAATTGTACTTGCTTTTTCTTGAATTTATTTTCCAGTCAGTTATGTAAAATAAACTTTGACTACTTCCTCCCCTCCTTATTGCCATTAAGCCTTTAAACTCTATAAACAAATTGTAATGCATCTATTTAGGAATTAGATTTGGCTTTGCTATGGTATATTAATAGAAAGTCCATATGTTTCAAGTTCTTCTGTAAAATATAAAAGTGCTCTTAGCATTCTATGTAAAACTGTATTGTTAAATATATGTTGCAATCATCTTGAGTGTGAAAGTTAATGGGGCCTGGGTTTGGGGTTTAAATAGTATTGCTTGTTTATGCTAAATGATGGAGTTGCTATGTTTTGGCCCAAATGGGGCAGAACAAGAAAGCCATATTATATTAAATGGAACAGGGGTTTGTCACCTAGAAGCTTGTATGGACTTGGGAAGAGGACCTGTGGGAATGAGGGGGTGCAGCTGGAGTGTTTTGGAACAGACTGAGCTGAGGCAAGTTGAAGAAGCTGTCTGTGTTTGAAGAGTGGCCTGCCTGAAACAGGATGTGATGACAAGTTAGAGAAAAGGTGGCACAGTGAGGTCTTTTATGCTTCAAAAATGGGGAAAATAGAACATTTTGAGGGCAGGGAAGCAGTAGAGAGGAACAAGGGTTAGAACTTAGGATAAGGATAGATTTACCTTGAAGATCTGAAAATGCAGGGAGAATGAAAGAGGAAACTTGAGAGCATGGGAGAAGGTCCGGGATGAGGTCGAGCTGAGTAAGCAGGAGGTGTTCACACACCCTCTTCAGTGCTGGGGCTGACTCATGTCTGATTTGAGGCAGTATACAGAGTGGTTAAAACCAGGTGGGCTGAACATGTAAATCCTGGTTACGCTAGGAGCACCTTGGACAAGTTACCTGAATTTGTTTGTTTAAAATTTGTAAAATAAGAAGTGGCAGCCTACAGTACTGTGAAGACTAATAACAAAGTTAGCCATAAAGTAGGACTTTATAAAACATAAACAGAACAGGTGCCATCTCGTCCACAGAACAGTTCCAGTCTCAGTGTGCAGTATGTGATTAAGCCCTATTACCTTCATTCTGTTGCATAGAAAACTTTGAAACTGTGTATCCCCAAATTAAAAAATATATATTACTAGCAAAGTAAGATTGTAGTAGTTTGATCTTGTACAGACAAAAGCAGCCTTGGAAACCTGACACTTGTAGGATCAGGGTCAGTCAGCCAGCAGGTAGGTGACAGTCGTGGACCTGGAGCCCAGACCTAGGGCCTCTTCTCCACTGAGCTTTGCCCCAAACCCCTCAGTGCTTGATTCATTCAGATCAGCTAGGCTTGAGCTCCGTAAGTCATAAAATTAACTTAAACCTGATATATTGGAGAAGAAGAACCATGATTAATTACCATCCTGTTTGTGGAGAAGAAACAATGTACTCTGTAGATCAAGACAGAAAGTCAATATGGGACTTCCCAAGCCAAATTTTCATAACGGTGTGAACTCTTCCAGTGGGGCTTTCCTGTAATTATTCCAGGTTACTCTCCCACTGGCTGAAAATAAAGTGGCTTGTTCACTTTGTTTCAACATGGATTTTTTTTTTTAGGTAAAATTGGTATATAACAATATATTAGTTTCAGGTATCAGATCAGTCGCTCAGTTGTGTCCATGTTTCAGATATCAACTCTGTGTTTGTGCCTATAGGGATAACTGTGAAGGGGAAAGAAAGCAGTTCAAACTGTTAGGCAAACTCTTACTCTTAAATAGAGCTGAACTCAGCCTGTTTCTGTTCTATCGCGAATTCCAAACTTACTGTGACCAAGCAGTTATGAGTGCTGAGTGGTGCCTAATCTCATTTCACCTTCAGCACTGAGGTGCAGGCAGTGGCTATATCTTCACTTCAGCTGAAATGGAGGCCTGCTTTAAATAACAGCTCGCAATGTGGGCTGTGAAGCGAGGAAGCCAACAATGGATGACTGAAAACATGTTTCCAGAAATAGTGTGCTGTTGTCTTCAGCTCCCTTCAGGCTGGCGCCCACCCAGCTCCACCAGTCCTGTTCTGGCAGCAAAGCCGTTGTCTGTGAAGACTCTGCCAAGGGATGTCATCTGGAGCATGTGGACCTGGTTCAGTCTTTGTACAAACCAAACGCCTCTTTTAAATAATATGGTCATGGCTTCTGGTTTTAGTATCTGAGCAGCCAGTGAGGTCTGTGTGTCCTTGTATGTACTTTATTGCTTAGATTGTTTAGTTGCTCAGTCGTGTCTGACTCTTTGTGACCCCATGGACTGTAGCCCTCCAGGCTCCTCTGTCTGTGGAATTTCCCAGGCAAGAATACTGGAGTGGGTTGCCATTTCCTTTTCTAGGGGATCATCTTGACCCAGGGATCAAACCAGGGTCTCCTGCACTGGCAGGTGGGTTCTTTTAGCGCTGAGCCCCTGGGGAAGCACCATTGCTTAAACAGGTTGTTCTTAAAAATCTCTGTAGTTTCTTGGAATCTGTAATGAAACAACCTTGAAGGAAGTGTTTATTCTGCTAATCAGGAACTAGCCAGGCAACTATTTTATGAGGACAGTTATTGATTCCCACCCCCCAGTAATTCCTAGGAGGAATAAGCTAAAACCTATCCCTGGTGGCTTACATGGTAAACAATCTGCCTGCAATGCAGGAGACCTGGGTTCCATCCCTGGGTTGGGAAGATCCCCTGGAGAATGGAATGGCAACTCACTCCACAATTCTTGTCTGGAGAATTCCATGGACAGAGAAGCCTGGCAGGCTATAGTCTATGGGATCATAAAGAGTCAGACGTGACTGAGGAACTAACACATACATACAAAAAGCAATTTTAATACTAAATACCAATATAATTTTAATAAGAAAAACCTGTCAGCCTGGAAATGTGAGGAGTTCATTGTATAAGGGTGTCCTAATCACACACCCACCTCACACCGTTGGGAAAAGCCAGGGAAAGGGGCCTGGAGGACTGCCTGGTAGAGAGTGACTGTTCAGTAAATAGCTGTTTTAAACACAAGATAAAAGGTGTTTGTAGCCCCTCCCTTGCTTCGTGCCCTCAGTTGTCAGAATTTCCTACTCCACAGGCTCGCAGGCCAGCCCAGCTATAACCAACTCCTGAGACAGTGTCATGAATAAAATAAAATTAAAACAATTTAAACTGAATCCAAAGAACCATCTGAAGTACTTTCAAAATCTGCATACATTATTGATAAAGCTGTCAGAAATTGTAATTATTACTCTTTGCACACTTCCAGGGAAAAAGTATGTGGAATGAGTGCCTATTACACACCAGGTACCCTGCACCTGGGGTGGAGAAAAACCTGACATGCAGGTCCTTCCTCAGAAAGCCTTTGTCTCATGACAGAAGGTGTAAGTGCGGATGATCACAGGTGGATAGGAAAGGGTTGAGAGAGAAAGGTTATGCTGAAGATGGCAGGTGAGCTTGTTCAGCACCCATAGGGTTGCATTTAGGCTCCCAGTAGATTAAGGGTGTGGTGTAAACAAAGGCATTGAAGCATCAGGTACTTTCCCGGAATTTGGCTGGAGATGAAGGTGAGGAGGTGGGGGCATGGTGGAGAATGGAGGGGAAGGGGTACACCCCAGGTGCAGTCAGCAAGGCCTGGGGAGGGAAATGGGGCATGGAAAGAAAAGTCCATCATCAAGGCCTCCACATTTTCATCTGCCAAATGGAAGTGCTAGCACCTATTCATTAGGAGTTACTTTAAAAAAATTCAGTGGGTTGACAAATGTAATGAATGTACCATGCCTGGCCCAGTTAGGCCCTTCCGGCCTGGCAGGTGCCCGTGTAACAGTGAACAAGGGAGCCAGTGAGCTCCTTGTCCCCACTGAGCTTTGGTCTGGTGGGGCAAGGAACATTCTGTCACACATTCTACCAAGTTCTATAAAGGATGAGAATGGGGTGCTGACTGGAAAAATGGTTAAACTCTTTGATAGAATAACTTTTAATCTGAGACCTGAAACAGATAAGCTAACACTGGTTGGAGTTTCATGTAACAAGGAAACGGGGGTGCAGGGTTGGGGTGGAAGATGGATTTATGAACCACTTACCTGAAGAGGTGGAGTCACAAGTCTCCTGTGGGAGCTTCAGCAGCAGCCCCTCCTCAGGCGGGCTCGCCCTTTGCAGCTCTGAGTGTTCACCTCGGCACACCCAGAAAAGCACGCTGCTCTTCCTGGACGTTCCCCCAGAGGCCCAGAACTGGCTCTTAGATCTCACGTCAGTCATGTGCCCAGCCCCGACCTGTGTGGTCAGGGACTGTGGCCCTGCTTGTTAGATCTTGGAGCTGGGCTATGAGTTCAAGGAAAAGCAGAACATTGTTTTCCTGTATGGGGGTCGGAGTGGTAAGCGGACAGAAAGGTCAAGGATCTACAGCCTATGGAGACGAGGGAGAGCCAGCCACGGGGGTGGGCGTTGGTGAGGGGAGGAAGGGAAGACCGGAGCGCAGGCTGCAAGAGTAGATGGAGAGTGACCGAGGGTCAGGCCACACAGGGGCGGTCATGGAGGCTACTGTGGGACCTTGGGTTCATCTTAGGAGCAAAGGGAAGACACTGAAGGGTCACGTTTGAAGCCTGATAAGCTAGAAGTAGCCTAGTTCTAAGGAACAGAAATTAGGATCACAGGAGGAGAGTGGTGAGAGCTAAGGAAAGAAATTCCAGAGAAGCTCAATTTGCAAGGCCCTCACAAGACAAGTGGGGACACCCAGCAGGCCACTGGAAGTGCTTCCTATAATGTTTATGTCCCATCTCCCAACACTCCTGTTTCACTCACACCCCCTCTGGTTGCCACACCATTTCTTCTCTCCCTCCTTGAATAAAACTGATGAAAAGAGCCATATTAGTTCATGGTCTTTGCTTCCTCACCTCCAACCTCTCTACCCAACTCCAGACACTCATCCCAAGCACTCTGTGAGAATTCATCAATGCTGTCAGTAACAGTGACTTTGCCAAGTCCAGTGGTAATTCTGTCTTTTTTATTTGGATTCTCAACAATACTGACAGAACTGATCACTCTCCTTGAAATACTTTATTCCTGTTTCCCTGGCTGCTTCTCCATCTCTTTTGCTAGATTTTTCTGCCTCTTTCCATCTTCTAAAATGAGAACTCCAGGATTCAGTCCTTAGTACACTGTGAATATACTCACTCCTCCTTAAGCAATCCTATCCATTCTGTGGACTTACATACACTGAGCCACGGTAAACAGTGTACAAAAGGCTGATACAGTTCAGGAGTTAGCCTCATATACTATAAGGCTGACCAGAGCTTATCTTGAAAAGCAAAATTAAGTATCTTGAATTTAACATTTTATTTAGCAAAATTTAAATTGTAGCTACTCAGTAGTTACTAGAACAAAGAATAAGTTGTTCTTCAGTGACAATCTTCTGACGAAACAAAGAGACACAATGTGATGCGTCTTCCCATTTGACTTTCAAGGCACAACCATAAAAGAGGATAATCTTTGCTGAATCAGCTTGACTTAGATCATAATGCTCTTGGGCTCCATGGACAGGGCAGCCTGGTGCTCTCAGAGACAGGTCCACAGGCACAGCTGACAGTCCAGAGAGGAGCACCCACTCAGGAGGATGCCTAGGATCTTCCAGAGGGTGAGGCTTGGGCTCTGCTGGGCGCTGAGCTAGATGGGGGTCTGGGGAGGTTGCAGTCGTGTTGGGAAGAGCTGATTTGAGAGCATGAAACCGACAAGTTAGAGGAAAACACCCATCCTGACATGACAGCAGGCGAGTGTCTTAAGTCCAAATGTTTGAGACACCCACTTCAGTATAGCTACCTAGACCTATATATTCCTCTTTTCCTACATCAGTTTAAGCTGTCTTTTGTAAACAGCAGAGTCTGAAAGAACATTGTTAAAAGGTGTAGAAGACTTGGGACAGTCATGAGGAGACAGCGGGCAGAGCTAGCCCCAAGGAAGAAGCCCAGCTCTACCAATTGTCCAGCCCCAAGAAGACTGAAGGTGGCCTCATTTGAGTGGCAAACAGTAATGTTTAAATTTCAAAAATTATTTATCCTGCTTCCTAATATTACTTAAACCACATAGTTCCATGAGGCAGGGTAAACTTGAAATCAGTGAAATAGTAATGATCTTTCAAAACTGAGCAGCTGAACTACACGACAGGTTAGATTAAATCAAACTTAATAAAAAGCACTTTATGCTATTAGTGTCCATACTCATCTTTAACATGAATTGGTTTTTCAAAAGGGGGACGACGTAGGGATGTTGAAAACAAAGTGAGACCAGCTTTGCGTTCATCTCATTCTGTTCCGTTTCCATAATGGAAGGATGGATCCACTATCATTTCTGTAGGAAGATACAATAAAAAATATCAGTTGGATATAACCAGTAGCCTTCAACAAGACAAATGACAGGACACTGAAGACCTCTGTTTTCACACTCATAATACAATTGGGAATGAACTCCCAGCGACATCGTCCAGGGGGCTAGTGTGGGAGCTGGAGACGTAGGGATCACGAGCTCTGGGTTGTGTCCTAAGCTGCAAGTGTCAACTCCAGATGTTTACTCGCCATCCCAATGTGAACTTTTCAATGTTTTCCTCAGATAACATGGGAACATACTCACGTTCACCAGTTTTCTTTGTTGCTGGCATCTCGCATATTCTGTCCTCCATGCCGAGGAAGGAACACGTTGATGGGTGACACCGCTCTAACTGCTACTGGAGATGCTAGGTTTGAGTTGTATTTTGATAAAATCTAAAAGAAAGCAAATTCCTTTTACTGCGCCATACAAACAACATAAATCTGAAGCCTTTATAAAACAGTCAGTAAAGGTCAAGGAAAATGTGAAGATATGGGTTATTTGAAGCAGAATGTTTAGCAGCACAGACATTCCACAGCGCAGAAGAGATGGAGATGTTAGAGGGTGAGCTTGGGCATACAGGCTGGAAAGCTTCTAAATGTACCACAGGTCAAAGGAAGCAAGCAGCAGGGCAGCCCCGAGAGCAAATCAGGCCTTTACAAAGATGCTCAAAGGAAAGATCAGCAGATGCACATAAAGATAGATAAAGATGCTCAAAGGAAAAATTATACAAAGAAGAACCTGAAGTATTAACTATAATTTTTCATAAAGAGCTGATATGTTAAATACAATATTTCCCTCCTTTAACACAGAAATAGAGAAGAGGCACTATGGCAAACTGGAGACTGTATGATGCTATAGACAGGAAATGCTCCTTCCTCAACTTATTATAATGCCAGGAAAGCAAATGCTTTACTGATATCTTAGGATGAGTCCCTTCCAATGGCATTTGGGTATTTCCCCAAGTATTCTCCTTCTCCATAAGCTAGGAAGGTTTCTATAATGGTTATTAAGAATTCCATTTGCTTAAGCACTTAACTAAGCCAAATACTTAACTTTATTAAGCGGGGATGCTCAAAGAATCAGAGTGGTTACTTAGTGGAATAGGTAGTTGTTATAAACCAGCCCAACAGACTGCTGGTAAATTATGTTGTACTAAAGAATCAGATACAAAAATAAAAACAAAACAAAGAATCAGATATTCTATGGGACTTCCCTGGCGGTCCAGTGGTTAGGACTCAGCACTTTCACTGCTGGAGCCTGGGTTCAATCCCTGCTCAGGGAACTAAGATCCTGCAAGCCATGTGGAGGTCACACAAAAAAAGAATCAGATATTCTAACATATTTAAACAAGTGCTTCTCAAACTGAGGTCCAAGACATCTGGACGTCTCAAGTTCAAGAAACCCTGATCCAAGTTATTCAGGGTTCTCCAACAATGGAGAACCAAAGGGTAAATGACATTTCTGATCTTGCCAGAAACCTCAGGGGAGACATGGTTACCAAGGTGATCACATTTGAACAATCATTAGAAAATATTTTAAGAATACATTTAAGAACATGAAATTAAGGAGAAAATGCCTTATGAGGGCACAAAAGTATAGTGACATCACAGGTCAGCTCTGAAGAGCCTTAGCCAGCTTAGATGGCCTTAACAGGCCAGAATTAAGATTTAGATCCATACCAGCACATTAGCCTGATAAATAATACAGTTTGTATCCATTTCAGGTCTTTTTGCAGGAAAAATAAACCAAAACAATAGCCTAGAAAAATAACCTGGCGAATATCTTCTGGAATCGTAGTAACTTCTGGAGGTGTAGGTGTTTTGAGCAGATTCTCGTAAGAAGAAATTGTAGGAGAAGAGGGATCTGCAAAATTCTCAAAGCACTCGTCTGAATTTGAAACTAATGATGTACTTTCTTTTGTTTCTAAGTCATTTGATGAACTGTTTGTGGATACCTATTGAATAAAAAGAAATCATTAAATTACAGGGGTATAAAGTAATATAGTGATAAAAATTGTTCATCAATCGTTAGCTCTGTTGGGATCTCTAAGGAGGCCCAAAGTGACCCCCTCTTCCCTGACCGAGAACGAAATACAATCAAGGACACAAAGAAAGGGCATGGGGAGGACACAGCACCATGTTCATTACGTGGGGCTGAGGGAGGGCTGCACGTGCAGTCTAAGCAGACTGGCTGGCTGAGCCCCAGATTTAGATGGATTCACCATCCAGACTCGGGCAACTCTATCCTGGCCAAGCCAGAGTCACAGCGATGAGGAGCTCTGCCAGGGAGGTAGTGGCCCATTCCCACTGACCCGGCCTGTCTCCCCAGGGGCAGAGGGAACACTGAGGGGGTGCCTTCCACATGGCCAGGAACACAGTGGATTACAACAAGGTACATGGTGCAATTATACATTAATAAAATTTAAAAAACTGAAAGTGAGTGCCTCAGCTGCACCAGACACATTTCACGTGCTCAGTAGCTGACTCCCAGCCGGAGAACACACAAGTACAGACCATTTTCATCACTGCTGGAGGATCCGCTGACGGCCCCTCTACCAGAACTGGTTGTCTAAGTGTGCATGACAACTTGACACAGGGATGAGATTTTGCATACACAGTACATTTGTTCACTGGGAAAATTTTGGAATAAAAGGTGTAAGAATCACCCATTTTGGTGTTTCTATCCATTATTCTTCCTTAAAATATATGTGTATGTGTGTACATGTATACATACACATACGTATCACTGTCCACATTACATTTTTCTTGAAAACATTCTATGTTCTTATCTGTTTTTTAAAACATGCTTGCCACATGACACTGGATCTTATGGATTTCCTTAATAAGCTTTTTCCCCCTTTATCATTTGACATTTGTTCCCATGTTCTGCTTTTATAAATAAGGGCCATAACTTTACTGTTAAAAATCTCTGTCCCAATATGCCTGAGAATAAATTCTGGTTAAAGGGTGTGAAAAAAATGGAAAGCTCTGGATACATGCTGCCAAATGATCCTCTGGAAATACTAAATACACTCCCTAAGGCTACTGCAGCCTATGTATTCTAAACAGACTGACTGCGTCTGGAAATAGTGTGTCGGATTCACTAGGGATGGATGTTTACCATAGCTGTGCTGGTCTTCGTAGAAGGGACTTTCAAACCAGGAGTGCAGAATGTAGGTGCCAAGGGAGAATGTGTGTGCTCAGCATCTAGAAGACACATACAAGGGCATGAAAATACAGATCTAAAAGACTTTAAGTTTTATAAAATTTGTCTGTATCAACTGTGCACTTTATTTTTAATAACTTAAAATATTCTAACTTTAGTGTGTACTTGACTGGAAAAAAAACAAAACTGTCCTATTCACAATCTAGTTATCGTTCAAAGTTCAAAGTGTTAGTCGCTCAGTCATGTCCAACTCTTTGTGACCCCATGGACTGTAGCCCGCCAGGCTCCTCTGTCCATGGAATTCTCCAGGCAAGAATACTGGAGTGGATTGCCATGCCCTCCTCCAGGGGATCTTCCTGACCCAGGGATCAAACCCATGTCTCCTGCATTGCCAGCAGATTCTTTACCATCTGAGTCACCAGGGATTAGCACTAATAAAAGTTGAGCAAGGTTGCAAGGTGCAAATGTAATGCACAAAAATGAACAGTTCTAGTATAAGCTCTACAAACAATAAAAACTATATTTGAAAAAGAATATGTTTTACAATAGCAATAAAAATATACCTACATATAAATCTATTAAAAACTGTATAAGACCTTTATGGGAAAATCAAATTTCTGCAGATGAAACATGAGGAGGAAGAGGTCAAGGAAGGTCAATTGCCTTTCAAGACATTAGGACTTACTCTAAAGCTATAGTAAGTAACTACAAGTTACTTGGTTAGTCAGGGATGGAAAAACAGCCATTGGAACAAAAAAAGAGATCCTAGCAACCATGCACAAAGAGAGATTTGCTGTCTGTTAACAAAGTGTGAAAGAAACCTTAAATACCAGAGAAAAGTAAATATGTTAGCAAAATAATTAAACTGGCAAAATTTTATCTAATCTAATCATCAAATGCTAGAAAGATGGAGAAACAGGAATTCAAACAATGTTGGAGACAGTAAACCAAAACAGCCACTCTATAGTATCATTTTAGCATTTTCTAGACTAAGTAAGGGATTCCCAGGTGGCTCAGTGGTAAAGAATCTGGCTGCCAACGCAGGAGATGCAGGTTTGATCCCTGGGTCAGGAAGATCCCCTGGAAGAGGATATGGCAACCCACTCCAGTATTCTTGCCTGGAAAATCCTATGGACAGAGCCCAGAGGGCTACAGTCCATGGGGTCACAAAGAGCTGGACATGGCTTAATGACTAAACAACAACTATCCCTTAAGAAACAAATAAAATATGGCTCTATTAATAAGCTTACACTTAACCAAAGTATTAATGGATAAGCCTAAGCATTCTGTTCCTTCCATAAAAGATATTGCCAATGATATATTGAAGAATTTTAGTCAGTAAACTATTCTTTGGAAAACCCATTTCACTTCAGAAGGCATAAAGGTATCTTCCATTATAATTTTCTAAAAAGTTATAGTTCACTGGGAATTGATTTCTGAGTGTGGTGTGAAAGAGGTAGTGGTTCAACCTTTTTTTTTAAAGGCCTCTATTTAATATAATCATGCTCTTATAAGTTGAGCTCAGCTTACTATGAGTCAGCTGTATTTTTTCAAATTGTTTATGCCATCAGGACTTGTTAATTTAGTAAGAAGTCAGTGAAGTTAGCACTGAAAGAGAATTTTTCTGAAAATATGTCCAAAACTTTAAAGACTTGACAGAATAGTTACCTTAAAAAGTTTCCAATAAATTTGGTATAGATTATAATTATTCAAAATCATAAAACTCTAGGATTTTAAATTTTATATTTACATAAAAACCAATGTTTTCATGTTTGCTGGGACAAATGTGAAAACACTACATGAAAATATTTTAAGTTTTTCTACTATTAAAAAAATCCAAAATCTGAAATGATGGCTGATATATTCTGGGTGTGGTTTATGTAAGAAAGATAATCTAGAACTCTAATCAATAAGCTGAAGCTAAATTCAAACAAAAAAAATGTACTACTGGCTCTATATTAAAGATTGGTGAGTTAATATTTATATTTTAAGTTAAAATGTTAACAAACAAGCTCAAAAACACTGAATATAATCAGGAAGAGTGTGAACAACAGAAAACTGTATTTCTCTTGTATGAAATCATACTGAACCTGAATGGAATGGTACAATGGTACACTATATAATTCAGTATTATGAACCGAGAAGATGCAGAAGGCTATTAGAATGTCTTAGGTGATAGGACCATTTATTGTACAAAGATAGTCTGCAAAGAGTATGGCTGAGAAATAACTTGAAATTCATACTTACTGTTTTTTCCCAATGGCTGGGTTATGAGGCCAGGAGTGGCAAAGACATTATCATTGGGCACTGGTTCTGTTTCTATGGTCTCACTGGTGTGATTCATAGGGAAATATTAGAGTTAAAAAAAGTTAATATTAAATCTCTGGAAAATTATTTAACCTTATTATATATCATTAAGTCTGGACATTCAATTATGTTTTATGGAAGATAAATTCCATGGAAATCTTTTTTCTTTTCTTTTTTTAAATGTATATCCATAGCTCAAAAAAGGTTAAGAACTATTTTGTATTGGCAGCTTTGACTTAGAAGTGGTTAAAAGTCTTTGACTTAGGGAATTTCCTGGTGGTCCAGTGGTTGGGATTCTGCTTTTTCCACTGCAGGGGGTGCAAGCTGGATCCCTGGTTGGGGAAGCAGGATCCTGCATGCCACACAGTCCAAAAAAACAAAAAATTGACTTCAAGGAAAGCTGTGAGTTCAACTCCTTGGTTCAAATATAGAAACTGTTAGCTCTTGGCTTCAAAATCATAAAGTGGAATTTTATACCAGTATACAGACAGAGATTAAGAACATTTTTTAGACTAAGACTGACTCTGCCATCTTATTAAAGTTGTTCTAGCCAATTACCCAGATGTCTGAAATATAGTTATAAAAAAGAACATCACTGAATACAATAAAATAGTTCAATTAACAAACTGTCCTAGTGTAATTTACTGAATAATCTTTACTTGAAAAACATCTTCAGTACATATTAAATCCTTAGGTAAATTAGAGGCTGTTTCTTGGCTATTCTGTTTCTGCAATAGGTCCATTCTGTCACAATTTTATACTGTTTTACTTACTGTAGCTTTATATATTTTAATAACCAGTAAGTTAAATCCCCTCATTACTGTTATTTTTCATTATTTTCTTAGTTATCCTTACTTTTTATTATTCCAAATCATTTGAATAGTTTTCTCACACATCCCTTATGCTCCACCTTAGAGGAAATAAAAAAAACCTAAGGTTTTATTTTAATTGTATGATATCCATAAATTAACTTGATACGATTAAACATCTTAGTAATATTCAGTCATTCTGCTAAGGAACATGGTATACTTTTTCATTCTAATTTTCCCTTTAACTTAGAAATGTTTAGTGGTTTTATTCATATAGGTCTTTCACATACAACTGCATGAGTATTTTACTTTTTTGTTGAGAATTTTCATGACTTTCCCCCTGTATTTACCAACTAGTTATAATAAAATATGGCAAAGCATATTATTTTAAGTAGTTATCTTATATAAAATAAATCTTACATCAGCTTCTACAGATTTTAGCTGTGCCTTTCTCAAGTTGCCCAGGTACAAAACATGGCCTAGAAATACATCACGGTAATCTTTATTTCTGTTTTGTATCTCATTACATTGGCTACAACATTAAGAACGTTAAAAAAAACAAAAACAAAAACAAAATAAAACCAATGATGTTTAATAATGGTGACAGCTTCACCATTAAGTTAGATATTCACATTATCACATTAATGAAGTATCCTTTTACTGAGAGTTAACAATTTAAATGAAGAATGGGTGTCTAATTTCATAAAATTCTTGACATCTATTGAAATTATCCTACTTTTTTTTTTTGAATCATAGGAAACTTATATTTTATGAGTTTCCAAATACTCCTGTCTCTTTTCTCCAATTGTTTTTTTCTGACAGTTTGAGTTGAATGTTTATTTTCCCTTTTTAATAACTACAGTTCTTAACGATATGCATTTAAGAGTGGTACTTTGATATGTGGTATTTTCATTTTAACATTAATTACCACTTCTATACTGATCACTCCCATATCTCTTCAGTGTAGCATGGAATTCATCACTGTGCTTCAAATTCGTATTTCAATACCTAAGCTTAAGAGTACCTCAAAACCAACATGTAAAGAAACTCAACACTTTTACCTCCAAGCTGTGCTCAGTTGTGGCTGACTCTACAACCTCATGGACTGTAGCCCACTAGGCTCCTCTGTCCATGGAATTTTCTAGGCAAGAACACTGGAGTGGGTTGCCATTTTTCTCCAGGGACCCCCAAGCTGCAGGTATTCTTTTAGTTCCTGAGCAACGAATCAGAAATCTGTGCTCTATCCTAGATCCTCTTTTCTTCCCAAGTTTCCATACCAAGTGTTTTCAGGCTCTTATTCAAAATCTTCTATTTCTTCTAAACCAAGGAAACTAATAGTTCACACTTTACTGATGGAATTGGTGATTCAGAGAAGTTTGAAATATGAAGTATCTGGAAACCTTTGAAAGAAAAGTATTGTCTGAGATTTCTTCTAGGGGGAAAAAATCAATAAATACAAAAGATTAAGAAAGTTAAATAAAATATTTCTTTTAAGAAAGCTGCTTACCTGTTAGTTTTCACATTTTTAAGTCCAATTGTGTAATCGTCATTTAAACACATAGTATATTCAGAGATACCAAAGTGTTCTAATTTAGGAGTTACACACTCAAAATCATCCATCTTTAGTGCACATTTTGGAGTTTTTACTAGTGAGTGTTTGGAAAATGGAGTTAAAATTTTTGGCTCTTCCTTCTGGTTGTTTACTGCTTGGGGAGGGTTTGGTAGAACTTGGGATACGATGTACCGCTCAAGTCCAAAATCAGAAAGTTGTGGACTACGCGGTGACTTCTCAGAAACAGAAGTGCTTGCAGCAGCAGAATCCAACAAATCATCTTTCACGTCAGGCTTCTCAGGACGTTCACATTCACTGGACTCTGGTTTCGAGTCGGTGACTTCTTGCTCATCCACTGAGAGGAAAAATCAAGGTCATATTCTGGTCAAACATCAAACTAGAAAACGTCATGTACTACAACCACATAAAACAGCTCCATCTGAAATGTCCCCAATCAGCAAAAGCTCTCTCTTTATTTTCTAAGGAGAAAATATTCTTCTTTTTAAATTTCAATTGTACCTTTCACTTTCTGACATGTACTGCTTATATCTCCATATTTCATCTTAATGATACATCAGAGGAGGGAAGTAAACTGTTCAAAGATGAAAAATCAGTACCCACAAATAAAACTGCAATTTCTTAACCCTAACCCTATAGATCCCTGTCAGAATCTTTTGGGCTCAAAGGCAGAGAAAAGGGGTAAGTTTAGGCTGTACATTTACTTGACCAACTAAGAGATCCAACAGATTGAGGGAAATGAAGAGGCACACACTTTTTCTTTGAAGACATTACGTTCCTTGTTTTAATTGGCAGCTGAAATGAACTAGGACAGGATTTTGTTTTTGTCTGCATAACCCATGACACATTAAAGCTGAAGGATGCACCATTAAAAAAAAAGTAAGGTTATAAAAACTTTGATTTCCTGGCTTTTGGCCCTTGAAGAGCTGCTGATTCAGAATTGTGTTTTGGCACTGTGCTTTCTGTTAATTCTGAGAAACGTCAGAAGAACTACCAGAAAAACTACTGCTGAATTGATTACAAGGCTGTCACTGATGAGTTTAATAAAATAAAGTCATCACCATTATTACTACCTCTTAGGGAGGTACTTATTGGCAGCTCTATTTCACTAGTGAGGAAAAGTAATTTAGAGAAGTTACTAGTACAGTGGAACCAGTTTCTGAGTAACCAAAGTCAACTTGTTCACACCAAAGTCAACTAAATTCTTTCCATTATACCATGCAGGCTGTTTAACTTACCTTTCATATATCTCAATATGTACATATTTGTTGAATCTAATTAATTTTTTATTTACACACAAAGATCATTTTCATAACAGAAATGAAGACACTGAAGCATACTGAAATTAGTTCCTTACAGGTATGGGTATAACACTAACAACAATAGTTAACAATGGATGATTAGCATACAAGGTCCCGTTCTAAACAAATTTTGTCTCATTTAATTCTTACACAACCTCAGAGGTAGCTACTATTAAACATCTCTACTTTACAGGACTTCCCTGGTGGTCCCGTAGTCAGAACTCAGCACTTTCAGGGCTGTGGCCCTGGTGGGGTCAGAAAACAAACAAAATCTCTACTTTAGAGATGACAAATTCAGGTACAAAGTAACTGGTCAAAGATGAATATAACTAGCAGGTAGTGAAATTAGATTTGAACTCAGGCAGTTTGACTCTAAATTCTAAAACACCATGCTCTCCTACCCGTCATCAGCATTTTATAACTAAAAAGGACTTTATGAATTTACATAGCCCAAAATTTCTCATTCTATGGAGGAAGAAACTGAGAGTGAGAAAGTGAAATACCATGGCTTAGTCTCTCAGCTATTTATTGTCAAAACTGACCAACAACCAGATATCCTTAAGTCATGTAGGTTTATCTTGCACCCTTCTTTCATTGAGCACTGTATTGGTTCTCATCTAGCATTTGTAAAGGAGAGCAAGGACTGCCTTCACACTGCACTACCAATCAGCACTGCATCCAGAACACAGGGATTGCTGAATAAACGATCAAATGTCTATTACATAATGGCAGAATCAGAACTAGAAACGATGGGCAACCCTATAGTAGTCTTAATTATGCTGCTTTAATACTAAAACAAATGCTATTAAAGGCTAGTTATTCACACCTGAATTTTTCTTGGCACGTGGAGTATATCCATACTTCTGGAAAAACTCTTTTATTTTCATGATATCCATTGAATTCTTTCTCATCAATATTTTTGTTAGTTTTATGAAACCAATGTTTTCTTGACTTTCCAAGTTTGCTTTATCAAGAAGAATATTGACATCATCCTTTCATGAAAAAACAAAGTACATTTTAATTTAACATTTGACTAAGTCTATTTATAATTTTGTAAAAATTACCACATAAAAATGATAAATTAATATTGTAGGAGTGATACCTTTAGAATTCGTACTTCTGAGTTAAGGTCATGTAGAACTCTCATTGGACAGTCTTCAAAGTCTTCAATATGAATATTGAATGGAAAAAGTATAACAATGAAAGGAAAAAATAAGAAAATAGAAAATATAATTTTTTTAGAATCATAAAATCTTTATATAGAAAAGTACAGAAATATATAGTTTGATGAACTTTCAAAGTGAACATATCTACACTGATAAGCAGGTAAAGCTTTATGGAAAGCAATTCTGCTGTATATTAAAAATCCAAAACCATTCATACAATTCTGTGTCTTATAGCATTATCTCAACCATGTAAACAAAGTCAAGCGTAACAAAGCAACAGCGAAAAATAAGAATAGTAGAAAAGCTATTGAAAATTAATAGCGGTGTCTTCTGGTGGTGAGGTTGTAGGAAAGATTTTCTACTTTCCCATTACCTCAAACTTTTTGCTGTGCACATACATTGTTTTCACAGTCACAAGCATAAACATTTTGAAACGGCTGAAAAACTATCGACAACATTATTAAAGTAAAAGGAGTCTGTGCCTACAGGGTGCAATATTTTAAGGCATATTACAATTATGACACACAAAATAATCTCAAAATCTGAACTACTCTTCCAAAAACTTAAAAAAAAACCCCTAATACAAATGTCAGTGGTGGAGAATTCTGCCTTATTAGAAAGCAGTGTTGAGTACTAGCGTTTCTGTAGGCAAAACGAATTGTTGGGGAAAATACACTACGACTGTGGGCTATTTGGGTGAGACCAAGGACCACCTGACCTGCCTCTTGAGAAACCTGTATGCAGGTCAGGAAGCAACAGTTAGAACTGGACATGGAACAACAGACTGGTTCCAAATAGGAAAGGAGTACGTCAAGGCTGTATATTGTCACCCTGCTTATTTAACTTCTATGCAGAGTACATCATGAGAAACTCTGGGCTGGATGAAGCGCAAGCTGGAATCAAGATTGTCGGGAGAAACATCAATAACCTCAGATATGCAGATGACACCACCCTTATGGCAGAAAGTGAAGAGGAACTAAAGAGCTTCTTGATGAAAGTTAAAGTGGAGAGTGAAAAAGTTGGCTTAAAGCTCAACATTCAGAAAACTAATATAGCATCCGGTCCCATCAATTCATGGGAAATAGATGGGAAACAGAGGAAACAGTGGCTGACTTTATTTTTCTGGGCTCCAAAATCACTGCAGATGGTGATTGCAGCCATGAAATTAAAAGACGCTCACTCCTTGGAAGGAAAGTTATGACCAACCTAGACAGCATATTCAAAAGCAGAAACATTACTTTGTCAACAAAGGTCTGTCTAGTCAAGGCTATGGTTTTTCCAGTGGTCATGTATGGATGTGACAGGTGGACTATAAAGGAAGCTGAGCACCGAAGAATTGATGCTTTTGAACTATGGTGTTGAAGACTCTTGAGAGTCCCTTGGACTGCAAGGAGATCCAACCAGTCCATCCTGAAGATCAGTCCTGGGTGTTCACTGGTAGGACTAATGTTGAAGCTGAAACTCCAATGCTCAGAGCTGTCTCATTTGAAAAGACCCTGATGGTGGGAAAGATTGAGGGCAGGAGGAAAAGGGGACGACAGAGGATGAGACGGTTGGATGGCATCACCGACTCAATGGACATGGGTTTGGGTGGACTCCGGGAGCTGGTGATAGACAGGGAGGCCTGGCATGCTGCGGTTCATGGGGTCGCAAAGAGTCGGGTACGACTGGTCGACTGAACTCAACTGAAAGTCACTTCACGTGTCAAGAACAGTGCAGAGAAGCTGCTATCAAACGACACGTTTCCTCTTTTGGTCGTGTTTTTATTAGCACACACTCCGTGGACTTGAAGACCGCCCCCAGCCCCCGGGATGGCAACTCACACTCTTCACTGCCCCTCCCGCGGCTCACTCACCGCTGTCCTCTCCTTCCAGCGCTCGCTGCAGCCGGGCCGTCTCGCTGTCCAAGGTGACGGCCAGAGACCGCAGCTTCCCGCAAAAACCTCGGATCGGATCCATAGGAGAGGCCGGCTCCCCGCCTCAGAGCTCGCGGCCGTTTGAATTCCGGCGCCGGAAGCGCCATTGGTTCCCGTAGCCGCGAACGGCCTTTCTCGCGATAGGTGAAGCCTCACGCGAGGAGACAACAGCGGATCGGACTGGGATCTTCCGGCATCCCACTTCCGGCGTCGTTCCCCGTGGTGCGGAGCGCGCCCTGAACGCACGGCTAGTGAGTGGGGCGGCGCGGGGTGAGGCGGCCTGCGGGAGGCTGCGGGGCTCCCCTGTCCCATTTCCCGCATCCAGCGCGCAGTCATCTCCTCTCTTTTCCTCGGCAGGCGCCATGTTCCTGACCGCGCTCCTGTGCCGCGGCCGCATCCCCGGCCGGCAGTGGATCGGGAAGCACCGGCGGCCGCGGACCGTGTCGGCACTGGCGAAGCAGAATATGATCCGTCGCCTGGAGATAGAAGCGGAGAACCACTACTGGCTGAGCCGGCCCTTCCTCACGGCCGAGCAGGAGCGCGGCCACGCGGCGGCCCGCAGGGCGGCCGCCTTCGAGGCGCTCAAGGCGGCGCAGGCCGCCAAGTTCCCCGCGCACCGTCGGCTGGAGGACCAACTCGACCACCTCAACGTCACCAGGAAGTGGTCCTGACCGTGAGCCCCGCCGGCCCCCGGCCCCACACGCTCCACTGCCCGCAGGCGGGGCTCGTCCGTCCTTGAGGGACGGTACAGGCATGGCCTGCGTCACAAGCGACATAAACGTCATTTGTACGAAGCCGCAATAAAGCTACCAACTGTGCTTTTTGGGCGTCAGTGCGAGATTCTTGTTGGGGCTTGATCACGCAGCCGTACCTTCTGTCAACAATAACTGACTAAACGCAAATGGAAAAAACGAGCTTTTTCAGTTAAACAGACTCAAGGAAATAACGTTTTCTGCTGAGATTTACCTCTAAAAGTGGACAACTGAAAATTATGTTTAGTAAAAGCTGAATTAAAGCTTTTTTGATAAACCCATCTGTATCTTTGGCCTAGGTAAGCTACAGTGTAGTCACAGTCAAGTAATACTTGTGGTTATTAGTAGATTATTTAGAAAATAGTAGAAAATTAGTACATTCTTATTTCTAACTCAACACTGTATGTTACCTGATTTTCAAGATGGCAAAAATCAGCTATTCTTTCACTTTGTAAATATCAGTTTATAACAATAACAACTACTGTTCAAATACAGGACTTTATTTATTAATAAAGTAAATCATCATCATGATTTTGGGAGAAAAGTTTTAAAATGTTCAACCTTCACGTTAATGTAGGTTAGGCCACCCAAAGACAAAAAAGCAAAGATATCAAAGTCATGGTCCAGGGTTACACTCATGAGAAACAAATACAAGACTTATGGGACTTGTTAAAACAAACTGTATTCCAAATTCTTTTATATAAAAACATTAAAGATCACCTTAAAATAGTGTCCATCTTATGGGCATAGACTCATCTGCAATCGTACAAATATGATAAACTCAACTAATCACTTTCTGAAGCTTTTAATACAAATACAGTTCCTTGCTGCTTTATGCAACTCAACAAAATATAAAGTGAAGTCGTTAGAAAAATATGGACCTTTCTGAATCTATATTGCATTTTAAATTGAAATTGGAAAATACAGTTCAGATCATATGAAACATGATTTCAGGTTTACATATTAGCTGTATCAGAATATTAAATATGGTCTTTATTTTGGCTGAAATGCAAAAATATGGTTAATTTCTCAACAGGTTAGTTAAAAATACTTTGCATTGGTAGCAGTGCTAGTCCTAGAACAACATGTAAGAAAACATTTGTAAGTCATTTGTCTTCAGCGCTGCAAATACGCAGATCCTAACACTAAGCCCTTATATGCATCTGCTTTAAAGATGATGGAAGGGAAATCTCACATAACTGAAAATCTGTAATTTAAGCAATGGGACAAACAGTCAAAATCTGCTTTCAACAGAAATAAAATTCAAGTAAACATTGCATATTTGATTTAAGCTAAGTTCAATTAACTTTTAGGACACACTGGGTCATAACCACTAAATATGTAAAAGGATTAAAAAAAAACTTTCACATGCAAAGATGAAACTGCTTTTGTAAGCGGTGCAAGTTTAGTGACCACTAAGCTGCAGCTGCTCTTTGGTTTGGCACAGTGACAGTGGTCAGATGTCTCAGGTACTGAATATTCAAGTCAGTTTGTACCCAGGTAAAACCAAGTTTCCTGTCTTAATTTGTTTTTAATGGCAATGGCAAGACCTGAAATTCAACTTTCCTTTCCTTAAATATCACAACTGTTCAAGTGCTTGAAGCAACAAAGATGGTACTAGTAAATTTTGACAGGGCTTCATTTTGACCATTTCACCCCAAAGGTTGGCAGCACTGATCTGTAGCAGCTGAAATACCAAGGAGACAGCCTTTCCTTGGTTCCCATCCCACTGCAGGCCCTTGCTGAATAGTCATTAACATGTATGAATAAACTTGGTCAATTATTATTTAAAACGTGGCAGACATTGGCCATAAATTAATTAAACCAAAGGTAACAAAGGCTTTAGCTGAAAATTTCTGAAAAGGTGTATACTATGTTATTAAAAAAGATGATATTAAATGACAGAAATTGAAAGAACTTAAAGCACCAAGATAGGTTAAGGGGAAAATTAAGTTTCCTCAGTTGTTAATCAGGTGCATGCAAATCTTTTGACTTGAATATAGAAATGTCCATAAAAAGTACCAGGAGGACATTTCTGAAAGCAGGCATATACATTTAAACATTTGACATTTCCTTATAATAGGCAAACTGCCAGACTAAAGTGATGTTTCTGGTTGGAAACTGATACCCCTTAACTCTCATAAACATTTTCTAGAATCAAGATTATTAAGACTACCGTGTTGAAATAAAGGTAGAAGCCGTATTATAGTATTCCAAATTGTATTTTCAAAGCTAACTCATTCCTCTAGTTCGAAGGGGAAAAAAATTACTTCCTTTTAAAATCTAGTAATATAGCCCATGAAGTTAGACAAATCCTGTAAACTGTAAACCTGCAATAGATGGCTACAAGATTTATGCTACATTAGGAAATTACAGAGCTATCCCTAGTATACTGTTTGACGTCCAAAAATATTTGTGGGACA
Organism: Bubalus bubalis; assembly: GCF_019923935.1. NCBI lineage: Eukaryota > Metazoa > Chordata > Mammalia > Artiodactyla > Bovidae > Bubalus > Bubalus bubalis. The sequence goes on from NC_059169.1 coordinate 54,135,372, forward strand.
AATGTAAAGTAAGGTATTGTGCAGAATTAGAAATCGAAGAATGTTAAAGGTTGTCCCATCCAAATCATTTATAACACACCTTCCCCCACTCCCATTTTACAGATGAGAAAACTAACTGGGATATTTATAGATGCTGGTTAAAATCTACCCACTTCCAGCAGCAATCAATCAGTTTTGACCGAACAGTATAAACAGGAGTAACATCAGTACATTGTTCCTCCTTATAGGATACGAATTCTAATCTTTAGAGTTAATGCAGCAATTTCTGTCACGTAGATTAGACTTCAAAAGGAAAAGGGGATAAGCGTCTAGGCAGAAGGGTTGCTGTTAGGAAGTCAGATTTAAAATCCTGCATATAAAAGTGAAATCCACCTCTTAGAGAATGGAAGTTTTGAATGACTGCTCAGGTGAGAATTTGTTTCTTGACAGTGGCTAGGGTTAACTGTTACACTGAACAGTTTTACCCTCCGTTCAAATGCATTTTAAGTTGCTGTCTAAGCTGTTACGGGATTAATGTAAAAAGTTTCAAAGCAAATATCAGTCTTGACTTGAAATTTGAAAGTCAACAGCAGGTAACACTGAAAACATATTCTAACAGCTTACTTATAGATTCTCTTTTTTCTTCTAGTCACTTCAACTCAATCCTACTGTGTCCAGTATTTCTATAGCACATGTAACCTTTGTTTCCCTACCCGTATAAATACCCATGAAAGTTCAACAAAAAAGTGCATTAAAAGCAAACACAAATGAAAAATTTCTTACACTGCCAAATTTTCTTTAAGCCTTGGGCACAAAACTACACATGGTTTAATTAATGCTTAGAACTAAGCCTTCAATGAATTATACAGATGTGCTCCAAATGATTATATTTAGGTATCTAAATCCTTCTGAGTGTTAATTTATAGCCAACAATAAAAAAATCTTTGTTAAAAATGTTGAAAAGTATAAAACAGTTAACTATAAATTAGCAAACACCAAATCTTTTTTTTAAAAAAGCAGTTATTTTCTTTCTTACACAGTACAAGCAGCAGTAATTTGCATATTATTATTCATTTTCAGCCACCATCCTGACCTAGATGTACTTAAGTTTTTAGCTTGTGTTTCTAGAGTGAAAATTTATATGGATACTAAGAAACAACTCTAATAATGTAACCCAGGTATCAAAAAAATGCATATGTCATGTTAACATGTGACCTGATAGCTCATATTATGGCATCTCATGTTATTATGAGAAAATGTTACTTCCAAAGGAAAATGAAGTCTCTTGTAGCTGTGAGTCAGTGCTGAACAAATGGGCTCATTTAAGATTAAGGCATCTTCCCGCTCTGGAGCAGTGCTTCTGTGGATCCAGCAATCTGTACAAAGGTTTCCTTTTTTAAAAAATAGATCTTCGTTTATACTTCAATTATTTCATCCCATTGATCATTTTCTTGCAAATAAAACAGAAAATATCAGTCCACAATGTTTTTATAAACCTATAAAACCAGAGACAATTGAATTATTAAAACTTGATTTTATATTTTTAAAAATAAGATTGATTAAACAGTTCTCTGGGCTAAGGTATAAAGCTGCTAATATAATAAGAAAGGAAATACTTTAATTCTGCTAATATGCTCTTAATAATAAAGGTTTTTAGAAGCTGAAGACAAGGGCCAGATCTCTCACTCTGTTTTCCTGAAGCCATCACATGAGCATTTTAATAGAGACTGAGGCTTACACTTTTCCCTTACTGTTAACCCGGGCCTAAGCTGAGGAGATTGCTACTGGATGTCTGTGGGAATTTCAGTGAAAGTGAAGTTGCTCAGTCATGTCCGACTCTTTGCGACCCCATGGACTGTAGCCTACCAGGCTCCTCCGTCCATGGAATTTTCCAGGCAAGAGTACTGGAGTAGGTTGCCATTTCCTTCTCCAGGGGATCTTCCCGACCCAGGGATCGAACTGGGGTCTTCCGCATTGCAGGCAGACGCTTTACCATCTGAGCCACCAGGAATTTCAGTGAGGATTCTTAAATAGGAGCATCAGCCATCATTCCACCTATACGCAGAAGAGTGCAGAGCCAGGACCGGGAGCCCTGTCTGAGGAGGACCAGCTCTCCCGGGGGCTGCCGGTGACATGTCATTATCGCGTGTGGCTCGGGCTGCCCCCTGCCTGCTGGGAGCCCCAACAAGGGCTGGTGATGTGCACATGGGCTCCAGGTCCTTGTAAGGAACTGAATGCTAATGACAAACACCCATGAGGCAGCAGATGTCCTAGATGAGATTACAGATAAGAACAGGACAACTGGGGTAATAAAGGTGTGTTGTCTTACACTGCTAAGTGTGTATACTTTGTTAGGCAGCGACAGGTAACCAATAAACACCACACATGGGTTTTAAAAAACCTAACAGCTGCACGTGATGCTTCTGAGCCAGTGAGCTCAGCTTCCACTGACACATGCACAGCTGTCTTCTCGAGAGCCCAGTGTCCCTGCGGGTCAGTGTCAGCACCGCCCTCACAAGGGCTCCTAGTCCTATTTAAGTAAACCTGTTCTGGCTACTGTTGCTGGGCAGAGGCCTGGGTACTCAGCTACAGAGAACTGCTTTCTGCTGCATCTTTTACCAGGTAAACAACATCAATGAACCTCTTAAGTCTTAGTCACTCTTCTCTGGATCAAATTTCTTCAGCACTGGGCAAAAGTCACCTTTTCCCCTTAAATAAATTAATAAGGTACCATTTACTGAAAAGGTTAGTTGTCCATATGCCAATCCTAAACAATTTTTATTCATTTCTTCATTAATCTACCAATAAATATTTAGTAAGACTGCGCTAGGAAAGGGAAGAAAACCGGGAGGTAGGCAGCTGTGACCTTTCAATCTGTCCTGAGCTATTTGATACCATAATGGAAAGAATGAGAAAGACTCAACTACAGACTCTTTTGAGAGTATGACATGCAAATAAAGGGCAATTTTTGGATAAATTACCTTTATACTGTCTTACCTTGCTCTTATTCAATTGGTTAGTTATGAACAAGTGGTACTCAGTTTTCTATTGCCACTGTTACATGGTTATTTGTCCCTGTAAGCACATAATTATATATGACATGACAGAAAAAGAAGTATTAGGTTCCTAACTAAATGGTAAAATTGATGATCACAGTAAAAGCAAGTCTTATGTAAGCACTAAATAGGCTTCTGGTGCCAACCATCTGTCTGCTGTTAGAACCCAGAAGGTAGGAAAGTAGTGCTAAGATCTGCAAGTCTGGTTTTCACACTAGGTGAAAATGTCCACTGGCTCTAAAGATGTTTAGCAGCAGTCATTTCAAGTCCAAAAACCTGATTTTCCCTTGACTTCACACTGAGGGAAGAATAACCTGGATGAAGGCCTTAATGATGTTAAGAGAATTTAAATGCTGCTTAAAGCCAAAGCAACAAGAAGTCAGAAATTCTGACAAGAAGTTTTCAAGGCTCTTTCCTACAGTTAGTTACAAGTTGATTGTTAGTTACAAATGGATCTGAATGTCCATTTTCCTATAGGGCCAGGAGAATATTATTACTAGTGTTATTAAGAACCACAGATACGTATAAAGCTAGCAAATGCTCAGACTACCTATTACAAACCCAGGCCTGACTCAAAATCCCACTTCTATCTTACCCACTGTTCTAGAACGTATCCACAAATTCATGAAATGATTAAGAGTCATCACTAAAAGGTTAAAATGTTAAAATATACTCAGTGTACTCTTTTTATACTAAGAAAAGACAGCCAAAGAGTACAAGGCATTCCAAAATTATTATCTTTTCGGGGACTTCCCTCATGGTCCAGTGGTTAAAGACTTCACCTCCCAACGTAGGGGGTGTGGGTTAGATCTCTGGTCAGGGGCTAAAATCCCACATGCCTTGTGGCCAAAAAACCAAAACAAAACAGAAGCAAAGTTGTAATGAGTTCAATAAAGACTTAAAAAAAAATATTTTCAAATAAGCAAAAACTATGACCCTAAAGAATAACCTTGTTTAAACATTATCCAGAATATTGTGCCTAAACAACTTTCTACATCTGAGGTGATGAAATACATGACTGGATAACAACAAAGAAAAACAAAAAACTGTGAACCAAAAACACAGCAGCAGTCACTACACTTCTCACTGAACCCTTGCCTCTGTGAAAGCTCCAAGTCAACACTAACAGCCTACAAAGTAGACGTTTTATTAAAAAGTTTCAAATATTTTAGTATTTTAAAATATCACATAGTGTATTTTGCTTTTTCCACATTTAATAAGTCTGGTGGTTTTAATTTTAAGCAGATGAAGTAATGTTTTCAGATGACAAACATTACCTGATCCGCCAACACCTTCTTCAGATCCACTCTCCAGCCACTGAGGGTCACTGTCCAACAGGCGGTTTTTTGATTCACTAAGCGGTTTGATAGGAAAGGGCTGATTTGAGCCAATACTGAAAGAAGAGCAAATCATTCAGTAAAGAGTTTAATGCTGATTAAGGGTACTTAATTAATAAGCAGCAAATTAGTATTCCTTTTCCTAAATACGTAAGGGCAACGCATGAGATCTCAGCACTCTGAAAAAATTCCATCTTCAAAAGAAAAATATGCCCCCAACCCCCGATTAAATGGCTCCCTAGACCCAAGAATCTGTACTCAGCACTGCCAACGAAAACAATTAGGCAAAAGAAAAATAGCTTCAGAGGCCAATCTGAAATGTGTTTAAAATGTTAATGTTAATCAAGAGCTGTAAGGTAGCACAGAACAGGTGAGGATCTAGGTCTGTGGCCAGGACAAAAAATTACCTGTCATTTCCCAAGTTTTCTGCTTTCTACCTCTGCAGTATAGATCTAAGGGGGAAAAATGATTCAGTGATTCAGTGCAGACTCATTTTTCTAGCTACGAGATCCAGGGAGGGAAGGGGTGGAGGAACACAAGAAGGAAGAAAAGGGAACTATTATTTTGGGGTATGCACTATGGGCCAGACACTGTGCTAGGTGCTTTCATAATCGCCAGCTTCACAACAACCCTGGAAATAGGATGAATCCTCCTTTCACAGAGCTGGCAGCTGAGGCTCAGACTAACTTGTCTAAGGCCCACAGGCCCATAGTAACTGTTAAGAGCTGAGGTCCCAAGGCCTTAGGTTCTAGGTTCTAAGGCCCATGTTTTAACAAAAGTAATCTATGACCCCTTATTCCCCACAGTTTATTTCTGGAGTAAATACATTTCAAGTGTTTCACTTTGACAGAGGTACCTCTATCTTCTTTAAAATTTAATCTAAAATGAACTATTTCTCTGAATTTATGAATCAGTGTGCTTGCCATACAAACTGTTGAGAAAATTTCCTCTAAGATGAATAAGAAAAAATTTTCTATTTGTATTTCTGAGTCCTCATTCATATTATTTTCACAGTCCAGTTAAAATCTGTTTATCAAAATAAAATGGAGAATAGTACAATGACTAACTTCTTTGAAAATATAACTGATATAAACCAACATAATCAAATCTCAAAACAGTCTCTGTTTCCAGGAAGACGCAGCACAGGTAGGGGAGTCGTGATTCCTTCTCTGCCCAGACACTTCCAGTGACACGAGCCTGTCTTGGCCCAACTACTAACAGCAGGCATTCATTTTCTCTCAAAGTGTTCCAGTTTGAATGGTTACCCTAAACATATCAGCTGTATGCATACATTGACCCTCAGTTAAAAACCTGAACAGAATTTATCTTTCCTGTCTCTGCCGGCTTGCCACATTCCTACTGTATTTATCTAAGTGTAACACACACACACACACACAGATTGCTTTACAATGAATTCTGAAAAACTTAACAACAAGAAGCACACCTTCTGGCACTTTCACTTTGGTTTGAGACAGAAGCTTGCTCTGGATCCGTCCCCACAAGGCGAGTCGGAAAACTGCAGCCATCACCCTGGCTGCAATAATGAAAAATACCAGTGATAATTTAATCATGTCAAGTTAAATCAAAATGGTCAAATTTAACACCTATTTTTCAGAAGCATGGTATAAAGAGATTACTGTAACTTGTCATTTCAGAGAATAATTTCTAAGATTTCTAATTCAGAGGGTTATTAGACTTCACTGAGGAAGTAAGTCTTTCTTTTATAATTTACATGCAATTAAAAACAATATCTTCTATGACTATTAAAATTATGATGACGTAAAGTTATGATACCTTAAGCAATAGATTCAAACATCTGGATAACTGACTTGCCTGTTACAATCACTTAAGATATCACAGATGCTCAAATTGAAATTCAAGATGTAAATTCCATATATTCATTCATTCAACAACATTCATTAAACAAATATTTATTGGATGGTCTAAGTAACAATTTAAATGTTAGGGATATATCACTGAATAAAAGAAAAGAAAATCTAAAAAAGTACAGCTATGCCTCACTTCCACATTCTTAAAACATCAAAACTGTGTCCAGTAGGGAGTTCCACTTCCAGCCAAGATGGATTAATGGGAAGATTTGACCTGCTGTCAAACAGTTGACAGACAACTGTTTTCCTAACAGGCCACACAGAACTGTGGTGTCTAAGAGAAGTGAAGCCAGCCAAGGAGTCGCAGTTTCTGCCAGAGCCTGAGCACCAGTGGGTAGGGGTGTGGAGGGGTTGTGTTGGCAAGCAGGGCAGGTGGTCTCACTGAGCTGAGGGGACAGAGCTGAGCAAGAGGAAGATGTGCAGATAAAGGGCTCCATGAATCTGCACAGGGCTCTACTTGAGCCTTGAGATGAATTCTCAGCCACGTTTGTGAATCTGGGAAAAGAGCAACTGCACGGTGGGGCCGCAGTGCACTGCCAGCGTGCACGTGACCCGCCAGAGCAGAGAGACTGCGCTGAACACTGTGATCTGGCGGGCACCCCGGTGGGCTCTCACCTCTGTTGTAGGATTAACTTGCCTGAGAGAAAACACTACTCTACACCAACCTACCAAAGGTTAAAACAAGCCTCAGGAGAACTCAGCTGAAACTCAAGTAACTTAACAGTCTGCCAAAACAAAATCCAACATTCTTTAAAGGGGGACAAATTTTAAATACTCAGAATTCGAAATGTCCACCATCCAGTCAAAAATTACTAGCATTTAAAAAAAGTCAACAGAAAAGGTTTAGAAATGACCATGAAAACCTGAAACATAGACTTAAATGAAGAGAAATGTAAGATATGAAGAAAGAACCAAATCGAGCTTCTGAAGCTGAAATATATATCTAAAATCTGAAATAAAAAACCTCACTAGATGAGCTTAACAGTAGACATTACAGAAGAAAAGATTAGTGAACTCACAGACATGTGACAGTAGAAACTATCTAACTTGAAGCAAAGAAAGAAGATAGATGGAAAGGAAAGAGACGGACAACAGCAACAACCAGTGGGTCTCAAGGAATGTTTAAGAAGAACCTGAAAAGCTAGTGGGGGGAGGGCACAGGAAGAGGGAAGCAGGCAGCAAAAACAATAGAAAATTATATCAAAATTACTCAGACTTGATGAAAACGTTAAAATTCATAGATCCAAGAAGCCTTATGAACTCCAAAGAGGATAAACACAGGGAAAAGCATACAGAGGAACATAATAAGCAAACCACTTGTAACCAGTGATAACAGACAGAGTCTTAAAGGAGCCAGAGGGGGAGAGAGACAGAGTAATTTACAGGCACACCTCATTTTATTGTGCTTCATTCTGCTCTTGGCAGATACTGTGATTTTTATAAATTAAAGGCTTGAGGCAATCCTGCACTGAGCAAGTCTTCCAGTGCCATTTTTTGCAACAGCATTTGCTCACTTTGCATCTCTGTGTCACATTTTGGTGATTCTTGGAATATTTCAAACCCTCCATTAGCAAAAAGATCATGACTTGCTGAAGGCTTAGATAATGATTAGCAGTGTTTAGCAATAAAATATTTTTAGATCAAAGTGTGTACATTGTCCTTTTTTAAAAAAGATATAATGTTATCAAACACTTAACAGTCTATGGTTAGTGTAAATATTGCTTTTATATGCACTGGGAAACCAAAAAATTCGTATGACTCACTTTATTGTGATACTTGCTTTATGTGGGGGCTGGGAACCAAACCTGCACTATCACTGAGCTGTGGCTGTACAAACAGTAGAATAAAGGTATTAATAAGAGGGAGGCTGATTTACTGACACAAACAGCATAAGCCAGAGGATAAAGGAACAACATCTTTAAAGAAGAGAAAAAAAAACACACGAGCCAAAAAAACCAACTGCCAACACTGAAATTTCTGTTTAGGAGAAAATAACCTTAAAAAACACGTCTGTCAGAGTGGAAAAACCTGAATATGAGAGAAAATAGATAAAGCACACAGAAGAGACTGGTGCACTTCAAGGTGAAATACAGGAAGAAGACTGAACGAGAAGTGAGCTGCCCACCAGTGGAGCTGAGGCAGAGACCCCAGCTGGCCGCAGACATGCAGCTGAAGCCCCTGCAGTGATGTGGGAAGGGGGTGGCAGAAGAAATACTTGAAGAAACAGTGGTTAAAGGTATTTTTCCAAACTTGATGGAAGTTTAAGTTACAGATCCAAGAAGCTCAACAATCCTAAGCACAAGAATCATGAAGAAAATGACATCATTTGCATGAAACTAGTGATAAACAAATTGTATGAAACTAGAGGTAAACAAAATCTTAAACACAGGCAGAGAAAAAAGTCATATTACACAAATAGAAAAAAGATAATGTCCACAAACTTCTCATCAGAAAAAAATGCAAGCAATATCTACAATTCTATACCAAGCAAAAATGCCTTTCAAAAATGAAGGCAATTGGGAATTCCCTGGGAGTCTAATGGTTAGGACTCTGTACTTCCACGGCCAGGGCCCAGGTTCAGTCCCTGATCAGGGAATTAAGATTCCACATGGTGTGGCAAAAAATAAAAAGAAGGCAAATATGTCATTTTCAAACAAATAATAAGCAATACGGTTAATTAAGGAAAAAAAGAAAAAGGAACCCACAGCACTTATAAATATGGTACTTGAATTTCAAATACTTTTTCCTTTTTTATAATGACTTTTGTGTATGGATGGCATAGGATGGCTGAAAATTTGGGAGAAAAGGAAATTATGAATCATTTTGAGCACATATTCTCATTTAAATTTGAGGTAAAAACTGCATTATGTGTTGGGTCTTCTTTGATTTAAGATACAACATATATAACCTGGAAGGAATGATGCTAAAGCTGAAACTCCAGTACTCTGGCCACCTCATGCGAAGAGTTGACTCACTGGAAAAGACTCTGATGCTGGGAGGGATTGGGAGCAGGAGGAGAAGGGGACGACAGAGGATGAGATGGCTGGATGGCATCACCGACTCAATGGACCTGAGTTTGAGTGAACTCCGGGAGTTGTTGATGGACAGGGAGGCCTGGAGTGCTGCAATTCATGGAGTCGCAAAGAGTCGGACACGACTGAGTGACTGAACTGAACTGAACTGGAAAAATCTCTGAAGATATGGCTAATACATTCTTATGATTCTTTACTTCAAAAACTTATTTTCATTTTGAAGGATATGGAGTGATTATTATTTTCTATGAATCATCTTTTTTTCCCCCTAATTCTCACTAAAATATATGCCCAAACTCTCCTTTATCCATAAAGAAATATGAAAAACAAAATACTTATGTAATCAAGATATTCTGAGTTTTCATTCTCAAGGCTCATAATGTCATAATATACTGGATTTTCTGAATCCTAAGACATGTAACCAGAGAGAGACTGTCAGATTCCATAATATCTGAGACACGCATTTTAGAAGCTACCTTGAAAATACTGGAAGCAGCCAATATTTCTTTTCATCGCCAAAGACTTGTCTCCAGTTTTTACTGCATCCAAGTGAGAAACCATTTCCATCAGCTCCATATGAAAACATGGGTGCACGGAATGATTCTGTTTGGGTATATTTAAAAAAGAAGAGTTAACTTATTTGAAAATTATAAGAGGGAAGAAAAGTACCAATTTTTTTTGCTTTATATCTTTGATATCAAAAATTATAAATATAATTTAAAATAAATACTATATTTGTAACACTTAAAAATGAGTTTCTAAAACTTTTATGGGAAAACATATAATCTCTGAATACTTCATCACCTTTATAAAATCTACTGAAGTATGTTCAATATACCTTACTTATACATATATATATATATTCTATCTCTTGCAACTTCACTCATTCATTATGTATGAACTTCCTACTGTGTGGCTTATGGCACAGTTCTAAAGTTTTGGGATTCCTAAATAATTATAACTTACGTAACCTACTTACCTATGGTTGTTCTGTTTTTTCCAACTAGCCAGCAGTGGTAGCTGAGAAGTGACAATACGCTGATGAAGAACATCGTAGACACAAAGAAAAGAAAAAGTACGTGGAACTTTGCACGTGTATCTGTGAGTTCATTCTGAGGAAAGAGAAGAGACGAATTACTTTCGAGAATAGTCAACCTCTAAAATATAATCTTATTATTTGGTTCTTTTTAATGACTGTTGAATTCACCAAAAAAAAAAAAAAAAAAAGCCAGGTATGAGAAGTAATAAAATAAATTAGATAATACATCCAAAAGCAACATGTCCCAAAGCAGAGAGCTGGTATTACCAAAGGGGCTTGCTTACATGTCAGGAAGAGTCACTTTAAAAACTGCTCTTAAATTTTAGCAACACTTTCAGTAATAAAAAGATGAACGTTTTACTCAACATTTTTCTTTTACAGTTTATACATATATTTAAGCTTGCCCCCAAATCTAGGATACATGAGGGTTTTCTCCATCTAAGCTAAAATATTTGCTTGTGGTAGTTATGTATGCTGCTAACCAGAAGCTAGCTGTGATAAAGCTCTCGTTGGACTTCCCTAGTCTCTGTTCTTGGAACAAACATACTGGGAACAGGCTTCCCTGGAGCTGCTTCCATGCCTACCTGCGCATTCCTACAGAGCCTTTCCTGGTAATTCCCAATTCTGGTATATTAATTTGCCACAAGGTACTAGTGAATGAAAACAGCAACTCCATTACCTATCCTAATGGTCATATTCATCTCAACGGAAGCACATGTTCACCTAGAAGTGAGGATCTAGCAAGGGGAGAAGGAGACGCCTCGGGCAGTCACTCTCACAGTATAGGCCAACCACAGCCTCAGAGAACACGAGCTGCTCCTGCTTGACTTAAACACTGTTCATAGGCTAGTGAAGTCAAAGTGTTAGCTGTAGTCGTGTCTGACTCTTCGTGAGCTCATGGACTGTAGCCCGCCAGCCTCCTCTGTCCATGGAATTCTCTAGGCAAGAATACTGGAGTGGGTTGCCACTCCTTACTCCAGGAGATCTTCCTAACCCAGTGATCAAACCCACATCACTTGCACTGCAGGCAGATTCTTTACCATCTGAGCCACCAGGGAAGCCAGGCTAAGTGGTAGGTTTTTAGCGTTAGCTATTTCTGACACCCATCTTTTCTTCTTGTCTTCTAGAGGAAACACAACTCCTTTTAAATACAAGTGATTCTTCTATCTCCCCATCTTGCGAAGCAAATGAGTATTACACATATTCACTATAAATGTGACAAAAAAAGATGGCAAGAATGTCATGGCAATAATGTATTTTACCTTTGGACAACTCTCTGTAGATTTCCTGCGGCAAAGCTTGTACAAATAGAGACAGTGTATTAAGAAACCACTTTTTATACAAAATTATCCTGCGCACTATTGTTGTAAACCTTTCACGTCTCAAAGGGTCACCAAGTTGTTGCTCTTTAAATGTCATTGATGACATTTTCTCAAGAAAACACAAAAGACAAGGACATTCCGCTCTCCAAGCACATTTAGGGTACACTTTACATACCCTTCCACGAAATTTTTAAAATAGATTTGTATCCAGGAAAGAATAAAATTAATTTTGCTTAGCACATAGCTTTTTAAAAAACTTCTGATGAATGGTTTCTGAAAACCAGACCTGGTCCCTTCTGTCCCACCTCACTGGTGGGCAGCAGCCTTGGGAAAGGTGCCCTTACCTACCATGTGGTCTAGTTCCTGCACAGCAACCAGAGGGGCCCTGAGGAAGTCAGACGGCCTCATCCCTCTGCTCCTCACTCTGACCCTGGCAACACCCTTGAAGGCCCTTTCCCCTCGGGCCTCCTCCTAGGCTGCACCAGCCTTCCTCTGGCTCAGCCTCACAAGACGAGCCTCCTGGCACTGGCTCCTCCTCTTGGGCCTTGACTCTAAAGTATACATGCTTCCTCTGTTTGAGATGTTCTTCTCTCAGATATCCATTAAGTTCTGTCATATCTTTGTCAACTATTACCTTCTTACTGAGGCCTAACATGACATTCCATTAGTTTCAGGAGCTCAACATAACGATTCCATACACATCTATAACTGTAGAAGTCTAGCTGATGTCCAACACCACACAGTCACAGAATCTTTTTTCTTCTGATGAGATCTTTCCAACTCTAACTCTTAAAGACTTTCAAATATACTTATTAACTATAGTCACCATGTTGGACATTACATCTCCAGACTTATTTTGACCACCCTCACCCATTTTACCCATCCTCTACCCCATACTTCTGACAACCACCAAAATGTTCTTTTTGTCTATGAGGCTTTTTTTTAATTGCATGTATAAGTTAGATAATACGGTATTTGTTTTTCTCTGACTTGATTCAATTAATGTAACACCCTCAAGGTCCATCTGAGTTGTCATAAATGGCAAGACTTCCTTGTTTTATGGTAGAAGAATATTCCACTGCACATTTAAAAAATTTTGTTTATTCTTGGTTGTGCTGGCTCCTTGCTGCTGTGCATGGACTTTTCCTAGTTGCAGTGAGTGGGGGCTACTCTTCACTGCAGTACACAGGTTTCTCATTTGCGGTGGCTTCTCTGGCTGGGGAGCACAGGCTCTAGATGCGTGGGATTCAATTGCTGCAGCACATGGGCTCAGCAGTTGTGGCACACGGGCTTAGCTGCTCCATGGCACATGGGATCTTCCTGAGCCAGGGATTGAACCCCTGTCCCCAGCATTGGCAGGCGGATTCTTATGCAGTGGACTAAAAGTGAAGTCCTCCATGGCATATTTATACCACAAGTTCTTCATCCACCAATGTAAACCTCAATGTTTTCATGTCTTGGCTGTTGTAAATAATCTGTGACACAGGGGTGCAGGTATCTTTGTCAGTGTTTTCATTTCCTCTGGATATGTTCCCAGAAGCAGAATTTCTGGATCATGTGATACAACAGTTCTAATTTTAATTTTCTGAGGACTCCTCATACCATTTTTCATAATAGCTGCACTAATTTACATTCCCACCAACACACAAGGGTTCTTTTTTCTCCCAATCTTTGTCAAAACTAGTTATTTCTTGTCTTTTTGATAACAACCATTCTAACAGGTATAAGGTGATACCTTGTTTTTAAAAAATACTTTCAGTTATTTATTTGGCTGTGCCAGGTCTTAGTTGTGGGACGCGGGATCTTTAGTTGTGACATGTGATCTCTTCACTGAGGAATGTGGGACCTAGTTTCCTGACCAGGTATCAAACCCGGGCCCCTTGCATTGGGAGTGTGGAGTCTTAGCTACTGCAACCCACAGGGAAATCCCACTGCTGTGGTTTTGACCTGCATCTCCCTGATGATTAGTAATCCTAAGCATCTTTTCTTGCATTTGTTGAATATCTGTATGTCTTCATTGGAGAAAGGTCTATTCAGACCCTCTGACCATTTAAATCTGGCTGTTTTGTCTTGTTCTTGCTATTAAGCTGTGAGCTCTTTATATATTTTGGATATTATCCCTTATCAGATACATAATTTGCAAATATTTTCTTCCATCCAGTAGGCTTTTTATTTTGTTGATAGTTTCCTTTTCTGTACAGAAGCTTTCAGTTTGATGTGGTCTCACTTGTTGAGTTTTCTTTCCTTTTGTGGCTTTTATGTTTGGTGTCAAATCCACACAAGTCACTGCCAAGGCTGATGTCAAGGAGCTCGCCCCCGTGTCTTCTAGGTTTACAATTTCAGCTCTCACGTTTAAGTCTTTAGGAGCTGACTTTTGTCCATGATGGAGGACTAATGCTCAGTTTCATTATTCCACATGTGGCTGTACAGGTCTCCTAACACCATTTACTGAACAGACTGTCTTTTTCCCATTGTATATTCTTGGCTCCCTGTCATAAATTAATTGATGCTTGGGTTGATTTCAGGGCTCTTATTCTGTTCCACTGATCTATGTGTCTGTTCTTATGCCAATAATATACTGCTTTGATTACTACAGATGTGTAATATAGGAAGCGAAATACCTCTACTTTTGTTCTTCTTTTTCAAGACTGTTTTTGTCATTTGCAGCCTTTTGTGGTTCCATACAACTTTTAGGGTTGTCCTACTTCTGGAAAAACGTTACTGGAATTTTAATGGGGATTGCAATGAATCTGCAGATTACTTTGGGTAGTATTTATATATAGTATTAATATTTTAAATAATATTAAAAAAATAAACAATATTAATTCTTCCAATCCATGAGCACAGATTATTTTTCCATTTATTTGGGTCTTCTTCAGTTGCTCTCATCACTGACTAATACTTGCCAGTGTATAGATCTTTCATGTTTTTGGTTAAAGGTATTCCAAGGTATTTTATTCTTTCTGATGCAATTGTAAATGGGACTGTTTCCTTAACTTCTCTTTCTAAAAATTTGTTATTAGTATACAGAGATGCAACTGATTTTTGTACATTGGTTTTGTATCATATGACTTCAGTGAACTTGCTTCTTAGCTAACAGGTTTTTTTTTTTGGTAGAGTCTTTAGGATTTTCTAACATAATATGTCCTCTGCACACAGACACAGCTTTACTTCTTCCTTTTCATATCTGGATGCATTTCTTTTTCTTGCCTAACTGCTCTGGCTAAGACCTTCCATACTATGTTGAATAAAAGTGGCAAGATTGAGTATCCTGGTCTAGTTCCTGACATGAAAGGAAAGCTTTCAGCTTTTCACCACCAAGTATGATGTCAACTGTAGGCTTGTCAATATATGGCCATTGAACTGAGGTACGTCCCCGCTATACTAATTTTGTTGACAGTTTTTACCATAAGTGGATGTTGAATTTTGTCAAATGCTTTTTCTGTATCTATTGAGATGATCATATAATTTTTATCCTTCATTTTGTTAATGAAGTATCACACATCTATATCACACATACTGCTCTGCAGATGCTGAGCCATCCTTGCATCCCTGGAATAAATCTTACTTGATCAGGGTGTGTGTTGTCCTTTTAATGTATTGTTGAATCTGGCTTGTTAATATTTTATTGAGGATTTTTAAAAATCTATGTTCAATGGGCATTTTGGCCTGCAATTTTCTTGTGGTGACCTCATCTGGTTTTGGTGTTAGGATAATATTGACCTTATAAAATGAGCCTGGAAGTGTTCTCGTCTACTTTTGGAAAGAGTGTGAGTTGGATCAGTGTAGGCTGTTCACCTGTGAAGCCACAGGTCCTGGACTTTTGGAGGTTTTTGATTAGTCAATCTCTTTACTATTAATCAGTCTGTTCAGATTTTCTCTTCCTTCGTGATTTGGTCTTCGTAGGTTGTCCATTTCTAGGAATTTATCCATTTCTTCTGGGTTGTCCAATTATTTGGCATATAATTGTTCAGAGAAGTCCCTTTGACCCTTTGTATTTATCAGCTGTAATGTCTCCTCTTTCGAGTCCCCTCTTTCTTTTTCTTCTTGGTGAGACTAGCTGAAGGTCTCTCTATTCTTTAAGAAATCCAGCTCTTAGTTTTAGTTACCTATTTAGTTTCTATTTCATTTATTTTCACTCTGATCTTTGTTATTTCCTCCCTTCTATGAACTTGCAGCTTTGTTCTTTTTCTAGTTCCTTGAGGTGTAAAGTTATAGGTTATGAGATCCTTTCTTACTTAATATAGGTTTATCTCTATGAAGTTCCCTCTTAGAACTGCTTCTGCTGCATCCCAGAACTTTTTTTATGTTGTATTTCCATTTTCATTTGTCTCAATAGTTTTTGATTCCTTCTTTGACCAAATGGCTGTTCAGCTGCATGTGTTTAATCTAAATATGTGTGAATTTTCCAGTTTATTTTTCTTAAAATTGATTTCCAGTTTCATACCATTGTGGTTAGAAAAGATGCTTGCTATCATTTCAATATTCCTAAAACGACAAGACACGTTTTGTGACCTATTGTAGAGAATGTCCCATGTGCACTTGACAAGAACGTGTATTCCGCTGCTTGTGGATGGAGTGCTCTGTCCATTAAGTGCCTCTGGACTAAAGTGTCATTTAAGTCTAATACTTTTTTATTTCATTTTTGTCTAGATGATCTATCCACTGATCAAAGGCCCTTACTGTGATCTTGCTATTTCTCCCTTTACTTTCACCCTTTATTTCTGTCTACTGTCTTGCTCTCTTATTTTTCCCTTTACTTCTGTTAATATTTACTTTATATATTTAGGTGCTCATTTTTTGGGTGCACAAATAATCTTCTCTTGGATATCCACTAACTTCCTTCAAGTCTCACTCAAATCTAATCTTCTTACTGAGGTCTACCGTGATCAATCTTTTTAGTACTGTAACTTGCCCATTATACCCACCTGCCCTGCACACTTGCCAAGTCCTTTACCCTGATCTACTTTTTTTCCCAGAGCATTTAGTTTCCAATATACAACACAATTTCCTTATTTACTATGGTTACTGTTTGTTTAGTCCTTCTCAAAAGTAAGTTCTACAAAGGCAGAATTCTTTGTCTGCTTTGTACATTGATATATCCAAAGTGCCTAGAACATATGTGCTTGGCACATAGTAACTGTTGAAGAATGAAGAGAAAAGCAGACTTAAGTTATTAGTCTTTGCTTACTCATTATGAATCTTAAAAAGTTTGACAATATTTACTTTTTCATTAACAAATCATTACATGCAAACACTGCTGAAGTTTCTGATAAAGAAATGTAACATTCTGTAATTTGGACTTCATTCATCTGGCACTGATTCAACCTTCACTTTATTTACCTAACTTCTCCAACCTCAGTTTACAACTCTGAAAGCTGGAAAAATAAGAGCTCCTTCTGCATTAACTACATTTTCTTCTTCTCTTCAGCCTCAGTGCTCCGAGCACCTGGATTCTAGCTGACTGGGGAGACAGTGCCTCTCCCGGGGCTATCCGTTTCTTAAAGAGACAGCAAGGAATGTACTTCTCAAACTATATACAAACTAATCGGTCCAGAGCCCACACTCCAAAACACCTCCGGTTACCTGGCTCTCACAGTCCAGTGGGTAGTACTACCCAGCCCTACTCACAGCAAACAAGACACTGCCTGGAGCCCCAGAGACCACTGAGGTTACTCAAACTAGCTAACCCTATGTGCGCTCACCCTGCCTCACTGTGCCTCTCCCATGGACACTAGTGAAGGCTCTGGCCCTCCTGCCTTCGACTTCCCGGGCGACTCGGGTGCTTCCCCATGAGGGCCTGAGTAGTGTGGTGGGAACCCTCCCTTGGAACTGTGAGTAACAAGCTATCTTTTCAAAGGTTATCACCTCCTGATCTGTCAGTTTCACCACACCTGAATAAAAATAAAACCTACATTTTAAAATACCTTCATAGGGTTTTTAAGGAGAGTAAATACAAAAGCACCTTTTAACCACAATAACCCCCACCTTCAAAATCAAAGACTTAAATGAAGGGAAAAAAAAATGCTAGAAGAAAAGTTGGATGAATCTTTGTATAAATTTACAGTGACTAGAATAAAGCCAGAAATCATAATTAAAAAGTACTACTTTAAAAATATAAAACTGATTTAGTAAAAACAAAATGGAGTTATAAGACATCAATTAAAATGGGAAAACATTTGCCTCTCACAATAGGAAAATGATTAATATCTATAGACACAGGAAACAGATTATGGTTATCTGAGGCTGGGAGTTTCAATTTTATTACTGTAAAAACTTCAGTAAGTCCCATCAACTCAAAGAAAGGAACTACTTCCCTAAAATTGATAGCCCATTGTTAAGAGTATGGTTGAAAGCAGTCCGAATTACTAAAAGAAACTCACTATGTTCTGTGTAATACTCATTTATTCACAAATACACATGTATATAGGAAGGGAAATTTTAACCCCATTTGTCTTCTGAGCCATTATAAATTCTAACTAGTACAATTAAGTATTGTCTACTTATAATACAGAATGAAGGAATTATTTATGAAATACCATCTTAAAAATCTTAAATATATGTTTTAAGATAGAAAAAAGACTTACCGTCCAAAATTTTATGAAGTACTGTAAAACTGTTGTAGCCACAAAAAGGCAATATAACAGAGAGTAGAATAAAAAGAGCAGGAAGAATTTGTAATTAGAAAATCCCACACAGTTATTCACCCTAGAAGAATAAACAAAATCACATTGTAAAAACAAAACAAACTTAGAGAAACAAAACTAGAATGGTGTCTGCCAGGGACTTTCGGGAGGGGAGCAGGGAGCTATTTAACGGGGACAGAGTATCAGTTTTGCAAGATGAAACAGCGCTGGACACTGGTTGCAAAGCAATGCGAACATGCTTAACACTGCTGAACTTGTACACTTAAAAATGGCCAAGGTGGTAAATTTGTTTGTTTTTTTTTTTTAAAATCATGATGAGAACAAATAGGACATATCAAAAACCATAAAATCATTATAACTATAAATGGTTCATTTGAGAAGAAAGGGGCCATGTCTTAATTGTGGATGTGTGTTTTAAATTAATTCTGTAAGAATTTGGAATTTCAATGTTAATTCTTATTATACAATTTTTTGGGTTAATAACACCAGAATATATTTTTAAAGAAAAACATGTAAACAGAAACATAAAACTACATCAATCTTGATATCTATGAGTAATTAAATTGACCTTCAAAATTTAGGAACACTGAGATCAATCACTCTAAATAAATACCCTCCTTCCCACTTCCCCACCTCATGTCATCTCCTTTGTGTTTCATACGTACCAAGGACAGTGATGGTCCATCTTAAGAATACACCTAAGAAACAAACAAGCAGAAGAAAATCCATATAGAAAAATTCCACTAATTCTATTTTGATTTTCGTTTTTTTTTAAGGGACTTAAAATTTTCCCTTTCACATCTTAGGAAAACCAACCCAGTAGAATTAGGTTAGAGATAATTTCTGTTATTTCACATAGGTAAGAGGCAGTGATTTTTCATACTGAGAATTGAGCTGAACATGGCCAGCTGCCTTGAACCACATCAAGCAACACTGTAGTAATATACAGATAAGATGCATATAGCACTTGGAACGGTAGCTGATGTAGTTTACAGTCAGCTGAGGAAGACAAAAGGGAAAATTATTTTAAACATGTGCAAGTCATAAAAACACAACTTTGGAAACAAACAGTGTTCAATGAATGGGCTTGCAGGTAGTCCATCTTCCCACAGATTTATTACAATTCTATCCCATGTATAAAAACCACTGTATTTTATAATCAGAAAAAGAAAATCCCCACATTTGTCCCTCCATCAGTATATGCAATGTATATTTGCATAAAGTTAGACAATAAGTAAAATCAAATGGCCTGCTTCACTGAAGTTCAAGGACTCACTGGGATTCCCACACTAAGAGTCTTTCTTTCAACACACCACCTTCTCACAAGAGTGTAAGAGAGAAACTCTTTCACATTTTAGGGGGAATAACTTCACAGGTGGTAACTGAAAGTAATATTTTTGTGGTTTGTTAGGTTTTAATACCAACATTAATAATAAAAGCAAGAAAACTGTCATGGTCTTTTTAACTCAGGAAATAGTTTATCTTTCTCATGGGGGGTATTACTTACTTGCTCATCTATATTACATTTAAATATAAGCAGAAGTAGTACACATACTTAAAGATCCAAGTGGTGCAGGAACTGTCATCTGAGGTGACTGCAGCGAGTGTTCTGGCCTGTGTATGGATTCCTGTCAGCTCTGCACACAGAGCAGTACCAGGAGCCGAGGCAGCGTCCTGGGCAAGTTTCTCCCCCTGTCCTCCCCACACCAGTTCCGGTCCTGGGTTGAGTGACAGCCAACAAGGAGCACTTACATGTCACATGCTGAGCAGTGATGCGCACGGTCAGGCTTAATCAGCTGACATCTTTCACAATATCTGACGGCTACATTTAAGAATTAAAAGGAAGTTGTTGAAGGATATATGTTTTACAGTTGAGTTAATACAACTATAAAATTTACTTTCATTTTTTATAAACAACTCCGGGAAACTGACAACTGATAATTTTAAAATAATACCAATAACTAAACAGACTTTTTGAGAAGATTTTTGAAGTGTCTTAGATGACTGAATAGACAGAAAAACTGAAGTAAACACAGCAATCAGAAAAATTTCAGTCTCCAGGGTGTTTTGCCAGAAGGATAATGTTGCCAGTGACAGAAATGAGCTTGATGGGGTGAGGGGGTGGGTATGGGAGGAGGGTTAGGTTGTTTTTCTTGCTCTTCAACAAGCATTCAGAGTCTCTGCTCTGAGACAGACACTACTTCATGCTGAGAATATACAGTTGAACACGATAGACTTCCCTCCTGCCCCCAAGGTGTTAGGTTTTGTCTGGCTTGAATTTGGAAAACAGGTCACTCAGGAACCACTGTCCTTTGGAAGCTCGAGGAAGTACAAGAATGGAGCTCGAGTGGGCACACATGCCAAGGTGAATGCAAGCCCTGACAGTCTCCAGGGGCCCTGGGGGAGGGCTGGGCAGTGCCCTTCTGAAACCCTCACTCGGAGACATGGTAAATGTGTGGCCCCGAGTGCAGCTGCCATCCCCTGCTGCCTGACAAGTGAGCGCTAGGGTGCCCACAGCCTTGAGTCTGCTAACTCATAGGAAAAAAAGGTTTAACTCAGCCCTGAAAACTATTCAGAAAACAAATTATCTGAGACACAGTAAACTAAACACCACAATATTGTGGTGTCAGAATCCCATGGCTGAGAACAGCTGAAGGAACTATATGAAAAGAATGGGACAAAAGCACCTTGTGAGGCAGGGTTAAAAAGTGTAGGAGGAAGAATAAACATTCAAGAATGCAAAAACAACTAGAACAGAAAAGCACAAAGAAGAAAGTTTTTTAAGCAGCTAGCCTGACAAAAAGCCACCAAGCCTGGTTAGGAAGAATAAAAGCCAGCTGCCTGGAACCTGCTGGAAAGGAAAAGAGTCTGGTGTGCAGACAAGTTACAAGGAGACCTGCAATTATGGGAAAAAGAAAACAGAGTTGCAGTTGGAACACATCAGAATCTAACCTCTGTTGCTGTTTTTAAGAGGAGATGTACTTTGAAGTACATCTGCAAGCAGAAGGAAGAAACCAGCTGGAAATCTTTAAGCAGCAAGATTATTAGGAGCAAACAGGGACAAGGAAAGACAAAGGTCAGTGATCTCTATGCAAGTCTCATAAAAGACAAGAATGATGACACCAGAGGGAGAGGCCTGCGGACAGCTGAGCATGGCAGCCCCAAGTCCAGAGGCAGCCGGACTCAGCTACCATGATTCACACTGGTTCTCTCCCACTTACTCCCTTGTGACCTTGATAGTAACTTACTTGCTAAAAGACTCAATTTCTGCTTTTGTTAAGTGCAAATAATATCAAGTGTAGTGGACTATTGTGCAAATTAAAAAAAAAAAATCTTCTGGAACATCAAATTCTCAGTAAAGCAATTATTATTGTTATGATATTATTTCTGATAAAATATGAAGTGAAGCTCTGCTGTTGCTAAGTTGCTTCAGTCATGTCCGACTCTGTGCAACCCCATAGACGGCAGGCTCCCCCCGTCCCTGGGACTCTCCAGGCAAGAACACTTGAGTGGGTTGCCATTTCCTTCTCCAATGCATGAAAGTGAAAAGTGAAAGTGAAGTCGCTCGGTCGTGTCTGACTCTTAGCGACCCCATAGACTGCAGCCTACCAGGCTCCTCCATCCATGGGATTTTCTAGAATGGGAAAATTACTGAAGAGGAGAAAAGGGAGATTTTTCAAGTGTATATATAAGCAGGCATTACAGAGAACACACCCAGGAACAGCTTTACCCCACAAATGCCTACTGAGTGCCTGGGGCAAGGTGCTCACTGTGTTAGGACGACAGGCGGAGCGCCAGCTGCCAGAGCTGCAGGACCGAGTCAGGTCGTAGGACAACAGAGACAACCACTAGACAGCAAGCTGGGATCAACAAGGTAAGAAGCTGAGAAGTTTGGAGAAGACTGTAAAACTCACTTTTTTTCACGTGAACAGAAACAGCTGAAGAGGTAGACAGCGAATTAAAATTTTAAAGTACTGACAGATTTAGAGAAGAGAAAACAATCATTCAAGGCAGACAAAAAGACGTAAAAATAAAAAGTGGGGAAGAATTTTAGTAGAGCTGACCCAGGGAATGGTGCAGGAAGCAGAGTTTTAGTAGAGCTGACCCGGGTAATGGTGCAGGACGAGCCAGAGAGAAACACTGGCCATATCCAGACTGTGGACAGGGGAGTTTTAGGAAGACTCGTTTTTGTTTTCTTAACAGATAAGACGTCCACATGGTTCTGCTTCTGTCAGGCACGTGGTTCAAAAAGCACAGGAAGGAATTTAGCGAAAGTCGCCACCCCCGCTGTGCAGGCAGCGCCATCACGTTCACTATCTCTGGTCTAGGAAAGCTCCACTTCATATAATGTGTGGTTCTATATTTTGTTTTTTAAAGGATGTATGGTATTATTTCCATAAAAAGGAAAAACCCAAGGTTTGGGATTCTAAGTAGAAATGCAGTATAAAACAGTGCTCAAGGGCAGAGACTGTCTGCAGTCAGAAGATAAAGCGTGAATCCCAGACCTTGCCACTCAGGGACTTTAGGGACCTCACCTGTGTCACCCCTTCATCTCTAACACGGGGACAAGCGCGGTGCTTCCCAGGGTGGCTCTGAGGGGTAAATGATCACCATAAAGTGCCCAGAATAATTCTGGTGTAATAGTCAACAGATGAAGGGTTTTATTCAGATTAGTAGAAAGCCATTATAATGAATGAAGAGTAATAAAGATTTACGGGTAAAGATTTTACCTTAGTGGCTTTCAACTCTTTGGAGTTACTGCTCTGAAAATCAGATCTTGCTATGAACAGGCTACTTTAAGAAGTACCTAAAATTCTGTATATAATCTCAGAGCTTCATAAATCCTCTAGAATCTTGGTCTTGGGGTTAAAAACATCTAGGGAATTTCCTGGCAGTCCAGAGGTTAGGACTCTGAGCTTTTATTTCAGGATGGCAGGGGACACGGGTTTGATCTCTGGTCACGGAACTAAGATCCTAGATGTCTCCCGGCATGTACAAAAAAAAAATGTCTAATCTATGTAACTACAACTACTAACAACTGCTGTGAACTAGACATTTTATAGTTAAACATAAGAAGGATTATTTTAAATTAGCTTTTATGTACTGAAAGTGTATTTCTATACACCAAGATCTACACTCAGTGCTTGTCTCGTTTATGAATACCTCCGGAGATTTAGGTGCCAGAGTTCTCATTTTAAAATGAGGAAACCGGGCTTAGAAAAGTCTAAGTGATTCTCATGGCACTAGTAACTAAAGAGCTGGGGTTTGATCTGAAATCCATGGTTTCATTCTACACAGTAATATACTGGTTGTGCAAAAGGACAGTCCAGGCACACCTGGTTTCATTGTGCATCACAGACACCGCGTTTCTTCACAAACTGACAGCCTTTGGGGACCCTGCACTGAGCAACTCGACTGGTGCCATTTTCCCAACAGCATTTGCTCACTTTGTATCTGTGTGTCACATCTTGGTAATTCTCAAAGTATTTCAAACTTTATGATTATTATATTTGCTATGGTGACCTGTGATCAATGACCTTATATTACTACTATGACTTGCTGAAGGCGCAGATGATGGTTAGCATTTTTAGCAATAAAGTATTTTAAAATTAAGGTATGTACGTGTTTTTCTGACATCGTGCAATTGCACAGTTGACAGGCTGCCTTACAGTGTAAGCATAACTCACACGCACTGGGCAACCAAACAGTTCATGTGTCCCGCGTTACTGTAAGACTTGCCTTACTGCAGTGTCTGGAACTGAACCCACAGTATTCTCCAAAGGGTGCCTGCATTAAATGAGTGAAAACTTAAATGTTGGCCAAATATCCCCTCCTAAAATCTATCACAAATTTTAAATTTTCTTAAGTCAGCATATGTACAGAACTACACAAAGGAAAAAGCTCTACTTCCCCTTGGAGTTGAGCAGCACAGTGTGTTTCAGAGGCAGGACACCTTTCCCCACACTGTCTGTGTGACCTTTACCAAGTTACTTCACCTCTGTTTCCTCATCTGTAAAGTGGACACGATAGCGTCTCCCCACAGGGCCGGTGTGAAGCTCAGATGAGCTCATATGTGTAAAGGACTTAGACTGTCAGCTGTCAACATTATCTGGTATTTGAATGAATTAATGAGATACAGAATACATAATTTTAAACAACTTCCTACAATTAAATAACCAGTTGGGCGACTCACAGACCTGTCCCCCTCACAGGCCCAGGTGTCGGAAGAGCAGAAGCACCCACGGCTTCGGAGCAGACAGTGGACTTCCAAGTCTGGCCCTCTGAGGGGTAGCTTTACGACCTTAACGAGCTTCTTCCCTTCTATGGCTTTTATTTCTCCCCATTCTAGGTTAGCACATTCTTGATTTTTTAAATATTACTCAGGGATGACACAAAATATTCAAATTCAAACCAGGATTTCCAAATGACAGTTTACTAGAAATTGTAAATGAAATTTTTAGCCATGAAGGATGAGCTAGAAGAAAAATGCAGAACAAGAGAGATCAACATTAAAGTGAACCACATAAAAAGTCTGTATCAAAGTAGACTTTGTATCTGAAATACCTGTATCTCAGGTAAATCTATCTCAAACACCTGAGACAGGTTTACCTGAGATAAAGACCTGTATTTCACGTAAAGGTACACACCTGTATCTGAAATACCGTGTAAGATACAGAACACAGAAAAGTCTTGTTTCTGCAGACGCCATTTGTGACAACCACAATACCCACTTAGTAGTCAAATCAGCAAATATATTTTGGCAAAATGACCACATTCTCAAAATTCTTTGGAGAAAAAAGTGTAAGATTTGTTTTTCTTACTCTTTGAAGCCGATGTGGTATAGATAGGTAAGTCCCTTGCTGCTCTTCTCAAAATTTCTTGTTGTCTTTCTTGGCTGAATTCCTTTTCATAACGTTCCTTCTCAGAATTGGACAAGCAGAACTACAGAAGGAGAAATAACTATCAATTCTTTTCAATCCCGTGATTATTAACTATCATGCTCAGAAAAACAAGTTTTATCCAGAACAGAAAAAGACAAATATTTCCTTCTATAAAGGCAAAATTTTTCTTCAAATTTGTTTAGGAAGCTAAATCAAGCACCTTTTAACAAAACTACATGCCTTTGACAGAGTGAAAATATTTGCCCTCTGTGCTAATGATGGCAAAGAACATGAACTAAATATTTTTGCATCTTTGTTTTTTACAGAAAAAATTAACTTTCCCCATCAAAAAAGAGCTTAATATACATTTTGTGCTAGTAAAAGATTTGCTGTTTGAAAGTGTCAAGAGATTTTGAATCTTTGGGAACATGTTCAAAGACTCACTTGCTTGCGGGCAAATCACAGGCAGGGGTCCTGCTATTTTCTGGCCAAGTTTCTCCTGAGGACAACTTTTACTGCTTTGTTTTTGTTTTTAAAACGCTAACCAATCAGGGAACTTTCTCCAGAACTATTAAGGACTGTCAAGGCAAGCACAGTCTCCTTTTCTCAAGGAGCAATTCTTTTGTAGGGCTGTTTCCAGCTTCTATTTCTTAAGTTTTAATTCCCATATGGTGGGCAGCATTTTCCTACAAAGGACTTGTTTCATTGCTTCTTTTCATGTCATCCCTGTATCTCAAGCACCTCAGCTTCATGACTCTATTTCATATAACCAGGAGCTTTTAAATTTCTCTTGGTCTTTATTTCATAGATTTCTTTTAAAACACAAAAACTGGCCTGAGACATGCTCTTGATCATGTTTCATACAATATTGTTCCTCAATTATTATTTACTTACAGGGTTTTGCTTGAAAAGACCTAAGAAGTCCTAATTGGAGCTTCATCTTTTAAAGTTTGAGTATTTGGTCTACCTGCTAACTCAAGTATCAAAACTGCACACCCTCGATGACTCGTCATCAGTAATGGCACTGCCTCTTCTGTTACAAACGGGATAGCACAGCACAGATTAGGAGCCCTTGGGATAAGGAACCTGTGATCCCATGCATCTTAGGGAAACTTTCTAAAGCTGCATAATTATTGGCAGAGCTGATAGAAAAACACAAGTCCCTTGAGTTAGTTCTGCTCTAGGATGTTTCTCTCTATGCCACTAATGTGAAAAGATGTTTTTGCCTTTTACAGACTTGTTCCTCTAACCTAGACTAAAACACAGTGGCTGAGGCAACAGAAGAGTCCTTTTAGATCACCTAGCCTGGCTCCCACCACCAAGCCACAATGGCATAAGCAATCCCCCAATTACTTAGGAAGGACAAGAAGGAACTTGGACGTACAAACTGGACAGAAAAAATACCCACCATCTTAAAGCTGACTCTGGAGGTCACCTATCTAAACGCCCAGGCACTTCTGAGATCCATCCCCTCCCAAACACTTTCAGGTACAGAACACTTCCCTACTCTGTAAGATGGCCCGCTCTCCTTTAAGAGAGCTGGCTTGCTAGAAAGTTCTTCCCTGACAAGATACATCTCTGAAACACTCAAAATAGAGAATAAAGATCATATGAAGTGAAGTGAGAGTCGCTCAGTCGAATCTGACTCTTTGCAACCCCATGGACTATACAGTCCATGGAATTCTCCAGGCCAGAATACTGGATTGGGTTGCTGTTCCCTCCTCCAGGAAAGATCATATGGTATAACGTTAAACACATACTTGGAAAAAAGATGCTCTAATCAAATTTTGCAGTTTCCCTATAAAATCTGAACAGACTTCCCTGGCCTAACTGTTTCCAGGCAGGCCTCAAAATCATTACTTTTCCTTACGAACTATGGTTAAGAATTATGAAAAGCTTAAACCAAATGAAAATATCAACAGATACCAGGATTTTAGATGAGGAATGGAACAAGATAAAACTTAAAATGAATTTATACCTTTGAAATTATTACTATTTTTCATTAAATACTACTGAACAGAATTCAAACTATGAAATGTCATTATCTTAAACACAGTGTTCAGATGTTTCAATTTAAGTGTATGCTTGGAACTGTCCCGCGTACCAGGGATTCAAAGATGAATAAAAATATAGCCTTTGCCTTCAAAAATACATTTCTATAGTCCAGTTATGAATGTTAAGAATTACAAATGACAAATTAGCAATTCTTTACCAGGTGTGATCAAAGCTCCCTCAGGAGGGGTGGGGGCTGTCCATGAATGTTTCTTGGAAGAAGAGTTACCTAAATTGGGTTTAGAAAGGTAAACAGGAATTGTCCAGGAAGGTAAAGCAGGAAAGAAAATCTTGGCAAAAGCAGCAGCATATGGAAAACACAAAGAGGCAAAAATGGTATATTGAGGGCAACATACTACTTGAACACAGACTTCCAGGAAGAAGTAGTGGAGATTAAGTCAGTGAGACTTCAGCTCCTGAGGGACTATAACCAGGAAGCGAACAGACCCCTGGCAATGATGTGGGAGTGGATGGAAAGGCTTAGGTGCTGGGCTAAATGCTGCCTGGGTGCAATATTGTAAAAACAACAGCCAAAAAAAGAAAAAGTAGCAGTTAGATGGCACTTACTATGTGCTTGGCATTCTTCTAAGCACTTTACATATAGCAGTAATTATATGCTAAAAGCACTACCAATCATGTGTGTGCATGATCAATTTATTTAACCCATACAACAATCCAATAAGGTGTGTGTGACTGTCACCCTGACTTTACAGAGGACTGCTCTGAGGTCCAGGGCCGCGGCCCCAGGGCCCCGCAGCCAGAAGAGCAGAGGGAGGAGGCAGACGGAGCTTGCACCTCTGCACTAGCCTGCTTCTCAAAAGTCACACCAACTGTTTTCCTTATTCTGTTTCCTCTAAAGACTATTTAGTTTTATACATAATATGTTTCCAATAGCCATCATTACTGGTAATCTTTTTCAATTTAAGAGATTAAGGTATGGATGGCAGTTTGTAATTAACTTTAAGGGCCAACTAATTATTAGCAAATGCCTGAAGAATATATTTGAAGCAACAGTAAGCTTGATTAATGGTTTACATTATCCCTTAAAACAAAAGTGCCCAATAGAAACAATGGGCTAATGACCATTTGGCATAACCCACTACTGCTGACTGTACAGGCAGAACCCAGCAACTCTCGCGGGCACCTGCCCCAAAGAGCAACATGTTTGTGTGTGCTAGAATATGGACAGCAATCCTACACCCAAATGCCCATCAACAGGAGGCCAGATAAGTAAACTGTGTCACATAAGCACAATGGAGGATTGAGCCACAACTACGTACAACAGCATGGAAGAATCACACACAAGGATCAAGTTCACGGAAGGCATGCAAGCAGGAGGCTCATGGGATGCCAGGCACGTTCTGCTTCTGGAACTGGGTGCCGGTTACTCACATGTGCTCAGTTCATGAAAACTCATTTATTCATACATTTACAGTATATATAGTTTCTGCATATATGTTCTTCTACAAAAAGTTAAATGGAAGTTGATATCTTTAAACCTATGTCTGTAATTTTTAATGCATTCTGATGAATTTAATACAAAGGGAAGTAACTATATTATTATGTCATCTAATATTTGAGTGCTAACCATAAGGCAGGCCCGACGTTAAAAGCTTTCCATGAATGAATCTCATTTACTCCTCACAAACATCCTATGGGGATGGAACAACTGCTGGCTCCACCTTCCTTGGATTCATTAAAAAACGTGTTAGAGCAGAAGATCAAACTCAGACAAGCCTAACTCTGGAGAGTGTGTCCTTCTCCATCTAGTGTGTTCTTCTCTATCTACCTATGCTGAACTTGAACTGAAGAAAATCCAGTTGGCTGTATCAGGTGAAAGGGACACAACAGTCTTCAGTTTTACTCCAGATACGTGTATACTTGTGTTATTTCCAAGTGAAACCTCCAAGTAGAAAAAACACTAGCCACACTAGGTGTCACAAGCAACAGCACAGATGATTTGTTTCCCATGATCAAAACACTTTATTTACTTGCAGCTTATTTGTTCAGGCCTGAGAAGAGAATAAGTGTTAAGAGAGTTTCTAAAAATAAACTCTATCTTCCTAACTCAATTCAGTCCCTTAAGATTTTTCACTCCAGTGACATAAAGTACGTCTTTAAAAAAACACAGCATGGCACAGCTAAACCATAGTGCCATCATGGATCTTTTACGAAGGACATCAGTGGGCTGTGTCTGAGAGGCTGACGACTCACACTCATAATGTAGTTACCGAGCAGTTTATGAATGGAAACAGAACAAATGCGTCATGTAATAGAGTTTCAACAAAGGTAACACAGGGAAAACAATCCCATCATCAGTGAAAGCATTTGGTAATTTACCAGCATTAAATTTACCTCTTTGGAGGGGGAAGCGGGAGATGTGAAAATTGTCATCCAATAGGACCATACAAACATAACAAAGAACAGATGGAAAGCCACAAGGTAAACAACGGCCTTTCCTGGTAAATAAAAACAAACAACATTTCATTGAATCCAGGTGAAAACAGGAAAAAGAATCACATATTAAAACACAGTATTTAGAGTCAGGAGGCTCGATCCAATAAAATATTTAATTAAAACATACTAAAAACATCAAATATATACACTCTTATCTGCATGATGTAACATTACAGATATGAAAAAACACTCTGTTCTTGCATTTAAGGGTTATCAGCCTGGTTTATAAGTAAAGATTTTATTTTATTAAGTTGCTGAAGGTTTAAGTTGAAATCTTTAAAGCATCTCCTTCAAAAGCACTTCCTAAAAGTTAGATTTTAAATGAATTAAAAATTATTTAAGACAGATTCCATCACTATGAACATTAAATCCAAGGAATTATAACACTGAAAACAAACAACTCAATTCCTGGATTGTTCACAAAAGTTATCCTAAATTTCATTGTCTTTTTCAATACAGGGTAATGAAAAAGTTTAGCCACTTTGAATTTCTCCTATAACTGTTTCCTAAGTGGATTAGTGCAACATTCCAACATCATTAACTCACTGATATAACTAAAAACTTTTTTGCTGTGTTCTGTAGTTTTTCTACCTGTAAGAAGATAGAAAGAAGCAAGAACTATCTATCAAGTGCTTAAATCCTTTTTCAGTTTGGAATGAAGCACCACAAACTCACTGAAGAAAACAAAGCACAGACATGCATAAAAGTTTGAGATTCTACTCATTTTTAAAGTTCAGATCAAATGTTACTTTTTCCAAAAGGTACTTTTTTCAAATGTTACCTTTTCCATTACTTTCAGAATTTCTCACCCCTTCATACTATTCTTCCCAAATGATTTACTGACTTCAATTAAAGCACTTTAAATGAGTTTCTTTTAATTTAGCTGCCTAACACTGATGAGTGAATAAATGGAAAACACTTAGAACAGTGTCTGACACGCAATAAATCCTCAGTGAATATTGGCTATTGTCATCACTGCTATCCAAGCATATCAATTCCTTCTTCTCAAAAATCTGTGTTTTTCTGTGCATTCCCTATTTCAGTGTTTCCCAAGTTTATGGACTGATCCAAGTTTTCACTGCTCTGAAGTTAAATGAGAAACACTGACAATAATGCAGTGAAGTTTTTAATAAAGCTAACATATTCAATTTGAACAGCTGTCCTTCTTTTGCCCTGAGGTTATTCTTCCTTAAGTTTTTGGATTTTAAAAAATGCTTTTAAATAAAATGATGATAAAAAATTGACCCCAACTTGCTGAACCCCAACATTTCTTTCTGCAATTACACTGGTCCACGCTGATTTAACAGAGCAGAAGCCTAAGTCACACTGGTGATCGAAACAGGAAGCCAGGGCTCGAGGACTCCTCAGCACACGGCTAGCTAATCTCACAAAATGCATACTTTACTTTCTAGCTCCCAAGATCTGTGTCAAAGTAAACACCTCAGTCTTCTCACTGCCAGTGCCTAGTTCCTCAACTGCTGCTCGTCTCGTCTGGGTCACTGCACAAGCCAGCAGGTGTCCTCGCCTCCACTCTCTGGTTCCTGGTCCATCTCAACGGTCAGTGAAGAACATGTGGCTCAGAGTTTCTTCTGCCCACTGGCTGTGAAACTCCTGAGAAAGAGCTCCACCTACATGACTAACAAACGCATGCCAAAACTCTGGAGTTTCCTGGTAACCGTATTTAACCGAAGTGCCTCAATCAGCCCTTCCTCATGCTGAAAGTCTCCGAGGAGACATAACTGTACCCCTTACTTATAACCCTCACGATGGTCTTGTAGGTATCCTTTCAGTTTACAAATGTAAAAGCAAAGGCTCAGAGAACTTTATACCTTGCCCAGTGTCACCTACTGACTAAATGATAAAGCCAGAATTCAAACCCGTATATGCCTGATAAAAATCCAAGGTCTTTCCCACTATGTCATATCTAAAATTATCCTTTCCGCTTCTCTATTATCTTAGCGTCACTCCTACTTCAGAGACAGCTGAGTCCCACATGAAGTCCTAACCACAACTTCCTTCTATTTGCAAATACGCTTTTTTTTCATGATCACAAATATTGTCTTCCTCATTGAAAACTCTGGTTCCTCAAAACTCTGCCTTCTCTACCACTTCAGCTCCCTCTAGGCTAAACCCTATGGTCTAACCAATGGATTCGATAGCATTCCTTCATTTTTTTTCCCTTTGGGACAAAATGCTAGATCTTAGCCTCCTAGTGTTATATGAACACGGAAGTCCTTTCTTTACCAAGTCTGCAATTTTATCTTCACCTAGTTCACTTCACTTATTTATATTATTGCTGGGCTCCCATATTCAATCAAGTTTATCAATCCTCATCTATATATTATTGTAGAGCTTTCAGATAAATGGTAACCTTGAGGTTACTTTAAACTTCTTAATCATTTAGTTACTTACAACTAAGGCTAGAATATAAAACAATATACTCTTTAACACTGTTAAACATTTAATATTTCTTTAGAATATTTCTGCTCTCCGTAAGAACAAAAACAAATAGTTTTTCCCTTAAAAAATCTTTACTTTCAGATAAAGAAATAAAAGCTTAAATAAATCTTTTAGTATACTGCCTGGAATATAGTAAGTACTTAATAGATGGTAATTATCAAATTATAAATAATAACAGGAAATATTGTTTTTAAATAAGTTCAAATTAATAGGATTACTAATAATCCCATATATATGCTAAATATTATTGTTTATAAGTAATACTTAAAGTAAAAGTTTAAATTAAATCAAAGCTGAAAGAAAAAACTGAATCTATAAATCAAAAAAGTCTGACTCAAAAGTCACTTGTAACTGAATTAAAAAAACAAATAAGCAAACAAAAAAATTTCACCAAAAGACTCTTTGAAAGACACGGGTAAAATAGCCCCCTGAAATAATGATTCAAGTAAAAGTTCTTTTGTAAGAACTTCAGAAATTCTCTACTTTCTGTACCTGTGCTTTCAACATACAGGAAATAGTTTTAAGCAAGAAAAACAAGCCTATCGAGACTGTCTCTACTTATTCTGTTACTGAGAAACTACACCCCAAGTCAACTTGAGATTTATATGCTTAAGGTCTTCTATTTTCAACAATAAGAATATTTATTAATAATTTCTAGGAAATTCCTGGTGGTCCAGTGGTTAGGACTCCCTGCTTCCACTGCAGGAGGACATGGGTTCAATTGCTGATCAGGGAACTAAGATCCCTCATACTGCACAGCAAGGCCAAAAAAAATTTTTTTTAATAATAATAATTTCTAACTATTCTGTTTTAGAAACTTTGATTTTTGTATCTCAAATCCAATTTTACATTTGAAATTTGATATCAAAGGACATAAAATTTTCTTTTATTTCAATGAAATTTTGAGTCATGATTCTTCTCTCTAGACACTGTCTCCTTGACTAGTCATAAAAACTTTAATTCCATTTCAAAATGAAGTAGTACTATAATTTACAAATTCAGTCTGGTTATTTAATTATTAAATGACTACGAGTAGTAAAGTACTATTTTAAACAAAAGGAAAAACAAGAGAACAAACAAAACAAACCAATAAAATTTAAACTTTAAGAATGTATATTTTCTTTCTGAAGACCAAAACAAACAGTCATCACTTAAATAACAAGTATATGAGTTGCAATTAAGACACTATGTCATCTACTTGAGACTAAAAATTAAAAGTGCCTTACCATTTTCTCCATTTCCAGAAAGTGTAACTAGAATAGAAGAAAACACAGGGAATAAATATACTTTAAACACTTGTTTATAAACTTTATTTCAGGTTGACTATTCATCTTAATATCATTTTCATAAACATAAAATTTAGTTATAAGATATAAAATTTAGTTATAAGATGTAATGCAAATTCAGAATTGCACACTCAAAAAAACCCTGAAAAAATAAAATTCAGATTCTTCTTTATCATTAACACTGCAATCATATTAAAATTTTTCTTCAGACCATTGTCCATTTTAAGTATGTCAGTATGATTATAGCTATGTTTTCTTTCGCTCTTTTCTTAATGCTGCCCCTACATAATAAATAGGATTTTCCTCTATGGCACTCAGGAACAGAGGAACTTACCCCTGCAGGGGGTAAGCATCTTTTTCTTTCCAGTTTTTGAAACCCTGAGAACAGCTATTTATTCCCCTCTCTGGACAGTCCAGGGGCCTCTGGGTACTACAGATTCTACTACCTCAGTCTCTTCAAATACCCTACACCCTCTCATTTCTCCTATTGCCTTCTTTCAGGACTTTCTCAAATGCAATGGCTTAAAGCTACTCTCTACCATAAGTTTGACACATCCTCACTACCAGAAAATCTAAAGATCGAATACGCTTCAATACCTCCGGTTACTTTACAGAAAGAAGTCCAAACCCTTCAGAGCAGCAAACACTTATGCCCTCTGTGATCTACAATCTGATGTTTCTGGGGGACAATGATAAAAATCTGAACAAGTGCAAGGGCTTATATTCTACACAGAAGAGTCATCATTAACATGGCAATTCTCCTGAGGTTAATCTCATAAATTTAGTGTCATCTCAGTGAAAATACTTTTATTTTTTTAACCAGTCAGATCTCAAAGTTCATTTGTGGAAAAATAAACTTACATAATGAGG
Source organism: Bubalus bubalis (assembly GCF_019923935.1). Taxonomy (NCBI): domain Eukaryota; kingdom Metazoa; phylum Chordata; class Mammalia; order Artiodactyla; family Bovidae; genus Bubalus; species Bubalus bubalis. The sequence goes on from NC_059169.1 coordinate 54,169,679, forward strand.
TAGGAAATTCTGGAAGAGATGAATAATGAAGTAGTAGTCATGCTAAATACTGCTGCTGCTAAGTCGCTTCAGTCGTGTCCGGTTCTGTGCAACCCCATAGACGGCAGCCCACCAGGCTCCGCTGTCCCTGGGATTCTCCAGGCAAGAACACTGGAGTGGGTTGCCATTTCCTTCTCCAATGCATGAAAGTGGAAAGTGAAAGTGAAGTCGCTCAGTCATGTCCGACTCTTAGCGACCCAATGGACTGCAGCCTACCAGGATCCTCGGTCCATGGGATTTGCCAGGCAAGAGTACTGGAGTGGGCTGCCACTGCCTTCTCCAATGCTAAATACTAGGGCACAGTATTTTAAAAATACTACAAATGCTCCAATTATTAAAAAACAGTTGTACCAGCTCATGAATAAATAGATCAATAGAACAAAACAGAAAACTCCAAAATGGTTGCTGTTCAGTCCCTAAGTCCAACTCTTTGTAACCTTATGGACCGCAGCATACCAGGCTTCCCTGTCCTTCACTATCTCCTGGAGCTGGACCCAAATACATGTAAGGATTTACTATGATAAATATGGGATTTCAAATCAGTGTGAACAGAGCCAATAAGTAGCATTAGGATACAGGTAGCCATGTGGGAGGGCTTCCCTAGCAGCTCAGACAGTAAAGAGTCTGCTTGTAGTGTGGGAGATCTGGGTTCAATCCCTAGGTCAGGAAGATCCCCTGGAGAAGGAAATGGTAACCCACTCCAATATCCTTGCCTGGAAAATTCCACGGATGAGGAGCCCGGCATGCTATAGTCCATGGAGTCGCAAAGAGTCGGACAAGACTGAGCCATGTGGGAATACCACTGAGACTCACAACACAGACCAGGATAAACCCCAAATGTATATCAAAGACTGAAATGCAAAAAATAAAACAAAATCATGGGTATACTAGATGAAACAGGAGAAATCTAAAAATATATACACTTTTGGAGCTGAGTAGGTGTTTTAGTTTATGACATGAAACATAGAAGCCACCGGAAAATATCAATACATTTGGTTTTACAAAAGTAAATGCTTGAAAAAAATCACTAAAAAGCAAGGAAAAAAATAGTCACAACTCTTACTATAGACCAAAAACTAATTTCTCTATTTAAAGAGTACCTACAAATCAGTAAGAATTTGCTTTAAAAAAAAAACTACTTTTTCACAGAAAAGGAAATACAGACATCTCAAATATAAAAAAGATGGTCAATCTCATTCATAACAGAAATCCAAAGTAAAACTACAGGAAGATAACATTTTTAATAATCACATTAGTGAAGATCAAAAGCTGGTAGCCTACTTGTGATCACACTGTCAAAGCAGAGTTCTGGTTTTAACTGCATCTGGCTGACAGCGTCTGGTCTGCCTCATCCAACTCCCCTGAGACAGCCACACAACTACAGGATGCAACAGAGCTGCGGCACCCCAAACAAAGCTGGACAAACCCATGCTTAGCAGAGCTTACTTCTCCCGGAGGGCTCTCTTGACCACAGGAGCCAGCTAAACACATCTCCTAGGCACACAATCCTATGGCACTCTAAAATTCCCTTATCATGATACCACTGACCCTGGTACGCAATTGCGAGTTTCTAGTCTGCAGCTCCTTCCAGATTTCCCTTGGAGGAAAGGACATGACTGAGTGACCAGCACCTGGCACAGGGTGGTGTGGAGACAGCCCTCAGTATCTGCTAGCTGCCCACTGATTACACAGACACAGGACTGTTAGAAGCTGTCTGCAGAGCCTCTAGCCTCACACAGGCGTGTTCCATTTTCCAAGGATCCCAATACAGGTGAAAAAATTCTTCTGATAATAAATCCACAATTATAAAAACATTACATATACCTAAATGGTTAGATGTGCCTTTTAAAGGTATAATGTTTTTATTCAATCATGTCAGTGACCACGTATAATCTCATTTGCAGATAATATTAATCTAAATTTAAGATTGTATGTGAACATGAGAGCTGCCACCTGCCCTTCTCCACTTAACAGATCCCCTTTCTCATCTATGGCTTCCATAGTGGCTCAGATGATGAATTTACCTTTAATGCAGGAGACCTGAGTTCGATCCCTGGGTTGGGAAGATCCCCTGGAGAAGGGAATGTTTACCCACTTCATTATTCTCGCCTGGAGAATCCCACGGACAGAGGAGCCTGGCGGGCTACAGCCCATGGGGTTGCAGAGTCAGACATGACTGAGTGACTAACATCCTTTCTCGCCTACTTCTCCCTTTGAGACTAAAATCCCAGATACTCTCACTTCACCACCATCCTCTGTCTCTACTCTGGCCATGTGAGATAGAGCCATGGCTGATGAATACGTCTTTGGTAAAGGAGAAGTCATGGTGGGAAAAAGTTTTCTTCCTTGACAAATGAGAACGTGTGAGGAGATACCCGTATTACTTCCTTCATCCAGCTTTTGCTTTGGATACTTACGATGAAGGGGATGCTGACATCTCTAACAGACAACCTTTGCTGGACGTGGGATTCTGGGTTGACAGTTCTCCTCTAACACTTGAGAAATGCCATGGCACTTCCTTCTGGCCTCCACAATTTATGATGAAATGCCTTCTGTTGGTCTAACTTTCCCACAGAGGTTAGGTATACTTTTGGCACTGTTTTTGACACTCTGCCTTTAGTTCTCAAGTCTGGTTATGCATCTGGGCACGGACTTTCCGCGAGTGCCACTGGTGAGAGCAATATGGCGGGTGGACGACAGCAGTGACGAGGTACTGCACAGGGAAACGTTTCAGCGGGCACACTACTCCAGTCTGTCACCATCAGTGATGCTACACCTGGGCACTTGGCAACATAGTGACTTCAAGCTTCTCCTTTGTAAAGGTTCATTTCTCACTTTGACAATCATGAAATTGTTTTGTAGGGTAAAACGTTAATGGTATGTGAGTATCTTCTTCCCCTAAAACTTTCCACATAATGGTTTTAACATCCACTGATAAGCCTGGCCTGAACCTATTATTTTGTAGAATTAGAAAAGCACCATTCAGTTCAGTTCAGTTGCTCAGTCATGTCCGACTCTTCGCGACCCCATGAATCGCAGCACGCCAGGCCTCCCTGTCCATCACCAACTCCCGGAGTTCATTCAGACTCACGTCCATCGAGTCAGTGATGCCATCCAGCCATCTCATCCTCTGTCGTCCCCTTCTCCTTCTGCCCCCAATCCCTCCCAGTATCAGTCTTTTCCAATGAGTCAACTCTTCGCATGAGGTGGCCAAAGTACTGGAGTTTCAGCTTCAGCATCATTCCTTCCAAAGAAATCCCAGGGCTGATCTCCTTCAGAATGGACTGGTTGGATCTCCTTGCAGTCCAAGGGACTCTCAAGAGTCTTCTCCAACACCACAGTTCAAAAGCATCAATTCTTCGGCGCTCAGCCTTCTTCATAGTCCAACTCTCACATCCATACATGACCACAGGAAAAAACCATAGCCTTGACTAGACGAACCTTTGTTAGCAAAGTAATGTCTCTGCTTTTGAACATACTATCTTCATTGGTCATAACTTTCCTTCCAAGGAGGAAGCGTCTTTTAATTTCATGGCTGCAGTCACCATCTGCAGTGATTTTGGAGCCCAGAAAAATAAAGTCTGACACTGTTTCCACTGTTTCCCCATCTATTTCCCATGAAGTGATGGGACTGGATGCCATGATCTTCGTTTTCTGAATGTTGAGCTTTAAGCCAACTTTTTCACTCTCCACTTTCACCTTCATCAAGAGGCTTTTGAGTTCCTCTTCACTTTCTGCCATAAGGGTGGTGTCATCTGCATATCTGAGGTTATTGAGATTTCTCCCGGCAATCTTGATTCCAGCTTGTGTTTCTTCCAGTCCAGCGTTTCTCATGATGTACTCTACATATAAGTTAAATAAGCAGGGTGACAATATACAGCCTTGACGTACTCCTTTTCCTATTTGGAACCAGTCTGTTGTTCCATGTCCAGTTCTAACTGTTGCTTCCTGACCTGCATACAGATTTCTCAAGAGGCAGGTCAGGTGGTCTGGTATTCCCATCTCTTTCAGAATTTTCCACGGTTTATTGTGATCCACACAGTCAAAGGCTTTGGCATAGTCAATAAAGCACCATTAAACACCTGTATTATTTATTTCCATACTTTTAAGCTGGCATTCTTCTGCAATAAGCTTTCCCTCACTGGAGATGAACTACAGTCATTCTAAAAAGGGAGTACAAAAATATAATTATTTCCCTTTAATTACCCATTTTCAGAACAAGATTTTGGTATAATATTCACCTCCATTATTAGCAAATAATTTTACTTTTGCCCTTTTTGAATATCAATACAGAAATTTACAGATTTTATTTACTCAATGTATCATCAACCACACTCATTTCCTATGTTCAAATTATCTCAGCTTGGCCTCCTGAATCATCGTCATTGGTCTCTGAGCACTTCCTAAAACAGGACAAGATGTCTGGGCTCACCGTACATCCTCCTCCTCTGGACCTGACATTAGCCATTTCTCCAAGGGGCACTGGTTCCTTTTAATGATATTTAATATAATTTTATTTATTTCTGGCTGTCCTGGGTCTTTGCTATGTCGGCTTTTCTCTAGTTGTAGCAAGCAGGGGCTACCCTCTAACTGTGGTGTGTGGGCTTCTCATTGTGGTGGCTTCTCTTGTTGCAGAGCGAGGGCTCTAGGGCACTCAGGCTTCAGTAGCTGTGGCTCCCGGGCTCTAGAGCAGAGGCTCAACAGTTGTAGCACACAGGCTTAGTTGCTTGGCGGCTTGTAGGATCTTCCCGGACCAGGGATCAAACCCGTGTCTCCTGACTGGCAGTTGGATTATTTACTACTAATCCACCAGGGAAGCCCCTTTCAATGACATTTAGAGACCAAGCTTTGAATTCTAGTGGTGCTTATAGCTACTGGCGTTTCATTGCTTTTAGGCCCTTTGAATTACAGAAATAGTACTATATATTAGAAGTAGTGTTATACATTTATATTTCTATTCATATTTCCAGTTCAAACAGAACATTGGTTTTTCTAAAATTTTTTGGCATTATATTTGTATCTTTTTACTTTCACAATAAAAATCTCAGTTCCTAACTTATTTATTAAATTTATCCTAAAATATACATGCTGCTGCTAAGTCACTTCAGTCGTGTCCGACTCTGTGCGACCCCATAGACGGCAGCCCACCAGGCTCCGCCATCCCTGGGATTCTCCAGGCAAGAACACTGGAGTGGGTTGCCATTTCCTTCTCCAATGCATGAAAGTGAAAAGTGAAAGTGAAGTCGCTCAGTCGTGTCTGACTCTTCGCGACCCCACGGACTGCAGCCTACCAGCTCCTCCATCCATGGGATTTTCCAAGCAAGAGTACAGGAGTGGGGTGCCATCACCTCCAAAATATACATAAAATAGTTTAAAAACTACATACTAGTTTAAGATTTCTTTGAAGTTTTGTTTTGTTTTATTCTGTTTTGGCTTTAAATGACAAGCAACTAAGGAGTACTATGTTCAAAAGTCACTTGAAACAATTCTTTCTTCTGTGTAGTTATAATACTAACTTTTAAAAATTAAGTTCATTTGTTTTGTGATTTCGAATTTTAGTTTGCTTGTACCTCCTCTTTGTTTTATTTTGGATATATAACAAATGTTAATGTTTAAAAGCTAAGATTATATAAAAAGGTACTCAAGATCATTCCTCACTCCCTCATCCCAGGTAATAATTTTTCTTTCAACAAAATAAGCAACTAAGTACATATTTCTAATTTTTTCCTTTATATCCTGGTTTGTTGTTGCTGTTTAGTCGCTAAGTTGGGTCTGACTCTGTGACTCCTTGGACTGCAGCACGCCAGCCTTCCCTGTTCTTCACTATCTCCCAGAGTTTGCTCAAACTCATGTCCATTGAGTTGGTGATGCCATCCGACCATCTCATCCTCTGCCGCCCCCTTCTTTTGTCTTCAATCTTTCCCAGCATCAGGGTCTTTTCCAATGAGTTGGCTCTTCCCATCAGGTGGGAAGTATTGGAACTTCAGCTTCAGTCCTTCCAATGAATATTCAGGGTTAATTTCCTTCAGGATTGACTGGCTTGACCTCCTTGCTGTCCAAGGGACTCTCAAGAGTTCTCTCCAGAATCACAATTCAAGAGCAGTAATTCTTTAGCACTCAGCTTTCTTTACAGTCCAATTCTCACTACTGGAAAAACCACAGCTTTGACTATATGGATTTTTGTCAGCAAAGAGATGTCTCTGCTTTTTAATATGATGTCTAGGTTTGTCATAGATTTCCTTCCAAGGAGTAAGCGTCTAATTTCATGGGTGAAGTCACCATCCAGAGTGATCGTGGAGCCCAAGAAAATAAAATCTGTCACTGCATCCACTTTTCCCCCTTCTGTTTGCCATGAAGTGACAGGAATGGATGCCATGATCTTAGTTTTTAGAATGTTGCGTTTCAATCCTTGCTGTTTTCATTTATACCCTAGAAATCACTACACATTGGTACACAGAGATAACCATTGTTTGCTTTTTAGAGCACCACATGGTATTCCATTGTGTGGGTGTTCCAGTTATACAATGAGGCCTCTATTGATAGCCATCTGGGTTGTCTCCAATCTTCTGCTGTTACAAACAGTGCAGCAATGAATAACCCTATGCATGTGTTGTTTACTGGTGGAAGTTTATCTTCAGTGTAGATTCCTAACAGTGGAATTACTGGACGAAAGCAAATCTGTCTGCTTTCCCCCAAATCCCTGTTATGGGGCTGTACCATTTTAAAACTCCTACCAGCAGTGCATGAGGTACCTGTTTCTCTACAATAAAGAATTTTCAAACCTTTAGTGTATGAGGGTAAGAATGTTCTCATATATTTATAAGCCATTTTCATTTCCCCTGACCTGTAAACCGTTTTTGTCACATCCATTTTTTTTTTTTTTCCCCTAAACAGGTTTTCCTCACTCCCTGGTCTTAAGATCATCCACCTACGTTTCTTCCTAGTAGTTGAAGGCTCTTATTTTTTAATATTCAGATTTGGTCAACTTTGAAATGGCAGGTTCCAGGGGCAGGAAAAGTATCAAATAAGCTTGAAAAAAATCTCTTGGTGCCAGAAAATAAGGGAAGAAAAATGATGGGGACATGTCAAAAGGACACAGAACCCAAAATGCAAGGGTTCCTACTGGCTAAAACTGGGACAATTTGAGCAACAAAATAAATGACAGATTATAACCCATAAAAGAAGAATCCATGAGAACATGCTGATATAAATGAGTGAAATGAATGAATGAGGGGGCGGGAAAGCTCTTCCTTTCAGTAGAATCCTAACTATTAAATGCAGAAAAAATCATAGAATTAAAAGAAAATCACCATTTGGCAACCAGCACAGTAACTTGTTTCAAGCAAGAATCCTCAAGAGATGATAAAAAAAAAATAAGTCCAAGTAATTGTGAACAGATTTTCCCACAGAGATACCTATCTTAGGCTGGGAATCGGCTGCTGAGACAGTCTGGGGTGCAAGAAACTCATGAGGGAACAACACACGTGAAAGGACGTGAGGGAGGTCTCCCTGAGGGGCAGGCCTGTCCAGGCCTTGGACACAGGCAGGGCGCTCTCGTGTCATCCATGGCCCAGGATGGCTGTGACCCTGGGTGAGCCAAGTCATGCTCAAAGAGCTGACCGGACCCACCACAACTGACCAAGTCTTTCCTCAAAGAGGGATGTGTGGGGGTTGTCTGGGTCTACCAGAATGCTTACTCATTTGGCTACATTGGGTCTTAGCCTAGCACTCAGGACCTTTGTTATGGTACATGGGCTTTCTTTGACGCACAGGGATTCTCAGGCTGTGGTGTGTGGGCCAAGTTGTTCCACAGTATGTGGGATCTTAGTTCTCCAAACAGGGATCAAACCTGGGTCCCTGGAATTGAAAAGGTGGACCTTTAACCACTGGACCACCAGGGAAATCCCCAGAATACTTGTTAATTACAAGGAAAAACTATACCTTTACAGGAAAACTTGGTGATACCACCTTAAGTGATGACCAAAATAAACAGTCTCTAAGATAGTACATGGAGAAGGCAATGGCACCCCACTCCAGTACTCTTGCCTAGAAAATCCCATGGACGGAGGAGCCTGGTGGGCTACAGTCCATGGGGTCGCTAAGAGTTGGACACGACTGAGCGACTTGACTTTCACTTTCATGCATTGGAGAAGGAAATGGCAACCCACTCCAGTGTTCTTGCCTGGAGAACCCCAGGGACAGGGGAGCCTGGTGGGCTGCCGTCCATGGGGTCGCCCAGAGTCGGACACGACTGAAGCGACTTAGCATAGCATAGCAAAATAGTACAACCAATGACACAGCATTTCTTTTGTGGTATTCATGCTAATGTGGTATTCATGGTATTCATGTATGGATGTGAGAGTTGGACTGTGAAGAAGGTTGAGTGCCGAAGAATTGATGCTTTTGAACTGTGGTATTGGAGAAGACTCTTGAGAGTCCCTTGGACTGAAAGGAGATCCAACCAGTCCATTCTGAAGGAGATCAGCCCTGGGATTTCTTTGGAAGGAATGATGCGAAAGCTGAAACTCCAGTACTTTGGCCACCTCATGCGAAGAGTTGACTCATTGGAAAAGACGCTGATGCTGGGAGGGATTGGGGGCAAGAGGAGAAGGGGACGACAGAGGATGAGATGGCTGGATGGCATCACTGACTCGATGGATGTGAGTCTGAGTGAACTCCGGGAGTTGTTGATGGACAGGGAGGCCTGGCGTGCTGCGATTCATGGGGTAGCAAAGAGTCGGACATGACTGAGCGACTGATCTGATTCATGCTAAAAACGTATACACGAGGAAATGTCAAACCTACCTGAGGGACATTATACACAAGAAGCCTGTACTCTTCAAAAATGTCATGGTCATGATACATAAAGCTAAACCACAGATCAAAAGACACCACCGAGAGTTGACAGCTGACTGGAAAGTGTTAACTGGCCTGGCCTGTGGATCAGAACAAGTGTTCAGTGGGACACTGGGGAAGTCCCAGTGAGGCTTACAGATCAAAGAGAAGCATTTTGTCATGCTTATTTCCTGATTCTGATAACTCTGATTATGTAAGAGAATGTTCTTCGCTAAAGACTGCATGTCTGTGTTCCCCAAAATTCCTATGTGAAATCTTGATGTCCAGTGTGATGGTGTCTGAAAGCTAGGCCTTCAGGAAGTGCTTACTCAGGAATGGGATCTGTGTCCGACTGAGAGTGCGATCCCTCACTCCTTCCATCATATTGATAAAACAGTGAAAAGATGGCCAAACCAAGAAGTGCGTTCTTACCAGACCCCTGCTGGCACCTTGATCCAGGACTTCCAGCCTCCATAAGCGTGAGAAATGTTTACAGGCACCCAGTCTATGGTATCCTGTTATAGGGGCCTGAACAGAACAAGACATTCTTGTTCTTAGCACATTACACTGACATGCATTTATGTGTGTGTGCTAAGTCACTTCAGTCATGTCCGACTCTGCGACTCTATGGACTGTAGCCCACTAGGCTCCTCTGTCCATGGGATTCTCCAGGCAAGAATACTGGAGTGGGTTGCTGTGCCTTCATCCAGGGGACCTTCCCAACCTAGGGATCGAACCCTCGTCTCCTGCACTGAAGATGGATTCTTTATCTCTTAGCCACTGGGAGGCCCCTAATACTGACGTATTTACAAAGGGACATGAGGTCTGCAGCTTACTCTCAGATATTTCAGAGACAGAATAAATAAATGATAAAGCATGTAGCAAATGATAACCTTTAGGGAATCTGCATGAAGGATAAAGGAATATTCTTTGTACTATTTTTCACAAGTCTAAAATTATTTTAAAATAAAAAATGTACAATATAAAAAAAGAAAGAAAAAATAAGATTTTATCCATTTGTAGTTTATCTTGGAATACAGTGTGAGATACAGATCTGACTTTATCTCTTATCAAATATCTATCCAGTTGTCCCACCTTCTCTTCTGTAATTTGAGGAGATGCTTCATTCTAAATTTCTATAATTAACTATTTCTGGACTTTCTACTTGTTCCATTGCCTAGTATGTCTGTCCACACATCATACCATACAACTGGAACACAATTTTTATAACAGAATTTATTTTTTAGAGACTTTTAGGTTCATAGCAAAACTGAACAAAAGGTAGACAGAGTTCTCATTTATACCCCCTGCTCTCAGTTTTAATTATAGACATTTGTGGCTTAACACTCAGGTTAAGGTGTGGCCTCTTTATCACTCTTCTAGGGGTTTCCTGGTTGTTCTTATTTCATTTTTCCATGTGACCTTTAGGATCAATTTGTCTAGTGCCAGAAAAATTTTAAAAAACAACTTTATTGGGACTGGAATTTATACATTAACTTGGGGAGAACTGAAATCTCTGTAATGCCAAGTTACTCTATTCGTGAATGTGAAATATGAAATGTCTTTTCATTTGTTCAAAACTACTTTTATATTTTTCAGGAATGTTTTCCTCCTATAGACCTGACATTTTTCTTGAGTTTATTCTTAAGTATTTCATCTTTTTGATGTTTTTGGGAATGGAGACTTCTCTTTGACCATATTTTCAATTATTCATTATTGCGTATATATACAAAGTACTGAGTACTGTTTGCTAATTTCATACCCTGCCATTTTACTCAATTCCGTTTATTTAGGTGTTCTGTTGTTACTGAGACCCTTGGATTTTCAATGTATACTGTCAACTGTTTGCAGTGGAAATAGCTTTCTCTCTTCCTTTCCAGTGTCTGCTGTTTCTAATTATTCTCTCTTGACTGAATGTGGTAGCTGGTTTTGCCAATACAATGCTACACAGCAATGGACATAGTGATAAGTATTTACTGCTGGTTTTAGTGCAAACTGATTACGTACGTATTCTTTTGTGTGCAATTCTGTTTGAAAAGTATCCATTTACTCCTATTCCGTGTGTGTGTGTGTGTGTGTGTGTGTTTCTATTCAGGAATGGATAGTGGATTTTTAAACATCTTTTTGGCACCTACAGAATAATGATTTTTCTTCCTAAGTGTATTAATACAATTTGGTAACACAGTAGAAGGAATCAATAACCACCCTTCAGATCTACCAGTAACACCACTTCCTTCAGAGGTACATGCCTCTTCAGTTTTCATCTCTCACCACCCTCATCACCACTAAGGGAGCTTTCCCGAACGTCAACAACTGTCTAAGTCTAAAAGGATTTAAACAGATGTTCCATGAAAGAATTCTAAGGCAAAAAGAATATAGAAAAATACTGGATTAAATAGTTGGATACTTAGTTACAGCAGGACTTCTTAAAATGAGTAATGTGCAAGTAAGCACTGTGGTAGTGAAGACAGAGACTGTTGTATAAAGTCCAAATGGATCTGACCATGTGCATTTACCCATTTTTGAATTTCCAGCCTCAATAAAGTACCGGGAACACTGTAAGCATTCGATGTTTGTTACATTGCTGAACTAACAGAGATGTTTCTAAGGTCAGGACAGTGTGTATTTGAAACTGTGGGTCATCTTCTATGTGAATATATCGCAGTTCTCCCTCTTGCAAGGCAAATGGCAGCAACACAGTCAATTCACTCATTCAATGCATCTATCAAGTACACATTACAGAGGGCCTATGTTCGGTTCCGGAACACGACTCAGGAGAGAAACACAAATGACTGTACATCAAGGATTAATAAGTGCTATGAGGAAACACAGCAGGGTCAGGGAAGAATGAAAGAGGAAGTACTGCTTCCATGCTTTCCTGACCACCCACAAGGGTGGTCAGGAAAGCCACTTTGATGGGGGCTCTCTGAGAAGAAACCAAGATGAAACTAGGATGTGGATGGGGAGGACAGCACTCCAGGCAGAAGGAACAGTCGGTACAGAGTTCTCAGGTGGGACCCTGAGAGGCCTGACCGATGCAAGGAGGCTGCAGTGCTGAGGCAGAAGGAGCGAAGGAAGGGATGAGTCAGCAGCACCAGGGCCTCCCGGGCTACAGGCATCTCTGGATTTCATCAAGAGCGAGGGAGGAAGCTGCTGGAGCACAGAGGAGTGAGCACTTTGCCTCAGGCTTCAGAAGATTCCCTGTGGCTTCTTGGAGGGTGTGCAATATGGAGGCCAATGAACACGAATACATCACGCCGGCCACGGTCATGGCCCCTCACTCCTTTCTCAATACTGACACCAGACACACACTGCTAACACCCTGGGGTGTCGGCACTAGGTCCTTCAGGTGCTGATGATAGGCTTTCCTCGCAATAGTTTAAGCAGCAGCCCTGAAGACTTCACCTTTAATAAGCTCATGTTTGTTCAACTAGTATGTTAATAAAAACTATTTTTCCTATGACTCCGACTGGGTGAGCCAAAGTTCACATGAGTGAGTAGTAATGCAGCACTGGGAAGAGTGAGAGAACAGAGATCAATCATGTTTTAAAAACAATTTTTATCCTCAAGACCTGTGGGTCTGTCTCCTGTCTTCATGAAACCGGAGTCACCATTGCTCGTGACTCTTCCACTCATTTAGGTGTAGGCGCCCATCTGCTCAAGATGATGTGCTGCGTGTGTCAGCACATCTAAATCTGTGCAGCTGACAGGCTTACAGCAAAGTCTCAGGTGTTAATCCTCGTGAAGCCCCAGGTGGCACGGTGTGGAGGTCCCCTCTCCCAGACAACCACCCCCCCCCCCACACTCACGCTCCCAACATGACCAACAGCTCGAAGGAAAACAGGAACTTACTGTGCAACATCATCTTCAAATGCAGCAGTTAAAAAAATCTGTGAGAATGTGCTCCTTCACTTACTTCAGGCTATGTGTGGGCTTGGGGCGGGGGGAGCAGTGAGGGGAAACGTCACTCTAAGAATTGCAAAGCAAAAAACAAAACAACTTCTTGCCAGAAAAGGGAAGGCAAGAAAAAGTATGCCAGTGGCTATTTAAGTCTTCTCCCTAGCCCCAGTAACATCTGAAAGCCTACTCTGCTGAGGACTTCCCATGACAGTAGTAAGAGACACTACTCCCATTTTACAGCACAGGAGCAAACTCAGAGAGGCTCAGTAAGGTATTGAGCTCACCCAACAAGAAACATGGTATAGCAAGGGGGCCAGCCTGGCAGCTGGAGAACAGCTGAAAGGAACAGTGGAGAGGAAGTTATGTCACTGGGGAAGAGGCCACGGTCAGGAGTGTCACTGAGCGAGAGAGGAAGCCAGTCACGATTTTCATCAGAGGAGTGACGAGTCTGATATCCACCTTAAAGGGCTCATTCTGGCCGCTTCGTGGAGGATATGTTGGGGGGTGAGAGGACAGGGATGAAGTGAGGAGGGAGAGACACGATAAAAGGGTGTTGCTTCCCAGGTGGCACTAGAAGTAAACAACATGCCTGCCAATGCAGGAGAGGTAAGAAACTCGGGATAGATCCCTGGGTCGGGAAGCTCCCCTGCAGGAGGGCATGGCAACCCACTCCAGTATTCTTGCCTGGAGAATTCCATAGACAGAGGAGCCTGGCAGGCCACAGTCCATGGGGTCACAAAGAATCGGACACAACTGAGTGACTAACACCTTCTGACTTACTTCACTCTGTATGACAGATTGTAGGTCCACCCACACCATCTACAAATGACCTTATTTCATTCCTTTTAGTGGCTGAACAATGTTCGACTGTATACATGATTCACATTTTATCCATTCACCTGTCATTGGACATTTAGGTTGTCCCATGTCCTGGCTATTGTAAACAGTGTTTCGATGAACAGAGGGGTACAGGTGTCCTTTTGAATTATGGTTTTCTCAGGGTGTGTGCCTAGTGGTGGGATTGCTGGGTCACATGGTAGATCTATTTTTAGTTTCTTAGGAACCTTCATTCTGTTCTCCACAGTGGCTGTATCAATTCCCACCAACATGTAGGAAGTTCCCTTTTTCTCCACACCCTCTCCAGCATTTGTTGTTTGTAGACTTTTTGATGATGATCATCTGACCAGTGTGAGGTGAGGGATCGAACCCACATCTCTTGCGTTGGCAGGCAGATTCTTTACCACTGAACCACCAGGGAAGCCCAGTTCTGATTTTTCATTTCTCTGATAATTAGTGATGTTGAGCATCTTTTGTATGTTGGTCATCTGTATTTAAATCCTTTAACTCTTACCATCTGTGCTTTTCACTTTTTAAAACAGTACAGTCATTTTGAATTCTTCCCAAATCCTCTTTATTGCACCACCAGTAGGGAATGAACAATTTCATCCCTAATGCTGAGGAGCCCATGGACTACCTGAGGTTGAGGCTCCAGCTCTCACCCATCACTCCCACCATGTTCTACTGGTCACAGCAAGTATAAAGCCAGCCCAGATTCACTGGTGGGCAAATAGGCTCCATTTCTTGGGAGGAAGTGTGAATTACTGTGGCCATATTTTTCACGAGACTGAGATCCTAGTGGCTTGAATACACCTGCAGTGGTAGTGGTGAGAAGCAACTGGATTGTGATACAGGTAGTGACAACATTTGCCGATCAGTGGGATGTAGAATGACTTTTCAAGCAGGGAACTCAAAGGATGAAACTGCTATTTACTGAGCTAAGATATGAGGAACAGTTAGGGAGAGAGAAAAAAACTCAAAATTTTGAGTTTTGTTTTGGTTGATAAGTCTGACAAGTTTTCTTTTGGATGATAAGCCGATAAGATATAACAACAGAGATGTCAAGTAGACAGATATTAAAGGCTGGAGTTTAGCACACCAAGTCTTCTTTGCCACAAAGTGGAAGTGACCAGAAGAGAAGGAAAGTTTTATCTATATGACTAGGGCATAATTTTGTTCTTCTAAATAGTCTGACCTGGTTTCTAAGTTGTCCAGTACCTCTTCCATATTTCTTAACTTTTTAAGAATATAATTCCATTCAGTTGAGCACTATTTATTGAAAGTCTACTAGTAACTAGGTTCTCTAGTGGATACAAAGATGGTCAGGAGCCAATCATACTATAAATCTTAAAAGCAGGATTTTTAATATACTTAAATGTAATAAAGTGCATGGTTTTTATTTATAGTCTAATTCAATGCACAAGTGATTTGTGGAGGCTTACTAGAAATATATTTTTAAATAAACTGAATTTTAGAAAAATCCAAATTTGAATGTGAAGTAGATAATGGGGAGAAATACTGATATACACTACAACGCAGATAAACCTCAAAAAATGTAACAGACACCAGACACAAAAGACCATTTACTGTTTGATTTCAATTATATGAGATATCCAGAAAAAGCACACAGAGATGGAAAGGTGATTAGTGGTCACCTGGGACTGGATGGAAACAGAAACTAACCACAATGGACACAAGGGCTCTGACTGGGGTGATAAAAAAATGTAATAAAAATGGATGGTTGTAATGACTGCTTAACTTGGTTTACTGAAGTGCGAGTCGCTCAGTCATGTCTGACTCTTTGTGACCCCACGGACTATACAGCCCATGGAATTTTCTAGGCCAGAATACTGGAGTGAGTAGCCTTTCCATTCTCTAGGGGATCTTCCCAACCTAGGGACTGAACCCAGGTCTCCTGCATTCCAGGCGGATTCTTTACCAGCTGAGCCACAAGGGAAGCCTAAGAATACTGGAGCGGGTAGCCTATCCCTTCTCCAGGGGATCTTCCCAACCCAGGAGTCATCCTGGGGTCTCCTACATTGCAGGCAGATTCTTTATCAACTGACCTATCAGGGAAGCATAACTTGGTAAGTTGTCTAAAAAAAAAAATCACTGCAAATGAATAAAGTATTTTTGGCATTTTTAAAAAAATAAAATAAAAAGTATTTATTTTTGGCTTTGTTGGGTCTTAGTTGTGGCATGAGGGATCTTTCATTGCAGTTAGGTTCTCTTTAGTTGCTGTGCTTGGGCTCAGTTGCTCTGAGACATGTGGGATCCAGTTCCCTGACCAGGGATTGAACCCATGTCCCTTGCATTGAAAGGCAGATTCTTAACCACAGAAACAATTTATCACCAACTGACTTGTATTACAATAAATGTTAAAGGAAGCCCTCAGGCAGGTGAAAATGGCACCAGCTGGACATCAGCCAGTTCAGTTGCTCAGTCATGTCTGACTCTTTGTGACCCCATGGACTGCAGCATACCAGGCTTCCCTGTCCATCACCAACTCCCAGAGCTTGCTCAAACTCATGTCCATTGAGTCAGTGATGCCATCCAATCATTTTTCATCCTGTCGTCCCCTTCTCCTCCTGCCTTCAATCTTTCCCATCATCAGGGTCTTTTCCAATGAGTTGGCTCTTCCCATCAAGTGGCCAAAGCATTAGAGCTTCAGCATCAGTCCTTCCAATGAATATTCAGGACTGCTTTCCTTTAGGATTGACTGGCTTGATCTCCTTGCAGTCCAAGGGACTCTCAAGAGTCTTCTCCAACACCACAGTTCAAAAGCATCAATTCTTCGGCGCTCAGTTTTCTTTACAGTCTAACTCTCACATCCACACATGACTACTGGAAAATCACAGCTTTGACCAGAAGGACCTTTATTGGCAAAGTAAAGTCTCTGCTTTTTAATATGCTGTCTAGGTTGGCCATAGCTTTTCTTCCAAGGAGTAAGCATCTTTTAATTTCATGGCTGCAGTCACCATCTGGAGTGATTTTGGAGCCCCCCTCCCCCCCAAATAAAGTCTCTCATTGTTTCCATTGCTTCCCCATCTATTTGTCATGAAATGATGGGACCAGATACCATGATCTTAGTTTTCTGAATGTTGAATTTTAAGCCAACTTTTCCACTCTCCTCTTTGACTCTCATCAGGAGGCTCTGTAGTTCTTTTTCGCTTTCTGCCATAAGGGTGGTGCCATCTGCGTATCATGAGATTATTGATATTTCTCCTGGCAATCTTGATTCCAGCTTGTGCTTCTTCCAGGCCAGCATTTTGCATGATATACTCTGCATATAAGTTAAATAAGCAGGGTGACAATATACAGCCTTAATGTACTCCTTTCCTGATTTGGAACCAGTCTATTGTTCCATGTTGTTAACTGTTGCTTCTTGACTTGCATACAGATTTCTCAGGAGGCAGGTCAGGTGGTCTGGTATTCCCATCTCTTTCAGAATTTTCCAGTTTGTTGTGATTCACACAGTCAAAGGCTTTGGCATAGAAGTCAATTAACACAGAAGTAGATGTTTTACTGTAACTCTCTCACTTTCTCAGTGATCCAATAGATGCTGGCCATTAGCTCTCTGGCTCCTCTCCCTTTTCTAAATCCAGCTTGAATATCTGGCAATTCATGGTTCATGTATCGTTGAAGCCTGGCTTGGAGAATTTTGAGCGTTACTTTGCTAGCGTGTGAGATGAGCGCAGTTGTGCAGTAGTTCGAACATTCTTTGGCACTGCCTTTCTTTGGGATTGGAATGAAAACTGACCTTTTCCAGTCCTGTGGCCACTGCTGAGTTTTGCAAATGTGCTGGCATATTGAGTGCAGCACTTTCACAGCATCATCTTTTAGGATTTCAAATAGCTCAACTGGAATTTCATCACCTCCACTAGCTTTGCACATAGTGATGCTTTCTAAGGCCCATGTGACTTTGCATTCCAGGATGTCTGGCTCTAGGTGAGTGATCACACCATCGTGGTGATCTGGGTCATGAAAATCTTTTTTGTATAGTTCTTCTGTGTATTCTTGCCACCTCTTCTTAATATCTTCTGCTTCTGTTAGGGTCATACTATTTCTGTCCTTTATTGTGCCCATCTTTGCATCAAATCTTGGTATCTCTGCTTTTCTTGAAGAGATCTCTAGTCTTTCCCATTCTGTTGTTTTCCTCTATTTCTTTGCATTGATCACTGAGGAAGGTTTCTTATTTCTCCTTGCTATTCTCTGGAATTCTGCATTGAAATGAGTATATCTTTCCTTCTCTCCTTTGCCTTTCACTTCTCTTCTTTTCTCAGCTATTTGTGAGGCCTCCTCAGACAACCAATTTGCATTTCTTTTTCTTGGGGATGGTCTTGATCCCTGACTCTTGTACAATATCACGAACCTTCATCCATAGTTCTTCAGGCACTCTGTCTATCAGATCTAATCTCTTGTGTCTATTTGTCACTTCCACTGTATGACTGTAAGGGATTTGATTTAGGTCATAGCTGAATGATCTTGTGGTTCTCCCTACTTTCTTTAAGTCTGAATTGTGCAATAAGGAGTTGGAAATACAGATCTATAAAAAAGAATGAGGTATACTAGAAATGGTAACTACATAGTTAAACAGATAAGATTTGTTTACTTATTTAAATATTTTAGGACAGACTTAAAAATAAACAAGCAATAAGACTTAAAGTTACCCACATCAACAACCACATTAAAATGGTCAAAACAAGCCAATTAAAAGGCAGAGATTGTACAGCACAGTGAGTACTGTTACATTTGAAAGTTGCTATGAGAGTTAATTTTATTTTTTAAAAATATTTTATTATTTATTTGAACACATCAGGTCTTAGTTACGGCAAGGGGGGTCTTCCATTGCGGCACATGGACTCTCTAGTTGAGGTGTGTGGGTTCCGGAGCATGTGGGCTCAGCAGTTGTACCACACAGGCTCGCTAGTTGTTGCATGTGGGCTTAGTTGCTCCATAGCATGTGGGATCTTAGTGCCCTGACCAGGGATCAAACCCACATCTCCTGAGTTGCAAGGCAGATTCTTAACCACTGGACTGCCAGGAAGTCCCTGAGAATAAATTTTAAAAGTTCCCATCACAGGGAAAACACAGTTATAACTATGTAACGTGATGAATGTTGACTAATCTTGTGATGACCACTTTGCAATATATGCGTACCTTAAATCATTATGCTGACATCTGAAATGAATGTTATATGTCAATTATATCTCAATTCAAAAAAAGAAAAGGGCAAGTATTTTCAGACTAGGTTAAAAAAGCAAGACCCAACGATATGCTGCTTATAAGAAATGCATTTTAAGTATAAAGATCAAAATAAACAGGTTAAAGTAAAAGGACATACCATGCTAATACTAATCAAACATCAATGGACAAGTTAATATCTGCCAAAGTAGATTTCAAAACAAACAATATCACCAGGAATAAGTCATTTCATAATAACAAAGAGTCAATTCATGAAGAGGACACAACAATCCAAAAATATCACATGTGCTAAATTACAGAGCTGCAAAATACATAAAGCAAAAACTGAGAGAACTCTGAGGAGAGAGAGACAAATCCAATTATTATTTTATACCTCTCTGAGTAATTAATTGTTAGAACAAATAGAAAATCAGCAGGAATACAGAAGATTTGAACCACACTATCAACCAACCTGCCTTAATTCACCTTTATGGAGCATTATGACATAATAGAATACCCAGCACAAACAGCAAAATTAACACTGCTGAATACAGAATACATTTTTCTGAAATGCACATGAAACACTTCCAAGGCTGACCACATTCTGGGCCATAAAGCAAGTGTGAACACATTTTTAAAGGACAAGTCATACAAGGTATATTCTCTGACCACATGGAATTAAGTTTGAAATCAGTAACAAAAAGAAAAAATTCCCAAGTAACTGCACACTAAACAGCATCCTTATGAAGTGAAAACTGAAACCAGAAAATAATTTTAAGTGAATGAAAATGAAAATACAATATATCAACATTCATGGGATGTGAATAAAGCAGTATTTAGGGATAAGTATATGGGAGTAAACACCTAAAAAAGGGCTCAAATCACTTCAATTTTTAAATTCAGAAACTAGAAAAAGAACAAGTTAAACCCAAAGTGAAAGGGAAATATAAGATAAGAAATCAATGAAATAGAAAACAGAAAAAAAAACCAAACAGAAAAATAAGTGAAATCAAAAGCTGGTTCTTTTGAAATCAATAGAACATGTTGGAATCAACTGTGTGGAGACAGTGTGCTCAATGTTGATGTTTAAGCTATTTATCTTGTCTCTGAAGAAATTACACAGGAAACATAGGAATTATTAGATATGTAGACCCAGAGGTTACAGTTCTATCCTACATATTCTCTCTGAAAAAAGGTAAAAAGGAACATCTGTCCTTGGACAAACCATATAGCTCTTCCAATTAATAGTTTTCTCAGAAGTAAAATAAAGAGACTGAATTAGGTCATCTCTAAAATCTCTTTAAACTCTCAGATCCTCTAAACGCCAAATAAGAGTTACACATCTACTGCTAACAGCTCCAAACAACCTGATAGAGTCTGGGGAACCTGTATTAGCACCTCCCCTGCAAATAACCAGCTCGACCAAACTGGAAAAGTTGGTCAATCCAGGCACAGCTAACCTCGAATACTCAAATAGAAAATCAAAGACTTTCAGCTTATTTAAAATCAAGGACCAACATTACTACTCCATTGTTACTTCTCTGTTTATCACCCTGTGAGGGCCATCTCAGATGCATCACTTATTACTCAAGTTTACCCACAATATTATTCCTACCACTACTTCGGTGTGTGTGTGTGTGTGTGTGTGTGTGTGTGGAACTACAAAATTAAGAAGATACAGAAGCTGGGCTGGAACAAGGGCTTCTCATAAACAATTTATTTTTTCAAATGCCCTTCAGTGGGCCACGCCTTTTTACCGTCTGAGGTATTTAGCAACCTTCAGCTGCTACCTTTCAGGAGAAAACTACTTTATATAAATAATTACAGATAAGAATGAAATCTGCCGATTGTCTAGATCCGGATAATCAAGTACACTAGTTTTGCACAGTAGTTAAAATACAAAAGCAGGGACTCTGGAGCCAAAGCACTTGAGTTCCAATTCTGGTTACGCCATTTACTAGTTGTATGACCCTGCACAAATCACTTAACTTTTGTTATTATGAGGACTAAATAAATTAACACGTGTTAAGATACAATTATCATCATTCTCTCCCATGTAGTTCGCTAAAGAACACCAGAAACAAAATCCTGTAAACATTACTGAAACAGCATTTTAAGTAAAACTCACACTCACTCGATTTAAAGCTTCTACAAAGTTAAACATTGGTATATCTCAGTAGGACAATCTGTGCTTATGAAAACACGGATTATACACAAGTGGTTTAAAGGACAGGTTCAATATGATAGTGTTTATGCTCCCCCATTAAGTCCAGTGACACTGCAGACATCCCCATAGCTCCCCCAGTTCAAGACTGGTATCTTAGTAGTAAATGCAGGCTCTGTGTAAGACCTTTAATCCACTGAGTATTTAAAAATTCTGCCAAGCACTGGGCCTCAGTTGTTGCACAATGTTTTAACTTGAAGAAATGCTGGGGTGTGATCTCTAAACGGTGGGTCTAAAGTCTTACTGATCTCCTGTAAGGGCAAGCGCTTAGCCCCGCCCCAACTCCCCATTATGGACCAAACAATCACAGTTCCAGGGACCCTGGCTAGCTCACTAAATTTACATGCAGAGTGGAAAGATGTGGGTCACTTTCCAGCAGGTACTCAACAATCATGTGCCCAACCAAAGGGCCTATTGCTCAGTTTCATTTCCTCCATGTGTAGGTAGGGACATCTATACGCTAAGAGACACCAAGATTAAAGGAGAGAAAGAGAAAAAGTTCCTTTATCCCTACCAGTACACATTCATGTTCCTTTCATGTTTGATATCACCTTTTGATATTTTTTATAACTGTAGGTTAAATGTGCAATTTCAACATAAACGCACATTTTCAAGTAAAGCTTCAGAATCTTCAAAATCCCAATGGAATGGGGAGAGGGAGGGAATTATCTTCTGACAGAACTGAGTAAGACTGGTCCAACTTTTGGAATAAATAAATGCCTACCTCAGAGCACTGAGTGAGGGAAAGTCTCACTACAAGCTGATGAGAATCCTGTGATCATGATCACTTTCTGCAAGAAGTAGCTTTAAGAAATGCCTAAAGCTAGTCAATTTTATAATGGATTCGAACATCCTTTACGGCAAACATTTTGGTACCAAAAGGACTAAACAAATCACATTCAACAGACAAACTCCACTACTGTTTGATATGTATTTCACAACTAATTTATTCTGGATCTACTTGCAGGAATTAAATGTTTCACAGGTACAAAACAACTTTCTTGAAAGTAGACATGTTTGTTTCAAAACCTTCCCTCAAACCTTCTGAGCCAAAGCGGTCTCTCCCTCGTAGGAATGCTGTTTTAACCAAGTTATTACACGAGAGCTCGCCCGCGCGGGTCCGCATCTGCGCTTCGGGGCGCAGGACGCCGCGGGGAGCGGGTGCCGCGGCGTCCCCCCGTTCTCGCCGCCAGCACGCAGCCCGGTGCAGGGGCTCCCCAGAAAGTGCACCCCGAGGGCCCTCAGGCAGCTGTGCGCTCGCGACGGACTGGGTAGTTCTGGGGGACCCCGGGGCCGGGGTCGCCAGTAGCGCGACGCCGCCGGCCCCGAGTTTCCGGGAAGGAGCGGCAGGAGCTGCTGGCGGCAGCACCCGCGGCGGCTCCGCCCGCGCCCAGGGCCCGGGCGAGAAGAGCCCTCGGAACCCCGGCGGAGGGCACGGCAACTCCACGAACAGCCGGACAGAGTGGCCAGGGGCGCCGCTCCCTCCACCTCAGAAGCCGGACACTGTCCCGAGACCCCCGGGCCGAAGCGGGCCCCGCGGCCGGGCTCGGGCGGACGCACACACGGGCGCGCCGAGGCCGCGCCAGGGGAAGCTGAGGAGAGGCCGAGGGCTGCCCGCCCGGTACTCACACACGCACAGCTCCACCACGTACGCGTAGTAGGACCACACGACAACGAAGGTGATGAACAGCACAGGCACCCAGCCCACGGTGCGCTGGCAGCAGCGCCAGAGCGTACAGGGCGCCATGTTCCGCGGCCGGCCGGCCGTGGCACCCACCGGCCCGGGCTGGCGGGGCGCGCCAGGCCCCCGACGGTGTCGGCGGCGGTGGCTACTCGGGCGCTCCCGGCGGTTCGGCGCCCGGCTCCGCGCCCCGCCCCCGCCTCCGCCGCGACCCCGCCCCGCCCCACATTGCGTCCGCGCCCGCCGCCGGCGGGGCGTGGTCTGTGGGGCGGGCGGCGGAAGGGGCGGGGCAACATCGGCGGAAGTGACTGGAAGGCGCTCGCGGCGCCTCCCAGCTGTAAGGTGGGCGGGAGGGGGCCCGGGGGTTCTCGCTGCAGCGGGACGGCCTCCGTCCAAACTGCGGCCTCAAGAACCTCGCGTGCGTCTCGATTCCGGACTCCCGCGCTTTGAAGTAATTTGCTCGTATTTCAGGTGGAAATCGTAGGTGCGTGTGATTTAGGACGGCCCCGTGTAGTCAATCTGATTTGAAACCCGGGTTTAAGGTTGAGTTGTGAACCGGGGATAGCCCCCCTCACTGCCCGAAGGCTCCTGAAGTTTCCTGTTTATTTATAACTGGTGAGTACTGCTAAACAATAACTGTGGGCATAGACGCGCCTACAAGTATCACTTACTGCAGGTTTCGGGGGAGACAAGATCCTGAAGTGAGTTGGCATAACCTTGGCCCGGGGATGGGCCTTATCGCCGAGGGAGGGGAGGTACTCGTCCCCACCTAAGGTGTGGACATTCTTCACTCCCTGATAACGCAGGCCTTTCTTCAGCGGTTCAAGCAGATGGACAACGCCTGTTTGGCCCTGAGACTCAAGTTCTGGTGCATGTAAAACGGCCAGATCATGTCCCAGCCAAGATGACTCCCTGGTACCCCAACTTGTGATTCCTCTTTCCCTGGGGATCGTGGCCGTCAGCAGAGCCTGATGGGCAACGGGCTGCTTTCCCATCCTGGATCAGGGCCAGCTGCTTGAGGACCGCATCCACAGAGATCCGCCCCCCCCTCCCCCCAAGCCCGCGTTCCTATTGCTGGCTAGCAACTCCAAAAAAACGCCATTTTGGGTTCTGTTTCTGAACTGAGGGCAGGGGAAGAATAAGGGCAGCTCAAGGCAGCTGTGAAACTATTAGAGGAGTCTATGGAAGCCATGGAGCTGTAAATGTGAAAGACTAAAGAAGAAAAAACCCACAAACTCATAAGTTTAGAACTAAATTGTTGTAGGAAGGAGGACCCTTTCCAGGGCCTGAAAGTGGGCTCTTGTCTAACACTGGGAATTGAATTGTCAGAGGAAACACACGTGCTTACAAAGCAAGAGACTTTACTGGAGGGGAATAGGAGGGTAGGGGAACCCAGGAGGACTGTTCTGCCACTGGCTTGCAGTCTCAGGTTTTATGGTGATAGGATTAGTTTTTGCATTAGTTTTTGGCCAGTCACTCTGACTCAGGGTCCTTCCTGGGTTGAAGAATTGAAGAAAGACTTAAGTCCTTGAAACCTAGACACAGAGTAGTGAAACTATTAAATATTTAGAATAAAGAGAAAAATCTAGGATTTTTCAGATTCCAGAGATAGAAATCAAATTACCAAAGGAACACTAATCAGACTGGCAGCTGACTTCCTCTCAGTTCACTCACTCTGTCCTGTCGGACTCTGTGACCCCATGGACTGTAGCACTCCAGGCCTCCCTGTCCATCACCAACTCCCAAAGCTTGCTCAAACTCATGTCCATCAAGTCAGTGATGCCATCCAACCATCTCATCCTCTGTCATCCCCTTCTTCTCCCGCCTTCAACCTTTTCCAGCATCAGGGTCTTTTTCAATGAGTCAGTTCTTCCCATCCGGTGGCCAAAGTATTGGTGCTTCAACATCAGTCCTTCTAATGAATATACAGGACTGATTTCCTTTAGAATAGATGGGTTGGATCTCCGTGCAGTCCAAGGGACTCTCAAGAGTCTTCTCCAGCATCACAGTTCAAAAGCATCAATTCTTTGGTGCTCAGCTTTCTTTATGATCCAACTCTCACATCCGTACGTGACTACCTCTTACCAATAAAAACGGATCCCAGAAGACAACAAAGTAGTATTTTCAGTGCTGATAGAAAGTAATATCCTTCAATTTTATAGCCAGAGAAATGGTCATTTACAGGCGAAGTGAAAAGGCAAATGGTGGAATGGGAGAAAGATTTACATATCATATATGTAAGGGATTGCTATGCTGAAAGTGTAAAGAACCCCTACAACCCAACAACAACAAAACCCAACAACTCTGTTTAAAAATGGGCAAAGGATTTAAATAGACATTTCCCCAAAAAGACATACAAATGACCAATAACCACATGAAAAGATGCTCAACCTCACTGATTAAAGTGCAGTGAAAGTGTTGAGTCGCTCAGTCGTGTCTGACTCTTTGTGACCCCATGGACTGTAGCCTGCCAGGCTCCTCTGTCCATGGGATTCTCCAGGCAGGAATACTGGAGTGGATTGCCATTCCCTTCTCCAGGGGATCTTGCCACCCCAGAGATTGAACACTAGGTCTCCCACATTGCACGCAGATTCTTTACAATCTGAGCCACCAGGAAATGCAAGTCAAAATTAAAATGAGAACAAATCACTCCCATTAGGATGGCTACTACAAAACAAGAACAACCACAAAGCAGAAAATAACAAGTGTTGAGGATATGGAGAAATTGGGAACTCGTGTGTTGCTGGTAGGAATATAGAATGGTGTGACTGCTGTGGAAAATTACGGCAGTTCCCCTCGCAAATTAACCATAGCATTATCACATGATCCAGCAATTCTACTTCTGGTACATAACCCAAAAGGAATGAAAGCAGGAACTCCCACAGGTATTTGTACATTCATGTTCACAGCAGCATTATTCCCAATTGTCAAAAGGAAGCAATGCAAGTGTCCATTGTCAGATAATGGATAAGCATAATGTGATGTGTATATACAGTGGAATACTATTCAGCCTTAAGAAGGAAGGAAATCTTGTCATAGTTTACAACATGGATCAGTCTTAAAGACACTAAGTAAAATAAGCCAATCATAAAAGACAAATACAGTTAAGAGGGTTAATCCATATGTAAGTTACAGTCATCCATTCGTATCCAGGGCTTCCCCAGTGGCTCAGTGGTAAAGCATCTGTGGGCACTGCAGGAGCCACAAGATGAGACTTTGATCTCTGGGTCTGGAAAATCTGGAGGAGAAAATGGCAAGCCACTCCAGTATTCTTGCCTGGAAAATCCCATGGACAGAGGAACCTGGAGAGTTACAGTCCACCGGGTCACAGAGTTGGATGCGACTGAGTAACTAAGCATTGATTTCATATCCAAGGGTCCTCTGCATCTGAGGATTCAACCAACCATGGACTGTAGTACTGTAAGATTTACAGTTGACAAATATCCACATATAAGTGGACATGTGCAATTCACAGCTGTTGTTGGAGGGTCAACTGTCCTGTACAACTACACTTCTAAGAAGTGCAGAGTAGTAAGATTTGTAGAGACAGGATAGAATGATGGTTACCAGGTGGATGTGAGAGGGCAGGTGAGCAGAGGGATTGGGAGCTGTTTCAGGTAACAGAGCCCTCATCTGTGGCTGGAGGCCCACTTCTTGGTTCACTGTCCTGTGGGTTCACCATGGCTGGTGAGTCCTGGGCCTGCATTGTCCCTCCTGCTTCCTGCCTGCTCTCCCCTCCCCTCCACGCTTGGGCATGGCCTTCCATAATCCATCTGCAGTTCGTTCCTTCCTTTATTCACTCTCTGCGTCAGGCTCTGTCCTGAGCCTGGGGAACAGAGACAACCTCTTGGCCCACGTGCAGCTTTTGTTCTTTCTCGTATTCTGTTCGCCTCTATCCTGGGGTTGGAGGAAACCTGAGAAAATCAGATACATCTGTGCAAACCATTACAGTATTTAGTAAATCTCTTGGGGGAGGTCCTTTGAGGCTATGCAAATATCCTGCTTCTCTGAAGTTTCTCCCACTAATTGGAGCATCTATCAGTGGACCTTGGCTGCACCAGGCCGTTTTCTTTGCTGCATACTTGACTAATGATCTGTTTGTTGACTAATGAGATGCAGCCAAGAAGGGAGTTCAGAGGTTTAGCTGTCAAGGTGGGATGACAGAGTCCTGACTCTGATGACTGCAGGAGTTTCTGGTTTGGTTAGATCTGCATTTAGACGTATAGAATCTGTCCCCAGAAAGTGTCCTGGCCACTGGTTCTAGGATCAGTCCAGGAACATGGTCAGATCAGATCAGATCAGTCCATCAGTCGTGTCAGACTCTTTGCTACCCCATGAATCGCAGCACGCCAGGCCTCCCTGTCCATCACCAACTCCTGGAGTTCACTCAGACTCACGTCCATTGAGTCAGTGATGCCATCCAGCCATCTCTGTCGACCCCTTCTCCTCCTGCCCCCAATCCCTCCCAACATCAGAGTCTTTTCCAATGAGTCAACTCTTCGCATGAGGTGGCCAAAGTACTGGGGTTTCAGCTTTCGCATCATTCCTTCCAAAGAAATCCCAGGGCTGATCTCCTTCAGAATGGACTGGTTGGATCTCCTTGCAGTCCAAGGGACTCTCAAGAGTCTTCTCCAACACCACAGTTCAAAAGCATCAATTCTTCGGCGCTCAGCCTTCTTCACAGTCCAACTCTCACATCCATACATGACCACAGGAAAAACCATAGCCTTGACTAGACAGACCTTTGTTGGCAAAGTAATGTCTCTGCTTTTGAATATGCTATCTAGGTTGGTCATAACTTTCCTTCCAAGGAGTAAGCGTCTTAATTTCATGGCTGCAATCACCATCTATAGTGATTTTGGAGCCCAGAAAAATAAAGTCTGACACTGTTTCCACTGTTTCCCCATCTATTTCCTATGAAGTGATGGGACCCGATGCCATGATCTTCGTTTTCTGAATGTTGAGCTTTAAGCCAACTTTTTCACTCTCCACTTTCACCTTCATCAAGAGGCTTTTGAGTTCCTCTTCACTTTCTGCCATAAGGGTGGTGTCATCTGCATATCTGAGGTTATTGAGATTTCTCCCGGCAATCTTGATTCCAGCTTGTGTTTCTTCCAGTCCAGTGTTTCTCATGATGTACTCTGCATATAAGTTAAATAAACAGGGTGACAATATACAGCCTTGACGTACTCCTTTTCCTATTTGGAACCAGTCTGTTGTTCCATGTCGAGTTCTAACTGTTGCTTCCTGACCTGCATACAAATTTCTCAAGAGGCAGATCAGGTGGTCTGGTATTCCCATCTCTTTCAGAATTTTCCACGGTTTATTGTGATCCACACAGTCAAAGGCTTTGGCATAGTCAAGAAAGCAGAAATAGATGTTTTTCTGGAACTCTCTTGCTTTTTCCATGATCCAGCAGATGTTGACAATTTGATCTCTGGTTCCTCTGCCTTTTCTAAAACCAGCTTGAACATCAGGAAGTTCACGGCTCACATATTGCTGAAGCCTGGCTTGGAGAATTTTGAGCATTACTTTACTAGCGTGTGAGATGAGTGCAATTGTGTGGTAGTTTGAGCATTCTTTGGCATTGCCTTTCTTTGGGATTGGAATGAAAACTGACCTTTTCCAGTCCTGTGGCCACTGCTGAGTTTTCCAAATGTGCTGGCATATTGAGGGCAGCACTTTCACAGCATCATCTTTCAGGATTTGGAATAGCTCAACTGGAATTCCATCACTTCCACTAGCTTTGTTCGTAGTGATGCTTTCTAACGCCCACTTGACTTCACATTCCAGGATGTCTGGCTCTAGGTCAGTGATCACACCATCATGATTATCTGGGTCGTGAAGATCTTTTTTGTACAGTTCTTCTGTGTATTCTTGCCATCTCTTCTTAATATCTTCTGCTTCTGTTAGGTCCATACCATTTCTGTCCTTTATCGAGTCCATCTTTGCAAGAAATGTTCCTTTGGTATCTCTGATTTTCTTGAAGAGATCCCTAGTCTTTCCCATTCTGTTGTTTTCCTCTATTTCTTTGCATTGATCGCTGAAGAAGGCTTTCTTATCTCTTCTTGCTATTCTTTGGAACTGTGCATTCAGATTCTTATATCTTTCCTTTTCTTCTTTGCTTTTCACTTCTCTTCTTTTCACAGCTATTTGTAAGGCCTCCCCAGACAGCCATTTTGCTTTTTTGCATTTCTTTTCCATGGGAATGGTCTTGATCCCTGTCTCCTCTACAATGTCACGAACCTCATTCCATAGTTCATCAGGTACTCTATCTATCAGATCTAGGCCCTTAAATCTACTTCTCACTTCCACTGTATAATCATAAGGGATTTGATTTAGGTCATACCTGAATGGTCTAGTGGTTTTCCCTACTTTCTTCAATTTAAGTCTGAATTTGGCATAAGGAGTTCATGGTCTGAGCCACAGTCAGCTCCTGGTCTTGTTTTTGCTGACTGTATAGAGCTTTTCCATCTTTGGCTGCAAAGAATATAATCACTCTGATTTCGGTGTTGACCATCTGGTGATGTCCATGTATACAGTCTTCTCTTGTGTTGTTGGAAGAGGGTGTTTGCTATGACCAGTGCATTTTCTTGGCAAAACTCTATTAGTCTTTGCCCTGCTTCATTCCGTATTCCAAGGCCAAATTTGCCTGTTACTCCAGGTGTTTCTTGACTTCCTCCTTTTGCATTCCAGTCCCCTATAATGAAAAGGATATCTTTTTTGGGTGTTAGTTCTAAAAGGTCTTGTAGGTCTTCATAGAACCATTCAACTTCAGCTGCTTCAGCGTTACTGGTTGGGGCATAGACTTGGATTACTGTGATATGGAATGGTTTGCCTTGGAAACGAACAGAGATCATTCTGTGGTTTTGGAGATTGCATCCAAGTACTGCATTTTGGACTCTTTTGTTGACCATGATGGCCACTCCATTTCTTCTGAGGGATTCCTGCCCGCAGTAGTAGACACAATGGTCATCTGAGTTAAATTCACCCATTCCAGTCCATTTCAGTTCACTGATTCCTAGAATGTCGACATTCACTCTTGCCATCTCTTGTTTGACCACTTCCAATTTGCCATGATTCATGGACCTGACATTCCAGGTTCCTATGCAATATTGCTCTTTACAGCATTGGACCTTACTTCTATCACCAGTCACATCCACAGCTGGGTATTCTTTTTGCTTTGGCTCCATCCCTTCATTCTTTCTGGAGTTATTTCTCTGCTGATCTCCAGTAGCAAATTGGGCACCTACTGACCTGGGGAGTTCCTCTTTCAGTATCCTATCATTTTGCCTTTTCGTACTGTTCGTGGGGTTCTCAAGGCCATTCCCTTCTCCAGTGGACCACATTCTGTCAGGAACACGTTACTGATTGCATTTAAACTGGGAAAGCCTGGGCTTTGGCTGCTGTCACTGGGAACACTGATTGACTCCCCACCAGAAAAGAGCAGGTTTTTAGGAAAAATTACACAGCTATACAGTCTCCATGGCTGTGATCACTCTGTGACTGCCTTGGATTGAGAACTGACAAGTTTCTGCTAAACAAAGGCAGAATGGACACACCATTCCAGGCAGGAGAGGGGCACATGCTAAGCTCTTGAGAATATGTGTGTGGGGTCAGCATTTGAGACTGCCCTGGAGGTCATGCAACCTATGTTAAACCCCCATGTAATACACTCAGGGCCTCTCCTCTGTCGGATTATTTAAAGACAGTTTCCCCAGTCTACTGATGCCGAAAGCTCAGCTTCTCTGTATACTAGTGCCAAGTGGAATCTCAAGACAGAGTTTTGGATGAAGTAGAAAAGAAGGGCTTTATTGCTTTGCCAAGCAAAGAGGGCCACAGCAGACTCTTGCCCTCAAAACCATATGTCCCAACTTGGAGAAGATAGTGAGAGGTCTTATGGCAGTTTTTCAAAGAGGGCATGATCAGCTTGTGGACTGTCTTCTGATGGATCAGCCTTCAAGTCCAGGTGGTCTGGGGTCTATGTGAGCAGCATACCATGGTTAATTGTTAACTTCTCCCACCTGGAGTGGGTCTCAGTAGCTGCTGCTGCTGCTGCTAAGTTGCTTCAGTCGTGTCCGACTCTGTGCGACCCCATAGACGGCAGCCCACCAGGCTCCTCCATCCCTGGGATTCTCCAGGCAAGAACACTGGAGTGGGTTCAGTAGCTGCAGAATAGCTCAAAGATGCTGTTGTATGTATCCGTTCATGGGGAAATAGGACCTTGCCTCAAGGCTGCTCTTGACTGTTTCTGCCTGGTCTCTGCATCCCCTCCCTTCCCTAACGAACAACTGCTTGAGTCTGCCCCTTGGAACTCAGGAAAGGGCATGGAAGCTGAATGAAGGCTCCTTGATTACAGGAGTAATCAAAGGGGTGGACGACAGAAAGGCCTTGTGCAAGGAGCCCCGCATTTAACTATAAACTTTCTCAAGGCGGGACTAGGTTTCTTTTGCTTTCAAGTGAGCCCAGCACATAGCAGGCAGAAAAGAGGCACTGAATCATATTGACTGAATACTTGAATGACAAGTAACCTGGAATTAGTGGTGTCCATGGAGACGAAGGTTCTATCCTTGGGTGGGGAAGATCCAGTGGAGGAAGGTATGGCAACCCTCTCTAGTATTCTTGCCTGGGAAATCCCATGGACAGAGCCTGGGGGGATACAGTCCTTGGGGTCGCAAAGAGTCAGTCAGACATAGCTGAAGTGACTGAGCATGCATGCATGTTTTCCCGTTTTCTCAAACTTCTCGTAACTCTGGTATAGCACAGACTGCTATATACAGCAGTGACAGTCTTAGTGTCATTAGAATAGTTAAAGCTTATTATATTATGACATGAAGAAACATGTGCAGACCAGCCTAGGGATTGAACCATCAAACACTAGAAAGGATAGACTGACTTGGGCAGAGTGGGAAAAAGATGGGTTGTGGTGTCAGTGATTGTGGATTACAGCCCCAGCTTCCTCACTTGTTAGCTGAGTAATACTGTGGGACTTCTCTAAGTTCCCTGAGACTCAAATTTCTTCTGTCTCTCATGGTAGGAGGGTTAGATGACATTTTATATATATAGGTGTATGGACAGGTATAAATGTAGTATACGTAAAAATATGCAATACATACTTGTATGTATACATGAACTTACAGCTACCTGTGTGTATATAATCTAGCATGAATATTACCCAAGTTTGTCTTCTGTGTCTATAGTTCCTGGCATATAGTCATTTTATCAGTCAGGAGCCACTTTAAATATATCAACAGAGAAAACATAATACAAGGAGACACATAAACAGGTGTTAGAGTCGAACAGCCACAGGAACTGAGGTCCCACAGAGCAAGCACTTGCAGGAAGAGCTCCCTCCCTGAGGCAGGGGCACACAGAGAAGAGGGGCAGGGTGTTAGGGTGCAGAAGCTTGAAGGAAAGGCCCGGCTGCCCAGGGAGGGGCACCGGCCAGCACTGCTGGCTCTGCAGGACTCAAGGAGTTTGTTCTGGGAGCACGAGAATGTTCACAACAGCCAGAACAGCACAAGATTGGTACCGACGGCTGCCACGCTGCTGGGCTGGGGTCTGGGGACACTGGCAGGACAGCAGCAGATGGAGCAGGGCCTGTCCAGCATCACAAGGCAGTGTGTGTGTGTGTGTGTGTGTGTGTGTGTGTGTGTGTGTGTGTAGTGGGGAATTGGAACAGATAATAGCAACTAGCAAAATCGTGTGTGTGTGCAGTGTGTGTGGTGGGGAATTGGAACAGAGATAACAGCTTAGCAACTAGCAAAATTGTGTGTGTGTGTGTGTGTGTATGTGGTGGGAAGTTGGAACAGAGACAACAGCTTAGCAACTAGCAAAATCACCAAACTTAATCCGGTGCATTCATGATGGTAAGCGCTGTTGGAACTCCAGGGTGCAATCGAGCACAACTGATTTATCCACTTCCGTGGTATGGCACGTTCAAGCTACTTCCAGATTTGCATGATTTGAAATGATTGATGCTGCAATGAAAATTCCTTCAATTTTGTCTGGATTGAAAAATATTGTCATTGGGGAGAGCTTATATGATATTCTATAAACCATAAAGGAGTTATTTATGAACACCATATCTGCCAAGACTGAGTGTCTAAATATATGTAAATCCAGACATCATAAACAACATAAGTAAAGTACCTGCTCCCATTTCATCCTCTTGGAAAGAAAGCTCACCCACAGGAGGACCAGTGCCTGGGAGAGGGTGTGGGACAGCACAAGCTTGGCCGAGGTTTGGTCCTGATGCTGTTGAGGATATAACCCACCCAACTACATGTTACCTGGAGATTCTGCAAATTAACTTCCTTCATCACTGGACACAACCACAGACTGCAAGTGAACGGTTACTGTGGTAGCACCTGTGTTCATTTCCCTGCTGCTGCTGCTACTGCTAAGTCGCTTCAGTCGTGTCAGTCTCTGTGTGACCCCATAGACGGCAGCCCACCAGGCACCGCCGTCCTTGGGATTCTCCAGGCAAGAACACTGGAGTGGGTTGCCATTTCCTTCTCCAATGAATGAAAGTGAAAAGTGAAAGTGAAGTCGCTCAGTCGTGTCCGACTCTTAGCAACCCCATGGACTGCAGCCTACCAGGCTCCTCCGCCCATGGGATTTTCCAGGCAAGAGTACTGGAGTGGGGTGCCATTGCCTTCTCCATTTCCCTAGGAGCGGCTAAATGTTTAACTAAGGTATGTCCGCACAGCCTCCTACCTTGCTCCTTCAACAAGTCAGTCATTTTTGAAATGTTCTGTGATTTTCTGAGTATTCCTGTTGGTTTTTCTGTTAAAGATCATGCTTGGTGCGCGAGGAAGATAAAGTATTTTGGAAAAGTGAGAGTGCCATCTTGTGGAGCATCCACGCTGCAGTGCTTTTAATTTAAAGAAGCTGGGGAGTTCTCCCTGCAGCTCATCTGGACCGATGACGTTCTGTAGGCAGGGGGATGGACTGGTGTCAGTCTGCTCCACCTTCTGAGGATGAGAGGTTTCCCTTACACACACAGCTGACCCCTCGTCTACCCTGGGTTGCCTTCGTCTCCTGTCTCCTCTTCACATCAAACCCTGACTTTGCTGTTTGCTGTGTACCTCCTCAGGGAAGAGCTGGGAAATTTCTTTAAAAATCCACATAACCATTACAATTCAGTGGGAAATACCTTTGGCTTAGGAGTATTTACATTTAAAAGTATTTACATTAAAAAAAAACAAAACCTTGTTTTAAACAACACATATAAAACAAAATGCGGCTTCTCAGGTGGGGCGAGTGGTAAAGAACCCTCCTGCCAATGCAGGAGACCTAAGAGACGCAGCCTCTCGATCCCTGGGTTGGGAAGATCCCCTGAAGAAGGAAATAGCAGCCCACCCCAGTATTCCTGCCTGGAGAATCCCATGGACAGAGGAGCCTGGTGGGCGATAGTCCATGGGGTCGCAAAGAGTCAGACATGACTTAGTGACTGACCAACCAATCAACAACATAAAATGCACCTCCGTAATTTTTTTTATCTTTATAAATACTTCATAGTTTCCAGGTGGAATACTGAAATTTACATATTACTTTGAAGACAACTAGTTTACAGCTCATTTGAAATAAAATATACAAGAAGTCTGAGACATAAGGGACAGGTAGGAAACCTGAAATGCTGTCACTTAATCTACCTCCAGGAGCTTTGGGGCTCGCAGGTTGATCTGACCTTGAGTCAGGTTAGACACTGCATGACCAGGTTGTCCATCTTACCAAAGTCAAAGCCTTTAATCCTAGGCCTTCTGACAGATGCCAACATCTCTTTTCGTTAAAGAATACTTATTTCTTTTTACGAAGTTCTGTAATGAAATTTTACTAAGAAATGACTGAATCAGAAAGCAATACAAGGCATCTTTATATTACAAACGAAATCAATGAAGACTTAGAAGGATAAACATCTAGCATTCTAAGAAATGCCCGATTCTGATTGCTCACAGCAACAGAATTCCCACACTCTTTTTTCTCTTAAAGATCTTTTCCTGCTTGTTTCCAGACTTCTTTCACTCCTTTAATGCTTTCTTTCTTCACGCATTTCCAGTATTCTTGTATGCCAAGATGCTGCGGCACCTGTCAACCAAAATGAAAACTCAGGGTCAGTGTCTGCAACTTTCAGCCCCGTCGTCTCCATGTACTTGCGGTGCCTGTTCCCCAGCTACCTCCAGAAAGGCCTGGAAGTGATGACACAGAAAGTGCCTGCAGCACAGGTGAAAGCCAAAGGGAAAAGGTGAGACATGAAGTGAGGCAAGGGTGGCCTCAGGGGAACCACAGAATGGAGTTTCCTCCCCAAGAAGGGAACAAAGACTGTGGTGACTTTCATATGTTGGTTTTACAATGAAATTATTTCATAATGTGTTCTTTTCATAATACTTTATAATGTTTCTGTTTTTCTGGTGAACTTCACTTAGCTACATGGAATAAAAACAATAAACCTAAGACTTTGACTTAACCTTGGCTAAAATTAAAAAAGAAAGGAACCAAGGTCACCATATACTTGATGAGAAGCCTTAGGAAGAAATAACTCACACAAATACTTTGTGTTTGCTATTTATCTCAGTTAAATGAGAAAGCAAAGGTTAGAAAATACTTGGCTCCTTGTGCCCACAGAGCGTAGCACTGCTGGAGACCCACCACTGGAAGCGGCAGGTGGTTTCAGATTATATTTATGGCCTTTTCTGCTCACTGACTTGAAGCTCTTCTCTTTAGTATGTTTTTAAGAAATGGCAAAGAGGGCGCAGGGTATGTTACAAGTTAACTGGAAAGGCTGGTTTAATTTCTACGAGTATGATTATTAACTATGAGGTGCTGCCTGTAAATCACCAGTAGAAATAATATCTGTTCATTTTCTATAAATAATGTTTGTAGCAGGAAGATCAATATTCTCTTCTCAGTTGTAAACGAACAGCACTGTTGATGTGAGCTCACCACAGTCTCTCCTGTTCTCACTCCTGCCTCCTCTGGACTAAATTCCTACTTACCCCCTGGACCCTTGTCTTCAACTTGTCGATGTTTCAACCAGCTTTCATGAGTGTTTCTAGCAGATTCAAATCTAAACAAAATTCTAAGTTTGATCTGTCCCTCAGTTATAGACTAATATGTGAATGTGAGTGAATCTTGTTAATAGTGAACATTTACTTCAAGTGTTTCAGTCACTACATTAAGTATCATAATAATTCTCTCCAGTAGATTGTATTGGTTCCTTGTTGTACAGATGAGGAATCTGAGGGTCAGAAAAATTATGTAGCTTTGCAAGATCTGGTAGTTAATACATGATAGGGCTAGAGCTTGGGTCTTGGTATCTAACTACAACATCCAAATTAAAATTTGGAATCGTGGTTCCTGATTCAGATTTTTTTAAAAAAGAAGACAAAAATGGTGGTCCCATCTGTAGGAGATACTTTTGTTGTAATTACTGCTTACAATCTCTTTAAAAATGTTGAAAACTCCATTTAAGACTATACATTAAATCAAATTCTCGGTTTAGTTTCATTCATTTAACTACATATAAACATGCAATTTAAAGACTCAAAATCTGTTACCCATAAACCTCGATGCATCCTGTTTTTTAACACCCCAAGAAACTCTTCGTGACTCAGACACTCATCACCATCTAAATCGAAGATCTTGAAGACGGTGTCCAGAATATTGTTGGACAGCTCCTGTCCTGTTGCTACTTTGACTGCTCTCTTGAACTCCGCTGAAGGGAGAAAATATAAAAACTCATCAACCACATAAAATAGTCTAAGTCTAAATTTTTATTATTTGAGAAGTAAAAACAACTCTATTTATTTATCATTTGGGAAGTAAAACAACACAAATACTCATCAAGAATGTGTTCAAATAATAAATTAAATATGGCTGAGAAACGTCAGCAGGCTATTTTAATCTAATCAGTGTTTTGAATATACATTTAAATATTTCCTTCTCCTTCTCAGGGAGAAAAATAAGAAAGCAAAAGCAAAATTAATTGTTAATAAATTGTTTGGCAAATGGTTGTAAATCTAGAATAACCACACTGAATTAACTGAAAGGCCAATCAATTGTTTTTCTGGTAAGTGGTCCCTGGACTGGTATCAATCAGTTAAAGAACAGGGTGACAGTATTCATAGATAGTAAAAATTAAGTGACTCACATAACTTACCTAGTCTGACAGGACGATGAGCTAAACTAAACATCTGCATGGCAATAGCGAAGTCTTCCAAGTGGGTTGCAAAATGACAAAATGACTTGAACTCTTCCAAACTAATGTTCTAAAAGAACAACAAAGTGAGATTTTATTACAACTTTGTAAACTTATTCAACAATGTTATGACTATAACTGTGTGTCCTCTTTTCTATCATGAAGTCTATGAATGTAGTCTATCCAAGTCTGGGATAGACCCAACTGAGCACAAATGTGTGGATTTTAGAGATTAGGAGGAACCCTCAGATTAAGTGCAGGGCCCTGGATGTGCCAGTGCAGACTGAACACTGCAAGGCTGGGGGCATGTGTCACAGGCCCGCTATCTCCCCTCAAAGGTCCTGAGTGAATTAAACCCTCTGCACATCTATGTTCATCGGGCACTTGTGGATTTCTCGTGTCCCTGCTGTCTCTGCTCCGGTGTCTGAAGGGCTGCCAGGTGACCTGATGCTGGGGGGCAATTCTCAGTGGGTCTTCTGAGCTTCTCACATCTCGTAGACAGAGGCCCAGCCACTATTCTACTCCAGGGTCTTTCCAGGGTATCTGCATAGTGAACAGCCTGGAGCAGACACAGTTGTCTCCCTCAGAGCAGGGGCGACCGCACCTACTGTCCCTCATGAAGGATTTGGGCTCCTCGGCTGTGGCGTAAACCCACCTCATGGGCCCTGGGGGACAGATGTGGTGCCTGGGCGGCCTCCAGACTACAGACAATAACCTTCTCTGGCTCTGACCTGGCAGGTTTGGGTCTTCTGTTGGCACCCAGGAAGTGACACAGGCTAACTTGCAGAGACAAAATCTCCATTAGTAATTAACACACTGCTATCTGAGATCCCATTTTCTACATTAAATATGGTAGAATGTCAGACCCTTGGGTGGTCTTGATTTTTAAAGATCTCATCATATAAATTAAAGAAATTGGTCTATTACTTGTGATGCCACTAATTCCTCCATTTTGTTAATTTTTCCTTTTGATTTTGATAATTTGGGGGGGAGTGAGGAAGGCAACAGATTTCTATATTTTATGCAGTAATTTAATAATTTCAACATAAGGCTTTTGGGTTTTACTTAGTACGTATACCCACTCTCAGAGATTGTTTCCAAGTTTTCTTCCATACTTACTCAGTTTTCTCTTTAACTTTAGTTCTTTGATCCACCTCAAGTTTATTTCTGAGTCATGAGGGAGGCAGAGGTCACCTTCATTTCTCCCTCAGATACCCAGTGAATTACCCCAGTTCCATTTATTTAGTTTTTTTATGCAACCAATTTATAATCTGAGTTTACACATACTAAATTTCTGTATTTGTATCTATCTCTGACTTTATTTTCTGTTCAACTTATTTGTCAAATTCATTGTCAGTCACACTGTTTTAGTTCTGATGTTTGGTGCTGTATTTTAATATCTCAGCTTTCTTTTTTAAAAAGACTTAATTTTTTTTTAGAGCAGTTTTGGGCTCACAGCAAAATTATAGGGAAGGTGCAGAGGTTTCCCTGTCCCTTAGCCCCCTCAGCAGTGTCACACAGACTTGTGGCTTGTCTGGCTCCCTCCCAAGAATTCGAGACTGTTTTATGGATGTCAGTTGGTGGTCACGGTACCTGGTACACCCCTGAGCCCTGTGCACTCAGGACCACACAGCTCTGCCTCCCTTCAGTTAGCTAGGGCCTTCAGGCCATCAGTCCAGCCAGTAGCTCAGTGTGACATCTCCAGGCCTAAACATTTATTTGCTGGAACGTGGTTCACTCCTTTCTTTTCTGGATGGTTTCTGGCAGATGGTGGAGCTCCTTGGGGGCAGAGCCTTGGAGAGTCTGGTCCCCGAGCAAAGATGTGGGCAGTTCTACCCCTGGCCCACCACGGACGAGCAGCATGACTGAGAAGGTTGCTGTCCTGTGTCGGCTGCGGGGTGTCCAGGGCTGATGTTTTGGTGCAGCAAACCAAGGCCGTGCAGACTGACATGACACTATACTTATGGGTTATTCAAGGGACAACTGCCATGTTTGTAATACTAAGAGGTTCTGTTCAAAACCAGGGGATGTCTCTACTGTTAGATGAGTTATTTCTTCTAACCAAGGTTTAAAGGTTTTTCTATATATTTCTTGTTAAATATATTTCTAATTGTTATGTATCTCTATTGTAATTATAAATGAAACCTTCATTGTATTTCATTATATTTTCCCTCATCACAGAGATAGCTTTAAAAAAATTATATAAAAACACATCCCCATGTCAAAAAAAATTTTTTTGGAACAATAAAGTTAAAAAAAAAATCACTTGAGGGTCCCCTGGTGATCCAGTAGCTAAGATTCCATGTTCCCATTGCAGGGGGCCTGGGATTGATCCCTGGTCTGGGAACTAAGTTCCACATGCTGCAACTAAAGATTCCATATGTGGCAACTAAGACCTGGCACAGCCAAATAAATAAATAAAAATAAATATTAAAAAAAAATCACTTGAAATCCTACCACAGTTCATTAATCATTACTAGCAGTTTGGCAATCATCATTTCATGCATCATATAATTATATAACAGTTGCTCAGTCTTGATTAATTTGGAAGCTACTTTACTGAATTCTATCAATGTCTAACTTATTATTTCATCTTCATCAGAAGCATTATAAAAAGGCACACCAACCTCTCCTGCTGACAGCTTCTCTCTCACATTTTTCCAATAAACATCTTTATTTTCAGTGTTAGTGAAAAAAAGGAGCCACTCTGCAAAGTCTTCTTTTCTCATGAAACTCAAACCTTTTGAGAACTGAAGGAACTCCATTTCTTGGACTTCTGCCTGTAAGTTTTCCATAAACCTAAATGTTGGAATACGAGATGGACGTCAGGACTTGTGGCTTCACCTTAGTGCTGTAACTAAGCGTGTGCCCACTCAGGAGCATGGGCACCCTGAGCAGTATCCCACGAGTTTCAATATACTGCAGGTCTCCAACCATTTGTCCATCAGATCACACTTAGCAAACTGTCAGATTCAGTGTTGGAACCCAGGTTTGTCTAAATCACAGATACTTTTTCAAAATACAATGCTGTTTCTTTAAATGAGAATACTAATATCTACACTAATACCATAATTAGCTACCACAACAGTGTCTCTTGGTATCACCTTCCTTGTCTTTCCTGGAGACATACAAGCTGTATGTCTTTATGAAACAGTATCCTTCATCTTCATGAAGATCTACAAAAAAGATCTTCATGACCCAGATAATCACGATGGTGTGATCACTGACCTAGAGCCAGACATCCTGGAATGTGAAGTCAAGTGGGCCTTAGAAAGCATCACTACGAACAAAGCTAGTGGAGGTGATGGAATTCCAGTTGAGCTATTCCAAATCCTGAAAGATGATGCTGTGAAAGTGCTGCACTCAATGTGCCAGCACATTTGGAAAACTCAGCAGTGGCCATAGGACTGGAAAAGGTCAGTTTTCATTCCAATCCCAAAGAAAGGCAATGCCAAAGAATGCTCAAACTACTGCACAATTGCACTCATCTCACACGCTAGTGAAGTAATGCTCAAAATTCTCCAAGCCAGGCTTCAGCAATATGTGAACCGTGAACTTCCTGATGTTCAAGCTGGTTTTAGAAAAGGCAGAGGAACCAGAGATCAAATTGCCAACATCTGCTGGATCATGGAAAAAGCAAGAGAGTTCCAGAAAAACATCTATTTCTGCTTTATTGATTATGCCAAAGCCTTTGACTGTGTAGATCACAATAAACTGCGGAAAATTCTGAAAGAGATGGGAATACCAGACCACCTGATCTGCCTCTTGAGAAATTTGTATGCAGGTCAGGAAGCAACAGTTAGAACTGGACATGGAACAACAGACTGGTTCCAAATAGCAAAAGGAGTTCGTCAAGGCTGTATATTGTCACCCTGTTTATTTAACTTATATGCAGAGTACATCATGAGAAACGCTGGACTGGAAGAAACACAAGCTGGAATCAAGATTGCCAGGAGAAATCTTAATAACCTCAGATATGCAGATGACACCACCCTTATGGCAGAAAGTGAAGAGGAACTCAAAAGCCTCTTGATGAAGGTGAAAGTGGAGAGTGAAAAAGTTGGCTTAAAGCTCAACATTCAGAAAACGAAGATCATGGCATCCAGTCCCATCACTTCATGGGAAATAGATGGGGAAACAGTGGAAACCGTGTCAGACTTTATTTTTCTGGGCTCCAAAATCACTGCAGTTGGTGACTGCAGCCAAGAAATTAAAAGACGCTTACTCCTTGGAAGGAAAGTTATGACCAACCTAGATAGCATATTCAAAAGCAGAGACATTACTTTGCCAACAAAGGTCTGTCTAGTCAAGGCTATGGTTTTTCCTGTGGTCATGTATGGATGTGAGAGTTGGACTGTGAAGAAGGCTGAGCGCCAAAGAATTGATGCTTTTGAACTGTGGTGTTGGAGAAGACTCTTGAGAGTCCCTTGGACTGCAAGGAGATCCAACCAGTCCATTCTAAAGGAGATCAGCCCTGGGATTTCTTTGGAAGGAATGATGCTAAAGCTGAAACTCCAGTACTTTGGCCACCTCATGCGAAGAGTTGACTCATTGGAAAAGACTCTGATGCTGGGAGGGATTGGGGGCAAGAGGAGAAGGGGACGACAGAGGATGAGATGGCTGGATGGCATCACTGACTCGATGGACATGAGTCTGAGTAAACTCCGGGAGTTGGTGATGGACAGGGAGGCCTGGTGTGCTGCGATTCATGGGGTCGCAAAGAGTCTGACACGACTGAGCGACTGATCTGATCTGATCTGATCCTTAATCAGATAGGCTGTAAGGAGGAGGCTGAGACAAAGGGCAGAAAAGGCAACATCTTTCTAAGGAAGATGTTCTATAGAAACATCACAGTCCTATAGAAACAAAACTAAAATCTCCACACTCACATGAAGAGCTTCTTGTGGAATTTCTAGGATTAATTTGGGCAGTTAAAAAATTATATGTTTATAATATATTACACACGCATATATATAAAACATATAATATATGTGAGCTATTTTCTGTTATTACTTTACAACTTATGAAAAATTTTAAAGGCTTAAATTTTAAAGATTACTGAATTCTAACTCAGTACACCCCCTTTAACTTTAGGGTACCCTACTCCATCCAACAGAGAAGTTCCTGAAAAACTG
Source organism: Bubalus bubalis (assembly GCF_019923935.1). Lineage (NCBI taxonomy): Eukaryota > Metazoa > Chordata > Mammalia > Artiodactyla > Bovidae > Bubalus > Bubalus bubalis. The sequence continues at coordinate 54,211,714 of NC_059169.1, forward strand.
CATTTAAAGCATTCTCTGTTCACTGCATCTTTTTTAAAAACTGCATAATGGTATAACACATTTCACAGGGCCCACTACTTACAGAAACTCTAATTCAAAAGTTTAAAGAAAATAAATAAATTTAAATTAAAACAAAATAAAAAAATAAAACCACATTTCCCGGTTCTCAAAAAAAAAAAAAAGAAAAAGTTTATTAAATACTTCAGATTTCTTAAAAAAAAAAAAAAGTAAAAAATACTGTGATTTCTCTGTGGCTCAGGAATTTACATACTGCATACGTTTTTATTAGATATAATACACATTTATATGTATTAGCTATGATTATTTTCATTTACTCCTCAATTTGAAGGAGTTTTGTTTCTTGTTTGCCTAGTCTAGCTTAATGATGCCATGTCATCTTTCTCTGTTATAAAACAGAAAAAAAGAGAAATAAAATATTTTTCTCCTGCAAAAAAAAAAAGTTTAAAGAATTCTAAGTGAAATTATTCCCTTTAAACAATCACCAAGCCCAATGATTTTATCTCCTAACTATGTCTTGTCTCTCACAGGATCCCTCCTTTGCTGTTACCCCTGTCCTGCCAGAGTAAGCCCGTCTGACCAGCACGTTCCACGGCCCCCTTCAGGGCCTCCCTCATGGGCGTAACTCAAGCCCCAGGACTCAGGGCCTCCGCCCTCACCTCCACCCTTCCCTTTTATTTCTACCAGACCCAGCCTCTCTGATTCCTGCACAAGGCACATGTTCTCATGCCTCTGTGTCCTTCCTTGCTGTTCTCTGTCCCTTGGTCCCTCCCTGCACAAACCATTTCTATCTGGTTAACTGATGTATTTTGAACATAGTAACTTTAGTTTACACTTCATAGGTTCTGCTCTCAGAGATACTATAGAGACCCACACACAGTATCTGGTCTTATGGTATGCAGTTCTGGGACATAAATACATGTATTCAGTTGTTTCTTTACTTTTTAGCTATAAAATTCCCCTAAAAGGACATAAATATTTGCATTTACCTTCGAAATTCTTTATAATGAAGTTTCCTTTCTCCTCTTTTTCCAAAGAAACGTATCTGAAGTGTTGTGTTAATTTCAGGTTCTTGCACCGTTTGTTCCTATAAAAAAATGATAGAATAATTTGAAGTAAATTATAACCAAGAACAGAAATGGATCCTGGAGCCTGGACAATTTCTAGGACAATACCTACAAAAGATTTCTGTAACAACAACAAAGTGTATAAAATAGATGCAACCCTTCTGTCCATCACTCTACACCTGTGCTCAAGAGGAGAACACCCATGGCTAAACACTGAGAGGACTCAGGAGGTCTCTGCAGAGAACAAACTCTGGATCAGGCCAACAAGGGAGCTTACAGCAGAAGATTAGTTATTTCAAAACGTGCCCCCTGGGTACTTTCTAATGAACCAGGACTGAGAGAGTTAAAGCAGGGAAGTCTGGAACCTTTCGCAGGATGCTAGAAATCTGAAAAACACTAGCTTTTCCTAATTACAAGGTCCCCAGGTGAGGAGTCCATTCAAGATAGTGAGAAGCAGGTTCAGAGACTTCCACCTTCACAATGTCAATCAAACAAACAAACAAAATCAGAACAGCTAAAAAGATATCAGCAGCAACTAAACAACAAAGGGGGTACACATGTAAACCAAATCATCTGAAAAAGAACAGCTAGAGAAAGACAGGCTGGATACAGGTGTTCCCCAATCCTGCCCCCACCGGCCAGAATCAGTGGCAGGCAGGTGACTGTTGTGTGGGAGTGGGAGAACTCGTGAGAACCTGGGCTGTAGAGGGGCAGGCAGCTGGCATGGGGGCTGGGGCAGAGGATGGGCCAGCTCCCGCGACTTCACATCTTCGGGCACCATTCAGCTGAGGGATAGTCGGGACCCAGAGAGAAAAATGTGCTTGGAGGGTGGACGGGGCTGTGGTCCAGGGCCTTAAATGGGAACCCAGGAGAGCAAGTGCACTGTGTCCTCTAGCGTGTGCTGCAGGACAGGGGTCACAACCCCACACCTGCAGCTCAGAGCCAGAAAGGTAACTGGGTTCAGACAGGGTGGGCACAAGGACAAGTTCACCAATGCTCCGCCAGGCAGAGAGTCAGTCAGCCAGGCAAGCGCTGGGCCTGTCTTCCAGCCCAGGGTGCGCTATCCCCATGGCAGAGACCACACGATGCAGGCCGCTAGGTGCCCTTGGCTCCCAGGGTTGGCCCAGAGGAAGTGGCAGCAGGTGCTGAGAAGAGCCTGAAGCGGGGACATAGACCAGGGTCACTGGAGGAGGGTTCTGCCCTGCACACATAGTCTGGGTCAATCTTCTGAGCTCTGGATCATGTGAATATGGCAAATCTATTTAAAATAGAAAAATTAGGTTACTGGTAATTTTCACAACTATCTGGGAATCCTTATTTGAAAAAATGGGATGGAGAAGCTACTCTTAACAACATCTGCTTGGAAATACTCAATTTATTTGCAAATACCTGGCATTCCGTTTCATTGGTTATTGCTGTCTTCAAGTCATCCTGTTTACTTATGATCTTCTGCAGCTAGGAAGAGGGCAAACAGGAATTCAGGTGCAGGTCTACTGGATTTTTAAAAATAACCTAAAAGACAGATGCTAAGTTTCTATTATAAAATGTATACTAGTTATTTGTTAAATAATAAATTATTTTTGCCTTATGACTAATAGTTTTTTCCCCTTAGATCACACAAGAATCAAAAATGAAAATGGATATGCAAGTATTAATATTATTACATTTATTACAATTTGGGTCATCTTTTCTCCTAAGAAAGCTGGCTCACTTAATACAGTTTAAAAGCATCACATTAAGGTATAAAAACATCATGATTATCCTCATCTCCATGAGAATTTTTATTCTCTTCTCTTCCTATCTCCTCTATCTTTTCTCTATCTCCTCTCTTCTTTTTCTATCTCTGATGCCTCATGGACACATTTTAAGTACCCAGCTCTTAAAAAAGCTATTCGTATCCCATAAATGTTCTTCCCTTGTCTCTTAATGCATTTATAAAGCATTAAAACAATTTAAAGGCCTACATCTTTCTACTAATTATGAAACTATCAATAGTACCTTCAGACCGAATACATTTTTAAAAAACCTACCTACCTTTAAGAATCATTTGTACCAATCCTCACATGGAAAGCAAATTAAAAAAAAAAAGAATTTTTTTTTTTAAATTAAATGTAGACAAAATCTCATACTATGGATCCAAATCCATTAGGAGACAAACCTTTGCCCATTTTTTCCTAGGCTATTTCTTTGTTAGTATTGAAAAATGCTGCCACTAAATTGCAAATTATTTCAAATGCAGCTGCTTCTATGAGATTTGTTTTAGGCATATGGTGTATCTCTAGTTCTCTAAAGCCCTCAAACTTTTCAACATTCTCCCCTCCCTCCCCAACCCCACTTATTTCAGGGAATAAAGCTGAATTGACAACTGACATACTGCCAAGTTCAATACCCAAACATTTCTTGCTTTGTTTCCCACACCTCCTAAGGTTTTTATTATGGCTTTCCTGATAGCTCAGTTGGTAAAGAATCCATCTGCAAGGCAGGAGACCCCGGTTTGATTTCTGGGTTGGGAAGATCCCCTGGAGAAGGGATAGGCTACCCACTCCAGTATTCTTGGGCTTCCCTTGTGGCTCAGCTGGTAAAGAATTCTCCTGCAATGTGGGAGACCTGGGTTCGATCCCTGGGTTGGGAACATCCCCTGGAGAAGGGAAAGGCTACCCACTCCAGTATTCTGGCCTGGAGAATCCCATGGACTGTATAGTCTATGGGGTCGCAAAGAGTCAGACACAACGGAACAACTTTTACTTTCACTTTTTCATGGAGAATTCCAGACACAGCAGAGACTCCTGTAACAACCCAACATACATGCATTACGCAGCCTCCACAGTTAGCTGCATCCAGCCATTCCTGGTCCAGCTGCACTTCTCCTACCCACTCCCTGCCCACCCACCCCTTGCCCTACCCCACATCCTGAAGATACGCTCTTACGAGCTTTCCCAGAAGTTTCTGGTTTCAGTTTACATGTGTATCTCAAATATATTTTTGTGTATGGTGTGAGGGAAAGGTTGTGGCTAATGTTTTCCATGTATATATCCTATCCATTTGTTCTTCTGTCATCTGTTGAAAAGACTTTGCTTTTCCCATTAACTGATCTGGTGTCTTTACTGAAAATCAAGTGATCATATAAGTGTGAACTCTACGCTCCACTGTCAACCTGTCCATCCTTTGGGCAATGTCATAGTGTCGGTGTCACTGTAGCTCTGAAGTATCTTCAAGTCAAGTGGAGAGAGTCATTGGATTTGTTCTTGATGTGGGTCATGACCGCAGAGGACTAGGTGCTGCTCAAACGACTGTTCTAAGTGCTGGAACACAGTGGTCATGGACAGAGAGTGTCCCTGCTCTCACTGAGCTTAAGTTCTAATGGGCCAGAGGTAACCAACAAGCGAACGAACAAACAGGAGAATTTCAGACAGTGTCAAGTGCTGTGACCAGAAAAATGAAGTAGGGTAACAGGACTCGGAGATACTGGGCAGGGGCTTCTATTAAGACTGGCTTCTTCTGGAGAGTTCTCTGTGAGGACAGGGCATCTGGGTGGAGCTCTGAGTAACTAGCTATGAAAGGAGTAGGGCAAGGCCCTCGAGGCAGAGGAAGAACAGTTTCTGGTAGAAACAGAGGTGCTTTGTTAGACAAAAAAAGAGTACTTTTAACATTAGTGGTGAAAAAAGCCAGGAGGACACATTCAAACACACATTCTGAATGTCTAAGAAAATACAGCCAAAATGACCAACTTCATACTGATCCATATTTTCAATTTCAGGCTGAAAATGAAGTAAAGTGTAACACATAGGTCAATTTAACTTATTTTTGCTTTCAGGATGGATCATGAGAATTTAAATTCTGGAGTAAGAACACTATTCCAGAATTAAGAAGAGTAAATTCTACTGAAGGTCTTTGCATTTAATAGTATCTCGAGCAGGAATATGTAGCATTCTAAAATGATAACCTCACTGCATTAAAAGCACAGCCCTTCCCACCAGTGTGGGAGAAATGTGAAGTCAGAGGACCACCTAAGGAGAAATTCACACTAGTAAACAGACTTGTCATCAACCTATTGTTTAAAGAAATTGCACTAAAATCCTGGCACTCATCCCAATAAGCAGATGCACCATCTATCAAGGCAAAAGACTAAATTGCTTTACTATTACCGGCTTTGATCATTGGTGGTGGTGTTTGTTACTATCTGACAGAGTGGATACTGGCTATACTGGCTTATACACAAAGTGGCTATTTTACTTACTCTTGGGATGAAGATGTGAACAATACACCAACCAACACAGCCAAGAGATCAGGATGGTAATAAGAAAGGGGTGTACCACATCACACAAAAGTCATAAACTAAGAATTTTATATTTGGGGACATTTTCACAAAACTTCATAGAAATCTATTACTTTCCATCTGCTGTTCCAAGTCAGTCTGTTATATTTATCTTTAGGGTATTAAAGTAATTTTCATTACTTTTCTAGCACTTATGGTGGGAAGAGCAACAAGTAAAATTCACTGGAGAAACATTCAGATAAGTTGGAAGAAGGAATAAACACACAAAATCCTGCCTTTTAAACTCTACTTTTCTGACCTGGAAAGAGTTGTTGGTTCTTCCAATAAAATTTCAAGCAGAAGATGCTATATACCTAGGCTTCCTAATATAATCATCATGGAAGTGAAATAATTATTCAAATAATTAATGTAAGCATAGTTTTTTTCTCCTCTACACTGTTTAAGTCAACAAACTATCATGCTCCATGGGTTATCAAGTTTAGTGTTTTATTCCTGGGATCAGCACAAAGAACCTTTTACGGGCTTAGAATAAGGTTGAGCTTTATAAACTGAAAAAAAAAAAAAAAAATCAGTGATGTATTCTAACATAATTCCTTTTCTTGTTTTCTTAATTCATAGAAATGCTAAGAATTTCCCAAATATCTAAGAAAAAAATGCAGTGTTCAGAAAGTGGTTCTGTAAATTTAGAGTGTTCAACTATTATGTTAAAAAAAAGTACTTGAAAAGCTTTCAAGGTGAGTGTGCTCAAGATGAGATATGGTGGTACAAGCAACTGGATGCTTCACACAGGTGCAGACGGGATCCCTCAGGAAATCCCTGTAATAAGAGCCATCCACAGGCTTTGCAAATTTACTAAAATAATTGATTTTATGTATAAGAAACTCTCAAAGATTAGAAACAAAGGATATAGCAAGAAAGATCTTAAGCAGGGAATGCATTGATAAATCAGTTGGGATCCTGTAAAAATTAGGTTTACAAACATTTAGCATCTTTAGAAACCATGTGGGAGAGGGTGTACAGTAGGTGAATAAAGTGAACGCCATGAACGTGTGAGTGGGCAGGGAGTGAAGCCGCAGGCGAACGGCTCCGTGTTTCAGTCGCACGTGCAGCCAGTGTCAGTAGCTGCTCAGTTACTTTAAAAAGTCTATTAACCTAGGGAATCATTTGAAAAAATAAAGATACCAACATAACAGATACTTAAGTAACATCCATTTTAGAACCAAAGATAAGTAGATAAGTAAAAAATTGTTACATCCCACCAAAATAAAGAAAAATAAAACCTTAAGCCTTCATGAAGAATATGAGGGAAAATGAAAAAACCACAATAGGTATAAACTGGTGCAAATTTTACTTATCTACATCCATTTTAGAACCTTTTCTTCCAATGATTGAAATTGTTATTATTCTATATAAAAGATAATTTATCATCTGCAGTTTTTAGTTTCATTTTCATTAAAGTGCAGCAAAAATACAAAGAAAAACAGGTGAAATTAATATCTCAGAATTATGACTTTATCATGTATTCCATATAAAAATCGAGGTACTTTACATTCCTTTCTTTTTTCTTCAAAATCCAGTGTGTATTTTACACTACAAGACACTCAGGTAATATATTCATAGGAAATACAGGCACACCTTGTTTTAGTGTGCTTTGTTGATTTTGTGTTTCTTTACAAATTGAAGATTTGTGGCAACCCTGCATTGTCGGATGTTAGTTAGCATTTATTAGCAATAAAATATGTTTAAATTAAGGCATGTGCATTTTTTTTTTTTGAGATATAATGCTATTCCACACTTAATAGACCACAGTATAATTTCCACCTTCCCTAAAAAACTGAAACATTTGTGTGACTTGCTTTATTTTACTGAGATGGTCTGGCCCACAACCCACAACTTCTCCAAAACCCACAATTTCTCCAGGGTATACCTGTACTTGATCTGCATTTAGGTTTCACATAAAAGCAAATAAAAAGTAAATAAAGGTAAAAATTAAAAAGTAGATTCACATACTCAAGCTGTTTCAAACATACTTGAGAATCTGCCAATACCTGAAGTGAATGTCAGTTTTTCAATGTAAGTTTTAGATAAACTAAAACTTAGAAACTCAGGTTTCTTAGTCACAGTTATTATTTCAAGGGTTTAACAGTCCCACACGCTACTGGCTACTTAACTGAATGTAAGTTAAGTATAGACTCCCATTTTTATATATAATTTCAACAAGCTTTGTTCTCTCTCTTCCCAGTACACTGGAGACTGGAAGAAAAGCACAGATGAAAGAGCTGAGGTGTTTTCTCCATAAAGTGCTCCTCTAGATGAAGAACACCGAGCTCTGCCTAGCACTCTCCCCACTGTTTACATGCACTGACGCACTTCTGAACGTTACTGCCAACTTCCTTGGAGTGGAGTGAGATTTATTGCTGCCATGTTACAGAGTTATGTATTGAGAAACATCATTTAAGCATATTTTCAGCTTTTCAATTATGAGCCTGCACAGATCCCTAGAAAATTTGCACCAATTTATACCTATTGTGGCTTTTTCATTTTCCCTCATATTCTTCATGAAGGTTTAAGGTTTTATTTTTCGTATTGTTTTTTGGTGGGATGTAACAACAATTTTTTGCTTATCTATGAAGCCCTTTCTGTTATATTATCATTTGCTGAAATCATAAAAATAAAATGCTACAAAATGCAGGCGCTTCAGCTCATTTCCCCTTCCAGAATCTTACCCCTGTTCTGTAACTGTTTCCTCAAGGCTGCATTATAGCAATTTTAGTATTTTTGAATGTATATAGAAGTTTTTGACACTTCATATGTTGGCAGTGGATATAATTTTCATCTTAATAGAAATGTAGAATTACCCCACAAGCCTTCAGGTGTTTTATGATAAACCAAAAATAACTAGAACCTACTTACCTTAAAAAATTCCTTTTTCTCAACCATCTCGTCACCATCTGCATCCAGCATTTTAAATGCAACATGAAACCCAGAATGGGGTTCTGAAAATGAAAAATGAATCATCACATAAACGCTGGTGTATGTGCTGCTCAAGTGAGCACGTCATTACATACATGTTGGTGGAATCCAAGTATCTGAAGATCTACAGGTCCTCAAACTTGAAATAAGCCACCAGAAACAACACAAATAAGCACCTAAAGTAAACAACAATCCCTTCTCAGGATGGATGACAATTCTCAAAGGCTGGTACGTATCCATGGTGCGCTATTCTGCTGTTAAGTGTTCTGCCCTTCAAAAGCAAAATCCAATTGAGAACTTCATTTATTTCTTCAGGTCTGCTAGAGGCTTTCCTATGTTCTTATATACCTGGGCTATTTTCACACTGATTGACATTTGTGCCATGTGCTCAGTATTGTTTGACTGTTTGCGACCCTATGGACTGCAGCCCGCCAGGCTCCTCTGTCCATGGGATTCTAAAGGCAAGTGCACTGGAGTGGGTTGCCATTTCCTCCTCCAGAGGATCTTCCTAAGCCAGGATCGAACCCACATCTCGATTACTACTCTTTGTTTCCCTTTCTCAGAGGAGGGTTTTGCAAGAACTATTTTGAAATAACTTTAGACTTACAGAAATACTGCAAAACTGGTCCAGGGAGCTCTCAGGGGCCCTTCACCCAGCTTCCTCTAAAGTTAGCATCTTATGTAACCACAGGATATTCGTGAAAACTAAGAAATTCACGCTGGTGTAGCATTTTTGAACTGAACTATAGACTTTATTTGGACTTCATGTTTTTTCTATTCTAGGATCAAACACAAGAAAGCCTGTTGCATTTAGCTGCTACGTCCCCTTATCTCCTCTGAGCTCAGAAAGTTTCCTAATCTTTCCTTGATTTTCATGACCTTGGCAGTCAGATGAGAGTTACTGGTCAGGGATTTTGCATAATGTCAGAGGAGGCATGTTTCATATTCCTACAAGAAGGCTGCATCTGACTCAGAGACAGCAGTGGGTGGACAACCTCACAGCAGTGCTGCCTTGCAGGCACAGAAACTGCGGCACCAGCAACATCCTTAACGATAGAAAGGTGAATCCAAACCTCCCACACCAGGAGAGTGGATTCACATGATCGATAAGTAAAACTGTGGGGCACTTACTGGTGAGAATCGTGAGCAGGAAGAGATACTCAGTGTAGGAGATCAGCCCTGAAAGGGAGAAAACACCAACATCAGATAATCAGCTTTAGACGGTTTAGAAGTAACCAAATACACGCCTCTTGGAGCCTCCACCTGATCAAAACACACACATTTTTACTTTAAACTACCTCTCTTTCCTACAGTGGAAAGTTTTCTTGAGAGTTAAATATAGTGAAGTGAAGTGAAATCGCTTAGTCATGTCCAACTCTTTACAACCCCACGAGGCTCTTCCCTCCATGGGATTCTCCAGGCAAGAATACTGGAGTGGGTTGCCATTTCTTTCTCCAGGGGATCTTCCCAACCCAGGGATCGAACCCAGGTCTCCCGCATTGCGGGCAGACGCTTTAACCTCTGAGCCACCGAGGTTTATTAGGTCACTGTTACTAGGAAGGAGGGGAATGGTCGCTGGCCAACAGGTAAATGTGTCCACTGGAGGTTTCATCTGCATGTCACTTTGTGTAATTTCTACTTTTACTATTAATAGCATTTCAAGGGAAGCAAATTCACAAATTTAGGAGAATGCCAGAGATTTCAATACACCAGAAGTCAAACTATATTTTTAAAATGAAGAAACTCATCTCTATAGCTGTAACTTCATTTTCATCTATAGGTTCTCCCTCACCGTTTTTCCCCTCAGTTTCAGCTTAACTGTTGAAGAAGCCTGGTCCTTTGTCCTGTAAAGTTTAAGTGTCTAGAAGACTTTGCGAACTGCATCTTTTTGGTGTCATTTCACATGTTCCTCTAATGTCTGTATTCTCGACAAACTGGTATTCAGATCCAGAGCTGAGCTGAGATTCAAGTTTGGCAGAAATTCTTTGGCAGAATTCTATACAGTGCTGTGAACTTTCACCAGGAGGCCAGAAGGCAAATGTTTACAGGAAATACTAAAAGCCACCAAGAGACGCAGACAGTAAGAGTTATACAGGGTTTAAACAAAAGGTGAAGTCATTTCCAGAGTTGAGATGATGGGAGAGTCACAGAGGAAGTAGTTCTAATGGTGGCCTTTCAGACAGGTAGACCTGCATGCCAGCATGGGGGAAGCGGAGGCGTGTGCACGGGGAGATGCAGCTGAAGTGAGCCAGGAGAAGCGAGGGCTTGTCTGCAAGCGTGTGCCTGCCGAAGAGTCCCCAGGAAGTACAGCGGCGGCCTGGTGGCTTGGAGATGAGGAAGGGAGTGGAGAGAGGGTGACAGTCCGGCACATCCTGCTGTGAAGGGGCACTGTCCCTGAGGGCTCCAGAGAGCACAGCTGACGCGGGGCTAGAGCCGTGCAGAGCAAGGTGGCTGAGGGTCTGACCACTCAGGTGGTCCACTGCTTCAGCTCATAGGCAACTTGAGGTATGTATTTTAAATGCTCTTAATGACTTACAGGTTTTTACATCACCAACTTTTCTGACGTTTTTATTCTGAAGCAGGTGTACTTTCCTTTAATAAAAAAGCCCACAGTAAGTCTCCAGGTATTTTTTCCTAAAAACATTCAGTGTTTACATGAATGGAGAATAAATTAAGTGTGTTTTGTCATATCTCATACCTGAGAGAAATGCTCTAATCTTAGTTGAAGGATCAAAGTATTCCATCCCTTGGCAGCCTCAAAAAAAGTGAACAGTTTTTTTTCTTTCTGATTTTCAAAGGAATACAGCAATGTGAAAAAAAGACCAGACTGATGGAGTGAGCTGGGCTTGGTGCCAAAGGGGAACCTCAGCTTTCTTTTCTTGAGACACAGGTATGTGTCCTGTGTTTGGTGGGGAGGGGGCTTTTCGAAAAAGAAACTTCCAGAGTCTTTCTTTGAAATACTGACTTAAATAAAATGGTTGAATAAACACAGTTGCGACAGTGTAAAAATAGCAGCCTACATTCTCAAGACAGATTATAGACAACACAGCTCTCCAACAGCATTCTAGGCAGCTGCCTCTGAAAATGCTTTTAAGGAAAACTGACACTTCTGAATATTTATAGGAGAAACAGTTTAATATATGTTTGTTATACTGAATGGTAAAATAAATGCTGTTAAATGGCAATGTTTCAAAACTGCATGTCAAATAGAAATTTTAAATAATTTACATTAAAAAATTTATTAAAGAATCTTTAAGGGCCACTAGTCTCAAGAGGTGATTAAGTTCTATTAGTTACCATGCCTTTCTACAAACATTTTAAATGTGGAATCATTGAAAAATACGACCTGCTACTGAAAGCAATTTTGAGAACTCTGTTCACCAAAGAGAAATTACTACGTGAATCATAGGAACATATTTGTATCTTACAATATACCTTGTAATTTATATTCAGTATATCCCTGAGGATGGCATTATGTTAAGAATTCTGCTCAGTTTTAAAAAATACATAATACTTATAATTTACTTTTCTTTATAATAATGTCTGGAGGTGGACTATTTTCTTAGTTCAAAAAACGGTAGTATACACTCCAGTATTCTTGCCTGGAGAATCCCAGGGACGGGGGAGCCTGGTGGGCTGCCCTCTATGGGGTCGCAGAGTCCAATACGACTGAAGCGACTTAGCAGCAGCAGCAGCAAAAGTTATCTTTTGCTAGTTACAGTATAATAAACATTTTGATAGTTTTTTTAGGTGGTAAAATATAATATTTCAAATTGCTCCAAATGTAGCTAAATTTTACTTTCTGATTTTCAAATGACTTCCTTCATATCAACAAAGGGGTATATCCAGAAAAAAGTGTGTCTGTTGAATCTTTCCTATAAAATGTTCAGTGCTTTTTCTTTAAGTTGGAATGTGCATTTCAACTCATGTATTTCAGAGAAAAACAACAACAAAAAACTGGTTAAAGTCCTTTTCTCACGACTTTTTCTTGTTCAGTTTCCTGTTAGCTTCTCTAAGAGATGGGATAGGAGAGGATGAATTCAATCAATATTTAGGAGGCAAAATTAGAAAGATGTCTGTTTGACTGCCTATGAAGGATGGGAGGACAAAGAGAGCTCAAAGCTGTTTCTGGGTTCCAGTGAGATGGGTGAGAAGCACTAGTGGCCAGGAGTGAAAGTAGCTCAGTCATGTCTGTCTCTTTGTGACCCCACGGACTGTAGCATGCAAGGCTCCTCTGTCCATGGAATTCTCCAGGCAAGAATGCTGGAGTGGGTGGCCATTCCCTTCTCCAGAGGATAGTCCCAATCCAGGGATTGAACCCAGATCTCCCGCACTGTGGGCAGATTCTTTACTGTCTGAGCCACCGGGGAAGGCAACGGTCAACAGAGCCTGGGCTAAGGGCGCTCACTCCTGGAGAAGTGGCAGCACTTGGCGAGGGCAGTTGTCCTCACTAGGCCTGTTCATGCTCCTTCTCATTCCTCACCACCATGCAGCTCTGCTTACCTTCCTTGTCAGCAGCCAGTTCTATTCCTTACTGTTGGCTGTTTTTAAGACACACCCGTGTGGATGGCAGGAAGTGAGGTTTCTGCGCCTCCGGCCACTGCCCAGTGCACCTCCTCTCCCACTCTGAAGTGAGTGCTGTCATCCTATTCTACCGTCACCTAGTCCTCCCCCTCCCTTTAAAGCCCCTCAGCTCCCTCCACCCAGAGGGCTTTCTCACAACACCCCATCCACACCACACTGCTCTCAGGACAGGCCCAGACTCTCTCCCTCTCATCCCCGGAGTGGGTCAGGTCTGCTCACTCTGGCTCACACCCAGCTGCCCTCATGACCACAGCCCACTTGCCAAACAGCCTGTCCTCTGCTGATACGCCTGCAGCTGGTGTTTCTTCCCCCTTCCTGACTCAACCCACCACACGCCCTGCTTCCACCAAAACGCCGCTGTGGATGCTCCGAAATCCCCCTCCTCAGGAAACACCTTCGGCTGAGCCCTGATGCACCTGAGAGCTGGTCCTCCGCTAAGGACAGTGGCAGGCCCACCCTGCACGGAACGAGAGCTGGTCCTCCACCATGAAGGACCACCCTCCTCCGAGCTCTGCAGACCACCCCCCAACCCCTGCCCACTCCACAGAACCCCACACACCCAGAGAGGCCTCCAGTCCCTTCATTCAACACAGAGCAAGGCCCCCTCGGCCTCCATCCCCCAGGGCCTCCTGCTCACACCAGACACCCTTCTCCGTGTTCTGCCTCCAGGACCCGACCCAGCGCTAGACCTGCCCTCGCTGCCCCCCTAGGACCACACCCCAGCCTACTCTCAATGATGACCCTTCCTGGCTCCGGCTTGGGTGGGTTCTCTGACAAGGTCTCCACATTCTCTCCGAGGCCTTCTCTCCATACTTCAGATGCTCTGCCTCATCCTTCCCCCAAGCTTAATAAAATTGATGTTTCAATACTTTTTCTGTAATTGCTCAAAGAGTTTGTGAAAATTACTTCCAATGTAATGAGTACTTTATTATGATTTTTAAAAATCTATTAAATAACACAGTGTTATAACATCCTCTCTGTAGATTCTCTAATATATAGTCTCCAATTTATAGGTGCAAACCTCATAACTCCTTAATAATGTTAAATAAAATGCAGCTGGAATTTTAACAACAAACCAAAGTTACCTTTATCGCCGAGGTCTCTAAAAAAAGTTGATCCACAACCAGCTTTTTTGATTCCTGCTAGTGTGTCCTCGATATCCTTTAAATACACATATTAAAATCTTTCATAAATTAAATAATTTATAAAGGCTAATTTTCCATCTTAAAAAAAAGAGAGATCTCCCCTCCATTGCTTACCTTATCTGTCAGCCTCTTCACAGAACTTTTACCTATAGCAAAGAGGAAATATTATTGAGTGCCCAAATATTATAATACCTTGGTAAAACTCAGCTTCCATTAAGACAGAAAACTGCTTGAAAGACAAAACAAGTTTATAAAAAATATGTCTGGCAATTTTGGCTAAGATCTTTAAACAGAAGTTACAAGCCAGAGAACTCTTAAGTCTAAACACGAACACTGCAGTTGTGTATCAGACTCATCCTCTCTGTCACTCCGCTCCAGACACATGGGGTCTTCTAACTGCCTCTGACCCATCATAGCTGTCCAAGAGAAATAAATTTGTGCCAAACACAAATTCTTTCCTTACATGATTATTAAAATCTGTCTCCTTTTGCTTTAATTGATTATAAACATATACACACACATTTCAGAATGCTACCTTTTAAACCCTGAAAAGTTCTTAAGTTCACAGCTCCCCAGTCAGATCTAAAGGCTGGACAACATGGCTGTTCATTCTAAAGTGATGTTACTGTTAACAGTTTCCTACTGGGTAACAGATTAAAACTCAGGCTTTTAAGCATCTTCTTTATACTGACCTCATTTTCTCTCATTTACTATAAATTCTAAAGCAATCACATTGCTTGTTTGGTTGAAACTTTTTCTGAAGACAGCCTCAAGCCATTTTACACATCCAGAACACTGAAAAGTACGTTGTTTATTTTATTTCTTCTGTAAGCTATGTGTATCACTAACTTCCCTTCTTGTTCTCAAAATTATCTTATCTATAAAGGCCCTTCAGTATAATTACAAGTGTATGAGAATTCACAAGACAGGTTAAAAAAAATAATACCTTTAGACGTGCCTTTTTGCAGTTTGGGATGCTTACATTTGGATTATAAATCTACTGGGGACAAATTCTATTATCTACTGTTAATAAATTACCAAGATTTTATTTTTGCATTAATAACCAAAAAACACTAGTTGTGAATATGATTATATAAATTTCAGAAACATCTATGACCATGTTGGTAAGCTTAGGAACCACTATTTTGGAATGATTGTTTGTTGCTGATAAACTAGTGTTACCCAATAACAACCAGATTTTAATGCTAGGTCTATCATAACATGAGATCATCAAACACATAAAACGCTCCCCGTTACTTCATGTTGACTACAAGTTCTGCTTGGTACTTGTATAGGTATATGATTATCAAAAATGGAGAAACCATGTACTTAATGAACTTCTCTTGCAAAAATTTTTTCAAAATGGTATCACTAATTAGAAAATGCTAAGGACATTATCTTGGCTGATAAAAAGTTTGGGGTACATTCTGTTACAAAAAATTCATTTTCAGGTTAAAAAGAAAAGGCAGAGCTCCTAGTAGAACACGTAGCCTCAGTTCCTTTCTCTTAAGTCATAAACACTTCTCTGAGTCAGAGAGGGGACCGTGGTGTTTCACACCCAGGATGCTCTGCTGGGGTTTCTTTAGTGCCTCTCACCCAGGCTGCTGGGTTTTACACCCTCTCTTTATGGGCTCCCCCAGGAGAGAGACTGGGCATCAGAGTAAGAGATGCAAAGTCTGATGTACATGAGGGGCATGACCACTCTCCATCTGACAACAGCAACAACACAGGGACACAGGAAATTCACTGCAATACAAGGATTCCTTTTCTGGCAGTCCTCTTCCCCTACTTTTTAAAAATGGAGGTAGAGTTCATGCACAATATTAGTCTCAGATATATACCACTGTGATTAATAATTTTCATAAGATATTCATAAGCTATATTCCCTGTGCTGCACGGTATATGTCCTTGTAGCTTATTTTATACAGAGTACTTTGGACCTCTTAATCCCCTACCCCCATCTTGCCCCCTCCCCACTGCCCTTGCCCCACTGGTAACCACTAGTGTGTTCTCTGTGCCTGTGAGTCTGTTCCTTTTTTGCTACATTGCTTTATTTTTTAGATCTTCATATAAGTGATTGCATAACAGTATTTGTCTTTCTCTGATTTATTTCACTAAGCACAATACCCTCCAGGTCCATCAATACTATTGCAAAAGGCAAAAGTTCATCATTTTTATAGCTGAGTAGTACTTCACTGTATGTATATGCCATATCTTCATCCTTTCATCTACTAATGGACATTAGTAGATGTCCATTAGTTGCTTTGTTGTCCATTGGATTGCTTCCATGTCCTGGCTATAATAGTGCTGCTACATATGCACATATCTTTTCAAATTAGTTTCTTTCTTCTTTGGATACATGCCCAGGAGGAGTGGGGTTGCTGGATCATATGGCAGTTCTATTTTTTTTTTTTTTTTGAGGAGTCTCTACTGTTTTCCATAGTGTCTGCGTCAACTTATATTCCCACCAACAGCATATGAGGGTTCCCTTTCCTTGACAGCATTCACAGTTATTTGTGTTCTTTTTGAGGATGGCCACTCTGATTGGTGGGAGGTGATACCTAATTGTGGTTTTGATTTGCATTTCTGTGATGATGAGCAATGTTGAGCATCTTTTCATATGCCTGTTGGCCATCTGCATGTCTTCTCTGGAAAAATGTCTATTTAGGTCTCCTGTCCTTTTTTTTTTTTTTTCCCTTGAGATTGAGCTGAATGAGCTGTTTATATATTTTTGATATTAACCCCTAATCAGTCTATTATTTGTTAATATTTTTGTTTTTTGTTAAAATTTGTTAATATTTTCACACACATACGAAATTCATTCTTACTGTTTTCATAGCTATTTCATACATATTCATGTTCTCATATAAAACAACAGCCAAAAAGGCAGATTTAGAGGTGAGGCTGTCGTGCTTTGTGGTGTGAGTGTGAAAGGATGGAAAGTCCACAGTGGCTTTTCTGGGCAGGGAGGGATAAATCTTTAAGCACTACGATGGAATTTTGGCTCAAGAAGCAGAATGTTCTAAAAGCCTCCATCTACTCTGGAGATTCCAGCACGTGGTTTTCACTGTTTACAGAGGACTTCTGAAGTTGAAAACCAGGAACAAGCACACCATGTTACAGGCAAACAGCCATTTTAATACTTAAAATAAGTAAAACTGCAATACTACATATTAAGTACAGTTACAGGTCAAATAAATCTTTGCCAAAACAAAGTTATTTGATAGCCATAACTATAAAAACATTGCTGCTGCTTTGCTAATGGTATCTAATTCAACTTCATTTTGCTAGAGATCAGCGGACTCTCGACACATAAAAATCAGACAGTAAAGACACTTACATCGTTTCATATTTTTTGCATAAATACATGGAAGAGCTCTGCCATCAATATCAGGATTGGCGTTAAGAGCTGATTACTCCAATACTTGCTTGAATTCAGTCCCAGCGATGATGGAAATCACTGCATTGCATCCAATTTCACAGAATCTCATACTTAGAATGCTTTTACAAAGGCTATCAGAAGAATAGAAATGTGCTTTGGGCTTAGATTATAAAGAGTCATGTTTTAAAGATTTCATTTTGTTTATTTCATTTCACACTCATCTCTTCTTTTTAATGATTCCTTTTTACATCATTCAGAGAACAACAATAAGAAAGCTGATGAAAAGCCTAAGAGTGTCTAAACAACTCTAAGGGTGGAGGGAAACTGACCTTCTTGAATATTCTCCCAAGGAGGAGAAATCTGTCTTTAAAGAAACAAAAAACAAAAAACCATGGTCGATGGGCTTTAAACCTGCTCTTCTCACACTGGAAAACGCCTCCTTTCCAGTGAGGCTGGGGTGGGGGGTGGTCGTGTGCCAGGGGACAGATGAAAGTTTTGCCCTCCTGCAGCTTGACACCTATGGACATGCTTCTTGGGCCCATCTGGGGGACGGGTGTGTACATGTGTCCACAAGAAGGCCTGCAGGGGAGAGCGTGTTTCCGTGGGCGGATGGCACGGTGTTTCCGTGGGCGGATGGCACGGTGCTCGTTGCCGCCAGGGCAGAGCTCAGGGCCCAGTCTCGCCCACGTGCTGACTCTGCTCCACTGCAGGGTAGGGAAGGAGACTTCTCAATGAGGCCTTGGAAGACCAAAAAGCCACTATTTGGAAAGTGAATTTATCAGAAGCTTTACGTATTTAAGACTTCTGCATTGGCTCTTACAAATCAGCTCACTTTTCTGATAGAATTGCACTAGGTGAAAATGTTTTGCTTTAGAACCAACATGAGGAAAGCATATAGAGAGCCATGTTTTTATTATTTTAGTCTCTCCATTTTTTGTAAAGTATAATAATTTTAAAATTAATATTTTAAACTGGCAACAACGATTAGTTTTATATATATATATTTTTTTATGCTTTACTGTGACATTTTACATACCACCGAGTCCATCTATTGAAACTGTATAGCTCAGTGGTGTTTAGTATATTCAGAGTATATTAGAATATAGTATATTCAGAGTGGTACAACCATCACCACCTTCTAATTTCAGAATGTTTTCATCAGGCCCCCAAAAGAATGAAAACTCATCAGCAGTCACTCTCCAGCCCCTCCTTCTGGGCAACCACTAACCTACTTCCTGTCTCTGTAGACTTGCCTGTTCTGGACACTTCATATACATGAAATCAAGCCATGTGTGGTCTTTGAGACCAGCTTCTCCCATCCAGCATAACCTGCTCAAGGTTCACGTGTGCTGCCGCGTGCATCAGCAGGCAGACCTCGGAGGAGTGGGGGCTCAGTGCTCAGCGCCCTTTGCTTCTACTACAAGGACATGACATCTTTCACGGCACTTTCACATTTGTCCGTTAACTATTTCTCAAACTTGCTGATCAAAATGATCACCTGGGAGTGTTTGTTAAAAATATGGGAATATAGGACAGGCAGCCAGATAAGGATGAGAGGGTATTACTGATTCCATGGCCCATTCTCAGACCTTCTGAATCAAAATCATGAGGGGAGACAGGGGAAGGATTTGAAATTTTAGCAAAAGGCTCTCTCTGATTTACTATCAAGTAAGCTTGGGGAATTCTGCCATCACCTCTGATTGGAGAGAATGAAATGATACCCAAAATTACAGAGTGGGAAACAACCTCAGAGATGTGGAAACTCAGCCCCAAATCAAATAGCTACAATAGTGGCAAAGATAAAAAGGATCTCTTTTACCTGCAACAATTTTAAAATTTAAGATTCATTTGTAGAATTTCAAAAGTCTTAAGATAAATCCACCAAGACACACACTCATCCAGCAACTCTGGCACATGCACCACAATAAATTCTATGGTTGCCCTAATTACAGTCCTTTTCAGAGTAAACTGTTAATGCCAATGGGTTAATCTTAATTTGGATTATTTATACCCTTACGTATTTATGTGCAACAAAATCTATGTTGAAGTATAAGTAAAGGCACAAAGTGTACAGAGTCCAGAAAGATAAACACCAGGTAAAAATAAGTTTAGGGGCTAATAAATTTCAGATTGGTGTATTTCTTTCTGTTTATACATGAGGATCATGGGTCACTGGGTTGGCTCTGTGTTTCCTTGTTTTTCTGTTCACCATGATCCACAGGAATGCAACAGAGATTATTCTCCTTCTTATCCACGATGAAAAATGAAGATGAAGTACATCATATGCTTAAAGGATGTTTTATTCAGCCTTCAAAATTACTCAATTCTTGATCTAGTTAAATGCCTTCTGATAGAGTTTAATTGCATTCCAATGAAAAATAAACTGGAAACATTATAAAAACCTAAGTTGGTTGAATCAAAGGCTGCATAAAAACAACAAGAAAGAAAAAAAAAAAACATGTAAACTTTAAACTTCATTAGAACAACCTGGACTACGGCTAAAACCAGGTAAAGTAAAACTTGGGAAAATTCTTTTGTTTTTAAACTTTTTTTTTTTATACTGGGGTATAGCTGATTAAGTGGATTAAGGCTTCCCAGGTGGCTTAGTGGTTAATAATCTGCTTGCCAATGCAAGACATATAGGAGATGTGGGTTCGGTCCCCGGGTTGGGAAGATCCTCTGGAGTAGGAAATGGCAACCCACTCCAGTATTATTGCCTGGAAAATCCCATGGACAGAGGAGTCTGGTGGGCTACAGTCCATAGGGTTGCAAAGAGTCGCACACGACTGAGTACGCATGCACTCAGAGCTGGTTAACAATGTTGTGATAGTTTCAGGTGAACAGTGAAGGGACTCAGCCACACATACACATGTATCCATTCTCCTCCAAACTGCCCCCCTGTCCAGACTGCCACATAACACTGAGCAGAGTTCCACATGCTATACAGTACATCCTTATTGGCTACCCATTTTAAATATAGCAGTGTGTACATGTCCATCCCAAACTCCCTAACTTATCCCTCCCCCACAACCGTAAGTTCATCCTCTGTGAGTCTCTTTCTGTTTTGTAAGTTCATTTGTATCATTTCTTTTTAGAGTTCATATATAAGGGATGTCATACGATATTCTTGTCTGACTTACTTCACTCAGTATGACAATCTCTAGGTCCATCCATGTTGCTGCAAATGGCATTATTTCATTCTTTTTATGGCTGTGTAATAGTCCAGTGTCTGTATGTACCACATCTTCTTTATCCATTGCTCTGTTGATGGACATTTAGGTTGCTTCCATGTCCTGGCTATAGTAAGCAGTGCTGCAATGAATACTAGGGTGCATGTATCCTTTCGGATCATGTTTTTCTCTGGATATATGCTCAGGAGTGGGACTGCAGTGTCATATGGTAGCTCTATTTTTAGTTTTTAAAGGTGCCCCCATACTGTTGTCCATAGTGGCTGTACCAATTTACATTCCCCCAATAGTGTAGGGAATTCCCTTCTCTCCACACCCTCTCCAGCATTTACTGTTTGTGGATTTTTTTGATGATGGCCTTTCTGGCTGGTGTGTGGTGATACCTTATTGTAGTTTTGATTTGCATTTTCCTACTAATTAGTGATATTGAGTATCTTTTTATGTGCCTTTTGGCCATCTGTATGTCTTCTTTAGAGAAATGTCTATTTAGATCTGCCCATTTTTTGATTTGGTTGTTTTTTTGACATTGAGCTGTTTATATATTTTGGAGATTAATCCCTTGTTGGTTGCATTGTTTGCAAATATTTTTTCCCATTCTGTATGTTGTCTTTTTGTTCTGTTCATGGTTCATGGTGTCTTCACACACACAACACAGATTCAATAAGTTCACAGAATACCAAGCAGGATGAATACAAAAATAAACTTAAAATGGATTAAAGACCTAAATGTAAAACTGACACTATGAAACTCCTAGAGGAAAATACAGGTGACAGAGCACTTTTTGACATAAACCACAGCATTATCTTTTTGGATTTGAATCCTAGAGTAACGAAAATAAAAGTGGGACCTAATCAAACTTAATAGCTTTTGCACAGAAAAGGAAATCATGAAAAATCCAGGAGAGGATTTTTTTAGATCTTCACTGTGAGGACTGCTGGGGCCCCTCATGGCTGGATTTTCACAAAGTTCTATCTTTCACGGTAGCCCATGCTCAGATTCTAGCAACTCTTTAAGCATCCCTGCCAGATGGTGGCTCTGGCAGTGGCTCCCAGGCAGCATCCACCCTGGGTGGGCTCTGCATCTCTGCGTCTGTCTTCTTCAGTGTTCAGGGGTGTGTGCCCTGTCGTCTCAGTTCTCTCGTGGACTTAAGAAGAGCTGTTGATTTTCTATCTTTCAGCTTCCTTTTTGCTGTGAGAACAGGAAATGATGACATCCTCCCTCTTTACCTGTTGAAGAGGCTAAACTACTTTTTAAAAGAAAATTTTATATCTCTCCAATTACTTACTTAGACTAATTTTCTAGGAGTGAACTTACTGCATCCATGTAAGTATTAATAAATGTTGCAAAGGTTTCTGATACATACTGTCAAGCTTTCTCCAAAGGTTTGAGTCGGGAGTCCGCGGTAGGGGTGCTCACACACACACACACCACCCACGTCCACGCAGATCCCAGCAGGAAGAAGAAACACTTTCTCATGGCCAGGCAATGAAAAGCCACTGCACTTCAAACCCCCGCTTTCCTCCAGCGGACTATTTATTTATATTTTTTGGCTGTGCTGCATCTTTGTTGAGACAGGCGGGCTTAGGTGGCCTGACACATATGGACTCCTAGTTCCTGGACCAGGGACTGAATCTGTGTCCCGTGTGCTGGAAGGTGCATTCTTAACCACTGGACCACCAGGGAGTTCCCTGGACTCCTTACTGATAACAGGCTCCCAGAGCTGTCCTTTCTCTTCTCTAACAGTTTCCCCAGAGCTGCCCTCTCTTCTCTAAGACAGCTTCCCCAGAGCTGCCCTCTCTTCCTTCCGTAAGACAGTTTCTCTCCTTCACTTCAGGTTGCTTGTGATTTATTACTGATGCATGTCCCAAACTGCAATTCTCTGCTCCTCCCAAATAAACCATTCTGCTGGTAACATAACTGGCTGTTTTTTTGTTTTTTTTTTTAAATCAATTTAGATGAATAGAAGCTTACCAAAATAATTTAAATACACTGTTACCACACTATTTTCCTTCTAGTGAGCCTTCACTTTACTCTCCCTCACAGGTTCAAGATGAACCCCGATCCCCACCAGAAACACATGGCTATGGCTGGTGAACAGGGTCACCACAGTCTCTACATCTGGCCCTTGTTGTTTTTCATTTGATCTCTCACTTCTCCCCAGCACCATCCTCTGGTCTAGCTATAGGTGAACTAACTCACTGTCCCAAGAACAGGCCGTGACCACTCACTTGTTCATGTCATCCCTCAATATACCAACAATGCCTTCCCAGATGTTCTTAGTCTCCCAATTCGACCTACACGTCTCACAGCTCACCCTGCCCTGGCCCACTCCGCCTGTTCCATGTGCAGCTACCCACAGGGCAACACTGTGGATGGTGTCCACTCTGCAAGGTGTCAGGAAGCCAAGAACTTTTCACAGAACACTTTGGCAATACAGGGGACAGAGGGGATGTCATGTCTACTCTGCAACGTTTAGATAAATGAAAATAAGGATTTCTGACAATTTGGGATAGCTGAGAGTTGAGTTTATGATATAAAATTATTTACTTATAGCTTTTGGACTTTTGTTTCTTAATTCTATTTTTTTCAGGATTTTTTTGCATCATGACTCCATTATATGACCCTCCTAATTGCTTTAGCCTCCTTTTTTTTTTGCCCCAAAAAGAAAATTTTTTACTGATTTAAAACCTAACATCCTGGATGAATTAGTTATCCTATTAATAATTTATTTAGTGACATTTAAAATCTTACTTTTTTCTCTCTTTAGAAAACCCATGAACAAGCAACTATTTCTTAGACAAATAAATAAATAAGTTTAGTACTACAAGGGAGGAAAAGTCTAAATAATTAAGCACATGCATGGTACAAAGAATGATGACAATTAAAATGAAGAAAAAGTTGTTACCAATTCTGAAAACCAGAGGTTTCTCAGCCCTAATATTTGATTCCTTAACTTCAAAAACCAAACCACTTACGCTGGATGTGGTCGAACATGACAGAGAAGAGGAAGTCCCGGGGTGTCATGTAGTACTCCCCGCCATACTCCAAGGACGAGAACTGCATGAAGCGCTGTTTACGAGGAGACGGCTTCCCTGTAATCTCTCCGGGGTTCACATTTCTCTAAAAGAAAAAGAACTTGCAATTTTAGGTTTTTTTCCCCCAGCATTATTCCACAGCTTAGCTACTTCTGGAATAAATGACCTGGGTTCGATTCCCAGGTTGGGAAGATCCCCTGGAGAAGGGAACAGTTACCCATTCCAGTATTCTTGCCTGGAGAATTCCATGGAAAGAGGAGCCTAGCGGGCTACAGCCTACAAAGTAGCAAAGAGTTGGACACAAACAATCTTTAAAGAGTAATTTTAGGGTTTAGGTCTCACAACCTTCAAACTTTGAAGTCATTTACTGAAGAGAGATTTACTGGAGCACTGGAGACAGAGCAGAGATGCGGTGAACCCGAGGGAACCCACAGCCCCAAATAGGAGAGGAACAAAGAACAAATGCAAGAAATTCTGTGAGGCAGTAAGATGCACCATGGAGACACAGAGCCGGATAAGGAAGTGGTAAGGAGAATACATCACACAGGATGGAGAGGGAAAGGCGACATTCAGGAGGTGAAGTAGGCAGCTTGGGAGCCAAGCGCCCCGTGGAGGGAGCACTCTGCAGGCAGGAGGTGAAAAAGGAACAAAGACCCGAGGCGGGAGCAGGCGTGTGTGCTCCAGGACCGCATGGCGGAGGAGAGGCTCAGAGAGACAGGAAGGCAGCAGATCAGGTGAAGACAAAGCACAGCCTGTTGGATAAGGGGCCCTGCTTCAGCAGTGTATTCACACAATGCGTGGAAAGTGCTGCAAGAACAGAAACGGGTAAAATACTGTCACTGGAAGAGTCAGTATCTTAGGCCATAGAGACAGGAGACAGCTACTGCTAACCTGCCACTGAGCACTTGCTGTGTGCTTCACACTGAACTATTAAATACTCTCCATGAATTTTTTTTGACCCTCACAGTCACTGAACAGTAGACACACAGTAGGTATAAAAATTGTGGACAAAATGGTAGAGATAAGTAAAACCAGGTGTGTCCAACTCAACAGTGTTTTCCATCTCTTCAGCACCACACTACCCTCCTACCCACACGGGGCCCCCCAGGCAGACTGGAAGAAGATGACAGACCAGCGGGCACAGCTCAGATGCCAAGGTCAGAGCAGTAACCCTGACTCACATGCGTTGTCTGTGAACTACGATAGCACACGGCCCTCGGGATGCTTCCTGAAGGCAGTGTGCTAACCTGGACCACAGCGTCTTCCCAGACGTATCACTTCCTCTTCACGCTCACACACAAGTCATGCTCACACACAAGTCATGCTCACTGAGTGCCGACTGCAACTGGAACAGAAAAAACAGCGATTCCAGTTGCTTAAACCTCCCCAGATTCAAAGCCATCAACAGCTCCTCGTGGCTGAGCTCAGTCCTCTGACCAGTATTAATTCTCTCCCTACAATGTGACAACTGGTTTCCTTGAGCAGCTAGTTTTATGCTTCTTTAGGGATTCTCGTTTTCATGGGGATGGTCTTGATCCCTGTCTCCTGTACAATGTCATGAACCTCTGTCCATAGTTCATCAGGCATTCTATCTATCAGATCTAGGCCCTTAAATCTATTTCTCACTTCCACTGTATAATCATAAGGGATTTGATTTAGGTCATACCTGAATGGTCTAGTGGTTTTCCCTACTTTCTTCAATGTAAGTCTGAATTTGGCAATAAGGAGTTCATGGTCTGAGCCACAGTCAGCTCCTGGTCTTGTTTTTGCTGACTGTATAGAGCTTCTCCATCTTTGGCTGCAAAGAATATAATCAATCTGATTTCGGTGTTGACCATCTGGTGATGTCCATGTAGAGAGTCTTCTCTTGTGTTGTTGGAAGAGGGTGTTTGCTATGACCAGTGCATTTTCTTGGCAAAACTCTATTAGTCTTTGCCCTGCTTCATTCCGTATTCCAAGGCCCAATTTGCCTGTTACTCCAGGTGTTTCTTGACCTCCTCCTTTTGCATTCCAGTCCCATATAATGAAAAGGACATCTTTTTTGGATGTTAGTTCTAAAAGGTCTTGTAGGTCTTCATAGAACCATTCAACTTCAGCTTCTTCGGTGTTACTGGTTGGGGCATAGACTTGGATTACTGTGATATGGAATGGTTTGCCTTGGAAACGAACAGATATCATTCTGTGTTTTTTGAGATTGCGTCCAAGTACTGCATTTCGGACTCTTTTGTTGACCATGATGGCTACTCCATTTATTCTAAGGGATTCCTGTCCGCAGTAGTATATATAATGGTCATCTGAGTTAAATTCACCCATTCCAGTCCATTTTAGTTCACTGATTCCTAGAATGTCGACATTCACTCTTGCCATCTCTTGTTTGACCACTTCCAATTTGCCATGATTCATGGACCTGACATTCCAGGTTCCTATGCAATATTGCTCTTTACAGCATCGGACCTTGTTTCTATCACCAGTCACATCTACAACTGGGTATTCTTTTTGCTTTGGCTCCATCCCTTCATTCTTTCTGGAGTTATTTCTCCACTGATCTCCAGTAGCATATTGGGCACCTACTGACCTGGGGAGTTCCTCTTTCAGTATCCTATCATTTTGCCTTTTCATAGTGTTCATGGGGTTCTCAAGGCAAGAACACTGAAGTGGTTTGCCATTCCCTTCTCCAGTGGACCACATTCTGTCAGAGCTCTCCACCATGACCTGCCCATCTTGGGTGGCTCCACGGGCATGGCTTAGTTTCATTGAGTTAGACAAGGCTGTGGTCCTAGTGTGATTAGATTGACTAGTTTTCTGTGATTATGGTTTTGGTGTGTCTGCCCTCTGATGCCCTCTTGCAACACCTACCATCTTACTTGGGTTTCTCTTTGGCTATGGTTTTTGCAGTGGTCATGTATGAATGTGAGAGTTGGACTGTGAAGAAAGCTGAGTGCCAAAGAATTGATGCTTTTGAACTGTGGTGCTGGAGAAGACTCTTGAGAGTCCCTTGGACTGCAAGGAGATCCAACCAGTCCATTCTGAAGGAAATCAGCCCTGGGATTTCTTTGGAAGGAATGATGCTAAAGCTGAAGCTCCAGTACTTTGGCCACTTCATGCGAAGAGTTGACTCATTGGAAAAGACGCTGATGCTGGGAGGAATTGGGGGCAGGAGGAGAAGGGGATGACAGAGGATGAGATGGCTGGATGGCATCACTGACTCAATGGACGTGAGTCTGAGTGAACTCTGGGAGATGCTGATGGACAGGGAGGCCTGGTGTGCTGTGATTCATGGGGTCGCAAAGAGTCAGACATGACTGAGCGACTGAACCGACTGAGGGCTTCTCTGGTAGCTCAGCTGGTAAAGAATCCATGTGCAGTGCAGGAGACCCTGGTTTGATTTCTGGGTCAGGAAGTTCCCCTGGAGAAGGACAGGCTACCTACTCCAGCACTCTTAGGCTTCCCTGGTGGCTCAGATGGTAAAGAATTTGCCTGCAATGTGGGAGACCTGGGTTCAATTCCTGGGTTGGGAAGATCCCCTGGAGGAGGGCATAGCAACCCACTCCAATATTCTTGCCTGGAGAATCTCCATGGATAGAGAGGTCCTGTGGGCTAAGGTCCATGGAGTTGCAGAGTCGGACACAACTGAGCGACTAAGCATAGCATAGCGGCGCCTGCCAGAACACTGGCCGCAGAGACACTCAGTCTGCATGACAGCACCCTGTCTCCTTGGGAACTTGCCTGTTCATGTCTTTCCTTTTCTTCCCTCTGAAATTACTACTACCAAAATACCTCAAGAGGCATGTCTTAATCACACAAGTGCATACTCTTATTCTAGCCATCAGAAAATTGAATTTCATTCATATTTTCTGAACACTTTATATGTGAGGCAGACACGTTATCATTTGATGTATTATCAAGTAGATAGTGAGTATTTCTAGGAAACTGGTAGGAAACAAGACAAACACTAATTCCTACTAGAGTGACTCACAGAGCGTCTACAGATGGGACAGAAGGGAGGGTGGGCAAGTCTTGTCAGTAGACTTCACAGCACTGGAGAAGTCTGAGACATGAAAGACAACACGGCATACTGAAGAGCTGAAGTTACATGTGGACACACACATTATTAGCTAAAAGAATATTTACATTTATTATATTAATGTTAAATATACAGTCTACTAAGAGAATTTTAAAAAGTAAATAATGTGTCAGAAATACATATGTGTATTTCCAAATCTTTAAATAAACGCCAGCTCCTTTATACTATCTAACACCTAAGTTGTTCATAATGAGTTAAAAAAACACCTTTTACCAACAACTTAGTCCTTTTTCTTGCTGTGGTTCAGTTGCCAAGTCGTGTCTGACTCTTTATGACCCCACGGACTGCAGAATGCCAGGCCTCTCTGTCCCTCACCATCTCCTGGAGTTTGCTTATGTCCATTGAATTGGTGATGCCATCCAACCATCTCATCCTCTCGTCCCCTTCTCCTCCTGCCTTCAATCTTTCCCAGCATCAGGGTCTTTTGGTGAGTCAGCTCTTTGCAACAGCTGGCCAGAGTATTGGAGCTTTGGCTTCAGCATCAGTCCTTCCAGTGAATATGCAGGGTTGATTTCCTTTAGGATTGACTGGGTAATCCTTTTTACATAACCAAATTCTTCTTTCCAAATACCAGCCAACTGAAGGGGCTAATTACTCATTTATCCTCCTCCTCCTCTAGTGGTCTCATAACAGGATGGATGGTTATGTCTCTGCTGGCTTTCATGCCATCCTGTATCCTGTGGCAAACTTAACCCGGAAACCCCGTCACTCACTGCAGTCACTATAGGCCTGTCACTGGACTTCCTCCCATCCTGAGGCAGCAAAGGCGGGCACGGTTGGGCAGGGAAAACACTGTGTCCACAACCACACTGACCAAAATGCCAGCAACCCTGTCTTGAGGGTATTTCTCTAAAGGGCAGGTACCCCAATGGGGGCAGAGGGAAACCCAAAGGCCACCCCAGGGGATGGGGTAAGCCCCAGCGGGACAGGAAGGCAGGGTGCCCAGAGGAGAGCTGGACACGCCCTGCTTCTCCTCCAATCCCTCAGGCCGCTAACTGACCCACAGTCCTCCGAAACCCTGCAGCTGAGATTCTGGTGTGAAAACAAACAGCACTCAGCTCAGGACAGAAAGGGGTCAAGCTTATATATTCACACTGTCTTGGCAAATAACGTATCTGGCTAGACCATCTGTTTAAAAACTGATGTTGGGCCTATCCAAATTCCACAGGAAGATGAAGAGTGATAGGAAACTACAATAAAAATCAAATTCTGAAAGAAAGCAGGGAAAAATCAGAGGGGAAAAAAAAATGTTGGACTTTAAAACACTGGAGGGCAAAGATGAAGATGATGGACACCTGAAGGGAGCCGCCCAGCTCTTAACAAAGAAAAGCAGCACAGGAGAAAAATGGTGGAACGAAACTAAAAATTTTAAAAAGCAGTAAAGACTAGAATCAACACTGCAGCAAATATACAAACTAATGATGGGGGATAATCACACAGAAGGCAGGAGAAAAGCACAGAGGAAAGCAATTAGGGAAAAGAACATCCACACGTGTGACAGACACCCAGGGCTCAACATGAAAACACTGCGCTTCAAGGAGAAAACGTACAAATCAGGCGCCTACTTCAAAACCAGAGTGGAAACCTCACGTAAACCCGCAGATTTAGAATTTTAGGATGCTATCTGCCACGGCCTGCATGAGGACTGCACAGGAGACTGGTCACTTCTAGATCTTTCAGGAAACCTAAATAAGGCTAGAACCAGGATGCCCTTATTGCTAGGATGAACTTCTTAAAAACTGTTCTCAGAGAAGGTAATACACAAAGTGATGCTTTGTGTAAGACGCAGGTGTAAGGCAAGACGCATTCCTGCAGTAATTCTTGAAGACACACATCAAGCTTGTGGATGTACTCTGTGAGGAAAAGAAAGGTAGAAACATGCTCAAGCTACTCAACCCAAGAGGCTGGAGAGAATTTTTCTGCCCATCTTTACCCTCAACTAATTTACTGCAGTTTCAGAGAACTACTCCAGTAGGTCGGACTAAATGGTACCAATCTTGACGTTTATCTGAATGAGATTTCCTAAACACCCGGAGTCAACCCTGTTGGCCAATGCAGACTGTTGACACATAAATAACGCAGAGCCTGGCGGGTGGTGGGTCTCTCGGGAAGACAAGAGTGAGTGGAATGTGCTGCTGGAGATCAAAGCGCAGCCAGACCCACCGGGCCAGGCTGGAGAGTGACGGAGCTGGGATGCGCTTCTCCAGCCTGCATCAGAAGCCAAGTGTACGGGAAGGGAGGGGTGGAGAAGCCGGGGTGGGGCCAGCCTCAGCCCGAGAGTGCCGTCCACATGGTTCTGGTTAAACGTAAAACGCTCCATGGCTTTCAAGGATTACTTGTAATGCAGTAAAAAATGTGACAAAGGAATTAAGAGCAATGAGTGATGTGGACTGGATAAAAGAGATCTTTGAAAGCTGATGACTTCTGTTAAAACATTTCACGAGTTTATTGCCTTTAAAGCAACAGGTGCTTCAGCATTCTGTCTCTACTTTTTATCCATGAAATGACAAATTGGAAAAAGTGCTCTGTTCTTTGTTGAACATTCTTTGGTTTCGGCATTTCTCAGGAAGAAGGTGGGAAAAGAACAGGCCTTCTTTACAATGCTTTCAATATGTCCAATATATACACACTGCATCAGACCTAAAACCCATTCATTTGGGGGTCTTTATTTTGGAATTTGCAATAATCTGGATAAAATGTAACTGTTTTGCTGTCTTTGAACTTTCTGCGGTATAATTAAAGAATATCTTTTCTTCTTAGAGAAAACTTTACAACTGGAAACTTTCAGTCATTAGACAGAACTTTTCCATTTTGTTCTGAATCAGGGAGATTTTACTGTACATGAAACAAAATACTACTGGACTAAATTAAAAATACTATGTAAGCTATGCTTCACAATAAATTCTACAAAATAACAGAGTATTAGTGAGGGAGATGAAGGTCATTCCTGGCAAACCTGCAAGCTCTGGGAACTATCCTCTGTGGCCTCTGGATATTGTTTTCTCTGTGTGTTGTGTCTGACCATTAGAGATCTCATGGACTGTAGCCCACCAGGATCCTCTGTCCATGGGATTTCCCAGTCAAGAATACTGGAGTGGGTTGCCATTTCCTACTCCAGGGGACCTTCCCGATTCAGGGATCGAATCCATGTTTCCTGCATTGGCATTCAGATTCTTTACTGCTGAGTCATCTGGGAAGCCCATTGTTTACTCTAGTGATGGCCTAGTCTAGACTTCTTTCTGGAGATGAGAAGAAAGCTAGTATGGCTTTTCCTAGATGAGCACGGTGAAATGAAATGACATTTGCCTAAATAAATGCATTAAAGAAATATCTAATAGGATCGCAGTCTGCCTGAAGAGGAGGGCCCACTGTCAGGATGCTGAGGAGTAAAGAAGGAAGCGCCGGGACTTCCCTCTTGGTCCAGGGGCTAAGACTCACACTCCAAATTCAAGGGACACAGGTTCCATCATCCCGGTCAGGGAACTAGATGCCACAAGCCACAACTAAGCGTTCACAGACTGCAACTAAGACCTGACTCAGCCAAATAAACAAACAGTAATAATATAAACCAGCACCTTCTCTATCCTGATGAGATCACCGAGCAGAACAGCACGTTCCCTTCCTCCATAACTGCTTTTCAGGAGGCACATCATTTTTGTTTATGTTCTAAACAAAACGTGTAAAGTAGGTTTCAAGGGATTGCTGCTGCTGCTAAGCTGCTAAGTCACTTCAGTCATGTCCAACTCTGTGTGACCCCATAGACGGCAGCCCACCAGGCTCCCCTGTCCCTGGGACTCTCCAGGCAAGAACACTGGAGTGGGTTGCCATTTCCTTCTCCAATGCATGAAAAGTGCAAAGTGAAAGTGAAGTCGCTCAGTCGTGTCCGACCCTCAGCGACCCCATGGATTGCAGCCTTCCAGGCTCCTCCGTCCATGGGATTTTCCAGGCAAGAGTACTGGAGTGGGGTGCCATTGCCTTCAAGGGATTAGTATACAGCTTTCTCAGTGTCACTCAGTACAGCCATGACGTGACACTTCCTGAGAAATGACAGCGTTGCTTCAGCTCACTGCCCCACTCACGAGGGAAATACTCTTCCTACAAACCTCCAACACCAACTTACTTAGTAAGTATCACACATCTCCTCCGACCAAGCCGTGTACAAAGTGACACATGAACAATCAGCCCCTTTCTAGTGGGGTAAGAGCTGGACTGAAGTATGAAAGGAGCATTTAGCAAACGTGAAAGCCCCACAGTGACAAATCCCAATCTCTGATAGTTACTTTCCCAGTGTTACTTATCAGCCATGACTTTATGACTTCTTTTCAAATGAGATGTGCATGTACCTCAATGTTCACAGCAGCAGTATTCACAACAGTCAAGAAATGGAAGCAACCCAGAGCCCACTAACAGAGGAATGGATAAAGATGTGGTACATACACACAATGGAATATTACTCAGACATGAAAAAGAATGAAAAATGCTATTTGCAGCAACATGGATGGACCTGGAGACTGTCATACTGAGTGAAGTGAATCAGACAGAGAAAGACAAATACCATATGCTATCCTTTATAGGTGGAATCTAAAAGGTGACACAAAGGAACTTATTTATAAAACAGAAATAGACTCACAGACAGAAAACAAACTTATAGTTACCAAAGGGGAAAGAGGGCAGGGATAACTTAGTACATGATTAACACTTACACACACTGCTATGAATAAAACAGATAACCCACAATGGTTTACTGTATAGCACAGGGAACCAAAAAAAAAAAAAAAAACCAAAACGGAGAGAGAGATGCACCAGAGTTAATATTTTTCATTATTATTTAATTAAATTTAAATAGAAGACTACTATGTTGGTCTGGTATCAGTAAATTTATCTGGGTTGTGACCTCTCTTTGGGCAACCGAGGAGTACAGTAGCATGTAACAAGGAACCTTTTGTGATATGAGCTATGATCTAATTGCAGGAACCTTGCACACTCATGCAAAAAGATCTCCTCAAAACTGAGAACTCTTAAG
Source organism: Bubalus bubalis (assembly GCF_019923935.1). Classification (NCBI taxonomy): domain Eukaryota; kingdom Metazoa; phylum Chordata; class Mammalia; order Artiodactyla; family Bovidae; genus Bubalus; species Bubalus bubalis. The sequence continues at coordinate 54,244,489 of NC_059169.1, forward strand.
TAAGCCTGGGCAGAGTGTTATCAGAGGGCTGCGTCAGAAAAAGAGGTGACCACGAGGGTGACAACACTGAGGAGACTGCATCCCACAGCACACAGCGTGGAGCAAGGAGGATGGATTAAAGGACTCTCTCCCGTCCCTTCACGGGAATAGGTGCAGTCTGTAGCTCTAAGTATTTTATAGTTTGGGATTTCAGGAGGAAAGTGAGTCATTCGTAGTCTCCACCATGCCCCCACTTTCTCCCTGACCCACTCAGAGTCCCACACCCCTAATCCCCAGCAAGACTGTCTTGCTCCACACTTCCTCAGCTCACAGCAGCACAGAGTGAGGGCGGGTTTCTACAGCTTGTGGGTCAACACAGCGGCAGTTTGCTTTTGTACCGCCAAGTCCCTTAAGCCCATAACCTGACCCTACACAAAATTTGGTATTAAAAAAAATGGATTAAAAAACACCCACCACTACCCCTCAAACAGCAATATGTTGCTTGCATACAAATTTATCCCAAACAAAAAGAACAGATTTTTTGGAAAATCCTCCAGGTAAAAGGAAAAACAATGAAAGCTTTAACAAAGGGGCAGATTTGCAATTTCTTATTAAAAACAAAAATTACACTTCTATCTTAAAATTCCATTGACATTATTATTTTTATGAATTGGCCTTGAACAAAACAAATACCGCACTAATTTAAAGCATCAACCCTAGTTTTGCTCATTGCCAACATCACTTTCCTGAAACTGACTGGGTCTGCTGGTATGTCCCGAGTTTCTGTTGTTACCTGGCTCCCTCTGATGAGCTTCAAAAACCTTTAAACTGCAGCTCTTTCCGGGAGACAGATGAAGTAACCACTTGGCTTCTGATTGTGATTAAGAAACTTCAAAAAGATAAGCATGTGAGTTGCTTCTTGTCCTTCTCTCATTTGTTAAGCGTTCAGGTTGTCTCCTCCTAAGAGTCCTTCCCCGAGCACCTGTGTGGGTGAGGTATTTTTCAGAGTGCGCATGCAGAACTCAGCTAGCGTTCACTGAAGCCTGGTAACTCTGTGGACAGAGAGTATCTGCCCCTGCATGCCTGCCTCAAGGATAGGCTCTCTCTCTTCTGTGTTCCCAGTGTCTACTATGTGGTTAATACTGTTAAATGGTTCAAAAAAGTGTGCCAGAAATGAATGAACCTTTATGAACGGGAACCAATTCCACACTCCAAGTGTGATGTTCAAAAAGTAATTAAAAAATAGATTTCAGTCCTTGAACCAACAGGCAAAAGGGTTTTGTGCTGATATAGTTTAAATCCTGTTGTTGTTGTTCAGTTGTTGTTCTCTCTGACTCTTTGCAACTCCATGGACTGCAGCAGGCCAGGCTTTCCCATCCTTCACTGTCTCCTGGAGTTTGCTCAAATTCATGTCCACTGAATCAGTGATGCTGTCTAACTATCTCATCCTCTGTCGCCCCCTTCTCCTTTTGCCTTCCATCTTTCCCAGCATCATGGTATTAACAATTCATTAAGCTATCCTTGGGTAACTAAGTATGTACTCTATCATGTACAACTGCACCTAAGTGTGCACACAACAGAAATAAAGACCCTTTGTTTCCTTTTATTACAACCACAAATTACCGCATACTGCTAGTGACTATAGATTTTAAAGATGCCTTCATCAGAGGAGCACAGGGGCAGAGCTGTGGACAGCTGGTGGCAGTGGCAACTGGACTCAAAGTGTGTCTTCTTCTGTGCTGCTGTAGAAGTCACGGAATCTTGGAAACAGAGGCTCTGAAACCCGGCTGCACCAGCTGCCGCACACTTTCTGTCCATAAATCTGAATGATTCAGTGGACTTCAGGCTTTATGTTGTGTTTGGTTTAGACTGCAATGGATTTTTTTCAGTTTCCACTTGGAGTTAGTGGACATAATACAATGTGTCTAAGATAAAGTTTTGATTAAAATGTATTTGTAACAGATGAGCAGGGGATGAGGTGAACCTTTTACCAAGCACTGGCAAAACAGGTAAAGTTACTGCTTTAACAATAAAAGTACTAAGACACATGCCATTTATATTTCTGTTGATAAGTTAAATCACCAGCAAATGAAGCAATACATAGATTACATGGCATGAAAAGGAAAAGTAATGCACAGATGTGATTAGTTTTGCAAATTAATTTAATGTTCATTAAAAGTTTGCTTTGTATCTGTGAAGTATAAACATAGAACACATCATTTATTTTTGAAAAAACATTTATCTATTTATTTGGCTGTGCCAGGTCTTAGTTGTAGCATGCAAGATCTCTGATCTTCGTTCATGCAAACTCTTAGCTGCGGCATGTGGGATCTAGTGCCCTGACCAGGGATGGAATCCAGGCCCCCTGAATTGGGAGTGCGGAGTCTTAGGCACTGGAACACCAGGGAAGTCCCTCTTTGGGTGCATGTTAAAGAATAATCTTTATCTTGACCCTTGAGACTTTTAGACTCTTACATGAGGAACAAAACTAATGAAAACTTACCATTTATTGTAAATTGTCACATACATACTTTAAGGGTAGGCATGGAAAGAACTAGCACCTGGATAGTTAAAAAGGGTATCGTGCCCTTCTAACATTTATTTGCAGGTAAACTTACTCCTGTACTCTTCATAATCAGGAGAATAATTCTAGTTAAATGTGGGAACAGAGTAGAGAAAAGGAAGGGACATATACGTATAGGCTAAAATATGGCCTGAAGTTCTGAAAAGACTCAGGAAACCCTAAGAGCCAAACCCAAATTGCTAGTGGAATTCCAAAGAGTTGCTCTGAATATCTGAAGATTTGGATAACTTTGCTACTTTGTTTAGTGCAAAAATCAGTTTCTAAATATTTATGGCTGCTATTTAGATACTCCTTTATTAATGACTTTATATAGTTATATTATTACCAGTATTAAACATGTTACTATGAAACCAAAAGTAGACTCTTCAGGCTCTGAGATCCTGAATGACCCATTTCACCTGCGTGCTAAAGGGTAAAGAGAATAAACGTGAAGACACTCTCGGGTGACGGGTCTTTATTGTTTCAAGGAGAGGGATGTGGAAATAGAGGCATCTGTGTGTTTACAGAGATGTCAACAGATGAGCCAGCATAACAGGGCCAACAGACAGTACACTGGGCTAGAGAATGTACAGTCAGCACACTTTGAAGGACTGTTCAAAGAAGAGAGCAAACATGCAAATTATTTGATCTGAGCAGAGAGTCATCCAAAACCAAAGAGGAATGCAGGGACAGGATCAAACAGTTCAGTTGAAAGTAATTTTAAATACAACACTCGAAGCATTCTGTGATGTAAAGAAGGACAAATACGAAGAACCTAGAAGGAACAAGCAGGTAACCTAAACATTTAGAGCGGAGGCTCATACCCCACACTGCAACCATGCTTCCTGCTGCACGAGGCCCCTGGAAATTGTATGTGAAAACAGTGTCCGTGCTTGGGAGAGGGTAGGTAACTCCTATATCCTCTTCCCTGGTTACAGCACAGTGTTCCTTAGAACCATCCTGCCTGGCTCCACATTACAGCACCTCACTTGGTAAGTGTGAAGCAGGCACCACAAGGAGCTAAGCCTTTCACTTCAGCGCAGGCAGAACTGTCACTGGGTGAGCCATTGGGAGATGTCAGCTCTTCACTCTTCTTCCTCAGCAGCCACAGCTCAGGGGCGTCCATCCCAGCCCGGCACCCAGGGCAGGAGCAGCCACAGAGAGGCTCCCGACCTGACTTTGGCCCCAGAACTCCCCAGAACCGTGGGTCTGAACAGAGGCAGAAACCCTATCAGGGACCTGCTTCTGATCTGAACTGGCTCTAATTTGGTCAGTTAGCAACAAATGTAAACTGGAAAAGATTCCATCTTTAAAACACTAATAGTGTGATTTAATCTCTTGATATTTATACATTGCACACACTCAGAAGCATAGAAACCAACTCATTTGTAATTTCTTATTATGCATAATCTTCTAATTGTGTACACCAGCAAAAGAGAAACATGACTGATCTTCCCAAACAGCAGAGAAGTTAAGCCCATCATACTTTGCTTGGGAATATCTACAACAGTTTGTGGAAAAAACATTGTGCTTTCCTACTTAAGGTTCATTCTGTCTAACTTTAAAAATGGTCTGCATTTCTGGCACACAGCAGCCCCCTGATGAAGACCTAGGAGGAAGACGCCTGGAACTATGTTGTATTAAAATTTAACTATGTTGTGTTAAAGTTTAATGTGACAGGAAACACTGAAGGTACACAACTGCTAGTATAGGACACACCAACCATACAGGATCAGTTCAGTTCAGTTCAGTCCAGTCGGGTCCGACTCTTTGTGACCCCATGAATCGCAGCACACCAGGCCTCCCTGTCCCTCACCAACTCCTGGAGTTCACCCAAACTCATGTCCATTGAGTCGGTGATGCGATCCAGCCATCTCATCCTCTGTCGTCCCCTTCTCCTCCTGTCCCCAATCCCTCCCAGCATCAGAGTCTTTTCCAAAGAGTCAACTCTTCTCATAACGTGGCCAAAGTATTGGAGTTTCAGCTTTAGCATCAGTGCTTCCAAAGAACACCCAGAACTGATCTCCTTTAGGATGGACTGGTTGGACCATACAGTATACATACGGACAAACTAAAGATCTTGTGAGATGGTATTTCTTAATGAACAGAAATCACAAATTTTATTCTGCAATACCCCATGTTCATGAAACTTCTACAGATGTCAATGAAAAATGTCTATATACACCAGGGTATGCTTAAACACAGGATTTGCTGTTGTTCAGTTGCTAAGTTGTGTCTGGCTCTTTTGTGACCCCACAGACTGTAGGCCCCTGTCCACAAGATTTCCCAGGCAAGAATACTGGAGCAGGTTGCCACTTCTCCTCCAGGGGTTCCATTAAGTATTATTTCTATATTGAAATTATTTATAATCTGAAACATTTAACAATTTTTTTTTTTATGGAGAGCAGATTATTAAGAGAATATATTTGCTATCGTTTATGTTACCAAATATTTATTACTTTCTAAAATGTAACTTTTAAGTTCATATACTGCTATAATTGATGGCTTCGGATATGTTTGTGTACTGGTATAATTAATAAAGCTCCAAAACTTACAGTAGCAAAAGCATTAATTTGAACGCATTATCTACCAGAACACATGCTTCATAGAATGAGAATAAATAGTAATTTTTTACTTCCAGGTTCAGCTAAATAAACATAACTGCAAAATGACAGATTAAAAATGCTTCTGCTTTTACAATTTGTTTTCCTTCCTTTCTTGCCTTCTCTGTCCCCACCTCCCTGAAAAGCACCTCCAAAGAGTTACAGTAGGATACAGAGATAGTGTCCACGAGGAAGGAAGGAAAGACAGCTTCTCATTCGTGCAGGACAAATAGCTTTGCCCAAAGCACAAACTACATCTAATCACAGGGTATAACTCTGTCATCTCTCTTTTCATAATCTGGCCACTTACACACTTTGATTTCTGACTTCCATTTGGGTTTATTAACATCAAAGCTTTGTCATCACTTATCTGTTTCCAGACACATTTTTACCTGAGGCAATAAAGTATAAAAAGTTCTTTGCATTCTTGCTTTACTGTTGCAAGAAAGCTTTCGTCTTCATTAGGCTTACAGTGTTTCACGGTTATTAAACCTCTGTATGCGGCTATCAAGTTCATCGCCCTTGGCATAACCAGTTTTAAATGCACTATCATTAAATCCAAGGGACTGTGCACAAATACATCCCAATCTCAGCAGATGCCAATATATTCTTGTTCTACCTTGCTAAGATCTTACTAATGTCCTTTCCTCCCACTTCACAAAAATAATGACTACAAATATAGTCAGACAACTTGAAATAAAATAAAGCAATGCCAATTTAATTTTTCTTTTTATTTTATATTGGAGTACAGCCAATTAACAATACTGTGATAGTTTCAAAGTGCCAATTTAATTTTACAAATTGCTTAGAGCTCTTATAGCAAATTAAAATATTAATAGTGCCATCTCATTAATTACATTATTTGAGTTTTTAAAATATTCATTGATATGCAACAGAAAAGGAGTCCTGCATCTAGTAATACCTGCAAAACTGCTTTCCAAGTTAACATATTTCTGACTATTAGAACATGAAGACCCACACGCCTTGCTTTTATTTATTTAAAATGCGTGACCATTTGTTTTAGGCTATACTCACAAAATGAGTTCAAAATGTGAATTTAAATAGTATCAAAGAAAAACCACCTTTGATGTTCTATTACTATTTTAGAATTTAATTTTAAAATTTAATGCCATGATGCAATATATTATCCACATTAAACTCATAATACCAAGCCTTCTTAAAAATAATGTTAGGTAATATTTTTTAGCTACAAGGAAAAATCCACCAAAGGCAAGCTATCAGAAGTCTGTGGCCACTGGCCCAAGCTCTCTTCTTCATGAGTGTGTGAACCCGTCTCCTCCGCCCTCCGCTGTGAACAGCGTTCCTCTCCAGCAGCAGTCATTACGAGCCCTCTGACCCACCACCCGGTGTCCCTGATTCTACCTCCTGATTTTCCAGAGCAGTTCACCATCAGGTCTATAGCCAGCTGCTAGGTTAGCCACACCCTCTGCTTCCCCTCCCTGTTAGGATGAAGGAGGAAAACTTATTCGTCTCATAGCCTGACCTTTCTTCCTGGGCTTGGGCTCCAGGAGCTTCTTTCCTTCCTCAAAGATGTCCACCTCTAATTCCCCCACAGTCAGAGCTGGACCAGGTTTTGCCTCCTAATTACATCACTCTCCCAGCAAGTGTTTCTTTTAATACCCTTTCAGCAACACTTCTAGAAAGAAGCATCTGTATCACCTGATGCAAAGAATTGACTCCTTGGAAAAGACCCTGATGCTGGGAAAGATTGAAGGCAGGAAGAGAAGGGGACGACAGAGGATGAGATGGTTGGATGGCATCACCGGCTTGATGGACATGAGCTGAGTAAACTCCAGGAGTTGGTGATGAACAGGGAGGCCTGGAGCGCTGCAGTCCATGGGGTCACAAAGAGTTGGACACGACTGAGCAACTGAACTGAACTGATTTGCTTTCTTTGCTTCCTTACTTCAGTCTCTCCTCAACACACTCCAATTAAACTGCCTCCAGTATTTCACTGAAATGCCTTTTTTCAAGGTCAGCAACAACTCCCCTTTATCAGCACGCCCAAAGCTCAACTGTCTGTCTTCACTCTCTCAGTTGCAACAGACCTAGGGGATTTACAGATTCAAAGAGCTCTCCAGCAAAATCCCAATGACATTCTTTATGGAAATAGGAAAAAAAAAAAATCCTAAAATTCCTAGGGAACCACAAAAGACCCTGAAAAAGTCAAAGCAATCTTGAGTGAGATAAACACACTTGGAGGCATCACACTTCCTAATTTCAAAATCTATTACAACACTACAGTAATAAAACCAGAAGTGGCAGGTGCTGAAAAGTATGGTACTGGCATAAAAACAGGCATATAAACCACTGGAACAGAAAGAGATGTAAATTCACGCATTTACAGTCAACTCATCTTCAATAAGAAAGCCAAGAACATGAAACGGGGAAAGAACAGTCTCTTCAACAAAGTGTTGGGAAAACTAGATGGCCACATGCAGAAGAGTAAATTGGGCCCTCATCCTGCATCTTATACAAAAATAAACTCGAAATTAACTCAAAATGGGTTACAGACTTAAGTGTAAGAACCGAAAACTATGAGATGAAAACAGAGGGAAAGCTTCTTGACTTTGGTCTGGGCAATGATTTTTTTGGTATGACACCAAAAGCACAGAGAATAAAAGCAAAAATTGTCAGGACTACATCAAAGTAAAAAGCTTCTGCACAGCAAAGGAAACAATCAACCCATGGTAGGGGAAGAAATTATTTACAAACCACACATCTGATGAGTTAGTATCCAACATACACAGGCAACTCAGGTCCATGGCAAAAACCAAAACACCAAAGTCCTGACTGATCAAGCAAAGGACCCGATCAACATTTTTGAAAAGATGACCTACCTACAAAAGACCAACAGATATAAGAAGCAGTGCTCAAAATCACTAATTATCAGGGAAATGCAAATCAAAACCAAAATGAGGTACTATCTCCCATCTGTCAGAATGGCTATTATCAAAAAGACAAGAGATAAGCACTGGTGAGACTGAAGAAAGGGGAACCCTCCTAGACCACCACTGTAAACTGTGAGGCCACTGTGGAGAAAGTAAGGTGGTTCCTCAAAAAATGAACAATTTCACTTCTAAAGTCAGTATCTCTAATAGAAATCTGAGCTTCCAAGGTCACTGCTCGTTGTTCACAAGAGCCAAGGTATGAAAAGAACCCAAGTTTCCATCAACAGATAATGGATAAAGAAGATACTGATACACACCCATACCGCAAGCTGACAAACACTCTTCAGCCTTGGATAAGGAACCCTGCCAAGGGTAACAGTATGGACGAACCTGGAGGGCATTAAGTTCAGTGAAATAAGCCAGATACAGACAGACAGATACTACACAGCTCACTTATCTGTGAAACTGAAGCAGTGAAATTCATAGAATGAAGCAGAATGGTGGTTGCCAGCGGCTGGGGGGATGGGGAGATGCTGGTCAAAGGGTATGAAGTGTCAGTTATGCAGGCTAAGTCCTGGATGTCTAAAGGACAGCATGACAATACACATATATTACACTGTACATACAATACTGTATCGTGTGCTTGAGGTTTATTAGGGGGGTAGATCTAAGTGTTCTCACCACACACCCACATACAACAATGGTAACTTTGTGAGGTGATGGATGTTAATCAGCTTGACAGCGCTGACCATCTCACAGTGTATAAAAATAAGACATCACGTGGTACACCTTAAATATATAAAATTTTTATGTCAACTACACCTCAATTAAAACTGAAGGATAATGCAAAAAGCCCCTTCCTGGAGTGCTGCTAATACCTTGGGAATGGGAGGAACTGCATTCTCACTTCCTCCTCTCTGGGCATCACTTCCACTGGCCCCTGCCTAAGCCACAGCAACCGCGTGTGACTGCCTGAGCCTGTAACAATCTACCAGACTCCAGACGGGTGGGAGGCAGGGAGATCAAAGGTTGTAAGGGAATTTACTCTTCCAGTCCAGCTCCCATCTCCCCTTCTGTTTCTATGCCCAGACTTCTTATGTGCCTCTCTTATGCCAGCCACCTGCCCTTACCTGTGGAGCCCAAGCCACACCCAGGTCCTTAGGACACTGACTCTTCCAGAAACACTGACCTTGTAAACCAAACCATTCTCTCCCTAAGAGGAAATAAATCAGTCGTTAAGATACAGATCTTGTTGTATGTAAATCTTCAGTGTAATCAATAGTATACAAAAATGTGTGCCATACATTTAACATCAAAATAGTTTATTGATACAGTTGGTTTTAGTCTAGGTCAGGGTTATTTTCCAAATTTAAAAATAATTTAAGACTTCCCTGGTGGTCCAGTAGTTAAGAAGCCGCCTGTCAATCCAGGGAACGTGGGTTCTATCCCTAGTCTGGGAAGATTCTACAAGCCTTGGAACAACTAAGCCCGTGCACCACAACCACTGAGCCTGTGCCCTAGAGCCAGGGACCCGCAACTACTGAAGCCCTCCTGTCCTAGAGCCAGGACTCCTCAACAAGAAAAGTCACTGCAATGAGAAGCCCCTGCTCACCACAACTAGAGAAAGCCTGTGAGGAGCAACAAAGACCTAGCACAGTCAAAATAAATTAATAAAAAAAATTTATTTGGCTTGAGGTTTACAAGTTGAAGGATCTCAATAATTGGGATGGAAATGCATTTTATTTTATTCTAAAATTAATTTTGATATTTTAATGTGATGGCTCCAGACAAAAGCTTGCTGTATAAAGACAGGTTTAAGTATTAACAATATGAATTAAAAATTAAATCTCATGCACAGTAACAGGTGGAATGTTCTGAGACAAAGGAATATCTATTACTGTCTCATAGATTTCATCAGCTCATTTACCCAGTCAATAAATACTTAGCACGCCTACTATGCACAAGACTCTTTTCTTGGGATTTGGCAGAAGAGAGCAAAGTTTCCTATGTACTTAGGTTTCCTACTGGGAACATGGCATAAGTCTCTATAACCCTAAGTGTGTAACCGAATATACACATGACATTTAGTAACTCAGCTGAATCTATACATTTCTGGATACTGCTTGTCTATTATTTCTACAAAGGCTAATCAAACCAAAGTTAGACAAGGTCACTTTGTTACAAAGTACAGTTCATTTATTCACTCTTTGGACAAACATTATATAATTGTGAATGTTTTATGCATTCACATGTTTTATGCATTTAAGAATACAGAGATGAAAAAGATAAGAGGCTATCCTAAGACAGACAAAACGAACAATAAAACAATTTCAGGAAGCGGTAAGTTCTATAAAAGAATAACAGATTAAATGTTAAGGAAAGCTTCCAAGAATTTATAAATACAAATAAACAATATCAAATGGAATCTGACACGTATGAATCTACAGAATAAGGAATTTGGATTTACATAGAATAGAAAACATTTATACAGTATTACGGACTAGGTAAGGCTTCCCTGGTGGCTCAGATGGTAAAGAATCTGCCTGCAATGTGGGAAACCTGGGTTCAATCCCTGGGTTGGGAAGATTCCCTGGAGGAGGGCATGGCAACCCACTCCAGTATTCTTGCTTGGAGAATTCCATGGACAGAGGAGCCTGGCAGCCTACTACAGTCCATAGGATTGCAAAAAGTCTGACAGGACTGAGCAACTAAGCACGACAACAATGGACTCTGTTATACACAATAATTTTACTTTGCACAGTGGACAAATTTTTCATTAAAAAGCAAACCCCAAAATCCTACTATGAAGTCAGGGAAACATATTCAATAATAAATTGAAAATTATAAGGCCAAAAAGTGTAAAAATTTATAGAGGATAAATGAAATATTCAATAAACAAATCAGTTAGAACAAATAAAACATAATTGTTGTCAACTTCGAACTATAATGAATTTTTACTTTATTTTTTCTCCTCCCCCTTCCAGTTTTAGGCCTTATTATAAGCATTTATAATATCAAAATGATTCAGACAAGTTCTACCCTAAGTCTGATCTTACATGTCACTAGAGATTTACTCAGTGATATGGAGATTTGTTTTCATCAATTTTGGTTTACCAATATATTGTTTCTAGCTTGTAAAAAACAAAATACAATAAAAACTAAAAACTTTTATGTATTATTGAAATTCCTGCAGGAAGAAAATAATTTTGCCATTGCAACTCAAAAACTCTAGAGTTCCTAACTGCTTTCCCCATGAGGTAACTATATATATAAGGGGTGTGTGTGTATTATTATTTTAAACATATCAAGGCTTATTAAGGACTTCTATCCTTTTAAAGCAGAATGGCTTGGAATAATAAAATAATTGTCTTCTCCCTTCTATCATGTCTTATCTCATTTTAACTATGCCAGAATCAAATACAACAATACTTAAAGAGGGTATTTCTAGAAACCTAGAACAGTTTTCAAATATACTAAAGTGTTTCGGAGGAAGCAGCTTACATAAATGTGACTGGTAGGCTGACATACTCGGGAGGATCTCTAAAAGAGCCAATAATATGTTGTTGCCCAGATGTCATCATTGGTACAGGATTCCTGCAGGAGTCCTCTGCTTCAGGCCACTTCACTTTCACCAAAGACCTACACTGGTACTCGTATTTGTTAACCAAAAAAAATCTGAAGAGGATTTTTGCTTTTATGAAAAAAAGGCAAAAATCGAAAGTAGTGCTCAGCCTTTTTCAGTGAACCATCACAGGGGCAGTGCACATCCCAGGCAGCAAGTGGTCCCGCCAAGCTTCCTCCCTGGAACTGAACTCAGCATCTCAGCATCAGATAGATGCCAGAGCTCAAACTGTGTCTGTGAACATCTGTGACTCAGCTCCATTTATTTCATGTATCTGTGAGCAAGATGTGTCTAAGGTAACTGCTCTTTGATTTTACACCATTCCAGCTTACAAAAAGTTTCAAAGGAATGCTCTACTTTTGGATAGTGGTGGAGAGTGAACCTGTTATTATTTGCTGAAACAATTACATTTCACACAAGATTCCAGCAACTCAGACTCTGCAAATTTATCTTTAAATTTCTTTCCAAGTCATCCACTAATTGAGCCATCACCAACTCTCTCCTGAATTACTGCAAGTTTCTGAACTTGCTTTCAATCCACTCCCTTCAAAATAGTCTCCATACTCTTTTTCCAAAGATGAAAGCCAAATCTGCAATATGCATAATTCTTGATTTATGTATTAAATAACATGAGACAGTGGCAGGCTGAATAAGCACTCTAATTTCAAAGAAGTGTTATGTTGAGATATCTGTAACAATGGTATCAGAATAGGAAAATATCAAAGATTGCTACTGATGACAGTCAGCTACTGTTAATACTTCTTCAGTTAGTTGCCTACACTCACAATTTAAGAAAATGTTAAGTTTATAGGTCACTGAAAACAAAAATGTCATCTTTTTCTATTTAAGTTCATGTGCTAAGTTGCTTTAGTCGTGTCTGACTCTTTGTGACCCCAAGGACTGCAGCACTCCAGGCTTCTCTGTCCATGGGATTTTCCAGGTAAGTATACTGGAGTGGGTTGCCATTTCCTTCTCCAGGAGATCTTTTTGACCCTCGGATCAAACCCGTGTCTCCCGCATTGCGGGCAGATTCTTTAATGTCTGAGCCACCGGGGAAGCCCCAGACTCTCTGAATTCTAGGCCTGTATTCTCAGGGGACCATTCCTAACCATGAAGGTTAGGAATCTCCAGGATGGCTGCCTGCTGTCCTCCAGATAAAAACTTTTTTCTGACCTGATACCCCACCACTGGTTCAGAACCTCATCTTCCACAGCCCAGGTCTTACCAGTCCAATCCTTCTCTCCAGACCGCTGCAATGCTGTCCCCGTGCCTGCAATGCTCATCCCCTTCTCCCTGCCCTGCGAACCCTGTTCATCCCACAGGCCACTACTTCAGGACACCAGGCTTGTGTGCGGGGCTCTTCCAGATGCCCCCAGAGCACCAGCATTTATCACCCCCTCACCCTAGATTAAAGTTCCCCCCTGCATTAAACTGTGAGCACTTGAAATGTGTCTTGTATTTCCAGCTCCTTGCATTCTGCCTGGCACAGAGGCAGCACTTCAAGAATTGTGGAAAGAAGAAAGAAGGGAAATTCCATATCTGCTATTTCATGACCTTGAATTCAAGCCTGAATTCTTGACTAACCCTCACAATTGCAAGCACGGGTAACAATGAAAACCGGAAAAGTGCATAAGCAAATGGATATAAATTCACTATTTTTATTGGAGAAATCACTTAGTGTGATGACTAGAAGGACATCATGACTATTATTTTAAAACCATGTTAAGATTGACCACCTTGCCATACTAAGTAAAATAATTATATAATACATACTGCTGGAAAATCCCATGGATGGAGGAGCCTGGTAGGCTGCAGTCCATGGGGTAGCTAAGAGTTGGACAAGACTGAGCGACTTCACTTTCACTTTTCACTTTCATGCATTGGAGAAGGAAATGGCAACCCACTCCAGTGTTCTTGCCTGGAGAATCCCAGGGACAGGGGAGCCTGGTGGGCTGCCGTCTCTGGGGTCGCACAGAGTTGGACACAACTGAAGCGACTAAGCAGCAGCAGCAGCAGCTGTGTCAAAAGCACGTGTAGCTCAGTAGTTCTAGACTGTGCACAAGTGACTCCAAAGTGGTGGTGGTGCTGCGGCTGGCAGAGCAGCAGCTGGGGCAGCAGAGGGATTGACAGGCCCCTTGTTCCAAGGACAGAGGAAACAGGCAGGTGAAGCTCGATGTCAGACTGTGACTACAGAGGGCTCTGAATAACAAAACTTAAAAATGTGGATTTTATCCTAGGAGCATGAGGCACTAACGGTTTCTGAAGAAGGGTACAAGATGTGGTTAAACTGACACTCTTGGGAAGATTAATTAAACAGGATGAACTAAAGGGATGAAACAGAAGCAGAGAAATGAAAGATGAACAGTAACTGAACTGCTTGACACAGGATGAACAAAAATGCTATAAAACGCTGTTAGATTCTTCCTCCTGGGATCAGAAATAGTGTGAGGATAGGGGAAGAGTTATTGCACGTATTCACTTTGTGGCATCTTAATACAAGTAAAAATACTGTCAATATTTAGTTTTAAGTCACAAGGCCAGCTTTCCTCTCTTGTTGAATCTTGACTGTTGAGTCTGTCAGAACTCAAGGCCATTAGAAAGAAAAAATGTAAGTCTAACGACAGAAAAAGATTACTGCTTTTAATTTTCAAAAGTATTCACACACAAACTTTACTCTTAAAGCTTCAAATGTTTTACGTGGAAAATTAATGCGGAACCAGGGAATATGACCTTTACTTTTCAACACCGCAGTTCTAGAAGAAACGTCTTTAGCTTGGTACTTAGAGTCCCTGGAAGCACACAGGTTTATGACATGCAGCAATGTTCCTGACAGTTGACCACGAAACCAGGAATCATGAACCGACCGACTTTTAGGGCGCACGCTTTCATTATTAAAGAGTTCACTGCTGGCACAGCTCGACCACCTGACGGTCCTGGGGGACGGGGAGGCCTGCACCGGACACGCCCCCACGTCCCCGCGGGTAGACGGCTGCCCCAGGGCCGCGCCAGACGCCCACTGCTCATCCCCACCCTCCGGCCGCCCGAGGGCTGAGGGGCGCGGCGGGGCTGCCGGACTGGGCCCGTCCCGTACCTGAGCTAGGACGGTGAGGCTGCCCTGGGGCGCCGCCACGTTCACGCGGCCGTGATACCACGCCGCTCCTGCTCCTGCCACGGCCACGCCAGCCACTGCCGCCGCCACGGGCCCGGGGCCGGGCCAGGCCCGCCGGCCGGCAGCGAAACCCCGCCGCAGCCTTTCGCCCCAAGCCGCCAGCCGCGCACCGCCCGCCGCCGCCATCTTTGCGGAAGCGCTTTGAGGCGGCGCTCGCGCCGCTTCCCACGGCGTCCCGAAAACTCGCGCCTGGCCGCGGTGTCGCGAGACCGAGGCAGTCTCCGCCCCGCCCCCGAGCCTGCGCACCTTGTTGTGGGCGGGGACGGGGCGGTGCGGGGACGGGGGCGTGTCCGAGATAGATTGGGCACGCCTCCGGGGCAGGGACAGGGCCCGGCGGGACGCGTGTGAGGGTCGTGCGCGTCCGGGCCGACCCAGCCGGGCCTGGGGTCGCGAGTTGGGGATGGGGGGCTGTGGTCCGGCGCGGCGGCGGTGGTCGCAGTGAGACGGAGCCTCTTCCCGGTGGGCGTGATCAAGGCGGTGCTGTGAGCGGAGGGGCGTGCCCTGCGGGTCGTGGGGACTGGGTGGGCTCTACCTCCTGCCTGCCGCTGTCTAGAATCTCCTGAGTCGGAAAGCCGCCCAAGCTCTGTAGGCTTCGCACAGGTCTCCGGGCCTCAGAAACATTGTTTCTTGTAAGAAACATGGTGTTCTGTTGTCTGTCTGTGGCAGTCAAGCAAGCTTTTAAAAAGGTGTATTTTTCAGTTGTGGTGGAATATGCATGCCACTACCATCTGAACTATTTTTTTAGCGCACAGTTCGGTGGCATCAAGAACATTCATGTTGTGCAACTGACACCACCATCATCTCCAGAACGTTTTTCATCCTGCAAAACTGACAAACAAACCAATAAGTGTCTTCCCGTCTTGTTTTCATCCTTCTTGTCCTTACATTCTTGTCTGCTTTTCGGTTTTTGCTGAATCATGTCCCACCCCAGCAGTGTAACTTTGATGAAGTAGTTTTTAATGAACACCCAGAGTCATTCTCTTGACTTGAGGCGATCACTCTTTGCTGAGTGTTGGATTTAAACTCTCCGAATAAAGTGTTTGATGATGTCTATTACCCCATCTGGCCCCGACTCAGACTGCACACCTCACGTGTCCCTCATCAGGGACCCAGGTGTTTCCCTGGGTCCAAAGGCAACCTTAGGGCAACATCTCAGTCCTGGCCCTGCTCGTAAGAAATGATTTAGCTGAGGCAGATGACTTGGCTTTGTTTTGTAGTCTCTGATCCTCCATTCTTTGGTCTTTACTTTTGGGAGTAGATTTACTTAATAAACTTGGTTCAGCCTCTGAAATGTCCCTGAGCCATCAGAAGCTTTACTTGGGCATGCAGTAACTTACAGCCCACAGCCAAAGGTGCCAGGATTCCTCATCGCATAATCACTGCCATCTTGAAGTTATGCAAAACAAACCCCAAACCAAAAACAAAGAGCAAGTGCCACACTAAATCCAATGTGACCACTTAATTCCTTGGATCCTCTTGTCGTGATTCGCCCTTGGTTCTTGCTCCCTCTTCCTTTGCCAGCTTGTCTCAATTGATCTGCAGTTGGAGCTTCTTCACTTTTCCAGCTTGCTGGAACCACTTTCTGTGTCCTTCCCAAGGCGGGCAGTGGAGGGGACTCGCAGTGCACAGCTGTGTGGGCCAGACCACAGGGTTTGCTTCCTGCCTTTGCCAGGATCATCACTGTGATTTGGGACGAATTACCTAAACTCTCTGAGTCTCAGTTTTCTCAGCTGTAAACAACTGTCTCATGGTTTGAGGTTGGGACGGGGGCGTTGCATGAGCCATCCAGGGGAGCGATTAGACAAATGCCCTACAGACTCACCGCGTGTGTCAGCTGACCCTCTTGAAGATTTGGCTCGTTTCCACCTTCTGATCACAAATGAGCTTGACCGAATGTCCATGAGTCCAGATGGCTGGGCCGGCTAACCCGGGATCTTTCTGCTCTTCCCTACCTGACTTTTGACTCCTACCAGACCTCTGGGCTGGTTTTCACTTCTGCTAATTCTGGTAGCTCTTGAAAATTCTGGTAGCTTTCTGGAAGCTCTCAGAAAAGCATATGTCCTGCTTTTCTGAATCATTGATGTCTAGCTTGTTTCTGTCCAGTGGTACTTGTGTGATTTCTAGGATATATTTGTACATCCTGAATATACTAAAGTTTATGCTTGATTTCTAGGAGCCACAGTTACAAAATGTAGTTATGTGTATGAGAGTGAAAGTCACTCAGTCATGTCTGACTCTTTTGCAACCTCATGGGCTGTGGCCTGCCAGGCTCCTCTGTCCATGGAGTTTGCCAAGCAAGAAGACTGGAGTTCCCATTTCCTCCTCCAGGGGATCTTCCCAACCCTGGGATCGAACCTGGGTCTCATGAATTGCAGGGGGATTCTTTACCGTCTGAGCCACCAGGGAAGCCTCCAAGGTGCTGCCTAATTCACAGTTCCTCTACACATTTAGTGAAAGCTGGCATGTTACATAGTAATGGCCCCAAGCCCCAAGTAAGTGCTCTTATCTTCCTATTAGAGCATTTGGTGTGTTTAAAAACATTGTATTTCTGCCATAATTTGACATCCTCATGGGTGAGGATATCTTATTTTTCTGTATCCTCAGCACAAATCACAATGTCCAGCACATATTAGACATTCAGTGAAAGAATATGTGCCAATTTCCATTCTTTGGGGGTCAAACATACAGAAATATATTGTTCCCCTTGTGTAATTTATTTTCCAGAACAAAAAGCTCATTTTTAATTTTTGTTTTCTTTTGCTGAAAATCTTTCAACTTATTTGAAAAACTGTTTTGTGATTATGATGATGATGATTTTTTTTTTTTTTTGGCATTATGTGCCCAGACCTCTAGAACTCTCATTAAGACTCAATGTATTCAAACTTTTCTTCTGCAGAGGAAACACGTCCTTATAATAGAGCCGATCTCTAGCCGACTAACCATTCTAAGTATGCAGTCTTCCCTGGCAGCTGCCGACATTTGTCTGAACACATTGAATGTATTGGTTTTTTAAGGCTCCAGCTTTGTTCATTTCTTCTTCACCAGCTGTAGAGAAAGTCCTTGGCGGGGATGTATTTTCAACCATGTAGTTTATATACCAATCCCCAAATACAAGCCTGCTGCTAAAGCTATCAGGTTTATACTATTTTAAATGGAAATTGGAGAAAAACAGAGCATAAACACTGTTTCAAAATATCATTCTTTTAAAAAAAAAAATTTGGTGGTGGTTGTAGGTGGGGCGTGCTGTGCAGCACTTAGAATCTTAGCTCCCCAACCCAGGATCCAGCCCACACCCCCTGCAGTGGAAGCACAGAGTCTTAACCACTGGACTGCCAGGGAAGTCCTCAAAATATTCTTAATTCACTTCCTCTGTGTTCCTTTTTTGGTAGGAGGAACAAAAGTTTTATGGCAGAAAAACTGTGCTCAAGGGGGGTTTCTTTCACTGATGAGACCAAGCCTGAATTTCTAAACAGGGCAGGGTGGCCGTGGACTGTTGTACTGAGCAGAGGAGGAAGAGGATGGTAGGTGTGAGCCGCAAGGAAGGCATCCAGGGAAGTAGGTTAGGTGACTCAGTATGGAACTCGGGAAGCCAGAGTGTTTGGATAGGCAAATCCTCCAATACTGGAGGAGTACCAGGTTGAGAGCCTGGGAGTGGGGTAGATACAGTGGGTGACTTGGGGCCCAGAGGCTGGTTAGGGCTTCCTTGGAGTGCCTTGAGGGCTGCTAGGGGGTCATGCAATAATCTCCACCAATATATAGACCAGTGGTCAGCTCTCTTGACCCCTCTACACGTTTGTCTTCAGAGTATCCATGCCTCCTCTCTGGTATCCCTACCATCTGGTCTCCTCTGCAGCTCAGACCCTCTCTGCCTGGAGATTGTCTTCTCCCTGTCCACATTCTTCCTGGCCTTTCTCTGTCCCTCTGGGCCTCTCTAAATTATCTTCCCTCCTGCCTACAACCAGACTTTGATTTTCTCTGGGTTGCTGGCCTTGAACAAAAGAGATCACCTAGCTCTTCTTATTGAAGGCATTTGTTCTATCATATCTCCATTTAAAAAGATGAAGTTATTAACTCAAATGCATCTTTAATCCTAGCATGTGTGGGGAAGATAAACAAAAACTGCCATCTTGATTCTGAAAGATTGTTTACTGTTATATTATAGAATAATGGGTGTGAAGATTGACTGTCTTAGGCGGAGGAGAAAAAAATATGGAGGGTCTCAAAAGATAAATGAAGGAGGTTGGACTCAGGCCTATAGTAATAGAGTAAACAGCATTTGAATGGACATTATAAAGAGCTATTGCTTGGAATAGACAGAGGTTAATCTATATTTATGGTAGATAATTGTGTAGCAGAAGGCATGAATCATCCTCAGAGGCCCTCGATGAGTCAAAAGAATCGCTAATTATGTCTTTTTTGTGCAGTTCGGGGCCGTGGGTAAAAATATCTGGGTATCGTGATTGATACCAGCATGTGTAGAAATAGGTCAAGATTAAATCTTCCTGACAGTGAAAAAGCGGTGCCAAGAGTTGCATTTTCAACGTCTTTCAGATCCTCCTCTGCTTCTCATTCTCTCCCCATCACCAGCTCGCACTCTCCTTACCACGGGCTTTGATGCTCGCCGGCGTCTCTCCAGAGGCTGTTCCTTCTCCTCTTTTTCTCCTCTGAAGCATCCCATAGATCTATGTCAGACCAGTCTTCCTCAAACATTTCTTTCACCATACTCCCATTAGCCGTGCGACTTAACCTTCCTAGACCTCCGTCTCCTGGTTGGAAAATGAGGAGATTACTTTCCGTTTATTTTTCCAGTTCTAAAATTCTCACCGTATGCCACTCCAGAGTGGCTTTGCTTTTTCATTTGGCAAATAATACTGAGTGTGGAATACGTGCCAAGCAGAGTGCCATGCCCTAGGCATGCAGACACAGCCCCTCCCGGTGCCTGCCACAGGCAGGGGTCTCCACACACTGATTTGCGCCCCTGTGCTGAGAACTTGTGAAAGCATGTTCCCCCCATTTGTGTATGTTTGTTTCCTAAATCTACATATTTACAACTAAATGTTAACAGTTTCACATAATAAAAATTTAAATGATCATCTAAACATGAAATAGTACTTATAAAATTTTAATTTTGTTATTAAAGATGTAGTGAATGTTTTGCTCTCTCTAAAACTGTTAATATTATTTTAGTGAGATCAGTATGATTGAACTGGATTCATTAACTTAGAAAGTCTTGATTTAAGTTTAGAAAGTCTTGATTTAAGTTTTATGAGCTAAGAGATACAAAGGTCTGGTATTCTCTTCAGCTAATGCAGACATTAGTCTTTAATGACTGTCATAGCTCAAAAAGATATCTCACAAAAAAATATTAGTTCAAATGGAAGAAGTGAGTGTCTTATTAATGAAAGGGATGAAGTCATGATACTTGTGTCCTTTTAAGCTTTTATTATGAAAAACTCAATATATATATAAAATTAGAATAAAATAATGGACCTCCCTGTACATGTAACCTGACTTCAACAGTTACCAACTCATGACCTATTTTATTTCACCCATATCTCCTTCATTTCCTCAACTAGGTTATATTGAAGTAATTCTTAAGCTCATATAATTATATTGTACATAATTCATCATGTATTCTTATTTTTTAAAATATATGTATTTATTTATTTGGCTGTGCCAGGTCTTGGCATGCAGGATCTTCCATTGAGGCATGTGAACTCCTAGATCCCAGCATGTGGGATCTAGTTCCCTGTCCAAGGATAGAACCTGGGCCCCCTGCATTGGGAGTGCAGAGTCTTAGCCACTGGACCACCAGGGAAGTCCCTCATCGTTTATTTTTAAAAGATGAACACTCATAAGGAAACCCATATACCAATTTTTTTGTTTTGTATTTCTTAATACTGTTTGTAATCCAATGAACACACAAAACTTTACTGAGGAGAAAATGCTAGGAAGTTAGGGGACCCCAAGGTGATGAAAAGAAGAAGAGTGAGTAAAAAGTCTTGTGCAAGCGTGTGTCCCAGCCCCACAGGCCAGGGAGAGCTGAGTGCAAGTAATGAAGTGCAGAAATGAAAGAGAGACAGCACAGTGTTTGAAGCTGCGAGCGGGATTTTCTCTAGAGAGTACATTTATGGAACAGGCTGTCCATAAACTGTGTGTCCAGGATATTGTTTTCAAGTCAGTTATAATGTCTCCAAAGTTCTGTATATTCCATCAAGAAAGAAAACCAACACTTGTTTTTCCTCTTCCCCTTTTCACCTGTAAACTGTACATCTCAAGCACATCAAAGATGGTGACTGGAGAAGAGCTGAGAAAGAGGGCATGCCCACACAGATGAGCAAGAGGAGGACAGGGATGGGCACGAAAAACTTAATGAAGTGTTCCTTGTCCCCTAGATTTCAGCAGAAATTTCCAAGTCTGTGATATGTATTTGTGTGATCAAGGCACCCAGAAACCATAGATGTCTTCAACTGTGTATTAACAAAAAATTAAGGCATTATGTTACTACAAAAGCTTCGCTACTGTTATTGTTTCAAAATTAAAAAAAATGTCAGTTTCATTATGCTTTCCCATCCCCCAAGGGCAGGTCTGTTGTTTCTCTGTCTTCCGGCTATGTGACCACGTGGCCTTGTCCCATGGAGGTTGGCGGGACGTGGGGTGGTCACTTGGCAGTGGAGTCGCAGGTCCCTTCAGAAGCTTCCTTCCCTGACTGACTAGATTTTCCGAGTTTCCTTTGTCCTTCAGGGACTCAGAAAGATACACAGAGGGAGTCAGCATTCAGCGGCTTCCCCTGATATGACAGTGACTCCAAGGGGTCAAGACATGTTGGGAACCCGCTAGGGAGGGGGGACTGGGGGACAGGTGACCCTTGGTAATTCACCTTGAGCACAGTGGACTGATGGCTGGACATGTCGGGATGCGCTTGACCATTGGGGAGGTGACACAGGTGGACTTGAGTGATTGCGCCTGGCTGACTACGCCTTCCTGGCCATCACCACGGTGACCTCCGCCGGTCGTGAGACCTTCCGTGGCGACCTTTGGGTGTCCCCCCCACCACACCATGGGGCCATCTTCAGAACTTGAGTCGATTACCCGGGTCTATGAGGTCAAGTGCAGAGCAGCCGCTCATTTGGGGCTGGGCGTCAGGATGGGGGTGGTGGGATGTAGAAGAGCCTGCCCAGGGGGAGGATGGGGCTGCTTCTGGGCTTCTTGGGATAAGAGGTGACCCCGCAGGCCTGTCCTCAGGGAGACAACCATGGGTGGGGGCAGGCCTGCCAGTTCGCCTTCTGAACTAAAACACCAGGCTCAAGAGGCTTTTGTGCTGTGACTCCTTGAGGGTCTGTCTCCTGGGGTGCCTGAGATGTTTGGTGAGTCTTGGCTGGCAGGCCCTCTGGGTGGACTTGTGGAGGGGGGCGCTTGCGTTCAGTAGAGGGGCTGGGGTGGGAACCCTGTCCAGAGCTAGAGGGGCAAGTGAGCCAAGACAGCAGGAGACGGAGGGTGTGAGTGCTGAGCCGCGTGGGAAGGCCTGGAGGCTGCTGTGTATTTCCGATCGTTGGGATGACGGTCGGGGTGACGGCCAGGCTTGCAGACACTTGGTGGCGCCGCTGGCCAGTGGTGTCCATGGGGGCTGTTGGCTGCCCTGGGCGGCTTACACACGGCCCCACGTGGACAAGCTGTGAGTCCATGGCTGGGGCCTGGGGTGGGTGAAGATGGGGGGCAGGGAGCTTGGCTGACTGGCGCTGCTGGCCACCCTGCCCAGGTCCCACTGTGACACAGCAGCGCCCCACCTTCACCCAGCCCGCTGGGTCCGCTCTCCATGCACAAAAGGCCAGTGCGCTGACCCCAGGCTGCAGCGACGGGCAGGCAGTCTTATCACAGGGCCAGGCACGGGCACTGGTGGCGTGAAGCCACGTCCCCCTGGGACTGTGGGACTCCCCAACTTTCTGTTGGCTTGAAATAAAGCAACACACATGCTCTTGTGTCGTCTGAGCTGTGGGCGCTCTCCTTTGTTACAGCAGGTCCAGTGTCGTAGCCTGGCATTCCCAGCTGTGGCCAAGACAGCCTTACAGAGCCATCGAATCCCACGTCTGTCCCTTGCTAGGGCATTCGGGCAATGAAATGTGGTCAGGCCTGTGTGTCTGGCTGACGCTGTGTCAGGAGAGCTGGTTCATGACCACTCTAAGCCAAGGCACTTGAGAGCCAGGGAACCATACCTTCTTGCTAAAAAGAATAAAAATAAATCACTTTTTTAATATTTCTTTAAATACCTCGAATACTTTTGGATAAAGGATCTGATATGAACATATTTTAAAATACAGAGACTTTTACTGTTATCTGTCATATTTTTCAGTTAGGATATAAAACTAGAGTTTTGATAGGTTTTCTAGGTTTTCTGGTAGCTCTCCTAATAATATCTAATAACTATTTCTTGGTTGAGGAATAAAGATGCCAGTATTGTTAGTGTTGATTTTAAAATGTTAAATTTAAAATGGAATCAGATGGGAAAATGGAATAGAAGTTAGGGAAAGGGAAATTATAGTACTAAATAATTAAAGACCAGACACAAATTGTAAGTATATTATTTAGGGTGCACATGTATTTTGTTATATATATGCTTTTCTATATTTTAGTTCAAATGATCTCACTGTGTATTGCAATCTTTTTGTAAGAAATATTTTGTTTCTCACTCAAACCTAGAAAGTTGAGAAGCATAATAACTTATTTAGGCAGAAACATAGTGTTTACAGATTTCATTAAGTATCTTTTTTATGAAGTAAAAAGAGAAGTTTTGAGAGAGCCCATGGGACATTTTTTACTAGTCTAAGAATTAAGTATGTTTTTCCCTAGTGCAAACATCAAAATCTTAATGGCTCCAGAGAAGCAGATACTGAAATTGTGAATTTTTTCAAAAAAGGTGACAGCAAGGATGAGTTTCATGGCATAATGAGTGAAAATGTGATCTGACAGTAGCCATATCTGACCGTTGATGCTCAGGTAGCCGCGCTCATCTAGAGTCAGGGCCGCCAGGACAGACAGACAGGAGGTGCGGCAGACACTTCTTTCATTCCCTGGATGGTCATGATGTCCCCTGGGGTGGGCTCTGAAAAGTTAACAACGCTCTGGGTCCCTGTTAACTGCTAAGTACTTAAAGAGCTGCCTGCAGCTTCAGAAAGATACATCATGTTTGAAAGCATGGCTCTTTGAATTGCCAGAAAACAAGTATATATGACCGTGCAGTATGTGTGTGTGTGCGCGCGGTTGTGTATGTGCATGCACGAGTGTGTGTGTGCAAATGTGTGTGTGTGTGACATTTACTTATTTGTGAATAAACATGTTTGTTTGAATTTGTTTGTGTAAAGTATCTTTTTGTATATGGTAATATAACGTGACTAGAGGGTGTCAAATTCAGGAATAAAGGATTACTTATCCGTATATAACACAGAATATAAAGCAGTAAACTGGATAGTATAGATCTGAGGCATTCTTGGGGGAAAAAAAAGAAGGTACCCTTTGTTAAAATTTCACAGTGCTTCTTTCTTTGGGAGGCCTTATCAGAGTTCTAAATCCTTTTCCTAGCATGTGTGAGATTCTTCAAAAATACTTTCCTCAGAGATCAGAATTCTACATTTCAGATTGGGTTAAATACATTTTATAATTCGTCCTGCAGCTGTCGGAGCTATAACGGAGTAAAGTGAGAATTGCTTTTTAGGGCGTATTTCTCAACAGAGCAGTTTTGAAAATGAAACCGAATCTTCACGCTGCACTTGACATTGGAATTTGAAGTTATTTTTACAGGCTCCACTGCAGTCTCTATGTGAAACATTAAAAATGTATGAGAAAATAGTAAGTTAATAGTTAAAACAATTTTCTTCCAGCATCTCGTTCAGTAAATAAAAACCAGCAGTACAAATGATATCTTACTGTTTTTGTATTTATGCTTTAACCAAATAACACATTTTCTTGGGTAGAATGTTTTCCCCCTTTTAATTATAGCCAGATTCACAGCCTCTGCAGGTAGAGCTTTCCTTAACTTGAAAGAATGTTTGTTTTAAGTGGAGATATGTGACAAACCTTCAAGGAAAACCACATTTTCTCTGAAATGCAGTGGGGTGTCTAAGTACAGCTCCAAGTCCCCAAAACATTGAGGGATTGGAACATTTTCAGGTGTCCCTACTGGGGACAGATCTGCTTTCAATTTTACAAAGCAGTGACTGTATGAAATCACTGAAGCTGGACCCTCCTGGCCCCATCCCCCCAAAAAAGGCTTCCAATTCACGGTGAAGCCCAGGAAATAAGGACAGGCCACAGAGCTGGTACAACAGAACTGGGTCCAGCCTCGTGTTTGTCTTCGACTTGACAGGCCTTTGACCTTGGGCATCCCGGTGAAGCAGTGCACAGTGTTTTTGTCTCCTTCTCCATTCTCCTTCTGTGACCCGCCCCCCCCCCCCCCCCTCCCCCATGAGCGCCTGTCCCCGAGGGCCTGTCCCTCTGATGGCCAGCTAATCTAAGGGAGGGATCTGTGAAGGGCTCCGTTCAGAGAGGGGGGTCTTGCTGACCCTAATCCCTACGACTCTGAGGAATCAGGCTCAAACTACAGCTTACGGATGAAGGATTTAGGTTTTTTTACAGTGGAGACTGTTAAATGTCAGCCCCATGGTAATTCTGGAAGTCTTATAAAATAACAATTTCTAATGTGTCTGAGGCAGCTTTGCTCTTTACATTCATCTGATTGTGAACAATCAGTTGATATAACTCACTGCCTTCAGACCAGCCTTGACATTAACCTGGGAATTTTGGATGTTGTAACCGTGAGTCCTGGGTGACCCTCTTGGGCTTAGATGTGTGTCTCCATTGTCAGGCACAAAAGATCATTTGGGATCTGATCATTACTCTTGTGAAATTCTTAAGAGCCTGTGAGTCCCAGTTTTGGGAGCGACGTGTAGAAAGCCTTCGTTTTATATACTTACCTGAAAAGTGATAAAATAACTGAAATCTAACGAAATGAATGGCTGGCCCAAAGTTATAGCACAAGATAATGGAGGTGTCAAGAATAGAAAATTCAGGTTTTCTATTCAGTCCCAATGGAAAACTCTTTCCACAGCAATATACCACTCCTCAAATTTACACTGCAATCAATTAACTGATACGTAGAATCTAAAAATATGATACAAATAAACTTATTTACAAAACAGAAACAGACTCATAGTCATAGGAAACAAACTTTGGTTACCCAAGGGGGAAAGGTCGGGCAAGGGGATGGATAAATTAGGAGTTTGGGATTAGCAGATACACACTGCTGCTAAGTCACTTCAGTCGTGTCCGACTCTGTGCGACCCCATAGATGGCAGCCCACCAGGCTCTCCCGTCCCTGGGATTCTCCAGGCAAGAACACTGGAGTGGGTTGCCATTTCCTTCTCCAATGCATGAAAGTGAAAAGTGAAAGTGAAGTCGCTCAGTCTTGTCCAACCCTCAGCGACCCCATGGACTGCAGCCTTCCAGGCTCCTCCGTCCATGGGATTTTCCAGGCAAGAGTACTGGAGTGGGGTGCCATTGCCTTCTCCGGGTGCCAACTACTATATACAAAATAGATAAACAGCAAGGTCCTACTGTACAGCACAGGGAACCCTACTCAATATCTTGTAATAACCTATAATGGAAGAGAATGTAAAAAAAGGAAATATTTATTTACATGTATGTATAGCTGAATCACTCTTCTGTATACCTGAAACTAATACAACATTGTAAAGTAACTACATGTCAATAATAAAATAATGATTAATTAGTCAATTTATGAGCTTTTTACAAATGATCCTCTGGAGGAGAGCATGGAAACCCACTCCAGTATTCTTGCCTGGAGAATCCCGTGGACAGAGGAGCCTGGTGGGCTGCAGTCCATGGGGTTTCAAAGAGTTGGACTGAGCATGCACACATGAATTCATCTGATTTTTTAAAAATGTATATTATTTCTTTCTGAATGATATATCTTCCACAGTCCTCTGGACGCCCCCCCTGGCCAGCTCCTTTTTCACTTTTTATAGAATGTCTAGAAAATCCCTCTGTAGGTAGTAGCTGTTAAGAAATGCCAACTCCCTGTCATCACAGGTCATTGCAAATACCAGATGGAAATTCCAGGAGGAACCGGATCATCCAGTCTCGTGATAAAATTCCTTTCAGTAATGGATTATCCGAATGGCTGAATGGTGGGTTTCTCTGCAACTTCATCAACTCCCCCAGACTCGCCCCTTCACTGCTGGGGGATGTTCTGCAGGTTTCGAGGCTGGTGGACAACAGAGTGTGCACAGATGGATGGCTGTTCACTGTCTCCTGGTCAGGCCAGAGCTTGAGGGTGAGGAAGCGGGAGATGAAAGCCGTGAACGGGCCCGGCATTCTCTCAAAAATAGTCCGGAGCTGTGCTGTCCTGTACAGGAGGCATTGACCACTTGTGGCTGATTTTTTTTTTTTTAAGATTTTTTTTTTTGGATGTGGGTCATTTTTAAAGTCTTTATTGAATTTTGTTACAATATTGCTTCTGTTTTATGTTTTGGTTTTTCGGTCCTGAGGCATGTGGGAATCTGAGCTCCCCAACCAGAGATGGAACCCGTATTTCGTACCCCCTGCATTGGAAGGCAAAGTCTTAACCATGGACCACCAGGGAAGTCCCCAGTTGTGGCTGTTTAATTAGCATTAAATGAAAAATGTAGATTCAGTTCTGCAGTTACACTGAGCACGTTTCAGGTTCACGTGGTTAGTGGATTCTGCCCGGTTAGGGGTGCAGATACAGGACATTTTCATCATCCCAGAAGGCTCTGTTGGACCCAAGGGGCAGAAAAGGAATGGAAGCTCAGTTCATGTGGTGGCGGGAAGTTACTGAAGAAATGTTCAACTAGACAGATTGCTGATGACAGCATTTCCGCTGAGAGCAGGGTAATGAAATGGGGCAGGTTTAATTTGGGGGGAAGGGAGAGGAGGGATAAAATTAGTTGCTCATATCATAATCAGTTATTTTGACTTTTAATTTTTTTATTTAAAATTTTTTTATTGGAGTACCCTTGATGTACAATGTTAGTTTCTGCTGTACAACAAAGTGATTCAGTTACACATATACATTTATCCACTCTTTTTCAGAATCTTTTCCCATACCTGTCATTACAGAGTATTGAGTAGAGTTCCCTGAGTTAGAGAATAGGTCCTCAGTTATCTATTTTATGTGTAGTAGTGTATATATAGCGACTTTACTTTCACTTTTCACTTTCATGCATTGGAGAAGGAAATGGCAACCCACTCCAGTGTTGTTGCCTGGAGAATCCCAGGGACGGGGGAGCCTGGTGGGCTGCTGTCTATGGGGTCGCACAGAGTCGGACACAACTGAAGTGACCTAGCAGTGTATATATGTCAATCTCAAGCTCCCAATTTAAATCTCCTGGCCTTACCCCCAGTAACCACAAGTTTATTTTCTACATCTGTAAATATACTTCAGTTTTGTAAATAAGTTCATTTCTAGCCTTTTAAAAAAAATTCCATACATAAGCAGTATCGTATGGTATTTGTCTTTCTTGGTATGTCTTTCTTGGTATGACTGACTTCACTCAGTACAAGAATCTATAGATCCATCAATTTTGACTTTTTGCATTTTTTCCCCTGAGCAGGGAGTACACACTACAGATCTGTCCCCCTGACCATCCACGTAGGAAGACGTTTAATTTCCTTGATCGTATAGTGCTTTCTGCAGTGCTGTCGTGTGTTACTTTACGCATATTTTATGTTATACAAGCAGCTCTTGACTTGGTGAATCTCTAGTCTTAAGCCTGTGCTCTTGTGTAGCTCAGCTCAGCTTGTGAAAGCTTTTTATTTTGGCAGATCAGAGGCTCTGACTTTATGTCTTACGATGTCTTCTGATATTTCTATTTCCTTTCGCTTCACTCATTCACTTGATGAGTGCTTATTAAATACCTACTAGGTGCCAGGCATTTGTTAATTCTTCTTCTTTCTTCTCTTCTTCCAAGACAGCTTCTTCCTTTGGCTGGAGATTTTAAACATTGATAAAATGAAATTGCCCAGCTAGAACTTAGTATTACAGAGTAGTTTCTAAGTAGAGCAAACCACATTCTTTAGCCATCTGGGTAAATGGGTTAACTTTGATCTCAGGAGGAGACAACTTTGACAGCCTCCTTCTCGGGTCTGAGATTCCCTCCAACAGCTCGGTGTCTTCAGTGCCTATACTGGTTTCTTGGGGCTGCCATACAAAGTACCATGAACTGGGGGGGCTTCAAACATCAAGAGCATGTTCCTCACACTCTTGGGGGCCAGAGGTCTGAAGTCAGGTGTCGGCAGGGCTGTGCTCCCTCTAAAGCTTCAGGGAGGAGTCCTTCCTGACTCTTCCCACCTGGGAATCCTGGGCTAAAAGCCGCATCCTCCAACCTCTGCCTCCATCATCACGAGTTGTCTGGCCTCTGTGCATCAGTGTGTCCATGTCCAAACCTCCTTCTCTTTTCTCTTACAAAGGCAGCAGCCACTGGCTTCGGGTCCATTTCAGTCCACTGTAACCTCATCCTGTGACCTGGTCACACCTCAAGGACTATTTCCAAACACAGTCATGGTTGCCAGGACTGGAGCCTCTTGTTGGAGATCACAAAGGCTCTTCTGGTGGCTCAGTAGGTAAAGAACCCACCCGCAGTGCAGCAGACACAGGTAGACG
Organism: Bubalus bubalis; assembly: GCF_019923935.1. NCBI lineage: Eukaryota > Metazoa > Chordata > Mammalia > Artiodactyla > Bovidae > Bubalus > Bubalus bubalis. The sequence continues at coordinate 54,274,032 of NC_059169.1, forward strand.
TGGGTTCAATCCATCCCTGGGTCGGGAAGAGCCCCTGGAGAAGGAAATGGCAAACCACTCCAGTATTCTTGCCTGGGAAATCCCATGGACAGAGGACCCAGGTGGGCTACAGTCCAATGCAAAAGAGTTGGACACGACTGAGTGCACACAAGCAAAATTCACTCCACAACAACGTGCAGGTTGTTGATTTTAGCCCCAGTAAAAGCAGCAAGGAAGCAGGACTCTGGGGAGAGCTGAGGTTCGACCAGGGAAGAACTAACATTGCTCTGACCCTTGGTCTCTCCAGCTTCTCCAGAGAGCAGATGGGATGAGCTGCTAGGAAGATCAAAGCCAGCCGGGGACCAGAGGGCAGAGCGCTGAGCGCACTGGACACCAGCCGGGTTGTAAATCACTTCTGGTGCTTTCATTCTCTCCCACCACTCTTCCCCAGCCCGCCTCTCTCCTCCCCTCCTTCCTTTTCCTTTCAGTCTCTCTGTCATCCCTTTTCTTTGAGTCCAAAAGTAAAGAAGAAATATATTATGTGACTGAAGAACTTCTGAGGGACTCTTGCGTATTCCCCATTAGGTTCTAAGTATTTACGAAATTTTTTCTTTTACAAGGGAAACAACTCAAATGCAACATTCTGGGAAAGCTAATAGGGAGGGTTTGTAAATTTTTTTTTACGTATGTCATCAACCAAGTTTTGGTGGAACTGATTTTCTCCACCAGTTTTCTCTTTTCTCCTGTCTTATTAATTTCCACAGCACATGGTACCAATGTACAACATCTTGTTAATCAATATATAGACTTAAAAACATAAAAAGAAAAACAAGACATCTTTTCTTAACATTTCCTAAAAAGCTGATTCATCTTATAGATTAGTCTACTCTGAATTTCATGAGACTTTTGTCCATTCTTATCACAAATACTTAAAAAGCACCCACTATAAACAAGGAATTTTGCTAGAATTTGTGGTCGATGCAAGAATAAATAGGACATAGTCTCTGCTTTCAGGAAGTTTCCAGTTTTATGGGAGAAAGACTCAGGTATAAAATAAATAACTATGGTATAAAGCAAGATAGGACAAATCCTGCAATCCAGGTTCAGATGTTTGGAGAAGGAGGGTTGATGATAACCGGGGGGATCTTGGAAGAGGTCAGGGGTTTGGACCAGGAATTCATGAAGGAGGAGGTGTCAACCAGCATCAGTTCCTTGAAGGACGCGGCCCTCTGAACACGGGGGCAAATGTGCTGAACTGGACAGAGCTGGGTAGGTCCTGGGGAAGGTGGCATCCAAAGGGTTAGATGGACATGGCATGGAAATAGGGCTGGAAAAAGCCTGAATGATTCAGAAGAGAAGGGTTTTCTTTGAACTCCAGATGAAAGTGTTAGGACTTCATTGCATGTTGCATGGAGAGATAGCAAAGTGTCTCACTGGAGGACCAGAAGGTCAGCTGGGAAGCTGCTGAAGTGGCTCCGAGTCAGGTATGAAGGAGGAAATGACAGCCCACTCCAGTATTCTTGCCTGGAGAATTCCACAGACAGAGGAGCCTGGGGGCTACAGTCCATGGGGTCGCAGAGTCAGACATGACTGAGCACAACATATAGGTATGAAGATCTGACCTAGGAAGGGGAGGAGGACGTGAGAACAGGGGAAGCAAAGACAAAGCAGACATAGACCCAGGAGAATGTGGCCGTTGATGAGGAGGAGGGAGTCCTGGCAGCACCATGGAGACACCTGATGCTCTACAGGACCCTCGTGCAGAAATGGTGAGCTGGGCATGGAGAGTCCACGTGGGCTTCTGGTATTCTTGAAACAGGGATGTAGGGAAGTCCAGGGGAAAAGAAAGATGCATGTTTGGAGTCATGAAGAGCAGTCAGAGCTCAAGGATGGACATTATCAACTAAAGAACGGATTTACAGACAAAGTGGATACTGAGCCTTTTACTGTAGGAATATTGTATTGTCCATGCTTAGTGCCAACATCTGCTGGATCACCAAAAAGCAAAAGAGTTTCAGAAAAACATCTATTTCTACTTTATTGATTATGCCAAAGCCTTTGAGTGTGTGGATCACAATAAACTGTGGAAAATTCTGAAAGAGATGGGACTACCAGACCACCTGACCTGCCTCTTGAGAAACCTGTATGCAGGTCAGGAAGCAACAGTTAGAACTGGACATGGAACAACAGACTGGTTCCAAATTGTGAAAGGAGTACGTCAAGGTTGTATATTGTCACCCTGCTTATTTAACTTCTATGCAGAGTACATCATGAGAAACGCTGGGTTGGATGAAGCACAAGCTGGAATCAAGATTGCCAGGAGAAACATCAATAACCTTAGATATGCAGATGACACCACCCTTATGGCAGAAAGTGAAGAAGAACTGAAGAGCCTCTTGATGAAAGTGAAAGAGGAGAGTGAAAAAGCTGGCTTAAAGCTCAACATTCAGAACACTAAGATCATGGCATCTGGTCCCATCACTTCATGGCAAATAGATGGGGAAACAGAGGAAACAGTGACAGACTTTTTTTTGGGGGGCTCCAAAACACTGCAGATGGTGACTGCAGCCATGAAATTAAAAGATGCTTACTCCTTGGAAGCAAAGTTATGACCAACCTAGATAACATATTAAAAAGCAGAGACATTACTTTGTCAACAAAGGTCCGTCTAGTCAAGGCTATGGTTTTTCCAGTAGTCATGTATGGATGTGAGAGTTGGACTATAAACAAAGCTGAGCACAGAAGAATTGATGCTTTTGAACTGTGGTGTTGGAGAAGACTCTTGAGAGTCCCTTGGACTGCAAGGACACCCAACCAGTCCATCCTAAAGGAGATCAGTCCTGGGTTTTCATTGGAAGGACTGATGCTGAAGCTGAAACTCCAATACTTTGGCCACCTGATGCGAAGACCTGACTCATTTGAAAAGACCCTGATGCTGGGAAAGATTGAGGGCAGGAGGAGAAGGGGATAACAGAGGATGAGATGGTTGGATGGCATCACCGATTCAATGGACATGAGTTTGGGTAGGCCCCAGGAGTTGTTGTTGGACAGGGAGGCCTGGCATGCTGCAGCTAATGGGGTCACAAAGAGTCAGACACGACTGAGCTGAACTGAACTGAGAGTCAGTTTATCCTGTCAGAAGAATACCTAGAGTATTGCTATGCTAAGTCACTTCAGTTGTGTCCGACTCTGTGCGACCCCATAGATGGCAGCCCACCCGTCCCTGGGATTCTCCAGGCAAGAACCCTGGAGTGGGCTGCCATTTCCTTCTCCAATGCATGAAAGTGAAAAGTGAAAGTGAAGTCGCTCAGTCGTGTCCGACTCTTAGCGACCCCATGGATTGCAGCCTAACAGGCACCTCCATCCATGGGATTTTCCAAGCAAGACTACTGGAGTGGGGTGCCATTGCCTTCTCCGACCTAGAGCATTATTATTTACTAAACACAACTGTGTCTAGGGAGGGAAACGTATAAAATAGAAAAACACTGATGTGGTAAGAGAAGATTTACTCACCAGGGCCCAGTTTGAAGAGTTATTTGTTGATTGATGGAAGCCTTGTTATTGATTTTATATTTTTGATTACATAATTGGTTATTGGGTTTATGTTTTATAGTGGATCCCTGAATGGTTTTAGAAATACATGTGTATAAAAGTATCATAACTCTAGGGTTTTGATGGGGCCCTGGGGTAGAGAACTGTGCAGGTAGCCCATGACCTGGAAATGGATTCTGCCGGCAATTCCTAAGTCCTTCTAACCAATGAGAACCAAAACATTTGGTTCTAAAAAAACCAAAAAATTTCTAGTTTTATGTAATTCAACCTTTGAGAGGCCTTAAATTTCCCACTCTGCAAGTGTTTTGGGAAAGCAGGACTGGCCCTCTGCTGACTTTCTTTTTTAAAAATATATTATTCTTTAATTTTAATTAATTTATTTTTAAAATTAATTAATTAATTTTAATTGGAAGCTTATTACTTTTGCTTTACAATGTTGTGTTGGTTTCTGTCACACAACAATGTGAATCAACCACAATTACACCTGTATCCTCTCTCGCCCATCCCACTGCCATACCCCTCTAGGTCATCACAGAGCGCTGAGCTGGGCTCCCCGTGTTACATACCAACTTCTCACCAGCTCTCTGTTTTACACGTGGCAGTGTGCATATATCGATGCTACTTTCTCCCGTTGTCCCAGTCTTTCCTTCCCCCGCTGCATCCACAAGTCCATTCTATATACTGACATCTCCATTCCTTCCCTGCAAATAGGTGGAGAAGAAATTTGAGTCAGTTCTAGTGAGGTAGATGAACCTACAGCCTGTTATACAGAAGGAAGTAAGTCAGAAAGAGAAAAACAAATATCGTATATTAACGCGTACATGTGGGATCTAGAAAAATGGTGTTGACATTGTTTCTAAGGGGTTTTATTTGGGTGGGAAATTGGCCTCATGCCAGTCACCCTTAGGCTGTCCGAGCTCTCGGTGCGCCCCGCAGGATCAGGAGTTTGAAGGTCTGGCTGGGTGCTACACTGTTAGAGGCTGACCCCGGCCTCCACCCAGGGACATGTATGTTGAAAGGCTCATAGGAGACTGGAAATAACCTTAGTGCCATTCATCTTTCCTCACAACTCTGATTGTCCAATCTTTTTTTTTTTAACATTTTCAGTTCCTGGATGTGGAGAATAAGGCTGGAAATATGCTTTAATGGATGTTTTGTTTCATTTGAATTTTGAAGGCAGCCAAAGAGATGCTTTATTTTTGAATTATATCTTTAGCATTTTATCCCAAGCCAACTCTTGGAGTTTTGATGGAAAAATTATCAAACTATATTTATGCTATAATATGTGAAGAGTTGGTAACAGTACAAAAGACCATACATGTCTGAATTGACTATAACACTGGCCATTTTGTCTATACACAAGTGATTCAGTTCATCACTTAACTTCTTTTTTCACTTGAATCATAATCTCCTTTCTATACTTGGAATATGTGCTTTGCTCACTATTATTACAAAATTAGTACAATTGAATGTAGTAAATCTCAAATTAAAAAAAGGTGAGTGTCAAATAAAAACAAAAATAAAATACAGCTATTTAGAATCTTCTCCCACTGCAGTAAGGTTTTTGTAATAAATTAAAGATAAGATTGTGGTCTGTCATTGGGAATTTTTTTTTTTAGCTTTTTATTTTGTACTGGAGTATAGCCAATTAACAGTGTTGTGATAGTTTCATGTGCACAGTGAAAGGACTCAGCCGTGCAAATACATGTATCTATTTACCCCAAGGCTTCCCTGGTGGCTCAGATGGTAAAGAATCCACCTCCAATGCAGGAGACCTGGGTTCAATCCCTGGGTTAGGAAGATCCCTTGGAGGAGGGCATGGCAACTCACTCCAGTATTCTTGCCTGGAGAATCCCACGGACAGAGGAGTCTGGCAGGCTACAGTCCATGGGGTTGCAGGAGTCAGACATTATTTAGTGACTAAACTACCACTATTTTCTCCCAAACTCCTCTCCCATCCGGGCTGCCATATAACACTGAGCAGAATTCCATGTGCTGTACAGTAGGTTGTTGTTGGTTATTTGTTTTAAATATAGCATAGTGTCACTGGGTAATCTTAAAGCCAAAATGAATCCAATGTCTGAGCTCATCAACAAGTGTTTTAATGTGTGTTTTTCAACAATTGGTGCCACCAGCACACAGTCATCTCATCCATATTCAACCCACTAGCAATACTAATATGTGGGAGGGAAGTATAAGATGTTCAAGACACCTGAGGACCAGGAATCAATTCTGATGAACTATGTGGGTAGGAGCAGCTCTTAAGCTGGAAGATGCTTTCGAAGCATGAACATATATACCACAACATATGAGGTAGTCTGCTGCTGCTAAGTTGCTTTAGTTGTGTCTGACTCTGTGCAACCCCATAGATGGCAGCCTACCAGGCTCCTCCGTCTCTGGGATTCTCCAGGCAAGAACACTGGAGTGGGTTGCCATTTCCTTCTGGTCCATTCTAAATGATGGAGGACTGTATTTGCATATACCTCGGTAACACTGGCTGAGATAGAAGATATAGAGAGTTTGGGGAAGGGACAAAAGGAACTTTAGGAATAGAGTGATCATTGTAACCTTAAGTACCTGAGACTTAAAAAGGTGCTGTGTACTTTCTGCCCAGTCAGGCAGTTCAATCATTCAGTCGTATCTGATTCTTTGTGACCCCATGGACCACAGCATGACAGGCTTCCCTGTCCATCACCAGCTCCTGGAGCTTACTCGAACTCAAGTCCATCGAGTCGGTGATGCCATCCAACCATCTCATCCTCTGTTGTCCCCTTCTCCTCGCACCTTCAATCTTGCCCAGCATCAGGGTCTTTTCCAATGAGTCAGTTCTTCCCATCAGGTGGCCAAAGTATTGGAGTTTCAGCATCAGCCCTTCCAGTGAATATTCAGGATTGATTTCCTTTAGTATTGACTGCTTTGATCTCCTTGCAGTCCAAAGGACACTCAAGAGTCTTCTCCAACAGCACAGTTCAAAAGCAGCAATTCTTTGGTGCTCAGCTTTCTTTATAGTCCAACTCTCACATCCATACATGACTACTGCCAAAACCATAGCTTTGAATAGAGGGACATTTGTTGGTAAAGTAATGTCTCTGCTTTTCAATATGCTATCTAGGTAGGTCATAGCTTTTCTTCTAAGGAGCAAGCATCTTTTAATTTCATGGCTGCAGTCACCATCTGCAGTGATTTTGGAGACCAAGAAAATAAAGTCTCTCACTGTTTCCATTGTTTCTCCATCTATTTGCCATGAAGTGATGGGACCAGATGCCATGATCTTAGTTTTTTAATGTTGAGTTTTAAGCAAGCTTTTTCACTCTCCTCTTTCACTTTCATCAAGGGGCTCTTTAGTTCCTTTTCACTTTCTTCTATAAAGGTGGTGTCATCTGCATATATGAGATTATTGATATTTCTCCCAGCAATCTTGATTCCAGCTTGTACTTCATCCAGCCTGGCATTTCACATGATGTGCTCTGTGTATGAGTTAAATAAGCAGGGTGACAATACATAGCCTTGATGTACTCCTTTCCCAATTTGGAACCATTCCGTTGTTCCCTGTCTGGTTCTTACTGTTGCTTCTTGACCTGCATACAGATTTCTCAGGAGGCAAGTAAGGTGGTGTGGTATTCCCATCTCTTGAAGAATTTTTCACAGTTTGTTGTGATCCACACAGTCAAAGGCTTTGGTGTAGTCAATAAAGCAGAAGTAGATGTTTTTCTGAAACTCTCTTGCTTTTTCTATGAATCAATAGATGTTGGCAGTTGACCCTTGGTTCCTCTCCCTTTTCTAAATCCAGCTTGAACATCTGGAAGTTCTTGGTTCACATACTGTTGAAGCCTGGCTTGGAGAATTTTGAGGATTACTTTGCTAGTGTGTGAGATGAGTGCAATTGTGCGGTGATTTGAACGTTCTTTGGGATTGGAATGAAAACTGACCTTTTCCAGTCCTGCCACAGCACTGCTGAGTTTTCCAAATTTGCTGGCATATTGAGTGGAACACTTTCACAGCATCATCTTTTAGGATTTGAAATAGCTCAGCTGGAATTCCATCACCTCCACTAGCTTTGTTCATAGTAATGCTTCCTAAGGCCCACTTGACTTCACACTCCAGGATTCTGGCTCTAGGTGAGTGATCATACCATCATGATTATCTGGGTCGTGAAGATCTTTTTTGTATAGTTCTGTGTATTCTTGCCACCTCTTCTTAATATCATCTGCCTGTTAGGTCCATACCGTTTCTGCCCATCTCTTCCTAAAAAGTATTCAACAGTGTGATGATCACATAGATGTCCAGGAAAATGTCCTGTGGGGAGAAAAAAACCCACGAAGATGAAAAATCAACCTTATTCACTATAAGATGTTTGCAGTCCCTTTATTGGTTTCCATTTGCTAAGCTAGACTCATGAAGCTTCATTTATTAAATGTCAGTTAAAAAGCACTGCAATGGGTGTTTGTCCCAGACTGGTGTCAACCACTGTCAAACAAAGGTGTCTCTCTAAATAAGCTAAGTTTAATTCTATATCCTTATGGCAGAAAGTGAAGAGGAACTAAAGAGCCTCTTGATGGAAGTGAAAGAGGAGAGTGAAAAAGTTGGCTTAAAACTCAACATTCAGAAAACTAAGGTCATGGCATCCGGTCCCATCACTTCATGGCAAATAGATGGGGAAACAATGTAAACAGTGAGATTTATTTTCTTGGTCTCCAAAATCACTGCAGATGGTGACTGCAGCCATGAAATTAAAAGATGCTTGCTCCTTGGAAGAAAAGCTATGACCTACCTAGACAGCATATTGAAAAGCAGAGATTACTTTGCCAACAAAGGTCCATCTAGTCAAAGCCATGGTTTTTCCAGTAGTCATATATGGATGTGAGAGTTGGACTATAAAGAAAGCTGAGCACTGAAGAATTGCTGCTTTTGAGCTGTGGTGTTGGAGAAGACTCTTGAGAGTCCCTTGGACTGCAAGGAGATCAAAGCAGTCAATACTAAAGGAAATCAGTCCTGAATATTCATTGGATGGACTGATGCTGAAGCTGAAGCTCCAGTACTTTGGCCACCTGATGGGAAGAACTGATTCATTGGAAAAGACCCTGATGCTGGGCAAGATTGAGGGCAGGAGAGGAAGGGGATGATAGAGGATGAGACGGTTGGATAGTATCATCGACTCGATGGACATGAGTTTAAGCAAGCTCCGGGAATGATGGACTGGGAAGCCTGGCGTGCTGCAGTCCATGGGATCGCAAAGAGTCGGACATGACTGAGCGACTGAACTATATTCTATACCACCACATAAAAAACTAACTGCTGATAAGGTTTTTCTTTAAACTAAAATTTTGATTTTTTAATGTTAAGAGAATAACAAGTAATGGACTTTTTGAATACATTTGGATCTTCTTTTCCTTATGTAATGGAGAAGGCAATGGCACCCCACTCCAGTACTCTTGCCTGGAAAATCCATGGACAGAGGAGCCTGGTAGGCTGCAGTCCATGGGGTCGCTAAGAGTCGGACACGACTGAGCGACTTCACTTTCACTTTTCTCTTTCATGCGTTGGAGAAGGAAATGGCAACCCACTAAAGTGTTCTTGCCTGGAGAATCCCAGGGACGGGAGAGCCTGGTGGGCTGCCATCTATGGGGTCGCACAGAGTCAGACACAACTGAAGTGACTTAGCATTAGCATTCCTTATGTAAAATGTAAGGTAATGTGTACTGGCTCAATCATTTTTAATATTCCTGCTCTGTTCTATGATATTACACGTAAGAGTGATATATGACTTAGGGCAAGATTTGAAGAAATGTGAAGACCCAAGGTACAACTAAGTATTTAACATTAAAGTTTTAAATTTAATCTTTTCCATTTTCCCCTCTAGTTAAAAGTTCACAAACTCATTTTGAATCTATCCTAATGTCAAAGAACTAAGGTATATGGTGTACTTTAATTGTTCCTGAATTTCCACGGTCTTTGGAATAAAAATATATTGCTTTGAATATATTTAATATTTACATTATTTGAAGACCTTGTGCTCATAAAATATTTCTATTATCTACTTTTCCTGCTTGCTTCAAATATTTAAGATTAGCAATTCTCCTTAATAATTTCTCCAGGATTATAGTTTTTATCAAATATTGTTCTTATTTGGTTTCTTAGTCGTGTCTTTTGCGACCGTGTAGACTGTAGCCCGCCAGGCTCCTCTGTCCATGTGATTCCCCAGGCAAGCATCCTGGAGTGGGCTGCCATTCCCTTCTTCAGGGGATCCTCCTGACCAGGGATCGAAACCAAATTGCAGGCAGATTCCTTACCCTTGAGCCACCAGGGAAGTCATCTGTTTAATATTTTGATAAGTTTTGCAACTGACCTTGGGACACCCATTGATGATGCAAACTAGTTTAGAAACTGAAGCATTAAAGAACCACTGATTTGTGTACTTTAAATGAGTGAATTGTATGATCTGTGAATTACATCTCAATAAAACTGTTATTCAAAACGGAAAAACACAAAAACAAAACTCTTGCTACCTATGTAACATAGGCAGTAAAGAACTTGGTCAGTTTCTACTTCTTTTCTAGAATTTTTCTTTACATTGTGTTACTTGTTACTCAGCTTGATGGCTTCGTAATCAACATCTTCATTTGTACCTGTATCCATCCAACTACATCGTAAAGCACTTGAAGCCAAATTATATTAAAGCCCCTACATATGAACCTCCAAGTTGTAAACTTTCAAAGATGGGAAAATCCATCTGGTTCCAGCAAGGAGCCAGACCTTGCCATCAGCATCACATGTGAGTGAGACTGCAGTTCGCCCTCCGTCTCCTACTGCAGACAGCCCTTCAGCTCTGCCATCTCCCACCTCCTCCAGTCAGTCACTCTTCTTGCCTGTCCACCCAATACCAGCTCCTGTGTACCATCTGTTGTTCAGGACTACTGTACTTTTCAGGGTACTGTAGTATAAGATTAAAAATGTTTTCTTTGTTTCATGTTTTTTTAATAATGTATTATTTGTGTGAAAACTATTATAAACCTATTACAGTACAGTACTATATAGTCACTTGTGTTAGTTAGGTACCTTGTTGTTCAGTTGCTAAGTCATGTCTGGATCTTTGTGACCCTATTAACTGCAGCACGCCAGGTTCCCTGGAGTTTGCTCAAACTGATGTCCATTGAGTTGATGATGCCATGCAACCATCTCATCCTCTGTTGTCCCCTTCTCCTCCTGCCTTCAGTCTTTTCCAGAGTCAGGGTCTTTTCAAATGAGTCAGTTCTTCCCATCAGGTGGTCAAAGTGTTGGAGCTTCAGTTTCAGCAGCAGTCCTTCCAGTGAATATTCAGGGTTGATCTCCTTTAGGATGGACTGGTTTGGTCTCCTTGCTGTCCAAGAGATTCTCAAGAGTTCTCCAACACCACAGTTAAAAAGCATCATTTTGGAACTCATCTTTCTTTATGGTCCAACTTTATGGTTGGATATCTGGGCAATCTTTGTTGGACTTAACAAACAAATTGGACTTGAGAACGTTCTCTTGGAACAGAACTCGTTTGAATGTTAAGGGAATACTGTATTTTCTTGTGTCTCTCACTAATTCTGTTTTTCTCCCTTTTCTCTCTCCTCTCCCCCACAACCGCCCCCCACCCTGTAGCTCCTATTTTTCTGATCTCACCCACCCCAGCTTGATCCTGATCCCCTCGGAGTCCTGCTGGGAGTCACACAGATCGGTCTAGTCTTTATGGGGGGCGTGGCTTTCTTCACTTCCGGCTTTGCCACCACTCCCTCCATCACCTTCTTCCAGAACTTTGTTTTACTTTCTTATCTGTTGACTCTCATTGTTATCCGGGTTTATCTTTTTTTTTTTTTTTTAATTTATTTTTTATTGAAGGCTCTCGGTGAAAGTGAAAGAGGAGAGTAAAAAAGCTGGCTTAAAACTCAACATTCAGAAAACTAAGATCATGGCATCCGGTCCCATCACTTCATGGCAAATAGATGGGGAAACAATGGAAACAGTGGCTGACTTCATTTTCTTGGGCTCCAAAATTACTGCAGATGGTGACTGCAGCCATGAAATTAAAAGACACTTACTCCTTGGAAGGAAAGTTATGACCAACCTAGATAACATATTAAAAAACAGAGACATTTCTTTGCCAACAAAGGTCCATCTAGTCAAGGCTATGGTTTTTCCAGTAGTCATGTATGGATGTGAGAGTTGGACTATAAACAAAGCTGAGCACAGAAGAATTGATGCTTTTGAGCTGTGGTGTTGGAGAAGACTTTTGAGAGTCCCTTGGACTGCAAGGAGATCCAACCAGTCCATCCTAAAGGAGATCAGTCCTTGGTGTTCATTGGAAGGACTGATGTTGAAGCTGAAACTCCAACACTTTGGCCACCTGATGCGATGAGCTGACTCATTTGAGAAGACCCTGATGCTGAGAAAGATTGAGGGCAGGAGGAGAAGGGGACAACAGAGGATGAGATGGTTGGATGGCATCACTGACTCAATGGACATGGGTTTGGGTAGACTCTGACAGTTGGTTGATGGATAGGGAGGCCTGGCGTGCTGCAGTTCATGGGGTGGCCAAGGGTCAGACACAACTGAGCGACTGAACAGAACTGAACTGAACTGAATTGCTTTACAGAAATTCATTGTTTTCTGTCAAACCTCAACATGAATCAGCCACAGGTATACATATATCCTCTTCCTTTTGAACCTCCCTCTCAACTCCCTCCCCATCCCACCCTTCTAGGTTGATAACCCCGTTTGAGTTTCCTGTGCCATACAGCAAATTCCCGTTGGCTATCTATTTTACATATGGTAATGTAAGTTTCCATATTACTCTTTCCATACATCTCACCCAGTCTCTCTTCAGATTGCATAAATCTTTCGCCTTTTACCTGGGTTTACCTTTTAGCAGAGTCTCAGAAGGGAGAGAAGATATATGTGTATGTGCAATTTGTCTTCAATAACTGGAATTAAAAGTGCTTTTACAGTTATTTTGGTTAGGATTTAAAGACATTAACTCAGATCAGTGATTCTTAAAACTTGGTCCCCAGACAAGCAGCACCACCACCACCTGGGAGTCTGTTAGAAATGTGGAGTCTTGGGCCCCTCCCGGACCTACTGACTCATAAACTGTGGGGATAATTCTGAACAGCCCACATTTTAACAAGCCCTCCACGTGATCTCTTGCAAATTGAAGTTTGAAAGCCACCGATTTAGATAATTGGATAAGAGGACAATTTCTTTGTTATCCTCTGTGTTTTCCTATTTTTAAGTTGATATTTATTTTGCTGTTTTATTTTTCCTTCTTTCTACTTTGTTTCATTTCTATTTTTCCCTTTTTACTAACTGAAGTGTACACTTAAATTTCAGTCTTCATTCTTTTCTAAAATAAGCATTTAAGTCTTTAAATTTTCATGAATTACTGCCTTTGCTATATCCCAGCAGGTTCTCAAATATGGTATTTCTATTATTTATTTATAAACATTAAAAAAATTCCACTATGGTATCTTCTTTGACCCATTTTCAGAAGTCTTTAATTTCCAAATAGAGGGACTTTTTTTTTTTCTTTTGTTAACCCATTGTCTTCTTTAGCAAATGTGACTTATATGTTATTTCTGTAAAATGTAAAGGCTTGCTTTATATTACTTTTCGTAAATGTTCCATTTGTGCTTGAGGAGAATGTTTATTTTTTAATTATTAAATCCATCCTACATCTGTTGAATAAGTCATGCTTGTTTGTTGTGTCCAAATTCTTCCATAGCTATAGTTGCTATTGTTTTTATTTTTGTTTACTTCACAAGTCTTGTTTGAGAAGGATATGTTGGAATCTCTCTACTTTGCATATACATTGTGTGATGGTAGTTTTACGTTCTTCCTGGAGTTCTTGCAATATTTGCTTTTTACATTTTGAGCTGTATAAGTTTTGAAATTGGAATAATTTGTTGGTACACTGAACCTTATCATCATGTATCCTTAATACTGGGATTTCTATGTGACTCAGTGGTAAAGAATCTCCCTGCCAATGAAGGAAAAGCAGGAGACATGGGTTCGAATCCTGGGTCAGGAAGATTTCCTGGAGTAGAAAATGGCAACCCACTCCAGTATTCTTGCCTGGAGAATCCCATGGACAGAGGAGCCTGGTGGGCTACAGTCCAGTCCAGTTCAGTTCAGTCGCTCAGTCGTGTCTGACTCTTTGTGACCCCATGGACTGCAGCATGCCAGGCTTCCCTGTCCATCACTAACTCCCAGAGCTTGCTCAAATTCATGTTCATTGAGTCGGTGATGCCATCCCAACCATCTCATCCACTGTTGTCTCCTTCTCCTCCTGTCTTCAATCTTTCCCAGCATCAGGGTCTTTTCTAAGGAGTCAGCTCTTCCCATCAGGTGGCCAAAGTATTGGAGTTTCAGCTTTAGCATCAGTCCTTCCAATGAATATTCAGGACTGATTTCCTCTAGGATCGACTGGTTGGATCTCCGTGTTGTCCAAGGGACTCTCAAGAGTCTTCTCCATCACCACAGTTCAAAAGCATCAGTTCTTCAGGGTTCAGCTTTCTTTATGGCCCAACTCTCATATCCATACACGACCACTGGAAAAACCATAGCTTTGACTAGATGGACCTTTGTTGGTAAAGTAATGTCTCTGCTTTTTATTATGCTGTCTAGGTTAGTCACAGCTTTTCTTCCAAGGAGCAAGCGTCTTTTAATTTCATGGCTGCAGTCACCATCTACAGTGATTTTGGAGCCCAAGAAAATAAAATCTGTCACTGTTTCCATTGTTTCCCCATCTATTTGCCATGAAGTGAGGGAACAAGATGCCACGATCTTAGTTTTCTGAATGTTGAGTTTTAAGCCAACTTTTTCACTCTCCTCTTTCACTTTCATCAAGAGGCTCTTCAATTCCTCTTTACTTTCTGCTATAAGGGTGGTGTCATCTGCATATCTGAGGTTATTGATATTTCTCCCAGCAATCTTGATTCCAGCTTGCGCTTCATCCAGCCCAGCATTTCACATGATGTACTCTTCATATGGGGGCTTCCCTCATAGCTCAGTTAGTAAATCATCTGCCTGCAATGCAGGAGACCCAGGTTCGATTCCTGGATCAGGAAGATCCCCTGGAGAAGGAAATGGCAACCCACTCCAGTATTCTTGCCTGGAGAATCCCATGGACAGAGGAGCCTGATGGGCTACAGTCTATGGGATCAAAAGAGTCGGACACAACTTAGGGACTAAACCACCACCACTGCCACTCTGCATATAAGTTAATAAGCACAGTGACAATACACAGCCTTAACGTACTCCTTTCCCAATTTGGAATCATTCTGTTGTTCCATGTCCTGTTCTAACTGTTGCTTCTTGACCTGCATACAGATTTCTCAGGAGGCAGGTAAAATGGTCTGATATTCCCATCTCTTAAAGAATTTTCCACAGGTGGTTGTGATTCACACAGTCAAAGGCTTTGACATAGTCAATAAAGCAGAAGTAGATGGTTTTCTGGAACTCTCTTGCTTTCTGTATGATCCAACGGATGTTGGCAATTTGATTTTTGTTTTTTCTGCCTTTTCTAAATCCAGCTTGAACATCTGAAAGTTCTTGGTTCACGTACTGTTGAAGCCTCACTTGGAGAATTTTACAGTCCATAGGGTTGCAAAGAATCGTTCATGACTGAGTGACTGAGAATGCACACACACACACACACACACACATATATATATATATATATATACATACTTATACACACATACATATATACATAAAAATGCATATACATACATACACACATATATATACACACATATATATACACACATATATATTTGTCTCTAGGCTCTAAAATAAGCTTAATGAAGAAGCATAATAAATCACGTCAGGTTTAACAATGTTAATTGATATATTTTACTCCAAACTCCAGAAAGATTTATTGGGGTCTCTGGATCTAAGCCTAATGTGAATTACAGAGTTTTGGGTAATTGCTATGTATGCAGCTGGAAAAAACTAAGTAGGAAAGAAATCTATTACGTCACTATTAAGGACATAAATACAGAATTACTAGTGTTTAAATCTATTTTCAGTATTTCAAAATTATATGTTTCACGGAAATGCTAAACTCGAAGAAGCTCATTGAGTCTTTAGTTTCCCCGTGTGAGCAGCTGCCAAGGGCTAATGATCATAATTAGCATTATTATTGTTAATAGTAATAATTAATAGTAAAGTCTATCTTAAAATGTGATGCTTTTAAAAACGATACTGGAGATGACAAAGAGTATGTAACTAAGATTATTTCCTGTAGTCAAGACATTTAAAGAAAATACTTTTGAGAAACACATTGAACTCCTTGGGAGAAGAGGTGCTATCTGAATAGAGGAAAAGGTATTATCATTCTTCTAATATTTGTACTAATGATATGAGAAAAAGACCCATTTGTCCTTTATGTGTAATGATAGAAATGTTTGAATTCTCTGGAAGTTAATTTTATTTCTGAAAGACTCATTGAGCAGAAAATTTTAAAAACTCTTTTTTCATGATAAATTTTGTTACACAAATTTCTTATATGCTGACTGTGTTCGGGTGCTCAGTTGCTAAGTCATGTCTGACCTTTTATGACCTCATGGACTGTAGTCTGCCAGGCTCCTCTGTCCATGGGATCCTCCAGGCAAGAATACTGGAGTGAGTTGCCATTTTCTCCTCCAGGGGATCTTCCCCACCAGGGACTGAACCCACGTTTTCCTGTGTCTCTTGTATTGGCAGGCAAGACACATTCTTTACCACAGAGCCACCTGGGAAGCCTTGTATACTAAGAAGGAGAAAAAGCTTTTCCTTAGAACTTGTGTGGGTAGTAATGGCTGATATAAGTGGCTTCACACAGCTGGCAGGATGCTCTGGGTGTGAGACCTTTCATGCATCCCAGCGGCCGGAGGAGTACACATCGTTAAACTGGGTGCAGTGGGGCCGAGGCTAGGAGCCTAGCGGAGTCTGATCCAGTTGTCCTCCCTGACCCTGGGGCTGTGCTCTCCCCAACCTGGGAGAAGGTTGAGGAACCACGTTACTGATTTACTGTCTTTTCAGAGCTGACTCTCCCCCAACTGAGTCATTTCTGGTAGGATCATGGCTCACTCATGTACATGCCATAAAAATGAGGCAGAATAATGGATATACAAAACTAGAGTTAAGAAAAGTAAAAGATGGAAATTGAAAATTTTTGTTGAGTTGTTAGAGGCAGTATATAATTTTAGATTTGGAAGAAGCCTTGGAAAATTTTAAATTAACCCTCTAATTTTACAAAGGAAGTAATATGAGCCCAGAGATTGGATGTTTCTATACTGCTCTTGCACTAGTCCAGACTTACCGACTCCTCATTAGGGACTTCCCTCTAGATAAAAAGCTCACTTTAAAAAAAAAAGAAAAGAGACAAAAAACCAAACACCATCGTGTTACCAGGCTTTAATACTTTTGCATTCTACACACAGACTAGCAAACGCAAAGCCTGTTGTGTTAGGGTGTTAATGACTGAAGTCCTGTTTACTTCTTCCCTACCTTCAACTCTCCTTGTTTTCTTATCTGTCTTAATGGATGGATTCTTGTACAACATGCACACAGCTTCTCTAAATGGACGGTGGCCATAGATGTGTCTCCTGCCTTGACGGATGATAAAAAATCGTTTTTCTGGGCCATGGGGTAGGCAGGTCCTCAGCTTGGATCCCATGGACAGAAAAGAGAGGCCAGGTGTGTCCTGGCCCCCACTCCTCCCCGCCCACCAGGCCACTGTGGGTCCAGCTGCTACTGAGGGACCCTGCTTCCCTTTCAGTTCAGGTGTGGCTGCTAACCTCTGTCACCTCCTCATGCCTCCATCCAAGTGCATTTGACTTGGGTGGATTTTTTTAAGAAAGTGTATTTTTTATTTATCACAAGCTCTCATTTTTAAACATTTTATTTATTAAAACATTTTTATATTTGGCTGCGCTGGGTCTTCGTTGCTGTGCTTTCTCTCGTTGCGGAGAGAGGGGGCTACTCTCTAGTCGTGGTCCGTGGGCTTCTCATTGCAGTGGCTTCTCTCAATGTAGAGCACGGGCTCTAGGGCCCCCTGGTTTCAGTACCTGCAGCTCCTGGGCTCTAGAGCACAGGCTCAGTAGTTGTGGTGCACGGGCTTAGTTGCCCCGTGGCATGTGGGATCTTCTCGGACCAGGGATGGAACCAGTGTCCTCTGCACTGCAGAGTAGGTTCTTAACCACTGAGCCACCAGGGAAGCCCTGGGTGCCCTGAGAGGGGGACAGCCACAGAGCCACTAGCACTTGGGGCTCGGGAGACCCACAGTGGGTCTGCTAGGGATACTTTTGGGGTCAAGGACCCTGATTACATAGCACACAAAGCTCTGATGTTCTTGCCTAGAGGGTGCATGTTCATCTGAGCAGTAATTACGAAGGTGAAGATCTTGGGAAACTTACCTGCCATTTAGGCCCTAGGCGTTCCTGGTGTCTCAGACGGTAAAGAATCTGCCTGCAATACAAGAAACCCGGGTTCAATCCCTGGGTTGGGAAGATCCCCTGGAGAAGGGAATCGCAAAGAGTCGGACGTGACTGAGCAACAAACACTCCTAATGTAAATGGGGCTTCCCCGCAGGCTCAGTGGTAAAGAACCCATCTGCAATTCAGGAGACGTAAGATACATGGGTTCAACCCCTGGGTCTGGAAGATCCCTTGGAGAAGGGCATGGCACTCCAGTGTTCTTGCCTGGAGAATCTCAGGGACAGAGGAGCCTGTCAGGCTACAGACTATGGGGTCGCTCAGACGCGACTGAACCCACACACAGTGATGTAAACGAGGCACCTGAAGGGCAGTGATGGCTCTGTCCACAAGGGGGCGCCTACATTCTTTGGTTTCATTTTCCACCTGGAAACCACCATTTACATTCTCACCCTGTCGCAGAATAAACCGAAGAGAGTCTTAGCTTTGGCCGTTTGCACAGCTGATTTTGTGTCGCTTTCGGTAGTTCTGTTACTATACAAACAGTTGTGACTTTTTTCCACTGGGACTCTGGGATGTTAGTTTAGGACATCAGGAAGCGTGGGCTCTGCCTCTCCTGACCATCGGTGTCCCTCTAAAGGATGGACTCTGCGCTGTTTGGATGATCTTTGAAGACACCCCCTTCATCAATTCCTGTGAACCAGATCTGCCCCTAAAATAACAGTTTCCAAAATGTGCTGCTGAGTCTTTGAAAGAGTATTGACATGACAGAGAAAACAAGTGGATTCATTTAAGATAGTGAATCAATGGGATGATCCATTTTCTCATGACAGTGACAGCCCTGGAGACATTCTCTTAACAAGGTCAGATGTGAGTCATGTGACATTTCTCAGTGGCACCAGATATAATGCAGGAGCTGCAGGTGAGGGCACAGGTGATCAAACACAAACTGCTTGACGTGGCCAGAAAGCTGGAAATTAAAGATCGTGGCTTTCATCCAGGTGTCTATTGACAGATGAATGGATAAAGAAGTTATGGTACATATATACAATGGAATATTACTCAGGCATAAAAAAGAACACATTTGAGTCAGTCCTAATGAGGTGGATGAACCTAGAGCCTATTATACAGATTGAAGTAAGTCAGGAAGAGAAAAACAAATATTGTATATTAATGCATATATGTGGAATCTAGAAAGATGGTACTGATGAATCTCTCTGCAGGACAGCAGTGGAGACACAGACATAGAGAACAGATGTGTGGACACAGCAGGGGAAGGAGAACCTGGGATGAATTGAAAGAGTAGTGTGGAAACATATACACTACCATATGTAAAACAGACAGCCAGTGGGAATTTGCTGTATGATGCAAGACACTCAAACCTGGTGCTCTGTGACAACCTAGAGGGGTGGGACGGGGTGGGAGGTGGGAGGGAGGTTCAAGAGGGGGGCCACATATGTACACTTATGGCTGATTCATCTTGATGTGTGTGCAGAAACCAACACAATATTGTAAAGCAGTTGTGCTCCAATTAAAAATAAATAAATTAAAAAACAAACAACAACTTTGGTCACCTGATGTGAAAAGCTGACTTACTGGAAAAGACCCAGATGCTGGGAAAGATTGAGGGCAGGAGGAGCAGAGAATGACAGAGGATGAGATGGTTGGATGGCATCACCAACTCTTGAGCAAGCTCCAAGAGATAGTGGAGGACAGGGGAGCCTGGTGTGCTGAAGTTCATGGGGTTGCAAAGAGTTGGACATGACTGAGCAATTGAACAACAGCACAACAAACAAGTCGTGGCTTTCGAACTCAATGTGAATTTGCAGCACAGATAGTGAAGCACGCAGGTCAGAGAGTGAGGAGCAAGTTAAGCTTGGTGATAGCAGACAAAAGTATGTGCACAGCAGCGCCCGAGCCCAGGGCCTCAGTCCAGAGGCAGTCCCTGGTGAAGAGGCAGCTTCTGAACAGATTCAGGCTGTTTTCTGCTTTCATGGGAAGTGTTTCCCTCTCTCGTTCCTGGCTTCCCTGCCGCTCCTTTTGGTAGTGTCAGTTTAGTCACTAAGTCATGTCCCACTCTTGCGACCCTGGGGGGCTGTAGCCTGGCCTCTGTCCATGGGATTTCCCCAGCAAGAACACTGGAAGGGGTCACCATTTCCTTTTCCAGTCATTCCTTTTACTCCTAAACTAATATGCCATGGGGAGGGGCTCGGGCTGGATTTTTCTTCTGTAGTGTTTTCTGCAACGAGAACAAACACGGCAACCTCTGCCACTCACCGCCGGCTCCTCTGGAAGAGGACGACCGGGGCGCCTCTACCAGCCGGCTCTGGGGGGGGCACCCCACCCGCCTTCCGACCAGCACTGGACAGAGACCAGCTGGGGGCCGAGTTCCCAGGCTGGTGGGGGGAGGCCAGGCCTGGGTGAGGATGCGCCAGCCGAGAGGACGGGCAGGCAGAGCGTGGCCGGGCCGTCATTATCTGGGGGTAATTGGCGTTGAGAGGGGAGGACCTCTAATGAGCTGCTTCGCTCCCTAATGGCCGGGGGCCTGAGAATGAGCGCGGCTGCCCTTCCACATGAGCGGGCCTGGCCCCGCTGCCAGGGCAGTTCTCGCCACCGCCCGCCGCGGCCCCGCTGACCGCAATAATGCCCGTGGGCTGGAGAGCCGGTGAGCCCCGGGGGCTGCTCCCCTGAGAGCTGGGGTCCAGACAGACGCACCCAGCCTGTCTGGCCGCATGAACATGACTCCCGAGTTCTGCCTTCAGAGTGCAAAGACATCTCTGCACCTCCAACCAGCACAGAGCCCCCCACCTTCACCCACATTTCCCTGGAACAGTGGACAGGGAGGGAGGGCTCCTACTCAAAGGACCCGCCCAGTTCAGCATCACAGGTTAAACAGCAGGAGGGGGTGCATGGGGGCTTCCAGTTCTGGCTGTGAGGGCCACAGTCTGTGAGAAGGACCAGCCCTGCCTGGTCTCCTCATCCTTGAGGACTCCAGAGTGACCCAGACTCAGGGGAGGGAGGAAGCTAGCCTCCTGCTTGGGGTCCCTCCAGGGCAGGGCCAGCTCCCCAGGGCTCCCCTAAACTCTGCATCCTGGGTGCCTCATGTGCCCGCCCCAGTTCCTCCCCAGATGAGCCCCTTGGGGTCTAGTCACGGGCACTTTCTCTAAGTGAGTTCATTCATTTATCTTTATTGCACTTAAGACCTTGGTAAGCTTGTGGTAACATGGACACATATACAACTTCCTCTGTGCAGAGAGACAGGAGTTGCGGGAATTACAGACTATTTTTAAACACAAAAACTCAGAAAAAAATAGGACAATATTTTTACTGAGTGGATTTGGAGATAAGCTGGGTCATTTTCATCACAGGAATGTTTCTTAAGCATAACTGATAGACTTAAACCCAGACCTTTTTTTTTGGGAAAACAAAACATGTGAGACTTTGAATTTATTTTAGCTGTTTTTGATTCTGCATGTGTGGCAAGTGTTAATTTATCATCTTAGAAAAGTAAGGAGGGGAGAAAATGACAAATACATTTTGTGTTTTACTAAGTTTTAAGGAGAGCAGTTGTTGTTGTTTTTGCAGTGGTTCATTTCAGCCCTTGCATGCAGACACAAAAATTGCTTGTAAAATATAATTTCACTAGAAGATGATTCTGATGCAGTCAAAATAAGGAGCCAGTGCTGAGTTCAGCTCACAAGTGACCAATTTTACTTCTATTATTGAGCTTGAAAACAGTTGCAGGTGCGAAAATTGGGGGGGCATTTTGAGTACTGGCCTTCCTGTGCTGGGTCCCAAAATGTGCCTTCTCTGCCTTGGTTGAGTTGTTTTGCTGACTTCTAGCTTTTAAGGAGTAGAAGGAAGAAAAACAGACTTCACCTGATTTAAGAGTTTTCTATTGACTGGGTTTATTCTTTTCTTTGCAGAGTTTAGAGAAAGTGAGCACAGAGCACCAATTTCTGGTTTGAAACACAACTTGCGGTTTCCCACTTGTTAAACACGTGCTGTTTAAGACACTTTGCCTGAGTTGATAAAGTGCTTGTAACGTCATGGTTGTTGGGGAAAATTCCCCGAGGAACCAATTTCTTGCTGTTGTTGTTCTCCAAACAGAAGGGGCTGCGAGGATCCTGGTTTCCTGCAGCGATTTCTATATCTGAAGTGTATTCAGGGTACGAGATGGCATTTGTGTGTGTGTGTGTGTGTGTGTAGTTTTGGGGTGAAGAAGCAAATCCCTCACTTTGAAAGCTCAAACGAATGCTTTCCTCTGGAGAAATAGAACAAAAAATCCAGTGGGCTCAGTAAGCCTCCTTGATGCAATCTGTGGACGGAAGCTTGCCCCACAGTTAAGCATCCTTGACGCAATCTGTAGATGGAAGCTCGCCCCACAGTTAAGTGGTCCTGATGTGGGATGGCGGTCAGCCCTCGATCCATGGAGAACCCCCAGCACATGAGCAGAATGGTGGCCGTGGGCAGCCCTCAGGCCAGGAGAGCAAGATGCAGTTACTGGGGAAGACATACGGCTAGCAGTTTCTACACACCCATCAGAAGGTATGAAAAGCAGAGTGCATGCATTTTAAAATGTAGCGCATTTCTTCTGCTCAATAAATGTATCATAGAAATCATCACCACATGTTTATTAGACACCGTGCATTTATGAGCGAGCTTGGTGGTCTCCTTGGGCCTCTGCCAGGGTCTAATGGAGCCGTCAGGGCTGCTCAGGTTCCTCCTGGAGGGTTTCCTCTCCTTTCTGCATAGGCTGAGGAACAACAGCAAATGTCCCTGCATGGAGGGAGAGGAGGGATGAGCTCCTAGTTCCCCTAAGGGGCAATCTGCCCCCAGTTTTCCAAGCTGGAGACCTTCTCCCGGAAGTCACTGTGCTCGAGAGCGAACGTGAGGAGGAGATAACCACTCACACAGGAAGAGGAAGATGTTAGCATCAGCCTTTGTTCAAAACTGGCTTCTGACCCAGTGTCAACAGTCTCTGGTCCATCACGCCAGAGGGCATGCTGACCCAGAAGCGAGGGTAAAGCTGGGGCTTGGCATGAAACATCACCGCCGTTCTTTCTGGAAACCAGGAACGAAACATGTTAGAGGCAAAGTTAGTGCTATAACCTTAAGGCTGATGTGCATAAGACAGCTTGAGTGCAAAAGGAACACTCTGGAAAGAAGTCACAGGTACTAGCTCATAGAACTCAAGAACGTCTCCTCTTGTATTGTTGTTGTTTAGTTGCTTCAGTTGTGCTGACTCTTTGTGACCCCACGCACTGCAGCCTGCCAGACTCCTCTGTCCATGGGATTCTCCAGGCAAGAATACTGGAGTGGGTTGCCATTGCCTTCTCCAGGGTCTCCTCTTGTGCGGTGTCATCAAACACCCTGGCGACCAGCACTGTCGTGTCAGGAGAGGGCAACTGAATTTTTTGGCGCAGAGTTCACTTGTCATGTGGAATTAGACCTGGAAGGTGGCAGATCCTCTTTGCTGAGCCCCTGTGATGGGGCAGCCCCTTCTGGGGACCTGAATGTGCGGGTGACCGCAGGGCTCACCCCTGGGTGGTGTTGGGAGCACGTCCTCTTCTACGGGAGGTGCGGAGAAAACCCAAGACACAGGGTAAGGTCAGAAATGAGGACAATGAAAGTGGGATGACAGAATCGGCAGAGAGGAGACTTAGGGTGGTATTCATATTAGGAAGAATTGTCACCTGGAGACTACAATGACTCTGAGGACAAAGCAGAGGGAAAAGTCAACTAGGAGAGAAATCTCCATTCAAGGAGGTGCAGGGAGGGGATACGGAGCCAGTGGAGGAAAAACAAGGATATCAATGGCACCTGATCCAGCCCTAACGTACTGAACGTGGCTCACTAACGGATTGTCTTAGAGAGAGAAACACGGAACGTGAACCACGCACAGCTCTGCAGGTTAGAGCACGCTTCGTGTCTGACTCCCGGGTGAGGATGCGCTTCCCGGAAGGGACTTGTTCTTCCAGAGAGGTAAGAAGTCCGTGCCATCCACGTGCGGGGGGCTGGGTCAAACTTCCAGGTGTGCTGTCTGTGTGCCCACCTCCACTCTCAGTGCAGGTTTCTGTGGTGTCTATTTACGAGCTTGTTTATTTCCTTTCTCATTGAGGATGTACAGCCAGCATCTGCCAGAGGAGAACTGAGTGGGACGCTCTTGGGCGATTTCACCCCTGGCGAGGTTGAGCCCAGGGGGGCGTGGTTAGCGGAGGTTTGCAGGGTCACAGGATCCTCGGAGCCCGTCATTCCCCCGCCAATGCTCTCCCACTTCTCCCTTTTAAAAACAACAACAAAATTTTTTTTTAATTTATTTTTTGGCTGTGTTGGATCTTCGTTGCTGCGAGGGTTCTTTTCCAGCTGTGATGAGCAGGGGCTACTCTCTAGTTGAGATGTGCAGGCTTCTCACTGCAGTGGCTTCTCTTGTTGCGGCTCCCAGGCTCTGGAGCACAGGCTCAGCAGTTGTGGGGCACGAGTGTAATTGTTCTGCGACTTGTGGGATCTTCCCGGATCAGGGATCGAACCTGTGTCTCCTACATTGGCAGGTGGTTTCTTTACCACTAGTGCCACCTGGGAAGCCCCTACATATATATACATGCACACATATGTCATATTGATTATATTTCTTTAGACAACCCTGGTTCTCTATGCAATGAAATTACAAGACGCTTGTTCCTTGGAAGAAAAGCTATGACCAATCTAGACATCATATTAAAAAGCAGAGACATTACTTGGTTGACAAAGGTCCATCTAGTCAAAGCTATGGTTTCTCCAGTAGTTATGTATGGATGTGAGAATTGGACTATAAAGAAAGCTGAGCACCGAAGAATTGATGCTTTTGAACCGTGGTGTTGGAGAAGACTCTTGAGAGTCCCTTGGACTTCAAGGAGATCAAACCAGTCAATCCTAAAGGAAATCAGTCCTGAGTATTCATTGGAAGGACTGATGCTGAAGCTCCAATACTTTGGCCACCTGATGGGAAGAACTGACTCATTGGAAAAGATCCTGATGCTGGGAAAGATTGAAGGCGGGAGGCGAAGGGGACGGCAGAGGATGAGATGGTTGGATGGCATCACTGACATGAGTTTGAGCAAGCTCTGGGAGTTGGTGATGGACAGGGAAGCCTGGCGTGCTGCAGTCCACGGGGTCACAAACTCCCAGACACGACTGAATGACTGAACTGGACTGAGAGAACCCTGATTAATACAATGGGTAATGAAAAGTTCACAGTATTTCATGTATTTTTAGCCTTTATATTTTTCCTCAATGATAAACATATCAGATTGTTAGCAGAAAAGTAAATGTTGTGTTACTTGTAAATCAGAACCACTGGGCATGAGGATGCTACACTTGTGATCTGGAAAACTTCCTCTCCTTCCACATTTGAGGTGAAATGCATTTTGAAAGGAGCAAATGACTTAATGTAGGTTCAGTTAAAGAATAAATGAAAATTGAATAAATCACTTGAAACATGTTACATCAATAACGTAAACTGTCTCATGAAAAACTAACAACAGTGTGGTAGACATCTCATGCACATGATCACATTTAAAACTCTTACCACAATCAGTTACTTTCACTCAGAACATTAGTATTTTCAGTTAGTTTAAAAGCAGACATATTTTCTTCATCGTATGCTTTCAAAATCATTAAAACTCTAACATAATACTGAAGGGCAATTTCAGCAATGTCTGGAAACTAAAAGTTAAGAAATTTTAACACGTTGTTTTTCTGTGTAGCTTTAGTTTTTGAGGCACTTGATTGGAATCTGTGGCAGAACTCACACTAGACCAGGGTTTCTTAACCTCAGCATCGGTGCCTCTGGTTGGATAATGCTTCATTGGGGGTCCTGCCCATCTGTGTAGGTGCCCCTCTACCCTGTAGGTGCCAGCAGCACTCCTGCTCCCCCATTGGTGGCAACCAAACAGATCTCCAGCTGTTGCTTGGAGTCCCTGGGGAGAGAATGACTGCAGTGTAGACACAGATGCGGTGAGCAAGGCCAAGCATGTGACTAAATGAGGGACCGAAGCCTCAAGAAAGTTCAAACAAGAGCCTGCTTGATAGAAAGGTAAAAGTTAATGAATCCCTTGGCCTCTCTGGTGGCTCAGTGGTAAAGAATCCAGCTGCCAATGCAGGGGTCACAGGAGATGCGAGTTCGATCCCTGGGTGGGAAAGATCCCCTGGAGAAGGAAATGGTAACCCACTCCAGTATTCTTGCCTGGAGAATCCCATGGACAGAGGAGCCTGGTGGGCTACATTCCATGGGTTGCAATGAGTCGGACACGACTGAGCAACTGAGCATGCACAAGGAATCTCAGACCATTTGGAGCCTGCAGTGTTGGCTCCTCACACTTGACATGTGGCTAACAGGAAGGGGTTTTGCTGTGCGTGACTTCTCTGGTCCCTCTTCACCCTAGTTTTGCCAGGATCAAGGCTGCAGCCTACCCAGAATAAGAACACCGTCTAGTGAGAGAGCTCTTACACCCTGTAGTAATGACACTGTGTTTGAGTAGCAATGGTTCAGTTCCATGGACAGTTCCACAACCACCAAGCGTGTGTCCTGCCGGTCCTGGGAGGAAAGACTGAGGATCAGCAAGAATGTTGTTTGCTGAGAGCCCTGCTTCTGAAATGAGCTGAGATATGAGCGGCTTTCGGAGAAGGCAATGGCACCACACTCCAGTACTCTTGCCTGGAAAATCCCATGGATGGAGGAGCCTGGAAGGCTGCAGTCCATGGGGTTGCTAAGAGTCGGACACGACTGAGCGACTTCACTTTCACTTTGCACTTTCATGCATTGGAGAAGGAAATGGCAACCCACTCCAGTGTTCTTGCCTGGAGAATCTCAGGGACGGGGGAGCCTGGTGGGCTGCCGTCTATGGGGTCGCACAAAGTTGGACACGACTGAAGTGACTTAGCAGCTTAGCAGCATGAGTGGCTTTAAGCAAAGGAGGAAGTAGGAGAAGATGAGGGAAAGAAAAGTTGGGTGCCCGGGTGGTCAGTGTGAGGTGTCCACCTGGAGAGGTTGCAGCTCCCCGTCACTCAGTCAAACCATCCACCAGGCTTGCTCTCCAGTATGTATGATTTCGTTAATGTCCGGACCACATGGCTTGAAGCAGGAGAGATGATCCTAGATAACCTGGCCGGTCTGATCCAATCAATTTAACCTTAGAAGCAAAAATGAGGGGACTTCTCTGGAGGTTCAGTGGTTAAGACTCCGTGCTTCCATTGCAGAGGGCACAAGTTCGATTCCTGGTTGGGGAACTAAGATGCCACATGCTACTCAGCATGGTCAAAAAATAGAAAAAATAAGTTAAAAAAAAAAAAAGAATGCTAATTTAAAAGAAGAAGCAGAAGAAGCAGAAGTGAGGTTTCCTTGAAGTGCAGGAAATTTTTGCTGTGCTCCAGCGTTCCAGCCTGCAAGCCTGCCCAACTTGGAATTTGCCAAGCCAGCCCCCACAGTGCCTTTCAATCAACCTCCCACCCCTCCCCCTTCTGTGTCTCCCTGGAAGCCTAATGAACAAACTGATTTACAATAGGAGAACCACCACCATTGTTATTGTCAAGGGACATAATGAGGACAGGGCCCTATCTCATTTATTTTGTTTCCTCCTGGACCCTGGCACATGGGCGCTCAATAAATGATGAACTGAATGAAATTATTATGAGCAATTATGCAAACAGCTCTGGAGTATAGAAAACAATATTTTGAATGTCTCTGCTAGGAAGGAGGTGATTTTTACGGAAAAGGGCATCGTTTAGCTTTCAAAATTCAAAAACAGCGTTTTTCATTATGTAAGTAACATTCAGCCCACCATTGAAAGTCTGTGAACTAGAGCACAAACACGCGGAGAGTTCACGGTTGTGACCAGCAGGGCCGGGCATCCCGCAGGTCCGCCAGGGTTCCCTCCTGCCCTCCCGCCCCAGGCAAACATGCGTCTGTGTGGTGGGGGTCATACTGTCTTAAGAGGTTTCTTGTTTTGTTGCTTTGCCCTTTGTTATGAATAGTCTTCATAAATATCATTTCCTCTTTATTGTTCCTTTGTTGAAAATAGCTTTACTGTGTACATAACATTAATTTATGCTCATTAATAACTTTTACTGAGTCTCTTTTAGGTACCAGGCATCTTCCATGGTCTCTCTGTTTTTATTCTCAAAGCAAATACGTGGCAAATACCATCCGATGAGGAAATTGGTCTCAGGACCATTCATGAGCTTGTCCAGCCTGTCCAATCTGCCAGGTGGCAGGGTTCTGAAGACTGTCCTCTTTCTACCTTGCTGTGTTGTCTTGTTTTGCTTATTTCACCTGATCGTCTGTGGATCCAGGGCTTATGAACTGTGGGGAACATCCCTTTGCATCTTGTTCTGTTGAAAAGAATATGTCAGAGACTCAGGATCTGGCCCTGTATTTTATGTTATAGTGTAAATGGTTTTCTACAACTCAGCAAAGGGGAGCACGCCTTTTTTCTTTAAGTGCATGAATATTGGTGCTTTGCTTCAATTTATGTTTTCAAATTTAGTTCACATTCCAATCATTTTTTTGCAGAGGAAAAAGCCATAGTTTTTAGGTTTGGGTTCATCACTGGTTAACATAGTCAGATACATACTTGAAACCCCTTCCATGGACACCCAGCCCTTTTGGAAGGATGGAAAGCCCACTAATAAAAATCCAGCTGTCCTTAAAGAAACATTCAAAGACTACTAATGGGCCCCGTCAAATGGATCTCATTGTACCTTTTCACTGAGAACTGATTCAAAACGTAGCATTCTCTCCATGTTGGGGAATGCTTAGAAACACTAAGAATCCTTCATTGTCCTTTCACTGTGTATATAACCTACTGAGGTAAACGATGCCATCCTAAACAGCCCCAAACATGGGCGATGGATTAAAACACAGCCCTGTGGAGGAGGGAGTGTCAGCACTGTTGGTGTTTAGAACACGCGTCCAACCTCCTTTGCCCTCAAGCCACTCCTGTGTATTGCAAAGAAGAATGCCTCACCAACATTAACCACTCACCGCGATGCAGTGTGCTGGGTGCGGCTGCGTTTTCCTCCTTTTCTCTGAGCTCATGCTATTTAATTATTCCTGAGTAAATGCTCACTCTCTCTCTCTTTAGTCGCTTATTCGTGTCTGACTCTTGGGACCCCGTGAACTGTAGCCCGCCAGGCTCCTCTGTCCATGGGATTCTCCAGGCAAGAATACTGGAGTGGGTTGCCATCTCCTTCTTCAGGGGATCTTCCTGACCCAGGAATCGAACCCGGGTCTCCTGTATTGCAGGCAGATTCTTCACCAACTGAGCTATGAGGGAAGCCCTGTAAGTACTCCCACCCCACTGATATTAATGGTGTCCTCAGAGTCTGACCAGTTTGTGAATAAGACCACAGCCCTTCCCTTTCTGATTTACTCTTCTTGTTTGTTTGTTGTTTTAATTTTCTATTGTAGGATAATCGCTTTACAATATCGTGCTAGTTTCTGCCATACATCAACATGAATATTGTTTGGTTTTAATTGCGTTAGTCCAAGGGAAGAAGTTCTGGGCAGGGAAACTTTCTGGATCACGTCCAGAGGTCAGTGCAGAAGCCCTGCTGACCGCCATGCTGAGGACCAGCTGGGCCAGGGAGTGGCCGCTGTGCCCTAGGGCAAGGGCTTCGCTGACCTGGCCAAGCTGTCCACAAGAAGGTGCTTAAAGATGCTGTGTCTTCTGCTTTCTCCTAAGGCCAGCTTGGTAAGGCTCTCTAGAGAGACAGGAAGGATAAACATGTCTTCCTCTGATATCGATATCATAGAAGGGGAAGACATGTTTATCCTTCCTGTCTGTCTAGGAGCCTTACCAAGCTGGCCTTAGGAGAAAGCAGAAGACACAGCTTGGCCAGGTCAGCGAAGCCCTTGGACAAGCCCCTCCTGGCCCTTCTCATGAATTATAAAGTTCTTGCTAGGAGAGATAATAGGAATTAGATGCCCTTATTTTCTTTGTTCGGAGAAGGCAATGGCACCCCACTCCAATACTCTTGCCTGGAAAATCTCATGGATGGAGGAGCCTGGAAGGCTGCAGTCCATGGGGTCGCTGAGGGTTGGACACGACTGAGCGACTTCACTTTCACTTTTCACTTTTAGGCATTGGAGAAGGTAATGGCAACCCACTCCAGTGTTCTTGCCTGGAGAATCCCAGGGATGGGGAAGCCTGGTGGGCTGCCATCTATGGGGTCACATAGAGTCGGACATGACTGAAGTGACTTAGCAATAGCAATAGCAATTTTCTTTGTTAATATTCTCTTTGGAATTCTCTGGTGGCCCATGGTTAGGACTCCACACTTCCACTGCAGGGGGCACAGGCTTGATCCCTGGTTGAGGAACTAAGATCCCAAATGCCACATGGCCAAAAATAAATAAGTAATAAAAAGTACTTTAAAAAATAATGAATTTCTCTTTACCCTTCTTTCCTTTTTCACTCATCCTTTACATTTGATGTATGGCTTCTAGAAATTTAAGCCACACCTCTAATACTATTTTTTTCCCCTTAATATAATTTATGCTTTTATAGTTTTTCTCTTCTTTCTATGTCTTATGTTCTTAGGTACTTGTTATAAAAACAATAACTCGGTAATTACCCGTTGAATTGCTGAAAGGCATAGGACTGTGAGAAAGGAGGTAGCTGGATGTTTCATTAATGATAAGGTTCTGAGGCAGGAAATATGAGTGGGGGACATGGACAGATGATGCAGTGGGCGCCTGGCTACAAATTAAGCTTCAGTTGGGGAGAAGTGGGTGTGGGGAAACCTGGGGAAATAGTCTTGGGAAAGAATATGGAGTCACAGGAAGTACTGGGAAAGATAAGGACTGATTCTAATGAGTAAATGAAATTCCAGAGGACACCCATGGTGTTTTTAAACCCTGCTCTGTGTCTGTTATGTCTGAAGAGAGAAATAAGTGCAGTGTGAAGCCCATTGGGCGGACCCTTGCAAGGGAATTGTCGTCACAGTGGTTGTGCACTACACCTGGAATGAGTTCTCATTTCTTATCAAGGTCTCCCTGGTTTTGTGGCTTCCCAGGGGGCTCAGCAGTAAAGAACCTACTTGCCCACATGTGAGGCTCAAGACTCTTGGGTTTGATCCCTGACTTGGGAAGATCCTCTGGAGAAGGAAATGGCAACCCATTTCACGATTCTTGCCTGGGAAGTCCCATGGACAGAAGGAGCCTGGTGGGCTACAGTCCACAGGGGACGCAAGAAGTCCAATGTGTCTGAGCACATTCTTTGGAGATTGGTTCAGAGCTGTATAAGAAAACTCCCCCCCCCCCTTTTTTTTTTCCTTTAACAAACTGCTCAAGGTTTTACTTTATGGATTTATTATGAGTCACATGACAAGTTAGTTATTCGTGATGGATATTCTTGATGGGCTGCTTCCAGTCTTCTGCTAACATGAAGAGTGCAACAGTGAGGAGTCTCCTAAGCATATGATTTTGCACATGTATGTATAGGTATTTAAGATAAATTTCCAGAAGAGAGATTGTTGCATCAAAGACATTGTTGTACATTTGTAATTTTAATAAATATTACCAAACTGTGTCAATTTCACCTCCATGGTAATATATGAAAGTACCTGAATTTTCCAAACTCTAACACCATTTCATATTTAGTATTGGTCAAATTTATAGGTAAGAAATGGTATATCAGCAGCTTTATTTTTATTTTTTCTTGTTATGAATGGAATTGAGCTTATTTACTAATGTTTAAGAACCATTTATATTTTCTTTTCTGCAAACTATTTTATCCTATTGTTAGTATTTTTCTTTTTTCTTTCAGCACTTGAAATATTTTATTCCACTCTTTTCTTGCTTGCATAGTTTCTGAAGAGAAGTCTGATGTGATTCTTACTCTTGTTCCTCTATAGGCAAGATTTTTTTCCCCTCTCTGGCCACTTGCAAGATTTTCTCTTTGTCCTTGGTTGTCTACATTGTAGACATGGAATATGATATGTGGAATGTGGGATACAGCATAGATTTTTTGGTATTTATCCTACTTAGTATCTCTGAGCTTCCTAGATCTATGGCTTAGAATCTGTCATCAATTTTGGAAACTTCTCAACTATTATCATTTCAAATATTTCTATTTCTTCTTCTCCTTCTGATCTTCCCATTACATATATGTTACACCTTTCATAATTGTCCCACAGTTATTGGATATTCTGTTCCATTTGTTTCTTTTATCTTTGCATTTCTGCTTGAGAAACCTCTATTAACATATTATCAAACTCACTTGTTCTTTCCTTGGCTGTATCCAGTCTAGGAATGAGTCCATCAAAGGCATTTTTCATTCTGTTACAGTGGTTTTACTTGTAGCATTTCCTTCAGATTCTTTCCTTTAGCCTTGATCTCTCTTGCTTACATTGTCTGTCTGTCCTCACATGTTGCCCATTTCCCCCAACTAGATCCCTTAGCATATTTATCATAGTTATATCAAATTCCTGTGTGTGATACTTCTAAAATCCCTATCATGTCTGAGTCTGTTTGGGTCTGATTCCAATGAGTCCTTTGTCTCTTCATATTACAGGCTTAAAAAATTATTTTTTAGCACACCTTGTAATTTTTTGTTGAAAGCTAGTTGTATTGGGTAAAAACTGCTGAGGTCAATAGTCCCTTAGTGTGAGGTTTTATATTTATCTGTCTGGAAGCTAGGCTGCTTTTACTGTTTGCAGTAGCTATGGTGTCAGGGGCTAAAATTTCTTCTGGTGTCCTTGTTTTTGCCTCCCCTGTTGTCTTTGGGTTTCCCTGGAGACTCCTTAAATAGGGTCTGAGCCTGTAGTTCTTTTAGCTCTAACTCCTGTTATCACACAGAAGCCCTGTGGATGCAGCCACTGAGGTGTGCGGGCAGGGAAGTATTCTGTGGTCCCATGACTAGGTCTCAGTCTCTCAGCGAGCTGGAGTCTGGGATTTCCCCTCCCCCATGTTGAAGGCTGGAGGGGCTGGACTTGGATATTCCCTTCCCTGCAGGTGTGTTAGGAGCTGGTAAAATAGTTCCCCTTGAAGGCAAGCTATGTTAAGGAGAACAGAGAGCTCTGGGCATGTTTCAAAATGGTTACTGTTTTTCCTCTTCCTGAAGGGAGCAGGAATTTTTTTCAGATCTCCTCACTGAGAACCTGGTAGGATTTCTGGAGGTAAATCTCAGGAAAGTGTGGAGTCCCTTCTAAGACTGGGGCTCTTCTGAGTTTTTAATTGTCAAACTTGTCCACACTGAGCCCCCAGAAATTCATCAATTATAGTTGAAAATGTTCCTACTGATCCTGGTTCCAGTTGTGGGCTCCAGTTAAGAATTCTCTGCATCCGTCTGTCTCTCCAGTTTCCAGACAAGCAGTTTGTCCTGTGACCTCAGTTCTCTGATGGATCTAAGAAGAGCTGTTGACTTTACTTTGTTCAACCTTTTTCTTTCTGTGAAGAGAGACTTCCAAGCTCTGCAGGTCCAGACTGAGACCAGAAGTCATATTTGTCTTATTGATTTGTAGGAGCTCTTTGCATATTAGGAAAATCAGTCCTTTGTCTTGATATAAGATGACCATTTTTTCCCGTTTTGTCCTTTATATTTTAAATTTGTGTTTTCTCCCCATGCAGTTAAACAAATGTTTTGTGTGTTGAATTTATTATTATTCTCTTTTAGACATTTTCATTCTGTGACACAATTAGTAAGGCCTTCATAACTCAGATTATAAAGGAACTCTTCCATTATTCCTTCTAGTACTTGTTATGGTTTTATATTTTATGTTTAAATATTTGCTCCATTAAGGTTTCATCTTCATGTAGAATGTGAAGTATAGATACTACTATATACTATTTAGATATCTACTCTCCATTCAGTTACTCAATAGTTCACATTTTTCCCCCCATTGACTATTATGTATTAAATTCCAATATGCATTTGTGTCTATTTCTATGATTCCTATTCTGTGGTATTGCTTTATCTCTTAATTCACATGCTAAAATGAATGTTATAGGATAATGCTACTCTGTTTTAATTAGTACAACTTTAAAATATTTATGGCTGCTACTTACTTTCTCATTTTTAATGTCAATTTCAAACTTTTTTTGTCAATTTAAAATTTCTATATTAATTTTAGCATCAATTCTTCTAATAAAACAGCTGTTTTTATTATGATGCTGTTGTTTTTAGATTAATTTAGGAATGATTGCATATTTATGAAATAGTTTTTCCACTTAAGAACATTGTGTGGCATTCCATTTGTTCATGTTTTCTTTTGTGTCCCTAGAGAGCTTTAAACACATTTATTCATATAAATCTTGTGCATTTCTGTTAAGTTTTTTCCTGTGAATCTTATCTTTTTTTTTCCTATTTTAAGTGTGCCTTTATTTCTTCCTTACATATTTTAATTCGTTGTTTTTATGTGTATATGTTTATTTTACAGAAACATGCTATTTCTAAATGTTTACAAGCATATATCCAGTAAAACAGAGGGCAGTTGGGGTCTGCACCATGGAGGTCTGAGGTCTGTGGACTTGGCTCCACGACTTAGGAGCACCGTGGCACTGGGTACTGTTACTTAACTTTTATAAGCCAATTTCCTCTGGTGTACAATGGGATAGTAACAGTACCTTCCTCGTAAGGTAGTTTGCAGGTTAAAAAGATAAAGCAGGAAAGCCCTTATTAGAGTCTCTGGAGCACAGGAAGCCACGGATCAATGTTGGCTACTGTGGCTCTGTCCTCACCATTAAAGTTCAAATCTAGTCCATGGGGGTCAGAGTGGGAACTGACTCCAACCTGCGGGAACTACTGCCCGCCTCCCAGTTCTCACACGAAGCCCACCAGTAGAGGAAGGGCTATTGTGTGGGGGGATGGGGGGATGGAGATGGAAGGACAGGGATCCCTTACCTGGTTGTTGTAGGAAAAGAATGAAAGGGTTCTGGATGGTCTGCGTTTGGGGGGTCCAAGGAAATCAAAGGAGACACACGCGGATGGAGTAAGCAGCAGGTTACCACCCCAACAGGGGTGGGCAGAGCACTATTTCCAATGTCTCAGGTTTGTAGCGAGTCAATAGCTTCAGGCCACTTTTACACACAGGTATCCTAGCTCCATCTTTGCATCCGCTCAGCAGGACCGCAAGGGAGGAACCGGAAGTCGCAGGGAGCGGGTGGGGTGGCAAAGCCGGGTGCAGACATGCCACCCCGTCCTAGTGCGCACTCCCCTCAGAATCTCTTCATTTCCCTTGTCAAGTCTCCTGTTTGGGTCCGAGGACTAAATTATCAGCAGGAAAGACAGGGGGCAAATTGGAAGGCGGGGGAACCAGAAGGATGAACGTACTGGGAAGAGGTAGCCTAACGTGGCTTTGGGTTCAAATCAGTAAGTGTTTGCTGAATACCCCGCGCGCAGATGAAGCCACGGAGCTGTGTTAAGAAGAGTGTGGTCACAGCCACCACGTCTTAAGCGTCTATTGTGTGCTGCCTGTTCCATGACATTTTCTCTTTTATTCCTAACAACAGTCTTCCGAGGCGGTGACACCGCGTGCCTCTAAGAAAGCAAGGCCTGGGTCCTCTCAGAGCTGAGCCTCTCTGCACTAACTGAAGAATACCCGTGCAGCATACGCACAGGCCAGGGCAGGGGAGTCGTGCACCACGGCGGAGCCGGGAAGGTCGGCAGGGCGTCCGCCCCGGGCGGTGGGTGAGGTCCGCAGAAACGGGGTGTGATGGGCGAGAGGAAGGACACGGCATCCGTCCCTGCACGAGGGGCAGGGGGAGCTAGCCGGTGGGCGAGGGAGCCGTGCACGCTGCCTGCAGCCGGGGGTGGAGACGCAGAGGAGCGCGGGCGGAGAGACTGCGGCGGAGAGGGGCGCCCGGCAGCGGGGAAGGCGCTCCACCGGCTCGCCCGCCGCCGCAGCGCTTTTACTGGGGCCGTCACGCGGCTGCGGGGTTCGGAAGCGGAAATGCACTCGGCTCATTGGCTGCCGGTCCAAATCCAGACCGAAAGAATGCGCTCGGGGCCGGCGGGTGGGAAGCGTCCCCAGCCCGGCCTCAGGGCCCGTGC
This sequence comes from Bubalus bubalis, assembly GCF_019923935.1. Lineage (NCBI taxonomy): Eukaryota > Metazoa > Chordata > Mammalia > Artiodactyla > Bovidae > Bubalus > Bubalus bubalis. Next base: position 54,310,027 of record NC_059169.1, read on the forward strand.
CCACGTGCCGCTCGGCCTGCCTAGTCGGGCGGCTCCCTCTCTCCGCATCGCTCCTTCCGTCTGCCCGCCCGCCTGTCTTTCTTCATTAGGTTTTACCAAAAAAAAAAAAAAAAAAGTAAGCAACCCGGCGCATTGTACCCAAGTGGTTCAGTAACGCCCCCGCCTAGCCCAGCGCCGCTGGCCGCCTCCGTGGTGGATGCGAGCAGCTCGGGTGGTTTCTGAGAAGGGACACTTCCTCCCCCGCCTCTGATGTCTGCTGCCGGGCAGTTCAGGTTCAAGCCCACCGTCGACGTGACTGCTGTAAAGGCCGCGGGGCAGGGCTCCGGAGCTCCGCGCACACGTAAGCGAGACGCACGAGGCAGCCCCGGACACGCAGTGACCCGGGACTGCGGCGGCGGGTGTGGGCACGGAGGGGCAGGACGCCGCGCCCCCCTCCCTCCCCCCCGGCAGGCCGAGCACGCCTTCCAGCCTGGGGGGCAGGGGCAGGTCGCCCCGGGTCGCCGGCACCTCCGGCGCCCGAGAAATCTGCAGATTCATTGCTCCCTTTCGTCTTCCGGCGACAGCCCTCCGTGCCGAGTAGGGCCAGCCCGGTCCTTTGCCGCCGGCCGCAGAGGCGGACCCGACTTCTCCCCATAAAAACGCTGCGGTTACTTCTCCCAGCGCCGGGGCCCCGGTCTGCGTCCCACCTTGCTTCTCCCTGGCACGTCCCGCGGCCTGGAGCGGTGCTCAAGTCTCGGCAACTTTCACCGTCTGGCCCCGAGAGTCTGGCCGTTTCAAAGACAATGTGAACAAAGAGGAGCAGGGGCGAGCGGGGCGCGCTAGCGGGCTGGGGGCGGGCGTGGGGGCGCCGCGCTCCAACCGGCCCCGCGGGGATCGGGCGCAGGGCGCGCCGCGCGGCTCCCTGGCCGCTCGGGCGCCGGATTTCTTTGTCCCGAGCCCGGGGTTGGGCGCGAGGGCCGCCGGCCGCGAGCAGAACCGAGCCCAGGGCTCGGGGCTCCGGCTTCCACGTGCGTCCCGCGGGTTTAGAGTAGGAAGCAGCATCTGCGACCCTCGGGCGCTCCCCGCACCGGGCTCCCTCAGCTCGGCGGCGGCTTCGGGGCCGCGAGGGACCCGGGGCCCTCGGCTTTCTCATCTCCCGAGGGCGGGCCCAGCTGGCCCCTCGGAGCGCGGTCCAGGGTTCCAGGGTAGGGGGAGCCCCCGGCGCGCGCTCCTGCACCCGGACTCTCCGCAGACACAGGCGAGCTCGCGGAGCGAGGCGGTGCTCGGGCGCCCCCCTACCCAAGCCGGCCGCGCCGCGGGGCGGGACCTAAACGCAGCGCAGGCTCGAGAGACGCCGGGAGAGCCCCGAACCCGGCCAGGAGCTGCCACTGCGGCCGGTGTGCGCGCGTGGGAGGGGGCTGGGCGCAGAGTCCCCCGCCCCCGCCTCGCCGGTCCCACCTGCCGCGCCACTTGCAGGAGAGATGAGAGCGGAACTGTGGGGTCCGTTCAAGCTCATTAAATCAGCCCCCTTCACTCCAACTCTTAGCTAAGTTTTATTTCTTAACTCAAAGCAGCCCCCGAGCCCCAAGTGGAAAACTAGTTCTCCCGATTCAGTCTGCACCTCCGCCGCCGCATCGAACGAGGGGTTAGCTTCGCGGCTGCGACTCCGTGTGAGCGACGCGGCCGCAGTGGCCCGGGGGCCCGCAGCCTTGAGCTTCCTTTGTGAGACTGGGGGCTCAGGGCGCCCCTGGGTCCCCGCGCTCGGGCGCACGGCGCGGGGCTTGCCGCAGAGCGGAAGGCGCGGCGGGCGCTAGGACCGCGGGGAGCGCGGGCGGCGCGGCGCTACCTTAAACCCGGCCCAATGCCGCCGCCTGCGCCACTCTGCGCGCCGCGGGGCTGCGCAGGAGGAGCGCTCCGGCCACCTCGCCCCGCGCCCCGGCGACACCTGTTCGCGGCCGCCGGCGGCACGCGGGTCCTGCCGCGGCGCCCCTCGCTCCCGCCGCCGCCGCCGCCCGCCGCCCGCGCCCGGCCGATGGACGCCAGCCGAGCCTCCGGAGGACTCTGGACACCAGCCTTGGACGCTTAAAGTTTTCCCTTCTTTTTGTTTTATTATCATCCTTCTCGTTTTTGGAGGAGGGGACGGGGCTGCAGATTCGTCGCCGCCACCAACGTGAGATTTTTTTTTTTCCTCCCTTGAAGGATTCCTGCTGATGTCTGCAGAGTCGGTTAGAGTAAAAACAGCGCATGCCTTCCTGGAGTCAGGATCCGTAAATTCTGACGTAGCCCGTGCATCTTAAAAACCCCTATAATAACGCCTAGGCATTTAAGTTGCTATGGTCATTCTGGTCGCAAGCCTAATGGAGAAACTCCGGATTTTTTTCCCTCCCTACGGTCGGATGAGATGAAGACCTGCGTGCCTGCCGAGAGCTGGGGATCTGTGTGTAGAGATACATAGATACGGTTATCAATATGTCAGTGTGCGAGTATAAAGTGGTGCTTGCTTAGACTATCCGCGGTTTGACCTTGAACCTGAGCCAGCGAAACGGCAGGTTACTTTTATTGATGCATTTCATGGATTGAAGAAAAGGACCTTTTTTTTTTTTTTTTTTTCCTTTTCTTCTCTCTGCAACTGCAGTGAGGGACGGAGTTGGATTTACCTCGCCGAGTACCTCCTGGGTTGGCACCATCATCATTGTTTATCGCTGTGTTCGGAACGCCTGCCGACTCTGCCGATGGCTCCCTTGGGTGAAGTTGGGAACTATTTCGGCGTGCAGGATGCGGTGCCGTTCGGGAACGGGCCGGTGTTGCCGGTGGACAGCCCGGTCTTGCTAAGTGACCACCTGGGTCAGTCCGAAGCAGGGGGGCTTCCCAGGGGACCCGCGGTCACGGACTTGGATCACTTAAAGGGGATTCTCAGGCGGAGGCAGCTGTACTGCAGGACTGGATTTCACTTAGAAATCTTCCCCAACGGTACTATCCAGGGAACCAGGAAGGACCACAGCCGGTTCGGTAGGTGCACCGTTAACCCTTGAGGGCCCGAGCTGGCAGGCTCGGACTGCAGCTGCCTTGAAGGCGGCCGGGCGCGGGTGGGGGATGCGGGAAGGGGTCTGCCTCCCTTGTTTTCGGACTGACTCGGTCTCGTTAGCTCCAGGGGAGAAAAAGGCCTCCGGAATTGCAGACCTGCTGCTGGCACTGATGCGGGTCTACACTGGAAGGCTTTTTTTTTTTTTTTTTTTTAAAGGAGGGTATGATTTATAAATATAACACATACCCCTAATTCTTTTGCATCATAAAGGCGGGCAAGATCGGGTTTAGGAAGTTTCTTTTGAATGGACTGATTCCACGAGTTTCAAGCTTTAATCATTAACTACGGAGAACTTAAAATGCATTTTGCTCAAGGCAATGGTTACCATCTCGTGCCAAATGAAGTTTTTGCCCCTTCCCTCTATTCCTCCAAGAAGTGTCCTGCTTAAATTGTAAATGAAGCGTATTGCTGATTCCCACCGAGAGGGACTGGGGCGCTTTAGGCGAAGGTTGCAGATTGTTCCGTGGGAGGAGAGACTGAAGTATTTCAGACTCCGGGGCTGCAGGGGCAGGGCGCAGGGGGGATGGGGGACGGACTCGGGCAGGGGCAGGGCCCTGTCCGGGGTCGTTTGTCCTTCCAGCCATCGAGTCATGCCCTGTGTTCTGTCCAGTTCCCACCGCGCGCAGCCCTGTGTAGGATTCCTGGGTGCCTCTGGTGTGCGTGTGTGCGCGCGTGCAAAAGCGGCGAGCTAATTTTAAAGGGCATTCCTAGGGCTTCATCTCCCGAGGAGGGTGTCTGTGACTCAGCACGAGGGCTGCAGACCCCGGAGGCTGGAGACCGTCCGCTCTAATGACTGCACACACGTGCCTGCTGAGCCGTCGGGCCCGACGGCAGCGCCCCGGGGGTGGTGGGTGGAGGGGCTTCTCCTGTCCCCCCCCCCCCACCATACTTACAAAATAAAGCGGGGGTGGGGGGGTGGGGAAGGTGGCGGCGTTTGGGCAACCGGACTGTTGGAAGGAGTTAACTTATTGAGCGAACCCACCTGACAACTTAAACTAGGTCGTAAAAGCAAAGTCCTATGGTGCTTTCTCTTCGTTAAGCTTCACGCCAGATGCTGAGCATGGTCTGAACTGTCCGTGTACCTCGTGGGCTGCAGACGATGGCCGAGGTGAGGCCGGCCCGGGCCTGAGATGGGCCGGCCCCGGGGTTTCCTGCCTCTGTCCTCCCTCCCCGAGCCTCAGCCCGGAGGGACCCACCAGGGAGACGGCTCAGGGTTCCCCCTCCCCGCCCCCGCGCCCCCGTCCGCTTTGCAGTCTCCAGTTACCCAGAGGAAGCTCGAGCAGTGGAGGCGGCTCCGGCCGCTGCGGAAAGAGGACGAAACTTCGCGCAAGCGCTCACCCCGGCCGCCCCCAGGCCGCCAGCGCTCGCGCAGCGCTCTGGATCAGGGAGGGCGGCCCGGTGCGGGGACATCGCGCCCAGCCCGGGCCCCCACGCGCCGGCCGGCAGGTGCCACTCGGCCGCCCGGGCCCCGCGCGCACTCGGCTGCCGCCGGCTTGCTCCGCGCGGTCCTAGACGCGCTCGGGTTCGGCGGCTCGCCCCCGCCCCGCGCGCCCTGGGCTGCTGGGACCGCCGAGTCCGGGGCGCCGGGCCCGGGCGTGCTCCGGCCGCGTTTAGGGATCGGGCTCCTTGAGCCCGGGGCCGCGTCCCTTCGCGTTCTCGGTATAAGAACGCAGGTCCAGCGGATCGGGCCGCGGCCGGGAGCAGCGTGGCCGCGCGTGGCGCGGGAGCCGCCGGAGGCGCGCGCGGCGGGGCCGAGGCCCCGGAGTCCCGTCCCGTCTCGGACCCCTCTCCGTCCTTCGGAGCGCACAGCCGGGTCCTGGAGCGGTGGGCTTAAGGCGCCGGAGGTGGGTCGAGCCGGCCAGCAGGGCCGGGGCCGCGGGGGGGAGAGAGGGGACAAAGGGCGGCGTAGGCAGGGGCCCGCGTGCCATTGTTGCGGACCCGCCGCCCCTCTCCGCTTGGGGAGCCCGCCATGGGCTCCCGAGTGCGGCCGGCGACCTCCGGTGCGGAGCAGCCGAGCCCGCCCGGGGAGACCGGGAGGCTCCGCTTGGGGCTTCTCCTCCCCACCGTGCGCTTTTTTTTTTGTTTTTTTGTTTTTTTAAACGCAGTCACCTTTCGGGTAGGACGTTCGCTACACGCAACCCGGTCATTAGGAATCCGGTGCCTCTGCCTCGGGGACAGCGAGGGACCGGGTTGGACGGAGGGGGCTGGGGGCCGGATGGGGGGGTGGGGCGGCCGAGAGGCGCGCTCCGGGGTCAGCCGACAAGGACGCGGGCCCGGCGGCTGCACGGAGACCGTAAAACAAAACGCGGCCTCGGCACCCCCGCCCCCAATCCCGGAGGTGACGCGTCCTCTCCCTGTCCGCCCGCGCGGCCGGCGGGCAGCTGGGGGCGGCGCTGGCTGGGGGGCCGGGCAGCGGAAGCCCGGGCCAGGGGCTGGGGTCGGCCGCAGCGGGCGGCGGGGGAGGGGCGCGCCCGCGCCGGGTTCGGATGCGGCGGAGCGGGCGGCGCGCGCGGTGGGGGCGGGGAGGGAGGGCGCCGCGGCCGGCTTCTTGCGGCTTCCATCCGGGGGCGGCGCGGAGCAGCCCCCACGGGAGCCGTCAGCGCTGCAGGTTCGGGTGTCAGCAATGTCCGCGGCGCGGCGCCGGCCGCCCACCCTTGCTCCGGGCCCCGCCCGGGGGCGCGCGCGGGGAAGTGTGGGCGCTAGGACCCTGCCAGGGGCGGGGGGGCCGCGGCCAGCACACCTGGCGCCCACCTCGCCCCGCCCGCAGCACCTAGGACCCCCTCATCTCCCCCGCGCGCGCCCCCCCAGCCGCGCCCTGGGGACCTCAAGTGCATCCCCGGTTTCTCTTCCGAGCCTCTGGAGGAGAGGAGCTGTGGGTAGGGGGCAAAGGGGGCTTGCACCTCTGTTAAAACATAAGGTGCGTTTTCCACCTGACAGGGGAAATGGCAGAGGAAGCGGGAGAGACGCCTCCCCCGCGCCCCCACGCAGGTGACTGCGGCTGCGGCGGTGACACAGCAGCGGCAGTGCGGGCGGGGGGCGGGGAGCCTCGCGGCTGTGCCTGCGGGAGCTGTGCGGCCACGATGCGGGCACGGGGAGCGCGGGGGGCCCTTTGTTTTCCCCGGGTGGGGGGTGCTGGCTTGGCGCGGAGGCCAGGCCCGGAGAAGGGGACCCGGGATCCCATCTGGGGTGATAGGCCCAGGGGAACCAGACGGTTCGTTCCCTAATACTGCTGGACGGAAAAAGTGAGCAGAAAAATCAGTGGAAGAAATGGTAATGTGGATAATAAAAACAGGGAGCCTGGGGCCTGATCCGCTATTTGACTTGGCACAGGAACCCGAGCCGGCTGACCCAGCCTGGTGCGGAGCCGGCTGGTCCTCGCTGGAGCCTTGGGGCGGCTGGTCCTGGGGGTCAGGTGTAGTAGTAGTACCAGAGAGGAGAAATATGATCAATAGCCGTGCTTTAAAAAGACAGGTTGAACAATCCTCTTTCCAGGGGTCTCACTTGAAACAACTTAGTTCTGTGTATCTGTTCTTCAGTATCTCAGTAAGGGAAAGGATGCTGTTCTCAGGGTAGGCCCAGATTCTGGAAAAATCTGTGAGGTGATGGCTCCCATTCAGCTAGTTATTTCCCAAATGAACCCTGGGCTTTGCTCAAGGCCTCAGGCTCTGAGATGACTGATCTGGCAGCCCTGGTGTGCGGTTCTCCCCAAGCAGGGGGCTGGAGGGGGGAGGTTAATCTATTTTAGAAAGCCTGCCCTGGTGCCTCTCTCCACAGCCTGCACACATTCTTGTCCTCTGAAGAATGCAGGTCTGTTAAGTGTTGGGGGCTTTTAGGCTGGAGGGTTGTTTCACATGGCCCACGCACTTCCCAGGGCCAGCGGAGGTGCGGCCCAGGGCTGAGGGGCTCCTGGGAGCAGGGCCAGCTTTGGGGTAATGGTCCATGTGAACAGAGCCTGGGGCCAAACACTACTTACCTAGTGAGTCTGGGGTCAGGGGGATACTGTGCCGAGGTCCTTTTCCTGAAGGGGTTCAGGAACAGACCTGGCCTCTTGTGGACCACAGATGACCATGGGCCCCGTCAGACCCCACCAGGCCTCCTGGGCCTGGGGACTGCATTCTCATGGGAGTGCTTGCCTGCTGTGGAAGGGCACAGCTAGATGCCACCATCACAGAGAGTGGCTGCCCAGGTCACTCCATCAGTGCCTATGGCTGTGGCCCTTCTGCACTGCCTAGAAGAGACGGGCTGCTCCCTCCCTCCCTCCCTTCTACTCTTCCTAGTTCTTTCCTTCTTGCCCTTCTGTGTCTACACAGAAGCCTTCTCCCCAGGTTCTTCCTGAACCAACAGCCACCCCCAACCCTGTGTCTCATGCTGGTGGAATCAGCCATGGAGGGGGGCAACCCCACTCAGATCAGTGCACTCCGTAGCAGATGCTTGGCACTGGCTTGGGCCCAGAGAGAGGGTAACCTACCTGCTGGAGGTTCTGGAGTTCCTGGTGGACAGGATAGTACCAGGAATGTCAAGGATTCCAGTCTGGGTGGGGCGGGGGCTTGTTGCCATGTTGCCTTGCAGCTCTGATGAGCTCTGCATGTGGGGGAGCAGCTGTGACTCAGATGTTCTAGATTCTGTTTGCCCCCAGATCACGAGGTGACCTCATGAAAAGCTGGGCTGTTCTTTTGAGGTCTCTGCGTCTTAAGGGGCTGCAGAGCTAAGGATGCTAGTTTGAGGTGATGACATCCTTTTCAAATGGGGTCCCTAGATGTAGCTCCTTCTCATCTGGAGTCTCTCTCCTCGAAGACTTGTCTCTGGTCTTAACCCTTGGAAGCACCCCAGACTCCCCTTTCCCAGCCTGAGTGAGCTGCCTGCCTACCATGAATACCCACCTCTCATTGCATCCCCACCCCCATAGTTATTACATTTACCTGGTTGTCTGTCCTGCCCACTAGATGGGAAGCTCTTTGAGGTCATAGTCTAGTCCTTGCTCATCGTCATATTCTCACAAAGGGTGTGGTGCTTGGCTTACAATTTGTTGTTGTTCAGTTGCTCACTGGTGTCTGACTCCTTTGTGACCCCATGGACTGTTGCCCTCCAGGCTCCTCTGTCCATGGAATTTCCCAGACAAGAGTACTGAAATGGGTTGTTATTTTCTTCTCCAGGGGATCTTCCAGACCTGGGGTTCTAACCCACGTCTCTTGCCTTGGCAGTCAGATTCTTTACTGCTGAACCACCGGGGATGCCCATTGACTTACTCCTTAGTTTGTTGATTTAATGAATGAGTGCATGTCTTATTGATGCCAGGAGATAACAAGATTGATCTCTTACCACTTTCAATTCCAAAATGTGTAATAATCATTTCAGAACTTATGTGGTGTGTGCACAAAATCAGTATGTTAACACGTGGAGCTGCCCACCTTCCCACGTCCTGTGTGAGGAGAGTGCAGACACAGGAGCCCACCTGCTCTTCATTTCCTCTGCTGCTGCTTGTCCTGAGCGCTGGCTCAGCCAAGTCTCATCTCGCCAACATCTTCCATTTCACTAGTGAGAGAATGACTATATATATCAGCAGATGAATGGAATAGAAAGCTGTGGTACATATACACAGTGGAATATTACTCAGCTAATAAAAAGAATGCACTTGAATCAGTTCTAATGAGGTCGATGAAACTGGAGCCTATTATACAGAGTGAAGGCAGTCAGAAAGAAAAACACCAATACAGTATATTAACGCATATACATGAAATTTAGAAAGATGGTAACGATGACCCTGTATGTGAGACAGCAAAAGAGACACAGATGTAAAGAACGACTTTTGGACTCTGTGGGAGAAGGCGAGGGTGGGATGATTTGAGAGAACAGCATTGAAACATGTATATTATCATATGGGAAATAGATCACCAGTCCAGGTTTGATGCGTGAGACAGGGTGCTCAAGGCTGGTGTACTGGGATGACCCTGCAGGATGGGATGGGGAGGGAGGTGGGAGGGGGTTCAGGATGGGGAACACATGTGCACTCATGGCTGATTCATGTCAATGTATGGCAAAAACCACTACAATATTGTAATTAGCCTCCAATTAAAATGAATTAATAAAAAAAAAGTGGTACAGAAATCCCAGACTTTTGAGGAAAGGTAAAGCTGATGGGAAGATGTGCGTGGTCAGTAAGGACCCTAGGCCTTGGAGTCTGATTGCTCCTGGGGAGGTTGTCCTTAAGCCTAGTACCCCCATATGTCATCTGAGGGCTCGTATGTGATGACGCCTTGGGCTGTTATGTGGCCCGAGTGGCAGGCCTCTCACTGGGCTGTTGGGGTTGTCACTGACGAGACTGGTGCTCCGGATGTCCTGTAGACCAACCAGGCACATGGCTTTGTGAGAGCTCATGTACTTAGGTTTTGTTGGGGCTGATGGGCAACGTTGGTTGATAGCTGTTATTAGTTCTCTCAGAGCTGCCTCATGTTAGGGAAAGCAAAGATCATCAAATACCCTCTTAGAAGGTGCAAGTATCTTTTAGTTTTATGACTTTCAGTTGACATAGTGTATTAAATTGTTCAGCTGCAATGGGGCAAAATGTTTCCATTTTACAATGAAAATTGGATGTTAATGAATTCCTTATCCTATTTCAGGATTACTATGATTTACAGTGTGTGTTTTCAGGTAGCTAAGAAGAGACTCACACTGTAGTATGTGACTCCTTTAGTAATAAAATGCCACAGTGTAAGTTATTTTTAATCCTAAGAGTTGGATGTGGCATAATGAAATAAAATGATTCATCAATAAGGGCGTGCATCTCACATGAACTGACTCTCATGGAAATATTGCTTTATTTGTCTTTCCATTTGCTTTGTGAGGTAGGGAATGGCTGATTAATGAACTTATTTCAGATGTGTTTTTCATTCGAGACTCACCGGTTATCAGATTCAGAAGGCAATTTCTCATCATATTTTCCCACACACTATTTCACATTCTGTTAAAAATACATAGTTTTTTTGTTTTTTGCAGGTTCAGATGGACAGTCTGTAAACTAAGCTCAAAGAATTTGTTACATTTTGTGCTTATAACAGGACTAGGAACACCCTTTTATAAGCAGTCTCTCTTTGTCCATCACCTTGGAACCTTTGCTTTATTAGATTTATGTACTCCATGTCTTGCTATGATTGCTGCACAGTCTGTTTTGTGAGAGTTGCAAAATTAATTGTTTAAAAATCCATGTAAGTGCTTTTTTACAAGTCACAGGAGACTGACTGTAGTGCAGTGTTATCCCTATTTTTTTCTAAACTTTTTAAATGTAAGTAAATTATTTTAATATTTGCAGATATTTCTGCAAGGTAATGCAGAATTTGGTATGTGTTAATGCAAGGTTTACATAGAGTGTAGCACTTTAATACAAAATGTGGAGAAAATGGCTGAGCGTGAGTGTCTTACTGTTGTCCCCAAAATGCCACTGGATAATCATGTTAAAACAACACTATTGTTACGGAACCTAGAGCTGCTGTTGTGTGACTATAAAATTCTGGATTTATGCCCAGCTTAGGCAATGTTATTCTTAGTGAGGTAAGCAAGAGGAAAGAAGGAAATAAGATTGTTATGTTGATTTGATTTTGGGTTATAGTAATCCATGTCTATTTTAAATCAAGAGCATTTTTTTGGAATGAGCATTTTTTTTTCCTCCAAATATTGTGTTATCTTAATTGCCTAACTATCTCTTTGCGGCTTAGATAAGCACAGAGAAAAATCAATACTTTGTTTAAGCAGGAATATTTGGGATGTAGGCCTTTTAGTTTTCCAGATGGAGCATAATACAGTTATACTGGATAGAGAGAGCTGGATAAATTTTGATGTAAACCAGAGAAGTCTTTGGTTGGCATCTCCATTCTTACTTGAAGAGACATAGACTTCTCTCTGAATAGAACTTTTTTCCAATCCATGTCCATACACGGATACTTCATTTCACAGCTTTAAAGTAGAAGTTAAGTTTTCTCTTACATTATGCTCATATAAGTTAGTTAGAACATGTACACTGGCTTATCTGACCTGTCATTTCTTAGCACATCTGTGTAAGTACCAGGTTTTTTCTTAGAGAATGAACTTATGGTTATGAGGGTGGGGGAAGGTTGGGGGGAAGATCAGGGGGAAGGGATGGCTGGGGGGAGTTGGGGAAGGACATGTCCACACGGCTGTAGTTAAAATGGATAACTAACAGGGACCTCCTGTACAGCACAGGGAACTCTGCTCAGTGTTATGTGGCAACCTGGATGGGAGGGGAGGGTAGGGGAGAATGGATACATGTATATGTATGGCTGAATCCCTTTGCTGTCCACCTGAAGCTATCAAAACATTGCTAATCAGCTATACTCCAATATAAAATAAAATAAAAAGTTTAAAAGAGAAAATAAATGCTATTTTTTATTTAAAAACTTTTTTTTGTTATGTGTCATGTTGATAAGTGTTTTTGTCTCATAACTAGAAGCTAAGATCTAGTGGAAAAATCAATGCTTTGGGGCAGTGGTTTTAAGAGAAGACGGTTCCTGAGTAAGTGCTCCTCTTCGGTGCTCCCGGGCTTGTGGACACGCAGAGGGCAGTGCTCCACGCCCTGACCTGTGTCCCTCTGTCTCGGTCTTGCAGGGATCCTGGAGTTCATCAGTATAGCCGTGGGTTTGGTCAGCATCCGTGGCGTGGACAGTGGACTCTACCTCGGCATGAATGAGAAGGGGGAGCTGTATGGATCGGTAAGTGCAGCGGGCCACCTCGCCAGCATCCCTGACTCACGTTTGCTGGGAACCACACTTTCTCGAGGTTATAAATAGAGATGAAACTGGTGGTGGTGGGAAGGGGAGTGTAGGCTTTCACTTTTTGAAGAAAACCACTTCATTGTTATGAATAGATGTCAGCCCTGAATCTTCTCTAGACCAAAGTTTCTAAAGCAAATGCTTTATTTATATGCTGAGCCATTTTCATTACCCAGTAAATAAAAAATTCAAAACTGTGAAAAATCCCATCTTCTGGTATTGAATGGGAGTTATTTTTGAAATGAATTGAAATGATCTCTCCCCAGCTTTGGCAAGCATTGTAATTAAAACTAGAAATAGACCATGCAGTGAGTATCAGCCCTTTTTCTGAGCTACATAAGATTTTCATTATGTAGAGACAAGGGAGATGGAAATTACTGTCAGATATTCTTGTAGGCGAAAAAGAATAGAAAAATATAATAATTATTTGTAAGTATTATGAGTTTCTTTTTTCTTGTGTCTTCCTTCCTATCTCCAGTGGGTTGGAAGCTCCCTGTGGAGGCAGAGAGCACTCACTGCAGCTGGCCGGGCACCTGGAATGGTGGTCTCCAGAGTTTTCTGAGCGTAGATCTCAGTGCCTCATGTCAAATTGTGTAAAAGTTGTGTACATAAAGTGTAGCCCATATACGTTATGTTGTTCTCTGCAGCCCGCATTAAGGTGAAGTGCTCTGAAGGCAGGGATGAACGAGTGGGCAGTCAGAGGCCATGTTCTGTCCACAGCAGATGGACCTGTGTCCTCGAGGCTGTGGCCCGTTGTGGGGGCTTCTCCAGGGGCCCATCTGCCCCATTCCTTGCCTCCGCCCTTTCCACGTGTCCCTGGCTGAGCCCCTCTGGGGCAGAGACCTGGTGACCATGGGGTGGCGGGGAGGCCTGACTGCGGGCTTGTGAGGCCCGCTGCCTGGTTCAGAGCCTGAGGTGCCCAGCAGAGGTGGGACGGCCCCCTTGCCCTCTGTGTCCTTGCTCGCCTGGAGGTGTCCTCAGGCTGGGGCCCTGCTCTGTGGACGGGTGACCAGGCCTGCATTTTCCCACCCCCTCATTTCCTTCCTCAGCCTCCAGCCTCCCCCGTGCCCACCCTGGTCCCGCCGACAGAGGGTCCCTCAGTCCCCGACACCGCTGCTTCCCGCTCAGACCGCTTGAGCTCCTGCCCTGAAGGCGCTGGCCACCTGCTTCCATCCACTCGCCTCGCTGGACCTTGCTGCCCGGGTCTGCTCTGCTAGGCCGTCTCCTGTCCCTGTCCCATGTGCCTCGAGTCTGCCTCCCTGCTCTTCTCTGGTCACTTGTCATCTGATGGGCTGTGGAGTCGGGTCCCCCACCCTGCCCTGCCGTCCCCTCCTCCCTGTGCCTCAGGAGACAGCTTTTTTTCTTTAGGATTCGGTGACAATACTGCCTCTTCTGCAAAACCTTCCCTACCCACTGGAGCCCGAGTTCCGGGTCAGCATCTTGTATGTGTGTGTGTCCTCTGGGCTCTGGCGGTGCCTTCTTTATATTTCCATCCTCGCCTGAGGAATATCGACTTCTGGTGTGATTATGTGTCTGTGTTGGTTGTGTGTTCATGTTGGTTATGTGTCCACTGGAGGAACATAGACTTCTGGTGTGGTTGTTTGTCTGTGTTGGTTGCGTGTCCAGGTTGGTTGTGTCCATGTTGGTTATATCCATGTTTGTTATGTGTCCACTCCAGGAATGTAGACTTCCGATGTGGTTGTGTCTCTGTGTTGGTTGTGGGTCTGTGTTCCCTAGGTGTTGAGGTGGGGGCTGCAGGTTTCCTTTCAGTGTTGCTCTGCACACAGCCTGGGCCTGCAGTGGCGAGGGTCCTAGTTGGGTTGAACCTTGTGGTTTCTTCATGGCTTCCCGACCCTCAATGCGTGGCCCTGGCTGTCTCTGCCTGTGTGGTCAGTGTGCCCCTTGGGCCCTGCTGGAGGGAATGTCCCTCTCTGCTGTCCCCCTGCTGAGCCGCGCTGTGACGTGTTGTCCATCCCTGGGGGAGGGGCAGAGGCTGGAGAGGATGGTGTCCGAGGAGGGTGGTGGCCATTGGGACGCCAGGCTCCCCCACCTGCTCTTCCTGTCCAGATAGGGGCTGGACTCGGGTGGCCTCATGGCTCCTCTGCTCTGGGTCTCGGCCTTTCATGCCTTGGGCGCCCCGGGCTTCACTCCCGTCTTCCCTGCCTGTCCTTTGATGTTCTCTGTGTGCCCATGATGTTACACAGCAGGATTGCCTCTTCCAAGCTGCCTGCCTGGTTTGCCTGTGTGCACATCTCACACAGGTGTGAGGGAGTCCATCTCCTCGGTGGCCAGAGCCACACTGCACTGTGGTTGTCATCACCCTTGTGTGGCAGTGAGAACGGGGTGACCCACACATCTCCTCTCCATCCCAGAGAGACCAAGAGAAGGAAAGAGATGCAGGCAGCGATTCTGTTATTAGCATGCCAGAAACGGTAGCTGAGAAGTTTACCTATGTGAAGTTGTGTGAAGCTCAGCGGAGTGGAGAAGATGTGTTTCTAAACATTGAGGAAACCTTGGAAAGACTGATCTCATTGGGAAAGAAGGTGAAAAGGAGATTTGGGGAATTAGCCATCACTTTTATAAAGTCTATGCATGTGTAAGTGCAGCAAAAGTTAATGTAAATGTATTTAGGATTGTTTTTTCTATTTTCATTTGTGTGGTTCTTTTGCTTCCAAGACTATATTAGTATTAGATCTAAAAGGTCAGAGGTGAATGGGGTAATACTTATTCAGAAAAATATATAGAATTCTGAACCCTGTTAGAGGGCTTCCCAGATGGCAGTCGGTAAAGAACCCAACTGCCAGTGCAGGAGACATAAGAGATGTGGGTTCTATCCCTGGGTTGGGAAGATCCCCTGGAGAAGGGAATGGCTACCCACTCCAATATTCTTGCCTGGAGAATCCCCATGGACAGAGGAGCCTGGGGGGCTATGGTCCATAGGGTTGCAAAGAGTCAAACACAACTGAAGTGACTTAGCATGTACACACCCTGTCATACTGTGGAAATAGAAAAAACTCTATTGCTGATGTATACTATGATGTGATTTAAGGAAAATCTGAGCCATTCTATTTCTGGGATGGAGTCTGATTATTGTAATCCTGTTTTGAGTTCATCCCTACGTCCATTCATCTGCTCATTTCTTCACAAACATTTGTACTTAATATGTGCCCAGATAACACAGCAAGTATCTCAGACTCTGGTGGGAGAAATATACCTATAAATAATTCAGTGCAGTATGAACTGTACCATGTTAGAGGAATCACAGATATCCTGGGAATCCAGAAGAGTGTCTAAATAATTGCCTGGGGAAATTGGGTGGCAGCACTTCACCGGGTTTTGAGGGATGTATAGGAGTCTCAAAAAAGGGAGGCATAAAAGGAAAGGTATGTAATTTTTCAAATGTAAAGATTAGAATACCCTGCCTGGGTGAGATTTAGGAAGGGTATTAGATCTCTCTCTCTCTCTCTCACACACACATATATGAGTGTGTACTTGGGCAGAGAATTAAAATGTTAGAGTACTAGTTTACATTTTTCACTTTTGTTCTCATGACAGAAAAAGAGTAGATGTAAGGCTTCATTACCTCTAGAGTCTTAATCTCAATCATCTGAGCATCATCAGGTTACTTCACAGTGTCAAGAATAATTCACTGTAATAAATACCTCTTTAAAAAAGAATGCCTTGAAAACAATCTGTTTCAAGAAGCCTGTGTTTAATGAGAGTTGTTGACATTTTCATTAAAAAGAGGCAGCGCAGTCTCTAAAACTGTAACGGTGCAGGAAGGGGGAACATGGGACCTGAAAACGTGGTGAGGACGATGACAGACCCCTGTTTGTATCCCTTTCAGCACCCGCTGTTTTCTGTCTGGAGTTTTCATTCCTGTTGGTCTTTCCCACTGAATTTGGCCCTTAGGAGCTGGTCTCTGTCTCCTGAAGGCCGTGCTGTGTATGTCGCATGCTGTTGGCATGTAGGGTCATCACCCCAGCCATTTGGCCGGTCACGCCTGCATCCGTGTAGTACGTCACACGTAGATGGCGTGACCCGAGCTGTCACTGTCCACCTCCACTGTCCTGGGTTTCCACCTGGGCCACCCTGGTTTTCTGCTGTTGGGACCTTGCTTAGATGTTAAGGCTGAAAGAGAAGGGGTGGGGTAAATTGCTCCTGGGCCAGAGCTTGTGGGGCAGAGCGAGGACTTAGACCAGCGCTGGAGCACGGGAGCCTGGCCACCACCTGCCAGAGACGCTGGTCACACAGGCACTTGCAGACCGTCGGTTAGTTGTTACGTTTCCAGAGACACAGGTGCGCCTGGCTGGGTCCATGTGAGTCCGTGTAATCAGTAACCAGGGTGTGCTGGATTTAAACTGTGTTTCCACTGCGTAGAAACTTTAAAGCCCAAGACGTCACGTGGGGTGCCTGTCCACACTGGCTGGGCCTGTGTGAACTGGAGCTGTCCCTCGTGCAGTGTTTCCACGGAGGGGGGCAGTGGTTGGGGGGCTTCAAGGACCACCCATCCCAGGATGAAGGTGTATGTCCACCCCTGTAAGAGGAAACAGTGAAATATATCAGATCCCCAAACCCCATTTGCCTTAAATTATTTTTGTTTTAAGTGAATATGTACAAACATAGACACTTTGTGCTCCTTTGGTGACTGCAACGCAAACCATACGTATATTAAAATTCACCCTGGACCGTGGAATGGCTGGACTCTGCAGCGGCAGGCGGGGTCTGATGTGATGGGTGAAGCTACCTGAGTGGGGCTGAGATACAGCTTCGGGGGCAGCACACCTATCCCCAGGGCTCCTGGGGTTGCGGGGGGGCAGCCTCCTCCCATGGCCTCCTGGGTGAATTGCTGGGAAGCCAGGTGTCACCTGGCCCTCACGGACGGTCCAAGGATGTCGTTTCTCTTCCTGTGAGTCCCAGTGGTGAGGGTTTTGCTGCTTAGTGCTGAAGGTGACGTCAGATACAGACACATCCTTGGGCAACCATGTGTGGTTATAGGCAGCCCTCAGGAGGGTCTTGAGTGACTTTAAAAGGATTCCTTTTTGGGAGATGAAAAGTCCGAGATGATGCTCCTGCAGGAAGCTTGTTGCCCCTGGATTAGCCTTTATCTTCCCAGGACGTGCAGCTGTGGAAACGTGCCGGGATGGGGGCGGTCCCTGTGGTCTCTGTGAGGCGTCTGCAGTGCCTGTGTGAGCAGCGTGGGCACATGCAGAATGCGCGTGTGCTTGTGGAACAGGACACCGTGCCTGGTGGCCAGTCCCCGCTGGACTCAGCGGTTTGTCTATGTGCTGTGTCAGTTGAGACAACTCCGGCAGCGGCCATGCCAGTGGGTCCTGGATGCTGAGTCTGAGGGGGTCATTCCTGCAGGGGAAATGGCAAGAGTCTTCTGTGTGGTGGCCTCCCTGGGGCGGGCGCGCTCTGCAAGTGGGTGGCTTTAAGCAGACACTGAGTGATGGAGCCCGGCCTCCCATCCTATGCGCGGGTTGCTGGCTGTCAGAGGACTGCGTGGCAGTTCTTTGTGAAGGAGGGCAGCGCCTCGGGAGACTGTTCTACTGTATTAGCCAGTTTAGCTAGTAGAGCATCTTTGTGCTGGAGGTGAGGAGATGGGGGTTGGTGGCTTAGTGACCTTAGTGAAGGTCACACAGAGGGTAAGAAAGGAGTTTGGTTTGAATGCAGGTGAATTAATCTTGTCCAATACACACAAGAGTGGCCATCTGTTTTTGTGAATTAAAAAATATATGCCCTTCACAGACATGATTTTGAAACAATTGTTTCCTTCTAGCAGCCTAGTTTTTACTTAGTGGTTCATTTGTTTCCTTAGCATCTATACTCTGGGCTGTTAATTAGTGGAAAATCATCTTTTATAAAAAAATTTATCTTCTTCTTTATGTAACTATAGTCAAGTTTCTGTTGTTAAGCAGCAAGCTGACTCCCCTGATGGTCTGAGGCCTATG
This sequence comes from Bubalus bubalis, assembly GCF_019923935.1. Classification (NCBI taxonomy): domain Eukaryota; kingdom Metazoa; phylum Chordata; class Mammalia; order Artiodactyla; family Bovidae; genus Bubalus; species Bubalus bubalis. Next base: position 54,327,825 of record NC_059169.1, read on the forward strand.
TGGCTAACCTGGCAGGTAAGCGGTGGCAGGGCTCACATGTGGGGAGGCATCACAGGCTATGAAAAGTGAAGTCACTAAGTCGTGTCCGACTCTTTGTGACCCCATGGACTGTGGCCCGCCAGGCTCCTCTGTCCACGGGATTCTCCAGGCAAGAATACTGGAGTGGGTTGCCATTTTCTCCTCCAGGGGATCTTCCTGACCCAGGGATCAAACCCAGGTCTCCTGCATTGCAGGCAGACGATCTATTGTCGGAGCCACCAGGGACCTGGTTTTCATCGTCAGGCCCACGGGCTGGGCTCAGTGCACCCATGTGCACAGAGGGGAAGAGAAGGATGGCCCAGGACTGGGGTTCGTGCTCAGGGGCGGGCTTCCTTTAGGCTCCGGGATCTCGGTACAGAAGCTTCCTGAGTTGGTGCTCCGATTCCCCCCCACCCCCTGCCCCACACATCGCATCTCTTTGTAGAACAGGTGGGGCCTGGCCTGGGGCTTAGATGCTCGGGACATGACCTTCGGATTCTCTTCAGTCTCTGCATCCCCGCGTTCCTTGCAATGATGCTGTGGGGCAGCTGTGCACACTCCCTGCCACACGCACCCACACACAAGTGCACACTCACTTGTTTTCATAACCCTGCAGGGTTTGGCGGTGTCATTGTGCACACAGGCCAGCACTTCTGTAGGTGCTGGAGAACAGTTGACCCTCGTGACTGCAGGCCATGTGCTTGCACGTTTGTCCACCAGCTGGGGTTTGTGTACCCAATTGTATGACCCTGGAATGGTGTGACTCACACACCTGCCAAGAGCAGCAGCAGAAGCTACTGCTGGCCAGGGCCCCATGAGGCCATGCAGCCTTGTGCCTTCAACTCCTGCTGAGTGAGCATCCTCTCCTGCATCTGTTTAGTGCCTGGGGTCTCATGTTTTTGTGCTTTTCCAGGGTGGTTTCTCTGATCAGAATGCCCCTGGGGCCTAGTGCTGAGATGCTGTGCGTGTCCCAAGTGCAGGAGTCTGGGCGTGTGTCACGGAGGAAACACGGGCCTCACAGGAGTCTCAGCCGGCCTGAGTCACTGCCCTGCGTCCACAGCTGAAAAATCCACGATATTAACTTAAATGGAGACAGAACAAAGCAGGGCTGTGTATTGGTTGTTTGACAAGCATGTGATGAGCAGAGAAACAGGCTCTGAACCCACGTTTCCCCAGGAGCTGCAGTTCAGGGCCTGATCCACATGGAGCGGCCTCGTGCGTAAGGCTGCTTCCTCCTTGGGTGACCTTGGCGCTGGTTCAAGGGGAACTTGCCACTCTGGGGGGAGTTGGATGTGCAAATGTGGTTGAGGTAACGGAATTGCGTCCAGAGAGGGCTGGGGGTGGGGCTTCATCTTGGGCTGGGAGGGAGGTCTGGATGGTTCACAGAGAAGACAGTTTGTGAGGGGCCGGTGTAAAGGCAACCTTGGGGCTGCAGGGTCTGGAGACGTGGCTGCTCACGGGTCCCTATTCTGCCCCCCCCCCATCCCCACGCACACAGCAGTTCTGTCTCTTCTTCTGGTTTTCCTGGCAGCTGCCAGAGGCCACGACGTTGACATTTGAGGGGTCCTCCACTGCCACTGTCCTTAGCTGCTCAGGGGACACTGCTGCCATGCTGCTCTGTGTCCTGGCTGGCGCTCTGGAGCCTCTCTGAGAAAGCCCCCCATTCTGGGGCTACCCCCGCCACCACCCCGCCCCGGTCAGGAGGGTTTGTCCGTTGACCTGGGTGTCCGTCGGTGATTTCACAGGCAGCTGAAAGATGTGTCTGCTTTCCCAGCACCCCCGCTGAGGGCCCCCCAAGGATGGGGAGGCCGTGGTGTCAAGTGGAGCCCAAGAAGGGCTTGTGAGCACTTAGGATCCTGACCAAGCTCGTCTCCTCCTCCCTCAGCCCTTTGTCATCCTTGTCCCTGTCCTGACATCACCGCCGCAGTTTGCTTCTCCTTTGTGGCAGGTGCCTGTGTGGTGTGAGCTTGGACCCGCCAGGGTAATGCCAAAGCCGCCACTGGGCAGCTCTGCGTGGCCTGCAGGGGCCTTGCCCTGGACGTGGACATGGGCTTGCTGTCTGCTCCCCACCCAGGGTTGATCTCTGTGCCCCCTCCTTCCTGCACCCCACCAACCCTGTTTTCCTTCGGCCTCGCTGTCTGCAGGGCCTTGTCTCCGGGTCCTCTGGAGCGGCTTGCATCCCTTTTCCTTCCCTCCCTGTCTTTTGAAGTTGGTTTTCAGCTTGCTGTGTCTCTATGGAAGGTTCCTGCCTGTTCTTGCATCCTGAAGACTTTGAACTTGGAGATGAAGCATGGAGTGGGGGAAGCACAGGGCTGGGACCCCAGCTCCAGGCCTCAGGGTTGCGGGCTGGAGTAGGAACCAGGGTTGACGACAGCCCATTGTGAGGATGGCTGGCGTGGGCGCCATCTGGGCTCCCGGGGGGCTAAGCAGCGGCTCCTCAACCTCCTTCAGGACTGAGTGCGGCCATGATGGATGTGCTGTCCCGTCCGACCTCAGAGTTCCCTGTGCAAGACCCATGGAAGTCGTGTTTCTTGCACGTTTGAATTCAGAAGTTAAGAGTTAGGACATCATGTTTGAAAGGAAATAAGCATTTTCCTTCAGATCAAACTATGACATCCCTTGCTTTATCCTTCAGACTGTAAACCATAAAGCTGTGTTTGCCGAGGTTAATTTTGTATACCTTCTTCTTAAGTGCAGCACGTTAGTATGTTATGTTCTTAGTTGAATTAAATAGTTGGATTTCTTTTAAGGACAGAGTTTCCATCACTGATGGTGGCGAGGATGGTTTCTCCTGTCCACATGCTGGCGAAGTCTATCAGCCATGGCAGTACCAGAGTGTCCACCCCCAGAGTTGGGGTCTTAAGGTGATAGCACTGTTTTGAAAATGGCCCTGATGGCCTGTGGACTTGGTGCCCGGGGGGAGCAGGGTGACTGACAGTGTCAGCTCGAATTTGTCCTGGAAGTGGGCTGTTAGCAGAGGGGCCCTGAGAGAGGGACCCACATGTTGCCCAGAGGAAGGGACAATGGCACCGGTAACTTTCCACGAGCATGGGGCCATTTCTCTACCACCAGGTGGGGGCTGGGAGGATGAGTTTGGTTCTAGAGGAGTCTGGGTTGATGTGAATCCAGTTGGAGCTGAGTGGTGGGGGCACCCGGGGAGTCAGGAGGTAGCAGAGACACGTGTGTGTGTGTGACCCCATGAGGGGTTTCTCTCTGCATCTTGGGGGGATGACTGTGTGTGTCTGAGAAGTTCCCAGTCCTCGGTCACTTCTCTTTGGGGCCGCCTTTCCTCTGCCTTATGTGACACGTCCAGCTTTGCCCCCAGCTCTAGGCCCTCCCCAGGCTTCCCAGGTGCTCAGTGGGTAAAGAATCCCCCTGGCAATGCAGGATACACACGAGATATGGGTTCAATCTCTGGGTCAGGAAGATCCCCTAGAGAAGGAAATGGTAAACCTCTCCTGGGAAATCCCATCGACAGAGGCACCTGGTGGGCTACAGTCCATGGGGTCGTAAAGAGTTGGACACAACTAACTGACTAAGCACGCATGTGCTCTGGATACTCTGTGACTTTGAGAACTGTTTTGCTACAGGTTTTGGTTTTTCTTCCCAGTCAGTTCTCTTGGGGCAGCTCATGACACAGGTTTTGTTGGTCAGGCAGACGTTCATTCACGAGCTTTGATTATTGAGGTCAACATAGGGAAGAGGTCAGCGGTGGTCCCCCAACATAAGACACCCTCTGAGGGGGGTGTCGTGTGAGTCTCCCAGGGAGGGAAGAAGGGGCCCCTGGTGCCACAGCCCTGTCTTCGTTCCCGTCCTTTCTTCGCTGAAACAGCAGCTTCCCTGCTTGGCCGCTGCCAGAAGCATCACTTGGCCGCGTCTCTGCATTGGCAACGGATGCTGCACATTTTAGTTGATTTCTTCCCTACTTTCCAGTGACACTGCAGCTCCTTTTCCATTTCCCGTTCAGCGTGTCCTTCTCCAGTCATTGTGAGCATCTCGGCTTCCACACTGGATGCCCCAAGGCTGGCCCATTTGATCTTAGGCTGAGAGAGACCCTAGATGTCTCTGGGTTCTGTACCCTCTCTTCACAGAGAAGGAACTTGAGGCCCAGGATGGCTGATCAACCCCATTTGGGGTGTGTGTGTGTGTGAGGTCACTATCACTTCACTGCAGAGATTCTGTGAATCTTGTAGTTCTTCAGAAATTGCCTTTGGGCTTATACAGCCATTGTCTTTGTTAATCTTTCAGTTTCTCTAATTTCATCTCCGCAACCCAAGGCCTGAATTTTGCCTGTTTCGTCTACGACAGAAAATCTTTGGTACATTTTTCTGTTTTGACTCCACTCCCTGCAATGTGTGTTGATTGTTCTGCAGACTAGGTGCCTGGGTCCCATTGTTTCTAGGCATGTCCTTAACAACAGGAATTGTTTCCTTCATTCCACCTCCCTGCCTTGAAGCTCTCCACTTCTCCTCCATTGTCTGTGCTTCTACTTTCAGTTTTTAGAGAGAGTAATATTTAGCTTGAAGTTTTTTCAGCTTTTGCAAGTCTGTGATGTGCATTTTAAGTGGTCATTGAATGACTTCTCTCATCAAGATAGTTATTATGGTAAGAAATGTTACATAAGCTTTCTTTTTAACTAGGTGTTCTAAGATCCTGAAAGAAATTTCATGAACTTTTCCTGTAGAGTTCTTGGCAGATGAATCAAATGTGCATTGTCTAGACACTGAGACAGAAGTAAGAATATTGCCTACAGTGAATATTAAACTTCTCAAACTGGAATTCTCTTCAACCTTGGGCTGGACTTTCTTTCCCCTGTGGGTCTCCATCTCTGAAAATATATTGCAAGTATGTGAACTAACATGATGTACAAAACAAATGTCTGTCTCTGGGGGTAGCTGTGAAGATTACCTCTAAGTAGCCTTGTCTGCCCTGCAGTACTCTTGGCAGGTCCTGTCCTTGGCTGAACTGTGGGTACCACGTGGCTGGTGAGCATACAGCCGAGGAGATGTCGGTGTGTTCCTCCAGATTCAGACTGGGCCCTGCCTTCGAGTCCACAGATGCTTAAGCCACTTCTGGAGGGTTTGGTTTGGTTTGGTGGGAGGAGTGGAGAGAATGTAGGAATTCTTAATTTTCTGTATATTTGATGACACAGTATTGCCTGTCCACCTTGTTCTATGTGCATTCACCAGACACATCTGCTTCTTCACATGTTCCCCCAATTCCAGTGGCACATTTGATGGCCAGGATTGCAGGTGTAAAAGCAGGCCCATGGAGGATGGTGGGGATTTTAAAGAGGTTTTGAAACATGAGTCTGGAGGTGAGACATGTTAAGGGACTGGACCTAAATGGAGCTTCTAATCAAATAAGACACAGTGTCTTCCCACCTGTTCTCTGTGTTTGTTGCTTTCTGTTTGGGGACTTCTCCCAAGAGAGAAGCACTAAAAGACCTGGCTTCTTAATAGTGGTCCTTTCATCATTATATTTAATCACCCCTTGCAACAGTTCCCACTAAGACTTTACAGCTAGATTATTAATGAGGAACGTGCATCTATACAAGTAATTGTAGTTAAGGGAAGTCTAAATACCATGACTGGGATAAACAATAGGCAGAAGGCTGAGTGCTGAAGAGTTGATGCTTTTGAACTGTGGTGTTGGAGAAGACTCTTGAGAGTCCCTTGGACTTCAAGGAGATCAAACCAGTCAATCCTAAAGGAAATGAACCCTGAGTATTCATTGGAAGGACTGAAGCTGAAGCTCCAATGCTTTGGCCACCTGATGTGAAGGGCTGACTCATTGGAAAAGACCCTGATGCTGGGAAAGACTGAAAGCAGGAGGAGAAGGGGATGACAGAGGATGAGATGGTTGGATGGCATCACCGACTCAATGAACATGAGTTTGAACAAACTTTAGGAGACAGTGAAGTACAGGGAAGCCTGGTGTGCTGCAGTCAGTGGGGTCGCAAAGAGTCAGACACAACTTGGTGATTGAACAACAAGGAGGTAAGGAGAGTGGGGTTGCTGAATCTATAAGCCTGCACGTGGAAACCTCGGTGATGGATGAGAAAGGTCTTAGCAACTGGACAACAACAACAGAGAATGAGTGATCACATCAAATCATTAACTTATAAAAGGTCGGAAACTCTCCTATCAGTGTGACTTCTCACCTTGGGATTTACATATTGTGAGTTTATGCTGGGGGTTTAAACAACTCTTTGAGTTGAACACAAGCAACCATTTGGATGGTGTGGTTAGAACTACACCATATGTTTATATGTATAAAAATGGAACCATGTTTTAAAATAGCAGCATAAGTCTATGTATTTTCAATGAGAACTCTTGACTCTCAAAGTTTGAAAACTTCTGATTTCAGTTTTTAAATGGGGACTTGGGCATGGTAACGCCCATGTGAATTACACATTTTCCAATTGTCAAATAGTTGAAATTAGTGTCCATATGAGTTTATGTCGTATAACATTCCTAAGTATTCTCTGGGGCATACTATAATTTTCACATTATTATCTCATACTTTGGTTTTAATAGGATTGGTAAAAGTTTTGAAGTTTTAATTTCAGTTTTTCCCACTGCTTAGAATTTGATGATATAAAATGAAAAGAGGTTTCCATAGTTGCTAACATTCACCAGATTTTGTTCCAAAGCATGGGCTTTAGAAGGCTTTTGAATTAAAGCCACATTCTCCACCCAAGCCTAGTGACATAATCCAGCAGTTCAAAGATAGGTATGCCATAAACAGCTACAGTTAAATAATCTAAAAAAAAAAAAAATTAAAACATGGAAATACAATAAAACAAGAATTGATCACTTTATAGTGGAATACTCTATAAACCGTCTGCATTGGAAACATCTGGTGAGTTTTAAAACATCTGAGTTCTATAATTCTAAAGTGTATAGTTTATTTGAAGGCAGAAACTGTTTCTTCTCCTCTGCATATATATATAAAAATACAGGTTAATATATATATTTTTTTGCTGTCCTGATTTGCATCTATTTATTTATTTTTAATTTAGATAAATAACTTTGGACTACACCTTCCTAACATAAATATATTCACCTCAACTAAATATTTTATCGCTAAGTACTGAAGTCTGGTCATGAAAAGATTAATTCTGTAAATCTTGCTACTTTGTGTTTGTCTAAAACAAAAATCACTAATTAACATAAACCCAAATAGTAAGAAAAAATTATTTGAAAGCATATACATGGTATAGAAAGGTATCAGGGTCTTCAATTTTTATGATGCTTTAAATTAGAAAAAGTTTTTAAGGTCTGCAGGTTTATCTGAGCGGCATTGTAATCCTTGCATAATAATTAGAGGAGCTCAACTGGACCAGGCGTTTGGCAATGTATTGTCTGCATGCCTCATTTAACTAGTTAACTGAAGTTATCCAACCCTCCCAAGAATGAGATGATTGACCTTTCAGCCATCACAAAAACTGCTGTCTGGAGATCATAGTGGAACAGTTTACTTCATTTTCTGAGTTGTCTAAAAAGCTATATTGTATGTGTAACGATGTTACAACAGCCTCATAAGGGAAACAGAGCCATGTTTGTGGAGCAGTGAAAAGGTTAGTTCAGTTTCTTAACCACATTCAACTTTTTTAAAAAGGTTTTTTTGTAAACTGACAATACCCCCCAAACATGTAAAGCCCCTTTGGAGGGGCCTTGGAAGTCCCTGGACAGATAGAGTATCTGGAGGGAACCTCTGTTAGTGATAAGTGGGAGGTGGGGAGTCTGGGCAGGGCTCCTGGAGATGCCCCTTCACCATGACAACAGGATCCTGAGCAGGGACCCCTGTCGAGGGCATTTTTGGGGGAAAGACACACTTGCTGTTGGCTGAGGTTTGCTCCAGTTCTGAGAGGTTCTGATGTGACCACAGCCACCTTGGTGACCAGTAGGTGTCCTGAGCTCTGGGCGCCGGTCCCCAGCTGTGCGCCTGACCTGGTCCCGCCCCAGGTGTGGTGCCGACCTGCTCCAGGAGGGTCTGTGGAGGCCGAAGCTGGGGGCATGCCTGTGGCTCCAAAGGCAGGCCCCTCATGGGTGCAGACCCTGAGGTGGCGTGTCTTGTCCTGATCCATGGAGGGACAGTGCCCAGAAGGTGTGACCCGTATTCAGAGCAGACAGAGGCCGGGGCACAGCTCAGGGTCCAGGAGGAGGGGAACCCTGTTTCATAAACAAAGTATCTTCCAGGGCTTCCCAGGCAGTGCAGTGGTAAAGAACCCACCTGCCGATGCAGGAGTCATCAGAGACATGGGTTCCATCCCTGGGTTGGGAAGATCCCCTGAAGGGGGCATGGCAACCCGCTCCAGTGTTCTGGCCTGGAGAATCTCATGGACAGAGGAGGCTGGCAGCCTGCAGTACAGGGGGCCACACAAAGTCTGACACGACTGAAGTGACTTAGCACACACATGCATCTGTCAGGTAATGTGGTTTCCTGCTAAGAAAAAGAAAGCTGGATTTGAATTCCTTTTTTGATTTCCTTGGTAGAACTGAAGGCTCTACAATTCCATTCTTTGGTCCACTTTATTAAGCAGAAAATAAATGAACATCGCCTGCTTAGAAAACTTACTTAATCACTGCAAACTCAAACCAGACCTTTTAAGCCAAAAGTAATCTTGTCTGTTGGGAGAATATTTATTATACAGATGGAAGTAAAGTCTGAAGTAGCTGTTAATGTCTTTAACACTAGTTTTATTTTGTCCGCTTTAATGGAGATGGAAGAGAAATCACATTCAGCCTGGTCTCCCCAGTGTGGGGGTTTCCTTTGGGTTTGCTCATGGAGGGAGGTGGGGGCCTTTCTGTTAGTTCCCAGGGGAGGGGCTACCGCTCCCCCTGCAACCCCCTTGTCCCTGTAGACCTGGCGTCAGTGGTCCAGTGTTTCCCCATTGGTCTTTCTTGCTCGATCCTTTCCCCTGGTTCAACTCACTTAACAGAGACTTGTCCAAGGACATATTTTGCTACCAACCCACTCAGTGCATTTTGATTATCCAGAAGTACCCTTCCTAGGAGGTGTGGGTCCTGTGTGCCTTGGGTGGTTTAAGCGTTTGGTGAACGGTGTCAGGAAGCTGGCTCACGAGGCTTCTGGTTTTCACATCCTCAGCAGGACTCGCCCCCCTTGTCCTCACCCTCACTGTCCATCAGGCTGGCTGTGAATCAGTGCGCTGAGTTGTGTCCTCAAGTGTGTAACTGCGTGAACATATATTTGTAGGTTTTCTTACTTACATAAGGGGCCAGGTGTGCAAGAGCAAGGGGAATATTTTCAAAAGTCATTTTAGTGTTTATTTTTTACATTACCACCTGGGAAGGTGTGGACCTTGAAGTTTTAGCAGCCCCCCAACCCGCCCCGCACTGCCTCATTTGTGTCTGTGCCTGGAGTGAGCTCACGGTCGGGGTGAGATGTGAGCAGGGCCTCCAGTCCTTACTCTTTTTGGCGCTCAGGATACATGACTGCAGGGGCCCTGGTTGTGTGGTTCCTGGGAATCCAGGGTTTCATAAAGCTCCAGTGAAGGGCAAAGTGCAATACATTTATGAAAATGTGGAGCCTTTCTGCTTTTAAACCGGGAGGGGACTGGTTCTTCTGTCTAAGTTGAAGGAAGCCCAAGAGCTGGGATTTTTGTCTTCACTTCTTTGTACTAAGGAAGACCCAGTCCTGATAGAAAGCTTTGTATCTCAACTTGTGGACCCAGCGGTGGCTGCCTCCAAAGTCCCCAAGGGCCTGTTCAAAATGCGTATTTCCAGACTTTCTGGCTCAGAATTGTAAAGGGCTGGGGATTGGAACTCTACATCGAAAGAAAAAAAGCATCCCAAAGTGATTCTTCTGCACGCTGAAGTTTGAAAACCACTCTTGTAGAGTAATAAATAACTTCCACTGCTTCAAAGGGCAGAAAACTTGTAACCTCATGGGTGATGTTGGTCCACACGGCAAGGACTCTGAAAGGATGCTGACGATGAAGCGGCTCTCTGAAGCTCTGTCCACGAGAAGGTTCCCCGCCCCCAGGATGGTCTCCATCCTAACTGTTGTGGTGAAAACAGGAACAGCTCATGGTGTTAGTTGCCTTTGCCTGCTGACTCATTCAGATAATTGGCACTCGGAAAAGTTTAACTAGAAAAAATTTAGATTCTTTTTGTGCTTTAATCGTTACAAAAAAAATTAGAACATAGTTGAATTTATAGAGGTAAGTAGCTTTTGCAGAGTGCCTTTAAAGTGGGTTAAAATCAGTATTTTCTCACCAGTTATGTAACAACTTTTAAATACAGAAAGGAGCTAATTTTGCAAAATATTTGCTTTTGTTTTTTAACAGGAAAAACTCACGCAAGAGTGTGTCTTCAGAGAACAGTTTGAAGAGAACTGGTACAACACGTACTCCTCCAACCTGTATAAACATGTGGACACTGGACGGAGGTTCTACGTCGCGTTAAATAAGGATGGGACCCCCCGGGAAGGAACCAGGACTAAGCGGCACCAGAAATTCACCCATTTTTTACCCAGACCCGTGGACCCCGACAAAGTACCCGAACTCTATAAGGATATCCTAAGCCAAAGTTGACAAAGACCGTTTCTTCACTTGAGCCCTTAAAAAAGTAACCACTATAAAGGTTTCACGCGGTGGGTCCCTATTGATTTGCTGTGTCATCACATCCATTGTTGCCAAACTCTGTCGCATGCATAGCCTGACGGAGGCGTGGAGGGGACGTGTGACTGTGCTGTGCCCCTGGCTCGTCCTCCCGCGGGACCCCTGCCCGCTGTGCTGCTGGGTGGGTCTTGGGGCAGAGGGCGGCCGGGGATGCGGGGTGGGGGGCACGTGGGGGCAGGGCCTGCAGAGAGGGGGGAGCAGAGAGGACAGGCCATGCATGTTCCTGCCCGGTCTGTCCTTTCTCATCCTGGTCAGCACAGCCGCTCCACCTGGACGCGTCGGGACTGGCTGGCGGCCACGGGCCCGCTGCGTCTCCGCAGGTGCAGCGGGCGCGGTCTTACCGACAAGACTTTCTCGGTTCCTTGTCACGGGTGTCATCCCAGTGAATTTAAAGCAAAGACCTCTTAGTAAAAAAAAAAAAAAAGAAAAAGAAAAAAAGTTAAATTTATTTATAGAGATTCCAAAGGCGACATTTTATTTATTTTATATATTTATTTATTATATAGAGTTTATTTTTAATGAAATATGTACAGGCCAGATAGGCATTTGGAAGCTTTAGGCTCTGTAAGCATTAAATGGCAAGTCCGCTAGAACCTGTGGTGAGTCCACGTGCGAACGTGGCGTGCATGGATTTCAGACACTCGAATGGCCCTGTGTCCCGAAGGCGACAGCCGCTGTCGTGCCCATGTTACTGTAAACTGACGCGTACCGCTCATGACACCGAGTATCCACTCTTCAGACTGCTTGTCCCATAGCTTACCCCAGAGGATTAAAGATTAACTGGGTCTCAAACGTTTATTCTGTGTCTGTACTATTTCCTCTCTCCTAAGTGGCTTCCTCCATCACGGTTGGAGAACATAATGGTTGGTATATATCCTACTTGTCTAAATCTATCGCAGAATATACCAAAGCTAAACAATGACTGTGTTTTTGTTTTAGTCGAGCTCCAGAACAACAGGAGTCATTTCAAACATGTACTGGTTTAGAATTCTCAAAAAGGAAAAAAAAGCTTACTTGGTACAGATTTTTTTTTTTTTTTTTTTTAGGGGACAACACTGAATCAAAACAGCAGGATAATTCTTATAAACTTGGCTCTCAGATATTAAATTACACAAGCACCATAGGGGTCATTGTAACATCTTTTATAGAAAATTGCTTTCTGTGTGACCTGTCATAATACCTGGTAAAAACACCCTTCAAATAAGACTTGCAAAATGAAACTAATAAATCTCCATCAATCATGACAATGAGAGGGAAAATAAATACTTGTTGACTGTGTTTTGTTTTTTAAAAAGGTCTTCACAAGCACTTGATTTTTTTAGAGGGGAAGTTACTTTATAATATCTCTTTTACTAGCCTTTTATAACATTTTATGGTGAAAAGCATAAGAATACATATTTCTTTAGTAGCAATAATTTTGAAACCTTCCCTTGGGCAAGGGAGACTATTTCTTACTCTATACTAAGGAGAAGAGAGCCAAATTCTTAAAGCAATATTTAAGAAGAAGAAATTTATAACAAATTCAAATACCACATATAACACTTTCTAGCCAGTTACATGGGAAATTGAAAGTGGCAGTTAAAAAATGTGTTGGGATTTATGTAACTAATTTTAAAGTTTAATATTCCAGCTTTGTTTTGCTCTGATGCACATTCTGTATGAAAAATAAAACTATGTCACTGGTGAGTCAAAGCTGTTTTAAGGTAGAAGCTCATGGCTTCTTGTCATGAGCACAGGGGCCCCTTCCCTGGCCCAAAGTGGAGAATGGGCAGGTTCACTGATGTGCATTAAGGAAGAACCAAGTCCAGGGTTTGGAACTAAGAAATGATGTGGGGGAGGGGGCAGAAGCAATGTAAAATATCTGATTGATGATAAAGGTCAGAATGTCCTCTTCATTTATTTTCTTTTTTTTCCTCTAAACAGAAGCTGCATTTAATCCCAAGATGTAGTATTCTTATTTATTATTTAACCCTTTGCTGCTGCTAATATGTGCACATATTCAGGCTGTAGATTTTCCAAAAGGCATTTAATATTTTTGGCTGAGAAACACCAAGCCTCTGACCACAGGGAAGGATCACGTTTCTAGGACGTTGTGGGTACAATGTTTAGCACTGAAGAAACTGATTTTAGGAGACAGCCAAAAGTGATCTTAAGGTAGCACTGGATGCTGGATTGACCCGTCGGAGAGAAAGAAAACCATCTGCGAAAAAGACAAAGCTCTCCGTGGGTTCCTAGAAAGTGCTACTTTAATGTTGACTTTTGGAGGGTTTTTTTTTTTTTTCAGTGATTTTTTTTTTTTTTAAAGAAAAAATGTTATATGCTTTGGCAACTGATATAATAAACTGTAATGGTGTGTAAATAAATAAATACTGACTTATGCAATTTCTGTACATAAGTGTGCCAGGGGAGTGGATGGCTCAGGTCTGGGGCCGGCACTGTCCTGTGGGGCCGTGGAGTGAGCCCCCCAGCTCCTGGCTTTGCACCCGGTTCTTGTCCTAAGGCACCCAAGGCCGTGGACAGCTGCCCCTCCACTTCTGGAGTGGTGGGTCCAGTTTTCACAAACATGAGCCTGGCCAGCCCAACCACTGTCTTAACTGGTGCCAACGCTGCACCTCAGTCACAGACTTAATGGGCATGGATTGATCACCCCCCCATCTGTCATGCATATGTCCCCAGGCCATGCCAACAGACATGCCAGGTCACCTTGGGGCACCTGTCCCCAGGCTGTGCCACAGGACATGCCAGGTCACCCCGGGGCACCTGTCCCCGCCATGTCCTGCTCTGTGGGTCAGTGAACAGCTTCAGTTTATGGTTTTCATGCGATTTCATCTCATTGACACTATGCTGTGTTATTTACTTGATAATCTGTAATTGTATGTAAATACATACAGGATTATGTAATTTGTGTAAATACATAATTACAGACTTTGGAAAACTGGTATTTTTTACTCGATGTCCATGTTGGAGCTGCTTCCGACTTTGTGCCTACACCAACTGATGGAATTTTAAAAACACGATCTCCTTGCTCTTACAGCTGTTGCGTGTGTGTTGAGGGGACGAGGGGGTGGGGTGCTGGGAGGGGGAAGCAGACCCACCCAGGTGTCTGTCTTTTCTGTGAGCCTGAGATGAAGGAGTGGGGGGTGCCAGGGTTAGAGAGGCGTGGGCATGCCTCGGGCAGCACTTGGAGCTGTGTGCAGGCCTCCATGGACGGTGAGGGGACAAAGGCTCTGTCTGAGGTCGCATTCTGTGTGTGCTGTGTCATTTGACCTCGAAACGTGCCAGATTTAGATCCACTGTTTGTGGCCACTTGTGCGAAAGCGCAATGAAATGGTGGGGGTTGGGGAATGCACCAGATGGACTCAAAACATGCGTGAGCCACCAAGCCTGTGTGTCTGTGTGCATGCATCTGTGATACAGGCAGTGTCATACTGTGTCCACAGGCATTTCATGTTTTAAAACTGATATTTTATTGTTGCCAGTGGGACAGGGAGGAATTATGAGACTACAAGGTGCCTGCCTCCATCATTAAGAGTACCGCATCCTGGGGAGTGTGTAGGGCTGGCCAGGTGGGAGCAGAGCTCCGTGTGGCTTCTTCCCTGCCTTGTGCCTGGGCGGCCGGTTCCCTTAGGTCTTTATAAGAATTTTTGTTTGACGTTTTCTTCACTGGGTTGGTAGGGGGAGCAGGCAGAAATGAGACACGGCCTTTTCTATCATCTTTGGGAAGAAAGTGGCAATAAGTGTTGCCCACGTGGGCCCTACCTACCCCTTGGCACTGCACCAGCTCACACTCAGTAGGGCGGTGGGTCTGGCTCTAAGGTTGGACGGTGTTTTGACTGCGACCAGGGAGGCCGAGAAGACACCAAAGAGAGGCCTTTTTGCTGTTTGCTTGATAGTCAAAGAGAAAATCCATCTTTAGGTTTCTCATTATTCTCTGAATGTATTCCAGCTTATGTCTTGGAAAACATTTTTAAAACAACTTGAATTTAAAAAGTTGTAGGCATCCCCAGGTATCTCAGAATTCCCAGGTGGTGCTAGTGGTAAAGAACCCACCTGCCAATGCAGCAGACATAAGCGACCAAGGTTCAACTCCTGGGTTGGGAAGATCCCCTGGAGAAGGGCACGGCAACCCACTCCAGTCTTCTTGCCTGGAGAATCCCCATGGACAGAGGAGCCTGGCGGGCTGCAGTCCAGGGGTTCCAAAAGAGTTGGACACAACTGAGCACAGCACCTGGTATCTCAACAACCATTGGCCAACTGTGTTTGTAACTGGCTGTTGTTGTTTTCCCCAGCCCTTCTGAAGATCCTTCTGATTACGTTGTGGTTTTGGTTGTGATTCCCATTGTTTTTCATGGACTGAACCGGGCACATTTGATGCTGGGAATGAAGGATTTACAAGATTGTGTATCAGCCCATGTTGGGCTGAGCTGCTGAGTTTGCCTGCCTTGCTCAGGGCCTCTGGGGGTGGGTAAGTGGTCTTGACCATGTCCGTGGCCCGGCTTGGGGAACCTTGCTGTGAACACACTCTGGCAGGCTTCTTTCTGAACGCTTTGTGGGGTGCGGCAGAGCACTCTGGAGGCTCCACCTGGCTGTTGTCTCTGGCTTCCAGTGTCTGCGGGTGTGCAGGGCAAGTGGATGGCAGCTCTGTGGGATTTCTGCTTCTGATGAATAAAAAGAGGGCTTCTCCTGGCCCGTGAGGATGCTGAGGACTATAACTGCTCTTTCAGAAGGAGGTGGTCCTCTGAACATCACTTCACTCCACGGCCGAGCAAATCCTGCCCTCTCTCCCTCCCTTTCTGTTTTCCTTTTCCTCATGCCTTCCTTCCCCCTTTCTTTGGTTGTGTGGAGCTGGCATCAGCGGTAAAGAGACAGGCGGGGTCCCCCAGGGGTCCCGGAGCTTAAACCACAGGCACCGTGGTGTATTGCGATGAACCCGGGGATGGGAAGGGCCGGGGACCGGGATATGTACATGCGCCTCATGTGGACTTTTGAGGATCCGAGGTCGTCATGTCTGGGATGAAACATAAAAGAGCAGGAGGGATGGGAGAGAGAGCTTATAGCTGCCAGCCCTCTGGATGTGTCGACGGTGCTTTGTTCGTGGAGAATCTGGGCTTGTTGGGTCTTTTACTGGAGTTTCCTGGACGCCTGTGATGGACCCTGAGAAAGTAGAGAGGGCTGGCTGATTGGCCAGCACCGGTCGGGGCCTTGGTTCCTGGAGATGGAGGCGGCCGGCCTGCAGTCAGGCCAGCTTGGCTGCACGGTGTCTTTGGGGGCTGCACGCACAGACTTTCGTTGTGTTTAGAGGAAGGTGACCCTATTAGTTTTTGTTACTATTACTTTAACGTCCCCCTCTCATTTACCTCACGTCACAGGCACAGTCCACAACAGGATAGCACTGAAAATACAGAATAATAAAAGAGGTGAAAATACAAGCTTTAAAATATCCACTTCATTCTTTCAATAAATACGTATTGAGCAGCTGCTATACGACATGAAGCAGTGCTAAAGATGTAGTGGAGGGAAAGAAGTCAAATTCAGAGCTTGTTACTTAAATTCAGGCTGAGTTCCATGGCGACTGTTATATAAGCGTGCAGTTTGGATCCTGTTGGACTGAGGTGCCCACATGAGAAGGCAATTAGGAGAATGTTCCATGAACGTCACCCGTCTTCAACTATGTATCCAATTTACAGGAATATATAAGAACACAGTTAGATGTACTCCCGTTCAAGTCCTATTGTTTTAAGACAATTTTCCCCCCCTTTTTTTCATATTCTTTTGCGTTACAGTTTATCACAGGATTGAATGTAGCTCCATGTGCTATACAGTAGGACCTTTTGCTAGCCATTCTATATATAAGTTTGCATCTGCTAGACCCACCCTCTCACTCCAACCCTCTTCCACCCCTGCTTCCCCAGGACAGTGTTTTAAGAGAGTGTTCTTGAATTTGATGGTACAGATTCTTTCTGTAGATGATCTGCTCCTGGGCAGTAAATGGGTTTCTTCTGAAACGGAGGCTGCACCATTTCTCCTTCTGTGGGCAAATCCACAGGAAAGCCCACCAGAATTTCAAAACGTTATCAGTTCCATATTTGTGATATCTTTTAAGGATACCAGGAGTCTGAAGGTACAAGAACCAATGAAGCTTTGGAAACAACCTCATCTCCCATACAACCGACCTCATTGAAATATAAAGAAAGGAGCAATAGAGAGAGTAGCATGGAAACATATACAATACCATGTGTAAAATAGATAGCCAGTGGGAATTTGCTGTATGATTCAGAGAACTCAACCCGGTGCTCTGTAACAACCTAGAGCACTGGGATGGGGTGGAAGGTGGGAGGGAGGTTCAAGAAGGAGGAGACTTAAGTATACCTATGGCTGATTCATGCTGATGAATGGCAGAAACCAACACAATGTTGTAAAACAATTTATCCTCCAGTTAAAGGTAAATAAAAGAGAAATATAAAGGGGCATCTAACAGCAACTTTTATACCGTAGAGATGAAATTACACATTGTGGTTAGGGGGATAAAACTTCTCATTTTGTCTTCACCAGAATTAAAAATCTGTAGTTAATCCTTTTCTAGTTTAGGTGGCCCTGGCTTCCTGCTTTCCTGGGTCTTCTCTCTTTGCCCCATATTTGAAGAGTAGAGATGCTTCAGTGCCTGCTGCAGAATAAATGGAACTAGTGGGATGTGGTCTTTAGAATTTCTCTGGAGGAGTTTATGATGTTGTGTTTAGGGGACGAGGGCTAATTGAATTAGAGCAGTGTTCAAAGCAGGGCTTCCCTAATGGCTCGGATGGTAAAGAATCCACCACAATGCAGGAGATCCAGGTTGGATTCCTGCATTGGAAAGATCCCCTGGAGAAGGGAATGGAAATCCACTCCAGTATTCTTGCCTGGAGAATCCCATCAGCTATGGTCTGTGGGGTTGCAAAGAGTCAGACATGACTGAACAACTAACCAGCACCAACTACCACCAGGGGCATTCAAAGCAGAGTGTAGTGGCAAGAAGAGAGAGTGCCATCCTCAGGAGACACACGTGACCAGCCCTGGATGGAGAGAACCCGAGGGCAGAACATTTCCCTGACACGACCGTCCACCAGTGTGGTGCCGTCCAGAGATTGATCTGAGTCCTGAAATGCTACTTTGGTGCTTGCCTGTGCTTGCTTAGTTGTGTCTGACTCTTTTCGACCCTACTGACCTTAGCCCACCAGGATCCTCTCACCATGGGGTTCTCCAGGCAAGAGTACTGGAGTGGGTTGCCATTTCCTCCTCTAGGAGATCTTCCCAACCCCGGGATTGGACCTGGATCTCCTGCATTGGCAGGCAGATTCTTTACTGTGGAGCCACCAGGGAGGGTGCAAAATTTGGATTTTTTCTGATAATCTGCTTCCAAGAAGCAGTTTTAAATTCTGAGGTGACTCTCATGTGCCTATGTCCATGCTTCCTGTTGCCTCCTCCTGGCATATTTCCTATTCAAGAAGGCTGGATTCTGCTGTTCTCATCTCAGAGCTTTCATTTGGTTCCAGATGCAAAATGCTTGCTTCTCTTAAAATGTGGATTATTAAGGGGAAGAGTCGTATCAGCAGTGCTTCCTGTCAAAGTACATGAATTAACGTGCCTGAAAATAAGTCTAGTCACATCGAGTCCTCATCTGAGAGCCACTGCCCTGCTCTGCATTCTACATGGTATTACACGTGTTGCCAAACACATCAACTCCTTGAAACAGTCAAACTGCACTCCATCGAGCTGCTCTGTATCCTAATTAGCTGGTTGCTATGGACATGTTTTTTTTCAAATAACAGGAGCTCAAATTATAGGAAAACTAAAACTAAAATAGAAAGAATAAATATTATTATTGTAGCTTGGATAAATAGAAGTGTTTTTTTCTTTTTTTGTAGTCATAAGGTCACATTTGGTGCTTTGAATTTTTAAGCCATTTAAAATTGGTCAACTATTGAGTTTTATTCTTAGAGAAACTCATGATCTTTCAACATAATACACACTTGATTATTTAGAATCTGACCAAAATTTAAGTGAAGGGAACTTTTCAATGGAAACTCCTTAATTTATTCAGAAAGCAAATATTAATATATTTGGGGGATTATAAAGCAGAACAGAATTGTTAAAATTTGTTTTCATATACAATACGAATCTATATGGACTCACTTAGCTGTGCCTGGAGAAGGAAATGGCAACCCACCCCAGTATTCTTGCCTGGAGAATCCCATGGATAGAGGAGCCTGGCAGGTTACAGTCCATGTCGCAAAGAGTCGGACACAACTGAGCACCTAACACAACTTGTGCCTACCTCTTGTGAAAATGTCGTAAGTTCATTGTCGTAACTTTTCTTCTTGCCCCCTTTGTATAAAATATCACTTTTTTCTGGAGAAGAGGACTGGGATGTGGTTTAAAGCAGAGTGTCATCTGGTGCTTTATAATATAATGGATTTGGGTAGCTTGGAGATCTTCTTTGGATTCCCATTCAACTGGATGTTTAGAATTGTTCTCAAAGGTATTCCTTCTTGGTTTACTTGGAATTGAAAAGTAGCTCCAAAAAATGAAACATACATAAAGTCAGTATGATGTAACTTGGCATACATTTTGGGCACGTTTTATAATGATTAGTCTATATTTGTAATTCAGAACAGTCGTTAAGTTTCCAAATTCCTGTGTGACTGTTTTTATCTCAGAAACATGTGATGGCTCATCATGAGGCTCTCTTACTGGGGAGCCACACCCAATGGTTCTGAGCACACTGAAGGGACTATATTAAGGAGCTTGTGACAGATGTATGAACAATTTATAAATACATTTGATTAGTAATTGCCCTCTAGAAAGGGTAGAGGAATAGACTGAAAAATCTCAGGATTCACAGAGCTTTGGGTGGAGTATACAGAAAGGTCTGATTCAGTCAGTGGTGGAGAGTAATTAGCCTTAGACTAAACACTGTTCCAATTCTACCTAATATATTTAAAAAGAAACACCAAAAAAATATCAAACTATTTTAAAGTAAGCTTAATTTTATCCCCAAACAATGCTCAATAATATCTATGGAAATAAAAAATATCAAGCAACCAGTAAGATAAAATACTTTCTGACCACAATAGAATCCAATTTAGCAGAAAGGTCTCTGGATAATCCATAAACACTGAAAACTAAGAAAATGTAACTTCTAGATATTCTGACTTTGAACCCATGATTCAAAGAAGTCAGAAGTGAAACTATAAAGTAGCTTGAACTAAATGAAAATTAAAATACAACAGCTCAAAAACTGTGGAACACTGCTAAGTTAATACTTAGGGGAAATTGATATTTACTAAATTCCTTTATTAGAAAAAGGAAAGGAAGAAACAAAAGAAAAGAAAAAAATCCTCAAACCAATGAACTCAACTTCCATCTTAAGAAACTAGAAAAAGAAGAGAAAATTTGGCATAAAGTGAGCAGGGCAAAAGACATATAAAGATCAGAGTAGAAATTAATGAAATAGAAAACATAAAAACAACAGAAAAAAAATTAATGAAACAAAAAACTGGTTCTTTGACAAGATCAATAAAATTGATAAACCTTTAGCCAAACTGATCAGAGAAAAAAGTAAGAAGACACAATTTAGAGATATAAAAATGGAGAGGTTACATTACTATAGATTCTATAGATGTTAAAATGAAATAAGGGAATACTTGGAACAATTGATGACAAAGTTTAATGTTGAATAAATTAAAACATTTAGATTAGATGGACAAATTACCTGAAAAACATAAACTACAAAATACCAAGCTTACTCAGGAAGAAATAGATAACATGAATAGCCCTATTTTTACTAATAGGATTAATATAATTGCTATTAATATTTAAATGTGAAATATTAACTTTACCAACAGATATAGATACTCATATTAGTTACAAAATTAGTAAATGAATTTGCAATTAAGAACCTCCCCACAAATAAACCTCTAGACTCAGAAGCATCACTAGTAAATTCTGCCAAATGTTTAAGAAAAAGAAATATCACTTTAAGATAAATGCAGAAAATTGAAGAGAAGGAAATATTTAAAACTCATTTTATGAATTAAGTCAGAGAAGGACTTTACAAGAAGAAAAAATGACAGATCAGTATCCATCATGAGCATATGGATTTAAAACTTCTAAATATAATTTTAGCAAGTTGAATCCAACCTTTTTTTTTTTTTAAGACGAATAATGTATCATGTCTAAAGTAGGACTTTATTCTAAGGATGCAGGGTTGACTTGGCAATTGAAAATTAGTGTAATTCAACTTATTACCATGCAAAAAAGAAAAGCAAGTTATCAGTCATCTCAGTAAATTTAGAAACAGTATTTGACAAAATTAAAAATAATTCCTGACAAAACCCTTAGCAAGGTTGTTCACTCTTACCCCTTCTGTTCAACATTGTCCTGGAGATCCTAAGCAGAAAGAAATGAAGGGCATCCACATTGGAAAGTAAGAAGAACCATCTTTTTTTTTTTTGCAGATGACATTACCATTTATGCAGAAGATTTGATGATATCTACAGAAAAGCCAGTAGAATTAAAAAACGAGTTTAGGTTGCAGGATGCAAGTTATCGATTAGTCACCAAGTTGTGTTTGACTCTTTTGCAACCCCATGGGTTGTAGTGTGCCCGTCTGTCCATGGGATTTCCCAGGCAGGTATACTGGAGTGGGTTGTCATTCCCTTCTCCAGGGGATCTTCCCGACCCAGGGATCGAACCTAGGTCTCCTGCATCTCAGGCAGATTCTTTACCACTGAGCCACCAGGCACTACAAAAACCAATTGCATTTCTACATATTCTTAATGAATAATCAGATATTGAAATAAAAGTAACATTTAATAGGATACAAATATTTAGGGACAAATGTCACAGAAGATATTCAAGATACCAATTCACCACAGATCTCAAAATGTGGCTGAGATAAAAGAAGTCAAATAAATGGAGAAATACACCACGTTTATGTGTTGTTAAGCTGTATATCTCCTACATACTGGCCTATTGATCAGAGGTCACCTCAATCAAAATTTCATAGGTTTTTCATTTTTTTAGAAATTAGAGATTGATTCTATAATTCATATGGAAATAGAAAGCAGTGAGAACATCCAGAGCAAGGAGCACAGTTGGAGTCCTGACACTATGTAAATTCAAGGCTTATAAGGCTACAGTAACTGAGACTGTGCCGACCCATCACTGGAACAGAATACAAAGTCCATAAAAAGACCCACAAATCAGGAGACACCTCAATTTAAAAATTGTATTTGTTACCCTCTATTTTATGCTAAGAAGCAAATACTCATAAATAAAATGTATTATAGCAGCAACATCACTGAAAAAGATCTGATGTGCTAAATTCACTATTTTTATCTCTATACTTCTAAAAAATTAAGACTGTATGTTTTTAGAGCAATTTTATGTTCAGAGATTTCCCATATACTACCCCCGTCCCCAGTCCATACAACATCTTAACCACCGAAAGTCCATAATTTCTGTTATAGTTCATTCTTGGTGTACGTTTTTGGGGTTTGGAAAATGTATAATGATACATATCCATCATTATATTAATAGTATCATACAGAGTATTTTCACTGTCCTAAAAATCTTATGTCCTCCACCCCTCAAGCCTTTAGAAATCACTGATCTTTTTAATGTCTCCATAGTTTTGCTTTTTCCAGAGTGTCATACAGTTGAAATCATACAGAACGTAGCCCTTTCAGATTGACTTCTTTCACTCAGTAATATACACTTGAGATTTTCCCCAGTCTTTTCATGGCTTGCTAGCTCATTTCGTTTTAGCACTAAATAGTATTCCATTGCCTGGATGGACCTCAGCTTATTTATCCATCATCCAGTGAAGGACATCTTGTTTTTTTCCCCAGTTTTGTTAACTATGAATAAAGCTGCTGTAAACATCCCTGTGCAGAGTTTTTGGTGAACCACAGTTTTCATTTCTTTGGGTAAATATCAAGGAGTAAGATTGCTGGGTCATATGGTAACAGTATGCTTAGTTTTGTAAGAAACTGTCAAACTGTCTTCCAAACTGCCTGTACTGTTTTAGAGTCTTACTAGGAATGGATGAGGGTTCCTGTTGCTTCACATCCTTACCAGTCAAGATGACTAAGTTCTGACAAAAACACAAAGGGAATTCAATGAAGAAAGGACAGCCTTTCAACAAATGGTATGAACAGTTGAACATATCATACACAAAAAATTCAATCCATACCTTGTACCATATATAGAAATTAACTAAAAATGGACTATAAACCTAAACATCAAACCAAAAACTATGAAACTTCTAGAATCAACTAGGAAAAAAAATATCTGTGAACTTAGATAAAGATTTCTCAGATACAACACAGAAAGAGCACAATCTCTTTCAAAGACACTGTTAAGAGAATGAAAAGAAAATCCACAGACTGACAGAACATAACATCTTCAAGTTATGTCCAGACTTCCCTGCCTAAGGATCTAGAGCTAGAACGTGTGAAGAATTCTTGAAACTCAGTAAAGTGGGCAAAATATTTAAACGGTCACTTCTCCAAGGATTATGCAAATGGCAAATAATTACCTAAAAAGATACCCAACATCATTGCTCTTTAGGGAGATGGGAGGTGAAACTGCATTGAGATACCATTACACACCTATTAAAAGGGCTAAAATTTAAAAAACTTGACCCTTCTGAGTGTTGGTAAGGATTCGGAGGAACTGGAATGCTTGTTCTATATGATCCAGACATTCCACTTCTATGTATGTACCCAACAGAAAAAGACATATGCAGCTGTTAAGGTAATAGCCAAGTACTGGGAAAAACCCCAAATGTATTAGATGTACTCCAGGGGAATGAATTAACTCTGATGTGTCTGTACAATGGAGGACCGCTCCACAATAAAGACGAGTGGATTATTGAAACATGCCACAGCATGGATGAATCTCAAAATAATTGAGCTGAATGAAAGAAGCTAGACAAAAAAGTACACGGTACATGTACTTGTTTCTATTTGAATAAAATTCTAGAAAATTAAATCTAAATGCAAAGTTATAGGAAGTACATGGTGGTTTCCTGGGGAAGAGCAGGGCCAGC
Source organism: Bubalus bubalis (assembly GCF_019923935.1). Classification (NCBI taxonomy): domain Eukaryota; kingdom Metazoa; phylum Chordata; class Mammalia; order Artiodactyla; family Bovidae; genus Bubalus; species Bubalus bubalis. The sequence goes on from NC_059169.1 coordinate 54,351,581, forward strand.
AGAAGTGGGAAGAGGGGGCAGTGAGGAGACCTTGGGGTGATGGGTTTGGTAGTGATCTTGATTTACTGGCTGGAGAGACGTGTCAAACCTCACATTCTACATTTCTGTACAGTTTGTTGTGTGGCCATTTTACAGCATGGAAAAAATAAAAAATATTACATAAAATATTTTACGTATTTATATAAATAGCCATCATGTAGTTGACATGCGATGATGGTGGTAGTGTGATCCTGGAGCATGAGTCAGCCCCCTTCCTGACAACCACAGCCTCATATCCTCCCTCAAGGAGATCCTCACGTCTGCTGAACAGCAGGACAAGGAACACCCAGAGGAAGGGAAACTATGACGATATTTGTCCCTGATCACCATTTTCTAAAACCCAGCTCCTTGGACTTGAGTGATCTGCAAGAGACAGGAAGGTGAGTCTGGGGCGGGAGAGAGCAGCTCATTACCGGTGGTGGTCCAGGGAGCCCTCCACCCCAGCCCCAAACCACATTGCACACTGCAGGAGAGAGAGGCTTGACTTACAACCTCCTGTGAAGGAGACCTGTGAGCGAAACAAAAGAACAACAGCAAGAAAAATCGAGACATACATGTGGTGTCATATAGAATACCTTTCTGGGCTTGCTTTGTAATGATTCGTTCTGTATTTTTAGTTCAGAACTAAAGGAGTTAAGTTTCAGAATTCCTGTTTAGCTGTTTTTATCTCGTGACAACTTGTCATGGGGCTAAATCGGGAGCCACGCCCGATGGTTCTGAGCACACTCAGGGGACTATATTAAGGAGCATGTGACAAATGTATGAACAATTTATAAAACCATTCGATCAGTTACTTACTGCTCTCTAGACAGGGGCTAAGCGTTTGAAGCAAACTTGGGAACGCAGACGATGCTGTGAAGTTCACTAGAGATTAGAATTAATACAACATGTAACACAGTGACTGACTCACCTGTTCTTAGGACCGTAGGACTTTATACTGAAAACACGACATGAACGTCAAGACTGTATACAGGATTGCAGATTAATGGTCTGAAAACAAGTTTTTGTAAGGCAGAAGAGAATCAAAGGCTCATTTCTGTTTTCTACACAACTAGGATGAGAACTTTACATTTGGAGGACAGCAAATAAGCCAGCTATGGTTGTCTCGATGGAAATCAGGCCATGTTGTGCCTACACTCTATTGGACTTCAACACGACACGTTCCCACTGTGCTAACTGTTTACAGAGGGATGGAACCTGTGGAAGTAGTAATCGTTTATACTGCTATTAATTCACACACGGGTGATACCAGCTTACAAAGAGTATTTACTTGCATCTTCTCCTGGGATGGAAGGTCAATGAGGCTGACTGATGTTTTTAAATCATGGAAGTTGCATGAGTGTCGTTATTCATTTATTAAATACCCATTCTCTACCAAGTTGGTTAGTGTTTACAAGTGTAAGCTTTGTGGTCTGGTGGCCTGGGTTTGAATCCCGTATCCATGGTTTCTTCTAACTTTGTGGCCAGGGACACACCATGTTCCTCAGTGTGTTTTTGCGTGGCCCTTCATCCCTGCCTCTGAGGGGGCTGTTGTCAGGATGGGGTAAGTGAGGTTTGTAAAGCGTGTTGAATAGAACCTGACCTGCATAGGCTCACAGCAGGGTGAGCCTCTCCTTCCACACCTCAAATTTGCATCCTTGAAATCACACGATCATGTCTGTCTCAGAAAAAACACACTAGCTGATTCAAAAAACACACTAGCCAGTCCTGGGATTGCACTTGGGCTCTCTGACCTTGGCCTCAGCTTCTCTCCCCCATCTTGACTCAACACCGGAGAGATGGGTCCACTTGAGTTCTAGGTTTTGGAAACTCCCACCTAGCATTTTCCTTCAATCATGGTGGACTCCATGTGTACCTCCTGACTTTGCCTGAGCAGCCGGAACACCACGTTTAGCCAGCATGTCTCAGACTGCAAAGCAGAGGGCAAGCGTGGCTTCACCTACCTTCGCCACATTCCAGGGAGGTGGGGCCATAGCCCAGAAGTAGCTTTTTTTTTTTTTTTTTTTTCTTCTTTGAATTGGAAACACATGAGACTTAGGGATGTGAAGTGAGTTGATCTGGTTCAGTTTCCACTGGGAGTGAGAAGCAGTCTTCCTTAGTAGATCAGTGATCCAGTTTTCATTGTATGTGTCCCAATAACATACCCCCTCTTCAGTTTTCTAAATTGGTTATCGTGTCTCCATGCAGAGGAGACCTGGCAGGTAGTGGTCCAGTAGCTCCGGTGGGTATCTGCTGGGACTGCCATGTCACTGGGCCTGATGGGGGAGGACCACGGGCTGAGATTCATGGTCAACATGTTCAACAACGTGCTTCCCTCCTTTCAGCCACCCAGCTGGAGACTCAATTCCCAACCTCCCTTGCAGAGGGCTTGACTACCTGATTAATTTATAGCAATAGACAAGAGTAGAAGAGATTTTATGGGATTTCTAGAGCTGGCCTCAAACACCACACATCACTCCTCCTTCCCATATGACCCTGAGACTCAACTTTGACCTTGTAGACAAGCCCAATGTCCAAGAGGCTGGAGGGATAGTTCATTGAACTCCTCTGGGCTTCCCAGCTGGCTCAGTGGTAAAGAATCCTCCTGCTAATGCAGGAGATGCAGGAGATGTGGGTTTGATCCCTGGGTCAGGAAGATCCCTTGAAGAAGGAAATGGCAACTCTGGTATTCTAGCCAAGGAAATCCCTTGGGCAGGGGAGCCTGGCAGTCTATAGTCCATGGGGTCATAAAGAGTTGGACACATGGATGTACGTATACTCTGGGCTGTTCAGAACTAGCAGGGACACCAGTGACCATATCTTGTTCAACCCTCTTCCACTTCTGCCTCCCCATCACGTCAGGATTCTTTTCTATCTCTAGCATCTTTCTACTGGATCACTTAAGTGGGTAACAAATTCTAAAGACAAAACCAGAAAATAGCCCATCAGCTATGCTATGTTCATGGAGTGAGAATGCATTTCACAGAAAATGACTTTGCCATCTTTGGTGATTCTGCTGTTTATTTTCTGCCCCAGAACTACTTGTTTGAACAAAATCACCTCGTTATTTACTTGTGGCTACGTATATCATTAGGTTTCCTCCCTGGTTTGGAATTTGGTGGCTTATTGCTAGGAGCCATACCTGCATTTTAGAAATGACTTTTGAAACCATTTCAGAGATTATCCAGAGAAGACCAAAAATCTGTGTAAGGAATCTAGTAGTAGGAAAAGTGTGATGGTGGAGGTGCATGGAACTGTCTTATTATTATACCTGCTGAACATAATAACATCCAAGCTCAGCAGACTCTGTAGCTCTTTATCACCCCAATTTTAAGAGGTGCACAAACCACATTCTCCCACCTGTGAGCATTGTCTCAAAGGTGCCACCTCTGCCCACCCCTGCATCCAGGACAAAACTTGTGAGTCCTTGTCCCCACCCCTTCCTGCCCCTACCCTACCTCTCAATATCACGAAATCCTACTGATTTACCCCCAGGCCAGCTCCTTCTCTCCAGCCTGTGGGCGGGTCCCCTCCATCTGTAGGGCTGATCTCGTTCTCGCCTCCCTCACGACCCCTCTCTCCATCCTTCATGGAGCTGTGAGAATTGTACAGCCCTGCCACTCCCTGGCCCTGAACTGCTGTGTTCTAGAACATTCTAGAGTTTGGGAAGGGGACTTGGTACATGCACCCCATATTAGGGAACACCCCAGCAGGGTCTGATGTACCACCTCAAGTTCCAAAGTGTTAATGTTTCTGTTCAGAACAATTGATCAAAGTGGACAAAGTCTATATGTAGCTTCAGATCCATGGAGGTCGGACTGTGTGGCCTTAAGTTCTGACTTTGTGCCCTAAAGTGTTGACCCCTTGCTCTGAACATCTGTTGTGTTTCTCCGATCTGCTTGCTCCACTTCGGAGCAGATTCTAGCAGGATCTCCCAGCTTCCCACCCACCCTCCCCTCCAACCCCTCCACAACAAACTCAGCTGTTTCCTGTCCCTCCTCCCTGGGGTGACTCCACCCAGCTCAGATGCCTCCTTCTCCGGTTTCCTGTGCTCAGTGCCTAGTGTTGACATGGTGGGTTGTGTGACCCCCAGACTCCTGAGTTATGTTGGGCTCTGTCCACAGCGCCCCCCACCCCACAACCCCCATGCACCTGGGCCCTGGGGGCAGCAACCACTTTGAGGACTCAGTTGAGAAATGACTCTCCCCACTGCTTTCTCCCTGGAATGTATTTACTGTTTTATTGTGGGTGTTAATGGGGAATCGGGATTCCATAGATGGACTTTGGGCTTTGAAGTTGACTTTTCCAGAAACAAATGTATGCATCAAGGGCTGTCTGGACTTTGCCTCCAAATTTCATAACTACGGCTCATCAGCGTCGGCTAAGTTGACAGGGAAAATCCCGTGCTCACCACAGATCTCGGCAAACCAGTGCCTGTAGCTTTGTCACACGAGCTGCTGCAGAGGAGTCTGGGGTGTGGGAGGGGACCCCAGGAGGTGGCCCAGAGGAGCAGGAGGCTCAGCAGGTGGCCCGTGCGGTTTCAGTCTTGAGTTGTTTAACTTAAACCTGCAATGTCTGCCTTTCCACTGGTTCACTCTTTTGTTTTAGTCGATTAGAGAGGCTTCGAGGTTTTCCATGGGAGACCATCCTTCTCACGTGGCTGCGCTCTGAGAGGCACTCTCAGGGTGGAGAGAAGGCGCTGGGTGTACATAGTGTTCTGGAGACTGTGCACAAGCACCGGGGCACACAGGAGCTGGTTTGGGAAAATAAATTGAGAATTGTTGAAATGTACGATTTTTAAAGAAATTTTTATTGATGTGTTTTAGTTGATTTATCATGCTGTGCTAATTCCTTCTGTATAGCAAAGTGACTCAGTTATTCATATGTGTTCTTTTTCATGTTCTTTTCCATTATGGTTTATGACAGGATATTGAAGACAGCTCCCTGTGCTATGAAGTAGGACCTTGTTGTTTATCCATCCTATAGGAAATATAGGATGTTTAATGGCCCTTCTAACCTTAAAATTCTTACAATCCATAGCAATGAACCTGCTAGGTCTTTGGTCTTTGGTGTTTTACCATGACCGCTACCTCATGTCATTTTTGGTAACAAATGCTTTATTTCTTCGCAAACTGGTCATCTGCTGTGTCTTTCATTTGGCTGGTATTTATGGGATGATGACCATGAGGTGGGTGTTGCCTTAGGTGCTGGGGAGTCACTGGTGAGCAAACCCAGTGCGTTTCAACTCTGCCGAGCTTGCGGTCTGTTGGGGAGAGGAGGTGATAGCCACGGGCTCCAGCAGTTGGGGTTGGAGTCACGCAGGGTGGACCGGAAACCAGTAGATTCGGAAAAGCAGGATTTCCTCCTGCTGGGTTGGAACAGTACTCCTCAGTGTCTTTAATTTCTCTCTCTCTTCAAAAGAAGCCCACACAGCTCTCTGAACGCCCTTCATAAATTGTCCTCTCCGGCGGGCTACCCTCCTTCTGCTGAGCCTCCTGGTACCGGCCGAAGCGTCTGCCGCGCTGTTTACATGCCTTCATTATTTATAGGCTGCTACGATTCCCTGCCTCCTCAGCAGTCACCACCCAGACGTGCTGTACATAGTTAGTTATTTTAATCTTTCCCAGTAAATCACGGCTCCCTACCACCCCATTGCTTTTATTACTGGGTTCGGTACTCCCTTCAGCTTTCCTGCATCTTTATGGTATTGAAGTGCCCGGAATTTCATGTAATTTTTCAGGTGGGGTTTGGAGAAGGCTATTAACGAGGGACTCTCACCTCTGTTCTCTGCTGATGAAACCACTGGGAACAAAGCCCAAACCTGCATTAGCCCTTTCGCTGCTGTATCAGCTTTACTAACCCATATCTCATTTTCTCTTCACCGTCACCCTGCCTTGGCGGGGCTGGCTGAGCCCACGATGCTCTCACTAACTTGGAGCTTTCCGTCAGGCCTCAGCACTGGCAGGCGGAGGAGGGAAGAGGGGGCAGAGCCCCCAAGAGCAGGTGTCATAGCATGGTGAGTGGTGGTGACCATGCCTGCCCCGGGGAGAGTGATGGTGTGCAGGCTGGGGCTGCTGCAGGCCTTGCGTGTTTTATATTTGAGGCTTGCAGCATGCTGGCACGGAGGCTGAGGAACAGGCCCAGAGACGCTGGGGAAGTAGCAGGAAGCCACCCAGCTCCAGGTGAGCCAGCTTGAGTCGGAGCTGCAGGACTGCAAAGCCTTTGCTCTCTGGAACCAGTATGTCTCATGAGGGGACTCAGGGCAGGTGGGGTGACGCTGGGCAATGGGGCCGGGACTGGATTCATGTCCGGTCCCCAAGTTATGCGCTGAGGTGGCCCTGCTCCAGCCTGTTCCTCGTCCTCATGGAGTGTGGAGGAGAGAGGCACACTGAAATCTCAGGTGAGATTTCAGGTGAGTGGTGAGTGGAAGTTAAATTCCTGGCTGCAGTGGACACTCAGAAAGCATTGTCACACCTCCCCTCTCCACTCCATCACCTGGAGAGCAGAATCAGGACACAAAGCCCAGCCAGACCTTTCAGAACCGTCATCTGAAGACGAGAACCAGCCACCCTCGGAGGCCGTCTCTAAAGGAACTTGACCTGCAGCGTCTTAACGGCCTGTCGCCAACCTCAGCAGCGCCGCCACTTCTCAACACTTTGCTTCTGTTTCCTCCTCCTTTTCAGGTCAAAGTTGAAATGGAGCAACTGGACTTTATTTCTTCTGATGCATATGTAAACCCTGATCAGGAGTCAACGAACTGTGGGTTTTGATGTGTTTCGTGTGCAGAGCCCCTGCTCTGGAGCCGTGGCTATGGTGGAAGAGCTCACTGGCTGCCTCTCCCTCTGCCCATCAGTCCTTAAAGGTTCACTTGCAGGACAGCCTGCTGTACATGGCAAAGGCCTGACCATTGGGCTTATGCAGATCTGAGGCCCAGGCAGTGTCATTTCTTAGTTTTATAAAACAGGGCAAGTCATTTAATTTATTAGAGCCTATTTTTTTCCCCTCATCTTTAGGATTTCTGTCCATGTGTTGCAAAGGGTGAATACGGTCATAGTCCTGCTTGGTAGGCTTGGCTTGGTGTCCCAGCAGCTGCTCCACATGTATTGGCCTTCACTTCTGCTCATCTCTACCTCTTATTTCCTGTCAAAGCCCATGAGTATGTGTGGATTGCCAGGTGACCCACATGACGGTGAATACTTCTAAGTTACTGCTGTACGTTCAGAACTATATGATGCATACTATCCACCCTGCCACCAGCACGACCATTACCGCCACCACCACCATTGTCATCACCATTACCACCAACATCATCACTGTTTTCACCCTCACCACCACCATCGTCACCACCATCAGCATTGTCCCATCATCATCACCACCACCATCATCACCACCACCACCATCAGTATCACCATCACCACCATCACCACCATCATCATCACCACCACCATCAGTATCACTGTCAGTATTTTCACCATCACCACCACCACCACCATCAGTACCACCATCACTATTTTCACCTTCATCACCATCAGCATCACTCTTACCATCATCATTATCACCACCATCAGCATTAACACTGTCATCACCATCATCACCACTACCATCAGTATCGCCATCAGTATTTTCACCATCACCACCACCATCACCAGCACCACCATCAGCATCAGCATCAGCATCATCATCCCATCATCATCACCACCACCACCATCACCACCACCATCACCATCACCAGCACCACCATCAGCATCAGCATCACCATCATCATCATCCCATCATCATCATCACCACCACCATCACCATCACCACCACTACCACCATCAGTACCACCATCGCTATTTTCACCATCATCACATCAGCATCACTATTACCATCATCATCACCACCACCATCAGTATCACCATAAATATTTTCTCCACCATCATCATTACCACCACCAGCATCACCACTACCATAAGTATCACCATCACTATTTTCACCGTCAGCACCATCATCATGACCACCACCATGGTCACCACCACCACCTTCACCACCAGCATCCCCAGCGCTGCCATCATTGCTTCCACCAGTGCTTACTGAGCACACACGGTATGCCAGGCACTAAGCCAAGCCCTTTGCAGACATGCTTTCATTTATTCTTCAAAATTACCCTTTAAAGTAGTTGCTACTGTTATTCCAGTTTTGAAAACAAGAATACCAGTGGTTGGAGAGGTTAACTGTCAATATCTTATTCAAGGCCATATAGGACTTGAGAGATAAAAAAGACACATGAGGCATGAGCCCTGCCCTGAGGAAGTATATGAACAGCTGGGAGGAAAAACCAATGCAAAATGAGTGACCTTGAGGGACTGTCTGTAGTAAGTGCCAAATGGCATAGTTCAGGCTGGAAATGCTGCAGATGCTCAGGGAGCAGGGCTAGTGAAGGTCACTGCATGTGTATGGTTCTTTGTTTTATGAATTAACTTTAAGGGAATTCAACTTGCCCTCAGGACTGTATGGATGCATGTGGGAAACAAGACTCTTAGCCACTCAGACTCCACAAGAAGCCAGGAAATGCTCTGCTCATAGGGCTCTAAAGGAAGACAGAAACTGACTTAGACCTGGACCTGCAGAAACGGCTCGGGAGGCTGCACAGGACCTGAGTCTGCTCTGGTAACAGGGTGGCCTCGTGGCCTGGCAGCTACAGGACTTCTGGCTCCTTCTCTGAGGCTCTGCTGTTAAGGAAACATGACCATTTGCTCCTAGAGTACTCTCTCTCTCTCTTCTGTCCAGATTTCCAAGAGCAGGCTCTCATGTCCTGCCTAGTCCTCATCGTCCTTCTTTAAGCAGACTCTCTGTACCTGCCCAGCAAACTCATTGGCCACTGGCCAGCCTAGGACTGTGGACCTCAGTTAGGAGTCCATCCTCACCTGGTCAGCTTCAGCCAGAGTCTCTTTTTTAGTCCTATAGATGCAGAGCCAGTCACTTAGGCAGCAGGACCCCCAGGAGGGCTGTGTCGCAGGGCTGGTTCACACAGGCGTCTGTCACAGGAGCTCTGGTGTGGCCGTCACTGTCACCTTCACTGGCCTGGCCTGGTGATGGCAGCCTCTGAGGATGCATGGAATCCAGAGGGAAGGACCTTTAAAAGAGATACAGAGGGAGGACTGGAGTGAGCTTTTGGCGGCTGAGGACACAGGAGAGGACCAGCCACATCTGCCCTCTCGGGGGCCTTGTGAATTAAGCAGCAACATTTGGATAGCAGGTCCGAGGCCCTAGGGAGCCACTTGGGATGCTGGAAAACGGTGTTGAAGAGGCACCAGTGTGGCTGGACACTGAAGCCCGGAGTTGGGGGTTCCCGTCACCAGCTGTTAATCCTCTTCTGGGAGTGCAACCAGAAACAGGAAGACAGAAATTCCTTTTCAGGGAGATCCTAGTTTTTGGCTGAGTCACCTTTTAGGATTTCTGGCCCCTTTGCAGACTCAGGCAATTAGCATGCTCACATGACCCTCTGTTTATAAGGTAACTCACACAGTCTGGTTTGAACAACAGCAAAAGACCAAAATGAACTCAAATCATAGAGTAGGTTGGTAATGAGTCACAAGATGTTTTAAAAATAGCTATTTTGTTTACTGAGTCCACCTGCTTGCTAGATTCCTGAACTAAACTTCCATACCTCTTGCTCTCATATTTTCTCCCCTATATTTTCTGTTTTAAGGCTTTTTGAGAACTCCCCTCTCAGTGTCTGCCGAGGCCACGTCGATTCTTATTCTTTAATTTTTCTGTCTTCTTACATGCTGCTGCAGGAACACGCCCAGCTCTTGACCTGTTGCTCTATGGTCCCTCAAGCCAGCATGCATAAGAGAGCATGATTAACGTTTATCCAAGAAAACGCTTCTGAGTCTGAAAGCTTCCTTAGGAAACAAGACTTGGAGACAGAACTAATAGACAACACCCCACAATGCTTGTGCTTCCTCTGAATTAACACGAACTATTTGATTTTCCATTGTGTGTTGAACACATTCAGCATATTACAAAAAAATATGAGATGCTGCTGATTAGAAAATCCACCATTATTTAATGTACTGCTATGAAATAAATATACTGCTGATTAAGCGGAGACATCATGAACCTTTGTAAAATAGCCCTTGATTAGAGATGTTAAAAATGAATGTGTTAAAAATAGATGTGAAAAATAGTCCATTTGAGACTCTGTGTGTTACAATGGGTCACAAAAATCTCTTGAGTCATGTGTTCAAATGGGAAGAAAACCAGTGGGGGCCTTAATTCTAGGCCAAACCCTAATCTTAACCCTAACCTGAATGCCATCTAACTCCACAGCCAACCTAGTCTTAACTAAACTTCATCTTAACCTGAATGCTACCCAACCCTGCAGCTAACCTAGTCTTAACCCAAGCTTAGCTCCTCTACTTGCCCACTCCTCTGCTTACTCAATTCTTTGAATATCATAGTAGAAACTGTTCATGTTTGAGATGATTTCTCAGCTGCCTTATCTTAGGCTTCCATGAACAAAATACCAGTGAATGGATGGGCTAAACAATAAGCATTTATTTCTCACAGTTCTGAAGGCTGGGAGTCCAAGGTCAAGGTGCCAGCAGATGGGAGTCTGGGAGCTGACTGACCTCTGACCTCTGGTTCTCACCATGTCCTCACATGACAGAGAGAGCAGAGTGGGACAAGCTCTCTGCTATCTCTTCTTCTAAGGGCACCAACCCCATCACGAGGGCCCCACCCTCATGACCTAATCACCTCCCAGGACCCACCTCCTGACACCACCACAGTGGGGATGGTGATTCCAGCACACGAGTTTGTGTGTGTGTCAGGGGACACAACACAGAGTCCATGATGCCAGCCACTACCCCATGTTCCCGGGGGCTCATCCCCATCTGCCCGGCCTCTTAGCCCATTCTTGCATCTCTGCCTCTGGTCCTGTCCTCTTCCATCCTTCCCTATTGAAAGTGTTTGTCTTTCTAAGGTGAAAACCTCATGCCAGTGTTCTGTTTAGCAGTTTCTCTCCTCTACCTGGAACCTGCTTTTCTTCCTTCTTTGTGTGATTAAGACCCAGCTCGTTATGTCAGCTTGGTGACGTCTTTTGTGACACCACCAGTAATTTTTTTTTTTTTTTTGCTGTGTCCTCATATTTATCACTTTGTCCAGATAAGACCCATGGTCTGGCATTGGGAGATGAAAGCTAGGGCATGTGAGGGTGGTGCTGGTAACAGACAAGCATGGGAAGGTCCTGTCCATGGTCTGAAGAGCAGGGCTCTGGGAGGTTGTTGAACATGGAGAACTATGGTTGTTGAGAGACCCACATGGGAGCCAGGCTGTCCCACGGGTCTTGGGAGGCTGGACAAAGAATGTGTGCCTGGATGAAAGGCTGAAGAGGGCAGCTCCCTTCCTGGACCCTTCCCTTGGGTTCCTTTATCTGGATTAGCTCTGGATTTGAGGTCTCAGGTTAGATCTGCTTGCTGCCTGTTTTTGTAAATAAAGTTTTATTGGGGGATAGACACACTCCTTTGTGTGCATGTGTTGTCCATGGCCGCTTTCAGCACGTGGCTATGGCGGAGAGCGTGCAGCCTGCCGAGTCCAAGCGCACTTGCTCTCCAGCCCTTGGCAGAGACCATCTGCTGACCCCAGACCCAAGACATCTTGGAGGCACAGTCCTGCGGTGTGGGTTTTGTAAACAGTCACTTCTTGTTCCTGCTGAATAAAAGGAGGAAAAGATGAAATGAATGTTAATAAAAGTAAAGATGAAGTTAAAAGTAGCACATAAAAAGAAAAAAAAGGAGTGAAAGCAAAGGACGGGTTAAAGAACAACAGACCCAAGGTCTGAGCCAAGGTCTCTGTCTGGATGAGTCCCTCTGAAGGTGCCTGGAGAATGCTCTGTGTCTGCAGGGACAGCAGGGTCCCTGCTGGGACCAGAGGCCTTGAGGGGTGCATGCGCCCGCAGGCCTCGGAGGTGGTGGGGGGGGAGGTGCCTTTTCTTTTAGCTTAGGGAGGCTGGGTCCTTCTCCCTCCCCTCACCCCCATCCTTTCCTCCCCGCTCAACCCTATCCTCACCCGGCAGGAGTCTCTCACAGGCAGCCTGTGGCACGGATACTCCTGTCCTCCTGTCTGTGGTCCCCTTAGTGCAAACCCATGCTCAGGAGAGGCAGGACGTGTGGCTGGGAGGACAGAGGCCAGCGGGAGGCCTCTCTCCACGGAGGGGCCTCAGACCTGCCTGTGGGCCGTGCACTTCCTCAGGAAACATATGTCCATGTGGGCTCCTTGGAACGGAGCCTCTGGCCCTGGCTGGCCGGGTCTCAGCAGCCTGGGTTCCTGGGAGAGCAGGCAGGCCTTCTTTCCCCAGTGCTTCCTCTGCTGCTTATAGTCAAGTGTCATCCTTTGTCCAAGGCCTCTGGCGATGAGAGGTAATGGGGGCGCAGGTGAGCAGTGCGCAGGCACACAGGCCGGCCCCTGGAGAAGCTGGCCTGTGGCTCGCCTCCAACAGGGCCATATGTCATGTAATCCTAACCCGGCCCCTCTGCCAGGCTGAGTCCATCCGACTGTTGCTCAGAGACAGGCTCTGAGAACAAAGTCGGCAGGATATGTGGAGGAGGTGCAGGGGAGGCCTTGCCCAGGTCAGAGATGTGAGACGTGCTTCTGGTCAGACAGAGAGACAGTGGCCCTCTGAGCCGCGATGTCAGGGCCATCCTTGGGGGTGGGGGCGGGGGGAGGAGCAGAGCCTGCAGCAAGGTGCAGTGACTCAAAGCAACAACTTTCCCCCTTGGGGTGATGTGGCTCCGAGGGGTGGCATGGCTCTGAGGGGTGATGGGAGACGGCTCTGCCAGCTCATGCGTCAGGGAGCATGTCCAGCTCATGTGTAGATGGAGCCACCCCTGAACCCTGCCCCTGTCCCCAACTGTCCTGAAGCCTGCGAGGGGACTCTGCACGTACCTTTGGCCCACTTGTTCTCTTGCTGGTGGCTTTCCTTCTCAATTCAATCACACGCATCGTGACAGAGACGCACCATTCCAGGTGTGTTGAGCAGCAATGTCTGGGCCTGAAGTTGTGTGTGCGTGCATGTGTGTGTGTTAGGATAAATATAATGCAAGGGGAAGTGAGAGAGAAACAAATGAGGAGCTGATGGGATTTGGCAAGGAAACATGTGCTTTGGGGGGATGAAGAACAATTTGATGGGAGTGAAATATGAGATCTGAGAGAGGAGTCCTCTCTCCTGGGAGAGGGATAGAATTTCATCATGAGAAAGCAGTCCAGGTGGAGCATGAGACCGGGTGGAGGTGGGAAGCAGATGCACTTGGGGAACTGTGTATGGCTTAGTTTGGATGATGGATGGGATCTGCTTCAGGGAGTCAGGAGAGGTATGCTGGGAGGGATTGGGGTTTGTGAGGATGAGGTTTGGCTGAGAGTGACAGAGAACCAAGAGGAGCAATGGCTTAAACAAAATGCACACACAGGGAGCCCAGTGGTCTCTACAGCTGCTCTGGGGCCCCACTGCATCCTGGTATATATTCCTCATGCTGGTCCTCAGTGCAGGCCCTTAGCTGACAGTCCAAGGTTGTACCATCATATTCTAGAGTCAGGATGCAGAACGGATCAGAGAAGAAGGGGTGAGGGGAGGGGCACATGTTCACCTTTTGAGGACATTCCCAGAAATGACCATGAAAACTCATCATGTGGCCATGCCTAGCTGAAAGGGATGCTGGGAATCTGCTCCAGCTTAGCTGCCCCTGTCCCCGGGAACCACAGGGTCCTGCTATGTCCAAGGATAACTGGTGGTACCCATCCCAGGTCACCAGGGGGTCTCAAGTGCTGGGCTGGGAACAGCATATGGAACTTCAGAGCCCATTGGATGCTGTGGAGCTTGGAGCAGGGGAATGACATGAGAAGGAGCATTTTAGGAAGGATAACCAGCCTGTAGTGCACGGACAAATTAAGATGGAGATGTAGCGAAGCTGGGGAGGCCGGTGAGTCTGCTGCAGTGCTGCAGTGGAGAATTCACTGGAATTCTCCAGGAATTCTCAGGACACAGGAATAAAAGGAGGATTTAGATTCAATACCTGTTGCAAAGCTTAACAGAGCAGAGCTAGCCAGCTGAGAGAAAAGAAAAGAAAACATCCAAGAGGTTGTGGAAGTTTCAAACCCGGGTGCTTGGAGATTGGGGTTGGCAATATCTGAACCACAGATCCATGAGAGGAGCTGGTTTGGGGGAGGTTATGGGGAGTCTGACTGTTTTATCTGAGGGTCCAGAGGGCTTTCAAATGAGGCTTAAAATGAGTAGTTGAACTTGTTGGTGTCGGATAATGCATAAATGGTTGCTCACAGGTCACTTCTGGCTTTAGGTAGGATGGTTTGTGCCTCATATGGGCTTTACCTGCACCATTAAAAAAATGGAAGTGGTTGCTCATTAACTGCTTATAAAAATCTGCAGTTCTGACTTCTTTTGAAAAACCTTATTATTTGGAGCACTGAGCGCTCATTCTCCCAAGATGGCAGTAGTGTGGACTTGGAGGGACTGTGTGCTCCCACGCTGCCTCAGTCTCCACTGCTCCCTCCCATCCTCCCATCCAGCCTGAGTTATTTATACCACCTGGCTGGCCCCTCTGGGTACTGGGGTGTTCACGCCCTATTCTGAGGTTTGGAAAAGATGTCAGGGTCACACATGCAGATTTGGGAACACTAACTTTAGAGAGATGAGTTGAGGTATTGATTGAGTGAAACTGATGAGGGGGAGTGAGTAGGAGGTGAAGGGGGGCGCCCATCAGAAGGACAGGGGGGCCTGGGATGGAGGCTGGGGGGGAAGTGTGGAGATGGAGAAGAAGACCCAGAGCAGTATTGTGTTGCAGAAACCAAAAGAGAAGTGGTTTTCAGGCTGGAAACCAGCCAGGTTAGTGCTGCAGAGAGAGGGAGGTGGAGGAGTCCTGCTGAAGGTCGCTGCTCAGGAGAGGGACGGTCTTGTGGAGTCTTGGTGCAGCGGGGAGGGCACAAGTCATTTGCAAACATGGCTTTTCTGTTTCTAATAATCTGAGGTCATCTGCACAAGGGTATTGGGGTGCAGAGAACGGCGGGGCACACCTGGGACTGGCCTTGCTCTCAATTTCTCCCTCACCTGGTGAGAGCCCTGGGAGGGGGTGGACAGGAGGCAAGCAGATGATCTTCCATTAAGATGGGGAGTCTTAATTCCACACCTGCTCAGGGCTAGGTGCTTGTTTCATTCTCACAACAACCTTGGCGGTGGGTCTCCTTGTTTGCATTTTTATGAATGAAGAAAGCTCACAGAGATTATGGGATGTGCTCAGATGACTGCAGCAGTGATGGAGCTCAGGGAGAAGTTCTGAATGTGACCTCATTCCTCTTCTCACACTGCCTAGGTGGGGGATCTAAGGCAGCCCCATTCTCAGTCATCTAACCCCAGCCTGGGTCACCCCTCCCATGGGCAGGAGGCTCTTCTCATTGCTCTGAAGCACTGCTCCAGCCAGTAGTCACGTCTTGCCCTGAAATGGTTGAAGGACGTTAAGTTTTAAAGAGAAAAGAACTTATTTTGAGTCCCGTAATATTGCTCAGCACATGAAAGGACTTTACTGTATCCTGAGTACACTAACATCTCCTAGGGCTCAGTTTATTTCTGAAAATCGTGTGCCGTGAATAGTATCCACACTATTATACAAAAAATGGAAACAATCTGTGTTCTGTGATCAGTGGTCTGGACTTGGTTCTTTACCGTCTTTCTATATAGGTCAGAGCACTGACTCAACCCCATTTTGTAAGAGGGTAGACAGTCGCAACACCTCCTTGTAAATACGAGGCCCTCTATTCACACGTGAAGGAGTGAAGATGCCTTCATGGAAGATCACAGCTCTGCACTTGTCCGACCACCTCACATCCTCTGGCTCTGGGGAGAGGGAGACAGAATCTAGAGTCAACATTCTCAGAATCTCCCCATTCCCCCCAAAATGACTCTTTTTCCCCTTAGGGGAATCACTAACATCTAGCATCATAGGATCTAATATTTCTTGAATACTTACCATGTGCCAGATACAATGATAAGTGCCTTGACCAGCGCTTCCTTGTTTTATTTTCACAACAACTACTTCTGATTGTTGTTGTTTAGTTGCTAAGTTGTGTCTGACTCTTTGTGACCCCATGGACTGGAGCATGCCAGGTTTCCCTGTCCTCCACCATCTCCCAGAGTTTGCTCAAACTCATGTCCATTAAGCTGGTGATGCCATCCAACCATCTCATACTCTGTTGTCCCCTTCTCTTGCCCTCAATTTTTCCAAGCATCAGGGTCTTTTCCAATGAGTTGGTTCTTTACATCAGGTGGCCAAAGTATTGGGGCTTCAGCTTCAGCATCAGTACTTCCAATGAATATTCAGGGTTGATTTCCTTTAGGATTAACTGGTTTGATCTTGCAGTCCAAGGGACTCTCAAGAGTCTCCTGCAGCTCCTTGTAGGTATGTTTATTATTTACATTTTACCAATAAAGAAACAGAGGAGGTGAGAGGGCTGGAGGCCATACATTCAGCTGCTGAGCTGGAATTAGACGGACTCTTCCCCGTGTTGCTGTGAGCCCGCCAGAGAATCAGCTGTCCCAGGAGGGACCTCAGGGCAGCATCAACCAATGTGATTATCAGTCAGTCTTCCCTCCAAGGCACCATGGTGCCCTGGAGAGACCTGCTTCTCCCCTGCACTGGCTCACTCTCCTCGGGGAATTATCCCTTCCACCGATTTACAAAATGGTAGACTTCAGACCAACGGTGCGTCCTCATTTCTGACCCTAGAACCAGGCAGGACGTGCAGTCCGACCAAACATTGTTCTCTGACTTGTGCCAGGACTTATATGGAGAATTATGCCATGAGTGAACATGAAAACCTACTTACCTCATGTTTAATGACTTGGTGATTAAAAGAAAAAAAAATGACAAAAAAACCAAACCAAAACAAAACAGATTGCTCTGGGAAATCTGGGGACTGTGTGCTCAGCGCACTCTCTCATCTCTGTGATTCTAGGAGGGTTTTTTTGGGCTGGATGGGCCCAGATTACTGCACAGCCCTAAATGCAGATGGCTTCTCCTTCGGGAAGTGGCCATCCTCAGTAATGGACCCCTCGTGTTAACAAGAAACATAAGGTGGGGATGGGCAGGGGGCTTCACAAGGTATTTATCACAGCGACTGTGCCCAGGGCTTTCTCACAGTGATTGCTCCATAAATTTCAGTAATCTTTCCTTCTCTGATTTATATGGCTTTTCTAAAGGGCATTGTTCGCCAGCACATGAACGCGGACGCTAAATTTAGCTGGAAAGCACCCAATCTCTGATGCTCCAGTGCCCCGTGGAAGGCAGGCATCTGCCAGTCAATAACCTACTTTTGTTCCAGTCTTCCTTGCTCACATAGATCATGCCGTGGAGGCTATTTATAGCTGGAAAACATGCTGGAAGTTGTCAGGAGCCCTTCCTGCCGCAGTGAGCCGCCCTCCCAGGAGCCGAGTGGGTACGTGTGCAATCTTCCCAGCAGCGCCCGCACTGGGTGACCTTGACGGGCTTCATCCTTCCTTTGAAAACTGAACCTCAACTTGAAATTTCAATTAAAAGGCAGCGAGCTGGCTATCAGGCTTTGGTGTTGGCTGAGCTGCTGTTCATCATGGTGTGGATTGGAGATCCCATTGTGAGGCCCGTAAGGCTCACTTATCGGGAACCACAGCCGCTGAATTCATCTCCAGGTTCACCAGGAGTGGGGGTGCTCAGGAGAACTTTGTTTTTTTGGTTCATAAAAGAGATGTGGTTAGGAACACAGGGAAATCAAGGAGGACAAGGACATCTGCCCTGTGGAAGGGAGGGAGTGAGGGGTGGACAGACGCATCCCTTGGTAGGTACCACATGGAGCCCACCTGTCTAACCCACAGCAGTGGGCACCGACTGGTGGTGGGTGTAATGGCTCTGACTCGGGGCTCAGTGAGGCTCTTGGAGCTCCCCTGGTTCAGCTGGCCCATAAAATGACTTAAGTCTGGTTGAGTGGGTTGTTTTGCATTGAGAAAGTTATTTAAAGCCTTTTAAAAAATGGCATTATCGGAGCCTGTTATTGGTTTACGTTACTTTGTGGGGAGGCACACGTCGTTTATTGCAATAGAGATCTCTCGATCCCTAGATAAAAAAGCCCTCTCTGTGATGGGGTCACCCCATCAAGATCCCCAGACACTGGACCCCTGAGTGGGGGTGGTGGCAGGGCCGTGCACCTGGGCCCCGTGAGTCAGGGGGGTGCTCCCCAGGCTGGGATGCCAAGGGGTCCTGGAGTTTCCTATGCAGGCTCATTCTGTGCTCCCCTCAACCTGCTGCAGAGTGCTGTCCTTCAGTGAGCATGACTCTGTGCTTTTAAGGTTCATAAAAATGCGGTTGGGAGCACAGGGGATCGAGTACAGTGCCACTCACCTGGCTGAAAGGAGGGAGCGAGGAGCCCAACAGACATGCCTCTTGCTGGGCACCACCATCATCTCAGACAAAGATGTGGGGAGCTCCTGGTTAGGAGCCTCTGAAGTCCAGTGCGGTCTTGGGAACATGATGCCTGGGATCTTCAGAGAAGAAGTAGGACTCGGACCATGCTGCTCTCTCCGCTTCTGCTGTGATGGTAAAAGACTGTCTCACGACTAGTCAGGTGGCAGCTGGGTGGGGCTTGCCCTGCACCCGCTGTTGGGTGCTCCAGGAACCATGCCCCTCAGACCTAGCCGCCCTTGGGCAGACCCTGGCACCCCCACTTTACAAACAGGGAGCCAGGCATGGCACACAGCGGGTCCTGGCAGGAGGTAGAGACCTCGGCCGGTCCCTCTGTCCCCGCCTCAGTTTCCTCTTGGGTGAATGGAGCCTCAGCTCTTCTTCACCACTTGTAGCCATGAAGCTGACCCCCTCCCCCATACCCCCTGCCCACTTCAATGGGTGGGAGTGGGTGGGGGTAAGGAAATGGGACTGCCCCCATGTCCTGATCCTCTGCTCTTCATAGCATCAAGGTCTAATTCTAAGCAGAGGTTTAGCCCAAGGTTTGCCAGACTCCACGGTGTCCCACCCTTCCTGCTGGACCCTAGAGATGGAGGGCAGAAGGGGGCAGGCACCTAGAGCCTCCTCCACAGTTGTCAAGGAGATAGGCAGGGGATGGGATGCAGGAGGCCTGACAGAGGATTTGCTGATTTCCACAGTGAACATATTCTCATCATGGCTGACTTCAAACTACCCATGGCTTAACAACTGGCTTTGAAAGTTCCTGGACATCTGACCCCTGGAAATCGCATATCAGCCCTTAAACGTGTGCCTGGCATCTGTGGCCGATGTCTGCGCCATGCCAGCTTTCCTCTGCTTGGCCAGCCTCACTCTGCCTCATCTCAGACACCCCTGCGTGGTGGTCTTGGTGCCAGTCCTGCAGATGGTCTGATGCATTCTGTGTGTGTTATATACATGGTTCCACAGAGGGCACGCACTGGAGCGATGGTGCTGACGACCTTCCAGCAGCTCAAGTTGCTCATGTGGGCAGTGCGCAGGGACTGCCCACCTGAGGGGGTGGGAGTCAGCCCCATGGTCTTGGGGGGCCCTGGGTGTGAGGATGGGTGCAGGGTGGGGCTGGGCTGGCAGAGCAAGTGGAGACAGAGGGGCCTCTTGCAGCCCCGGCGCCGCCTGAGCGGGTCTGGGCTGGTGACGAGCAGCGCCAGGTGCAGACGGAGCAGCTGTGTCTTCACGGCAGGACTGTGTTTATCTGTGCCCCACGTGGAATCCCTGGGAGCTGCTCACTGGGACTTTCAGCCTCTTCTCCCTTGCACGCCATGTCCAGAAGCTTCCGTGGACAGGACCGTGGAGACAGGGAGCTGGTGTCTCTTGCTGAACTGTGACCTGGTCATCTTTAAACCTCCCGTGCTCAGCGCGGTGCTCTCTCTGCAGTCACTGGTCCCCAGGAGCCTCGGGTTCCAGAATCCAGCTCCCAGTCCTGGGCTTTGTGGGGTGAGTTCTCTCTGGGGTCCTCCTGCCCCTGATTTGAGCTCCTCCCATCTGCCCTTCACCCTGTTTGGTAGGTGTTTTCTCTGATGAAAATCTGATCATCGCCTTGAATAAAATCTCTCCTGTCTTCAGAGTGAGGTCTGGACTTGGTGAGGCATCTGCCCCACCCTCGCTCTCAACCTGGGGTCTCTAGGTTGGCCTCCATCCCTGTGACCCCCTACCCTGGGCTCCAGTCCTGCTGGCGGTCCTGCTTTCCTCCACTGGAGGCAGCCTGGCTCCCCCTGGCCCCTCCTCCGTCCTCCTCCTCGATGCATTCACCTCGCCCCTCTTTCCAAGCTCGCCTGGGCTCTGAGGGCCCCTCTTGATTGCCCATGAGACCATCACAGCAGGTCCATAGCTCATGTGTCTTGTCCACTCTGACGCCAATGACTCCACAAGATGCCCAACATGTAGCAGGCACAAAAAATATGCTTCTTATGTGAATTGACTCAAATGGATTATTCACCTTGTGTGTGTTTGTTTTCATCACACACATCAGAACCTAGCCTTGGCAGCTCTCTTAGGATCACGGAGTGGAGGGAAGGGTGGCAAGTGGAGTGGGTGTGTCAGGGTCAGGCAGAATGCCCATGGAACCCCTGCCCCCCCTTACCCCCAGGACCAAAGGGTTGATAGTGGACTGCATGCGTGAGTGCACAAAGCATTCTGTTCTCAGCTCTAAGTGGAGGGCAGACGACACAGGGACCCACCAGCTGCCAGGAGCCTGGTCTGGCCGTGGATGCCCCGATGCCTCTAGGAGCCTGAGTGTCTGGTCCCTCTGGCCTCAAGCGCAGCTCCCAGCAGCCCTGTCCGTGAGGGAAAGGACCCTGCACAGCGCCAAGCGGGGACCCGACATCTGTGCTGTTGTGTAACCGGCTCTCCTCTGGTCCTCGACAGAAAGTGGGTCATTGACGTGCAGACACAGCATAGCCTGGTGCTGTGTGTTTGGGAAGGCTGTGATTGAAGTCCTGCCCTGGCGCTGTGACCCCAGAGGCTGCAGTGCCGTGACGCAGGGGACAAGGAGAAGATGACGAAGCAGCCTTCTGGGGGACCCTGGCCCTTGGCCTGATGCGTTCGTGTTGGTTTCTGCAGCTGAAGATGCAGTGAGGCCAAGACAGCAGTGCCCCTGGCAGCCTCCGTAGAAGAGGGTGAGCGGCCGTCTGCGCTCCTTCTCCACCCGTTTCACAGACACCAACCCTCATGCGTTTAGATAAACAGGCCCAAGGCCTTCGCTATGGGGGGTTTCTTAGTCACTACTGGTGACTTCCTGCTTTGGACCAGCTTCTTTTTCCCCTGGCAGCTCTACCAAGTTTGGGGAGAACATCATTATTTTATTTTTATATATGTGTGAGTAAATCATATTACCTCTCATGGGGCATTAATAAATCTTTTCAGTAAATAGCAATTTTGCTTTATTTATTTTTTAAGTAGGCTACTGAGAGTACAATGAATATAGATTCCAAGACCCAGCCCTCCCTCTGTCATCCCCAAGGAGATGTATTTGTGTATATCTATTATCAAGATGTCTTGACCATCATCTGTAAAATAGACAGCCAATGGGAATTTGCTATATGGCTTAGGAAACTCAAATAAGGGGGGTGGTTATCAACCTAGAGGGGTGGGTTGGGGAAGGAGATGGGAGGGAGGTTCAAAGGGCATATATGTATACCTATGGCTGATTCATGTTGAGGTTTGATAGAACACAACAAAATTCTGTAAAGCAATTATCCTTCCATAAAAAAAAAAAAAAGAAGTCTTGACCAAAACACACTTTGTCTTCTCCAGACTTTCTTGACTTCATTCATTGATGTCAGAGCAGATAGTTGGCTTTTAAGTTACACAGTCACATGGAGGAAGTGAGGCTAAGTGCTGGCACAGCAAAGTCAGCTGCATCAGATACTGGTTTGTCACCAGCAACCGTGGCCGTCATGCTCTAGAAGAATAACTCACACGTATTAAATGCTGTTTATGTGACCAGAGCCTTTCGTGGATTATCTCATTTAATCCTACCAGGTCCTTCCTGTGGTCATGCCCATTTTCCAGATGAGGAAGCTGAGGCTGATGTACGTTGTGCAAGATCCCCTGGTGAGGGACAGAGCCAGGATGTGAATTAGGTCCCTGAGCAGACGCTCGTTGTGCATGGGCAGGGTGAAGACTTGGGTTCACCATCGAGACACCTGCACCTGGATGAGAAAGTCCTCTGCTCCGGGTTTTGTCTTCAGGTGAGAGTGAGATGTGTCTGTCTGTGCTGCAGGTTCTTGGTGAACTGCGTCGGCCCAGACAAGAGCTGGGTGGCCGGCCTGTGTGCGGAGCCCGTGGCCCCTGTGCGTTCCGCAGGGGGAGTTCTGTGGATCTCACCTCTGCCCACACCCTCTTCTTCTCCCTCCTGCACCCCAGATCCAACCAGGTAGGCAGGCAGGACCCCAGCCTGTCAGGGCGTCACGTGGCTGTGGTGACCTTGCACCTTAATGGGCCGTTAGAGAATCTGTCGCCCAAGTTCCCAGATGCTTGGAAGTTTACGAGCCGTGAACCCACGGGGACCATCATGGGTTGAATGCTGTTCGCCCAAGTGTGCTGAAATCCTACCCCTGGCCCTTGGGACAGTGCGCTTATGTGGGAATGGGATCTTTGCAGAGGCCATCCAGCTAAACGGGGTTACAGCGGACTAGGGTGGGCCCTCGTCCATGACTCCTGTGGTCCAACAGAAGGGGAATTTGACGCAGACCCACAGGAGATGGCCCCTGAAGACAGAGGCGAGACAGGAGTGAGGTGTCTACAAGCTGAGGACAGCTTCCCACCAGGAGCAGGAGGGAGGTGGGCGAGGGGCCTCCTCCAGGCCTTCAAGGGAGCAGACCCCTGAGCACACTGCCTTCAGGCTTCTCGGCCTGGAACCATGAGAGAAGGACCCTTGCTGTGCTAAGGCACTCAGCGTGCACCATTTGTCGTGGCGGCCAGAGCAAAGTACAGTAATACAGGGAGTAATATGGGGAGCTTGGTTAGAATGCATATTCCTCCCCCGACCCAGGTTCTGAGGGCATCTGTGGGGGTCTTCAATAAAGAGCCAGGTGACATGACCTGGAGGGTCAGGAGGAGTGACCCCAGCCTGGTGGGTGCACACCCATCACCTTCACCATCAGAACTACAGTGTAAGTTTTATTTCCTAGAACAAAAAGCTGCTTGTTTTTGTCACAGCAAATGATAAAGAAAGAAAAAGAAAAGCCCGCCGCTGGTTTTGTAAGAGAGGGTGTACAAGGAAAGCGTCCGAGACGCGTTCTGGATAAGGCCGTGCTGTCTGCACACCTGTCTGGGCTCTGAGGCCAGCGTTCGGGTTCACACCCTGTCTTATCTTTATTACTTTCTTTATCTCTAACATTTGAATGTTGACCCAATGCGGGGCGTGGGGCGGGGCTGGGCCATGGGTGGACCTTGTTTTGAACCAAAGGATACAGCCCAAGGGAGTTGGAAATGTTTTTATGTAACTTCTAGCTTGCCTTCTGGGCTTTCGCTCCCTGAATTCCAGAAGCCAGAGAAGCTCTGGAGCCCGAACCTGTCGCTGCCTTGCTCTGCTCACCCCTGCCAGGGCACTGGCTCCGCAAGACTGAGTTAAAGCTTTTGAGTTTGATGGGGGAATTCCCAGTGGTAAAGAACCTGCCTGCCAGTGTAGGAGACCACAGGAGGCGCAGGTTCGATCCCTGGGTCGGGAAGATCCCTTGGAGGAGGAAATGGCAACCCACTCCAGTATTCTTGCCTGGGGAACCCCATGGACAGAGGAGCCTGGTGGGCTGCAGTCCATGGGATCGCAGAGAGTCGGGCACGACAGAACACACAGAGGCCTGAGCACTCTGCAGTTTGGGCCTGACTTTTTCTGCAGCCTGTGTCCCTGGCTTCATCACTTGATCTTCTTCTCCCTCTGCTCATCCACCCTGGCCAACTTACTGGCTTGTTCCCCCATCGGGGTCCTCAGTTTAGAAGTCGCTTCCTATGCAGACTTTGTTAACCCTCCAAGGCTGGCTTAGGGTCCCTGATCTGTGAATCCCTGCAGCACGTGTCACTCTCTGCACGTGTCATGTCAGGGCGCTGAAGGCTCACCTCTCCACCTCCACCCTCCAGGTTCCTATGTTGAGATCCTAGCACCCAACATGGTGATGTCAGGAGATGGGCCTTGGGAGGTGGTGTGATAGTGGGAGGGTGCAGCCCTCATGAATGGGACTGGAGTTCTCATGAGAGAGCCCCCCCAACCCAGACTCCCCAGCTTTCCCACTGTGTGAGGACACGGCAAGAAGTGACCTGGATGGCAGCCCTCACCGGACAGTGGTGGTACCCTGACCTCAGACTCCCAGCCTTGAGAGTAATCAATCCCATTGTTTATAAGCCACCCAGTCTGTGGTGTTTGGTTAGAGCAGCCAGGATGGACTGGGACAGGCCAAGCCCTGGATGTGATCGTCCTGGGAGATGGGGCCTTTGGGTGAGGATGGGCCCCCCTGAGGGGATGGGTGTCCTCAAAGAAGGGAGACAGACCAGAGCTGCTTCTCCACTGTCTGCAAGCCCCAAATGGGCCTCTTACCAGAACCAGACCAGCCCTGGGCTTTGCATCCTTCAGGACTGTGTGTCTGCCCCCTCACCCCTACTTCTCTGCCTGAAATATCTTCCTCACAGGCCTACTATTTCATCACCCTGGATTTATTTGTGTAGTGAATGTCTACTGCATCTTCACGTAGTATGTTAAGTTGCGCTGATCCAGGATGGAGACACTTGGCCATGTCTCCCAAGACTCCACTTCCACCTCCCTTATTTCTGTTTTTCCCAGGGGGTGAAGCTCGATAGAACAGCACAGGAACAGGTTGAGAGAACTGGATTCTAATTCTTGGGCTACTAGGAATATACTGTGTGATCCTCAGAAGTGATTTATCTTTCAATTCAGTGCTCAGTTGTGTCCGACTCTTTGAGACCCCATGGACTGCAGCATGCCAGGCTTCCCTGTCCATCACCAACTCTTGGAGCTTGCTCAAATTCATGTCATTTGAGTTGGTGATGCCATCCAACCATATTATCCTTTGTTGTCCCCTCTTCCTCCTGCCTTTGATCTTTCCCAGCATCCGGGTCTTTTCCAATGAGTCAGTTCTTCATATCAGCTGATGAAAGATATTGGTTTCAGCTTCAGCATCAGTCCTTCCAAATATTTAGGACCAATTTCCTTTAGGATGGACTGGTCGGATCTCCTTGTAGTCCAAGGGACTCTCAAGAGTCTTCTCCAAAACCACAGTTCAAAAGCATCAATTCTTCAGTGCTCAACTTTATAGTCCAACTCTCACATCCATACATGATTGATCTTTGGGGGGCTTCTATTTTATCATTTGAAATGGAAATGAACGGCGAGAAGTCTTGATAGCTTTAATTTGTTGATGCTTACTGTACCAGACTCAATATTACATCTTTTCCCTGCATTTTTTTCCTTTTGATTTTCACAGAAACTCTTTCTGAAGACTAGTTGTCATTATTCCTATTTTACAACTGAAGAAATGAAAGCTCAGAGAGTTAAGTTATATGCTGGTAAGTGACTGAGCTGGGGCAAGATTCAGCTTTATCCATTAAGTTGTATAATCAGGTCACTGCCAAGTTTCCTTACATTTATAATATTCCATGAATACAGATGGACAAGATCTAGGGCAATCTCTGTGCTCCTGTGGTTAATAACATTTGAGCTTCAAAGTTATGTAAATATAAGGACTAAAAGCAAAATCATTTATATTTATTGTTGGTCACCTTACATGCCACATTTTTAGATATCTTTTTAATTGTCGGTTGGATATTGGACTTTTTCATTTTATCTCCATTTATTTTCATCTCTTTTTCTCTGTTGTGTTCTATATAATATCCTCAGGTTTATCTTCAGTTTGCTAATTCTTCCTTCAGCTTTGTCTAACAGTGTGTTAAACTGATCCACTGAGATGTTTTAATTCCATTGACTATACTTTTTATAACTATAAGCTCTATTTGGTTTTTAAGTCTGTCTTCCTTTTTTTATTTTTTTTTTTTTTGTCTTCCTTTTTTTAAAAAAAGCCTCATTTTTTACATTTTTAGTTATTTTCATCTTAAATCATTTAATTTTTTTTTAGTTGCTATACAATTGTTCTATCAGCATAAGCTAAATAGCATGATCTCGAAACTGTGAGCTGCCCTGAGGTTTTGAATTCTCAGAGGGGAAAAAAACCCATCAGAGACAGAAAGACTTTCTCTTTCTCTGCCTGTGTTGGGGGTGAGTTTTTTCCAGTTCACTGTTTCCTGGATTCTTCAAGACTTGTGTCTTTATGTGGCAGTTTCCCTTCCACCTCCTTGTCCCTTTGGGGAGCCAAGGTTGTCAGCCCCTTCTCGCTGGAGTTGTCAGTGTGGGTTCACACCGTTCTCACTCTGGTTTTGGTTTCATTTCTGGCCTTTAGGGAGTTTCTTTCTTTCTTTTTTTTTTTTTTTTGAGAATCCAGCTAGGCATTTAAAAGGCATCTCATGGTTTATGCAGTATCTTAAACTGTATTATAGTGGGAATTGTTGCAAGTGGAAATTTTCCATTTATTAACTAAAAATATAATAATGGTTCTTCAAGGCAGGCATTGTTATCTCCAGTTTGCAAATAATAAAGTCCTTAAGAGAGGTTTAATGACTTGCCCAGCATCACACGGCTGGTAAACAGAGTCCAGACCTGTCCTTCTCTAGCCAGCGCTCTTCTTCAAAATGCATGGGCTGGGAGCCTGGAGTGGGGCGCCAGCTCTGGCTTGGGGGAGACTGGCCACAGGGAAGGCTGGGGCCTTGCTAGTGTACCCCACCCTTGCTTTCTAGGTTTCCTAGGAGGGGTTCTGAAGGCCCAGTCACTTCAGGGCTGTAGGGTTGGGGCACCAAAATGTGTCCTCACGTGATAAACACAATCTGCTTAGGAGGAGGGAGGAGCAGGGTGGTAGGGGCTGAGAGGAAAGACACCTCCTTAGCCCTGCGTCAGCGGGTTCCCTTGTCTCTGGGGAAAGAAGTCTCCGAGATGACCAGGAGAAGGACACAGCACAGAGAAGTCTGACTGAGGGTCGCTCAGAGGACAGGTGGAGGCCGGGGCAGAGGGCCCTGGCTGTGCTGTCTGGATGGCGGGCCTTGTCTCCACCCTCAGGCTGAGGCTCGCTCCCATCAGCCCTGCAGGTCCGCCTGCAGCAGAGCTCGGGAAACCCGACACGGGTGCTGAAAGTGAATCCCCCATCTCCACTTTCAGCGACTTCTCCTCCTCTTGTGATTCAGTCTCCCAAGGGCCCTAGCCCTGATTAAGCCATCAGTTGGTGAAGGTATTAGGTTCAAGCAGCATTAAATGATTCTGGGCTCCAGGCGAGAAGGGCAGGGTGGACATCCCCCGTGGTCCCTCCTCTCTGGTGGTGCTGCTCAGTGGACAGTAATGATGTTAGAATGGCATAAACCATGGGCCAGAAGGTAAAGGACAGCAGGGAGCACACGTTTGCATTTGAATGTGCTGTAAGGAGCTTTACAAAACTAGAGAATTGGAAATGAATTAATAGGAGCATAGAAATATAAGTAAATGAAAAAGAGATAAGCAAATTCCTGTGTCAGCCAGGGACAGAAACGATTGGATAACATGAATAATCTGTGAATGGGATTTACAGAGATGTAATACTGTGATCTCTGAATATTGGTCAAACTAAATTGGAAACTTGTTGGAAAGAAAATGTACATGTGTGTACACAGGGCTGGGGGGAGAGACAGCAGATAATCCCTGAGATTAAAGTAGCAATGTGTGCGAGTTTTTCCGAGACACGCATGCCAATGTGAAAATAATGAGCTGGAAGATCTGACAGTGGTTGCCTTCGGGGAGTGAAAAATAGGGCAGGAAATTTTAAGGTTTTTTCCTTCACAAGTCTCACAGAACAATTTGACATTGAACTAAGCACAGGTGTAATATTGATACAAATCAAGCAAAAGGAAAATCAGTATGCAACTTCCTAACAGAGAGTACTTTATTTTTTAAAAAGTAAATTAAAAAAGTTAAGTGACCGAGGCTTACCTGAAATCAGAATATCTGATGGCAATCTTGGTGTCAAGCCCCCCGGGGAGCCCCTGTGCTCTCAGCCCCGTCTTCTGGGCTCATCTCCACACGTGGGCCTCAGGCTGCAGTGGCTTCTGACCAGGCCTGGCTCTTGGTGCCGTCCTACATGGCTCTGTTTCCTCTGCCCCTGCTTCTGGGGTCCTCCACGTTCTGGACCTGCTGCTTGTTTTTTTTTTTTTTTTTTAACTAATTAATTATTTTAAATGGAAGTAGAGTTGATTTACAATATTATAAGAGTTTCAGGTGCACAGCATAATGTTCAGTGTTTTTACAGAATATGGTCCACTTAAAGTTATTGTTAATACAAAATAATGGCTATAATTTCCTGAGTCGTATAGAATGTCCTTGTTGCTTGTCTTATACATAGTAGTTTATACCTTTTAACCCCCACCACATCTTGCCCCTCCCCTCTTCCTTCTCCTCACTGATAACCTCTAGCTTGTTGTCCATATCTGTGAGTTTGTTCCTATTTTGCATATGTATATATATTCCTTTGTTTTTATTTTTTAGATTACACATATAGTGGTATCACACAGTATTAGTCTTTGTTTGACTTATTTCACTAAGCGCAGTATTTTCTAGGCTCATCCACATTGCTTCAAATGGCCAAATTTCACTAATTTTTATGTTAATATTCCATTATGTGTGTATATATATATATATATACCACATCTTCTTTATCCAGTTGTATGTTGATGGGCACTGGGTTGCTTCCACATCTTGGCTATTGTAAATAATGCTGCTATGAACATTGGAGTGCATAGAGTGTTGGGATATGGATATAGGATTACACACTGTTTAGTTACAGCTGTTTAGTTATAGCACTCATGGAATTTAGCTCTCAGTAAACATGTATTTGATTTCCTGCTCTCTGAAAAATGCAAGCAAGCTTCACGCTTGTTAGTCTTAGGGTTATGTCTTGGTGTACTCTCCCAGATGGTCTGAGGAGGACTTAGAAGTGGCAGAGGTAATAGTTTAATTGAAAGGCTGTAAAATTAATAGAGTCTTTCTTCAATGCCTTCTATCTTTCTTTCTATCTCTCTTTGGTTGAGTGGGGATTATGAGAAAAACGGGAGTCTGTGAAGTGTCATATCTGATCTGGCAGCATCCTGCTCTGGACAGGTTTGCAGAGATTGGTGTCCAACAGAGATGGGGTTCAGGGTAGGAAGAGGAGGATTACAAAGGAATGCCAAGTTATGTTTGTATGTGGAGGGCAGAGTTCATTTTAAATTTAGAAGTATTCAGGGGGAATATGTAAATTTTTGTTGTCCTCCAGCACCGAAGACCCAGAATTATAGTTATCAAAATGTAAGTGAAACAACTGTGTTTTTTTTTTAAGTAAAATGGACCCTGACAATATACAGTTTTTCTTGTGTCAGGGAAGTCCTTGTGTCTAAATATGTAATTGTAGAAAAATAAATGTGATAAAACATTAAATAGAAGAGGGTGTTGTTTGAAAGAAACTAATTGTTAACAGGTTGTTTAATTATGAGGATAACATCCTTGAAAAAAAAAAAAAAAACTATTTACATTTCTAACTCCAGATCCTCTTCTTTATTGTTGCCATATAAGCAGTTATTTATTACTCTGGTTCAGGCATTAGAACTAGAGAATAGCAGGCAGCTTTAGGGTGGAACCAATCAACTCTGTGAAAAATCTAACTGTATTTTAGTTCAAACTTTTGGATGTGGGGCCGGATTCTAGCCACCAGGATAGAACATGGTCCAAGAGTCCTTGCAGAAGCGAGACGGCAGGACCAGTGAGACCTTCATCTAGATCCTGTCAAAGAGGAGGGTTTTAAGTTACCTGGAGCCCCCTTTCTGGTCAGGCACTGACATGAGTCATACAGGCTCACTCCTCACACTGTGTGAATCTGTAGAGGCTTTGGGTTTTTCCCCACCTCACTGGATCCCGGATGATCCAATGCTGAGCCATGGGATCAGGTGCCAAGGTCCTAGAGCAGAAAATCCACGGGCTGTCCGGGTAGGAGGTGTTAACACAAGACCAACCACGATGCTCACTCTTTGCAGATCCATCCAGGGGGACAGCCTTGATGCTCAGTGTGGCCGTTACCCTTCACCTAATATTATTCCTGGCCTATGTTTCCCTGGACGGCTTCCTTCTCCTGGGCTATGTCTTGATCTTCGGGAGATTTCAGTTAAATGAAAGAGCGTGGAATCTGGAGTCTGGCAGATGTGAATCCAAACCTTGTCACCAGCCCTGTTAGCTGTGTGACTGGGGCAAACTGTCCTTTCTGGGCAATGATCCCCTCATCTGTAAAATGCAATCAGAAAAGAAACAGAATCAGTGAGGATGAGCCAGTCTCCATGCGCGTGGTCTGGTGCTTCTCGGTGTCTCCTAAGCATCGGGCTGCTCTCCAGCACCCATCCCCGCGGGAGCCCGTCTGAGATGGCAGGTGTGCGCACAGCGCGGGGACTTGGAGCACAGGAACAAACCAGAGACAAGGGCAGGAATGATCCATTTAGTAGAAGAGCGTGGGCCGGGCCTCACCTATGGCCTGAGGACAGGCCAGGTCTGCGGGCGGGAGGGGCGGGTGCGGGGATGCAAGTCCTGGAGGCGCCCCAGGTGCCGCAGGTGCAGGCTTGGGCACTTCGGGCAGGTGTCCCGAAGGACCAGGTGTGTGCGCATGCGCGACCGTGCCTGCGCGTCCATGCCTGCCTATGTGTGCGCGCGCACGTGCATCTGGGCGCGTCCACGGCGGCAGACCCGCTACCAGAACCGGAAGACGAGACATATTTCTGTGAGGCGAGGTGCGAAGATTGGACGGGTGACGGTAGACGGCTGTCCACAGAGGACTGTCCGCACTGGGTTCCGCCCGGAGCATGGGGGCCTCGCGCATCGGCCTCGGCCTCGGCCTGTCTGCTCCCGGGGCTGCCTGCGGGACGCCGTTGCCGCTCCGGCTCCCGTCTCCCTTCAGGAGGGCCAGGGCCTCGCGCGCGGGTGGGCAGCACGGGATGCGGCTCACTCTGTGCACTGGCAGGCCTCGCTTCCATGGAGACCGCGGCCGTGATGCGTGTGCACGACTTCACACGGCCCCTCGGCGCAGTGACAGTTGAGGAGGAGCCTTGGGATGTTCCCTTGACCTGCTGTTGAGTGTCTGACTGGTTTGAGGTGTGAGCCTGGCACCGCCCTTGGGGATTCGCTTCTACCTGGTGTGTTAGCGCATGAAGCGAGTGGCCACCCTCAACCCGAAGGTCGAGCAGAAAGCCACCAGCCCTGAGAAGATGGGTCTCCTCTGAGATGATGGCTTGACGGCCCTTTGAGACAGATGCCACAATGTCTTTCTCATTTCCCCAAACATCCTGGTTTCTCCTCCGGGCCCACAGGAGGGAAGAAGGAGGAGGAGAGTGAGACGTGAAGGAAGCGTCTGGAGGAGAAGGGCCCAGGAAATGGATTCTTGGCAACGTCCTCCATCGGATAAGCATCATCGGGTAATATGTTTCAATTACCTTTTCACCTGGACCTTTGTTTGTCCTTGATTTTTATCCGTGGCACATTGATAATATTCTTCGTTAAACTGTGGGACTTTCCCGGACTCAACACCGTGCTCATAAAACAACCATTTCAAAATGTCCTTTTTTTTTTTTTAGTAAAAAAAAAGTGTAAACAAAAAACACACCTAGATCAACAGAGAAGTACAACTGCTGCAACAGAGTGGCCGTAAACAGGTTGACAAAGCCGTTTTCTCAATGGATACGTTAGATATTAAAATGCAGGAGTTTAAGTGAAGAGCACAAATCAAATGCTTGTGGTGACACTTAAAGAGCTCACAACTCTCTGCGATAACACAGCCAAATTTAAAAAGCAGTTGTAAACATGGGAGGAATGAGAAGTATACATGAATATTTAAAGCAGAGTCAGGCCTGGGGTGCCTCCTGCTAGGAACAGCTGGCTGCCCCCAAGGGTCAACAGAGCTGGTGGGTCAGGGGAGACCTGCAACCCAGCCAGTAGCTCTCATCTCTAAGAATGTACGTCTTCACGGATGCCCAGGAGAGTAGAGGTGCTGATCCTTGAGAGGGGTGGTTACAACCTTCCTTCTCAGTGCCCTTCGCCAACATTCTAGTACCTAGTGAGCATGCAGACTCCAGAGCAGCATAGGAGAAAAATGTGCCAGGAAAGACTTCCCTTTTACTTCCTGAGAGGTAAATTTAAAAAAGAATATCCTGTCTTTGGTCCTCAGATTTCTGGTATGAGGAAGTCATGAAGACGAATGCCCAGGGGACAATGTCTTCTTTCCTCTCAGCTTTCCTTTCCCAGCAGGGCCAGCCCCAGGTCAGGGGCGTGTCCCAGCAGCCCTTACCACCTGGCCTGGGGAGCATGAGGTTCCCTAGGACAGGAAACAGCCTCCTCAGGCCTGGGGGCACAGGAGGGACCGACTGTATGTGTGCTCTGGCTTCCACACACCTCTCAGGCCCGGCGCTAACGTGCTTTATTCCACTTAAGTGCACCCCATCTCTAAATCATTTCAGTTGGGTTTCCTTGGTCTGTTTACAAGGTCACAAGTTGCTGACATGGGGTGAATGGAAGGTGAATGCCACCTTCTAAAACCATTGTCAAATCAGCCCAGCACATCTCTGTGCTTTTCATAAGTTAATTGCTAACTTCCAAGGGAAAAAACACCGTTTCTTACTTTCTGGTCTCTTATCACATATGCTGAGCACGGCTTGGTTAAGCAGTAACTCTCGCTATGCAGGTAAACAGAATTCCCTGCCCCACCCCCTTCTCCCTGCGAATCTAAGAACTGGGGGGAACAGTCAGCAGCTATTAATAACTCGCCGAACTGGAAGTGATTCAGTTTCATTAATACACCTTGAGAACATTTACATCCACAGAGGACAGAGTGTTTACAAGGCCTGAGTAGGTTTTATGGAAAAGCAGCTTTATAGGCCCTGGGGCTGTTCTCGTGCCAGCACCGACCTTCACAACAGTGGGCTATTACTTGACTGAAAACCTCAAGCTTTTGCTGAAGTTGGCCCTCACTCTGTCTTTTCAGAGGTTCTATAAACGGCCGGCACCTCAAGAGTCAGCAGTGGTTTGGGGACTTGGTAGTGGGTGAGTTTGAATTCCATCCAGGCCTTGGATGCAGAGAGTGGAGGAGAGACAGCAGAGCTCTCGCTTCGTCCACATGAGTGGGTGGAGGGACTAGGCCACCTATGGAGTGTGACTTGGAAGTTGCCAGGAAAGCAGGCCCCTGACTGAGAAGTAGGCCTCTCTCCTCAAAGACCTACCTCAGAGTCTGAAATTTAGACCAGGAGATCTCTGCACTTCTGTTTGGGCGTGGTCTCTAAAACATCTCTTGTAAAATGCAAAAATCCTACTTAAAAGAGGAATGTATTAACATATCAGCACCCAGACCACAGTCTATGCATTGGAGACACCTGCAGGATGGGGCCCTCCCCCAGCTGGCTTCTGACAAGGGGCTGGGGCCCCCTTCTTCCCTAAACCCATGTTGCCTGCGTGTCCCCAGGAGCGCCTGTGGAGAGAACCCCTGCTGCTGTCGTCTGGAGCTCGTGTTCTCGTGGCTTTGAGATTTCTGCCATAGTGCGTACATTCAGGATTGGAGTAAGAGCTTTAATCCTGAACTTTATGACAATCTTCCCCTCCCTGGCCACGAGATATTCCAGTTCAGCCCCCGACCATCCCACCCACCTCTCACCTCTGGTTCTGCGCCCCGCCCCCCCCTCCCCTAGGGACAGGAAACAGCTGTAGAAGCCCACCACACAGAAATCTGCCTCCCTTCCCACCTGTGCACTCGTGGTTCCAGCTGCAGTACTTGGCTCGGACTGTCTACCTTGTGCCCGCCTGCTGGAGCCTGCCGCATCCTGTCCCTTCTCGGGCAGCACCAGCCCACACACCATCCTTCCCACTGTCCTTGCACCCTGGCCCCCAGCATGCTGCTTGCTGCACCATCAAGGCTCACAGTAAGTTGATCAGAGGACTCTCTTCCTGCATCACGTTTGCAGGGCGCTGTGGTTGGTGCTGAGGTTAAGGACTTCAAGGCTGGTGTGCTGCCTCTGAGGCTGGAGCGTGGCAGGGTGCCACATAGGCTGGGCCATAAACCAGAGCAACTGCCGCGTGCAGCCGTGGGTATACTACTATAACGGGGGTATGAAAGGGTTATCCCCGACTCACACAGGGAACTGGAGGCTCCTAGGGTGGAACGTGGAGGCTGAGGCCCTGCAGCAGGTGTGGAGGGAAGTGGAGGCGGGGTGCTCAGGATGGCTTCTTGCTTCCCATGCTTCCGGGCCAGTTGGCGTGGGGTTGGCACAGTGTAGGAGGGCTGACGCTCGCCGCTGCTCGGTAAAACAACCACCCCTCTCTGGTCACTCTGCTTGAATGTATGTTTTAAGTTTTATTTGTGTCAGCAAGGAGTCTGTTGTGTGTGTGCGTTTTGCAAGACGCATGTCACGGGAGTGTGACGTCAAGAGTTGCTGGGTTGAGTTGTGGAAAGAGTAGCATTTGCTGTCGCCTGTTTTTCCAGATGATCTCACAAGTCAGTGAATTAGTTCATTCCTTCACCAAGTGTTTATTAAAACGTATGCAAGATACTGTTGTGTACTCTGGTATCAGATGGTCTTAATCTCGTGGCGAGGCACAAAGCAGAAGCTGGTGCCGAGGGTGCGGGTCTGGGAGGGGTGGGGTGTCTTGAGACGGAGGCCGTTTCTTGTTGAAGTGACTGCAGGTGGCATGTGACCTGGCTGCCAGCAATGGGGCGTGTGGACTGTTCAATACAAACGTGGCAATGAGCCTGTCGCCTCCCTCAGGGCCATAAAGCAGGCACTCCATCAGTATTTACTGAGCTGATTTGTAATCTCACGTGCAGCCACACAGCTGAATAGAGGAATTGTGTTTATGACTGAGTCTGGTACAGTGTATTTCATTAGCACAATGATGATGAAAAACAGCTCGTGTTATTTGCCTCACTCTAAAATGCTTGCATATTTTAATTATAAGGCCAGGATTCTTAACCTGGAGATCCCAAATGAACCTAATAGACCCAGATATTAAATGCAAAAATATGTATATATATGTAAATGCTTATTTTTCTATTTATTGTTTTCATTAGATTCTTAAGGGAAAATGTAGGAACATCATAGTTGAAAGAGCTATATTCCACAAAAGGATAAAGCTGATCTTATTTCTTATGCAAAATCAATGCATTCTTTTCTTATAATAAATATTAACAAGAAAATGATTTGCACATAACTTTTTAATTTTTAAATTTTTATTGAAGAATAGTTGATTATAATATTAAATTAGCCTCAGGTAATGTTGTAACTTTTAATTTATTTTTATTTACTTTTTTTTGGTTACGCTAGGTCTTCCTTGTTGCATGGGGCTTTCTCTAGTTGCAGTGAGTGGAGGCTACTCTTCGTTGCAGTGTGCGTGTTTCTCGTTGCGGTGGCTTCTCGTTGCAGAGTACAGGTTCTAGGTGCACAGGCTTCAGTTGTTGTGATTCACGGGCTTAGTTGCTCTGTGGCATGTGGAATTCCCATACTAGGGATAGAACTTGTGTCCCCTGCATTCACAGGTGGGCTCCTATACCACGCAGGAAGTCCCATAACTTTTTAAAATGTTATAATTTGTAATAGATAATGTGTCTAGAATATATCACTGTGGCTTGGAATATAAGAAAAGTTCAAGTGGTTAAGAAACATTTTGGAAATAAGTGATATATTAACTAAATTGAACGATCAGTGCACACCAAAATCCTTAACAGTATTCCATCCATGTGCTAGAAATATAAAATCAACAAAGATTTCCCAGACTCTAGTTGCTGGATTCTAGTGACTTGAGGAGTGTCTGGAGCAGCCTTGGAGATGGTGTGAGCCTCCCTGCAGTTGGCGGGGTTGCCACCCTGTTTGGGGATGGTGGCAGAATGTGGTGAGCGAGCTGGTAGCCATCTGGAGCTGGGGGGTGGGGGAGGGGGTTGCAGTGGGTGGGCGCCATCCCAGGGTGGATTTGGAGGTAAGAGTTCCAGGGCGAGCAGCTTGCCTGGGAGCTGATGCTAGGAGACCCAGGGAGGGGGTGAGCCCCAGGAGGGAAGCAGGTGCTCATGCAGGTTCCCCTGGGGGCATCCAGCCTTATTCCTCCCAGGATCTTTGGGGGCCAGTGCAGTCCTGTGACTCTGAGTGACCCTGCTGGGGCGGAGAAGTGATTCCTCTGCGACGTTGGTTGAGGGCCACTCCTGGGAAGGGCGAACTCCCCAGCAAGGGTGGAGAGGGACAACATCCTCCTTCGTGCAGGGCTGCAGGTTGGCAGCTGGGGAGTCTGGCTAGCCTGTAGGGAAGGGTCAGTGCTGAGCACATGGGGGAGAACTCCCACATTTCTGCTGCAGATGCCTCTCACTCCGCTGGCCAGGCCCCTGGATGGCACTGGGGGTCAGTAGGCCCCGACCCTCTCCGCCGTCCCCCTCCTCACACGTGGTCAGAACCGGGGTGCCACCCACAGGTTCCTGCCAAGGTGCCGTCTCTCAGCCTGGAGCACTCAGCTCTGAGGTTGTAGGAAGCGCTTCACGTAGTGTGGTAACCAGAGAGATTAGGGTAGCAGTAGTGGTTTGATATTAGAAGTGATTAAGGCAAAGAAGTGTGCTTTCTCTCTGCTTTGAAGAGCTTTGGGCTAAAGTAGTTGGCTTATCAGAGTGCTTAGGAGCTGAGCACTGTATGGATAGACCTCCGTACCGCCTCCCCGACCCGCTCCTGCCCTCCCCACTCCTGTGCCTTTCTCATTCACTGTCTTTCTCTTTAGGAGAACTTCCACTCAGAAAGCCTTCTCCACTTTCAATAGACTAGACTGTTTTCCTTGTCCTGAACTTAAAAAAATTTTTTTTTATTAAATGTATTTATTTTTTAATTGAAGGATAATTGCTTTACAGTATGTTGAACTTTTGAGGAAGACAGGGACCATATTTTGTTGATTTTTGTGTTCCTGGTGCTCAGCCAAACTCCTGGCACGTGGCGGGTCTTGAGAAAATGTTCGTTAAATGAATGTGTCTCCTTGGTATACTGAAATAGGACAGCACAGAGGACCATCTGGGGTGCTCTGCCCTTGGTTGGCGGCCTCTCCCTGTGCTCTGGGTCCCGCCCGCCCTGCATTCAAAGTGAGACTCAGGTCTCCAGAGTCCACAGGAAGCGGATGTCGTTTTAGGGTTCAGCACGGTAAAGCAGTCTTTCACAACTAAACCTTTTCTTCTGAGAATTGGCAGAAAACCAATTGGTAAGTGAAAAACTGATGAGTTTTCTGGAGTTACTGTCCTAAGAAATTTTACATCTCTGTAATTTCTTAAATTCAGCTGTGGAACATCTTACCGAGTGAAATTAAATACCATTTTCCTCATCACCGCCCTGGTACTGCCTCCTGTGAGGTTTCTAACCCTGTTGGCACTGGTACTTCTCTTTTTCCGCTGTTTGTAAACTTCTATTTATTATTATCTTTTGAATCTCTGGCAAAGGTTATACATATACATTGAAGAAAACTTAGCTGCAAAAGATATGAGAATGTGAAAATAATTTCATCATTCAATGATAAAAATTATTAACATATTGGTCTAAAATCTTTTTATGGATATAACACAGAAAATGTTTTGTCTTATTACAAGCTGAGAATATGTGTTCTAGTTTCTATTTAGTTAACAGGCAGGGGTATTTGAGAAGGGGTTTTATTCTGACCATTTCCCATTGAAAACCTCTCTGCAGTGTCTTTTCCTGCCCTCGATTGAGTGAAGAATTTTAGAAATAAAGTGGCACAAGATACACTTTATTGAAGCAAAATTTTTACAATGCTTAAAAAATTCTCTGTGTAGAATAAATATTTTCTTTTTTTTTTTTTTTGTGCCACCTAGCTGCTGAAATTTGGGCTAATCCTTCCACTTTCAGCTTGAAACTGGCATGGAACAGTAGTAAACTCCTCCCGTGAGGTTTTACTTATTTCGTTTATTTCCCCCAAATTAATTTTACTGTGGTAGGCTAGAATAACATGTCGCCAAACATTTAGGTTTATGTGGTGAGGTTCAGCCAATGAAAGCAGGAGGTAGAATGCAGCTGGACTTGGAGGCTGACAGAGAAGGGATGCGAAAGCCTCTGTGAGGTGCTGGGAGAAGTCTTCAGAGGACATGGACCATTTCCTCAGACAGCAGGCTCGGTCATCGAGAGGGGACAGTGCTTCCAGCTGCCTAAGTCTCACAGCTTCTGGTGGATCCCGTGCTTACATGAGTGCTTGTTACAGGATAAACGCAACTGCCCTGGTTGGGTTACTATGTCCTTGCCAAAAAGTCGACGTACAGGAAGAGCCAATTTGGGTTAGTTTACTCTTCTTGACAAATACAGAGGCTTCACAAATGGTCAAGGAAGTAGCCATGCAGCTGGACTGGAGGTGCTCATGTATCAGACAATACCTGGAGTTTCAGATCAATAGCTGCACTACAGCCTCCATGACAACGTCTGAAAATAAAAACAGGGACAGTGTGGGTCACAGCTCTTGTGGATTTGCTAAAACATGCTTTAAATATCATACAACCAGTTAGAAATTCCTTCTGCAAAGCTCACTGCCTCCTCAGACTGACTTGAATGCTTCCCTGTAAGAAGTTGCTAACACCGGAGGACATGTGTGTTTAGAGCTTCGTTTCTAAATATTATGTCCCACTAAATAAACCAACACTCCTTGGAGGACCTCAAGGCTGGGAGGAAGTCCAAGATGAGTCTGACTTGTCTCAGTAAATCAGAAGGTGAAGAAGTGCTCTTATGGTATAGAACAGCCCACAGAAGCATGGACAGGCCAGGGGCGCTCCCTGCAGGCGAGGGGTCACCTGAGTGGCAGAATAGATGAGGACAGGAATGGGCTGTGAGTCACCAAATCATGTAGGAACCCTTAGGTTCATGGGGCTAAAAAGTAAGTAAACAGAGAATAAAGGAAAACTTCTCTTTACAGCAGAATGTCATCTGATGAATGCATGAAGAACAGAGTTAGAAAATCCCCACTGTGTACCATCAGAATAAGGTCTGTTCAGGTTGGCATCGGAGAAGGCAATGGCACCCCACTCCAGTACTCTTGCCTGGAAAATCCCATGGATGGAGGAGCCTGGTGGGCTGCAGTCCATGGGGTCGCTAAGAGTCGGGCACGACTGAGCGACTTCGCTTTCACTTTTCACTTTCATGCATTGGAGAAGGAAATGGCAACCCACTCCAGTGTTCTTGCCTGGAGAATCCCAGGGACGGGGGAGCCTGATGGGCTGCCGTCTGTGGGGTCGCACAGAATCAGACACGACTGAAGCGACTTAGCAGTAGCAGCAGCAGGTCAGCATCGGTCATGGATGCTGAGACCGTTGGTTGACAGTCTGAGGGGAATGGGATATTTACATTGTCTCAAGGTCTTCCCCATAGTGTTAATCACAGGGTAAAAATGACAGTTCTGTAGTGAAGAAACCTGGGGATTTAACAATGAAGGAATCAAAGCTTCTGTCACGGATCATGGGCCTCACTGGCATGCAGGTCCCGCCATGATGCCTCCTACCGAGCATCTCTGCTCAGATGCATAACCCGTGTCCGATTCAAATCCAGGGGCGACTGGCCTGAAGTCTGCAGAGGTGCCAGTATCACAAAAGACCAGGGAGGTGGAAGAAGTGTTCTAGAATAAATTAGATTCGGAAGACAGGACCACTGTGTGCCACACATGAGTTCTGGATCAGGTAAAATGGACTGGAAAGACATTATTGGGATGCTGGGTGTAATCTGATATGGAGGTAATACAAATCCAAGCTCCCTTTTCTGAATGTTGATTGTTTATTATCATGCAGGAGAATGTTCTTGTCTTTGAAAAAATGCATGATGAAGGATTTGGGAGTGAAGAAGCAGGAGATTGTCACCTAACCCTCAAAAGGTTCAGAAAGAATGTGATTATATATTATATATGAAATACATAAAATGTGTTATATGTAATATAAAGGGAATGATAAAGTGTTAAACTTGTGAATCTGAATAAAGAGTATATGGAAGGTTTTTGTACTGTTTTTTGCATCTCATAAATTATTTCAAGATGAAAAGTTTAAAAAGTTGCTATTACTGCCACAGTTTGGGGTGGAGGTGGGCGGGAGAGCCACACCCACATCTCCATGCATGTCTTCTGTTCCTGATGCTCTGTGGGTCCCTCTGGAGCCCACCTGCCGCTGTGCCCTTCGGCCGGGCTCCAGACGGGCAGTGGCAGCTTCTGCTGCGTCCCGGCTTCATCCTGTGGTCCTCCCACACTTTGTTCCTCCCACTCCCCTTGTTTCTGTGCCCTCCCTCCCGCCAGCAGCACCCTAGAAGACCCCGCCTACCCCTGCTCCCCACCTTTTACATTTGCCTTGTGTTTCCCACCACAGGCTGTGGGCACCTGGAGGTGGGCATCGCTCAGGTGGTCCCCCTCTTAGGTCATGGTCCACCTCTTGCTGACCACTGCTTGAGGGGACAGACCCTTCTTTCCCCAGGAAATACCATCATTTCGATGGGACAGGATGGGTTTCTTCCTCGCATGGGCTTTGTCTTCCTCGAAGTGTCCCTGCACTGGGTGATCAGAGGACCTCGACCCTCCGGTGGCCACCAGAGCCACACGCCCTTGGCTATGGGGCTGTGCTCCTCACTTCCCTCTGCCCTCATCTGCAGCCCCTCCTTCCTCAGTCGTTGTGAGGTGAGGTCAACTCAGTTACAGCAGCTTTGAGAGATTGTCATGTGATTGGTAACAACTCTTTCATATTAAGGGAATTTGATCATCTTGGCATTTGGACAGTTTATGAAGATACTGTAACTAAGTAAGACCCAGGAAGTGCCAAGTTTGGATTTATGCCTCGCTTGTTGCTCTCATGCTAGGATTTCCTTGTCGTTTAAAAAGAAAACAAAACTTGTGCTGGGAAGGGGAAATTGAGCCTTTAAGACTTGGTTGGACTGTGGAATGACTCTGTCTGGTAGCAGGGGTGTGGCTGTTGCCTGAGTTGCTCTTGCCATTAAGGCAGGGATGACAGTGCAGGACCCTCTGCAACTTCCGTTCATGACATGGGTGTCAGCACCTTACCAAACGCTTAGCGTTCGTACTCTTTGTCTATGTCATAAGGAAGGCTGAGCGTCGAAGAATTGATGCTTTTTAACTGTGTTGTTGGAGAAGACTCTTGGGAGTCCCTTGGACTGCAAGGAGATCGAATCAGTCAATTCTAAGGGAAATCAACCCGAATATTCATTGGAAGGACTGATGCTAAAGCTGATGCTCTAGTACTTTGCCCACCTGATGTGAAGAGCTGACTCATTGGACAAAACCCTGATGCTGGGAAAGATTGAGCCAGAAGAAGAAGGGGACAACAGAATAATATAGTCAGATGGCATCACCGACTCATTGGACATGAATTTGAGCAAACTCTGGGAGATAGTGAATGACAAGGAAGCCTGGAGTGCTGCAGTCCATGGGGTCAAAAAGAGTTGGACACAATTTAGGGACTGAACAGCAGCAGCAGCTGTTGTAACCTGCTTGTGAAAGATCATTCATCCAGCCTTGTTGAAAATGAAGTACTCATGTTTGCATTAGGCAGGGGGAAAGCTGTTCATGGGTCGGCTGGCTTTCTCAAAGCCCCTGCTGCCCTGTTTTATTTAGAACACTAATAACTAAGTAGTTATTTTTCCACGAAGAGAATTCCGCTTCTTTTGTCCTTAACCAAAATAGGGACCATTTGCTGAAAGTTGTGTTGGTATTTGCAAATGCCTAGCTTTCGAAATCAGTGTCGTGGTTAAAAAAAATGAGGGGGTGGGTGTCAAACAGCCCCCTTAAAGCAAACATGAGCATTGTAAGCCACTTGGCTTTGATAATTTCTTCTTTCTCTGGATAGCCTTGACCTTGTCTGAGACAAAATGATTTACAACATGAGTGAATGTCTAGAGGGCAGAAACTATGTCATACATGTTCTGAGCTTGCCATTTCCTGTTGTAAAATATAAATCATATAACATTTGTATTAGATAAATTAGAAATGTGAATTAGTTGCTTTATTTAGTTTTTAGAATACATTTATATCTTTGCTGTATTATGATTTTTAAATTATCCTTTAAAAGTTGATTTAAAAATGAAAGTAATATGTATAGAAGGTTAAAAAAGTAGATCATATTCAGTTCAGTTCAGTTCAGTCGCTCAGTCGTGTCCAACTCTTTGTGACCCCATGGATTGTAGCATGTCATGCCTCCCTGTCCATCACCAACTCCCGGAGCTTGCTCAAACTCATTGTCTATTGAGTCGGTGATGCCATCCAACCATCTCATCCTCTGTCATCCCCTTTTCCTCCTGCTTTCTATCTTTCCAGCATCAGGGTCTTTTCAAATGAGTGAGTTCTTCACATCAGGTAGCCAGAGTATTGGAGCTTCAGCTTTAGCATCAATCCTTCCAATGGATATTCAGGACTGATTTCCTTTAGGATGGAGTGGTTGCATCTTCTTGCAGTCCAAGGGACTCTCAAGAGTCTTTTCCAACACCACAATTCAAAAGCATCAATTCTTTGGCACTCAGCTTTCTTTGTAGTCCAACTCTCACATCCATACATGACTACTGAAAAAACCATAGCTCTGACTACACAGAACTTTGTTGGCAAAGTAATGTCTCTGCTTTTTAATATGCTGTCTAGGTTTGTCGAAGCTTTTCTTCCAAGGAGCAAGCATCTTTTAATTTCGTGACTGCAGTCACCATCTGCAGTGATTTTGGAGCCCAAGAAAATAAAGTTTCTATTGTTTCCCCATCTACTTCCTGTGAAGTGATGGGATTGGATGCCATAATCTTTGTTCTTTGAATGTTGGGTTTTAAGTCAGCTTTTTCACTCTCTCACCTTCATCAAGAGGCTCTTTAGTTCTTCTCCCCTTTCTGCCATAAGGGTGGTGTCATCTGCATATCTCAAGTTATTGATATTTCTCCTGGAAATATTGATTCCAGCTTGTGCTTCATCCATCCCGGCATTTTGCATGATGTACTCTGCATATAAGTTAAATTAGCAGGGTGACAGTATACAGCCTTGACGTACTCCTTTCCCGATTTGGAACCATTCCATTGTTCCATGTCTGGTTCTTACTGTTGCTTCTTGACCTGTATACTGATTTCTCAGGTGGCAGGTAAGGTGATCTGGTATTCCCATCTCTTGAAGAATTTTCTGCAGTTTGTTGTGATCCGCACAGTAAAGGCTTTGACATAGTCAATAAAGCAGAAGTAGATGTTTTCTGGAACTCTCTTGCTTTTTCTGTGATCCAGTAGATATTGGCAATTTGATCTCTGATTTCTCTGCCTTTTCTAAATCCAGATTGAAAATCTGAAAGTTCTTGGTTCATGTACCGTTGAAGCACAGCTTGGAGAATTTTGAGCATTACTTTGCTAGTGTGTGAGATGAGTACAATTGTGCAGTAGTTTGAACATTCTTTCGCATAACCTTTCTTTGGGATTGGCATGAAAACTGACCTTTTCCAGTCCTGTGGTCACTACTCAGTTTTCCAATTGTGCTGGCACATTGAGTGCAGCACTTTCACAGCATCATCTTTTAGGATTTGAAACAGCTCAGCTGGAATTCCATCACCTCCACTAGCTTTGTTCGTAGTGATGCTTCCTAAGGCCCACTTGACTTCACATTCCAGGATGTCTGGCTCTAGGTGAGTGATCACACCATCGTGGTTATCTGGGCCATGAAGATCTGTTTTGTATAGTTCTTCTGTGTATTTGTGCCACCTCTTTTAATATCTTCTGCTTCTGTTAGGGTCATACCATTTCTGTCCTTTATTGTGCCCAACTTTGCATGAAATGTTCCCTTGGTA
Organism: Bubalus bubalis; assembly: GCF_019923935.1. Lineage (NCBI taxonomy): Eukaryota > Metazoa > Chordata > Mammalia > Artiodactyla > Bovidae > Bubalus > Bubalus bubalis. The sequence continues at coordinate 54,395,508 of NC_059169.1, forward strand.
TCTCTGCTTTTCTTGAAGAGATCTCTAGTCTTTCCCATTCTGTTGTTTCCCTCTATTTCTTTGCATTGATCGCTGAGGAAGGCTTTCTTAACTCTCCTTGCTATTCTTTGGAACTCTGCATTCAGATGGATATTTCTTTCCTGTTCTCCTTTGCCTTTCACTTCACTTCTTTTCTCAGCTGTTTGTAAGGCCTTCTCAGACAACCATTTTGCCTTTTTTGCATTTCTTTTTCTTGGGGATGGTCTTGGTCACCATCTCCTATATAATGTCATGAACCTCCATCCATAGTTCTTCAGGCACTCTGTCTAACAGATCTAATCCGTTGAATCTATTAGTTCTCCCCTGGTAGATCACACTGGGAACTACAAAAAGAAGCAGTGGTCTCTGGGTTCACCCTACCTCATCCTTCATCCCTTTACTCAGGCTTGACTATTTTATCTCTTTCAGCTGTTTCTTCTGTTATTGTCAGTCCCTAAATATTGATTTACACTGTTATTTCTCTCTTTTGATGGGATAGTTGAGGATTTACACATCCTCATCAACATTTCTCCCAGTATCTCAAGATAGTCATCCACATTTTGAGTCCCTTCATTGCTAGGTTACTTTGGTGCTTTAAGGAGCATAAGTAGAGCTTGATTTCTTGCTGCATTAAGAACAGAGAGTTTGTCAGCTTCTAACTGTGCACTCTGCCCCAGGACAGGTTGCAGAGCCCCTTGTTTAAAAAGTATTATGAATATCACGATGCTGACAAAGCATGTTACTCCATGTGTGGGGCCCTTCTGGTGGTGAGGGGGCTTCTGTGGGGCTGTAAGGGTGGCGCATCCTGACACTGCTCCCTTACCCTTCGGCTCTCCTTCTTCTCTTAACTTCTGTCATTTCTTTTCTTACTTTTAAAATATCAAGATTTATAACATTTTAATTTTGTTCTGAAACCATAAATATCTCATCCATTCATCTCTATGGGTTAAATATTTAAGTAGGAAAATGATATATAATTTATTGTTGTGACTGTGCAAATATTATTCATTGCAGAGCCAAAGGTTTTCTTTCCTGTACATCCTTTTGCTTTTCCTGGAGTTTATAATTGCTTTTACTTTTGTTTTGGCCTTTTGCTTTATTACATTCTCAGCTGTAACCAACTTTGCCCAGTCTGTCTAATCAGATGTTCAATCTAATTGTCCCCAGAGACCTCCCCAGCCCCAGACAAAGGGTCTCCCTCCTCCATCTGGACATCACTCTTTCCAGGCCTGCTGCTGGGCTGGTGTCCTGGGACTTTGTTTCATTGCTTCCCTGGTTTAGTTTTACTGTTTCCTAGATCCTGAGATTTTATCTTTGGTTGATCCTTTGAATGTGCCAGCCTCTTCTCTAATACCTTTTTGGTGTAGTGAGTGCAGGAAAAAGTTTCTGAAGATTTCTTTCTTCCATTTCTGAAGATATTGACAATTTATTCTCAGTCTCGGTTTGCAGTTATGAAAAGAGCTCTAGGTAGAAAGAAACTCTCAGAGTTTGGAGAGGATCTCTTATTGTCACTGGCATCTGCTGTTACTGACAAGGAGGCTGCCCGATGCCTTTTGTTCTACACTGTGGTTGATTTTTCTTCCTTAAGACAACGTCCTCCCATTCTTGGTATTCTGAATTTCACAATGTTGTAGCTAGGTGTACAACAGGTGTAGGTCCTGTCTCACCTATTATTACTCTAGGCATGTGGGAGCATTTTAAACCTGGAGATTGTATCTTTTAATCTTTGGAAAAGTCTCTTGAATACAATGATAATTTCTTCCCATTTGTTTTTCCCCATTCTCTTTTCCAAACTTCTATTGGTTAGATCTTGGACCTCTTAGACTAATTTTCTATATACTTCTTGTCTGTTATCTCAATAGATAATAGAGATTTGTCTCCTTAGGAGACAGAGTTCTCATCTTGGAGAGGTTTTCCTAATATATCTTCCACTCTTTTTATTAATTTATCATGTGTTTTAGGCTCTAAAAGTTTCATCTTTCTCTCATTTTTCTACTTACTGCATTGTCTTTGCTTTATGAATATGATACCATTTATAATGATTATACAAATTGAAGCACTCAAATTATTCCTGAATACTCCACTGTATTTTTTCCTATTTATCCTGGCCTTTTTTTCCAAGATGAAGGCTTTTATGTTGGTGACTCTTGGTTGACCTTTTAATTTAGAAGTGAGGTGCTAAAAACCAATGGTGTTTGTGAATTGATGGGGTTTGATTTAGGGTGTTAGATGTGACAATATGTTTTACTGGGGACTTCTTTATACTAGAATGATTAGTTCTTTCCTCTGTAGTGGTCAGATGTTCTAGGGTAAAGTTCTAGATTTTTTGTTTTTTTGTTTTGGCTTGGAGGTATTTATCTGGTTGGAAATTAATGCATGTGGAGTCAATACCTACAATATAATAACTTTCAGTTATTTCCTCATTTTCCTGCCCAGAGCCCGCTCCTCTGCCTCTGCTTTTCTGGTTTGGTTGCACTGTTTCCTCAGTGCGGTCCTTCGTGGCTCTGATACCCTGGTACACCAAGCCTCTGGGGTCGACCTGGAGGAAAGCCCTCCTGAGCCCCCTGGAACCGGGGCTCCCAGTGTCCTTCCGGTACTGTCAGTTCCTCTCTGTAGCTTCTCACGCCTTTAAGTTCACCTACCTCTCACCCCCTCCGTCTGTGCATTGTTGTCGGTTTATCAATCCTTCATTACTTTACTGTCCTTTAAGTGAGGTCTTGAAGGAGAAGGACACTGTCTATATGTTTTGAGGAAGGTTTGCTATTGTTGTTCAGTCGCTCAGTCATGTCTAGCTCTTTGCGACCCCATGGACTGCAGCACACCAGGCCTCCCTGTCCTTCACCATCTCCCTGAGCTTACTCAAACTCATGTCCATCAAGTCAGTGATGCCATCCAACCATCTCGTCCTTGAACTGCCTGTGGCATCTGCATATGCCAAGGACACCATCCATCCTCATCACACCTCTCATCGTATAGTCAGAGGAAAATCAGTGCAGGTTTACACAGGAAACTGTATTTTACAAAATCCCCAACTGTGTGTGTGTGTATCTGTCTGTCTTTATGTAGGCAACTCCTGCAGGGACATGGATCACACACACAGAGCCTGTTAACTGAGCTCAAAGAGGATGAGCACGTGGTTGCCTTGGGGTTGGATCAGAGGAGCTTTTATTGTTGTTCTTAATCAGCGGAAAGTGTAAAAATTTTAAATTAAAAAGTGGCTTTAGACCGCTCAGTATTCTTCAGGTCATCAGCCCTCTTATCTTCTTCTTATTTTATTTTTTTTCCATTTTTTAAAATTTCTTATTATTTTAAAACACACTTACAGGCTGACTGATATCCACCTTTATTCAATCATGTGAATAGATCATTTAGTGAAGTTCGTGTTTTTTCATCTGGGTTTGGGGAAAATACTGCAGAAGTGATGTGTAAGATGAAGGAATTGGCGAGTCTGCCAGCACATGCCTGTAGCAGTTGTGTTATTCCTGCAGCAGCTATGTGGTGATTTATGCCTGCTGAACCGCAGCTCCTCTCCAGGGTAGCCTCCTAAGTGTAGGTCTGGACACCAGCCTGGGAGGCATCTCAGCTCTCAGGGACCTGGTTCACACTTCGCAGAGGTTTCTGCTGGAGCATGCCAGTACTTTTCAGGAGCGAGATCTTTACCTCCAGGGAGAGCCCAGTGGTCACCAGGCACCACAGCATCTCTGTGCCTCTTTCCTGGCTGCCCAGCAGACAGTGGTGACGAGTACTTCTCAGCGTCTGGAGGCTGTGTTGGGACATCTGTGCACTAGCTTCACGGTGGGGCCCTAGGGGAGGTGGCTGTGAATCTGGAAACGTGTGAACCGCGGTGACGTCCACGGGCACTTGGTTTGAATGTCATACCTGGAGAACAGCGGGCCCACTGGATACTGAGTGAGGGAAATGAAGTTGAGCCAGAGGAGTCTAATTCAGCTAATTAAAAGATCCGTAAGGTAGTCATGTGGTTTATTTTTTATCTTTGTTAATTTTTTAAACAAGCACATAGCCTAGCTGGATGTCAGGCGGGGTGTGAATTTTTCCTTGAGTCCTCATCGTTTGACGTGATGTGTCCTGACCTGATCTGCTGTCTATGAGCTGGACACTGAGGCTAACGGAGGCTGTGGGATGAACCCCCGGGTCCTCCTGAGATGGAGCTGACATCCTGCCTGCCCTACCTTCTGTGTCTGTGCCTATGTTTGCCCTGCCCTTTTGCCTGGAACATGCTCTTTCTCTGCCTGAAGCTCAGCTCCCCTTTAAGTCCCAGCATAAGTGCCCGCAGCACGACATTGGTCCACGTCGTAGACCCCAGTTGAGGTGGGTTTTCTCCTCCTCTCCCCGGGCAAACCTCCCAGCTCTCAGTCAGGTGTTCCCTTCCTCCCTTGGGCTCCGGTGCCCTCACGGCACCTCTGTGTGCACCTCTGCGTCGCCCGCTGGCATGCCAGCCATCTGCAGTCCTCAGCTGCGTGGACGTCCTTTCTCTCCCATCCCCACGGGCTGCTCCAGTGTCTGTTGCCTGTCACACCCCAGGGTCTTGAGGAGAATCCAGTGGAGAACCCACGGTGAGCAGGACTGGCCACCCCAAGTGTGTGCTGCTTAGGACATGACACGACAGGGTCAGTTGACTGACGTCAGGCTGCACAGATGTCATTCCTGCCGGTTTTTTTTTTTTTAATCACTCAGTTTTCTGGGGAGGATAGAATACTCCATAACTACAAGATTGCTCAGAAAAAAGAGGACGTTGGCTTGATGCTAAGAGGTTTGAAGGCAGGGACCGTGGCTGCTCTCAGAGCCCGCTCTGCAGCCTGGTCGCTTAAGGCCCTGTGGGGCAGGGGGTGAGCCGGGGGCAAAGACGGGTCCCGAGCAAGCTGCCCTCCTCATGTCGCCCTCCTGACTCTGGGATTCCTAAGAGCTTAACCAGAGTTCCTTTTTCTCTTTCACTGTTTGTGTGAATTCTTTCCAATGTTTTGTCCTCACTTCCCGCAGCAATTTTAATTCTTCTCCTTTGCTGTAATTGCTGGGTATTAAAAGCCTGTGTGACTGTGTTATGAAACAGAGTTGTATTGTATGAGTATTCTTATCCGGGGGTTTTCCTGTTCTGTGATGCTGTGAGAAGTCTCTTTTTTACCTCTCTGTCAAGTCTCTGAAGGGATTTTTGCAGCTAATTTGGGATAATAAAGGCATTCTTACCATGATGCTGCTCTTCTCTTAGGAATCTGTGTATTTTAGTCACTTCTATTTCAATTCACCCCAAACTGAATGAAGTTTCCTGCAGAAGGGTTTTTAAGGTGTTAATGTGTTTATGTGCATCTTCCCAGGCCTGCCCCCACCCACCCATCTTCCCAGCGACCTTCTCAGCCTTGACAGTTGCTCCAAACAAGCTCCTTGGGTGCTCGAGGCTTGTTCACTGTGGTAAAAAGTGAAAGAGATGGAGAAATTAGAGGCCACTGCATTGTCATGAAGCATAGGAGACTGGCTTGAAGTTCTTAGTTTTGACTGAGAGTCATAGGTAGTGGGAACCCGCAAGGGAGTCACTGCTTTCCTTTGGTGACGCTTTGTTTGGCCATTTGAAATGACTGTCCATTAAATGCACTCAAAATGCCTGCTGACCTCCTGGATGCTGGTGGCTTCCTGTCTGTGACCTTTACCAGGGAGACCCCTGGACTGGCTGTGGCGGATCACCCCCCTCAGCCCCACGTCTCCCCTGCACCTGCTGTGCTGCTTCCCCTGTCCCCAGGCACACGCCTGCCCCAGGGACATCCTGCCCTTTCGGGCACTTTCCTTTTAAAGAAAACCATTTTTCTTCCTGTGCAATGGTTGGGTTTGTATCAACTTGGCTAGACTGTGGTGCCCAGTTGGTTGGTTGGGCAAAGAAGCTGAAAAAGAATAAATACATGTACATGTATAACTGAGTCACTCTGTTGTACACCTGAAATTAGCACAACATTGCTAATCAGCTATATTCTAACAAACAAACAAACAAACAAACAAACCTAGTTCAGGCAGTCTGCAGATATGGCTGACGTCTTTGGCTTTAATTGACTTTAAGTGAAGATTATGCTTGACAATGTGGGCGGCCTCATCCGTCAGTTGAAGGCCTGAAGAGCAAATGCTGAGGTTTTCTGGAGAAGAAGGGCCGTGGCCCCTGGACCAGAGCATCACCCCTCATGGGAGCTGCGGGCTGCCCTGCAGACTCCAGGCTTGTCCCGTTAACGCATGACTGCACAAGCCAGTTCTTGAAACCACCCCCTCCCTTGTCTCTGAGTATTATGTCACATGTATCTGTGTCTGTATCTGTATTCCTATTTGTTCTGCTTCTCTGGGGCCCCCGATACATTGTGTTTCAGAGGTCTAGACTCACAGCCTCACTGGCTTTGATGAGAGCAGCAAGGTGCTCTTCACAGTGTTGGTTACATTAATACTTGTTACTGAAAAGTAACCTCTAAAGCTGAGTCAGCAGTGTCTTCACTCCCCCTGCTGACCACAGAGCTTCCCCCACCCCCCCGGGCTGTCCCCTGCACCCCGGCCACACTCTGTCACTTCTGCTCAGTGGTTGTTCTGGGGGCTGCCCACATGCACAGTACCGCCTTCCTGTTTACTGTTCACATTTCCTTGGCCCCATTACAGAGGCCAGAAAATAGGTGACCTAAACTCACTGCAGATGGTGACTGCAGCCATGAAATTAAAAGACACTTACTCCTTGGAAGGAAAGTTATGACCAACCTAGATAGCATATTCAAAAGCAGAGACATTACTTTGCCAACAAAGATCCATCTAGTCAAGGCTATGGTTTTTCCTGTGGTCATGTATGGTTGTGAGAGTTGGACTGTGAAGAAGGCTGAGCGCCGAAGAATTGATGCTTTTGAACTGTGGTGTTGGAGAAGACTCTTGAGAGTCCCTTGGACTGCAAGGAGATCCAACCAGTCCATTCTGAAGGAGATCAGCCCTGGGATTTCTTTGGAAGGAATGATGCTAAAGCTGAAACTCCAGTACTTTGGCCACCTCATGCGAAGAGTTGACTCATTGGAAAAGACTCTGATGCTGGGAGGGATTGGGGGCAGGAGGAGAAGGGGACGACAGAGGATGAGATGGCTGGATGGCATCACTGACTCGATGGACGTGAGTCTGAGTGAACTCCGGGAGTTAGTGATGGACAGGGAGGCCTTGCATGCTGCGATTCATGGGGTCGAAAAGAGTCAGACACGACTGAGCGACTGAACTGAACTGAACTGAACAGTCAAGGGCAGTGAGGAAGGGAGACTGGCTATTTCCTTGTTGCTTCTACTTTTCGCCTGAGGGTTGTTTATGCAGTAGATGGATTTGCAGAATGAAAGTTTGTATTATGAAAACATGAGAACATGTTCTCCAGATGTCCTTCTTTTTACATGAATATGTTCTAAGAAAATAGGAAGTTTGCAGAGTATGTTGGATAGAACATACATCAGGTATAGTTCCCTAGACAGGAAGTCTTGAGGGGACACATCCCTCCCAATGAAGGCTGACTGGGGGAGGGGCTTGAGCACCCACACGAAAAGGGTCAGAAGGGACCAGATGAGCAGGACCGTGAGTGGGGCATCGGGGCTCTGAGGTGATGTATTCAGTGGTCACACGGAGACGCTCAGGTCAGAAGGGCTTTCCTGGATGAGCCTGACCACCCTCCTGGAGACAGGGGCACAGAGCTGGGCTCTGGGACTCAGCTCAGCCTTCCACCCAGAGGGATTGAAGAGGCTCCTCAAGGCTTCCACTGAACAGCGAAGGACATGTGGGGTAAAAAGCTGTACTTTGGGGCTTCCTAAGTGGCTCAGTGGTAAAGAACCTGCCTGCCATTGCAGGAGATGTAAGGAGAAGTAAGAGACACAGGTTTGATCTCTGGGTCGGGAAGATCTCCTGGAAGAGGGAATAGCAACCCACTCCAGTATCCTTGCCTAGGGAATCCCCATAGAGGTAGCTGGAGAGTACAGTCTGTGGGGTTGCACAGAGTTGCACAGGACTGAACTGATTTAGCACACGTGCAGCTATACTTTAAACATAAAGTTAATGAAAAGTTGGGTTTTGTCTCAAGGAACTTTGTTTTCAGCTTCTCTGCATACACTTGGTCTACAAAGTTGGAGAGGCTTTTCTCCCTGCCCAAGAGTTCTAGGCTTTTCTGTCTTATATGTCACTGTCATGCCACCTTCTAGTCACCTTCTTGGCTTGCTGGGTATTCTGAGAGCAATACCATTTTTTTCCCCTGCTCAATTTTTTTCATTTGCCTACATCTCCCTGCAATGGTATGACTGATGGAGTCTCGCTGAATCTCTGTCTGGAGAGCAGGTGCTGAGGTTCAGGATTTAGTTTGCTTCTCATCGGGGCTTTTCCCATCTCAATTGAGCTGGGTGAATGGCAGCTTGGCTCAGACCCTTGAGTGAGTGGTAGGAGTTTTGGGGTCAGAAAGCCTTGTCTTTCCCTAGTCCCGTCCTTTCCCAGCAGTACATCCTTAGGCCAACCCGTTCCCTGCTTCTGAGTCTTCTTATCTGTAAAGTAGGACAGACATCTGCCATTAAGATTTAGTAGGAAGACAGCTATAAAAGAGGAGATGCTTAATTATTGGACACTGTTATTATTCTTTTATCAAAGGCCATTGATTTGTGTTCCAGGCAAGAAACAGGAATCCGCATCTTATCTATTCTAAAGAGTTCTCACCTCTCCCTCCCCTTTACCTTTTTCTCCCTTTGCTTTCCCAAGAACAAGTGGAGCAGAGAGCAAGATCCACTTAGCCTTGTTATATTATGCAGTCTGAGGAGAAAACATCTTTTGGAACTTTAAATAAAATTAAAGTTAAGGGTCTTTCCCATTTGTGAGTGTCACCATGGAGACACAAATGTGTGGTCGCCATGGCGACCTTTAATCAACACTCTCCTCTGAAATCCTTACATATGAAATCAGGTATGGCTGCCGCTAGGAGAGGACAGGGCATAAATAAGTGATTCTTGGGATGACAGTGCTTCCCCGGGTTGGTTTCCTAGCGCAGTTCTAAAAGTGTCATTAATGGTAAGTTGACACCCGGTGGATGCTTGGAGCTTCTGAGCTGGCAGGACATTCTTAGATGGGGTTGCTCCTTGTTTCCTCTTTGGTCTCCTGCCTCATTTGAGGCAGCCTTTCTGTGTCTTTGCTTTTTATGGCCACCTTTGGTGCTTCCTGTGGCTTCCCCGAAGGACGCTCTAGGAGTTCTGGTGCGTTCATAAAAGAAATAAATCATGATTTTATAACAACTTCCATATACAGCTAATAGTAGTAATTTTGTTAGATAATTGCTTTTGAAAAGAGATGAGCATTCTTCTATAACATGCTAAGATGCATCTTATAACCTACCATATATTATGTATCTAAAATGAATCTGTATTTAGAAATGAATAACTCCCAAGAGTGTGACAGGCCATTAGTTGCTCCAAACGGTGCAAAGTATCCACAGTGTGCATTAAAGTAGAGGCAGCCAAGTTCACCCACTGTTAGAGCCTGTGGTGCAGGGTGGTCTCCCAGGGTAGGGATGGCCTCCTTCAGACTTAGGGAGACTTGGTCACACTGCTGGAGATGGGCCAGGGCAGGCCAGTGAGTGAAGCCGGGGGGAGACAGGGCTGCAGAGGAGAGGAGGAGGGAAGGCAGGGGTGCAGGCTGGACAGCGCTGAGGGGCACACTTTCCTGTCTGCAGATCTTCCCTGGTTTTTCACAGTAATGCACCCAATTTGAATTAGATAGGAACCTCAAAACACTCTTAAGTAAAGACAGTTTGTAATTAAGTTTAAAGTTTTGAAACAGAACAGGCATCTCTTCAAGTACATCTTTTCAAGCGCTGTCTGGCAGTGCTCAAAAGATGCTGCATTTGAGTGGGAAAATGGACTCTACGTTACTGATTTTGTGAGCAAAATGACTCCCACCCCAGGGCCCCCCAGGAGGGTGGATGTAAACTCTTCGGGCACCCTGGAGGGAATGGCAGACTTGCCCTCATGGTACACTGAGCAGACTCTGGGACTCTTCTGCTGGTGGCATTTCTTTGCTGGACAGAATGCCTTCTGCAGATCCAAAGACGTGGTGATCTGGAGCCAAACCTGGTCCTTAGAGTCTGGGGGTTGTTTCCCTGGGCAAGATGTTGACCTCTGTTTCCAAGAAAAAAGTCTTTGAAAAACTCTGTGGACATTGAAATAGCTCTACAAAATAACATTTTTGGTGTTTTAAAGTGTAAACTAACGAGAAACACATGATTTTAGTTTCCCATAAATCACAGAGGGTTTTGCCGAAGAGAAAAATGCATGTCAAAACACATCTCGGGTAAACAGTTTAAGGCAGTGATCTGGCTGCACAAGTAGGTCAAGGACGGGGAAGGTGACATGCAAATTTGCACCCAGGTGGAGTGTGGAGGGCATGTCAGCATCAGCTCCCAGCTGCCAGGAGACTGGACACGAGCAGTGCTGATCTGGGCAAGAGGGTGGCTCTTGGCCTCTTTGTCCTTCCTTCGGAGGCTGAGCTGTCTGTGTGAGCCTGTATTTGGAGTCCTCATAGAGAAAATAAGACCAAGTTATTAAATATTCCAATTATAAATGTTGTTGCGAAAATGAATTTCTGCTGCTCTGCACTTATCCTGGCTCCTGCTCATTAACCCAGCGCTCCCTGTCGTCACCTACACTGGTGGTTGGTAAGAGGGACCGACAACCAGCATGTGGGAGCTGAGTCTCTGAACTGCATCAGGATACAGGAAAACACTGCTGGGGTTTACAAATATCCTATGTCTAATATTCTTGGCACTGTAATTTGTCTTAGTTGTGAAGCAAATTTCTTTTCCTAAGGAAGGTCCTTGATGAAATGATCACAGTGTGTGAATTAATAGAATCCAAATGAATTTATAATATTTAAAGTGAGTATAAAAGCATTCACTTGACTTGTATTTAGGTTGTGAGGTTTGTTGGGAGTTTCTCGGAATCTTCTTGAGTCCTAGGTGGGAGTTCTTCTGAGAAGCTGGGGGGAAGGGAGTGGTGGGTGTACGGTGTCTTCTGTGTATCGCTTTAAATGCTCACAGAAGTCCCTGAAGAAGGCTGGTTACCTTGAGTGGGTGCGGAAACTGAGGCTGGAGACATTTGGGCCATTTAACCAGGATCTCGACAGAGACGATCGTTGCTCACTTGGCCTTGCGCAATATCGCCCAGGACTGCAAAGTGCTCTGCTGGATCAGTCTGTAGTTTATCAGACTTGCAGGATTCACTGGCTGTCTTCTCCAAGGCTGACAGCTTGGGTGGGAATCTAAGATGTGTAAATTAGAAGGCCAAAGACCAATTCTCTTCTTAATTTTTTCTTTTTTTTGTAGAGAAACCCAAAGACCAAACAAACAAACAAACAAAATTCTTTCATCATGTGAGCCCAGGAAGGTTGACTTCTGAGCCACACAGCACCCTGAGGTAGGGGTACTGCTTGTTGCAAAATAAGTAACATCATAGCAACAACAGAATAAGTAGCAATGCAATAAGAAACATCATAACAGATAATTATGGAATAAGTAACAGTGAAAAGGTGAATAACCTTTCTGTACACTTTGACACTTGGGGAGAAGTATCTGTGAGGAAGATCTATTACTATGTAGCCTGGCATTGGTAGGGTGCAGAGGGCATCCTGAGTGGACGTCCAGTCCTCTGGGGAAGCGGGGAAGCGGGTCCAGCTGTCCTTCTGGTGCCCCAGTGGTGAGCGTGGTGCTGTGTCCTTGGAGTCTGGCAGGGGTGACGGTGCAGTCTGTGCTCAGCCATGGAAATTTCTCCAAGTGCTGTTTCTAAGAGTCACCGTGAATTCATCCATTTGGTATGTGGCTATTTGGGCAACAAGTAATGTCTTTCCCTCACATGATGGAAGTTGGAGCATTAGTTGGTTAATATTAACGACCCTCTCTGGCCGGAGTGGGATGTGGTGGGCGGGGCCTGGAAACTTGTGGAATTCACAGTCCCCGTGCACGCTGAAAATCACGGAGAGTTGGTCCCTTCTCTCCTGACTGTGGCCACGGAGAAAGGAGAGGGGAACGTTCTGACCAACAACAGCTGCTCTCATGGTCTGTGGCCCCATGTGCTGCACCATATGCCTAAAAGGATGCTTTTTAACCCTGAAATATTTGAGTTGCAACATTTTTTTAGATGCACAGGTTAGGTAGGTTCTTAAGGCTGAATTTGTCAGTTTTTGTTTCAGAGTGAACGATGCCATTGAATTGTATCAGAAAGCAAGAGGTTTGGAAAGAAGTCTTTTACACTACTCAAATTATTTTTCAAAGCAGAGATTCAACCTGGGCTTCTGTACTGGTTCCAGTAAGCTGTGGCAGAAGAAAGCAAGGACACTGGCTTCCGGATAGTGACATGTCTCTAGTTCCTCCGGCAGCACTGCTCTTGGGACCAGGTTTTGACTGTATTTTAGAGGATTGAGTGCCCTGAAGGGGAGCACAGTTGTGGGGAGGACTTCCCCTGACTTTGCATTCTGTTTTTTCAAGTTATCTACTTAGGGAGTCTAGTCATAATGCATACATGTCATCACTCTTGTGCACTTAATTATTCTCCCAAAAATGGGCTTTGTATTCCTACCTCCTTCTCCCCAAAGCAAGGCTTTAACAGGTTGGAGTCTGGGAGACCTTTCCATGCCTCTCATCTGAAATGACCGCTCTGCCTGCTTCCATGGTCAATTCCGACTGCTCGTTTTCAGGGGGGGTTCTGCCTGGAGTGTGTAAACCGTCTCTTTCAGCAGTGATCAGGTGAACATCTGTGATGTGCTGGGCAGGTGCCTGGCACAGGTGGCTCTGGGGCTCGTAGGCTGGACAGAGCAGAAGGTGGACTATGGGGGTGTGACAGTGATCATGAGGTGAAAATTGTGATGATTGTGGGGACACGGAGGGCCAGAGGCTCTAGAACATGGCCAGGACCAGCCAGGGGAGGGCTTTCTGAGTTAGGGATGAGTGTTGAGACCAAAGCATCTGTCTGGTGAGGGGCAGGCTGGAGGCTTGGGGGCTGGAGAGGCGGGATGTGGCTGGGTGTGCTGGGTGCTTCTACGGGGGTGGGGGATGCTCTGTCACTGGTGCCCTCCTGTTGGGGGCCAGCCTCCAAGAGCAGCAGTGTCCAGTAAGTGCCAGGGGACAAGCAAGCATCAGTCAGGAGGTTTCATCAGTAGTTTGTGGAATAGTTAATTTCCAAAGACAGTTGCAGTCCAGGCCCCAGAAAATTTGATCTGAATTCTGTGTAATGATTAAAATCCTCACAAGGGCAGCATTTTGCATCAGACAGTCCCTGGTTTTGAGAACCATCGAATGTATAGACTTGTGTCTCAAGATTTGAAAAGAGAACCTCAAAAGCCCTTTTGGCCCCCTCTCCACTCAATGGTAATATCATTTAGCACCTCTGGGGAGGTGGCATTCAGGGGTCATGGTCACTCTTAAGGTCAGATAGAAAGTCATGGGGCAGTTTCTGACTCTCTGGGTTTGCGGGTTTCTGGACAGAATACCACAGGTGTGAAGCTCCTTCTGAGCCCATTCTATCAGAGGAGGGCACGTCTGACTTACCCCATCAGAATGTGTTTCTGGTGGAAGCGAACGTGCACTTGGTTAAGAGTGTCTGCTCAGCCCTTTCACTGGACACTTCCCATTTCCACTTTCTACACTCTGTCCTGTGGAATTAGGTCACTAAGTCCAGCCCATGTTCAAGAAGAGGGGAGTTAGGTTGCAACCTTTTCTCTCTATTATCTTTCATATCCCAAGCCCCCCACCCCCCAACTCCAGTATCTTATAAATCAGAAGGAGAGAAAGCCAACATCAGAGACAGCCTCATGGGATAGGTGACTCATGTTGATGTTATTTATCATCTATCTATCATCTTTATCTATTATCAGTCTGTATCTATCATCTGTCCACCTAGATCTATTATCTGTCATTTATCTATTATTTATTATTAATCTATATCTATCATCAGTATCTATCTTTTATCTATTATTGATCTTTATCATATATATACCTATTATTTATCATTTATTATTTATTATAGAGCTATATCTATCAACCTATTGTCTATCATCTGTCTATGAAATAAGAATAAAAGAGCAGCATGGGACAGCCAGTAAGAGTTCTAGGAACATTGTCTTCTGAAAAGAAGGTCACTGAGGCTGAGGAGTCCAAGTGTCTCAGCCTAACCAGGAAGAACCAGTCTTCCTTAAAGACTTCTGCTTAAATTTGACCCTTTTATGGATCCCAGCAGGAAATATGTGGAGCTCAGAAAGAGCAGGTTTCCCCAGTCACCCACATGTTGTTTAGATGCACATTCTGCCTGGGACATTGGCTTTTTAATATATTTGACAAGTTGTGTTAAGTATTTCTTATTAAGAATTTATTTTCTCAATTGAATTTGATTATAAAATACAGAGAAGTACAGTCACAAATACAACATTTTGCCCTATCTTTTAAAAAAATTATCTATTTTTAATTTAAGGCTAATTGCTTGACAATATTGTGTTGGTTTCTGCCATACATCAACGTGAATCAGCCACAGTTATACATACGCCCTCTCCATCTTTTGCCCTAACTTTTAAAAAGAAAATAGAAATAGAGGCAGAGTTGAATGCCCTCCATGGTGCCGGCCCTGCCTCTGGCTGTAATTTCTCACCTTCCTCCCAGGTAATCATTATCCTGAAGCAGGCGTGTACTGTTTATATCTGTGCTTTAGCACCTTCACTGCAAAGCAAATTCCTCTCTTCATCTCTACCATGTAAGTGTGTATCAAATTAAAATAATATATGGTGTTTTGGAGGGTATTTAAAAATCATACAAATAGTATCCTACTGTACAGCTTATGTTTTGCACCTTTTTGCCTCTCATAATTGTGTGTCTGAGACCTAGTCCTGTGGATATGTGTAGAGCTAGTTAATTCATTTTAAATGCTCTTCATCATGCCACTGTATGAATGAGTCAGAATTTATTTATCCATTCCCAATTGAGTTTCCACTCTATCAAGGAAATTGTTATCTTAAATTATTTCCAGTATTTTCCCTGGTAAAATGATGCAAAGAATGTTGCTGTCTGTGTTCCCCTGTGCAGCGTGCTCGTCACTCCTCTGGGGTGTGTGCTGGCCTGGGGTTGGTGCCCCCTCTGACTTGCTGAGGTGTTGCTGGCTTCTGTTCAGTGTGGTTGCACCCGTGGAAGCTCCTGGCCAGCCCCCCACCATGGGGAGTGGGTCTCCCTGCTCCACACTCCAGGCCTCACGAGCTGTTTCCGACTTCAGGGGTTTGCTTATCTTATGAATGTGAAGTTGTGTTTTGCTTCATTGTTCATTTTCCTGATTACTAGTGATGTGATATATATTACAGATATTTTTCTGAAAATTTAGATTCCTTCTTCTGGGCATTGTCTATTGATATCTTTGCCTGTTTTTATTTTCTCTCTTGATTTCTTATTTGCTCATGGGGGATATTTATATATTATGCATCCTAAGCCTTTCTTGGCAACCTGTATTGTAAGTTATCTTCACTCTGTGTGATTTACTAGAGGACAAATCAAGCAGTTTGTGGAAAAAAGACCTTTAGGTTCATCAAGAGACTTGGGCTTTTGTTCTGGTTTGGCTGCCAGCTTGCTATTTGACCTTGGAGGGTCACTTAATTTTCCTGGACCTCATTTTCCTTATCTCTGAAGTGATAAATGATATCTTTGAATCCAGAACCTCAAATCTCTTCTAGACACACAGTCATATCAGAGTTAGAACAAATTAAATGGAGAGAAAGTTCCATCCAAATCAAGGGAAATATCTACCTGCTGGAATATCTGAGAACCGACTCAAGTTTTGCTGCTTAAAGAACTAGACAACTGGGATTATGTGGATGAAGTTGGCTAGCATCGGGATAACCCTTCAGTGCTCAAGAATACTTCCACATACTTGATTTTGTTCATGAACCTGGCTTGTAGGATCTTGTTTTCGTCATGCAATGTGTCATCACGTCTCAGGTTCCAGGCTCGGCAGCATGTCTATCTGCTCTGCTGTGGGATGGCAGTGTCTTGGATCAGGCCACACTTGAAGGACTCTGAGTACCCATGTGCCGAGTGACTGAGAGGTGAGTGACTGGCTCAGCAGTGTTAGTCAAGAGCTCCCAGCTCATCTTTCTGGGGAGGTTCCTAAGAATATCCCACATCTCCCCTCTTGGGTGTCTTAGCATTCTCTGCAGTTTTGTGTCTTCTACAATAAAAGGATAACGTTGATTTTCTTAAAATGACTGTCTCTGTAGAGTCTGAATTAATGAGTTTTATTTTGACTCAAAGTGGAAATTATTTTAATTTGTTGATTCTTTATATTTTGTCAGGGGCATGACTGTGATCATAATGATTAACAAGATCACTAAATTTTCTTCCTTTTGGCCCTAAAAAGCAGCTGGAGATATACCCTCATTCTTTTATATTTTGTCAGGGGCATGACTGTGATCATAATGATTAACAAGATCACTAACTTTTCTTCCCTTTGGCCCTAAAAAACAGCTGGAGATATACCCTCTCTTTGCTGAGAGTATCTGTCTTGTAGCATGGCTGTGACAATGAGCTTCGTGGTAGGAGCGTGAGTGTGAGTTTATCTCGTCTCCTCTCAGCCACTTTGGTGTCAGACCTGGACCAGAAGCCACCTGGCACCGCCGTCATGGTTTGTGCAGCTGCAACCATGAGGCTGTTGGCTCCTCCAGCACCAGGGCTTGCTAGACATGTTCCATGTCCCTGTCCCTGTGGTGGAGCCTTGGGCTGTTGGTTGGCTGACACGTCCTGCTGCTCCTTACGAGATGCTCAGGGCAGGGGCAGGGTTAGTAGGGGAGTGAGCACCCCTTACTCGTGAAGAACACATGACCTCTCTGTCTCCCCCTGAGAAGCCCTGGGGCAGGGGCCCTGGGATCACAAGACATGCCTGCCTTGCTGGCTGAGAAAACTGTTTTCCCCAGAAAGGAGAGAAAGGTGCTTTTCCTTCCCCATTTCTAGACTCTCTTTCCTTCGGGTGTTTTGCACAAGAAGACTCTGCTGGTCATGCTGAGGAGATGCCTTACAGGATCGGGAGCGGGTCCCTGGCTGCTTCCCAAACAGCTGTGACTGGGTTAGCGTGTCAGGGACAAGCCCTGAGGAGCGATTTAGAAACCACCACATCTGGAGAAACCATCTGGATGCTGAATGTGAGGGGCACAGCCCACCTGTCCTCGGGGTTCCATCACTTCTGCAGAAACTGGGGTTTTCTAGTTTGGTGGACCTGATACTTCACATTTAGCCCTTTCCTAGGCATTTGGGGGAGAATGAAGCATTGTCCTCATTTTCAGAGAATTCAGCACTTTCTGCAAAAGATGGTTGAAAAAACTTAGTAGTAATGCCAGGCCTTGCCTTTTCACACTGTTCATAGGATTCTCGAGGCAAGAATGCTGGATTGGTTTGCCATTTCCTCCTCCAGTGAACATGTTTTGTCAGAACTCTCCATTATGACCTGTCTGTCTTGGGTGGCCCTGCACGCCATGGCTCATAGCTTCACTGAGTTACACAAGCCCCTTGACTGTGATGAGACTGTGATCCATGAGGGGGAGAAGTATCAACCACCTCAGATATGCAGATGATACCACTCTAATGGCAGGAAGTGAAGAGGAACTAAAGAATGTTTTGATGAGGGTAAAAGAGGAGAGCGAAAAAGTTGGCTTAAAACTCAGCATTCAAAAAACTAAGATCATGGCATCCAGTCCCATCACTTGATGGCAAATAGATGGGGAAAAAGTGGAAACAGTGGCAGATTTTCTTTTATTGGGCTCCAGAATCACTGTGGATGGTGACTGTAACCATGAAATTAAAAGATACTTGCCCCTTGGAAGAAAACCTATGACAAACCTAGACAGTGTATTAAAAAGCAGAAACGGCACTTTGCCGACAGAAGTCCATCTAGTGAAAGCTGTGGTTTTTCAGTGGTCATGTATGGATGTGAGAGTTGGACCATAAAGAAGGCTGAGTGCCAAAGAATTGATTGTAGTGCTGGAGAAGACTCTTGAGAGTCCGTTGGACTGCAAGGAGATCAAACCAGTCAGTCCTAAAGGAAATAAACCCTGAATATTCATTGGAAGGACTGATGCTAAAGCTGAAGCTCCAGTACTTTGGCCACCTAATGTGAAGAGCCAGCTCTTTAGAAAAGACCCTGATGCTGGGAAAGATTGAGGGCAGGAGGAGAAGGGGACAACAGAGGATGGGCTGGCTGGATGGCATCACTGACTCAATGAACATGAGTTTGAGCAAGCTCTGGGAGATTAATGAAGAACAAGGAGGCCTGGTGTGGTGCAGTCCTTGGGGTCACAAAGAGTCACATGTGACTTAGCAACTAAACAACAACCACCATGGCCTAGATAAGAACTTCTTATTGATTTTTCAGACAGTTTTTCAGAAAGAGCAACCTGGAGGAGAGGAGAGGGTGTCCCGGGTGGGAGAAGGTATGAGCAGGTGTGGAGGTGGATGCGGGGAATTGCCCAGGGATCTGGGGGGAGAGGGAGAGGAGAAACAGGGGAGAGGGGGCGGGGGAGAGGGTGGGGGCCAGTTTCTCTAGAGAAGCCCTGGTCCCAGGGGCCAGAACACACGGACTCCCCTTGGGCCTGGCTCCCCACTTTCTTGCTCTGTGACTGGGTGGTGGACTGTCCCATTTGGGCCTGGCTCCCTTCTCTGTGAGGCGGTGGCAGGCGCTGTACCGCAGGGTGGTCCAAGGATGAGAGGAGGGGCTGCGCTAGTGCCCTCAGGAGGCTCCTGACCCAGGATGCAGGGCCCTGGGTGTGTGAGATGCCGTCCTGGGAAGGAGGTGGAGCTGGGCAGGGTGCAGACTGCAGACCCCAGGAGAGCTGGGTCGTACCTCAGGCCTGAGGAGCGTTTCTGTCTGGAATTCTGCTTTAAAAGGGCTCCTCCACCTTCCTTCTGTTAGCTGATTTTAAAGGCGGTCTCTCCTTTTGTGAGCAATTAGCTCCCTCTGGTCCGCTTCAGCCTTTGTTTCTGGGGGGTCACCCCGTTCCCCGCCTCCCCACCCCGCATCCCTGCACTGTTCTGTCTGTGTCACCCGTGGGGACCCAGGAATGCAGCGGGCGCCTGCACTCGAGGGACTCACCAGATGGCTGTAGCAACACTTGGCTTCTCCTCGTCCGTTTTTAGAGCCTTCTGTCTCAATGGAATGAGAAACAGTAAAAATAGCCCAAGCAGGCGCTTCAGAGGTATCTTAAATTATTCTCCACTCGTCTTTCTTCCTATGGTGTGAGTATCTTTAGCTTCTGTAGAGGGACAGAGAAAAGAAAAGAAAAGAAAATTCCTGGTCGCCACGAGTGCTATTTCTACCCAGGGGTACGTTGTATTTCTGTAGAAATAGCCTGGGGGCTGGGAGCCTGTGCTAGTGGAGAGCCAGCTCTTCTGCCTCTCGGTGCATCAGCAGAGGGGGTGTGCCTCCTCTGAAGCAGCCGCATCCCGCCCCTGAACTCCCTCACCCCCACCATCGGCTTCTGGAGAAATGGCCCAAGGGACTGGGCTCAGACCTGTGACAGACAGGAGCCAGAGGGGCGCACCCGTGGTGACAGGGCCTTAAGAGGGGACACCTTCTGTGTGGCCGTGCTGGTCTGCTGCATGGGGGTGTCCCCATCCAGCAGCACCTACCTTTGGCCATGTGAGCCTGACAGGAGTTTGAGGTTGCCTCTCTGTTTTCTCATGAAAATGCTTCCTCCTGTTGTTCAGTGTTGGTGCTCTAGGACAACAGAACCTACAATATCAACTCAGCAGAGTGAGCGAAGTCCTTTCTGATGAATGTGTGTGAGTCTTTCTGTAGTGGGGAGGACGACCGGGTGTGGGGTGGGCCTGTAGTCACCCACAGGCTGACAGGGGCAGGCCTGGCCTCTGACCCAGGAGCGGGGGGCAGCCAGCCTGCATCCTGGAGCCTGGGTAAGTCCCCCCTCCCCCTGCCACCCGCTGCCCAGGCTCCTTGGCGTGCATGGCTGTCCATTAGGACAGCGGCCTGCATTCATTGTCTGGGGTTTACCTCTCTGCTCCTTCGCTCCTGGGTCACTCCCAGTTGGGGTGGAGCTGGGGGAGACCATGGCTGGGGACTGCCCCCAGCTTCTGTGTTTTTACACACATAGCAGGAGCCATGCAATGCCACTTGGCTTCACTATTCCTTATTCAGGATGAAAGGTTCTATAAAGGATGGAAGAGGAGCAGACAGTCCACAGTTTCAAGCAGGACAGAGACTGGTTCTGAAGGGGAATGTGTCCTGGTGGAGGTCAAGAAAATGTTTGTTCAGGAGCTGGAGGGCGTGGTGGGCTTCCTGGAGGAGGGGCTTCTTAGGGGGCGGGGCTGGCTGTGCAGGAAGGGGAATGTGGGCCCTGGGAGGAGCGAGTCCAGGGAAGGGGGTGAAAGGAAGCCCATGGGGACAGGAGGGACTGGCCGTGCTCACGGATGGGCTGGCATCCTGTCGTCGCCGTGCACGAGAGTCTCGGCTGTGATATCCTAACAGTCGGTACCCAGTCCAGAGCCTGACACCCACCCTACTGAGGCCACCTTGGCCTCACTCCCCTCCTGACCCAGGGTCAGGGGGAGATGGGCCTTCCCTCGCCCAGCTCTGCTCTAGTGCTTCCGGATTCCAGATGACAGTGGTCCACTTGGGGGGTCCGTTCAGTGGTCCACTCAGGGGTCTGTCCAGCGGTCTAGGCCAGCAGCCCAGAGTCTGCACTGCAGGGGCTGGACAGGAGGGAGGTTGGGCTGGTGGGTGCTCAGAGACGGTGGATGTGGGGGTGGCGGGAAGGGGGGTGACCAGGGTGGGATTGCAAGCCCGGCTGCCTGGGGAGGTGGTGGTGCTGACAGAGAGCAGATGGTTAGAGAAGGAGCCAGTTTTGTTAGAGGATGAACCTGGCCTCAGACATGCTGCCTCCGGCCCAGGTTGTCACAGGGTGGTCTGGGAGGACAGTCAGTCTGGAGGGAAGCCCGGGGTGTCTGTGTGCAAGGCATGTTGGGGCTCAGTGGGGTGAGGGCAGAGTGGGAGGGGCAGGGTGGAGGTGTGGGGAGAAGGGGGGCCCTCGATGGAGTCAGGTGCTGCCTCCAAGCGTCTTGGGGTTCAAAGAAGATGAAACCCCCAAAGGGTCCCAAATGGTCTTTTTCCTTTTAGAGGTGGGGTCACTGAAATTCAAGGAGACCCAAGAGAGGAGAGAGGAAACCAGCACGTGAGCCGTGAGCAAAGGCAGGTGTTGGAAGCTTCAGGAGAATGCTTTGTTTTCTTGGTACTGTCTCCTGACATCTCGGGGTCCCAGTGTCCCTGGTGGTGATGAAGGCCTCCACTCGGGTATTCCTCACCAAAAGCAGACTTGATGAGGTTTAGAGGTAGCCTCAACTTTGCCCAGATGGACAGGGCCGGGCTCAGCACCATCTGGGGTCAGGGCTCAGGTACTGGAAACAATGAGAGGAGAAAGCCCCCGAGTCAGTAGAGCCCTGCCCCAGCCATAGCTGGGCCGTTGGTAACAGAGGTGAGGGCCACTGCACCTTTGCTCTGTGGCGGGTGGTAACTGGGGCAGGGGTGGGGCCGGGAGCCCTCCCTGGGCTGCAGTGCCAGAGTGGGACCCACCGGGACTGCTGGGCTGACGCCCTGGGCTTGGGTTTCGGGGGTGGGGACCTCCGGCAGGCGGGTTGGCAGGCAGCCCAGGTTCTGGAATGTGTGCTCTGCCTGGTGGGCTCACAGCTTGGCATCAGGTTCCTCCAGGACTGCAGGGAACAAAGGCAAGTGGCTCCAGGGCTAATTAGCTGGTGAAAGCCCTGGGGTGGGGACTGGGGGCCCAGGCGCGCTCCCCTGCCTCTGGGGAGCCTGCTTGAACACTCTTGGGGTGGGGGTCCCCCAGGCCAAATGGTGCAGCTAGGATCGGAGTCGGGGGAGGACGTGCTGCTCGGCCCATGGAGTGGCCAGCAGTGACCCGGGTCCAGGAGAGGGCCCTGGGCGTCCGTCTTGCTGTCCTGGCCCCTGACCTGTGGGGTCACAGGGGTGTGTGCAGAGACAGCCTCCCACCCCGCACCGGTGGCCAGCCGCATTTGGGGTGGGGCCCGGCCGTGGCTTCATGTCTTGTGGAGCGAGGCTCTGTGCGTGCCGTGTGCTGTCCTGTGTTTAATGTTCCCGTAGGGGCGGCTGAAATGAGGGCCAGGCTGTGGAAGGCTGCAGGGCTCCTGGGACACCAGCCAAATTCTTGGGGGAACGTGTGTCTGGATTTAGTGGAGTCTTAGGTTCGAGAGAGTCAAAAGGTCTTGAATATTTGGTGGGAAAAATAAGAGTGATTTTTCATTCAAAATCATCCAACTCAGGGCAACTCAGATTTACATGATTAAGAACACTGTTTATTTAACAAAAGTATTTACAACAGGAATCTTCTAATAAGAAGGCTTTCTCAAAGGCTCTGAAACCTAAGAAGGTGTTTAACTTACAGCTTTTAAGGTGTTCATCTCATTTAGAAAGCAAGGTCTCCCTTCTTCTGGCCGGGGTCCCTGGGAGAAGCTCTCAAAGTGGATAAAGGGATGGGTTTGCTGCTGCTGCTGCTGCTAAGTCACTTCAGTCGTGTCCGACTCTGTGTGACCCCATGGACGGCAGCCCACCAGGCTCCACCGTCCCTGGGATTCTCCAGGCAAGAACACTGGAGTGGGTTGCCGTTTCCTTCTCCAGTGCATGAAAGTGAAAAGTGAAAGTGAAGTCGCTCAGTCGTGTCCGACTCTTAGCGACCCCATGGACTGCAGCCTACCAGGCTCCTCCATCCATGGGATTTGCCAGGCAAGAGTACTGGAGTGGGGTGCCATTGCGTTCTCCGATGGGTTTGCTAATCAGGTTTTAACACAAAACCCAACTCTCTCGTGGGCACAGCCCCTTGCACCTGTTCCCAATTCAGTATTTCCTCTCTCAGCAGCTTCCTCAAGATTCAAGATGTAGGACCAACTCTAGAGGCCTCCGTAGGGCTTCATGGAGGAAATAGATGTTGAAAATATTCTCCTCAAAAGTTCTTCAAAACTGCGCCCAAATTGGTTGAAGGTGATGATTGTTTTTCTAAAAGGATGAAAGAATCAGTGCTTATTAGTGCATCTGGGAAGGTTTGCTGGTGGCAGAACCTGGCTGTTCAGGGTGGTCATTGAGCAGCCCCTGGCCTGGGAGGGTCTCTGGCCTCGCCTGCCAGCCCCCACCCCCAGACAGCTGGTTCTGCCTTTTGACCGGACCTCTGGGGACGTGTCAGGACAGAGCCTGGGAACAAGCAGGCACCCCTGAGTGGAGAGTCTGAGTCTTTGTTCTATCCTTAGTGTTCTCCACACACCCCCCAACTCCGTCTCCTCAGCTGCTAATCCACGCCGAGGTCCTGGACCACCCTTGGGACTCCTCGAGTTTTCTCTGTGAAGCATGTGAGGTGATTTGACAGCTGGAGACCTTCCTGTTAACAGCCATTATAATAAAACATTCCCTCAAACCAAATTCGACAATTATTAACATGTTTAAACAGAAAACGATGTTTACTAAGGCATTCTTCCTGGGCTTAACATATCCTGTGAGGAGGGCGGGGTGGGGGAGTGGGGTAAGTGGAAACCTCGGCTCTACCTGTGGTTCAAGGTAAAGTCAGAGCCGCTGCTTTTGGTGAGCAGTGCAGAAACCCTTTGACACATGCCGTGGGTAGTGACAGCCACCTCACTGGGGCACTCAGATCCCAAACTGCCCCCCACCTGCCCCCCGCCCTGAGACTCTGACAGGGCAGCTCTGCTCAGGAGGCGAGACCCAGGGACGGGCAAGAGGGGCAGGGCCCAGGGGCAGGCCCCGATCTGCTGCCCCAGGGCACCCCGGCGCCCACACAGCCAGGGCAGTGCTTGCTCACTGCCTCGTAGCAGTGGTTTAACTTGTGTGGGGCTTAGACGTCTGAATTATTTAAGGCTGTGAACCTTCCTGGTGAGGTTGGGGGTGCTGCGCCTGGCGAGGCGAGCCCTGCTTTCCTCGTCCTGAGGTGCACATGCCGGGGCCCAGGCCTCCCAGCCTCCACGGAGTCTTGCAGCAGCTGGATGGGTTGGGGGGGGCCCGGGGGGCTGTGCTGGGCGAGGAAGTGACAGACCGCGTCTCACCTCCAGGGCTCACAGGCCAACGGCCTCCACACGTTTACACACACAATGCCACTATTTACTTCTTTAACAAAAGAAAAAGAATTGTGTGTAGATGCGGTGTGGGGAGCAGAGGAAGGGGGCACCGCCTCTTGCTGAGACCATGGGTCGCAGCCCTGTCTGAGGATAGTCTCCGGGCGACAAGTGTTCACCTTGTGCCGGGCCCCGTTCTAAGGGCTGTACATGTGCCTGCTCACTTAATCTCCACACCAGCAGGTGTGTCACACCGCTTTGCAGTGAGGAAGCTGAGGCCTGCAAAGGGCAGAGCAGGGGTGACAGGCAGGTGGTGCGGCTCAGAGTGGGGTGCTCACTGGGGAAGGGGCGCGCCCCAGGAGGAAGGAATGGTCCGTGTGCAGCCCTGGGTGAGGATGCTGGACACGTCTGCCTCCAGGGTGGCCTCTTCACAGGGCTTTTGCAGGACGGCCCAGGGTGGGCTCCTGACATCAGGCCCTGGGGAGAGCACTGCTCCTCTGGGTGATGGCTGTGGAAGGATTTTGAGCACAGAGGTGAAACAGACAGAACGTGACATTTCACACTTCACAGCGCAGCACTCAGCATGGAGCGCCTCCACTCTGTGCTCCCATCGCCGCCCCCACCTCCAGAACTTCTATCCCTTCCCAAAGCAGCACTCTGACCCCATGAGACAGGAGTTCACCACGTGCCCCTCCCCAGCCCTTGGCATGCCAGTTCTATGCGCCTGACTGCTCTAGGGGCCTCGTGTAAAGTGGAATCATACCATGTGTGTCATTTTGTGTCTGACTCGGTTCACGCGCCGTGATGTCTCCATGTTCGTGCATGTTGTAGCCACTGGCAGAGTCCCCTTCCTTTCTAAGACTGAGTGATGTTCCACCTTCGTCTCTGTGGGCGCATGGTTGCTTCCACCACCTGGCTGCTGCGAGTTGAGGGACTTTAGGTTGGGAAGGGATGTGTCAGGTCTACATTTGCCAGGCACAGAGGTGCCAAGCAGACAGAGCCGAGGCCACGTCTGTCTCACATTCCCTGCTCTGAGCGACTCTGCAGGAATGTCTGTCAAAGGTAGAGAGTAATCTTACATCTTAGAATTGAAGTAAGGGATTAAATGAGAAAGGAATGAGATAAAATGACGTATGAAGAAACACACACAAGCTGTAAAGCATGGCATGAATACCGGCTCTTACCCCCATTGTTGTCTCTGTGTTTCTGGGCAAACTGCTTCTGAACTCAGAATCCAGTCATTACGACAGCTTCATTACGACATAGTTCCCTCCTCAGAGCTCCACAAACCCAGATTTCCTGCAGCCGTCTCCATGCTCAGGTGAGTGTATGTGAGATGTCTGAAGTTCACTTTGCACAGAAGCTCTTTTTCCAGTGTAAAGGCACCCATGTATTTCAGGTGGCTCTGTGTCCTAGCTCACCTTGGGATTGTGCTTGAGTGGAGAAAGATTGGAATCCCTGACCACATTAAAATACTTCATCATGAAAAACCTAAGACACAGAGCCAGGGAATGAAGAGGAGTGTGAGCACTGGTGAGTCCGTCAACCGACTCCACAGCGACTGTGCTCTGCTGCTTTGCCCACACTCTCCTTTTATACAGGTAAAGAAATACCTGGAGCAATATTCTGTTTTACTCCTGCTTGCTTCACACTGCATCTCTAAGAACTATGGACATTTCTTAGGTGACATGAGGCCAGTGTTAGAATTAGTAACACTGATCTACTTGCATAACTGAATTACCCTGCTTGGCTTAAAATTGTTCCCTGATGCTTGGTTGTTCCCATGGGGCTGCGGGTCTCGGCTCAGCAGGCTGTGACAAAACATGAGAGCTGGGCTGGCGTGAACGGCAGACAGCCGCTTCTCACAGCTCTGGAGGCTGGGAGGTCCACAGTCAAGGTGCCGACCGATTAGGGATCTAGTGAGACCATTCCCCTGGCTGGCAGACGGCCGCCTTCTTGCCGTGGCCTCGCGTGACAGAGGGCTCTGGTCCCCAGCTCGTCTTATGAGGGCACCGGTGCCATCATGGGGCCCTGCCCTCATCATCTCATCTAAACCCAGCTGCCTACCGAAGATCCACCTCAAGATGCTGTGATGCTGGGGGTTGGGGTTCAGCTCGTGAACGCAGTGGGGACACAGACATCCAGCCCGGAGCACCCACACCCTCTCACACACGGCACTTGTTCATAACATCCCTTGAGTTATGAATTCTTATTAGAATTATCAATTCTAACGTCTGCACACAGAGCAGACCATGCCCCTCACGAACTCCCGCAGAACCTGGGCTGCCCCACAGTGTCCCCTGTTCTGACCTTGTCCTCTGGCTCCATGTTCAGCCCTTGAACTTGCCCTCTCACGGCCGTGTTCCCTGCAGGTGGAGGTTGGCTCTGGAGGGCCAGTTTCCTTCAGGCTCACCGTGTGTGGCAGGAATGCGTCCCAGGTGCTCTGCTCGCCTGTGCCCGGAGCCCCGACACCTGCTCATCCCAGCTCACTGCTGCTGAGGGTCACGGTGGGCTCCGAGTCATCTTTCGAATATGCCGTCAAAGTTATGGTTCTTCTTATTCAGAAGTGAGACAGTTAATTGTAAAAGGTTTACAACATATAGATAAGCAAAAGAAATAAAACCATCTTAACATCCTAGCCCTTGATAGCTGCCATTGAAGTTTTGATGTGGGACCTACTATTTCTTTATCTTATGTATAATTACATTATAACCACATCTTCCCACTTACTGTGAATAGCTTTTGATGTTGTGAAATATTCTTTTACTGTGTCATTGGCTGTCTAGTCCTCAAATACTAGAATCACTATTTAATTAACGCACCACTTTTGTACAAGTTGTGAACATTGCGAATCCCCTGTCCAGAATGCTCATTTGGATTTGGCCCCAAAGCTCTTGGAGAGGACAGACCACTGCCTGTCTGCTTCCTAGAACGACTGCTGTCTCTTCTGGGGCAAGGTGGGGTGGGGGGATGTGGAGGTGTTGGGGTGATGGGGGGTCATGGAGGGTTGAGGTGATGGAGGGACTGGAGGGTTGGGGTGATGGAGGGACTGGAGGGTTGGGGTGATGGGGGGTCATGGAGGGTTGGGGTGATGGGGGACCAGAGGGTTGGGGTGATGGGGGTGTAGAGGCTTGGGATGATGGGGGGACTTGGAGGGTTGGGGTGATGGGGACGTGGAAGCTTTGGGTGATGGAGGGACTGGAGGGTTGGGGTAATGGGGGACATGGAGGGTTGGAATGATGGGGGCACATGGAGGGTTGGGGTGATAGGGCAGGGTGGGGGCTTGGGGTGATGTGGGCAGGGTGGAGGGTGCCGTGGGGGGAGGGCTGTAGACTGGGTGCCCTCTGAAAACTTTCTGAGGTGCTGAGAACAATCTTGTGTCTTGCCTGACATGGTGCTGGTCTGGGACCTGTCCCACAGTGACGGCCGATTCCCTGTACTCAGCCCTGTACTCACTCCCGCAGTGTCTCCCGGGAGCTTCTTGGAGCCGCACGCCCTCCCAGACGGGCTCAACCAGAACTTGCACTTTAACCAGATGCCCTGGGGTGAAGTGGGAGAGTCACTTCCTAAAGCACTTTTACCCAATTATCGCCTAGAAATGCTGGTCCATTTGTGAAAAGAGATTCACGTGGGAGGAGCGTGCTAAGTTCAGCTGAGGGTAGAGAAGTGCTTGGTAGGCAGCTCCCCGGCTGTCTCCTTCCCCTGGATGCAAAGGGCCAGTCGGACCAGGGGCTGGCTTCTGCGGTTCAGGAGCAGCTTAGCAACTGAATGGCTTCAGCAGGTTAACAGTGGTCTTGGTTTCCTCCTCGGTGTGATGGAGACTATGTTCTTTCACAGGTATGGTGCGAGGTCTACATGAGGCAGGAGCACAGTGCCTGGCATGCTGTCTGCACTCAGTCAGCTGGGCTGTGCCCACAAGTGCACGATAAGGTGGTGTTGAGAGCGAAGGGCAACTGGTGAACATTGCTTTGGGGAATCCCAGGATGTCGAACTCTTCTCCTCCTACTTTTTCAGCCACTGATCAGTTTTAACAGCTGGTTCCATGTAGAGAATGTGACAAAAACCGTTTTGGATTAAACACATCCATGTTAAGTTCAGAGCAGCCACCCACTATGTACCATATGCTGTCTTATTCTTTAACCAAATGAGAGGAAAAAAAGGAACAGCCCACTTCCCCTCACTCTTTGTAAAAAGGTCTTTCTCTTCAGTACAGGCTGAGGCTTAAATGTGCTTTGATTCCAGAGAGATTGTGTTTACCAAGTATTGATACCTTCATCTTTAAGAAGATCTGGCTGGTTCAGTTCTGTTTCATTCCCAAGGGAGTCCCCGTGGGGTACACCCTTGAATGTTTTCTGAAGTCATTGAGATGGAACCACTACCAGATGCAGTGTGAACTTTTCCAGCCCCTAAAATAAATTCTTGTGAACCAAGCTCAGTGGCATGAAGATCACCATGTTGAAGGGTTAATACACAATGGTGGGTTTCTTACCGATGGACCTCCTGACAGTCAGATGTTGGATTCTTGTCCTGGGACTGAACCTGGATGAGTCAGGTGCTCTGGAGTGAAGTGCCCCCCCACGTGGACAGCGGTCTCTGGGGGGCGCTATTTGGCTCTGGTGAAAGGAATCTGTGAACACGCTTACCTGCATGAATATGCAGTCACATGTCACCGTGTCCTGGTTATTTTGTGTCTCTTTACTTTTCTGCGCTTCCAGCTCATACTTCAAACTCAGCTTCTTACAGCAACGTTCCAACTCCTTCCCATGCCATGACTCTCCCCTCCCCTGAAGGAAAGACAGCCCTGTGCTGCTGACCTAAACCCCCGGCTTGCTGACTGTCAGGGCTGCACAGGTCTCCTGACCTCAGACCACAGACAGCTGCTTGTTTCCTTTGGAGGCGTCTGTTGCTCCTCCACCCACTTATCCTTTGAGTGACTATATTTTCAAAATCAGTTTGTGATCTTCATTGTCCCAGCTTGTAGATTCTTAGGAAAAACTTTCTCAGACCTCATGAAACAATTGAGGAAGCTTCAGGGCAGCCTTTTCCTGAAGCTGAGTCAGTGCAGCAAGGGGAGGGTTCCTGCCTGCCTTCAGAGCGGCCCCACGGGGAGGCCCCGTCACTGTCTGACTGGCCACTTGGTTTGAGGACCTGGAAGGAGGAATTTTTTTTGGTAAATATCAGTTTAGTTCAGTTCAGTTGCTCAGGCATGTCTGACTCTTTGCGACCCCATGGACTGCAGCACGCCAGGCCTGCATGTCCATCACCACTCCTGGAGCTTGCTCAAACTCATGTCCATCGAGTCAGTGATGCCATCCAACCATCTCATCCCCTGTCATCCCCTTCTCCTGCTTTCAGTCTTTCCCAGCATCAAGGTCTTTTCCAGTGACTCAGTTCTTCCCATCAGGTGACCAAAGGTATTGGAGTTTCAGCTTCAGTCCTTCCAGTAAATATTCAGGACTGGTTTCCTTTAGGATGGACTAGTTTTATCTCCCTGCAGTCCAAAGGACTCTCAAGAGTCTTCTCCAATACCACGGTTCAGAAGTATCAATTCTTTGGCACTCAGCTTTCTTTATAGTCCAACTCTCACATCCATACTGGAAAAACCATAGCTTTGACTAGATGGACCTTTGTCGGTAAAGTAATGTCTCTGCTTTGTAAAGTAATGTCTCTAGGTTTGTTATAGCTTCTCTGGTGGCTCAGAGAGTAAAGCATCTGCCTGCAATGCTGGAGACCTGGCTTTGATCCCTGGGTGAGGAAGATCCCCTGGAGAAGGAAATGGCAACCCACTCCAGTATTCTTGCCTGGAAAACCCCATGGACGGAAAAGCTTGGTAGGCTACAGTCCATGGGGTCACAAAGAGTCAGACACGACTTCACTTTCACTTTCTTCCAAGGAGCAAGCATCTTTTAATTTCATGGCTGCAGTCTGTCTAGTCAAGGCTATGGTTTTTTCAGTGGTCATGTATGGATGTGAGATTTGGACTATAAAGAAAGCTGAGTGCTGAAGAATTGATGCTTTTGAACTGGTGTTGGAGAAGACTCTTGAGAGTTCCTTGGACTGCAAGGAGATCCAGCCAGTCCATCCTAAAGGAGATCAGTCCTGAATATTCATTGGAAGGACTGATGCTGAAGCTGAAACTCCAATACTTTGGCCACCTGATGTGAAGAGCTGACTCATTTGAAAAGACCCTGATGTAGGGAAGGATTGGGGGCAGGAGGAGAAGGGGATGACAGAGGATGAGGTGGTTGGATGGCATCACTGACTCAATGGACATGGGTTTGGATGAACTCTGGGAGTTGGTGTTGGACAGGGAGGCCTGGGGTTCATGGGGTCGCAAAGAATCGGACTGAGTGACTGAAGTGAACTGAAAGTGAAAGTGAAGTTGCTCAGTCGTGTCTGACTCGTTGCGACCCCGTGGACTGTAGCCTGCTGCTGCTGCTGTTGGTAAGTCGCTTCACTCATGTCTGACTCTGTGCGACCCCATAGACGGAAGCCCACTAGGCTCCCCCGTCCGTGGGATTCTCTAGGCAAGAACACTGGAGTGGGTTGCCATTTCCTTCTCCAATGCATGAAAGTGGAAAGTGAAAGTGAAGTCGCTCAGTCGTGTCCGACTCCTAGCGACCCCATGGACTGCAGCCCACCAGGCTCCTCCATCCATGGGATTTTCCAGGCAAGAGTACTGGAGTGGGGTGCCATTGCCTTCTCCAGGGGATCTTCCAGACCCAGGGATCCAACCCAGGTCTCCCGCATTCCAAGCAGATGCTTTAACCTCTGAGCCACCAGGGAAGCCTGAACTGAACTGAACTGAACTGAACTCACCATCTGCAGTGATTTTGGAGCCCCCCCAAAATAAAGTCTCTCACTGTTTCCATTGTTTCCCCATCTATTTGCCATGAGGTGATGGGACCAGATGCCATGATCTTAGTTTTGTAAATATCGCTTAGCTGCAAAAGTTTTTGTTTGGGGCATTTATAATGAAAACCATTAGCTGGGGAATGTCACCATTCTACTGTTAGACAAACAGGATGACTCCAGCTACATCGACGTTCCATTGCTTATTAGTAATAACGCCGTGCAAACGTTCACCCAAAGGCCGTTTGCACCTGGGGCTCCTTTTTAAAAATTGTAGTATAAACATGAAATTGTACATAGCATGAAATTTACCATTTTAACCATTCTGAAGTGTATAGTCAGTGGCGTTGAGCACATGAACATCGTTGTGCACCCATCCCCACCCTCGTCTCCAGAACTCTTTTATCTTTCTCACGAGAACCTCTGTCTCCACTGAACACCACCTCCCTGTCCACTCCACCCTCCTGCCCGTGGTGACCACTGTCCTACTCTCTGTCTCTATGAATTTGACTTTCAAGTGTTGCATCCATGTGGAATCACCCAGTATTCATCTTTTGTGACTGGCTCATTCCATGCAGCAATGGCACCCCACTCCAGTACTCTTGCCTGGAAAATCCCATGGACAGAGGAGCCTAGTAGGCTGCAGTCCATGGGGTCGCTAGGAGTCGGATACGACTGAGCGACTTCACTTTCATTTTTCATTTTCATGCATTGGAGAAGGAAATGGCAACCCACTCCAGTGTTCTTGCCTGGAGAATCCCAGGGACAGGGGAGCCTGTTGGGCTGCCATCTGTGGGGTCGCACAGAGCCGGATGCGACTGAAGTGACTTAGCATAGCATAGCATTCCATGCAGCATCGTGTCGTCAAGGCTTGTCCCTGGTGTGGCCTGTGTCAGGGTTGTCCCTGTCTCTCTAGGGTTGAGCAGCATTCCACCCTGTGTTTATATCGCATCGTGACTGTCTGTTCGTTGGCTGATGGGCTCTTGGGCTGCTTCTGCTGTTTGGCTTTTGTGAATAATGCTGCTGTGAACTTGTTTGTGCAGGTATTTATTTGAATCTCTGCTTTTACTTCTTTTGAATATACACCCAGAGGTGGGTTTTCTGGATTATACAGTAATTCTATTCTATTTTTGAGGAACCTCCATATTGTTTTCTACAGGGCTATACCATTTTATATTCCCACCAGCAGTGCACAAGGGTTCCAATCTCTTCACATTCTTAATAACTCTTGTTGTTTTCTGCGTTTTTTCTTTAATAGTAGCCATCCTAGTGAGTGTAAAGTTGTATCTCATTGTGGTTTTGATTTGCATTTACCTAAAGACCAGCAGAGGAGCTACCACATGCCCGAGGTCAGGGGTGGCGGCCGAGAGGAACAACCCCACGTCCAAGGAGTGGTGGCTGCATGGGCGCAGGAGGGCTGAGAGGCGCTACTCAATGTTCAAGGTCAGGAGGAGCAACTGTGAGGAGATACCCCTCGTCCAAGGTAAGGAGCAGCGGCTGCACTTTGCTGGAGCAGCCGTAAAGAGATACCCCACATCCAAGGTAAGAGAAACCCAAGTAAGATGGTAGGTGTTGTGAGAGGGCATCAGAGGGCAGACACACTGAAACCATAATCACAGAAAACTAGCCAATCTGATCACACAGACCACAGCCTTGTCTAACTCAATGAAACTAAGCCATGCCATGTAGGGCCACCCAGGATGGGTGGGTCATGGTGGAGAGGTCTGACAGAATGTGGTCCACTGGAGAAGGGAATGGCAAACCACTTCAGTATTCTTGCCTGAGAACCCCATGAACACTATGAAAAGGCAAAACAATAGGATACTGTAAGAGGAACTCCCCAGGTCAGTAGATGCCCAGTATGCTACTGGACATCAGTGGAGATATAACTCCAGAAAGAATGAAGGGATGGAGCCAAAGCAAAATCAATACCCAGTTGTGAATGTGACTGGTGATGGAAGCAAGGTCCAATGCTGTAAAGAGCAATATTGCATAGGAACCTGGAATGTCAGGTCCATGAATCAAGGCAACTTGGAAGTGGTCAAACAGGAGATGGCAAGAGTGAACGTTGACATTGTAGGGATCAGTGAACTAAAATGGACTGGAATGGGTGAATTTAACTCAGATGACCATTATATCTACTACTGCGGGCAGGAATCCCTTAGAAGAAATGGAGTAGCCATCATGGTCAACAAAAGAGTCCAAAATGCAGTACTTGGATGCAACCTCAAAAACGACAGAATGATCTCTGTTCATTTCCAAGGCAAACCATTCAATATCACGGTAATCCAAGCCTATGCCCCAACCAGTAACACTGAAGAAGCTGAAGTTGAATGGTTCTATGAAGACCTACAAGACCTTTTAGAACTAACACCCAAAAAAGATGTCCTTTTCATTATAGGGGACTGGAATGCAAAAGTAGGAAGTCAAGAAACACCTGGAGTACCAGGCAAATTTGGCCTTGGAGTATGGAATGAAGCAGGGCAAAGGCTAATAGAGTTTTGCCAAGAGAACGCACTGGTCATAGCAAACACCCTCTTCCAACAACACAAGAGAAGACTCTACATACACATGGACATCACCAGATGGTCAACACCGAAATCAGATTGATTATATTCTTTGCAGCCAAAGACGGAGAAGCTCTATACAGGCAGCAAAAACAAGACCAGGAGCTGACTGTGGTTCAGATCATGAACTCCTTATTGCCAAATTCAGGCTTAAATTGAAGAAAGTAGGGAAAACCACTAGACCATTCAAGTATGACCTAAATCAAATCCCTTATGATTATATAGTGGAAGTGAGAAATAGATTTAAGGGACTAGATCTGATAGACAAGAGTGCCTGATGAACTATGGACAGAGGTTTGTGACATTGTACAGGAGACAGGGATCAAGACCATCCCCATGGAAAAGAAACGCCAAAAAGCAACATGGCTGTCTGGGAAGGCCTTCCACATAGCCGTGAGACGCAGAGAAGCGAAAAGCAAAGGAGAAAAGAAAAGATATAACCATCTGAATGCAGAGTCCCAAAGACTCGCAAGAAGAGATAAGAAAGCCTTCCTCAGCAATCAATGCAAAGAAATGGAGGAAAACAACAGAATGGGAAAGACTCGAGATCTCTTCAAGAAAATTAGAGATACCAAGGGAACATTTCATGCAAAGATGGGCTCGATAGAGCAGAAGATATTAAGAAGAGGTGGCAAGAATACACAGGAGAACTGTACAAAAAAGATCTTCATGACCCAGATAATCACGATGGTGCGATCACTCACCTAGAGCCAGACATCCTGGAATGTGAAGTCAAGTGGGCCTTAGGAAGCATCACTACGAACAAAGCTAGTGGAGGTGATGGAATTCCAGTGGAGCTATTTCAAATCCTGAAAGATGATGCTGTGAAAGTGCTGCACTCAATATGCCAGCAAATTTGGAAAACTCAGCAGTGGCCACAGGACTGGAAAAGGTCAGTTTTCATTGCAATCACAAAGAAAGGCAATGCCAAAGAATGCTCAAACTACCGCACAATTGCACTCATCTCACACGCTAGTAAAGTAATGCTCAAAATTCTCCAAGCCAGGCTTTAGCAGTATGTGAACCGTGAACTTCCAGATGTTCAAGCTGGTTTTAGAAAAGGCAGAGGAACCAGAGATCAAATTGCCAACATCTTCTGGATCATGGAAAAAGCAAGAGAGTTCCAGGAAAACATCTATTTCTGCTTTATTGACTATGCCAAAGCCTTTGACTGTATGGATCACAATAAACTGTGGGCAATTCTTCAAGAGATGGGAATACCAGACCACCTGACCTGCCTCTTGAGAAACCTATATGCAGGTCAGGAGGCAACAGTTAGAACTGGACATGGAACAACAGGCTGGGCTGTATATTGTCACCCTGCTTATTTAACTTATATGCAGAGTACATCATGAGAAACGCTGGGCTGGAGGAAGCACAAGCTGGAATCAAGATTGCCAGGAGAAATATCAATAACCTCAGATATGCAGATGACACCACCCTTATGGCAGAAAGTGAAGAGGAACTAAAGAGCCTCTTGATGAAAGTGAAAGAGGAGAGTGAAAAAGTTGGCTTAAAGCTCAACATTCAGAACACTAAGATCATGGCATCTGGTCCCATCACTTCATGGGAAATAGATGGGGAACAGTGGAAACAGTGTCAGACTTTATTTTTTTGGGCTCCAAAATCACTGCAGATGGTGACTGCAGCCATGAATTAAAAGACGCTTACTCCTTGGAAGGAAAGTTATGACCAACCTAGATAGCATATTCAAAAGCAGAGACATTACTTTGCCAACGAAGGTCCATCTAGTCAAGGCTATGGTTTTTCCAGTGGTCATTATGGATGTGAGAGTTGGACTGTGAAGAAAGCTGAGCGCCGAAGAATTGATGCTTTTGAACTGTGGTGTTGGAGAAGACTCTTGAGAGTCCCTTGGACTGCAAGGAGGTCCAACCAGTCTATCCTAAAGGAGATCAGTCCTGGGTGTTCATTGGAAGGGCTGATGCTAAAGCTGAAACTCCAATACTTTGGCCACCTCATGGAAGAGTTGACTCATTGGAAAAGACCCTGATGCTGGGAGGGATTGGGGGCAGTAGGAGAAGGGGACGACAGAGGATGAGATGGCTGGATGGTATCACTGACTCGATGGACGTGAGTTTGAGTGAGCTCCGGGAGTTGGTGATGGACAGGGAGGCCTGGCATTGCTATGATTCATGGGGTGGCAGGGAGTCGGACACGACTGAGTGACTGAACTGGACTGAACTGAAAGACCAGCAAGGTTGAACATCTTTTCATGAGCTTACTGTCCATTTGCATATCTTCTTCTGAATACATCCTTTGCCCATTTTGGAATCAGGTTGTTGTTGTTAGTTGCTGTTTTGGACGTGAGAGAGTGAGAGCATCTCCATCAGTTTGCCACCCCACATCTGCTAACCTTTGTGAGTGCAGTGTGGTCTCACACAGGTACTAAGTTCTGTTCTGATGGCAGCTCCAGGTAACAGGACTTGGTATTTTCTGGTAGACTGGTTACTTGGGCTTTACCAATCAGCGTTGCAGGGCTGCAGAGCAGATTGTAGGAAGCCAGGGGGGCCAGTGGATGCCCCCACAAATCAGCATGGCAAGCTCTCTGATCAGAAAATACCCTCTCCTTGGTGTACCAGCCCTCTGGTCCTCTCTTCAGTTCTCAGAGCTCATCTAAGCACTGGGAAGAAAGTCGGCCCTGGAACAAAAACACACTTTGGCACTTAGGGCCTTTCCAGATAAAACTTACATTCCTTTTTTTCAACATTTCTTTGAAACTGAGGACTTAATGTGATTTAGACTTGTGAAAAGCCATGGCTAACATGCACTCTTCTTCCACTGCGACATGGACCTTTACTCCACGCGCTCTCTAAACACAGATAATCACCATGGCAACCACCATGTTTCACGACTCTCACACATACACTTGCACCTTCCTTAAAGAAACACAGAGCACAACAGTGTAGAATTAGAACAGTAAATCACTGGGATGTTTTTTATTTGTTGTTACATAGTTGTCAGGATCTTGAGAAGAGCTGGACATTGTCATCTGCTATCAATTGTACTTGGGAAAAGTAGCTGCTTGGCTGGGCCCTTTGACACCTTTCCAGAAAGTGGGGTGTTGTTTGTAACGTGCAAGGCATGACCGATGGATGTCCAGATTGTCAGGGTTAGAGACTCTCAAGGCAGAAAGTCTCACTAAGAACACCAAGTGCTGAACAGTATGCATTTCTACACGTCCACTGGGCCAGTCCTCCGCACTTACATCACAGTTACGGTCACTCATATGTTGCTTAGAGTTTGCACAAACACGCTTTTGGGGTAGCATCTAATTTTATCTTTGGTTGTATTTGGAAACATGCCTGACAGTTTTGCTGTGCTTTCAAAAATCTCTCTCTTTCTTGGCGATGTGAACAAGCCTTTTGCTGCCCTGAGAATACTTGGTGAGCAGTCTGCAGAGTGAAGCCCAGGCGAAGCTTTCCTCAGGAGGTGTCTCCAAGGGTCTTCTGAGTAACTCGGGGCCCTGAGCCCTGGCGCCGTCAAGGCCCACAAGCTGTGGGCAGGAGCCCCATGTGCTCTCAGCAGATCGCCTGCCCTGGGTTTTGAATGTCTCACGGTGTTCTGTCCATGAATGGAGAGAACTGTCCTTCTGTAATAACTGCATGTGATGAGAATGGGTTTTCCCTCTCGCTAATGAATTGTAGCCGTGATTTCTCCCACGTTAAACGCTCTGTCTTTGGAATACAAATGTTTCGATGGGAGAGAAGAAAGGACCCTCTTCTCCTTGATTGTTTTCTTTTAAATTAAAAGTAGTAATAAATCTAACTCAACCCAAATAACTGCTGAACATTTCGTATTAACATAGCAGTGAAGATGAACTTGGGCAGCTGTGATAAATGTCTCTGTGTGCTTAGACTGGACTGCCTCCAAACCCTTCACTCCCACACCAATTTGGAAAGGCCTACCTGAGGTTTTTATATCCTTAGCCTGAAGATTCATTTTTCATTTGCGAGATAGAGCCCCTGCGTTTCAAGGACAGCTATGCTATACTTCTGTAGAAAGTACACAGAGATAATGTTGGAATGAGGAACTTTTTTTTAACCCAGTGAATATACTATTTGCCTTCCAAACCTATTGCATGTCTGCTTTTCTGTGTTTAGTGTGATTTGATTATAACTCTGTAAGCCTAAGTTCCATGAGGTGAGAAATAAATCAGGTGTCAGTCTCTGTTAAACGTGTACTTTCCACGGGGGAACAGGAACAGCGGAGACATTGTTTGGGCCCTCCCACTGCTGTCCCGTCGGGCAAGATGGCCCATGGAACACCAGGGCAGGACACACGCTCCGAGCCTGGCTGCGAGAGCAGAGTCTCTGCTCTCTGTTCACAGGCCGCTAGGCAGGGCTGCCACCTGAACAGGTGCACGAAAAGTGGATAGAATTTGGAGGAAGACCAAGTGATGACATGAGGATTCAGGTGTTGATGGACTTCTGAAATAATCACTACTTATTAATTTCTGTGTGTGAAAGCGCCCCAGATGCTGGATGGTATAAAGAGTTTGTATTCACAGAGTTTCGTTTACTTCAGTTGGGAGTGAAGAGGGTGCTGGTGGGGAATCGGATCTTCCTCGAGGCTCCTGTGTGCCGCGAGCCTGCCTGCCTCGGGGACTTGCCAAGAACGCCTGCCTCCTGGAGGGTCCTCCTCCCTGAAGACCTCAGGTCAAACACTGCTTGTTCAGGAGCGCCTCCCCTGACATCTCTGGGGAGGCTATAGCTCAGCGCCTCATCAGCATCCTTAATCCTGGTCCTGCCCTTTCTAGCAGCAGTCACAACTCTCATTTTATTTTTTTATTGAGGTATAATTGACGCACGACATTATATTAGTTTCAGGTATATGGCATAGTGACCCAGTATTTGTACACACTGTGCAATGCTTACAGTAAATCTAGTTAACCGTCCGTCAGCATGCGTAGTTACATAATTTGTTTTCTCTCAGAACTTTTCAGATCTTAGCAACTCTCAAATATGCAGACAGAATTGTTAACTGTAGTTGCCGTGCTGTACGTCACACCCCAGGGCTCGTTTATCTCATAGCTGAAAGTTTGTATCTTTTGGCCTTCACCTGTTTTCCCCACCCCCACACCTTGACTGTCATTGTGTGACTGCATAGTGATCTGTGAACTCCTAAGGACTGGGAGCTCCATGAGGGCAGGTGTTGGGCCCTGTGTCTCTCTGGTCCTGGGATCCAGTACCTAGAGCAGGGTCTGCTTTTCTCTCCGCCAAGGGCCCGAGCCCTCCTGTCACACTCTTGGCAGAGCCCCCTTCCACTTCTGGCTTCCGGAGCCTCCCAGGTGTCCACTCTTCCCTCACTGACACATGTTGTTCCCCTGGGCGGGGGTACCTTTGGCTCCTGTCTTCCATCTGGGATATGATACTCATTCTCCAGACCCACCCCAGTGTCTCCCTCCACCAGGACACCTCCAGTGGGCTCAGGGGTCCCTCTCCTGTCAGCTGCACCAGGTGAATTTCCGCACTGGGGTCTTACCATGCTGTCCTGCAGCGTTCACTTCACACATCTATCTTGCTTGCTGGACCAAGTCCCTGGAGGACGCGGAGCATGCCACTCATGTCATTGTCTCTGTTTTGTCTCCATCCTTAAATACAGTGTCTGTCACAATAAATATTTTGAATGAATAAAAATTTCTCTTATTAGTTATCCATGTCCCAGGAATTTACTAAAAAGATTCCCAGGAATGTCAGCTCCTGTTCTGACTAGGTGCTGGGCCCTCAGACACCTATAAATGATGTGGTCAAACCCCTTCCAGGGAAAGCCACAGAGATGGGTGTTTTTGTCTGTTCCCTCTTTGCTGAGCCTGGGGACAGCTGTGGAGAGCACGCGTGCGCCTGTTCAGGACTCGAGGATGAAGCCCCCGTTGGCTTTCAGAGCAGGATATCTTGGTGGCCCAGCTGCTGGGTGGGAGCCTTCAAAGCTGGGATGCATGGTGGAGCACCTCCTTGGGCCAGGCTGGACGTTGGAGATCTCTCTGGCTCTCACGGTGTCCTGTGGGCTGGGACTCATGCTGCGAGTACGACAGCATTTCCTGTCCTGTTCCGTGGGGTTATCTTCTCACTCATTGTGTGTGGGCACATCCTGGATTTCCCTCAAAGAAATTACTCCACATGTAGCTATGTATTTGGTGCCTCTGAGGGAGCTGGGCAGTTTATTTTTGAGTCTGATGGAAGTACTTTATGATTATCCTGTAGTGTATCTGATGTCTGTTTTGGCTCTTTGTCCTAGTCTATTGAGACCTTCTGAATCTTGATCCTGTTATGCAACATATTGTATAAGGTCACCCGTTGGCTCAAATATTGTGTTTTCTGCATTTTTTTTTAAACCTGAAGTGTCCACCAAGTCAGGCCCATGAACTGACTTAGCATATTGTTGCTATTTAGCATACTGTTGGCAATTCAACAGTTTAGCCTATTGTTGGCAGTTCAGATTGACCTCGCTCTGTTGATTAACAATCTTTGGCAGTTCAATCAGCTAGAAATCTACAAGGCTTTATTTGTATCTTTTAATTTTTATCCCCACCCGTACAATATATCCCAGAAGACTTGACTAAACACCTGACTGAGAGGAAGTTCTCAGGTGTCTGCAGCCTTTCCTTCCGTCCCGCCCTGGTACCTTGGCCAGTGAGTCACAACGGGCCTCCTTTGTCGAGTCTCACTTCTGGTGAATCAGTGCTGCTTCCAGTGACTACCGCCTCCTTTATGAAAGTGTTTTTCTACCCTCTATTTAATAAAACTCAAGAATTTTTCTGGAGGCTGACATAAGCTCTTAAATGACCATTTTTAGCCATTTTTCTTGATCTTTTCCTGTGTTGGGAAGTCAGGACACTTGCCTGTTTCTAAATGTTTTGCACCTCGTCTGTTCTCTCTGAAGTTGAAATGATTCTGTCATCATATTTGCACATTCTTTTAGCGTTTTGAGTGCAATCCACTTAGATCTAGAGACTTGAATTCATTTAAATCAGCGGGTTATATCTCTTACCGTTGTTGTTCATTTTGATTTTTAATTCCCTGAAGCATTTTTATTTTGCCCTTTCATTGTTGAGACCCTCTCCCTTGAGGGCTCAGAAACATGCCTGCTTTATTTATCACTGTTTCCACAACCGCTGTTAATAAACATGTATTAGATGATGGAATGAAAGTTGAATTGCACATGGACTCTGCTTACTAGACTGGTAACCCCATGAAGACCATTAAGGGGTGGATCCCTTGTAATTTTTAAATATTTCCTTTGCCTCAATTATGTATTATTTTATTTTTTTTGTTTTCCTATAGTTTTTTTTAACTTCAAAAAATAAATTAGTTCCCCCTGAATTTCTGATAATACCTTAAAATGCAAACTTTACTTTTAAAACCAGCTCATTTTCATTAACAATAATGTACATGTTCATTTCCAGTAAGAATATTCTCATTAAATATGTTCTCAACGTTTAAATAATATTTTCCCTTATAAAATCTGGATCTGTGACCTCAAAAAATTCACCAAAATGATTATAATATGGTTCCAGTCATGTGCCTCCAAGTTGCTGGCAGTCAATAAGAAGTATCATCATAAAATATCACCATAAAATCATCTCTCTGCTCAGTCTTATGTAACCTCATTCTTTGCTTATATGAATGCCTATACTTAATGGTTTTTATATAGATGAAGAATGCCACTTTGATTCAGAGTGATTTACAGCCTCACCTTCTTTATTAGTGCCTTTGTCCTTAAACCAGGGGCAAAGTGGAAAACACAACAATTACAGGTTAAAACTCAGGAGAACCTATACTTAAAATTTGATACTTGTACCTGAAAAAAGTCCCTTTTTGGGATGTCAGATAGAATAAAAGAGGATTCTAAGTGTTGACTGTGGTAATAATATCGATGTCGATGCGTGGAGCATGCGTGGGGTGGGGGAGGGTCAGATGGGGACTAGTCCATGATGAGTCCTATAGCCGCCGACGGTGATACCGTTAGGGTCTCCTCTCACCTCATTTCATGAGAAGCAAATCCCTGTGCCCTCAAGTGTTGGCTCTACAGCCTTGGGCAGTGGGCGGGGATCGGGTAGAGGCCAGGTGAGTGACACATGCCACCACAGAAATGAAGAGAAGGGACCGGGAATGAACTGGGAGCACTCTGAATTCCATGTCAAAATAAGAGGATGAGATGGAGAGAAAATCGGAAAGATGGGCGCAATCACAAGAGAGGGGGTGGTTGGCCCTATGCAGAGGGGTCTCTGGGACCTGGGGTTTGGGGAAGGCAGTCTCTGCCTCTCCTTCCCCTCAGCCACCCATGGACCTTGGCCTCTGCTGAAGCTCCGTGCGCAGGAGGCAGAAGGCTGGCTGATGCTCTCATCCCCTGCGGGCCCCCTTTCTTGGTTGACATGGCATTTTAGCAGAGCAAATATGTCCACCCTGAAACTGAGAGGATGTTGCTGAGGACGGCATCCTGCCGCCCAGACTGGATGGGACCTGGGGATAAGCTGACCTCTGAAGGGCAGGGGCTGCACCAGGCTCTCCCCTCTGGAGCGCGTGGTTCCCAGAGCCCAGGGACCAATTCTTACGATCCTTCTCCTTCAAAATCCCATTGTGTGAGAGGGCAGGGCTGGGGTGCTGTCTCCCATGTGTCTGGAGCTGGTGCTCACCTGGCAGTGAGGTGTCTGAGGTCATTTCCAGGCCAAGTGCCTCCGTTTCCCAGTCAGCCCTCTGCATGTAAACCAGCCTCTGGACCTTGGCTCACCGGCTTATTGGGGAGCACCTGTTCAGGTGTGTGTTTCTTTCCTTAACACATTAGTACAGTTAAAAAGATACTAATCTATCACTTTTTTTCCCATTCATGGGTTATAATATTAATTTAAAATTTAGGCTTTGTTTTATCATTTTTGAAGTGAAAGTCGTTCAGTCGTGTTGGACTCTTTGCAACTGCATGGTCTATACAGTCCATGGGACTCTCCAGGCCAGAATACTGGAGTGGGTAGCCTTTCCCTTTTCCAGCAGATCTTCCCAACCCAGGAATCGAACTGGGGTCTTCTACATTGCAGGTGGATTCTTTAGCAACTGAGCTATCTGAGAAGCCCTTTATCATTTTTAAGGGGTCATATTCTATTCGAATGGTTATCTCCTCACCATTTTGGTGGAAGTCAAGCCACCATCAGTCCAAGGTGCTGAAAGTCCAGCCACTTCGTCCATTGCCCCCAGCCTTCATGTCCAGCTATTGGGAGCCAGCCCTTCTGCCTCTGGGGACCTTTCCCACCTGCATTTGGCTTTCTCAGCCCTCACTGTGCAGGGTCTCCAGCATGAGACCTCTGGGAAGGAATAGTTGAGGTGGAGCAGGTGAATGGAAGCAGAATTGTGGCAGGTGTGGAGTCAGGAGGTCACAGAGGGAGGTGCACACTGTTGAAAAGTCTCCTGTTTTGTGGAAACATCCAAACTTGACAAGCCCCCAAAAGTTACACATTCTGAAAACAAAATAATGTTGAGTTCTCTTGTGTCAGTTTCAGGTAATTTTCCTATTTGGGTTATGAAAACAGAGATTCCCATTAGAGCGTCTCTGCTCACATTTATCAGAAGAGGAAGCTCACGGAGGATTTTCTCTCCTGTGTATGTGCTCACTTCTGAAAGTAATCGTTTGCTGTCTTCGTTTGTGTTCAGCTCAGATGACATGCTTCACTAGAAATGTACGTCACACGCAGGCAGTCTCTTTGGTAGCTTCCGTGCCATGTGGGGAGCCCAGATCACTTAGGTTAATTAAAATAGCACCCTTTGTGTGTGCCACTCGGTTGCAGAAATCTCTAGTTAACTACATATTTAACGACCTTTGGGGCTTCCCTGATAACTCAGCTGGTAAAGAATGTGCCTGCAATGCAGGAGACCCTGGTTCGCTTTCTGGGTTGGGAAGATCCCTTGGAGAAGGGAAAGGCCACCCCCTCCAGTACTATGGCCTGGAGAATTCCATAGACTGTTTAGGAGCCTCCCCCACCCCCCAACTCTGGCACCCCAGGTCTGGCCACACCGTTTGGTCTCCTGTGTCGAGTGAAGCGCCTACCATGTTGAGTTTGGAAGGTGCAGAGTCAAGTCTGTGTATCCAGAGTGCTGTGCAAAAGTAAGCTGCCAGCCCCTGGGGGCCCCACAGCACCCATCTTTCAATAGCACAGTCATCAAGAGGACCACGCCAGCACACGAGAGCTCAGGGTCTGGGTGTGTGTGCTGCACACAGACATTTCCCTGATGGTGACGGCCTTAAATCCCGACTGTTTACAGTTCAGACATCTTCTCGAGGGACCGTGAGCGAGAAGGCAGGCAGTAGGAGGTGGCCGAGTGCCTTTCAGGAGGTGAGGGCTTTCCATGATGGACTGTCTGAGGGATTTCAAAACAGGGATATCCAAAGATTTTTATTACCAAAGTAGAATTAAGCAACGAATTCTTGAGGCTCTCCATAAATCAGAAATTACCACCCCCCAACAAAATAAAAATATCTGGCCGAGCTTTGGGGAGTGAAGTATTAATTTATCTAAGTGACATGTTGACTGCAGGGTGCTCTCAGGAGACCTCTCTTCCCCCTTCCAGCTGAGATGTCCGACCGTCCCTCCTTCCTGCCTTTGGAATTTGTAACACGTTGTAAAAGGCCCATTCCAATTCTATCACAGGGAATGGAATCCAAGGAGTTCACAGTTACTTCAGCTCTCTGAACTTATAAAAACATGTTAGTGAAAGAAGTACTGTACTTTATGATTAAGAGAGATGTTAAAGTTTCAAAAATTGTAATTACGATGGAAATGTAACAGTTCCCCCAAGTTCTTGTCTCTGATTTATATACAACTTCCAGCAAGTTACTAAGGTTCTGCGGGCTTCATTTCCCTGTCTGTGAGAAGGAATGTGTTTTTTGAGCTTAAGTGCTAATGCTTCTTTATTTTGATTGTTTATTCAATATCTCAGTTACTTTGACACTGGCTTAAAAAAAAAAAGAGCTGAAGGAAATTGAAGAAGTCACCGTGGTCCCCAAACTTTGAATTTTTGTGTGTTATCCATTTTTAATCTGTGAGGCTTTAGGAGAGATCATGGCAACATATTCCGACCGTGTTTGCTGTCTCTTTGGCACGTGTGTGTGCTTGTGTGAGTGTGTGTAGGTCACTTCCAACTGGTAGGAAGTGATACCCTTCATGCACCTGATGGCTTGAAGTGTCTCTTAGACTCTTTGCTGTTTCAGTACAGTGCAGACTCTAAGTTTAATAGAAAATATTTAAAATAAATAAATTTAAAAAATGGTGGTATTTTCAAAATTAATGAATATTATAATTTTAGTCCTATTTTTGT
The DNA here is from genome assembly GCF_019923935.1 of Bubalus bubalis. Lineage (NCBI taxonomy): Eukaryota > Metazoa > Chordata > Mammalia > Artiodactyla > Bovidae > Bubalus > Bubalus bubalis. The sequence goes on from NC_059169.1 coordinate 54,440,399, forward strand.
TCAATAAGTAAGCTGTTAAGATTGTCAGCTAAGATAAATGGAATTTTCCATCCATATCTTTTGAACAAACATGGGGGCTCGCTGTGGAGGTTCGTGGGCTCTTGGTTTCTAGGGCCCAGGATGGCACTTGACAGGGGACACAGGGCTGGCCCCAGAGCTCCTTGGTGGTGAGGAGGAAGTCTCAATGACCCTCTTTGGGCAGCAACGTGTACATCAGGATGAAAGCACTTGTAAACCCGAACACGACAAAATTCTGATTTCTCTTCATTTCTCTTAAGCTTTAAACAATACCCAGCTGTCAAGTCGTTTCAGAAATTCCTGTTCTGATGTTTAGGTGCCGCTTGCCCCTCTCTTGTTCGGAGAGCCGGGGTCCACGACCGTGGTGGGGGGAGAGTGGTCCATCCCGGCAAGAGGGGATGTCCCCATGGGCCAGGATTACCGGGCGAGAGTCCACCTGCTAGGTGTCTCTGCAGGCGGGCAGGCGTGGTAAGCCGGCAGGCAGATGCAGAAACATGCTGGTTCCCGGTGCACACTGCGTTTCTCATTTTGTACAGCGTTTTTCCACCTAAGGATATTGATAGGCATCAAGGAATGACGCCAATATTTACGAAGTGCACATGTTACGGTATCTATGTACAGAGTGACTCTGGATGTTGAGAAGTCTTCAGATGAGGATTACACACATTTGGAAGAATAGTGTCTCTCTTCACCACGTAATAGATGATTTGTTCTGCTTCTTCCTTTGCACAAGCAGAGGTTTTTCAAGATTTAGTTAGTTAAAATGTTCATGCCTTTCACTCCTTCAGCATAGGTTTTTTTTTTTTTTTGCATAAAATTATGAAGTTATAATGTCCTAATTGTGAAAAGGAAACAACAGCTTGAAACATAGAACCATCTCACTGTAAATGACTAAAGTGGTGGAGAATCTGGCAAAAAACCTATTCAATTTCCACCTTAAAAATTATTGTTTAGCTTTGTGTTGCACAGCTACATAACACAAATATGAATCTTCTAAGGGCCAAATTGTGTTTTCTGAGACTAGTTACAGTGCAAGTTTCTCATAAAATTATGAGGAGTGACCTTAAGTGAATGCCTTGCTAGTTAAGTTGGCAAAAATCTTATTTCATAACACGAAAGTTGGTAAGACCTCCACTGTAAATGGCCAGGTCAGTGCTTCTGAACTTCTAAATCTAAGATAATTTGAGGCTGATGGGTAGGTGTCCTTCAGAATACTGCAGGCAGGTTCGACTATATCTGAGCGCTTTCACTCATAGCAGAACGTCTCAGCACGCCTACGGACTCACAAGCAGCCTGGTCAGGTCAGCGTCTCAGAGGGCTGGTACTCAAGCTTGCCTTGGATTAGTTTTTCACATGTTATTAAAAAATAGGTTTCAATGGCTTAGTCGGGTTTGAGAAGAGAAAGTGAATTCACAATGGCTTAGTCGGGTTTGAGAAGAGAAAGTGAATTCAGTTATAGAGCCATGCCAAGATGGAAAACATGCTTTGATTGAATATGAAAAATAGCCAGAATTCTTTTTAGTGTGTTTGCATAACAAAAATAGTTGGTGCTATGAATTTCATTTTTGCCAAAATTGTGGCATTCACCAGGGGAAAAAATGGCACACGAGCCCTTTATGTGGATAAATTTATGCTCCGAGTCTCGAGGTGACGTGGTGAGGGAGGCCGCGTTGTGAGGGAGGCCACGTTGTGAGGGAGGCCGCATTGTGAGGGAGGCCGCGTTGTGAGGGAGGCCGCGTTAGGGCTTGTCTCTCTAGCAGAGAGGTGGAGCCTCTGTGAGGTCATCTTACATGAAACAGCTCTTTAATGCGACTGTCTTGATTTTGGAGACAGCGAGATGGCTTTGTTTTGGATGCTAATGATTATTTCCCCCCTTTTATCTGTATTCTGTTAATTTAGATGCTGTTTAGATGTTTTCCCTGTGCCCTTTATGGGGAAGGCGGTGTCCACAGTTTTGTCAACTAACCATGCAGTTTATGGAACACAGATATCTCCCAGCTCCTGTTTGCTGGTTGATTTCTCGTGATTTCTTGTGAATGCAGCCTGCTGTCCACTCAGCTGGGACAGTGCCTCTCTGAAGATGCTTGTCTTGAGGGTGTGGTGACTTTCTCTGGCCTTGGGTTTTGCCAGCAGCTCTCAGTGGTGTCCTCCTGGTGCAGGGATGTGTTTCCATGATGCTGAAACTTTGAACCTGGGCCTTCGTAGTGACAACAACACTGCTTCTGCCTGGGATTTCTCCGGAGCCCTCATCCTTCCACATTCTCCTCTGAGCGCCAGCCCCCCCTCCCGCCAACCCTGCTGTCTCCATTCCCCTCTGACTGGTTGGGACCCCTGGGGACTCGCATCAGGGCAGGTCCTCATCCTAAACCCTCATGAAGGGCCCAGGAGGTGTTGGGTGCTGTGTGGGTCTTGCCCCAACCTTCCAGGAGCTCCGGTGGGTGGGAACACATACCTGCAGGGGCCCCTTGTTGCTGCAGCAGGGCCAGTGGAGAAGGTGGGTGGAGGTGGGGGGGGGCGTTGTTACACAAACCAGCGTCCTGCCCATAGAAGGGAGGGGGTGGCGGGACTTTGGGCTCCGCCTTGTGTTGAAACAAGTACATGTGTTTGAGCGTGCGAGTTGTTGCATATATGAATAACTTTGTCAAACTATTGATGAAAAGGAATTAAGGCAAAAAGTATAATATAATATCTAGTAGGATGCACGATAGGAAAGCAGCCTACCAGTTTAGGACCTTCTGTCAATGGGACCGTGTGTCTGTTCTATGGATCTCTTGCTTCTGTGGAACATCTGGAAGGTTGTTGCATGGCTGCTTGTCTCCGAAAGAAAGTTCCTGTTAAAGTATGTACACTGTGAGGAGAGAGAAGTCGTGATGCCGGAGTGGGAAGAAGCCCGGGCCGTGCTGTCTGTCCGCAGGTCCTCCTCCTGAGGGTGCTCGGATGCGGGAAGTCAGGATGTGTGTGCCCAGCCTCCATACAGTTATCCAGCTATCCCGAGGTTTACCAGCAGGGAATAATGTATCATTTCAGAGGTTTACTAGCTATCTGTCCCTTTGTTTTGTAGATGTAAAGATTAAAAAAACAATACAACATAAAACCCAAACTCCCACCCCTCACCCCAATCCAACCCTACTTTTGGCCAGGAAAAGGAAAACAGAAACCCTCCTCAAAAATGCTTCCCAAATACTTTGGCTTTGCCTGAATTGGTGTATTTGGTACCAGAAGACTGGCTTCCCAGGTGGCTCAGATGGTAAAGAATCTACCTGCAATGCATCCCTAGGTCAATTCCTGCAACGCAGACCTGGGTTCAATCCCTGGGTTGGGAGGATCTCCTGGAGAAGGGCATGGCAACCCACTCTAGTATTCTTGCCTGGAGAGTCCCATGGACAGAGGAGCCTGTCACCAGAAGAGTTTTACTTCAGGATTTTGGAAACAAGTTTTAAACTATTCAACAAAAATGGATTTTTAACGTTTTGTATTTGTGTGAAAATATCCACAATTCTCTTCCTCAATTTCTAAGCACATAACTGTTGTTCAGTCGCTCAGTCATGTCCAACTCTTTGTGACCCCATGGACTGCAGCACACAAGGCTTCGCTGTCTTTCACCATCTCCTTGCTCAAACTCATGTCCACTAAGTCGGTGATGCCATCCAACCATCTCATCCTTTGTCGCCCCTTCTCCTGCCCTTAATCTTTCCCAGCATCAGGGTCTTTTTCAGTGAGTTGGCTCTTTGAATCAGGTGGCCAAAGTATTGGAGCTTCTTCTTCAGCATGAGTCCTTCCCATGAATATTCAGGGTTGATTTCCTTTAGAATTGACTGGTTTGATCTCCTTGCAGTCCAAGGGACTCTAAAGAGTCTTTCCCAACACCACAATTTGAAAAAATCAATTCTTTGTATCTCAGCCTTCTTTATGGTCCAGCTCTTACACCCTACATGGCTACTAGAAAAACCATAGCTTTGACTATATGGACCTTTGTCGACAAAGTAATGTCTCTTATGCTGTCTAGGTTTGTCATAGCTTTTCTCTGAGGAGCAAGTGTCTTTTAATTTCATGTTTGCAGTCCCCATCTGCAGTGATTTTGGAGCCCAAGAATATAAAGTCTCTCACTGTTTCCATTGTTTCCCCATCTATTTGTCATGAAGTGGTGGGACCAGATGCATGATCTTATGGTCTCCGTCAGTTCTTTATCACTGTGCTTTATGGGTGTACCAATCGCACCATTCTCTAAATACCTGTTGTCTTAAACACTCCAAGTACTTGCATTATTTCTGAAGAATATTATCTAGTCTGTCTGTGAAACTGCTTACAGAATTCCTTGTCTTTCTGCCTCAGTAGAGCAACCTTCAAACCTTGATTTTCGTGTTCCAGACCCCCTCTCTCTTTCATTTTCTGTTCCATTGACTGAAAAAAGGCCCCTGGTTTCTGCTGTCACTGGTTTAACTATTTGGATTAAATCCTAGTCTACCATATTTATCTCCTGAAGTTGCTTTTCCTGTGCAGATCATGGTGTATACGTGTAATAAATAACCCTGACCAGACTGGACCTGAATATGTGAATTCCTTCACCTTGTCCATCTTTAGTAATGAATGGTGAAGCTTGTATGAGAGAAGGAAAGAGTTTTTTGAACACATTGAGTTTGATCAAATGTGTTTGTTTAGTCTGTTTGTTTCTAACTCTGAGAGCAGCAACTACGAATCCAATCTTTGATGATTTCTGTAACTGAAAAAAAAAACAAATAAAACTGACAGGCTGCCTAGAGGCTACAGATTTTATCCAAATATCTAGGTGGGTGTGTGGGTCTGGAGCTGAGCAGGGCTTTGGGGAGAGGTAGCCATGGGAGCGGCCTGGGTGGATGGGGCCATGGGCTGTCACCACGGCGGTGGCCAAAGTTCAGGGTTGGCCCTTTCTTCTCCCTGCCTGGTGACCTTGGCCACATCACACAACTTAGTCAGTGTCCTTGGCTGTCAGATGAGAAAAACTGTCCCACTGTGAGGTTTAGAGTTAGAGGAGGTGGCCTTTGTATAACGCTGGCCAACACGATGCCCGGCAGCAGGAGGCCCTTCTCCCCTGAGACCCCATTGCCTCTCCGGGGTCCTCTCCAGAGGCTTTGTGACTTTCTGCCTTGTGGTTTATTCTGCATTTAATGCCAGCTCTTTAGAGACAAGGTCTGTGTCAGATTCATCTTTGTCCCTTCTATAGTTTCTAGGGGACAAAATATTCTGTGACTGTTGAATGACTGTATGACTGAGTGATCCCGTGTAAGTGAGGTTTAAATATTTTTACTGTTCCTGGTAGGGATTTTAAGACTTGATGCCTGATGCTGGCTGACGGGATGTGTGCTGTGAACATGGAAGTGTGTTGTGTGCCCAGATCTGGACTTCATGGGTGTAGCTGGTGAATTATTGCAGATTCAAGTGTCCATGTGCCTCAAAGCTAGAATCTGGGCAGATCGTAAAGTAACCAATGAGTTTGTCTCACAGGGAGTGCCTAACTTTTCTGCAGTGGATCTGTCATGGGTCTCAGGTCTTTGTGAAAGGGATTTGAGAAATTGTACAATTTCTCCACCAGTGAGTGATAAAGGGGCCCACGTTTTTTCATCATAATGAATCATTATGTGTTCAACTGCTTCAAAGTCTTGCTCTGTTCTTTGAGATTCTGAGGCGACTGATGGCTTGTCCACACGTCGCCTTGTTTCTGAGCCCACCAGAAGCTCAAAGAGCTGTCCTCTGCTTGCCTTTGGCCTCAGAGAGATCTGGGTAGACATGATCACCTCGTGTGCCCCGTGGAGCCAGGGAGCCTTGAGAACATCGCACTCATCTGATTGTTGGTGGTACTGGGACACATCACACGTTTAGACATGTCAGTTGACTTTGTCTTAGTGTTTTCAATCACAGATTTGCCTCCTATACTAATATTTTTTATCTTACTTAAGTATTAATTGTGTGTAGTTTTTGTGTGGTGATCCCTCTGCTCCCAAAGAGGGACTCAGACTAAAGTGTCAACCATGTCTTGCTTTCTTTACTAGAATGAACTGCTCTGATACCATCTTGGATACGAGCAGCTCTGTGTCATTGTGGCCTGCCAATGCAGGAGACTGAGATGTGAGTTTTATCCCTAAGTCAGGAATATCCCCTGGAAGAGAGCATGGCAACCCACTCTAGTATTCTTGTTTGGAGAATCCCATGGACAGAGCAGCCTGGTGGGCTACAGTCCATGGGGTCACAAAGAGTCAGACACAACTGAAGTGACTTAGCGCATGCACACACACACACACACACACACACAAATAACATGCCTCAAATGCTATGGAGAAAATGAGCACTGAAGAGAAAATGGATTCACTGTAACTGCTGTGAGGGAGGGTTAGCATCTTGCCCTGTCGAGTTGAGTCCTGCCTTTGGCGAGACCTCGGTGGAGAGGTCAGTTCTGAGCCATTTGGGGTCGCCATCTTGGAGCCATGATTTCAGTGTGGGGGTGTTGGTGCCACAGACTCTCTAGCTGGTGTACCCACCTTTCAGGACAAAACACTTTGTTTTCAATACAGGTCCTTGAAAACATTGTACTCGGAAGTAATTTGATTTCTGGATTAAATTGTAAGGAACCCATGTTTTGCTGTAAATGTGATGTGGAAGAAAAAAATTCAAAGGTATCTTGCGGCTCAACTGAAACCAAACACATCAACTATGGAGGTAGGAAGAACTAAAATGGTAAATGGAAAGGAACTTGGGGAGTGAGTCAGGTGGTTGGGTAGGGGCATGAACCATGCCTCCATGGCTTCATTTTTATTTTTTTCTCCTTTTGAAACCAGTTAGATTAAGAGAAGTTGGTAACAGAAAGTAACATTGAATTCCCAGAAATGAACTGCATTTTTATATTCTTGCTGCTCTTTTCCCTGTTTTTTGGTCTCAGACTTGTTTTTTTCATGCGATTACGTGAGAGTGAGTGGTGTAGTTCATTAGCTCAGCCAGTAGAGGGGAATGACATCTGTGCCCACTCATAATGGTGTGAAGTCTTCTCCAATCCCCTTTGTTATGCTCCGGCGTGGTCATAGTGTGGCCTTGCAGATCAGCGCTGGCCAGGGAGGGCAGGGCCCGTGATACGTGGGGAGGCGGCCTTCATTTTCGGAACTGTGTTCCCGTAACTCCTTTGTTTTTATGGCTGTTTCTGACATCTGTTTCTCTGTCTCCACCACTACATCCTTGTCCTTCTTTCAGTGTGTTTGTCTCTTGGCCAGAGCCTGGTATGTCCAGTGCCCATTAAACCTAACAACCTCTTAGGTACCTCTTTTCTGGAACAATGATTTTCACAAAAATCCTGTTTATGGAGGAAAGATACTAGATGATATCATTTGTTAAACCACCTATTCACCCTAGATGTCAGAACTTCTATTCCTGGCCAAGGCAAGTCCATAAGCAATCTCCTAGACTTGAAGCCCCAGCCACTTCATTTCGTAGAGCTTGTCTGTCACCTGTGTAGGTTCCCTGCTCTGACATTGGGGCCACTGCCTCATACCAGATGGCCCCCCAAGCTCCATCAAGGAGGCACCATGATGTTTGAGTGGCATCGTTTGTTGGAGTTAGCTGTTCTTTGTGAACTGTCCTCTCTGAACAGTATTCTTTTCTTCTGTGTCTTAAGTTATTTTGTGATTTAGATCAGGAACAAAATATTGAATAGGAATTGCCAGTAACATTAGTTGATTTCATTTTCGGCTCTGAGAGTCAAGGTGGATTCTTTCAGCACTAGATCACATCCCGTGCATTCCACTGGGCGAAGTTCTCCAAGTTGCTGGGGTCCGGGTCTGCCCTGGGAGGGGGAGGGAGCTCTCGGCGGGGAGGGGCACTCGCTCCCCCAGCCAAGAGAAGAGACCTTCTCCAGTTACGGGGGTGGGTCCAGGTCTGAGGACTCCTGCTTGGCAAGGTAGACAAAAGAATGTGTTTATTAGGAACTGGCTGCAGAGCATAAATGGATGTTGAAATAGACCAGAACCAGGCGAAGCGGCCCACCAGCAGATAGCCATAAAATAAGGTTACAAAACAGAGCACATCCTTGCCCTGCCTGCCTGCTCTGAGCCTGGGGTCAGGCCCTCCGCCCGAGCCCCGCTTCCCAGCTGGTGCGCGCCTCACTCACACAGCCTCTCGGCCTCTCTCCCTGGCCCAGGCTTAGCCAAGGTGTCATGTCTCACCCTCTCGTTCGTAATATTTATTTCGGATTATTTGTCTGTGGGCCGGCTGCCTTTGAGCTCTTCTAGACGAGACCCAGGCTCTGTTCTGACATGCTGGGCTTCCTGGGAGGAGGACAGCGGGGAGGAATCGCCTGAGTGTGCTGTGGAATTCTAACTGCAGAGACCCCAAACCCACCACCGCCCCTCTTTCTTCCACAGATAATTCACCTCTTAAAAGAGTGTCTCGACTCTGGCCCTTTCCAAGCCGTCTTCTGAGAAGAAGGGAAGTTTGCTTGTTCTCTAGGTTGCAGCCTCCGTCGCCAAGTCCAAACACAAGAAGAAATGACTGGGAATCAGACCACGGGGATACCACACTGCATGTTGCAGACGTGTGGTCTGGAGGCAGTTTGGGACTCACTCTTCAACACCAGTCAGGTCTTCTCCGAGTGTCCACTTCCCGCAGGGTTGGTGTATGGCCGTGCCCAAGGGGAGACAGAAGTCTGCTTTAATAACAAGATGAGTCAAGTACGTTTGCTTTTCCCCATCCTTTTCTATGGCTTGTAGAACATCTGGGAATTTTTAAAACTCCCTACTGTAGCACAAATAGAGCCTTAAATATAATAATGTCATCAAGTCCTTGTGATTTTATGAGATAGAGGTAATTATGAAGAAAGTAACTGTCAAGTTCACGGGGAGGCCGTCCCCATAATGATGGCTTTTAAGGTCTTGAGTACAGTGCTTTTCAGTGTAAAGATAACACCTGATTACTCAGTCTTCTGCGGCCAGGAGCAGTAACTTATATGTGTGAAACTGAGCACAGGGCTTCCCGAAGAGAGCATTTCATTATTATTATTGGCCATCTCAAGGACTCATTACAAATTCAGAATTGGAGTTAACCCCGGGAAAGTATGTCAGAATTGCTGGGGGAATGAAGGAAGGAAAAGAAATATGAACTTTGTTTTCTATACATGTGAAGATTTAGGGACAGTAAATACAGCAAGTCTTGTGATTCAGACCCAATTTACTGTTCTAACTTTTTGGGGAAAAAAAATGAAAAAGGAGGAGGAATAATAATTTTCCTGTATTTTTTATGGCAGCTATAAATGTCTTCTTAAATAGGGCACCTGTTCAAAGGAATTTTTTCTTGTATGTAATGCTAGAGTGATGAAGCCAATGGAAAAACTTTGGAAGAATAAAATTCCAAGATTTGATACTTTCTGGGGAGGAGGTTGGAAAGGCAGTGATCTTTTAAGTTTTATTCTCTTGAAATTTTGCTACTCACTGACACTAGGGACAAGGAGAGAAGCTTTAGTCCACCTGCTCATGCTCGTACTCAGCTACCCCACTTTCCAGAACCTCCAGTAAAATGTCTGTCATGGCTGATCAGTGTGTGCGCCTCAGAGACTCTCTCAGTGCATCAGGGCTTTGGAGCGTTGATCAGGGCCAAGTTCAGTGGGATAGGAAGTTGGAGTTTCTCTGTATTGAATTGGATACCTTCTTCATTGATTCACGTACATTTTGTGGAGAACCATGCAAAACCCTTTTAGAATTCAGACTGGAAAATATATTGAAACCTTCACACTAGTAAGATATTTCTTTCCTCCCATCCATCCATTTGTTCATCTATCTGTCTATCCATCTGTCCATCCATCCATCCTCCCATCTATCCATCTGTCCATCCATCCATTCACCCATTCATTCATCCATCTGTCCATCCATCCATCCTCCCATCCATCCATCTGTCCATCCATCCATTCATCTTTCCATCCATCCATTATCTATCCATCTATCCTTCATCTATCCACCCATCCATCCTCCCATCCATCCATCTGAAGTTATGGAATATATGTTACTGGTTGACTTACTTTTTTGCTTAGCCTAACTGATGGAAAACTGAGAGTTAAGTTTATAACTTAGAAGCTATATGCTCAACTTCTGTAACAAAAATAATAGTTATAATAGTTAAGATTTATTGAGTACTTACTAGGCTTCTTCCAAGGTACTAAGGAAACACTTTACATAATTCTGTCATTTAAACCTTATTACTGCCCTGTGGTAAGACCAGCACAATCCCTATTCAGCAGGCGATAGAGCTGAGGGTCACTGAGGCAGTTGTCTTGTGTAGGTGACAGCTAGTTAGTGTTGGAGCCCATGTTCAAATCCTAGCAGCCTATCCCAAGTCCTGGGCTCATAACAGTGCCTGAACCTCCTCCAGCCTGGGTCCTCTGTCACAACATCGTCATTCATAGTCTGGTTCTTTTATGATTCTTTGATAGGTCAGTTATAAGAGGGTCATTTGTTGTTAAGTGCTTCAAAGTTGCTTTAAGGTCAGATATGAGACAAATAAGAGGAGCATTATACGTAAAGTCAGTGATTATTTCATCTGACTGGCGCTTGCCCACTTTTTATCTTTGGAGGACCAGCTCCTCTCCTTAGTATGGGTTTCTACATGGAGCTGAGTTCCTTATTCCTTTTATCTGTAATCATTTAGGTTTTAAAATAATTTTGAATGATAAAGCATTTCAATCATGAAATATTTTAATAGATGGCCCGTGTGTGAATTTAGTTGCTTCAGTCCTGTCCAACTCTTTGTAATCCCACGGACTGTAGCCCTCCAGGCTCCTCTGTCCATGGGATTCTCCAGGCAAGAATACTGGAGTGGGTTGCCATGCTCTCCAGGGGATCTTCCCGACCCAGGGATCAAACTCATGTCTCTTGTCTCTTCTGCATTGTAGGCAGATACTTTATTCACTGAGTCACCTGGGAAGCCACCACCAAGATAAAAGAGTTGTTAACTTATAATTTCTCACTAAAAATAAATAAGATATAAAGATTTATTTAAAGCCACCTTCTTTCTCATCCTTCTTCCTCTTGCCTTTCACAGAGGAAAACCATCCTGAAATCACCAGAGACATCCTGGCATTGATTACTTTCCATATATCTTTTGGGACTTTCCCCTAAGTTTATATCCACAGAAATATGTTATTGATATGCTTTAAAATGTGCTTAATTGATACTATATGATTTGGCTATTTGCTTTCACTTTATGTGATGTTTTTTGAGATAGATATATATATAAACATAATCCATTTATTTTAAGTGCTCTATAATATTTCCTAATATTAATCAGCAACTTTTATCCATTTCCTTCCAATGGACAGATGGTTTTGCTATTGCTGTCCACATTGCAGAGGTTTCCTGTGGTTTTCTGATAGGATTTGAGTGTGAGTGTGGTGAGGGTTGGTAACCAGAGGGAAATTGCACTGGGAAGTACATGGTCATCTTTAATGCTGACCCAGCCAAATCGCTAAGAATTTGAACCAGTGGCACTCTGGCAGAAGGCCTGGGAGCCAGCCTGTCTTCCTGTGTCCCTGCAGCACTGTGTGGGGTGAGACCCACTAAGTTTAGTCAATCAGGCAGAGGTAGGTATTCTCTTTCCTGTAGCATGCATTCCCCGATTAGTAGTTCAGTTCAGTTCAGTTGCTTGGTCATGTCTGACTCTTTGTGACCCCATGGACTGCAGCACACCAGGCTTCCTAGATTACTAGAGAGGGCTTGAAATATTTACTTCTGCGGCATTTATTGGGCTTTCATCATCTCTGAAATTCTGATTTTATATAATTTGCTTATTGCTGAGTTAATTTCATATTGATTGGTTGTATTCTTATATATCCTGGATAAAAAATCTTTTGTGAGTTACATGGTTTGAATTGTAAATATCTCTCTCTTGTGGATTAGCTCTTCACTTTGATTGTAGTATCTTTTGTCATGAAGAAGTTTTAATTTAATTTACTTTTATTTTTAAATTGGTTTTTATTTCTTTTAAAATTTATCTTTGGCCACACCATACCCCGTGTGGTACCTTAGTTTCCGACCAAGGATCAAACCCATGCCCCCTGCTTTGGAAGTGCAGAGTCTTAACACTGGATGGCCAGGGAAGTCTCCCAGAGGTTTTAATTTTAATACCATCAAATGTGTTCATCTTTTTATGATTTTTTTGTTTTAAGCAAGTTTTCCGTGCTGCAGTATCATAAAGATAAGCTCTTATGCATTTGTCAAGTTTTTTGTGTCTCACATTTAGGACTATAACTCATGTTCAAGTTCTTTCTGGAACTTACATTAGATCTTGCTGAAAATACAGACAAAAGAAGTACTTGGAATAGAGAATAACACGTTAGGGAATGATTGCTAGTTCTTTAAGTTCAAGAAGTTCTTTAAGCTTCTAATATAAATTGGATCTACTTATTTCATTCTTTTTCATAAATTCCATCTTTATATCTCTGTATGATTCATTATTGATAATTTCCTCAAACCTTCTAACTTAATACTTTTTCATTAACCTGTGTGTAATCTTCACCTGGACCTATTGAATTTTGTATTCTAATCATTGTTTTTACTTGCGGAAGTTTTCGTTGGTGCCTCTAAGTACTGCACATTCTTTATAAGGTTATAAGACATTCGTGGACATCTTGTCTGTCTAAGTATCCCCGTGTGATGGCCTCTGTAAAGTGCCCTGTTACCTGCTGTTCTAGGCATTCTGCTCGTCTGTGTGCTCTTTGTTTCGACTCCTGTTGCCACGATTCTTTCTTCACGTGTTTTGTATTTTAGGGCTGTGAGATCATCTTTAGCAGAACTTTAGCTGTTGAGATCCTGTTGGGTCTGAGGTTGGTGGGCCTTTCCCAGAATAGTTTTATGCCTGTTTTTGTGAGAATTACTGAAGGTGGTCCTGTTGTTTACAGGATTCCTAGAGTATGTTGGTGGGCCATTTTAAAACCCCACACACCAGTGTTTTGTTGTCTGGGATTTATAGTCTTCGGTGGTTGCTGTTGTTTGCCTTCCATAGCCCAGGATGATACAGACAAGAATTTGTATCCTTGTGGGAGGGTCCTTGTCCATCTCTTCACTGGGGACATAGTCCTGGGTGTCTGGCCCTTCGCAGTGAGTTGGTCTGAGCTCCCACTGTGACTGAGACCACTGCCTGCTTCCTGTTATGTGGGTGTGATAACCTGGCCCCACGGTGGCAACACGTCACCCCGCCGGGCCCTGGGGTGATGGGTCACCTCGGGGATTTCAGCCATCTCCTTATACTAGGTGCCTTGAGTTTTCTGTCTCTTTCTTCAAGCTCAGCTCTAGTTGATTTGGTTTTACTTTTTAACCTACACGCTCTGGGTACTCATGGTGAAATAGTGTTCGGGTTATCTGAGTTGCTGGTATTTGCAACAGGAGCTTGAATCTTTCACACTCTGTTCAGAAGCAGAGCCCCATGGACCCCCATGGACCCCCGGGCACTCCCAGCCTTAGGATGAGCTTCTCTGGAGTTTCCAGATTCTGGCTCTTCTGGAGAAATCATCCTAGTCTGCTTGTTGAGGGCTTGTCTCATCTCGTGCATTGAATGTCTTTGGGCCCCATTTACCCTGTGAACTGTGACGGCGCAAATCCAGCCCTGTCTCCCAATACCCTCTCTTCAAGTGCTGAACCCTGTATCTGTCTGCTTTCCCGTTGTGATCTGCCATTAAGATGTCATTTCCCTTTCATATTTCTTTAGTCTCAAATCAGCTTCTAAAATCTCAACGTTTCTTTCAAAGATACCTCTCCTGTCTTCCTTTATTTTGATTTCTTTATTAAAAAACACTCCCCATCTGATAATAGGTCTAAACCAGCTTTTCCAGCCAGTCTAGTTTCTCTTTGATTATTCAAGCAGACGGAGTTCCTCGGTGCAGAGTATTCTGGGCACCAGCCTTTTAAAGCCCAGGCTTCACGTTTGGGTCTGTCTGTAGTTATTTCATCATGTTATTTCTTTTTCTCAGCTCAAGATTGTGGCACATTCTCTTTTTAATAAATGCCTCTGTCATTCAAAACTGTTCAGTGGGCACCTGCTCTGGACAAGACATTTTTCTAGATCCTTGGGAGACACCTGTGAATGAGACAATTCTCCTCTTCTGTCATAATTAATAAAACTTTATGATCCTCCTAAGGATAAAATCGCAGTTCATGTCTCCGAAACCTAATAGTCAAATCCTAACATAATTCATGAAACTGGCTGTGCTGGTGTGAGAGCTTGTGGGTTTGGACGCCTCCGCAGCTGCTGGACAAGCAGGGCTCAGGCTCTTTCAGACCCTCCTGGCCCCTGAACTCAGGCTGTAGGGTCGTGAGCCTCACTGTCAGCATCAGCCCACAGCCCAGCACAGCCCAGCACTCATGGGCTCTGCAACCCCGTGTCTGTGTCCCAGCCTCCTGGCTGCTTAAAAGCCCGTGGGTGGGAGGGACATCTTCTTCCTACAGGAGGGTCCTGGCCTGTGTGGAGCCCCCACGCCAGCCTGCTTTCCAAGGCTGCCACCTGTCCCAACTGCTGCTGGCTCCATGTGGCCGGTATCCACTGAATCCCCACCAATGGGGCTGGGGGAGTGGGCGCCAGGCTGGGGGTAGGCCCTGAGCCCCCACTCTTTCCCTCTGGCAGAAGGGAGAGAAGCAGCTGTGCCATTCTCACTGGGTTCCCCCCACAAAGACAGCAGGAGCGAGCGTGTGTTGGGGGAACGTGCCCCTAGTGAGGACCCTCCCAGTGTAGCTCTTAGAATCTGGGGGTCAGCATTGGCCTAATTAGAGTTTCAACAAAATTCATGCTCTCGGCATTGTGGAGATACTATAATTTATTGTAGTTTTACTCTTTCAAACTTTGGGAGCATCAGTGGCTGCTGCTCAATTTAAAGGCTGATGTAATGATGTGTCAGGGCTTCCCAGGTGGCTCGGATGGTAAAGAATCTGCCTGCAACACAGGAGACACAAGTTCAATCCCTGGGTCAGGAAGATCCCCTAGAAAAGGAAATGGCTACCCACTCCAGTATTCTTGCCTGGAGAATTCCACAGACAGAGGAGCCTGGTGGGCTACAGTCTATAGGGTCGCAAAGAGACAGACACAACTGAAGCGACTGAGCATGCACACACAGAATGTGTTGGGTAGTTTTTGATTTTATCATAAAACTGAAACAAGGACACAGGGGTTGGATTGAAATCTCTTGGAGAAAATACAACACAGAATAATATGAGTTTTCAATGATGTCATAGATGCTGAAATAGTTCCTGATCGATACAGTGGCTTTTGGTGTATTTTGTTCCCAAGAGCTCCAGGCTGTGGTTTAGGTTTACCAAAATCACAGCCTCTACTCTTGAAAGTCTCTATTTGCAGAAACTTGCATTTTGGGAGAATTTTCAAAACTTTTTCATTTTCCCTTTTCCCAAGTGTTTCTGCCTTCCTTGGCCTCCAATGCATGCTGCCTACTGCAGAGACTGACATTGGTTCTCAGAGAGTGTTAATTTATTCTGACAGTAATTCCTGGCAGTACAGTCCTGGTCCACTTTCCTCCTTGTCTTGTATGCACCATGTCATCTTTATCATTTTAACACTGTTGAGTTCAATAGAACTGTTAATTTTGCTTAAGTTTCATATTGATCTGGATCTACATTTCTCCCAATTATGAATCCAAGGATAGATTTTTTTACTTTACCATTTATTTTGCTGATTAGATAATTTAGTGAAGTAAGAATTTGAGACAACACTGAGCAGCTTCATGTGTTAGCAAATTAGCCAACACAAGCACCTAAAACCCCGTTGCTAAAGCTCTGTTCAGACCAGACACCATGTTCCGCTGGGCCTGTGTTGTGAGATTTGAAGCAGAATCCTACTCAGTGAGGACTGTAGCTGATTGTCAGTCAGGGGAAAAGCGAGAAAATGGAGAAAGTGAAAACCTCTGAACACGGACCTGATAAGACTTCAAAACTATGGGTGGATTTCTTGGCCTCCCTTAAGAATAATAGTAAAAATGACGATCCCAGAAATTGTGTAAGTTTGCAATAACCTGCTGACGGCGAGAGTCTGCTGGAGGTGTTATCATGCTACTCTGAGAGACAGTTTATGGAGGTGGTTTTATGATACATTCCTGAAAAGCCTCCAGATTTCAAGTATGCAATATAAACCTCCTTATGAAAACTGCAGGACTCACCCATTTTATAAATAGTACCACACCTACCTCAGATTAAATAGGATTTCCACATTTCAGCATGGCCAGTGAACCGTAAGAGGCGGACGCAGGAAGCCTGCTGGCAGGTCTGTATGTCCGGATCTGTCTGGTGATTTAGGTGGGATGGCCTTGAACCTGCGGCCTCACAGTTCCTTTAGGCTCTTAAAAGTGAGTGAAGACCCGAGAGCCTTTGTCGGTGTGAGTTATACCTATCAACATGGACCATCTTGAACAATGAAACTGAGAAAAACTTAAATTACAATATACATGAGATTGAGCCCCAGGCGTGTCAGACCAGAGGGCCAGCACTCACCATGTTGCCTCAGGAAAAGCTCGCTTGCCTCCTGGAAGATGAGAGGGGAGGCATGTGGTGCCCACCGAGGTCAGGAGCAGGGTTTGACCTCCTAGACTCCCTGAGAGGGTGCCCAGACCACACTGGGGAATCACTGGTTTAAAGGACTTGATGTTGTTATTTAACACTCATCCATACCTCGCAGGAACTTGGTTAGTAATAGATGGTGAATTATTTCAGAACCTGGTTTCTGATCATGCTGTTGGGGTCAGTGGGCTTCTATGTGAGGCCCTGTTCTCTGAGTCTCCAGCTGAGGTCTTGGGTGCGTCCCTGAAGCTCTCAGAGCCCTCTTCCTGAGTGAAAGTGGGGCTCTCAGGGTTATTGTGAGGGCACTGGCAACCAGCCTGCTACCCGGCACGCGACAGGCACCCGGCCCATGGTGGTTATGGTGGAAGAGACCAGGTGCCCGCAGCTGGGCACTGCCGCCCACCCTCCCAAGGAGGGCTTCTCACCCCTGGGGGAGCAGAGAGCTCTCCCAGAAACACAGCTGCAGGAGAGAAGCAGAGGCTGTGGTTCAGCCCCCCCGCCCTCCCACGCCCACCCCCAACCCCCCGCCTGACTCTTCCTCTGTACAATGTTTATCTTTAAGAGCTTTGATCTAAAGTGAGCAATTCCGTGCACTTCCCGAGTTCAGGCTTATTTGGTTCCCCGTATTTACACTGACTTTGTTGTTCTGTTAGAATTTTACTGCTGTTAACACAGTAGTGACTACCTCCTTTTCCTTCCCTCGACCCCCTCTGTCCTTCTCAGCTCGGATTTCTCAGCACTGTCCCAGCTCTGCTACGGCAGCATTCCTGCTTCACACTCACCTTGACCGCGGAGCCGGGGTTTGATACGATTCTTTTCCACACGTGGCATTTTGTCCTGGCCATTGTGTGTCTAGGTTGGTGTCTGGGGCCCAAGGGATAATGGACAAGGGCCCCTTTGCCTGGGATTCCCTTTAAGGGCACCTGAGGGGGGCTGCCGGTGCAGGGGGTGGAAGCTGTCTGTGAAGAGGTGGTGGACAGGTCCCCGGCTGGGTGAGGAGCCGGGCTCATGTCCCAGGGCCCCAGGTGGGGGCAGGGCCCCTCTGAACCTTGGGCGAGGCTTGTACCGCAGATGGTGTGACAGTGAGTCTTCTGTAAGAGTCTGGCATGACCCTTGCTGGGCTTGTCCGAAATTGAAGGAAGGTCCCACCCTTCAGGTCCCTGAGATTACAGACTCTTGTGAACATGGCTTTCCTTGTTTGCAGTGGTCAGTTGTTACTTCTCGAGCTCTTCCTGCGTGGTGGGTGTTGTGTTGGCCCTGGGTGACTGGTGTACCATGAGCCCCATACCAGCTCTGGTGGAGGAGAGGTGGCCTGGTCAGTCAGCCAAGACGTGGGGGTGTAGGAAGACGAACCAGTCATGGGAACAGGACATTCTTTTCAGTTTGAGCATCCTTTCTGAGATGGTGGTCGGGTGTCCAGATGAGAGGCTCGTGGTGACCTTCCTGTCGGGTGTTCTCGGAATCCTGGATGGCAGGATAGCACAGCGTCTGAGCAGCTCTGAGTTCTGGTCCTGGATGTACCCCCTGATCCCCCTGCTTCCCAGCTGGGTGGGAGGGGTCTGCCCCTCCGTGCAGCGTCCTCTGCGAGGTCAGGCTCCAGCGTGCGTGTCACAGCGTCACTTGTCTGGGTGACCTGGTGTGTTGGTTCAGCACTGCACATCAGCCCACGTCCTGCTCACTTCCCAGACGAGCAGGGCCCCAGCCTGAGCGCCATGGCAGGTGTGTGGGGACTGGAGTGGGTGCAGGCCAAGGGCCAGTCCTGAGCTGTGGGCTACAGGCAGGACTGAAGATGAGCCCGTCCTGGCTCTCAGACGCATTTCAGATTCACCAGGCTTGGGTTTGAACCCATCTTTGTCGCTGGCCTGCTGTGTGGGTTTGGCCAAGTGACTTAAACTCTCTCTGCCTCTGTCCCACCACCCACAGACATGCGGGTCACAGCCTCCCCTCCCTTGCAGCGGGTGTGAGCTCAGAGGAGTGGTCAGTCTCAGGCGCTCAGCAGAGGGGCTGGTGAACGTGGAGAGCCCAGGAGACCACTGGTTCCCCACTTCGGGACATCACCGGCCATACTCGCTCTTTGTAGCTCAGCAGCTCGCTCTGAGGGCAGACTCCAGATGCTGGCCGCAGGGGGCGATGGGTGCACACGGGGCTGCCAGCCTCAGTGGTGCCCTGGTGACCTCGGTTTTCATGATCATGGGGCTGCCAGCTTCTTTGGTGGCCCTGGTGACTCAGGTTTTCACGATCATAGGGCTGCCAGCCTCGGCGGTGCCCCAGTGACCCCAGCTTTCAGGTTCATGGGGCTGCCAGCCTCAGAGGTGCCCTGGTGACCCCTGGTTTTCATGATCATGGGGCTGCCAGCCTCTGTGGTGCCCCTATGACCCTGGTTTTCAGGATCACTGGGCTGCCAGCCTCTGTGCCCCAGTGACCCCAGTTTTCATGATCATTAGATGATTCTCACCTTCTGAGTCTAAGCTCCTCATTATCCACCAGTCACGATGGCCGCCCAATGCTCACCTCTGCGAAGTGTGTAGATTCTGATTGCTGCTTGAGCCAGGGGAGGGGCCGCCCCCCAGGCCTGGGGATACCACGTCCATGCCAGACCTGTCCACCACCTGCCTGTCTACTTCGTCTTCTTGCCACTCAGGCCATCTACACTGCGTTCTGCCCCCTGGTAGAGTCCAGTAACTTCCTGTGGTCCAAGAAGAAAGCCTGTTGTTTGCCTGTGCTTGTGGAGGGGTGACTCCCATGTGAACACATCCTGCTACCTGGGGCGAGCATCCCTGTCCAAGGCCCACGGTTGCACTGTGGTGACCAGGCCACATGGGCTGTGGGCAGCGGCCTTGGAGCCGTGGTTGGCAGTGGGTGGTAGATGCCCACTCCAGAGTCTGGTCAACCTGAAGCAAGCCTGAGGGGGATACTGGTCCCCAGGACCTTTATCATGGACACAGCAGTCACCTTGGAGACGCGTCCTTGTCGTGGAAGTCTTACCCTCGCAGTCTCTCTCTGCTTCCATGAGCGTGTGGATGTCTCTTTAACCAAAACTACACTCTGTCACCCATTAGGCTCTGTGACCAGACACCCTGTGGTCAGGAGAGCCTGGGTGTGTGTGGGGTCCTGTCCTGGTGCCTGGTGGATGCTCCATTACAGCGGTCGTGTGGAGGAAACCAAGGCAGCTCTAAGATGCTCAGTCTTGGACAAGGGAGCTTAATACCCAGCCTCCCGCTCCTGAGTGTGAAGTGATGTGAGTGACCGGGGACGAGATGACACCGCACTCACCCCCAGGGTTCACCACCAGTGACTGCACCAGAAGGCTGGCTGGTGGCCCTGGTGGGGATGCTCCTGGCCCAGTGGGAGCCCCCTCAGTGTGCAGGCCTGGGGCCCCCACAGTGGCATTTGCGTGCGGGTCACCTCTGGCCAGGGCTCCTGTGCTGACCTGCATGCGAGGGGCCCTGCAGGTCGGGTGCTGTCCACCCGTCCTCTGCACAACGTGCCCATTGTCTTTGAGGTGCTGTTGGCAAGGCCACTCCTGCTGGGCCTGTGGTGCTGCTGCAGCTTTCAGACGGGAAGCCTTCTGAAGACATCAGGCAGAATGATGGAAGCATCTCGTCTGGATCAGCAGGACTTTACCCGTGTAGGGAAGGTGGAAACCAGGGGAGGTGGGAAGGGAGGAGACAAGAGGGCAGGGAGGGGCGCCTGGGTGCCCGGAAGCAGTGCGTGTGCCCCTGCAGACCCGTCGTCTGGATCTGGGCGGGCGGGCCCTGATCTCCTGTCTCTGAGGCCTTGAACGCAGAGCCAGACTTCCTGCTGGGACCAACCTGGATTTGCGTCCGGGCTTATGGAGGCTTAAGCCGGGGCTGGTGTCCAAGCCAGTCTCCTCATCCGTGAAATGAAGATGGACAGAGGGCTCCCAGCCTTGCACCTCTTTCCTCATGTTCGTTGGACTGCCCCGGGGGCTGAGCAGGCCTGCCCAGGAGGTGTTTCCTTCCTGGGCCTGCTGCCAGGCACCATTGCTGGGGCGTGTGGGGTTGGTCCCCAGAGGGCACAGGTCTCCTGTGGGCTGCCTGTCCGTAGCTCCGTCTGGCACAGACAGCAGTCTATCTGCTGGAGTTGCTTCTCTTTCCCGGATGATGAAGGGGGCGCACATCTTGCTTTGATGGAAACATGGGCTGGCGTTTACCTGTCCCCGAGGTGCTGTGTGGTGGTGTTTATACGACGTCAGCGCAGAGACGCCCAGGACAGAGGAGTGTGGCTCGTGGGTGCCTTTCAGCCAGAGAATAGGGCCCAAAGTGTGGTTCAGACCCTTATATGGTCCTGTTGTAGGGTTGGAACATGATTTGTGCTTGCTCTGATTTGTTCCTGGTGATATGTAAAAGCGATAGCTGTGAACACAGAGCTCAGAGATTCTGCATGAGAACACGCCAGGGCTGCTTTTATGGGATGGAAGGGGGTCCCCTTGCCCACGTATATTAAAGTGTGCACCTGCCTTCAATAAGCCCGAGTCAGCATCTGGGGCTGCACCGCATGCCAAGTGTGCCTTGTAAACCCACAGTAAAAGAGCAGACGTGTTTCTGGGCAGAGGAAAGACTGAAGAGGTTCAGCAGAGATTTGGGAGCTGAAAATGAGTGCCCAAGCCAACGAAACACTCTTATTTCGGAGAGTAACCGCTGCCTGTGTGTGAAGTAAGATCTGCTGAACGTTCAGCATCGTTAGAAGCTGTGATGTCACATGGAGTTTGCTGCTGAAAGTAAGATCTGCTCCTTCGGCCACCGCAGGAAACTGAGGCCCATGCAGCCGACCAGGCCAGCTGGTCCCATGACCCATTTCAGGCTCGATAAGAAAATGAAGTGGTCAGCGGCTGGTTGCCGGTTATCTATTACTTCACCTGACTCAGAGCCCCGCCGGTGACGATGGATCCACGGCTGTGTGATTACTCTGTGAGCAGTCAGTTCTGCCGGGGTCTGTGTGTGTGTGTGCTCGCATGCGTGTGTGTCTGTGCATGTGTGCATGTGTGTGTGTATCTGTGTGCACTTACTCATTTCGATGTGAGGCCTGGAGTCAAAGGGGACCACACTCTGGGAAACAGCTTGTAGGACAGTCTGCAGTCTTCTGGGTCAAGGAGAAGAAGAAACAAAGAAGCGCTGACAGGATGGATGTCACTGCCCTTCCAGGGCTGAGTCACCTTCAGAGGGCAAGTTGGTTTATAAATGGAGCCTCCACAGGGTACACAGGAGGGGAAAGTGTAGAACATTTAGTAAAAACTGTCTTTGGGTTCAAGGTGGAGGAGACATAGTCCTAAATGCACGTGGACTCCCTTACCCAGAGGTGGCTGTCTTAAGCGCTGGACTGTCCAGCAAATCCAGTGACTGACACTCAGAGTCCTCTTGAGTGTGTCCTTCGTCTCTCGTGCTTGCTGGCCCTCAGGGGCTGCTCAAAGCCTTGCCGCGTGGTGACCGGTGTCGGCCACAGTTAAAGCAGGTCCTAAGAGTGGGAGGCCACTGGACGTTGGTTTTGAATCAGCACAGGTTTTCTGTTTTCTGAGATGCAACGGAACAACTGCAAATGTATGGATGGATTTCCTGGAAAATTGCATACACACCCTTACATCTTGCACTTTATAAAATTCGAAGATGTTGAAGATGTAGGTTCTTGCAGGCGTGTTGGTCTCTGGGACGCCATCTCTGAAACAGAGTCAGCATTTCTGGGCTCACTGGTCCTTGAGGAGCGGTGATGGGGGTGCCGCGGTTGCCTCACTTTCGCTCTTTGCTGCCTGTGTCTGTGCTTGTGCATTCACATGTGTGTCTTGGTGAAACTTTACAGTTAAGGAAAGTGTGAGATTTGATAGGCAATCCAAGGCAGGATAATTTTTATTCTAATGGCACTAAGCTTGTGATGTATCTCCGAGTCTGGATAATATGGAAACAGTGAGTACGCAGGCAAAAGAATTCTACCGGCGGACTGGGGAGTGTTGGACTTGTAGGAAAGAGACCTCATAAGATTTTCCTATTTGCCTTTAAAGAAAGAATCTGTCTATAAATGTAGAAAGGTATAGCTCTCCAGATGTTCTCAAACAATTGGTTATGTATTAAAAATGTAAGCTACTGTTTTGGTCTTTGAAATGGGAAATAAAATGACTTCTGATGGTTTCTGAAGCCACAACAGCACTGACATATGTTTCCAATGACGGTGGTCTAGCAGGCATTATGTTCTGACTATAAATTATTTGTTGCAAATTGAGAGTGAGTTGTCTAAAAGAGGTGGATGGAATTTGGTGCCCTGTACCATGCTCCCAAAGTTCTAGACTTGGATTCTCACACCCAGGGTTTTCATACTAAAATTTGTAGTGTTGTCCCAAAGGCTGAAAGAGTCCTGTGTGTGAGGAACACACAGTGGAAAGGGCTGGATGAAGGCAGATCACGGGCCACCTGGGGTGCTGGGGGAGAGGGCGCTGGAGGAGAGGGCACTGGAGGAGAGGGCACTGGACGCCAGCCTCCACTTTCACAATGAGCGTCCAGCCTCATGTTCAAGACGGAAAGATGGTGAGTGGCATTTCGTTCTGCTTAGTCAGTTTGGAACCTGTATCACTTACGGTTTGACCCAGCATGGCCAGAGGATCTAGACAGTCCAGTCCCGAAGTCATATTCACTCCTTTTTTGTTTCCGTGGGATGAGAGCTACTTCATTCCCTTTCTTTGTGTGTTTAGGACTCGTTCATTTGCTCCTAGACACGAAGCCCTAGTTGGTAGTTGGTATGTTAAGTAGGTTTGCCTTAAGAAAAGCATTTTTCTTCTTTTTAATTTTTGGCTTTTACAACTCTCAAAATGGGCCCCTAAATTCCCTAATGTTCTAGACAAAGCAGAAAATTGTAATTATTTTTTAAGTCACTACATAAATCTCCAGAGCATTTTCCAGTATGTTTCAGATGGCCGGCTAAACAGTTTCTATTTCCTTTAATTCCTCTGTGATGGAAAAGTAAATAAGTAACCTAAATTTAAATAACAGCAATCACTGAGAATACTAATATCTGTCAATCATCTTTATTCACAAATGAAGGCTCTGTATAGGGGGCAACTTTAAGGAAGAATGAAATAAGTGCTATCTTGGTTGATTAGCTACAAAATCCATAAAAGGCTAAGGCAAATTAGAATCAAATTTTAAAGAATTTATTTCATTTTTCCAATTACATAAAAATTCAAAACAGACCCATCTACTTGGTGGATTCGATTTTCATATGGCTGCGATGCAGTTGGTATTTTGGAGCGAAGACTGAGGAAATCTTGAAGCAATCTGATGAGATTTCCTGACCGGCACACACCCCAGGCTGCCCACCTCAAGGCACTTTGGCGTTTCCATTAGTGACACAGGCTGTCTGGAACAAATGACTTTTCTGTGGGTATTTGTCTGAGCCGCGTGGCTGGGCTGGTGGCTTGGCGAGGCCAGGTCCTTGCAGGTGCCCTCGGGCCGTCTGCAAACACGCAAGTGTGACGTGAGGAGGGCTGGGCAGCAGTGGCCTTGAAAGTGGGAACAGCCAGGCATTCCCAGTGCTCTGTGCAGAGAGGCCGTGGAGAATCTCGGGGCCCAGGGGCTGCTGGAGGAGGGGCAGGATGGCCTCTGCCCCTGGATGTGGTCCCCCAAGGGGAAACTGTGGCTTTTTCAAGAACGTGCTGGCGGTGGGTCAGGGAACCACACCAAACTCCTCACCTGCGTTTGGGATCACATCTCAGCTTGCATGGGGGAGGGACGAGGGGAGAAACTGGAGGCAGCGCTGTTCTTTCCCATAGTCTTGCTGTGGACTCAGCAGGATGGCGTGTGGGTGCGGGACTCAGGGAGGCCTGTACCAGCGCAGGCTCCCTGCCATCTGTCACGTGACTGCTGCCGTCCTGCTCTCTCTCCTGTCGCCGCCGGGACCCCAGAGCACCTTCTCCTGCATCTTGTTTCTCATCTCCTTCTATCTTTTCACCCATCGGCTCCTCCAGGACCTCCCTGGCGCACACGTGCTACCAAGTCAGAGAGGGAAGCTCCTCCCTCTGGCAGCCGGTTGGAGTGGCTGAACTCCGAGGGTCTGACTGTCTGTCACGGTGGCCCTGGATACTGGATGTGGGATCTGGAGGGCGTGTGTGGCCCTGGTGTGGAAGACATCTGCCACA
This sequence comes from Bubalus bubalis, assembly GCF_019923935.1. NCBI lineage: Eukaryota > Metazoa > Chordata > Mammalia > Artiodactyla > Bovidae > Bubalus > Bubalus bubalis. Next base: position 54,465,113 of record NC_059169.1, read on the forward strand.
TGCCTCTGCAGCTCTCGGGGGCTGGTGGGAGTTCACGTGGGGTTCCCTGGACAGAGGAGGGCGAGGTGGGAGCAGTGTCTCGAGGACGCACTGTGGCTTTCCTTGGACCAGACACCAGCCAGGGGCCATTTCCCAGGTTGCTGGAGACCCACTGCTGAGGCTTGGGGCCAGTGCACGTGGAGATGAGGTTTCAGGAATGCACGTGGCTTGGCGGGGGCTGGGACCTCCAGGAGGGGTTTGGAGCAGCAGCGTATAGGACCTGACAGGACTAGTGAGTCCTGGGGATTCCAGGCTTTGTCCTGTGCTCTCAAGGCAGCTGGGGATTGCAGCCACAAAGGCCAGCTGTGCATGGTCATGGCCTGTAGCAGGCTGAGTGCAGGTCGGCTGGGACAGGCAGGGAGTTACTCTGAATGTGTGTCCAGCACTGACCGTGTGCTAATCGGGTGGCCATGAGGGAGCCTGGAGCTTGGGGTGACCCCGAGGCTTGTGGCAGTGCTGTCCAGGGTGTCGTGGACTTCCTGAAAAATCAAACCTTTGAGAAGTTGAAAGCACAGATTGCAGTTTTCACCTGACTTCACGGGGGTGGTTCTGGGGCACCAGGTTAGGGAGGGCTGAGGTTTAGCGAATGGTGGAGTACCCCGTCCTCCTCCTCTAGAATCCAAATCTGGAGAGCACGTGGGCTTCTTTGGGCTGCAGGGTGGCTCACTGGCTCAGGTTGGAGCCTGGATGTGGAAGGATCAGCCGTCCTCTCTCAAAGAGGCCAGAGAAGCAGGACGAGCAGTGGCTTTAGAGAGGACAGGCAGAGATCTGCCTCTGCTTCTCCGACTTGTGACTGTCCCCAAGGACACAGGAAACACCTCGTGCCCAAGACTGGCTGGGCAGAGGGAAGTCAGGAAGGCCTTGGCATCCTTCTGAGCGGAGCGTGTGCTTTCTTTCTGATAACAAAGTATTTCAGGTGAAGGAGGGCAGAGATGTAGATACAGACGCACCGATATCTAAAGTCCACCCCAGGAGACTGCGAAGAGAAGGAGGGAAGAGAAGCAAATGCTTCCCTTATCATGCGTTCTGCCAGGCAGGAGAGGGCAAGGAGGGCCAGTGTGCGCCCAGGGATTGATTGTGCAAGACTTTCGAGAAGCCTGCGTCAAGGGCCGGGGAAGGACTCAGTTCCAAGAAGCGATGGGCAGGAAGCTGGCGAAGGTCAGGTGGGCCCCCAGGCTGGCCCAGCTTCTGCAGCGTCCTGGCAGGTCGTCCTGGGGAGCCCCCAGCTGTGCCCACAGGATTCCCAGTGGTTTCAGCTGCTTCTGATGCTGAGGTGCTGTTGGAGACACCAATTGCAGGCGACCCCAGAACATTTGGTTCAGGCAAGGCAGTGTGCTCAGCTCTCTCTAGGAGTGCTCCGCTACATGCCAGGTATGCGGCAGCAGGTGCGTCTGGGGAGCGAACCCTGAAGCCAGGCAACACCCCCACTCCCCATCCCCCACCACCACCCTGTGGGTGGGAGAGATGTCTGCTTGCATCTGTTTTGAGGTTATTTATCCCCCTCCGCCTGCCCTGTTCAATAAGCCACTATCAACAGAATGTTGTTTCAAAGACAGGTCAGCCCTCCTGAACTTTAACATTTTGTGATTTCAGAAGTCTCCACCCTCTAGTTAACATTACTTTAAAAAGATATTTTAAAAATGCTTTTAAAAAACTCCCACCATGCCACGTTTCTCCCCAGGTCTTTATCCAAAGCAGAGAGCTGTTGGGCACTAAGTCAGACTCTGTCTTCTCTTGGGTAGGAGGTGGGCCAGGTGAGGAGAGAAGATTTATGGGGGCAGCCGCTAAGGCCAAGGCAAAAGACAAGAGGAAAAATCAAGAATTTTTCTGTACTTATGACCACTGATTAAAATTGCAGTTAGATGTACAGGAAGGGTAGAATGATGAGGTAATGGGCTTTAATCACGTCACGAATGCTGAGTGAAAGTGGAAAGAAAAAACTGCATTTACTTTTGTGGCCAAAGATAGTTGGCACCCTATAGAGTTAAGGAATAAGTATATTCACATTTAAACACAGTTTACAAACTGTCTTCTTGCTTCCAGTTCTTCAGAAACTTTATGAAAATCTTCAGAAATTCAACCACCTCTTCATTTTTTAAAGAAGATTTTCTTATCTTTGATATCCCTAAATTTCATGTTGATGTGAATGTCCTGAGGTGTCTACATGGATGGGATGCCAGTGGTACATGTTTTGGGCTAGCAACCCATGTTTTGGGGCCAGCAGCCCGTGTTTTGGGACAAGCAGCCCGTGTTTTAAAAGCTCTCCTGGTGATTCTGCTGCAGGTCAGGTGAGGCTTAGTGACTTGGATCAGTTTCCCACAGTCGGCCGAAGGACAGACGCAGGCTTGGTTGCGTGGTGGGGGTGCCCGAGATGAGTTCTCCAAGCGTGGTTCCTGGAGACCCAGACCCATCCAATCAGGAGCTCGGGGGCACCAGCAGTTAGGAACTCAGGGGTGGCACCAGCAGCCTGTCCCTTTGGGTGACGTTTGAGAACCGCTCTTCTAGACCGCTGGTTCCCAGACTCCCATGAGCTCGAGGAGCCCTGGGGTCCTGTTAGGAGGAGGCTGTGGTCTGGGGTCTGGGTGGGCTCCAGAGTCTGCAGCTCTAGTGCGTTGCCAGGTGCTGCCCACGCGGCTGACCGTGGACCACCCTCAGAGCAGCCAGGTTCTGAGATGTTCTGGTCCCCAGATTTCATCTGTTTAAACGCAGAAAGTGGCATTCGAACTAGAATGTCATTTTCCTGTCTTGACAGCCAGACCTAAGTAAATTATCTCCTCGAGTGAACCCGATGACACTGTGCATTCCTGAGTGTAAAAGCCTGAGGATGTAGTTAGGGTTGTTTGCTTTCTCTCTGACGTGTAGTAGGCAGTTAGTGAATGCTCCAGGGAGAACGCATGGCGACCTACCCAAGGCTTCCCCATGGACTGATGCCTGGGCAGGGAGGGGCATTGTTCTGTGGAACTCTTTTCAACCACAAGCAGGAGCCAGAAAGAGGCCTGTGCACACATCGACGACCCCGGGGCCCCAGAAAGAGCCGGAAGTTTGCAGCATTTGAGTTTCTCTGAGATGCTTATACTGCTGTCAACACTTGGCTCATTTTTCCCTTTGGCTTAAATTCACCCTTTTAATCAACTTTCATTGTGACATGGCTCTGTGAACTCAGCACCAGTCATTTTTGCTAAATCCCGTCTCTTCCTCCAAGGCCCTTTTTAAACAGCCCCTGAGGCTGGGGCGGGGGAAGGCTTAGGGGTAAGGAGGGGGTGAGGACGGCTTTCCTGCATGCCCGCTTGTGGCCTCTCCCCTGCCCCCATGCCCCGCCTGGTTCCTCCTTCGTTCTAGCACGGGTCTGTCTAGTAGACGTATAGCACTTGTCCTCTGCAGGCGTCTCACCCTGCCTCATGCCTGCTTCACACCCAGTCCTGGCCCTTGAAAGACTTACAGCCCAGGGCTGCTTTCTGGTTGGGAAGATCCAGACTGTTGGTCGTCCACCTTTTGCAAATCTCAGGAAAGAGAGTGTAGGCACATCTACTCACCGGCAGGTTTACAAGCGCTCTTAAGACACCCAGCAGTTTGCAAACATCAGGTGTGACGGGTGGTCTGGGTCCCTCCCAGCACTGCTGGAGCCCCTCCCGCTGGGTTCCAGCCTTGCTGAGCTGCTGTCATGAGGGGCTCCTGGCGCCTCTGGGGTCCTCCTGGGACTCCATCCCCCCCTACCTTTCTGCAGCTGCAGGCTGTGCAGCAGCTCAGTGAGTCGGGGTTGTGAGCTCTGGAGCTTGTCAGCTCAGCTTGCTTTGTGGTACATGCAGCATGGCCCTGTAAGTGTGCCCAGACCTTATAGACCCTGTGAAAGGAGTGCGTCAAAGCCTCGTCCTGCCCTGTTGTCGCTGCCTTTCTGCAGCTGCAGGCTGTGCAGCAGCTCAGTGAGTCGGGGTTGTGAGCTTTGGAGCTTGTCAGCTCAGCTTGCTTTGTGGTACACGCAGCATGGCCCTGTAAGTGTGCCCAGACCTTATAGACCCTGTGAAAGGAGTGCGTCAAAGCCTCGTCCTGCCCTGTTGTCGGGACAACAGAAGGTCCGCTTCCACAGGAGGACCAGTGATAACACCCAGAGGGAGAAACGAGGACCTAGGTTTTGTTCCTCCCCCACAGACAAGGCGAAGGTGGCACTACCCTCTTGGAGAAGCAAGGGAAACCAGAAGCAGACCTCTGAAGGTTTCCCTAAAATGCCCTGCCGTGTGTGCATCACAGTTGGGTGTAAGTAGACCACCCCGCCGGGCAGCCTCAGTGCCATGTGCCTGGGACGGCTCCGCCAGGTGCTCAGCTCGGGCAGCGGCCCCTCCCCACCTCCTCAGCTGTTTCCGTGTTTTCTGCAATGCATCTATGAAGCTCTGACATCGTGCTCCAGTGAGGAACAGAATTCAAGTAGAAAAACATGCCGAGGAATGTCCACCAGTCAAATCAGTCTGCTTTCAGGTTTGCAGAGATGGTTTTGAAAATGTGATATGTGGACTTCCATGACTTTGTAAACACGCGCTATCAGATTTACAGCTAGATTCAGGCATGTAATGTGGTTAAATCTTGGTGACTTTGTGGATCATGGCTTCCCTGCATGGGTGCTAGACCTTTGTCTTGTGTCTGGATTTCTTGCATCCTGAGTCTGGATTTTTCCTCCTTTTGTCCTGAATTGCTGCCTTTCACAAAGTGAAAAGTGCTTTGGCCAGGACAGGCATGCGAGTCTTTGCAGAGAGAAGAGAATTGATCCTCCAGCCTCAACACTCTCTGCAGTGCACACTGGCAGGGGAGCCCTGAGGTGGCTGGGGTGGACTTCAGCTTGATTGCAGGAGTGGGTGAAGTACCAAGGATACACCTGGGACTCGGGGCCCCCTGTCCGTCTGCACAGCTGCTACCTCGAGGCTGCCCACCTCCCACCTGGGTCTGTGCTTAGCCTGGGGCCCTCTGAGGCTCAGGCGAAGCAGGGGACTTTGCTCTGCACTGCCCCAGTGCCCCCCGCCCACTGCCCGCTCAGGACTCTCTTCTAGGACCCACTTCTTCTCTTCTGGACTACTCTGGGCTGCACACACTAGCCCTGAATTTAAACAAAATAAAAAGGCAGGAAAAAATATCCTCCCCCCTGCCAGACTCATAAAGGGACATGAGATCATCAGATCAGTCTCCCTCCCCACATTCCTGAGGATCTGTCACTCTTGGCACGGGCAGGAGGGCGAGAGTGACTCCATCAAAAATGGGGTTCCAGGAAGGAAATGGCCTGCCCGCCACATGGGGGCTCAGCCCTCACTAGGTGCAGGTCGTCACCCTGACTGGCTGCATTTAATGTGCCCAAGTCAAGGTGAGCTCCGAGACAGTCGCGAGTGCCAGACAGGAAGAAGCCTCTCCCTCTTGGCCGGTGTCTGCTCAGAGGACCTTCGAGGTCCTTGCCTGGCCCCCACCTCCCCTCCCATGTCCAGACTTCCGTGTGGCCTGCGATTACTCCACGTCTTGTTAGAAGAGCACACATAGAGGCTGGTGGTTGGTTACCCCTCTTGGCTGTCTAACGCAGCAGAGCTTTGAGATGGACGCTGCGATGCTATGTGAGGTCTTGGCACGCTTTGGACCGTATCACACATAGGTCGTGGCTTCTGCTTCTTCTGAGGATGCTTGAATTTAAAGACAGAACCCAGGAATTTTTTTTTTTTTCTTTAAAGAAATGCCTTGTAGAAGAGGACATTTCTACAATTGCTTGCACCAAGGACAATTCTTTGATAATATTTTAATGTTGTTGTTTTGGCTTCATCTGAATGTAAGTGCAAGGCTGAGAAACAGACTTAAAACAACCCCAGATTCAGTCCTGCTGATTCAGGCACCAGAGATTCCCTTTCCGCATTCCCTGGAAGTTACAGTCTGGGGTTCCCCGCTCCTGTTCCCTGCTTTTCTTCACCTGAGGCCACGGAGTGGGGGCAGCTCCTCATGGGAGGAAGATGGCCTTCTCCTCACGAGGTGGGTGTCCACGCCTCAGGGGAAGGTGTGCACGCTGCCTCTTGGATGGCAGGTCATATGGCTGTGAGATGCTCCATCGTCAAGGAGAGGGAGCAGGGAGGCCACCGTCCTGAGCGCAGCCTGGTTGGTAAGGGTTTGGGGCTGAGGCCGTGGCTTTGCTCGGGTTCCCATGGCTGGCAGTCTCTGTCTGTCCCCCTCTGAGGTCCTCTCCCCCACCCCATGAGGCCCCACTCCTCACACACAGCTGTGTGTGACTGGAAAGCTGCCCTCTGTCTTCTGGGTTTGTCTTCCTCAAAACACAAGATTGGCATTTCTTGCTTGGAGCCATCCTGATACAGGGCACTCGGCCCCTGTGGGTGCTGGAGAATCTACATCTAAGCTGTGCCTTCACATTTCTCCTCTCCTTCATATTTTCCGTCTTGGTTAATGGGTGATGATTTGTCTACGGTCACCGGAGCCAGAGGCGAAGACTCCGTCTCAGTGTTCTTCTTTCTTGTGTTGCGCCCCCTTGGTTGCGTCCTGCTCCCTGAACCGGCCTGGGTTCTGCCCCGCCTCTGCCCCCTCCTTTCCTGTGGCCGTGCAAGTGGAAGTGAAAGGAGGGAAAGTGGATCTTCTGTTTCTTAATGATAGTTTTCTATAACAAATCCCAGGATACCTGTTGTTAAAGGCTTGGAGTGCACTCTGAAAGCTGCACGCAGTCTTCCTGTGGAGAAGGCATGTGGGCCTATCTCCTTCATTCCTGGCCTCACAGGGGCTTCCCTGCCTCTCTGAAGCTATGAAACCGTGACCTAAAGTAGACTATCTCATTGCAATCCCATATTTTGAGTTTTTTTTCTACTATTTTTCTATCAGCTGTCTCTATTTCCTAAGGGCTTTCCCTTTTGTTTTCCTTTAGGCAATCCTTGAAATCTCACGATTTAAACTGTGCTTGTTTTTTTTTTTTTTTAACCACTTGCAGTGTGATATTCCTAGGAATTTTCTTCTCTCAGGTCTGGCTAAAGGGCTCTGTGTGTCCAAACGAGCCTTTATCCGGATGAGACGGTTTCTTACTGTTCCCACTGTGTCCTCAGTAGCCCCCTGACTGTTAATAAGATCACAGTAACCATTGCATCCTGAGAGTGCCTGGTCCAGGGAGGGAGCTGCTGACCCTGACCCTGACCCTGACCCTGACCCTGATCCTTGGGTCTTCCTGCTGGTCAGGGTCCCTCAGATCACACTGCGGTTTGTGCTGTGAGGTGGCTGCCAGCAGGTTCCTGAACACTTGTAGGGTGGATACTTATAGGATGGATGCTGGTGCCTAGAGAGCAACCTGTGATTAGGATTGGGGCTTGGGGCGGGCCTGACCTCCTGACCTCTGGGGAGGGGTGGGGCTGCAGGTTGGGTTCGGCCATGGGGCCGGAGGTCCCGTCCATCACCCTGTGTCAGGAAACTCAAGTGAGTTTCCTTGTTGGTGCCGTACACAGTTGTGCGGGTGGAGGACGCATCCGAAGGTGTGTCTGGGGCCCTCTCAGACCGGCCCTGGCGACAACTCATTTCACTGGTCTGGACTTTCATTCTTTATGACACCAGTTGTCACGAGTGTCGCTTCCTCCCAAGTTCTGTGAGGCATACCAGTGAATGACCAGTCCAGAGGTGGTAGAGTAAACTCCCAAACTGTTAGCTGGTTGGTCAGAGCTCCCAGCCTTGGGAGTGAGTGGAGGGCAGTCTGGGGGGTGCTGAGTCCTTGGTCTGTGCTGCCATGGACCCTGGGCGGCCAGCATCAGAACCGCAGGGCACCCAGTAGCCTTTGCATAGTCAGGGCTCACTCGAGAGCTATGTGTAGAGATCTGAATTGAAGGGGACCAGCTCCTGGTCCTGGAGGCCCAGCTCCTGGTCCTGGAGGCCCAGAGGCCCACCTGCTGCTGTCTGCTCACCTAGGGACCCCGAGAGCCAGGGCCTGAGAGCTGTAGGGGGCGTGGCTGTGAGTCCTGGGTTCCAGAGCTGGAGAGCTGGGAGGCAGCGGGGGCCTCGTCGTTCTGTCCTATCCAGGCCTCAGTGGGTTGCACGGAGGGGTCGACTTCACCTACTGCTGACTCAGGTGCTCCTGCCCTCCCAGGACACCCTTGCCAGCACCCCCAGAGATGCTCTTTACCTGCTCCCTGAGTATCGTGGCTCCATGGAGGTGACGCCTGGCACGGACCTCAGGCCCCATCCTGCCCTCAGTGGGCTTGGCCTGGTCCAGCGTCAGGCCATCTCCTGTGCGGCTATGGGCTCTGGGTCCTTCCTGCCCTCTGACCCGCCCAGGTGGCTCCTGTCCCTCCTCTTCCTAGACTCTCCCGCCTCCACGGGGCCCCTCCCCCTCTGCCCTCCTGCCACACAGGACAGCCACGTTTGTGTGGAGAATATATGGGCTTTCCATGTGGTGCTAGCAGCAAAGAACCCACCTGTCAGTTCAGGAGACTAAGAGACGAGGGTTCAGTCCCTCAGTCGGGAAGATTCCCTGGAGGAGGAAATGGCAACCTACCCCAGTATTCTTGCCTGGAGAATCCCCATGGACAGAGGAACCTGGGGGGCTACAGTCCATGGGGTCGCAAAGAATTGGACACGACTGAGAGACAGAGTGCACACACACACACTCCTATTTATATGGAAACACTCATCTTAGAAACATTGAAATGCTGGTGAGAGATAAGGTTGCTTTTCTCACCGACTTGCCATGAAACGCTCTGCTCTCTTGTGGCATCTTCAGCATCATATGCAGGAGGATGAACACTGCACTTCCATAAGCGTATACCAAATGGGTTTAATAAATGTCGGTTGAAGTCTGACATATCAACAACTGCAGATACACAGATGAAACTACTCTAATGGCAGAAAGCGAAGAGGAACTAGAGAGCCTCTTGTTGAGGATGAAAGAGGAGAGTGAAAAGCTGACTTAAAAGTTAGCATTCAAAAAACTAAGATCATGGCATCTGGTGCCATCACTTCATGGCAAATAGAAGTGAAAAAAGTGGAAGCAGTGACAAATTTTATTTTCTTGGGCTCCAAAATCACTGCAGACGGTGGCTGCAGCCATGAAATTAAAAGATGCTTGCTCCTTGGAAGAAAAGTTATGACAAACCTAGGCATCTGAAATGAGCACAACTTTGTAAATCAACTATACCACAATATAAAATAAATATTAAATTAAAAAGATAAAACACAAATATTTTGCATGAATGTTGAAATTAAAACACTCAGTTCAGCGACGGTTTTTTGCTTGACCTCAGGCCACGTAAGGTTCCATCTCAGACTTCTGGGGGTATTCACCAGGGTTCTTTGTTCTTAGGGGACCTGGATGGAGTACTTGAGAAGTTCTGAGTATTAGGAGGTTCTCAAATGTCCTCAGGCAGATTTTTATCTGAGCAGTATTTGTCTCCATGCTGTATTGAGCTTAAAGAAGAGAAACTTGATATTTTAAAAATTCTGTAGATTTGTAAGAGCTCGTCAGATACCTATGGAACATTTGAAAATAAAGGTATCCTCACCAATGTTATAAAATGATCATTGCAGTTGATTAGATGTGTTAGGAGGCCTGAGGAAAGGGTCACTCTTCCTGGAATGAAGACAGTGTTCATACATGAATGGATTTGAGCTGGAGGACTCTGTTTCCAGAAACCTGTTTTCTGGAAGTGCCTTGGGGATGGAAGGTTTGCATTTGGACTGTATAGAGGAGGAAATTGGGGTGTCAGCCTGGGGTGGGGGTGCTTTCCTGGGACACTCCTCACCTTGCCCAGGAAACCAGCATCCTCGCTGAAGGGCTGTGCTTTCTTGTCTAACGCCAGGCCTCGGAGAGTCCTGGGGCAGAAGCTCTGGTCCCACAGAATAGGGCCAGAGAAGGTGGAGTGCCCTGGCTCCATTTCAGGGCACTCACTTCAGGCCTGTTGAGCACTTTGCTAACACAACCTCATGTCGGTGTAAAAACCAACACTTTGCAAAGTACTTTGCTGTACGGTAAAATCAGAATTTTATTCCCGAAAGGAGTATTGAGGATCCTCTGATATGAAGGATATTAGGAACAGGGAGGCTCCCTTAAACCTTTGTTTTGGGGACGAAGGTGGTGAGGTTCAGTTGAGGGGACCCACACCTTCCAGTCCAGTGGGCGGCCTCCCGCCCTGGACCTCAGTGTAGCCGTGCAGGTGTGGCTTGGCCTCCGGCTGGTGGACACACTGCGGGGGCCTTGCTGGCAGCATGCACGGCCCTTGCACAGCCCTTCCAGGGAGAGAGGGTGGGTCATTTCAGTAATTTGGGGGCATCACAGAGAATGGGATGTCCTGTTCAAGCCACATGACTGTGCGAGACATGCCCAGGAGATCCTCCTGCCCTGCTTCCCGGAGACATGGCCCTTGCCCAACCCAGGCCTGTGGACCCCTCAGGGCATTGGGAGCCTCTTGTGCAAGCGAGGGCAACTCTGATGCCAGACCCCAGGCCCAAGGGTTTAAGGAAGAAATTCTGCAATGGACTTGGCCAGAGGAAGGAGCAGATTTTGTCAGCTGTCACCTCTGGCCCCCTCCTCGGCACCTGCTGACTCTGAGAGAAGCGTGTCTGCAGATGAGGATTAATGTAAAGGCTGATTCCATCACTCCTGTTCTTTGTGGATGAAATCTGATCATTTGGCTTCACATTCCTTCTCCTCACCTGCTTTGGAAAGAAATTGAATTCTTTGAAAGAAAATGCAGTCCAGACCAGAACACACAGAGAACCAGCCTCCACCATACTCTTAGATGTCAGGGGCTCCTCATGGCTGCAGATACGTCTCTGCTGGTTTGTTTACATTGCGTGGTTTATTCCATTAAGGTCCAATTTCAGGTGCTCCATGGGACCCAGGTGGCTGGGGGCTGGCTGGCTGGGACACGAGCCAGTCAACGGTCCCTGGACCACCGTCCTCAGGATTTGCCTCAGAGACTCTGCGGGTTCACGGCTCGCTCACCCCGAAACCTGGGGCTGTTCCTCCTAGCTAGCCTGGCTGAGCCTGGGTCCGTGTGCTAATCTAGCTCTGGGGGGTGGGGACACTGGAGGCCTACTTGCTCCCCCACTGCCTGTTCCCACATCTGACCCGGGAACTCGACACAGAAAATCTCATCCATGCAGCAGCCCCCCTCTCCCCACTACCTTTGCCTTTTGCTTATTTATTTATAGTTTCATTGTTTAACATATGGTAAATTAAACATCTTTTGGCATACAGGTCTAGAGAACTTCATACACATGTAAAGTGAAAGTGAAAGTGAAGTCGCTCAGTCTTGTCAGACTCTTTGCGACCCTGTGGACTGTAGCCCACCAGGCTTCTCCGTCCATGGGATTCTCCAGGCAAGAATACTGGAGTGGGTTGCCATTTCCTTCTCCAGGGGATCCTCCCAACCCAGGGATCGAACCCAGGTCTCCCTCATTGCAGGCAGATGCTTTAACCTCTGAGCCACCAGGGAAGCTCATACACATGTAACTACTACGAAAACCAGAAGACACTTGACACCCCATGACACCTACTCTCTGTGTTAGCCCCTTGTATTCACACCCACCCCACAGTGGACTCCTAACATCCACTCATCTCTTCTGTAACCCTGTATCTTCGAGGACATTATACAAATGTCTAAATGAAATGATACAGCAGACAGACTTTTGAGACTGGCTTTCTTATTTAGTGTAACCTTTAAGTTTCGTGTGCTTTGTCCTGTTCATCAAAGTCCTTTTGTTTACAGATGAGTAGAATTCCATGGTTTGGATGTACCGCAATTTTTAGAAAATCCATTAGCTCATGGAAGGACATTTTAGTTGTTTCCATCTTTAGGTGACTTTTTCAATAGCTCTCCTATAAATGTTCATGCACAGGTTTCTGTATGAACATAGTTTTCATTGATCCAGAGTAAACCCACCACCTTTTTAAAAAATAGCTTTTTGTCCAAGTTTCTTTCCTTAGCGCCTTCTAATGTGCACACAGTCCGTAGCTAATACTCTTTGCTGTATGAACCACTAGTTACAGGATTTGGAAATGCAGGAGATGTGTCTGTTTCATTTTGTGGTTGAACAGACGAGGCCCAGGAAGGTAGAGTGACCAGTGCTCGGACCCCCGACCCCCGACGCTGCATAGGAGGGGCTCCCAGTGAGATCTGGTCCAGAGCCATCTTCCACTCCGGCCCCAGCTCCGGCCCGGCCACATGAGCAGAGCCCATGGCTCTGTTCTCCCTCCAAGGACACGCTCGAGTTTCTCTCCTCCGTGGCTCTAACCTGCTGGAATCTTTCCTTTTCTGAATTTCTTTGCACTCACAGTCCATGCAAATGAATTAACACTGGACAGTTCTCCCGTTGTCTAGGGGTTCTGGTCTTCTCCTCTTGGCCAGCCCAAGGGGTCCGTGGGATGGGGTCTTGTCCTTCACTCCTGGGTTCAGAGTAAAGCCGGGCTGGCATGTGTAGCAGCTACATGATGGATCAATTGCTTATTAACAGGCACACCTTGGCTACCCCCTACCCCCAGTCCTCATACCCATGTCCGTGTTGAGACTCCAGACAGAACTGGGCAGACAGGTAGCAGCAGTTTCTCTCCTAGGGTCATTTTACATTTGGGGGGTCATTTCTGTAGTCACTGTGGCAACTATTTTTTCATTCATTAATTGAATGGATAAAGATAATGAAATCCCAGAAGGTACTGGTAAATCCTCCACTCCACCTTCATGGAGCTAGCCGCGCCATTAGGAAGGTTTCTGAGCGGAGCTGCAGAGCTCTGAGTACGCTTCCTGACCCCCCGGCTGCTGACAGCTAGTCCGTGTTTTCACTGCCCAGCGTCTAGTTAGTGCACGGTGTACATGGCACCTTTTCATAACCAGACACACACCTTTGAATTCCTTGGAGTTGGGGTCAGCAGAGCCCAGAGTCTGGGCTGCCGGCAACACAGCCCTGACGCCCCGGGCCTCAGAGAAGGGTGTGTGGTGCTGTTCTTAGGTCCGAGTGCGGGTGGGGGCGGAGCCCCAGGCCTGGAGCCACAGAAGGTGAGTGGAGACGGCAGTTGAATCAGATGGATTAGGGAGATGAGAAAGGGAGAAAGATGAGAGGCAGGGGATTAGCAGAAAAGAAGTGTCAACTCCGCAGGAGAAGCTTGGGTTTTATGGAATGTGCCCCATGTAAAAAATAACTGCATTTTGATGTCTCTTCCAGGCTTTTCATAGCTAGACAGCTGCAGAAGGAAGGGAAAAATGCGGCCTAAACAGGAGCCGTGTCTTCAGAAGACATGTAGCCTGCATCCTTTCTGTGGGTCACACAGCTCGAGACCTGGCCGGTCCTGCCTTCCCGTGGCAGTATGAGGGTGGTGACCTGTTTGGAGGGGGCACCCCACACCTGCTAAGATGCACACAGAGATACACACAGGCACACAGAGATACATACAGACACACAGGCACGCACAGACACAGACGCAGACAAACACACACATGCACACACACACACACATGCACTCACAGGCACACACACACAGACACACGCACACAAACACACAGGCACACACAGACACATACGCACACAGACACACACACAGACACACAGGTATATACACACAGACACAGACAAACATACACATGCACACACAGACACACACACAGACACACATGCACACAAACACACAGGCACACACAGACACACATGCACACAGACACATATGCACACAGACACACAGGTATACACACAGACACACCTGCACACAGACACATATGCACACAGACACACAGGTATACACACACAGACACACCTGCACACAGACACACAGGCACACACAGACACAGACACACATGCACACAGACACATATGCGCACACAGACACACCATAAATGTGGACACACCACACGCACATTCTGGAGATGGTCTAGAGCTGTGAGCATCTGGCGTGTGGTGGGTGCTGTGAAAGTACTTAGTAGGATGCGACGCGCACGGGCAGACGAACACACGGCTACTTTGATGGCTGCCAGGGAGGGGTGCTGTGGGCCGCCCCGGCGCTCTGCTTCCGTACAGTTAATCTCCTGAGCTTCTGTGCACGTCTCATTCGGATTTGCGCTTTGCAGAGACTTGCTTCTGCTATTTGGACAGGTGGAAGCACCCAGCACATGGTTCTGTTAAGATAATAGCTTGTCTGCGTGAGGTGAGAAGCATCTTAGTGCATATCACTTACTCCTAATGTCCGTTGTGAAGGCTCTTCACTTCTGGCGCATTGGTGTGTTTTTATCTGTCAGGCTGGAGGTTGTTTTGGAGGAGAGAGATTTGGGGGAGGACGAGTGGTGGGCACAACCGCGGATGGCCAGTTTACCCTAAGTCCACCTCTCCTGACCTTGTTTTATTTTTCTAGCAAGAGAAATTATTCTTCAGTAGCTAAGTCATGTCCTACTCTCTGTAACCCCATGGACTGTAGTCCATCAGGCTCCACTGTCCATGGGATTCTCCTGGCAAGAATATTGGAGTGGGTGGCCATTTCCTTCTCCAAGAGAAATTTACTATTTTGTAAGGTTCAAGCCAGAAATTTTTCCATAACCCCGCAGGATGACTCCAACTTCTTGTTCCTTGCTCAGCCTTCAAACAGCGCTATAAACACGTGTGCCTATGGTATTACAGTTTCCCCTTTCTTTCATATTTCTCTAGGCATTTGACTTTAGGGTCTATCTAATGCATATACCTTTTCTTAAATTCTCCTTAAAGCTCATCTCCTCTGGGGAGTCCTTCCAGGGCTGATGGGGAGACCACATTCATGCTTTTCTCCTGGTGTGTGGGCATTTGTCATTCTTGTTTTGATCTGGGCCAGGGGATGGGATGACAGTGGGTGTGGCTTTTAGCCACTGTGTGCTGTGCTGTGCTTAGTTGCTCAGTTGTGTCTGATTCTTTGAGACCCCATGGACTGTAGCCCTCCAGGCTCCTCTGTCCACGGGGATTCTCCAGGTAAGAATACTGGTGTGGGTTGCCATTTCCTCCTCCAGGGGATCTTCTCAACCCAAGGATCGAACCCAGGTCTCCCACACTCAGGCGGATTCTTTACCATTGAAGCCCTGAGCAATCACTGGCCCTGCAGTTATAGGAATGACTATTCACCCTGTGGCTACGGGAGTTACTAGTTATTCGGCCCTGTAGTCACCGGGTGACTAGTTAGTTACCCTGTGGTTACGGGAGTTACTGGTTACTCACCCTGCAGCAGGGCAGATGTCTGTGGGGAAGTGGCCTTGAGGAGTGAGCGGGAGGGCCCGTCAGGTGGGGAGGTGGACGGGAGTCTGTCCTGAGTGGAGCCGCAAGAGTTGCCGGTGTTCAGCATCTCCGTGGCTCTCGGTGTCACAGGACCTGGGGCGGCTCTCTAGTCTCCGTGTCCACGGTGCAGGCACGTGTGGAGGAGGGGTCAGGGCCAGGCACGCACCTGCCACACCATCAAGGGGGACACGCCTCCTGCTTGGAGATGCCTGGTAGCTTCTGCCCGGGAAGCTTCTGTCCTCTGTGGTCAGCCCTCTGCCTGTGTGGCATTCAGGGCAAGTCTAGTGATTCCAGGCTTGGGGGGCAGGGTGAGTGGTTCCCAGATCACACGCCCTGATGCGGGGCAGCATGAGGACCCCATGTGGCAGTCACGCAGTGCAGGGCCACCAGGCTCCCTACTGCTGTTCCTTGGGAAACGTGTGTGATCTGGGTGCTTGGAGACACTGCAGGGTCAGGTGTCACGTGTCATGAAGTGTCGACCGACCGGTATCGAAGCGGTCAGTGTGTCTGGCCCGGCGGCAGAGCCCTGGCTGAGTCACACTGCTGTTCCTGTCCCTGATGGAGGGGCGATGCAGGGCCGGCCTCGAGGGCCCCAGGGCTCCATCAGGAGGGGTGGTCATTCAGGCCAGAGGCACCAGCACGGGTGGAGGTGCAGGGCCTCCTTCATTCAAAACGCTGAGGATGTTGTGTAATTCCTCCTTGCTGTTTTGGCACTGGATAGAGACTAGTTGGGATTTATCGTTCACCGTAACAATTTTTGGGTACAGTTTTGTAAGAAAACTCTTGCTTTGGTTTCTAATGGGACGTTGTGGCCTCAAGAATCTAGAGATTCTGCGATTTGGTTTGACTTTCATAAAAAGACCAAAACCTCTGGAATACAAATTGCTTCTGTGTTTTGGGTTTGCTGTATAGCTTCTGACAACCACAGAACTCTCAGGCTTTCAAACTTATGTTGGCTGAAGGAGGGAGGATTTCTTCAAATTCAGAGAAGCCCGTCAGCATGGCAGGGATTTCACACATGTCCTATATGCCTGTTGGGGGCCACAAGCCTCTTTTTTACTCATAAGAGTTGGAAGGATGAGTCACCTATAATTTCATGTTTTTTGAAAGTTTTCCTGAGAAGTCATCCTTAAGTATCTGGTCTTTAGTTCTATATCATACTTTTACTGCATTGATATTTTTGGTTAAACTTAACCAACTGGGATGGATTCTTTACCTCAAAGGACTTCAATGTCTGATGAAAATTGCATTTTTTCTCAGGAGACAAAGGGAAAATGAGTTTTTCCCCAAAGCTTTGTTTTGCAGCCTGAACCAACATTTGGGCATGATATTTTTTGAGGGTTTTTCAAAGGCTTCAGTTACTGTTTGCCCACATGGCTTCTTCCTTCCCCCTCCTGTAATTATCCTATTTGTTGGAACCAAGATGTGCTGGAACATTGCAGGAGATGTTCCTCCAGCAGGCAGACTGGAAGTGGCGCGCAGTTGGGACCTAAAAATCAAGTGTGCTGGTACTGTTGTCAGCCCAGAATTTACAGATTTGGGGATTGGTAAGCGGTATTCCAAGGAATACCCAAGGAAGTGGTTCTTAGGGGTAGTTCAGCAATCTGGAATTTTCCTGCTGGAGCAGACAGCCACTGTTTAGAGCTTGGCTTCTGCGGACTCTGTGGACTCCCACCCCCACCCCCAAACCCCAGGACCATGGCTGGTTTCCTGAGCCCCTCACGCCCCTCCCTGCCCTCTAACAGAGGGGCAGGCACCAGTGTTTGGCTCATAGGATGAGTGAGAGGATTCCCTGGAGGCAGGGCCTCCATCAGACCCCCCGGCCCCTGGATCTGCCCCAGAACTGAGTCCCTAGGGTGTGTGGCTCAGAAACAGAAGGGCTGACGTCCAAGTGTCCCAGGGTGCCCAGGATGCCGAGACGCCCCTCTCAGGGGCTCATCCGACGGAGATCAGTGAAACAACAGTTTGAAAAGTTCTTAGACCATATGTGAAGGAGCGTTGTCTGTGAAACTGAGAGCATCAGTGGAAGGACCGGAGACAGTGAAAATGTCCCCCCCGGAGACCCAGGCACTGGGCCCTTACTATGCCCCATTTAAGCGGCCATCAAAGGTGGGCAAGCTGACACAGGCAACCCACTGAGCAAGTGGGCACTGTCCTGCCACACCTCTGATGGGGGAAAGTGAAAGTGGCTCAGTCATGTCTGACTCTTTTCGACCCCCATGGACTATAGACCACCAGACTGCTTAGTCCATGAGACTCTCCAGGCAAGAATACTGGGGTGGGTTGCCATGCCCTCCTCCAGGGGCCCATTTTGAGATGCATATAAATCTCAGGACCCACCTCTGAGGCTAGGATGATGCTGGGTGTCAGTTACTCTCCAATAAAAAAACAATGAGCCTCAGTGTGGTGTGAGATGTTACCTCTACACGCATTATTGGATTGAACTTTATGGCAAGAATGTGAGTCGCTAGGAGCATGGATGCGCTTCTGCTGAGAGCAGGCAGCATCCCCCCTGCCTCTCCCCTCCAGACAAGGTGCCCTCACCTACCTTTGAGGGCAGGGCCTCCGTTTCCAGGAAGTCCTCTGAGTCTCCGAGGGGATGCCCGGACTTGAGAGGGTCTGAAAGGTCCTTCACATGTGGTGGTTTGAGTCAATAGTAAAAGTAATGGAGTAATAGTAATAGTAAAAGTAGTCCTTAATGAAATCAAGTGGGCTCATGCAGTGGGTGGTGTGCTTGAGACCTAGCAACTGATGGGCAGAGGGGCCAGGTGCTGTTGGGGCTGCGGAAGAGCCTGGGGAGGACCTCAAAGGCAGTGATGAGAGGTGCACGGACCTCCTCACCTAAAGTATCTTCAAAGTGACGCCCACAGGAAATGGATGGAACTACGTGACCGGCTCCTCTCCAGCTGGCTTCTCAAAAGGCCCGCAGAGCCCTGGGGTTCAGTCAACGAGTTCTGGCTTCGGTCCTCACAAACTACAGACCTCAGGTGGGGACTCGGCCTCCACAGACGGTGTGCTGGGCACACTTCCAGAAGTGCAGAGACCCTGCTCGGAAGACATCTGTACCCGCGATGTGCTGGGGAAAGGCACGCTGCTGTGTCCCGGTTTTTCTGGAAGGGCACAAGCAGTGGCTGTGCTCCTTTGGTGGCTAAGTCTGGTGGCGCCGGGTGGCCCTATCTGGGGCTCTTGGGGTGTCGCTGCAGGTGACACACTCTGCGCTCTGCTACGAGCTTCCAAGCCTGAGCTTACAGCTGACCCGGTGCTCTGACAGTGTATTCTATGGGCAGGGAGAAAAGGCAGCTGGGTCAGCACAAAACCATCCCAGCTGCTGGAGACACAGCCTGCAGGGTCCTCCATCGACGTGAAGGGGCGCACGAAGCTGACTGTTGACCGGACAGCCGAGGCCTGCGGCTCCTCCCCTGGCTCCAGCTCTGAGCGCAGGTCCGAGGTCCATGGCAGGGCTGCCCTGGCAACGGGCAGATTGCAGACCCTGGAATGTGTGGCCCACGCTGCTCTCCTGCTGGGTTTGCTTCTTAAATTTAGCCAATGATGTGGGTCTGCACTGCCTATGAGCTAAACCCAGCAATGGGGGTGGTGGGGTTAGCGGGAATGGGTGGGGGGATTGTCATCCAGGCCGTCTGAGCCCCGCGCAGCAGCAGTGTCCCTGAGGGGCTTGCAGAGCAGGGGGCATCCTCGAGGGGCTTCCATCCGTCACGGGCGACTCAGAACCCACGTTGATTTTGCTGTTTCTAACATAAACGGAGCCTCTCGCTGCGGGTTGAGGGTTTGTAACGAGCAATAAAATACAAGTGGACGTTCAATTTACTTAAAGCTTATACATGTCAGCACCTAACTAAATAAAAAAGAGGAGGAAAATAAACTGACAATGATTAATATCACTAATGATTTGTTTTGCTTATTTTCTGAAGGAGTAACTTGATCCTCTATGTTGAAAGTAGGCAGAGAAACGACAGCAGGAAGCTCCAGGCAGCAGAGCGGCTGTCCTCACGTGTCTGCCCCATTGGGTAGAGTCTGTTATCTATGGAGTTAAATGTGCAAGTGTTGATTCAGTCATCCAGCAAAAATGTAAATGAGGTTATGACATATTAGCAAAGATAAACACGTCTGGCTGAGTGGTACAGCCTGACTTCCTGTTGATGTCGTGCCTGGTGAGGTGCTGGTTTGCTGGCATCAATGGTCACGTGCTGTGAAGTTGGCCGATAGTTCTGTCTCCTATGAAACAAGCACTGGGAGCACGCTGAATGCTGGGAAATTCTGCCTTTGGAGTGAGCACATCAAGAGTGATACCAGGGCTGGAGCCTGATGGGGGTTGGGGGAGGTGACTGAGACACTTTTTACATACTTGCTTGCTTTTAGATACAGGGATTTCCCTGGTGGCTCTGACGGTAAAGAATCTGCATGCCAATGCAGGAGACATAGGAGACGTGGGTTCAGTCCCTGGGTTGGGAAGATCCCCTGGAGGAGAAAATGGCAACCCACTCCAGTATTCCTACCTGGAGAATCCCATGGACAGAGGAGCCTGGCAGGCTGCAGTCTATGGGGTCACAAAAGAGTCAGAACTGAGCTACTAACAGTTTCACTTTCCACTTTTAGATCAGAATCTAGAGAAACCCACCAGCATCCTTTGCCTTTAGCTTCTCAAGATTGCTGGCAGAAATATTAATAACCTCAGATATGCATATGACACCACCTTTATGGCAGAAAGCAAAGAGGTACTAAAGAGTCTCTCGATGAAAGTGAAAGAGGAAGGTGAAAAAGCTGGCTTAAAACTCAATATTCAAAAAACTAAGATCTTGGCATCTGGGCTCATCACTTCATGACAAATAGATGGGGAAACAATGGCAACAGTGATAGATTTTATTTTCTTGGGGTCCAAAATCACTGCAGATGGTGAAATTATCCATAGCCATGCAGAAATGACTGCAGCCATGAAATTAAAAGACCCTTGCTTCTTGGAAGAAAAACTATGACCAACCTAGACAGCATATTAAAAAGCAGAGACATTACTTCGCCAAAAAAGGTTCATCTAGTCAAAGCCATGGTTTTTCCAGTAGTCATGTATGGATGTGAGAGTTGGACTGTAAAGAAAGCTGAGCACTGAAGAATTGATGCTTTTGAACTGTGGTGTTGGAGAAGACTCTTGAGAGTCCTTTGGACTACAAAGAAATCAAACCATTCACCTCTAAAGGAAATCAGTGCTGAATATTCATTGGAAGGACTGATGCTGAAGCTGAAACTCCAATACTTTGGCCACCTGATGGGAGGAACTGACTCATTGTAAAAGACCCTGATGCTGGGCAAGATTGAAGGCAGGAGGAGAAGGGGATGACAGAGGATGAGATGGTTGGATGGCATCACCAATTCAATGGACATGAACTTGGGCAAACTCCTGGAGATGGTGATGGACAGGGAAGCCTGGTGTGTTGTAGTCCATGGGGTTGTGAAGAGTTAGATACAACTTGGTGACTGAACAACCAGGGAGTAGACGCTGAAGATCTGTTTATAAATGTCACACTGTCTCCCTAAGGTCCAGCAGGTACATTGGAATACCTTTCAAGCCCTGGATGAGTGTCCTGTTTGTGACTTCATGGTTCTCTGGGTTATGAGGTTCACTGTTTCATCAGTCACCTGTGGTTTAGAAGAACAAAGTGGTTGCAATTTAACACTCACAATTTAATATTGAAAAGCTGAGGACTGAAATGAAGTTTAAACAAAAGACAAATATGTGGTGTTCAGTGTTTCTTTGGTATTTTCAGTGATTTCACTCTAATTCCACTCTGAGAAGGGCATTAGGTTCACTGAGGTCTGGGTGGATGGAGTGGATTCTGAAGGCAGAGAAGTGAGGTGAGGGTGGGAACCAGGTAGGAGAACCAGAACTTTGGCTATGGGCAGGCCTCGGCTGGTGCATGCAGGTGGGGAGGTGGTGGGCAGGGGTCACCTGAGGTGTTGAGAAGAGGGTCTGGGCTTGACCTGGGTCTCCCTGGGGCAACACCATGTTTAATGTTGGCATCTTAGTTCCTTCAGCTGTGAAACTGGAAAACTGTGTCCATGCTGCTTACCTTCTAAGATGATTGTTAAAGTCAACAAAATTAATATGGTAATGCATTGTGAGCTAGAAGTTCCAGAGAAACAGTGGTGCCATAGTAGGTCTCAAGAATGGAATCAAGCCCTTGGAAGGCTGATGGACTTTTGTCTCATGTCCACCTTTGGGTCCAAAGTCGGCCATCATCTGTCCCCTGTAGAGGGGTTACAATCTCACATGTGTGAATTTCTCCAAATAGTGAAGAGAAAGAGGTGTAACAAGAGATAACCAATTTTAGTAAAGAAGGGTCAAGAAGATGTAACTTAAGAAAATGATTTTATTTTTAACGTCTTCAAGTCTGAGCTGCTTGGTCTGTTCCAGAAAAATGGGCCTCTTCGTTTCTGAACAGTGGATTCAGAGCAAGTACGCGGTGCTCCCATCTGGAGCGCGGCTCTCTGGGCTCTGGGAGAGGCTGTGTGCTGTGCCCTGAAGATCTTGCAAGCATGCTTAGTTAGCTTTGGATGGCCCAGAGAACCTGCGTTTATTGTGAAGTCTGATTACCTATTGAACAGAGAAGGGAAGAGCATTTGGAAGTGATTGCTTGGGAAAAGCACAGAAAATACCTATTTTCTTGCCAGAGTTTTTATCTGAAAGTGGAAAAAAACAGGGTTTAGAATGTCTATTTGTGAAAACTAGGAAGCTTTTAACTCTGGCATCTACTTAAGAAGAGATTCTGAATTTAAACATTTGTTCTGTTGGGTCTCAGAGGTCTCCTGAAGTTGGAAGGATCTTGGCTATAAAAATATTGTAACAGGTCTTGTTATTCAGTCATGAGATAGTGGTGGCTGCACACAGCATTCACTTGGAAATACTTTTTTTCATAGATCATGGGGAGATGACCTGATGATTTGTTTTAAGTCTGACATTTGAAATGTAGGAAGCGACTTCCCTGAGGAAGGTTGTTGAAACCGATTGGGTCGTAATGATGCATTACACGGTTCTTGGTGGCTGAGCAGAGCATGGACATGGGTCTTCTTGCGGGGTGGGGGGAGCTGGATGCCCAGGGTCATAGAAGAGACCCTGACTGCAGCACTTACTGGGTCTGGTGCTTCTCTCCCTTCTTTTTCCTCTCTCTCAACCTTCCTCCTTCCCTTGCTGTCTTCCGGCCAGGGCAGGGTCCCTCTCTTCTTGAAGAACCCGCATGTTCTTCAACACATTCACCTCATGAGTGCCCATTTTTACCTGAGAAGAGCATCTTGGAACTGGAGGCATATGTCACCCGTCAGAGACAGTTAATTTCTCTTATTCTTCGCACATCACTTTCCTGAATACCCTCCATGTTCACTCCTGTTTTCCTGGTCCTGGGTCTCTGACATGCTTCAACCCCAACAGGGTTTATGAAATAAAACTTGTGCATGCACGCCCTTTGGAGATTTCTCCTTCTTATATTCTGTTTTCATGGATGTAGGCTGCGTGTTGGAGAGAACTTTAAATTCTCTGTTACTTATTGGCTGCGCCATTTTGCAAGTGTTACCTAGCTGCTCTGAGCCTCAGTTTTCCCCCATTTTATTGAGATACCATTGACCTGCAACATGGCACAAGTTTATGGCAGACTGCATAGGATTCGAGGTCCGTCTATGCTGCAAGATGATCGCCGTGGTACGTGTACTTAACATCTGTCACCTCATGTAGTTATAAATTTCATTTCTTCTTGTGCTGAGTGAGCCTCAGTGTCATCATTTGCAAAATGTAAGAGCCACACGCACCTCGTGGGACATGAGAAATAGGGTCTGAGGTACAGGGGCACCTGGTGAACCGGAGGACTCAGTGTGAACATGCGCACACAAACGGCTTGTGGGGGCATGTGACACGTTTCCTTCAACCACTGGCTGGCTTCCCACATCATACTTTTTGGCCCTTAGCTCAGGTGTTTTCTGCTTGAAAAGGCCACCTCTTGGGGGCTGCTCCATAGGCTCCAGCTCAGTGCTAACCCTGAGTTGTTCATCCCTAGAGCCTCACGTTCCCACTGAGTGCTGAGCGGGGGTCTTACTTGTCTTACTTTTTCTCTGGAAAAAGAGAAATGCATCATCAATCATTTCTGATTTCAGTCCTGGATCTCTAGTGCAAGATGCTCAGTGTCAGAGGTACCACCCCAGCTTTAATGGTCTATTAGAACTCTAAGGAGAGGGTCGCCCTCCACAACCATCCCATCCTCCCTATGGCGGCCTTGTCGTGGGCTTTGTGTATGGACCGCTCCTCATGGTTTTCAGGTGGAATGTAGCCATCAGAACAGTCATCCTCACCAACAAGTATGTTCTGGTGGCTGATGGGTTCAGATCTTGTTCTTGTTCCTGCCGGCTGGGGCCAGAGCGGAGAGGCAGTGGCACAGAGAGTGATGATGTGACCACTCCGGCTTAGCTTTCCATGGAACTGAAGCTGCTCAGTGAGCGGTCTCATCTGCATCCCACTCGCTGATGGAAGAATGACCACACAGGCTACAGGCCAGGAGGGAGTCTAGCTCTAAAAGTCTCCCTTGCAAAGTTTCTAGCAGACTGCGGTTAGCCTTATACACTGCACTTTAGAGTAGAAAGAGCATCTGTGAATGTAGGTGCTTGTGGGGAAACTTCATATAAAGAGCTTGCCTTTAAAGTTGTCAGAAAATAAATCATGGAAGAAGACTGTATTGACTTTACAGACGTTTGTTGAGCTTCCATCATGTCGAAAGCACTGGAGTAAGTGCTAAAGATAGAAAATCAACTATACTTCAATAAAATGTGAAGAAAAGGAAAAGAAAGAATAAAAAGGCAGGGAGTCTCTGCCCTCAGGAAGTCTGCAGACATCTGGGGAGACAGTTACATGAAATGCGATAAAGGATTCAGTGGGGGGGAAACGTACAGTGTCCTAGAGATTCATGGGATGGGCTCCTTGTGGGGATGTTGGGCTGCACCGAGCCTGGTCCAGCATCCAAGGGGGACTCCACGATGCCTGGGCACCTGTGTGAAGTGTGCGGCCAGTGGGAGCACCTTCAGGCAGCAACGATCCCTTGCTTACATCCTAGCATCTGTGATGGAAAGATGCTCCATATGAAATGAGTGCATAAAGCCTTAGGCTGCAGTACATGCCTGGCTGAACAAAAAGAGCTGCAGCTGGAGAGGAGAGTGGGGAATGCAGGACCTCCATTAGTTCCGACCTGTGTGTTCAGTCAGGAAACAGACGGCAAGCTCCTCTGTCTGCCAGCTCAGTGCTGGGACCAGGGATAATGGCGTGAGCAAGACGGTGGACTTACAGTTCTGCTGGGAGGGGCAGGCAGCTGACCCATATACAGATACATAATGCAGTGTCGTCTTAGACACTCACGTGCGTAACTAGGCTTTGAGCTGGGGAGCGGCTGGGAGGAGGTGAATGTGGCTGCTCTCATGGAGGGCAACAGAGAAGGCTCTTGGAGGGGGAAGTACATGATGAGAGCAGAGCAGCACATGCAAAGGTCCAGGGGTGGGGATGGGCCCCGAGTGTTCACATGACAGAAAGGACCCCAGTGTTTGCTGGAGCTGAGGATCCAGGTGGGGCCAGGAGGCAGGGGGGGCAGGGTGAGAGGTCAGCCTCAGCGGCCACACCAGTTCTCCTAGCTGGGGGACCCTGACCACGGTTATGGGGGAGTCACCTGGCAGGCACACAACATACCAAGTACCAGAAGAATCGTTGTTACACAAACAGAACACTGCCTTTCAGAGAGGTGGAAAGCCTCAGACATCACTGAAACTTCTATAGCCTCAGAGAATTCAGACTGAATGAAAACACAGGGGTGGTCCCTTCTGGGGAGGGCCTCCCCCTCCATGGTTAGAGGAATGGAGGCCAGAGGAGCAGGTCAGGGAGGGGCCAATGAGCAGGGGGGCAGGGCCAGAGAGCAGAGTGGGCGGGGCCAACGAGTGGGTGGGTGGGGCCAACGAGCAGGCCAGGTGGGGCCAACGAGCAGGCCAGGGCCAATGAGCATGGTGGGTGGGGCCAATGGGCAGGGAAGGGCGGGGTCAGAGCAGGGTGGGTGGGGCCAGTGAGCTGGATGGGCAGGGCCTACGGTTCCTGTGAGGGACTTGAGGCATCCTCAGCTCTCTCTTCGGCCACATCCCAAAGGGCATGAAACCCTGTTTTCTGAACCCCAAGAGGAACAGATGATCTGATAACTGTGAGAGCTACTTGACACGTTGGGTTGCCCTGAAAATCTGCTGTTGTGTGGTCTGTTTGAAAGAGTGCGAGGAGTAAGCCTGTATATTATCTTTCAGGAATGAAGATTTCATCCGAGCTCTTGTAGAAAGAGTAGGGAAAAAAAGAGTTCAAAACAAAGAAAGGTCTGGAATATGTTTCATTTATGTAGTCAAAGACTCCCTGGCGACACAACAGTGTGACTTCTCAGAGTGCATAATGACCCTCTTTATTAGTTTTAGCAACTTGTTAGAGGATTTCAGAGGCAGGATTTTCTGTGAATAGGGAGCAGACAGGTACAGAAAAGAGGCCCCCTCGCTGACAGCATAATAATAGCCCTGCCCGGAGTTACAGAGCAGACGGCCACACAGTGCAAGTTAGTTCAAAGTCACTTTGTATTCAGAGAAATTTACTGTAATTCCTCACAAAAAGGACCTTTGAAAATGACATTGAACATATTGTTTCCCTGTAATCCTTCGTGTTTTTGGCCTTCCTATAATTTGTGCTGAAGTCATTATCTGTTAAAAGCAAATCTTAAAATACAAGATCAACGTTTATTCAAGGTATAAAAAAGGACAATTTAGGTCGGCTCACATGTTCCCTCCCTCCTCCTCTCTGACGTTTCCTCCTCATTTGCTGCTTTTTCCAGGATGCTCCCGCTTTCAGGGTGCCCCCTTTGGGATTCCTGCTCCCCACCCCCCCAAGGGTGCTTAACTCATTGCCTTCATCACACAGGCCTTTGCATCCATATGACCAGAGGGGTCTGGGGGGTCTCTCAGGGGTCTCCTCAGCTCCTGAGAAGGGTGAGGGCTGGCCCCCTCCTTAGAGCAGTTCTGTCTCGATCTCTTGGTGGTTGGTGGTGGTGTCACTGTGTGATCTGAGTTGGAGACAGGGTCCCTGGCTCAAACAAAACAAAAGGAAAGGCTGAAAACTCACCATCTTGGTTAAACTGGCAAATGGAGAAGGTTGTGTATGTCCTTTGTCTCTTATGGCCCTGATTCTTGTCCTCAGAGGCCACATAGCTTTGGACAGCCATTGGCTAAAACCCCTGCCATCTCAGACTGTCACTATCTGCTCCTGAAACTATGGAATCAGAGACTCAGGCAGCGTTGACCACTAGCTGTGTCACCCAGGAGCTGTGTAGACTTTTGCTAAGATACCAAGTAATACTCCTCTTATGCTGGAAGAAACGACCCAGAAAATACACGGAACGAAGTGAGTCTGTGGATGCCTCTCACTTGGCATGTGTTCCTCTCATTTGACATGGTGCTTCACTGCCCGGGAGCAGGTGTGTGTGTGAGTGTGTGCAGATGTGTGCAGGTGAGTGTGTGTGCATGTGTGTGGGTGTGTGCAGATGTGTACATGTGTGCCTGTGTGTGCGAAGGTATGTGTGTGCAGGTGTGTGTGTGTGCAGGTGTGAGTGTGTGCAGGTGTGTGTGTATGCAGGTGTGTGTACATGCAGGTGTGTACATGTGTGTGTAGGCACGTATATGTGTGTGCTTGTGTGCAGATGTGTGTGCATGTGTGTACACGTGTAAGTGTGTGCATGTGCGTGCATGTGTGTGAAGATGTGTACACGTGTGTGAGTATGTGCAGGCGTGTGCATGTATATGCCTGTGTGTAAGTGTGTGAAGGTGTGTGTGCAGGTGTGTACATGAGTGTGTGCATGTGTGTGCATGTGTGTGCCTGTGTGTCAGTGTGCAGGTGTGTTCCTGTGTGTGCAGGTGTCTTTGAGTGTGTGCAGGTGTGTATGTGTGTGTGTGTGTGCAGATGTCCAGGTGCCTGTGTGTACATGTGTGTGCTTGCAATGTGTGTGTATAGATGTTTTCTTAGATTCCAGTTTGAGACCTGAGGATTGAAATATTATGGAAAGTTAAAAGCCCAGAAACTATACTGTCTGAATAGTGTGTCTAGACTTGATAGATAAGAAAGCTGATCAATTTCCCATTGAATTTTTCTTTGGTTTAATTTTTCTCTACAGTTCACTCTGAGATTCCAAACATGTGGGAGTGAGTAGATGGGGAGTGAGCCTCAGGGAGCAGTGCTCTGGGAGTACTTTACCTCCTGATGTATCAAGGGCCACATGCTGACACTTGCTAGTTGGGGACCTTTGGGGAGATTGGAGTCTCTCTACACTTGGGGAGACTGAGACCTTACCTGTTGGGGTGTCGGGAGTGTGAGCTGAG
Organism: Bubalus bubalis; assembly: GCF_019923935.1. Taxonomy (NCBI): domain Eukaryota; kingdom Metazoa; phylum Chordata; class Mammalia; order Artiodactyla; family Bovidae; genus Bubalus; species Bubalus bubalis. Next base: position 54,492,794 of record NC_059169.1, read on the forward strand.
AGAGTGCATATGGGGAGGGTTGTCAGCCAGGTGCTCCGTGGAGAGGGACCCAGTGTCATCTCTGCCCAGCCTGTGGTGTCTAGGGTGGTCCCCGGGGAAACAGAAGTGCTCAAAAATGCCTCTAAAATAAATACTTCCTGTGTATGACTAGCCAAATAGTAACAAAATCCAGGAGGAGGTGGGTTGAGCTTCCCATCCATTCCCCCCACCATGTGTGTGGGTGTGGAGGACACACAGCTCAGGAGCCACTTTGAAATGGCCTCATCCCACGTAAGACAGGCAGAGACGTGGGGGCCTAGAGCCTGTTCTACTTAGCCCCCCATTTCAGTCGGGCAAGAAGCTGACAAACAGCAGCGAAGAAAAGGCCCCACATCTATAAAGCACCCACTTGGCTTGTCTTGTGGCCAAGACCCCCTTCCCCCCGTTTCTTGTTTCCCCAGTGAGCGGAAACCACTGACCAGCATAAGCGGGATGTTTCTGTCCACAGGATGGACTGACCTCACCCCCAGACGGCGGCGTTTCACATTGCCTCTTCCTGCACAACATACATGTTTCTGCTGAGAAGTCACCCTCTTGGAAAATACTTCCTGACCTTAGAATAGGTTTCACCCTTTTTATGCTTTCTTTTCCTTCAAATTGCATGATTTATATCTTCCCAGCTCTTTCTTGGAAATTGAAGTGGTTATTTACCTGTTTGTCTGCCTCTCTCACTAGAATTTAAGTTTCGTGGGAACAAAGACTATGTGTGTCTTGGCCACTGCTTTAGGCTGTTTCAGGACCTTGATTACTATTTTTTTTTCTGAAGGAAATAATGAGTGTGTGTGTGTGTGTGTGTGTGTGTGTGTGTGTGTGCACACGCACCTGTAGACCCATGACCACACAGTTCCAGGGCATGGCAGACCAGGCACAATGACATAGTCTTAAAAGTTCATTCATCCCTGGAGCTCATGGACCTCTCACAGGGACTGTCCATATTAGCATCACAGGTTCCTGGTTACATTTCCTGTTAAGGATTGAGAGTAGTGACCGTGTTATAAAGGCAGCACAGGGTGAACCAGCTGAGTGCCTGGCTCGGTCAACTTCTCTTTCATTTATTGTGGACACTGGACAAGGCAACGTTTCATCTGGAGTTTAGCAAAAACTCTACTCAGACCATCTGCTTTGGGAACATTAAATAAATAGAAAATACAAATTTAAAAATAATTAGGAAGACAGCCCATTGGGCCATCCGTCACCCTCATGGGAAAGACAGTGATAGCTATGTGGTTCTCAAACCATCTCAGTTATTCCTAATTGATCAAAATACCCCGATGTTTATAGCAAATGAGAGCATGACTCAGAATGAAATGAAGTCAATGGAATGCCAGAAGTTTTTATATCCAAAACAGAGACATGGCCCATATGTTCAGAAATACTTTTGTTCTTAGGAAATGTTTATGAAAAAAGAACGGATAGGCACTTCCTCAAAAAGAGACTCAACTGATATCAACATGGTTCACGTGACAGGAGCATTTTCCCATTATGCTCATGTCCCCCTTTACTTACTGATTCTTCACTGTCAGGTTTCAGGAACCATGCTGACAGCAAAGGCAAAGAGTTGTCTTCATGGCATATCCATTTTACATGCAAATGCTTTAAAAAGTTGAAAGTTTTCTTGAAATTTTTCATGGTATCATCCATGTATTGTTTTTGATAAATATGTATGTTAGTTACTCACCACATCCGACTCTTTGTGACCCCGTGGACTGCAGCCCGCCAGGCTCCTCTGTCCATGAGATTCTCCAGGCAGGAATACTGGAATGGGTTGCCATGCCCTTCTCCAGCATTTCCACTCCATTTGATGGAAAATAGAATCTGAGTTTGTTTCTCTGTGGATCTTCAATTTTCTGTTCTCTGACCATGGTCCCGATGAATTTAATTGAATGTAGACTTTTAAAACATGGGAAAAGAAAGAAAAATAAAGCAATCTGCATCAAGTAATCACCAGCAATCTGATTTTCCAGCTGGAACAAATTTTCGTTAGCCAAGGTGTGTAGAATTCGGCTCAATATTTATGGTGAAATGGCCTCAAAATTGTTTGAAACTAGCACAGCAGGATAATGAGTTAGGAAGAAAAAGAACAAAATCCATTTCTTTCCTTTTCCCTCTCTGTTTTTCTTTCTCTTTTCTCTCTTCCTTGTCACCTCACTCCGGAGACTGTGAAACTGTTGCATGGTCGTTCCCCCTTCCACACCCCAGGAGGTGCTCCTCAGAGGTTCTGGACACACACATCAGGGTTCTATTATAAGTGGCTGCCTTTCACCATGTGGCAAGGTTGAGACTGAATTTATGTTTGTGTGCTCTGCGCCTGACGTGTTTAAAGGTGCAGAGAGCGTCCCGGGGCCCCAGGGTGAATGCATGAAATGACAACAATTAAATGAGATCCAACTGAAAAAGTAGAAGCTGAAGGAACACAAGCCAGTGCTTGGGAGGGAGCCCAGGCTGAGCCCGTCAGGACTGGAGGCCAGGCCGGCCCCCCACCCCCCCGCCCCCGCCCTAGTGGTCACGGGTCCCAGCCATGTGCCCTGCCTTAGGGATGCTCCATCGCCCCATCCTCACTACTCGGATGAGGACCTGGGCTCTGGGGGTCACACTGGGGACCCTGACTGGGGCTCAGGCGGCTCGCTGTGACTGTGTTGTGGATGCTGGGGGTGGGTCCCTGTGACCCCAGGGGAGATGTGGGCTGAGCCTCCCTCCCGCCGTCAGTCAAAGGAGGGTGGGGTTTGGCCTCCCTCTCAGAGCCTGGGCTGGAGTGGAGCCCCCTTGGGGGAATCAGCCTGACTGCTGGAGGTCTGCCTGGGGACTTAGTGGGAGACTGAGGGGTTCAAGGCACGGGGCTGGCCCTCCTGACTCCATCCATCCTCCTCCTCTGACTTGAGGGTGACAGGAGAACTGAAGGCTGCCTTTATAGGACCTGAAGGGCACAGCCCCGTCCTTCAGCCATGAGCAGACCTGGGGCCCAAGCAGGGCGGGCTGGGGAGCATGGGTCCTTCACAGGGTCCCCTTCAGGGCACGGGGCTGGCCCTCCTGACTCCGTCCATCCTCCTCCTCTGACTTGAGGGCGACGAGAGGACTGAAGGGCACAGCCGTGTCCTTCAGCCATAAGCAGACCTGGGGCCTAGGTGGGGCGGGCTAGGGGGCATGGGTCCTTCACAGGGTCCCCTTCAGCGACTGCAAGCAGACGGCTTCAGAGGCCACGTAGACGGGCTCTGGGTCTTCCTCTAGGCTCTCACGACTGTCTGACTGAATTTCGAGTAAGTCATGGCAGTTCTGCACCCTGGAAGGGCCTCGAGGAGGAACCCTGTGGGAGCTAAGAGACCCTCAGTGCCAGGACCAGAACTGGTCGTAGAGAGAATGCGTTCCCTCAGCAGGTGGGTCCCGGTGTCCAGCCTGGCAGCTGGCACGTCCTCAGGGCAGCCACGCTCCTCCAGGCTGGGCTCACCCCCAGATCCTTGCTTGACCCCAGCGCAGAGCTGGAGGTGGTCACTCCTGGGGTGTGCCCTGCCACTACCACGGGCCTGAGCCCCCCTGCCTGTGCTGCGCATTGGGGGAAATGATTAGATCCAGCTGCAGGTGTTGTGAAAATGAGGGGACAGTCTGGTAACAGCCAGTTGGTAGAGCGCCCCTACTCTGGTGTCCGTCCCCCAACCTGCAGAGCCACCCTCGGGCTGGCCTTTGCCTCTGGGCCACCCCGTCCTCATGGAGGCGACTCCTGTGCGACCCGCGAGCTGCCCCTTCTCTTCTGGCCGTGCCATCCAGCTGGACCACGGACACGAGCTGGCTCCATGGTCGGCTCGATGTTTGGGATCCAACCCATGGCCGTGTGTCTGCACTTAGAGGATGATAACTGACAGGGTCAGCTCCTCAGGGTGTGAGGCCTGAGCCTGAGAGGCCAAAGGATGGGTGCTTAGGTGTTTTACACCTCTGAAAACTGAGGCTTGGGGATGCTATTTGGGGATTGAATTCAAGTCTGTGTTTGGATGGAAAAAAGGGGACCTGTTCTAAAATATATATATATATATTTTAGTTTTTAAATATATTTTATTGGCATAGAGCTGATTTATAATGTTGTGCTAGTTTCTGCTGTACAGCAAAGTGACTCAGTCAAGCATAGATTCCTTTTCCTCTTCTTTTCCATTCTGTTTAGTTATGGAAGTCTCCAGCGTGCAGTGTTATGGTTGGACATCTGCATGTACTGAGAACACACATCCCTGCCCGTCGAGTTACTCTCTGTCATAAAACAGGTTTTGCAATTGCTTCTGCAGCTTGTTCAGAAAGTTCTGGCCTGCAGGAATGGTCTCCCCATTGAGAGGCTTGGTAGGGTGTTGTCCTCCACTGCACCTCTGCCACGGGGCCGGGGGCTCTCTACCCCCCAGCCTGGAGCCCCCCACCGACTCTCCTGGCAGGTAACTTGCTGTTTCCCTTTAGGTGGTGGCAGGTCCTGACCACCCCCTCCCTAGCTGTGACAGACGTCTCCAGGAGCGGGGCTTACTGTGGATGGCCACCGTGATTCCAACAGCTAACTAAAAAGTCACGGGCCCTCCAAGCTTGGAAAGGCTTTCCCAAGGGTTGATGGCACCCGCAGATGTGAGGTTTACCTTCATGGTCTGCATGACACCCTTCCTTTCCTGAGGGTGTGACGTGGGCCAGTCACCCCCTTGCTGCCCGCCTTGCCCTCCCTTTCTGTCATCTGAAGGGCTGGAGGTCATTGCCTGTTGGCAAGTGGATTCAGTCATTTTCCTTCTCTTTTCAGGTGTAACTTGAGAGGTGATGGGAAGGCCAGGGGTGTTATGAGCTGACTTTTTCCTGTAGGTGGAACTGAGGCTGTGACTTATTCCATCAAGGGAAATGTGCCTTCTCTCCCAAAGTGGTGAACACAGTGAGGCGTCGTGGGGACAGGCAGGTGTTGTGTCTCCAGCACCCGATGAACAAACAGCCTCTGTGTCCCACAGGAGGGCAGGGGTCTGCTCCCCCAGACCCTGCAGCCGCGGCGGGAGCCGGTGCCTCTGAGAGGACGCCCGTGTGGACATGGCTGAGCACCGTCAGGACTGGGAATTCAGAGCTTTCTCTGTAACCAGCACTCTGTTATGGAGAGCCCCCCAGGGGGCTTTAGTGTCCCCACAGATGAGGCTAGTCCTTCTCAGACTTTGGAATTTCACACACAGTACAATTTCCCAAAACATCAGAATCCTGACATGTTTGTCAGTTTTTAATTTTGCTGAAAACGAAGAACATTTGAAAAATTAAAAAAAAAAACAATCAAAATCAGATCAACAATTGCTCCCTCTTTGATCTAAAACCACTGAATATTTCATAAAAGGAATAAAACTTCAACACCAAAATATTTGAAAAGCTTAGGTCTCTAGTCTGTAAATAAATCTTTGAGTCTTTTAAACAGACTACAGTTTGCATTATGAAAACCTTACTAGATTTTTCTTATTTTATTGTGGGCTCATCTAATTTTTTAAACCTCTCAGAAAGGTGGGACCAAAATATATGGTTGGTTAAGTCTGCCTGAGGAAATACAGAAAAAAATAAACCCATCTACTAAACAATACTTTCTCTGGCTGGTGGAACCAAAGAGGTAATTTTTAATTTTTCTTTTTGTTTATGTGTATATGGTAAAATTTGTAACAAAACAAAACACTTAATGTTTTTATTAATAGTAGAATTACGCAGACTATGTTAGATCCTCAAAGCAGATTTTCTGGGGCAGGGTGGCCATAAAGGATGCATTGAGGGCGATGATTCAAGGGTCCAGACCCCCGCTCCTCAGGAGGCTGTGCCCTCAGCTGCCGGCGGCAGCATGGTTCTCTCTGTCTTTGCCTCCCCTTCCCCAGTTCCCAGCCCTTCCTCCTGGCTTCCTCTTGACACCCCTGGCCCTGCTGTCTCAGGCTTTGTCCACGTGGCTTCTCAACCTCTCTGTCCTCTGCTGGTGGGTCTGCGTCCTCCCATTCTGTCTCCTGGTCGCATCTTCTGAAGAAGCGAAGGTGCTGGTGGAGCCTGTCATGGGTCGTGTCCCCATGTGAACAGCGGTCCAGTCAGGCTCCCTGGAGGCTGTCCCAGCCAACTGATTGGGTGCCTTGGGGCTGGTGCTGGGCTCTGGGTGTATGCCCTGTACCTGGAGGCAGGTGACAAGCCCTGTGCTCTGGGGGATGCAGCCCGTGTTGTGACAGCACCCCACAATTGGTGCTACCACCAGTGGGCACCCACAAAGGACCCCCCACCCCGGTTCTCACACTGCCAGGTGAGACCCACCTCACCCATCCCCATGTGGCTTCTGGGGCTGCAGTGACTCCCTTATTTATTCCCTCTGATAAGACCCCAAGTTTTCAATAGTGCACATCCTTCTTGGGGCAACAGCCTGATAAAATCACCCCTTAGCTGTCTGATGTGTTTCGCTTTTTTGCATAAGGATTTTTTCTCTATTTCTGTTCCTGAGTAAACCGAAACTTGCCTCAAACCACACAGACGAAATTGGCCAGGCTTTGGCTTCAAGAGTCCGTGTTAAGTAAGACCTTTGTGGTCAGTTCTGCACCGCGGGTTCAGCCAGGGTCTGCCCAGGAAGTGGGTCTGGGAGCGGTTCAGTCCTGGCTGGCCGGTCCCCACTCAGTGATCCCCACCCTGTGTTCTCTAAATTCAGGAGAACTCTGTGTGGAGGCGGTTTTCTTTCCCTCTGCAGCATGTGTCTCTTCAGGAGCAAGCACGGGGGCTCTCCCAGGCGCATCTGTGCGGTTCTCCATTCCTAGACTTAGTGTTGTAGTCCTGGCAGGAGGCTGGAAGAGCTCAGATGTGAAAAGGGGCAGCGGGCTTGTTGCTGACGGGAGCCTGCTGGGCTGCCTGTTCGCGGCTGTGCAGAGGCCTTGCAGCTGTGACTCCGGGACGTGCTGGTCTCCCTCTTACGGCCCAGAGGGAGAAAGTGGCGCCTGTCTCTCCTGCTCCTCGGGCTCCAGCCTGGACGCTTACGCACAGTTTGCTTGTCCAGGAAAGGCTGTCCCGGGACTTGTGTGTCTTGGGTAGAACAGAGGCGTGCAGCCATGTCTGAGACCACCGGCTCTGCTGGGTGCCTGTGATGGTGTGGTTGGGACAGCCGGGCTGCTGTGGGTGGGGCCTGTCTCTGCTTCAGGTGCCACGTCTGTGTGGCAGAAATTCTGATCCCCCAAAGGTAAAATGTCATAGGTACATTTGTTGTTGTTCAGTCACTAAGGCATGTCCGACTGTTTGCAGCCCCATGGACTGCAGCATGCCAGGCTTCCCTGTCCTTCACCATCTCCTGAAGTTTGCCGAAACTCATGTCGATAGAATTGGTGATGCCATCAACCCTCTCATCCTCTGTCACTCCTTCTCCTCCTGCCTTCCAACTTTCCCAGCATCAGGGTCTTTTCTGATGTCCCCTAAATGCATTAAGTCTACTTGGACCATACACAGAGAGGAAAAGATGCCTCCAGAGTTCAAGTGTATTAAAATCAAAATGAATTCCCTTCTCTTGCTTTTCCAGGGCCCCTGGCTTAGTCTTAAAAGCCAGCTCTATTCATAATACACATTTAGGAAAAAGAAAAATAATAAGCAAAGTCCTGAGAATTAAAAAAAAGTATTTACATCAATGAATTCCTATTGAGAAATGGTTGCCAATGGAGCTTACAAATCTTATTCACAAAGAAAGGCCGAGTCCCTAAGTATCCACCATCGCCCGCCTGCAGGCTGGCTTCCCTTCTGGGCCATGTGTCCTGATAAAGACAGGGCTCCTGGATCTCCACTGTTGGGGGTCACAGCCCTGCTCATCCTCACAGAAGATGTGATGGGGCCGATGGGCTGCTATCTCAGTCTCCTGGATCTCCATCGTCTGGGGTCACAGCCCTGCTCGTCCTCACGGAAGGTGTGATGGGGCCGATGGACTGCTATCTCAGTCTCCTGGATCTCCATCGTCTGGGGTCACAGCCCTGCTCGTCCTCATGGAAGGTGTGATGGGGCCGATGGCCTGCTATCTCAGTCTGCTCGCTGCAGTGACAGAACACCACAGACCAGGTGGCTTTCGACCAACAGATGTTTGTTCCTCAGCCTCCAGAGTCTAGGAAGATCATGGTGCTTGAGATCCAGTGTCTGGTGAGGACTCGATTCCCCATCCGTGTGTCCTCATGGCGTGAGGGAGCCCTCTGGGGTTGCCTTCATGAGGACATGAACCCCATCACAAGGGCCCTGCCCTCATGACCTCCTGAGGGCCCACCTCCCAACACCGTCATATTGGGGGTTAGGTTTCAACATGCAGATTCCTGGGGGGACATTGAGTCCACAGCACTGAACAGCCTGTGTGTTGAGTCCTTCTGTTTGTAGGGGGTGGGCGTGTAGACTTTAGGGACTGGGGTGGCAGGGTTGTAAGGAGAGGGTGCGTGAACGCCGCCTAGAACAGCTCTGAGTCGCTCAGGTGCATGCTCCTCAGGGCACTGCCAGTGTTTGAGCTCCTGCTCTGACCTCCTCTGACCACAGCTCTGTCCACCTTAGTGTTTTCCTTCCTGGCGACAAGGTAGCGCCTGGCCTCTCCCGCCGCCAGTCTAGGACCTTGGTGGCTTTTCCTTTCCAGGCGAGCAGGTCCTATCCCCGCTATCTTGGGGAGCCCTGTCAGCCATGCCTGGAGGGGGAACCGAGACCTAGGCCACTGCTGCACTTGGAGTTCTGAGCTGGGTGATCAGGGTCCTGTCCTGAGAAAGCATCCTTTCTCCTTGGGGCCGTGCCCTCATAGTTAGGAAACAAGATGGAAGGTAAGATTTGTCATGCTGAGGGCACCCCGTCAGCGTGTTGGGGCTCAGCATGCCCAGAGCCAACCTCCCTGCTACAGCAGCAGGCCCTCCTGGAGCCCAGGGGAGACAGGCGCTGGGCCCAAGGTCACCCTGTGCACATCCGGGCCGTGCGAGGGTGTGGAGTCGAGGAGGGAGGGAGTGACTTGTCAGAGTGTGAACAAGTCTCCAAACTGAATTTGGCCCCAGCCGAGCTGTTTATCCAGCCCTGGAGAGCACCCAGGAGAGCTCTGGGCGGCTGGGGGGACCAGCTGTGCGCTGTCAGCAGTCTCGTTCCAAACGGGGACCGGCTCAGAGTATCGGCGCAGGCGGCTGGCCCTGGACCCCGGTGACCGGCCTCCGAGGATGCCGTGGGCTTCTCGGGCCCTTCCGGAGGCCCTGCCAGCGCTCCACCAAGAAGTCAAGTTGAACATTCTGTGCATAACTCGAGTATGTCCTAACTCGAGGGGACGTCTCCGAGCATCTGGGATACTTCTGGTTCAGTTGGGAAACTCGCACAGTCTTGACCTCCAGCTCATCCAGGATGGGGGAGGAAGGACAGGCCCTCTGTCCTGGCCCTCCTCCAGGTCCTCGCACACTCCATCACTTTCTTAACTCTGTTGTCATGCTCACAAATAAAGCTTGTGTTGTTACTATTTTAAATTAAAAATGAGACTTCCTGTCAGCGAAAGCCCATCAGGATGAGCCCTGAGCAGTTAAGGGAGACACCTGCGTTTTCCAGGAGGGGTCAGGAAAGCCCAGAGAGACCCGGTCACCAAGGTTCCCTGGGTGTCGGGGACATGCCAGACGCAGCCTCCAGTCAGCTGCCCTGTGAATGGCAGCAGGAGCCTCCCTGCTCCATGTGCATCAGAATAAAGACGGAAATGTACAGATTCTGTGTGGTCTCACACGTGTGCCGCCACGCGCACCACACACGCACGTACACACAGCCCCACAAAAACGCTGCAGAGCGATTCTGAGAACAGGTGGGAACAATCATTGTCCTGGAGCATGGCTGTGAGAGTTTTCGTGTCCTGGGAGGGAGATACTTGTGCGCCCACCTGCACAGCCTCCCCGGTAACCCTGGGAGGTTTGCCTAGGAGTGGAGGAAGCAGGTTCCACAGCTCACGTTTGCCTCTTGAAGCATTGTTGAAATGTTTCTTCTTCAGGCATTGGTTCGGGCGATTAATGCTGCTGTTGGGTCTTCACTGCCGTCCTGTGACTAAGCCGATCCCAAGCGCCTCCGGCAAAGACCAGTCCTTCATCTCCAAAGAGCATCTGTTAACCTTTCTCGATGGATACCAAGTTGGGGTGCGTGTGGTCACTGTGGTTGTCAGGCACACCCAGGATTTCCTTTATATATATGTGTATGTATTTCCTATCAGGGTGGCTGCAGTCCAGCCCAGACTCTCCAGAACGGCCTTTAGGTTCAGTCTGAGCTCTGTCTGTGCTCGGCCACTGACGTGACGCACTTTGACGTTTCTGAGACTGCAGATTCCTCAGAGCAGAAGAGAAAGTTTTACAAATACCGTGACCTTGAAATTAAAAAAAATCTCTTCTCTTTCCTCTCTCCAGATTTTTTACCACGTACTGGCTGGAAGTCCAAGTAAGAAAAGGCAGCAAAGTTATAAAACTTGAGTTTGTCCTTGCAGATCCGCAGTGAGCAATGCATACTTACAACAAGACACGTTGCACGCTGTGCTCATTCCCGAGAGAACTGCACTGAGCTGTTAGGGAGGGTCTGAGGGTTTATAATGGTTTAAAAATGCTTACAATTTTTTTTTTTTTTGGTAGACTTTAAGCACAACCATGAACCTCAGAGCAAAATGTCCAAGACTCAAGTACAGGCAATATAGCCAGCCTGCCTGTGAGGCACTGAGGGAGATGAAGAAGGTTGGAGGTCTGGAAAATGGTGGAATGCCTTGGACTGGAGGTAAGAAGGTGTTTATAAGGGACTTTCATGGAGGAAAATATGAGAAAACTAGGTTTCATGAGGCAGATAAGATAATTTTAGTCTAAGTCGCCAAAGTCGTGTGTCTTATAGTTGGGTGGACAGAAATGCATCAGACTGACTTCACAGTTTTATAGTGCTTTAGGCTTTTGAAATTGCTTTACAGAAAAGTTGTACTTTTGTCATCTCTTTGACAATAATGTACCTGGTTGAGGATCATAGACATTTTGATTTTAAGTGTGAAGAACTGGGACAGAATGAGTAATTACAGAGAGGCAGGTGAGCTTCATAAAAGTTCCAGCCCAAGAGCTTCTCAGCAGCTGTTATTGCTGTTGTTCAGTTGCTGTTGTGTCCAACTCTTTGAAACCCCATGGACTGCAGCATTCCAGGCTTCCCTGTCCTCGTCTGTCTCCTGGAGCTCGCTCAAGTTTATGTCCATTGAGTTGGTGATGCCATCCAACCATCTCATACTCTTCTGCCTTCTCCTTTTGCCTTCAGTCTTTCCCAGTATCAGGGTCTAAATTTTACTCTTTGAAAATAATTCTCCTCTCCGTATGGTAGTAACATATATTTACTGTTGACGATTTTGAAAATGTCAAGTGCATCAAGAAATAAAATCACGTGTAATTCCACTACCTAAAAGTAGTCATTGTTTTGCTATAAATCCTTCTAGCCTTTTTTCTGTATGTAAGCACACACACTGGGAAACATTTTATGAATTGGAAATCACATTGCACATCCTGTTTAATAAGCTGAGATAGTCACTTAAGATTGTGAACTTCTTCTGTGATCAAATATTTCCTGTAACATCATCTGTATGAGCTGTGTAGGATTTTGACAGACACTATAGCAGATTCCCTGGTAGCTCAACTGCTAAAGAATCCACCTGCAATGTGGGAGACCCTGGTTTGATTCCTGGGTCAGGAAGACCCACTGGAGAAGGGATAGGCTACCCACTCCAGTATTCTTGGGTTTCCCTCGTGGCTCAGCTGGTAAAGAATCCACCTGCAAAGTGGAAGATCCAGGTTCAATCCCTGGGTTGGGAAGATACCCCTGGAGAAGGGAAAGGCTACCCACTTCAGTTTTCTGGCCTGGAGAATTCTATGGGGTTGCAAAGAGTAGGACACAACTGAGCAACTCTCACCTTCTTTCATATTGGATTTTGGTGGCTGTTTGGTTGTTTTCATGAATATGGTTTATAGATGGATATGCTGTTTGAAAGTTGAGTTTGGGAAAAGGGAACTGTTGTCTTTCCTTAAATCTTAGAATTCAAAATGCCGTGTTCTCCTTCCTTCAACATAACTTTAGCAGCTTATTCGATGGCAGTGTAGTTCACATGTAGTGGCATGCACACACGTGTTAGCATGTGTCAGCTGTGTGGTGTGGTGGCGTTATGTGCATTCTCCCCGGTCACGACACAGGAGGGCCCACATCCTTCCAGAGTGGCCCTCAACTCTGCTGCACCTACACACCTGACTTCTGTCAACATACGCACCATTGGCCTGTCTCAGGGCCTCTCAGAATCTGAACCAGGCCCTCTTGACATCTCGGTTTCTTCTTTCAACATCATGTTTTTGAGAGGCTTCTGTGTTTCTTTCTGCAGGTGTTTGTAGTTCATTCCTTTCTGATTGCTGAGTAATATTCTATTATATGAATATGGCAAAATTTGTTTATCTGTTCTCCTGTTGATGGCTACTTAGGTGGCTTCTAATTTCAGGCTTTAATAAATAAAGCTGTTATAAGATGTCTCTATGCAGGCTTTTGTTTGTTTGCATGTTTTTGTTTTATTTTTTTTCAAACATTATTGTTTTCCCTGGGTGAGTGTCTCGAAACAGGGCTGTCGGTCCTGTGAAGGCCCATTATTTAACTTCAGAGGAAACTCCCAGCGGTTCTCCAAACCGATGGCTCCCTTTCCTCTATAGGCCCAGCAGCAGTGGATGAGAGAGTTGGCCGTCTAGGTGATGGCAATGCTGTGTTGTCATTCTTTTTAGCCTGAGCTATTTGGGGGGACACTCAGGCATCTCATGGTGCCTTTCCTGGTGACTAATTATGTTGAGTACTTTTTTCTGGGGAATGTTGATCACTCATTTGTCTCCTTTGTGAAGTGTTTGATAGGCCTCCAGTCCTGTTTTTTGGTGACTTTTATTGGCGTGTGGTTGATTTACAATGTTGTGTTAGTTTCAGGTGTACAGCAAAGTGAATCGGTTGTGCGTATACACGCATTCATTCTTTTTTAGGGGCTTCTCAGGTGGCACTGGTGGTAAAGAACCTGCCTGCTGATGCAGGAGACTAAGACCCAGGTTTGGTCCCTGGGTCAGGAAGATACCCTGGAGGTGGAAATGGCAACCCATTCTCATATTCCTGTCTGGAGAATCCCATGGACAGAAGGACCTGGTGGACTACAGTCCAGGGGGTCACAAAGAGTCAGATACGACCTAAGTGACTTAGCATGCTCTCTTTTTTAGATTATTTTCCCGTAGAAGTTGTTTCAGAGTGTTGAGTCGAGTTCCTTGTGCTCTACAGTAGGTCCTTACTAGTTATCTATTTTATATATAGTAGTAATTGGGGTGTTTGTCTTTTCACTGGGCAGTCGTAGTCCTGAGCATTTTCGGTAACTGTCCTCTGGGAGATTTATCTGGGAGCGCTCCCCCCAGCCCGTGCCCTGCTTGGCCATCTGTGTACTGTGTTTTGGTAGCAGAGGAAGCCTCAATTTTTTCCTGAAAGGTTTGGGTTGTGCTTTCTGTGTTCTGGGAGAGTTTTGCCGACAGAAGGGTGAAAACACGTTTTCCTGTAGATTTTGCTGGCTTTGCTTCTGCAATTATGCACATCCTCCGTGTGCATGCTAAGGGGGAGAGGAGGGGGGACCACGTGCTCCTCACAGAGGTATCTTACTGTCCCAGCTCCAGACATCAGAATGACTTTCCTTTCCTTCCTGGACTGAATTGCTTCGGCACCTTTGTTAGAAGTTAATTACTGCATCAGTGTGAGTCTGTTCCTGGCTTCTGGCTTCTGTTCTGTAGATGCGCTTGCTTATCCCCATCTCAGTGCCATATTGACTCATTACTGTTGCTCTACGGTAAGTCCTGAAATTGGAGAATGTAATTCTTCAAGCTTGTTTTTTTTTTCCCCCCTCAAGTATGTTCTGGGTGTTCTAATTGTTTTTTGGCATGTCACATACATTTGAAAAAAGAACTTGTCAATTTCTGGAAAAAAAAGATTGTTGGGGTTGATGGAGATTGTATCAAATTTGTAGATCAATTTGAGGAGAATTGGCATCTTAGAAATTTTGAGTGAGTCTTCTGTCCACAAACATGGTGTATCTATTTATGTAATATTTTAATGTAATAACTAAATAATTTGATTTAATAATTAAATTAATGTTTCTTATTTCTCTAAGATATATTTTATAGTTTCAGTGTGTAATCTTACATCTGTTTTATTGACTAGATCCCTACTAATTTATGCTTTTGGTGTGAATTTTAATTACTGTTGTGTCAACTATATTTTAAATCATTCATTGCAAATATACAGAAATACCCTTGACAGTTTTTATATTGACCTTGTGTCTTGTAACCTTACAGTTATTCTAGTAGTTTTTTGTTTTGGAGATTTTTTTTTAGGATTTTCTACATGGATAGTCATGTTGCTTGTGAATAAAGACAGTTCTGTTATTGTGATCACCTAATATTTACATGTTTTGTTTCCTTTCTTGCTTTATGCATTAAGATCTCCAGTACAAGAGTGAACAGAAGAGGTGACAGAGGTCACTCTTGCCTTGCTCCCGATTTCATAGGGCTGGAGTCCAAAGTTTTCGTATAAGGTGTGATGTTAGCTGTGGTTTTTCTGTAGAGCTTTTTTATCAGATTGAGGGAAGTCTCTTCTATTCCTAGTGTACTGAGAGTTGCTGTTTTTAAGTCATGAACAGGTGCTGAATTTTATTAAATGTTTTCTGTGTCTATTGGGATAGTCTTATGGCTTGTCTTTTGTAGTCTGTTGAATGTCAGGCCTACCCAATATTCCTGGCCTAAATTCACTTGATATTAATATATTACTGTCAAGCCATGACACACTCTAGTTTTTATGTATTTCTTGGACCTGGCGATGCTGACCTGGCCTCCTGCTCCCAACTCAGACAGGCCTGTCCTCCCCCCTGTGAACCTGGCCCTTCTGCTCGTCACTGCAGGCGTGTGGGTCATCACCGCGGTGCTTTGACTTGTCTGACGTCGGCGGCCTTGGGGCTTGGTGCAGAGCCCACGTCCCAGAGCTGGCATGGCCTCGGTGGTCAGACCCTTCATCCATCAGTGAACTCTTATCTTGGTTACTCACTGCCCCCAGCAAGTGCTTCAGACACTCCAGTCAGGGACTGGAAAGATGAAAAGCATGACTGGTGGGCAGCAGGGAGGGGTCTGGACGGACCCACGCTGACCTCACAGCTTGCTTAGTTTCACCTGCCCACCCCCTTCTCAGAAAGGCCCTGTGGCCTGTCTGGTGGTATCTGTGAAGGGTCCCCTTGTTTTCTGGGCAAAATAGCCATTACACTGTTGTTTTTCCACATCTCTGTTTGACCCGGTGACCCTCACTCCAGCAGAAGGTAGTTTAGACAGATTAGGACCTTGGCTCCTTTCCAGGAGCCCATAGAAGCCTTGGAGAGGAGACAGTCCAGAAATATACCCGTGTCCACGTGACCAGTCTCCAGAACGCGCTATTTTTAAGATGCTTGAACTTGTTTTCTCAGAGGATAATTTCCACCCTTGGCTGGATGGGTGGTTTATCCGGGTAGCTGTCTCTCTCGCCGAGGATGAAGGAGCTGTCCCCGGTGTGGTAGGAATTTTGAGACAGGAAATGTGCTAAGTGTATGGGTTCTGAGCCAAATGTGGTCATTAGCTTGATCCAAATTTCACTTTACCGGAAGAGGAAGGATTTAAGGCCAGGTAAGCAATGTCTATCAGGCAAGTCCAAAGCAGACAGACCCAGGCAAACATGTAATGTGTCAACTGCTCCCCAAGCTCTATAGCTGATTCATCAGTTCCATAGAGTCGCTGATTGTCACCGGGGGCCACTTGCTGTGCGTAGGCTGGGAGGTGCCGACACCCACACACCAGGAAGACCCGTGAGCAGCTCTCGGTCAGCAGAGGCCACATGAGCCCTCATGATGCAAGTCGGAGGGAGACGTCCCCGGGGGATGGAACATGAGTGGGGTGCAGCCCAGGAAGGGTCATGTTGTCTTGGGTTTTGTATTCTCTGCTCTGAAAACTAAGTCGTGGTTCCTGAAACGAACACCTCAGGGAGGTGGGGAAATGCACAGAGGATGACACTCCCTCGGATTAAGGGTGCCGGTCCTCACGTCCTCCCGGGAGCGACCAGGGCATCTAGGTTAGCATTGTCCTGTCCCCAAAGTGACTGGAGCCCCGTCTCAGGCCCGGAGCCCAGCCCCAAGCTTGTGGGGGGAGGGGGATGGGGCAGGGTTCCACTCAAGAGGACCCGAGGCTCTAGGAAATGCACAGCTCAGACCACCCCCCGGGACCCCTCTGCTGCCAGTGTGACCGGACGTTGGCCTGGGCTCGGCCCAGTTGCGTAGTCCTCGATTTTTCTGTTTGAAATCTCCATTTCCTGTCCTGCTGTCACTAGTTTGGAAGAACCTGTCTAGAATGTTGGACGTGTGTGAGCCCCTCACTCAGGGCCAGCAGGTAGGAAGCGGAGGGCCCACCTTGTCCTGAAGTGCCTCCTGGAAGGAGAGAAAGGCAGGCGGGAGGGCAGGACCCCGGGAATGGGGCTCCGGTCGGGGGAGCAGGAAGGCCCGCCCCTGGCCTGCCGCTTCAGGCTGGGCCGCCACCTCCCCCGAGGGCCGGGTGATCTCGTGCATCCGGGGCCTGTCCCAGCCCTGCTGCCCATCCCACGCTGACACACTGAGGGCTTGCTCTGGGCCCCCCAGTCTGTCTCATCCAGTGAGTTCTAGACCCCCACCCCCCGAACCCCTGCTCCTGGAAGGATCCCTGTCACCAGCGGGGATGGTGGCCGGGGTTGTAGCCCTGAGGACTGAGCAGGGACAGCCCACCCCAGTGCCTCTGGGGGCCTCATGGAAACCTCCAAGTCGGAGCTTATGAAGCTTGCTGAAGAGCACATGGCTGAGACCCTGGGCCAGGCCCTCTACCCTCGGCGCTCGGGCTCTGAGGACCTCAGAGAGGGGACAGTGCCAGGTACTGAGGGCTGGCAGGGCTGGAGCCCCCCAGACCCCTGGCCTTGCGAGGCTGAAAGCCCGGCCTGTCGGGCGCCCAGCCTCCCTCACCACCTGGCCGCCTGGCCTCTGGGCTCTTTGTTCCCTGAGGCTGAGCCCACAGCTGCTGTGGCGACATCAGGGCCCTGTGAGCTTGAAGAAGCATCAGAGGGCCTACCAGCAGTCTAGTCTAATCCTGGACTCGGCCTGCACCAGCCATCTAAGGAGAAGATGGACAGTCCAGGAACGAGCCGTCGCTGGGACAGAGTTCCTGCTGCAGCCCCGCTCCCCGGAGGCACTTGCAGAACCCTCGCCCCGGGGAGGGCTCCCCGTCCTGAGCCTCCCGTGTTCCTTCTCTTACGTGATTCCAGCCCTTACATGCATGATGCTGCCACCCATGGCGAACCTGGTCTGCAGATGGAGTTTCCTGAAGGGTCTGTACCTGCGTGGTCCTTCCTTTCATCTGCTCTCCTTGAATTTCCCGAATCATCTTGCCCAGTGCTTCCTTGGCTGAGCACTCCTCGTGCTGCTGGGTCCCTGACCTCTGTTCGCCAAGGTTACAAGCCCTGCTGCCAGGCCAGCAGAAGGAAGTGCCAGGCATCCTCGGCTGGCTGGCTGGGCCCCAGCACAGGAGCCAGGAAGGCACAGCGTCACCTCCCTACAGCCAAAGCCCACCTGCCTGACCTGGGGTTCCCACCTGCCTGATCTTGGACTCCGACCTGCTTGACCTTGCCCTGGGGCTTTCGCAGTGGCCCAGTCTGGTGCGGTGTGGGCCATCAAAGGAAAAGCAGGCCAGAAAATCAAAGAGAAGTAAAAGGCATCGGGAAACTAAAGGAAGCGAGACCTCCCATGTGATGAGGGAGGAAATATCAAGCGAAACGTGGTGTCCTGTGAAGCAGGAATGCTTGACCTGCTAATTGAAAGCTACAGATGAGGAACATTTGATATCTACACAGTTCACTTATCCAAATTACTGTTATTAGTGAAGAACAATGACAAGGAATTCTCCCGCATGCACACATTTGATTTTGGTGATTATTATTTACGCGTGATTTATTACCCCCAGTGCAAAGCACAGCTGGAAGGATCACAGAGATGACTCACCATTTCCTAAGGCCAGATTTTTGTTTTGTTTTGTTTTTCCTCAAATGATGGTTTTATCGACTCCCGGGATGAGAGTCTGCTCCTGGTGTGTCCCAAGCGCCAAATGTGCTGGAGGAAGTCAGGAACAGGGAATTATAACTTTGTTCCTAATGAGGGGTTCACCTTCCCTTTGTTCTGAAACACAGCGCTCTGAGCAGAGATCTTGAGAAGGACGCGGGTCTAGAACTCTCTTCAAGGTAGGAGGTGCAGACCACGAAGAGGACATAGCAACATCAGTTACGCTCAAGTTGCTGGAGATGATTTAATGACCGTGTTTCTGTCCTAGGGACGACGGCTCCTCCATGCCCCTGCAAACGCATGGGGCACATTCCTCAGCCTGCACACAAGGAATTTGCATAACTGTGATATTCCAGGAGCAGAGGGGCAGAGAGGGTCACATTCTTGTCCCGGTGTGTAATTCTGTGCCAGGCAAACCTGGGCCCTCGCTGGGGACCACCCCATTGCTCGGCTGAGCTGGACGGCTGTGGACCATGTGCCTTGCAACACGTGGATTCCAGTAAAAATCCCTTTTCCAGAAAACACTGGAGAAGGGTGAGCCTAGCCTGTGGCAAATAAGAAACCAGAGCACCAGCAGTGAAGTGTACTCACCGAGCTAAGACAAGACAGAGCAGAAGCTGGTCCCCCTAAGCATTGTGTTCTCTGATTTTCTAAGATTTTCTTTGACTGCGATCAGCTACCTCCTGGGTGTACTTGGGCCCTGGAAGGACATTCCCAAGATGGGTTGGTGGAGCCTTTGCTCCTGTATCTGGTGTAGAGGCCTGAGGCCAGGCAGTTGGAGGTTAAACAGAACTGCACCCCACCCCCACCCACGATGGAGCCACAGACAGGGAAAAGGCTTCCTTACTCATCCATTGCCAATGTCTCCACGTGCAGGCTTGTAGATTCACGAGTGACCTTGCTCTCCTTACCTCCTTGTTGCAACCCCATGGACTGCAGCATGCCAGGCTCCCCTGTCCTTCACCATCGCCTGGAGTTTGTGCAAACTCATGTCCATTGAGTCGGTGATGCCATCCAACCATCTCATCTTCTGCTGTCCCCTTCTCCTCCTGCCTTCAATCTTTCCCAGCACCAGGGTCTTTTCCAGTGAGTTGGCTCTTTGCATCAGGTGGCCAAAAATATTGGAGCTTCTGCTTCAGCATCAGTCCTTCCAATGAATATTCAAAGTTGATTTCTCTTAAGATTGACTAGTTTGATCTCCTTGCAGTCCAAGGTACTCTCAAGAGTCTTCTCCAACACCACAATTCAAAAGAATCAATTCTTCTTTGCTCAACCTTCTTTATGGTCCAACTCTCACATCGTATATGACTACTGGAAAAACTGTAGCTTTTACTATTCGGACCTTTGTTGGCAAAGTGCGTCTCTGTTTTTTAAAACACTGTCTATGTTTGTCATAGCTTTCCTTCCAAGGGGCAACTGCCTTTTAATTCCATGGCTGCAATTGTCGTCTGCAGTGATTTGGGAGCCCACGAAAATAAAATCTGTCACTGCTTCCACTTTTTCCCCATCTATTTGCCATGAAGCAATGGGATTGGGTGGCCTTAACTATCAAAGTCTCATGATAGGAATGTGGTAAGAGGGTTTCTTCTCTACCACAGAGAACATCCTCTGTCTCCCTCTCTGTCTGTCTGCCTGTCTGCAGAGACCATACACAGATGGACACACAAGCATCCACACAACCTGCGCTACAGCTCACCAGAGGCCCGCTCCCTTTCCTTCCAGCCTCGGCCGAGCACTCGTCTCCTCTGCTCACTCTAGGAGGGTCCTTATTTAACACAGTCTTACTTTATGGACAAGTAAGACTGAAAACCTATCACAAATTGTGCTAGAGGTATAAAAATTCCATTTTCTCATGTCATATATACATGATATATAAATGTAAGCTTCATATATAATATGAGAAAATAAACTTTGTATAATTAAAAAGTTAGAGGCTCTGCGACTGGTCCTTTTCAGAACGGGCCCATCTGAATGTGCGCCGACCCTCCTGAGCTGTGTCCACGGGTGATGACTCTTGACAACCAGGGAGTAGCTTTTAGCCATGAGTTACTTTCAGATAAATGTAGTTTTTCTTTGATAAGAAAATGCCTTTTGAAAATAAAGGACTCAAGGGTGTTTTGTAATTTTAAAATCTAAATTTAAATCTAAGTTTTAAAATCTAAATTGCTGTTCACCAGAAGGGAAATACCTTCTGCAGACATATAAACAGAAAGTGGTGGGATAGGGGCGGGGAACCGTCAGTGGTGCTGGCAGAGTCCGCCCCCTTGGACAGAGCCCTGGACAGACGTATGAAGGTCACGTCCCAGCCCGCCAGCTTCTCAGCAGTTACTAGTTCAGGGGATCTTAGGGCTTCTGCTGGTGGAAGAGGCCGCTGCGGGGCACAGTTCAGGCCTCTGGACACGTCCTGGAAGCGTCTGTAGCCACTGTTTCTCAGGGGCAGGGTCCTCCTGTGAGCTGAGGTCTGTAGTCAGGGGAAGCCCTGGGTGTGGCCCTGAGCCGGGCTGACTGGACACCCACGTGCAGCCTCCCTGGCTGACCTCCACCCTCCCCGTCATCCTTGTTGAGCTCACTCTGCCGCAGTGCAGAGCCCTCCACAGGGCAACCATTCCCAATCCAGTGTGCTCTTGGGGGGCGGCCGGTCCAAGGGGAGGGTGTGTGCACAGCACCCCTCCCCACCCAGCTCACACCCCTGCATTTTGGATGTGTTCAGGTTGCTGTTTACTTGTTCAGTCGTGTCCGACTCTGTGTAACCCTCTGTGTGACTGTAGCCAGCCAGGCTCCTCTGTCCGTGGAATTCTGCAGGCAAGAACACTGGAGCAATTTGTTATTTCCTTTTCCAGGGGATCTTCCTGATCCAGGGATCAACCCTTGTCTCCTGCACTGGCAGGCAGGTTCTTTACCACTGAGCCATCTGGGAAGCTCGTGTTGTGTGTGGTGAGTCTGTTTTAGCTGCAGTTGGATAAGCCCACTTTATAACTCTCTGAAAATAAGAAGTTTAGTCAAGTAAAGTTCTGACTACATTTTTTTTCAGAGAAATCATGCTTGAAAAATCCTCAGCTTAACAAAACAAGTCCATTCTGTATAGTTTGGGGCAGACATATCTGAAATAAACAGTTCGTTCAGGGCTGCATTTTAGTTAGCTCCTAACTAGAACCTTGGACTTTCTGACTTCCAAGTGAGCTCTGCTGGGGGACAGTGGGTAGCAGGGGGAGCCACCCAAACCCAGACAGCTGGTCAGTTACCTGTGGGATTTCTTACCTGTGCTCAGAACGGTACAGTATTCAGCATAGAGGGTGAGATCTCAAAGCTGTGATGGGACTTGGTGACCTTGAGTTGCTGGTGGGAAGGAGACTGTGGACTTGGAACACAGAGAGGATGGCTAGTGCTCTCTATTAGTATGCTGATGGCGTGAGGCATGTGAACGAGTGTGTGTACATTCTCAAACGTGTGTGTGTGTGCATGTGCATGCATGCTCTGTTGTATGCAGTCATTTGGGATGTGAGAGTTGGACTCTGAAGAAAGCTGAGCACTGAAGAATTGATGCTTTTTAACTGTGGTGTTGGAGAAGACTCTTGAGAGTCCCCTGGACTGCAAGGAGATCCAACCAGTCCAACCTAAAGGAAATCAGTCCTGGGTGTTCATTGGGAGGACTGATGCTGAAGCTGAAACTCCAATACTTTGGCCACCTGATGGGAAGAACTGACTCATTAGAAAAGACCCTGATGCTTGGAAAGATTGAAAGCGGGAGGAAAAGGGGACGACAAAGAATGAGATGGTTGGATGGTATCACTGACTCAATAGACATGAATTTGAGTAAACTCTGGGAGTTAGTGATGGAGAGGGAGACCTGGAGTGCTGCAGTCCATGGGGTCACAAAGAGTCAGACACGACTGACTGAACTGAACTGAACTGAACAGGCCAGTTGTTTGCTAAGCATACATCTTGTGAGATAGTTATTAAGGTTTGGATAGGTGTCGCCAAGACAGATCACAGTCTTCATAGAAATGAGCGCAGCAGGCCAGGTCCACATCATGGGGGACCAGCTAATGAGCCTCACGTGTCCGTCTCTTCCCTGAGGACGCCGTGCTGGTGTGGTGTGTCCCAGCTCTACAGGCGAGACTGCCTTTGGTCAGGACAGGGACACAAACACTTCACCCGAGTGAGCAGCACCTGGGGGGACACCCAGGGCACTGAGAAGCCTGACTCCTCCCCCTCGCCCCTCATACCTGCTTCTCCTTGGATGTGGCCCTTGTCTCTGCCGGGCGCTCAGCTGCTTCCTGAGCTTTGCAGCCACCACGGTGGCCTGGACCCTGGGCACTGGTGGCTCATGGGATGCGGAGGAGGCTGTTTTCCAGATTCTGCCAGATGGTGCTCCTGCTCTGAGCTTGGCCTCTGGCCACAGGCGCTGTGTGGCCGGTGGTGAGACCTGCCTGCTGTTAAGGTGAGGGCGGAGCAGCACCTGTCATTTGCATGTGTGTGTGTGTGCTTATGTGTGTACGTGTGTGCACACACATGTGTGTGCACACGTGTGCACATGTGTGTGTGTGTGCTCAGTGCAGGAAGCAGGGCTGGATGAAGTGTGCTGTCCTTCTCACCTGAGATCTGTGGGGAATGTCCCTCCGGGCCTTGAGCAGTCAGCTCTCCCTCCCGGGGAGCGAATCCTATGAGCAGATGGGCGTGGCCACCCCAGGACCCAGCCTTGGCCCTTACGTGTGGAGCGCACTTGGACCTGCTCATCTCTGTAATGAAAAAAACATGTGGCTTCTCATGGGTAATAACTTCTGACTTCCTGGATGGCTCTTTTGTTTTGTTTACTTTAGCATAAAGTATTCCACCCTTTAAAAATATTACCCTCTCTTTTATCTGTTTTATAGTATTAAAATACACAAGCATGTTTATATTTTAAAATGGGAAATGTCAAAAACATTTTTACAGCATCTTTCTTTTAATCTTTGTTTAAAGTGTGGGGTGGGTGGTGGAATAGCTTCTAGGTTATGTTCAATTTTTTCCATTTCTGGAAGAGCTTGATTGAGAATTCCAAACCTTTTGTACTGGACAGATGTTCAGGATAAAAAAAGGCCTATCACGTCCCTCCGATCCTAGTAGTTTGTGGTGTATGTTAACACAAGGTTAGAATCACTAGGGTTGAAATTTTTGCTAATGATATTTAAATTTTTTAACAGCATTCAACTCTTTGAAAGACTCTGTATTGTAATACATGTTTCATTTTTGATTTCTGCTATTTGGAAAGTAACTTGTGATGCTATTATGGGACCTGGGGTGATTATGGGTGGTCACGGTGATGGCTGTTGTAAGCTTGTAGGACTGTCTCTGGAGTGCTTAAGTGAGTGGGCGAAACCCCCCGTTTTCTGTGAAATAGTGAAGTGGCTACCTGTCCTGCAGTCTGGGGACAAGGACTAGGAGTGCCCTTTGCTGTTGTAACTCCAGGCCGTTGTGAGCAGCGCTCACGGGAAATTTCTCAATGGTGACAGTATAAATGGACAAATTCTGAAAAAAATTTCTTAAATTCTACCTTTAAATCAAGAGTGTGTTTGTTTTCATTTGCAGATAATGAATCAAGCAAATACAGTTTGCCCAGAAATTGTGATGTTTCAGAGTTTGCTTTTTTTTTTTCCCGTGGGGAAGGTATTTACAATCATTGTTCTCTGTTCATGCTAAGTTTTATTTTCTCATTAAATCAGGTGAAAACCTGTGATACTGTGTTATTAAGCCAGAGTGACTAGGAGGAAATGATAGGATGTTATTAATTTAATAGAATTCCATGTATCGAGTCATTTAATCAGCTAGAATTACAGAGATACTCCTAAAAAACAGTCAAGTCTGCTGTTAAAGTTGCCTCATTAATGGTTTTTGCCAAGGATTTGTACATTCCTAAAAATACTGGAATAAAACCCAGAAATTGAAATGTCATGAACTGATGGCTCGCTTAGACTGAGCTCCCATCCAGGGCAGAGAACAAACCTTCAGTGTTTCTGCATCCCTGCCTCCTTCCAGAAGGAGAAGGGCCAACAGAGGACGAGATGGTTAGATAACATCACCGACTCAGGGGACATAAGTCTGAGCAAACGCTGGGAGATAGTGAAGGACAGGGAATCCTGGCATACTGCAGTCCCTGGGGTCACAAAGAGGCAGACACGACTGAGTGACTGAACAGCAACAACAACCTCCTTGCCCGCAGCCAGGGACACAGCACACACAATGGTGTTTTTGAAGAATGTGTTTGAATTCACCTTTTTTCTTACTCCCTTCGCTTTCTCCTGTAAAGGGGAGCCACCCGGTGTCCTCGCGGAGCTGGAGGATGGGTGTCCAGTGTCATGGCCCGGCATACCCCTTCCTCTGTGATGCGAGACTTCTCTTCCCCATGATCATCATTGTCCTGAGGAGGACCGAGAAGGACCCTGTGACAACCCTTCCAGGTGTGCCTGCTTCTGTGTCTGGACCTCCTGTCTCTGAATCTGGTATCTTCAGCGCCGAGAGGCTGCAGCGGGCCCAACCTGCTTGGACCAAAGCGAAGATATTGTTTGTGCTAATCAGTCGCCCCTCCCCAGGCCCAGTGCATGTTAGACTGTGCTGTCCGTCTCTGTCAGCCATCCCCAGAGCTAATTAGGGGTCGTGTTAAAGTCCAGAAACAGTTGGGTTTTTCTAGCTGCACTGTTCCAGCCCCCAGCCTCCCTGCCCACTCTCAGCACCTCTGTCCCCACCCGGGTGACTGGGGAAGGACAGGGAGGCCCAGGCCTCACCGTGGCTGTGTGGTTGTGGGGTGTTACTGATGTGCCAGGCAAGACAAGACCTGCTTCAGTCTGTCCTTCTTCCCCACAGGTCAGACCAACTGGGTGTTCAACTCTAGTCTGCTTGCACTTCAGTTGATTGGGGTGTTTTTCAGCTTGCAGAGTCCTAGGAGAATTCTCACTGAGACCGCCCAGGTCCTCTTACTTTGTGGTGGTAGTGGTTATTTATTCACTCAGTCGTGTCCAACTCTGTGACCCCATGGACTGTAGCCCACCAGGCTCCTTTGTTCATGGGATTTCCCAGGCAAGAATGCTGGAATGGGTTGTCATTTCCTTCCATTTCCCTCCTGACTTAGGGATTCAACCTGTCTCCTGCATTGCAGGTGGATTCTTTACCATTGAACCACGAGGGAAGCCCCCTTACTTTCATTTTATTGGCATACAGTTGATTTACAATGTTGTATTAATTTCAGGTGCATAGCAAAGTGATTCAGTGATATACATCACTGAGTCACTATATATATATATGTGATTATATTTAGAATCCCTTGGGATTCAAAAAACAGATGATTGTAAACCAGCCAGTATGTGAGCTGACACATTCTCTTACTGATAGAATGTCAGAAATGTGGGATGTCTCAAAGCTAGTTTAAAAAGGGCCACCGTGTAAATGAGTGGCCTGCTGTGCTGAGTGAGCTCACGAACAGATGCACAGCCTTGGGACTCTGAGGTCACAGCCACCCGGTGGTCACCATAGTTCAGGTGGTCAGCATACAAACATGCTCCGGGGTCCTCCCGGAGCACACACTTGGCTGGCGGCGAGAGCCTGGTGGGTGAAGAGTCAGACGTGGCCGACCTTGGCCCCAGAAGGGCCTGTTCACATGGGAGAGCAAGGGGAGGACAGTGCCAATGGATGCACAGGGTCCCTTGGTGCCTAAGGTGTGTCTGGTGTGGACGTGGGAGCTTCCTGCTTTCTCAGACAGCTGCCCTCATCGCCACACTCCTGACCCAGGCACATGCAGCCATCTTACCTGCTTTGATGTCAGGGCCTGTCTACCCTTCTCTGTCCTTTCCACTTGATACTGGTGTCCTGGAACAGTTGCTGTGAACGTACTACTGTTTCCCCAGATGGCTCTCTTCTTGCCCTGCTGCCCTGACTTATGGCATCAGACCCACACTTCTAATTCCTGTATCACACAGGCCTTCTCCATTTCTGTCTCTTTCTTTCTCCGAGACTCTCTCTGCACACATCATACGTATGCCAGAAAGACTAGAAGAAAAATGGGCAAAATAGTAAGAATAGTGGGCTTCCCAGGTAGTTCACTGGTAAAGACTCCACCTGCCAATGCAGGAGATGCAGGTTCCATCCCTGGGTTGGGAAGATCCCCTGGAGGAGGAAATGGCAACCCACTCCAGTATTCTTGCCTGGAAAATCCTATGGACATAGGAGCCTGGCGGGCTACAGTCCATGGGGTCACAAAGAGTCAGAGACAGCTGAGCAACTAAAACAGCAACAACAATTAAGAATAGTACATTGGATGCTGAGATCATAGCAATTTTTATTTTTCATATTTTAAAGAAATTCTATAAACAGCACAATCCTTTTTTTTATTAGAAAATATCAAAATGATTCTAGAGAAGTAGAAATCCATAAATTATAAAATAAGATACATCTATATCTAGATACTGATATATATTTATGTATTTATATAGGTAAAATAAATGTATAAATGTTTGTAAATACATTTTAGTCCCTCTTAGATAGGGAATTAATTGAAAGAAATAGTTTTACCCCAAAGGACAGGGGTTCTAATTTAACACTGGATTTTACTGACATTAAGTGGTCATCAACACCGTGACATAAGGGCAATATGGGATGTAACTAGGAAAGTCCCGGCCCATTAAACTGTGGTACTCCATGATCATAAGATCCATCCTAATTGCGGCGATGATGGTACACACATTACAGAATTGATAAGATATGAGGGCCTTCCAGTTTCACACAAACTCAGAGAACAAAGGAGGTGCTGCCTGATTTGTCTCAGGAGTCCAGGCAGGCTGTACTGGAGGGGGCCCGGCCACAGTCTTAATCACTGCTTCTGTACGGATGTCGCCTCTGCCCGGAGGGCTCTTGTCCTCAGTCCCCCGTACCTTCCTGGTGAATCCTCACTCTTCAAATCAGAGCTCACACACCCTCTCTCAGGCCCCACCTTCTCCACGTTTCCCGGTAGAGCTGGGCTCAGATATTTCTGCACTCTGAGTGTCAAGCTGGGCTCAGCTCCTTTGCACACTCTCAGAGTTTGCTCAGTGCGTAGGACACAGATCACGTGGTCTCAGGGGGTCTCTTTAGTCCCTGTTTCCCTCGAGAACTGTGTCTGCAGCTCAGGCTTGGGACATCTCTCTGCCCTGGCGCCTTGCTCACTTTTGTAGAAGTGTAACAGTCAGGAGACTGAACTGAGTTCAGGAATCTTACACACCTGGTGTCAGCTGAGCTGCTCTGAGGTTCTCCAGTGCTACAGTAATGGTTAATATTCCGTGTCCTGGTCCCTTTCTGGTGGTGATCTGTCCCATGTGTGGGCAGGGGAGCCCTCAGTAACTAACAGATGCCACCACTGTCTCTAAGCATTTGTGTTGTCAGGACACATCATATAATACTACATTAAGTCCTGAATTAACCACACTCCATTTTTTTCCCTTGATGAGAAATATCCTTGAATTCATGTCAAGGATATATTTTAATATATGTATGTTTTAGGGAAAGTAAAGATTCAAGTGACTGCTGATGGTTTTGGATACTTTGATATATTTATGTTGGTAAAACCTAAGTTATTATAAGAGGTAATATTTCCTTCAGGAATTTTCTTAAAAGCTGAGCTTGACATTGAGCGCACTATCCTCAATAAGGCAGAACTCCACACATCGGAGAGAAAATTTTCCACAAAGTTGAATCAGTTCTAGACATTTGCGTGTCCCCAGGCAATTGGATGGTTGGGACAAAAACACAACCACCTCCTGACCGTGTCTGTCCTCTGTTACGACTACAGAGTCTTGGATGTTCCCTGTAAAACAGATTCCTTATTTTGTAAAGAAGCTAGGCCTACTGGTTTTCTACCTGTCTCCTGCATGGCACCTGTGCCACTCGGGTACAAGCACAACAGGTGAGTCTCCCGTGGACCACAGGGGAGACGCCACCCCCGCCTTCCATGGAGCCGGGTGTTAGCAGGGAGTGACCGTGCTGTCCTTACATCTCCTCTGGTTGTTTATCTCCACGGTCCACACGGGAATGCTGGGCGCATGTCTCTTGCAACGTTTTTTAAGGAGTTGAGGGCATGGGTCTCACCATCCGCCTGCTTCGTCAGCAGCGTCGCGGCAGGACCAGATGGCCAGGTTGGCATCGACAGCATCCTGCTCACCTGCACGAAGCACTTCCCATGCTTTCTTCTCGATCAGCAGCTTTGCCTTGAGAGTATCCTTACAAAGCTTAAGTGTTTTTGGTTTGTTCTAGAACTGTTGGGCCATATTTACACAGATGCAGCCAAGGTGTAGAACTCTTTGGAAATTTTGAACAAGCTGAGAGGACTTGGTGGAGGTTTGAGTTCCCAGACTAGCTCTTCAGGAGCAGGTGTGAGCAAGTGCGAAGAAAGGGCTGAGCCTGACCATGTCTTACGTACCTGATGTTTTCTTTCTTCTTGCAGAAGAAAAAGATTCTTGGAAAAGAGAGCTGGTTCTTAGTTCCTACTGGAAAAAAATACCCTGCTGGGCCCTGGATGGGAGCCACTCTTTCCAGTGGAAACACTGACTTGCAGCACCACAGTCTATTGTAAAATCTACAGAAATGTGGGTAAAAATCTTGCATCTGGTTTGAGATTTATCTCTGCTACCAGGTCAGCCTGTCTGCATTTTTGACTCTGGATGCTTGGTCATCCAGGACTGGGAGTTGCCTCAAAGGATAAAAAAGAATTATTGGGAAAAACATCAAGAATGGATTTTCTTTTGCTGTCACAGTGTCTTATTAAAAAATTATTTTCTGAACAAGCTGGCAGAAATGAGGTAAATGTGAGTTGCTCTGAGGATGTTCAAGAAGCAGCTTTTGGGGACCACAGTGCCTTGGCCATCTCATGATGAAAATCATGAAATAGGCTTTGGTACAGCATGCATGCCTTAAATCTGGGGCTTCTCCAAGACACAACTTTGTAAAGCTCATGGCACTGCTGAGGCAGCACGTAAAGGCCCTGGTTCACCATCTCCCAGCATTGCTGTGTGCGCCTGAGCGAGGGAGCGACTTCAGAGCACGTGCTGGGCGAAGTTCTGCTCTCTGCCCAGAACCGCCGGTCTTCTCTGTGGAGAAACTGTTCGACAGTCATGTCTGTACCCTCGCTCGTACCCTGTTTGCCATCTCTGCAGGGTTTTATAGCCTGCGTACAGGTGCTCACTTCCCCACCTGCTACTCTGTTCTAGTCCTGATCTTAAAAAATTTCAACAGTGATTTTACCATCTCATGGTGTGCACGTAAGTGGCTACATCTATTCTGTGGAATGAAGGTATCTGAATGTGGCATGCAAATTTGAGAAAATTCCTTTACCTTGGCAATGAAGGCTGGGATAAGTTGTGAACTGCACATATCTCTCTGATTTAAATAATAGTGGAGTATGCCTGTTAACACCTGCTCTGTTGTGCTGCTGATGAGAGTCAACTTGGAATAACCCATCTGAAGGTCAAGAAAGTGCTGAGTAATGTCACACTTGACTCTCATTGGGGAGGTCAACTTGGTGAGGGGAGGGTTCTGGCGTTGACTTAGAATTTCCAGTTTGAGAACGCTTCTTGAAAGTATCCGCTGTGGACCAAGGTGCTCAGAGGCTGGTTTGGGGGCCACAGCAGCGACCCTGGCAGAATAGAGGACCCGGGGCCTCCAGGAGAGAGTCAAGGGATGGTTGGGGAGATTTGGGGAGATGGTTCCTGTGGTCACCCTGCCTTGCATCTCCACTGCTCCTCATCCACACTTTTCTTCCCTTTCTTTCTCTCTCTTTCTCTCTGCCCCCCACCCCCCCAACCCCAACTCCTCCAGCCATAGGTAACCACCCTCTACTCTCTTCTCCATGAATTTACCCATTCTCAGGACCTCATATGGCCTTCCCAGGTGGCGCTAGTGGTAAAGAACCTGCCTGCCAATGCAGAAGACACAAGACACACGGGGTTTGATCCCTGGGTGAGGAAGATCCCCTGAAGGAGGATATGACAACTTACTCCAGTATTCTTGCCTGGAGAATCCCATGAACAGAGGAGCCTGGTGGGCTACAGTCCATGGGGTTGCAAAAAGTCAGACACAACTGAAGTGACTTAGCACGCACGCAGGGGCCTCATATATTGCAGGGAATCATGCAGCCATCATCCTTTTGTGTCTGGGTTATCTCACTGAGCATAATGATCAGGCTCATCCCCGTTGTGTCAGAACCTCATTCTGTTTTTGGCTGAAAACATCTCATGTGTGCATCACATCGTGTTTATCCATGTATCTGTTGATGGACATGCGTTATTTCCACCATGTGCTGCTATGAACATTTGTGGACAAATACCTGTTCTGTCCATGCTCTCAACCCTCTTGGGTGTCCACCTATGAGTAAAATGAATCCATCCTGTGCTAGTGCTGTGCCTGACTTCCTGAGGGACCCTGACACAATGGTCTCCATGCCATGCTATACACGGTACGCCATGCTATCTGCCACGTGTGAAGAATGTGAGCTGTTGTTGCTGCTTGTTGTCATCCCCAAAGCAGGTATTCTGATATTTTATACAAATTCATTATGGGAGGTGAGCTGAGAGCTTGGGGAAATCTTTTTGCCAAAATTCTGTACATTTTGCTTTAGGTTTTGAAAAGTGAAAGTGAAAGTCGCTCAGCTGTATCTGACTCTTTGCAAACCCATGGACATAGTCCATGGAATTCTCCAGGCCAGAATATTGGAATGGGTAACCTTTCCCTTCTCCAGGGGATATTCCCAATCCAGGGGTCGAACCCAGGTCTCCCACACTGCAGGCAGATTCTTGACCAGCTGAGCCACAAGGGAAGCCCAGGTTTTGAAAAGACCACAACAATATTCTTTAAAACATCTTAACATGACTACTTGTTTTTGGAGTGTGGGGGCAGGCTATGAAATAATACATGAATTGTCTTAGTTCTGAATCTTGATTAGTGAGGTCGTATTGAGGAAACTACATCCATTCAGTTGCCTACAAAATCTGCAGACTTCCTTTATGCTCACAGAGTTGCATGTTTAAAGTATATGTTTAATTTCTTGTGATAATTTTTTCTTTAAAAAATTATGCATACTTGGAGAAGTAATGATCATTTTTAAAGTATTATCATTAAGAGAATACAGCCTTTGAAGCGAATTTTAAAGAGGTTTCACTGCTTAAGCAAAGATGTCTTTCTTCCAACTAACCTGAAACAATGCTCACTGCTTATCCTATGTTATATCACGTGATGTTTGCTCACAATGACGTCTCCCAACTGTGTTTCTGAATCGTGAGGGTTTTCCAGATAGTCAACCAAATAGCACTCTTGGGGGAGATTTTTAAATCAATTTCTCATCTTATGAGGGCCCTAAAGCCAGCAGAACACACAGGCATGACTTTCTATAGTGGACAATTCTGTATTTCCTTCGCTCTTTGTGTTTCTTTCAACTTCTGGTCATTTTCTATCTTTCTTTGAAAGTTATTAAAGTTGTGTGTGTGTATGTGTGTATGGATATGAGAGTGTATGTGAATGAGTGTGTGTGGGAGCACACTAAACAAATGCTACATTGTTTCAGGGTTTTTTAATTTTTTTTTTTTTTTTTGCTGCTGAAATTTTTGCTGTATCATTATCCAATTGATCTTAATTATCTCCTGCTAAATTAAGTTTCTTTCAAGGGAGTTATCTCTAAGATAGTATTTCTTTCAACTAATCTTTGTATCTCTCTTAGGTTCTTTTATAAAGAAAAATATTTTCCATGCCAAAAGAGATTGGTAGAGAATGGCTTTCATTTTTTTCACTAACTTGGGAATCATTTTGGCATAAATAAACAAAGATGAAAAATAATCAGCTAAAGATTCCAGTCATTAATTAATTCACATTTTAAGGCCAACTTTGCAGAATTCCTTCTTCTGTGTCAAATAACAACAGAGCCACCCCCACCTTAATAACAAGGTAGGGGAACTTCAGTGGCAGAACACAGCCCCATGCCCAGGGTCCCTTCTCCTTTCTCTGCCACCAACCAGCCGTGGGCTTTTGATAAAGCTCAAGCCTCAGTGTCTTATTCTGTTAAATTAAGATGATTGACCAGAAGTCTCCACCATAGTCTTCAGCTCTGAAATACCACCAGTCTCTGGTTACAATAGACCTCTTGGAGATACTGGGTTTTAGCTGATCAGCCTCTTAATCAGCTCTAGGTCACTGCAAAGACACTGAATTCCTTGTTTAGAAAAATGTTTACTGTAGCACGCCAAGAGAGCATGGATGAATAAGGGAATGGCTTCAACTTCTAATAAGGATTTTCATTGTTGTGGGACATCTAAGTTTAACCTTAAATTAAGAAAATATTTTACAGAATGGAGTGTTTTGTTTTAAATGTCTAGTTTTTTTTTTTTTCCCCCCTGAAGCAGTTTCAAACCCGATTTTAGTAAATAGAGATGTGCAGTAGAAACAGAAATTTGTGAATAATATTTATGTGGAAAGAATAGACTAAAATGTAGGGAAAGACCCAGTTCAGTAATGTGGCATTGTTGATCTCTCACTGTTATGTGGATCCTCAGAGTGTAGTGTGTAGATGTTGGAAAAATGGTGACCATGGGGGACAGGCTGAGGCATGTATATACAGATACACCCTGCAAAGTGTGTGTGCTTATCTTAAAGGAGCTTTTCTAATTTGTGACATTTTAGTGATAGGAGTAAGTTGATAGAGTAGAAAAGAGCAGCAGTGCTGACCTGTCCTTGGAGTTTTCAGGAGGAAGGGAAATTGCTGAGACAGCGACTTCAGCAGGCGGGGGAGCCAGGTGAACGCAAGGTGACACGGTGACATCTCAGCCGGGCGTCTTCAGAGCATTTGAAGACTTGAAATTGACCAGGGTGCACATGCATCAGCAGAATTAAATGGCAGGAGAAATCGCTGCCTTAAGAGATCAGCATTTTCAAGTCCACAGTAAGGATGGGAAGTATTTGCTAGCCGTCAAAACAGTTACCCCCAACGTTTACTTCCTATTTGTTGTTCAGTCGCTCAGTTGTGTCCGGCTCTTTTTGACCCCATGGGCTGCCGCATGCCAGGCTCCCTGTCCTTTACTGTCTCCCAGAGCTTGCTCAAACTCATGTCCATTGAGTCAGTGATGCCATCCAACTATCTTATCCTCTGTCACCTCCTTCTCCTCTTGCCCTCAATCCTTCCCAGCATCAGGGTCTTTTCCAGTGAGTTGACTCTTTGCATCAGGTGGGCAAAATATTGGAGCTTCAGCTTCGGCATCAGTCCTTCCAGTGAATGTTCAGGGTTGATTTCCTTTAGGATTGAATGATTTGATCTCCTTGCAGTCCAGGGGACTCTCAACAGTCTTCTCCAGCACCACAGCTCAAATGCATCAATTCTTCAGTGTTCCATCTTCTTTACAGTCCAACTCCCTAATAACACATATGTTTAAAATGTGGATCATTGCTAGATTTTTAAATGACACAGCTCTCTGTCTCTGTCCTGGAGTTGAAGGGCCCAGGTCTGGACCTCACCTGATCCTTGTGCATCAACCCCAGCAAGCTGGGGACCCTCGAGGCAGGACTGGGGGGTGACCTGGTGAGGGGGTGGGGACTGGCAGCTGGCGCCCCACATCCCGGCAGGTCTGAGCCAACGTGGCAAGTCACTTGCAGATAGATGATTGAGTGTGATCATTTTTGATGAGTTAAAATGCTCAGCCTGTCCTTGGGGAAAGCTACTTCATAATTGATGAACAGTATTGTATCTTTCCTCTGCCGTATTCTCCCCCCTCCTCCCACTTCAATCCATTTGTGTGTGTGCGTGTGAGTTGCTTACTATTTAGGCCTCTGTCAGTCAGTTCAGTTCAGTTCAATTGCTCACTCGTGTCCAAATCCTTGCAACCCCATGGATTGCAGCATGCCAGGCCTCCCTGTCCATCGCCAACTCCCGGAGTTTACTCAAACTCATGTCCATTGAGTTGGTGATGCCTTCCAACCATCTTATCCTCTGTTGTCCCCATTCTCCTCCTGCCTTCAATCTTTCCCAGTACCAGGGTCTTTTCTAAGGACTCAGCTCTTCGAGTCAGGTGGCCAAAATATTGGAGTTTCAGCATCAACATCTGTCTTTCCAGTGAATATTCAGGACTGATTTCCTTTAGGATGGACTGGTTGGATCTCCTTGCAGCCCAAGGGACTCTCAAGAGTCTTCTCCAACACCACAGTTCAAAAGCATCAATTCTTTGGCACTCAGCTTTCTTTATGGTCCAACTCTCACATCCATACATGACTACTGGAAAAACCATAGCTTTGACTAGATGGACCCCGTGCTGGGTCTTTAATAGCAGGTTTCTATCCCTGATGACTCTGCTCTTGTCCTGTGTCTTATCCACTCGGGGCACTCCAACTGCCCACATGATTACCGCTCCCTGGCCTTGCCTGGTGGTTTCTTCACGCTGAGATCCCTAGTGTTGCTGGAGGCCTTTTATTGTTGCTCAGGACCGGGAACACAGTCCTTCCGGGAACACAGGCTTCCACCTACACCTGCCTTCTCCCAATGTACTCACTAATTTATCCATTATTTATCAAACGCTTACTGGGTCAGGTATTTGCCCTTACTTTCTCGTTGTTTTGCTCTCTGGTTACCTATCCTATTTCACTATGTCTTTCCTGCTTCTTGGTCCTGGTGGTAAGAACAATGCTGGATTCACCACCATTGTGGTAGCCTCCAGTTCACTGAACACTTTTCAGTACACCATAAAGTTTTTCTCTTCCTCTAACTTGAGTAATAATGCTAAGCCTTTTTTAAAACTTAAACCTTTTAAAACTCATAATATTATTTATTCATTTACTTGGAAAAGACCCTGGTCCAGGGAAAGATTGAGGGGAGAAAGAGAAGGGGGAGGCGGAAGATGACATGGTTTGATGGCATAATCGACTCAATGGACATGAATTCGAGCAAAGAGATGGTGTAGGACAGGGAAGATAGTGAAGGATAGGGAAGCCTGGCATGCTGCAGTCCTTGGGGTCGAAAAGAGTCAGACACAATTGAGAGACTGAATAACAACAGCTTATTTCAGTATAAAATTTTTAAATTATGCTGAAAAATATAGTAAATAATATTTTATTGTCATTGTTCAGTCGCTCAGTCGTGTCTGACTCTTTGTGATCCCGTGGACTGTAGCACACCAGGCTTCCCTGTTCTTCATTGTTTCCTGGAGTTTGCTTAAACTCATGTCCATTGAGTTGGTGATGCCATCCAAGCATCTCATCCTCTGTTGACCCCCTTCTCCTTTTGCTTTCAATCTTTCCCAGCATCATGGTCTCTCCCAATGAGTTGGCTCTTCACATCAGGTGGCCAAAGTATTGGAGCTTCAGCCTCAGCATCAGTCCTTCCAATGAATGTTCAGTGTTGATTTCCTTTAGGATTGACTGGTTTAATCTCCTTGCTGTCCAAGGACTCTTAAGAGTTTTCTCCAGCACCACATTTGGAAAGCATCAATTCTTTGGTGCTCAACTTTCTTTATGGTCCAACTCTCACATCCATACATGACTACTCAAAAAATATAGCTTTGACTATACGGACTTTTTTAGGTGAAGTGATGCTTCTGCTTTTTAATACCCTGTCTGGTTTATCATAGCTTTTCTTCTAAGGAGAAAGTATCTTTTGATTTCATGGCTGCAGTCACCATCTGCAGTGATTTTGGAGCCCAAGAAAATAAAGTCTGTCACTGTTTCCTCTTTTTTCTTCTATTTGCCATGAAGTGATGGGACTGGATGCTTTAGTTTTTTGAATGTTTAGTTTTAAACCAGCTTTTTCACTCTCCTCTTTCACTTTCATCAAGAGGCTCTTTAGTTCCTCTTCACTTTCTGCTAAAAGAGTGGTGTCATCTGCCTATCTGAGGTTCTTGATATTTCTTCTGGCAATCTTGATTCCAGCTTGTAATTTATCCAGCCTTCTTTATGGTCCACCTCTTATGACTACTGGAAAAATCATAGTCATGGTTTGACCATACAGACTTCTGTTGGCAAAGTGGTGTCTCTGCTTTTTAATATGCTGTCTAGGTTTGTCATAGCTTTCCTTCCAAGGAGCAAGTGTCTTTTTAATTTCATGGCTGCAATCACCATCCACAGTAATAATACTACATTTTAGTAAATAATACTAAGTAATAGTAATAGTCAAACACTGTATCTTGGTGGTATCTTCCACCAAACTTTGTCTGAAGTGTTTTACTACGTTTCCTATAGACTTTTATCCTGTATTATAATTCCTACAATATTATTTAGAGAAAATATTGTCAACAGAGTTGAGGGCCCCATGCCCTCCCTGACCCCACCTCTCCTTCTGTCTCCCCAGAGGAAGCAGAGTCTGAGTCTACCGTTTGGTATTCTCTGGTGGGGTTTGAGGCTTCTACCCTCTGTGAATGTAGTTTTACACTTTAGTTTGGCATATTTGTAAATATATAAAAATGATGTGATGTTCTCTGTGTACTTTTGCAGCTTGACTCTCTTGGTGTTGGGATGTTGACGCAGTCCACGCTGGCTGATGTTGCTGGTTCCCTCTGACTGTGAAGGGGCATCCCTTCTGTGAACAGACATGCACAGCATTGGTCAGTGCAGATGGGCATTTAGTATATTTGCCATTGCAAACGGTGTGGCAGTTGACATTCCTGTACGAGCTCTGTTTACACATGTGGAAGGGCTGGCTCGATAGGGTAGATGTGTCTTCAGTTCTCCTAGGGCTGTTTTATAAAAACCATATCTGATACTTTTTGTTTCTTAACTAGCAAATTAAGCCTATTTCCATGATTGTGTGTATGCTCTGTTGTGTCCGACTCTTTGCAACCCCATGGACTGTAGCCCGCCAGGCTCCTCTGTCCATGGAATTCTCCAGACAAGAAAGCTGCAGTGGGTTGCCATTTCATACTCTAAGGAATCTTCCAACCCAGGGTTTGAACTCGTGTCTCCTGTGGCTCCTGCACTGTCAGGCAGGTTCTTTACCACTAGCGCCACCTGGAAAGTCCCTTGGATTTTCTTAGACCCAGAAAAAAGATGCCAAAAATATCTTGATGTGTTTAGAGAATTAGGGATTAAATAATGGAAGAGCACTTTCATCAATAGTCTGTGTTTTTTTTGGTTTGTTTGAAAACTGAATGTGGCCGGGTGAACCCCTGGGATGTGTGTCGGGGCCTCCATGGGGAGGAGGTGTCTCGAGTGGTGCCGTCCGAGCCGGGGCTGCCTCTCACCTACTTCTGGCAGGACCTCTCGGGGCTCTCTGGGGTAGGTCCCTGTCGCAGGCCTTCACTTTTGGGGCCTCTGTGTCTGTTCAGGCTTTACTGACTTCAGAGCACCTTAATGAACAGCGTGGGCAAGGCCATGTTGGTGGTGGTGAGCTGTGTGCTGGGCCTGCGGAGCCATGACCCTCGGTCCACAGGGAAGCCAGGCTGTCTCTCTCTTTCTCTGGGAAGGAGAACCTTAGGGGACGTGTCTGCAGGCTTCAGGGGCTCGATGGGCAGCTGGTGGGAGTAGGCCTGGCCGGTGCCCCTTCGGGAGAGCAGAGCCCCATTTGTGCATCAGGAGTTGGCCCGGGCACCAGGAGCCCCTCCTGAGGAGAGGTCCATGCGTCTCAGAGGGGACGGACAACACTGATGTCCAAGCATTTTCAGCTGATGGCATAACCTGTACCCAGATGCCCAAGTCTAACTCTGGCTGCGCCACTCAGTCCTTACTATCTGGGAGATCGGCCGTCTCTCCCTCACCTGCTTCTGTGAGCGAGAAGCCAGTTCAAGTCAGGTGTCTGAAGCAGTTTCTGGGGCTCAGGGGTTATCAGTGAGCGTGGGCTCTGATGGCTGAGGCCCCTTCTGACTCCGCTGGTCAGTGATCGTGTGGGGACGGCGCACTTCCTTGGCCAGGGTTGGGTGGTCCTTGTGGAGCATTCGGGAGATGTCATGATGAAAATCTAAAACGTTTGAGCAACAGCACACTCTGAAAAGAGTAGGAGATGACAGGTGCAGGACGTGTTTCCTGCCTTCAGGGCCCACATTCTGGCCAGAAGATGTGGTGCATGAAGTGGTAACCAGCTGCTGAACATGGTGTGTGACCCAGTGCCTCATGGGTGGCCTGGGAAATTGGGCAGTGTGGGAACCACTTCCAGGCAGACAAGGCTCTCTCGGGGGCAGGATGAGTCAGCTGATAGGCTCTGGCAAGTGATGGTTGATAGTAGACAACTTGATATCTCAGGGGTTAAACTCAAGGTAGGGCTCACGGGTGGGTTACCACTCAGCTGGTCACGACCTCCAGGATCAGGACCCATTCGAGCAGGTCTCCTTTTAGCACTCAGGCTGTGGAAATGGCCCTGCAGAGGTGGGCAGAAGGACTGGACCAGTAGGTGATGATGCCTGAGGCCACAGCTCGGAGCTGGACCTGCCCGCTTTCTCTGCTGGCCGGCGATAAGCCACATGGCCAGGCTTGCTGTGGGATGGGGGAGCCTGCTCTGTCCACGGCAAGCCTGGGTGAGCATGGGAAAGAAGGAACAGTTGTGAGCAAGCAGTACAGGCCACACGATTGCTTTCAAGTGTGAACATCAGCCATTTGGCGTTTGATTCACTGCCAGGCGTCCTGAAGGAGAGAGTCCCAGAGGTCACCCTACACGTGACGGGGGTGGTGGCGGGTGTGGGTGATTCTCTCACGACCCCCAGGTTGAAATCGGGACCTCATCAGATTCACTGTGGTCCACACAGCGCTCACCTGGTCTACCTGGAGATGGGCTGAGATGCTAGGAGAACAGTCCCTTGCCCTCTAGCAGCTCCTGGGCTGGGAAGGGCTATGATGGGGCCAGAACCGAGGTCTCCTTCCCTCTGCTTGGCTGTGGGAAGTAGACTGCTCCCAAACGTGGCTCTGGAGACCTGCAGTCTGTTGAGCGCCATGAATAACCCTGTGGTTCCCCAAGGCCAGGGTGCTGGCCGTGGTTGGCTTCGTGACAAGACCCCCAGGAGGGGTCAGGGGATCCTCAGGTGTGGTGCCCTCCCTGGAGGCTCTTTCAGCGCCCTTGTCACAGACAGTATTATTCTCACAGCCACGCCTCTGAGATGAAAGATACTAGGAGGTCACATCCTGCCTTAAGTCTTCGGGCAGGTGACAACTCCAGACAGCAGCACGCAGGTGCCATGAACTTGAGTCAAGATTAGGAGAGCTCCCCCGCTCCCTGGCCTCACCTCCAGCTGGTTCCGCAGGGGCTAGGATGTACAAACACAGTGTAAACTGGTGTTCGTTATTTGCTCAACACTGTTAGTGCCTCCACACCTTCACAGTGTTATACTGGCCTCAAATCCTTTACGCCTAGGAATGTCCCATGGGAGAGGGATCGTGGTTCCCTTAAGGAGATTTGCAGAGGGTAAACGTCTCAGTCAGTTCATCTCCAGAGGTAGGACTCCTGACCACCACTTTTTCTTCCTTTTATTTAAATCAGTGGTTCTTAATTTTGGAGCAGGGCTAGACCTCTCTGAGAATCAGACATCAGCTTCAGACCCTCTGTCTTGAACAACATATAAACACACAAGCACAATTTGCAGAAGATGTCAAGGGATTCACTGATCTTTTAATAAACGGAATTAACTTATAAACCATGTATAGATTTTTAGAAGAAAAGATGAGATCCTATGAGAGTGAAGTTGCCTTGCTCTTTGAGACCAAATGTGTGGGCAGTATAATTCACACACATGC
Organism: Bubalus bubalis; assembly: GCF_019923935.1. Classification (NCBI taxonomy): domain Eukaryota; kingdom Metazoa; phylum Chordata; class Mammalia; order Artiodactyla; family Bovidae; genus Bubalus; species Bubalus bubalis. The sequence goes on from NC_059169.1 coordinate 54,532,605, forward strand.
ACACACCCATGTACATGCATGCATACATGTGCACATGGACACACACACACACACACACACAGCCCTGCTGTTGGACTGGCTGATGTTCAGAGTGAGTGTAGAGAGGGTCTCCCTCACCTTGACCCCTCGAGATGCTCAGCCTGACTCCATCCCCTCGTTTTACTCAAGACGACGAACCCCAAGGCCAGGCTGATAGAGACTATTATGAGGACATCATACTTGAGAAGACTCCAGTTCTTCCCCATTGAAGCTGAGTCATATGTGTCAAGAAAATCCCCTCTCAGGGCATTTTGGCCAAATTCAAATAGGTCAGAGTCCCAGAAAGATTAATTAACTGCAGGCACTGTTTCTTGGCTGAGGCAAGCATGGAACCCATTATTCCCTTAATAAGGCAGTTTCCTCGGTGAACCATGGGAGCTTGGACAGGCCCAGGGGAGAAACAAAAGGGCATTTTTAATTGAAGTGTCACATGATCTTTCCTAATGTCTTTGCTACCCCCAAATCATAACGTCATCTAGAAAGGGACTGGCTTAAACCTTTATGTGTCATCTATAGAAATGAATGTTGCTTGTCTTCGGTCTTGACAGTCTGGGTGAAACACATTTTATTTCCCCTTACTGGGTCATGTTTAACGTGGCGACCTACTGTTATAATCAGTGAACATGTTGGGATGATAAAAATGGATAATTCTCACACCTGGTGACAATTTGATAAAGACAAGGGCTGAATAACTGTGCTACAGGTTACTTTCTGTTTTCTCTGCTGGAGCCCTGACCGTGGTGGTCAGGTGGTCACCTGTGTGACCACCTCAGGGCCCATGGGCCAGTGAGGCTGCCCTCAGGGGTCGTGGGGGGTGTCCTGGTGCCCCCAGGCCCGCGGCTTCCTGGACAAAGTGGGCTGTCTCCGGGAGCCTCTGCCCACATCCTCCCCTGAAGATTCTCCTGCCCTGGGTGCCGAGGGGGTGCAAAGGGAGAACATGGGACAGGGAACTGCTTTGAAGCCTCACATGCCTCCAGCGTGGCTGCCCTGCAGGTCTGCATGCAGGGCGCTTAGGCTCTTCACTGAGAGGACACTGCCGCCTGGACCGGGCCAGGGGCTCTGGGAGAGGCAGCTCCTCCATTCTGCCCAGGTTGGGGGTGTTTCTGAAGCTACAGAGTTGGGGAGCCGAAGCAATTCCCCTGCAAGCCTGGGGCTCCCCTACCAGCCAGCATGGACTTCAGGGCCTCTGTGTAAGGGTGGGGAGCAGTCCCCAACCACAGGTTTGGGGGCAGAGCTTGTGCTTGTTTATAAAAAATACCTCCCATGTTTCTCAAAGCATCACACATGCACTTGCTCACACCACCCACCCACCCCGGGGGCAGGCTCCTCTCTCTCTCTGTGTCTCTCTCTTTCTCACACACACACACACACACACACATACACATATACCCACCCACCCAAACACACAGAGACACATACATAGACACACACACATAGACACATATACATATAGACACACATATACACACACATACACACACAGAGACATACATATACACATAGACACATGGACACACAGACACACACACATATAGACACACAGACACACACATATACACACAGACACACATACACATATACACACAGACACACACACATACATATACACACAGACACACATATACACACTCAGAACCATGGACACACAGATATACACACAGACACATACTCATAGACACACACATATACACACAGACACACATACATAGACACACACACGGACACACATATACATATAGACACACGTATATACAGACACACACACACACATAGACACACATAAACACACTCGGACACACGGACACACAGATACACACACAGACACATACTCATAGACACACATACACACACAGACACGCACACATAGACACACATAAACACACTCAGACACACGGACACACAGATATACACACAGACACATACTCATAGACACACATACACACACAGACACACATATACACACACAGACATATACACATATACACGTATATACACACAAACACATATACACACATACAGACACACATATACACACAGACATACACAAACACACATATATACACACACAGACTCACAGACACACACACACATACACATAGACACACAGACACACATGCACACCCCTTCCCCCATGACCAGAAGCACAGAGCCAGTGGTGCCCAGTGCCCAGCTGGGCCTGCCCTGCCCACGCCGTTTGCCTGAAATACTTGGCATGTGTCTCCAGCCTGGGATGGAAATGAACTCCTGGAGCAAGTGTGGGGGCTCCAGGACGCTCGCTGTTTCCTCTCGTCCATAAAGCTGTTGAGCTAAATTACAGGGCTGGGCCAGCGGGAGCCCAGCTGTGACAGGCCCGGCTGTGAGAGGTGAGAAGTGTGGGCACCGACAGGTCATTAGCTGTGCGGCTGACCCAGCCTGAGGGCTGTGGCAGGTCCACGGGGAGGAGCAGGGCCCCGGGGGGTGCGGGTCCAGCCGGGTTGGAGCCCAGGCTTGGCTGAGGCGGGGCTGATGCGCGGGGCTGACTCACAGCCTCCTGGTCTGGGTGCTTCATTACATCGGTTGGGACAAGTCTTATTTTTGCTGAAATCTTTCTTAAATTGACGGGGTTTTTTCTGTCTCCGTTTTGGTTTTGTTTTCAACGTTTCCCCACGGTTTCCGGCTGTGCGGCCTCTCTGGCTGAGTTCAGCTCTGCTGTTGATTGTCATCACCGGGAGGCTGGTGATGAGAGCTGACAAATCTCTAAGCTGACGGTCAAGGTGCCCTCGATGAGCCCAGAGGTGGACCACCGCACGTGGGGCTGGAGGCACCCTGTGTCGGGTCTTGATTAACGACTCATGATGGCTCGGGTCAGGTTTGTGTGGATAACTGCCAGGCGATCTCTGGGGCTTACAAACACCACTCGTAAATAGTGGCTGGAGTGTGAGGTTGGGTAGATGTGATGTCAGTGATCTGTGAAGAACTGGATGGCCAGGAACCAAGCTGCTCTGAAATAAGACCTTCCTTCTGTGAGGGAGGCGGGCAGAGAAGAACCTGGGCTCCAGGAAGCGGCCACTCACCCTGGACAGTGGGGCCATCCGCCCGTGCCCACAGACAGCTGACAGCAGTTCCCCGAGCCTCCCTCTTGTCGTCTCCAAACAGACATAGATCCTACCTGCTGCTGCTCCGAGCTCTCAGGACTCATTGCATGTCGGGAGAAGAGCAGCAGCGTGCTTCCTCTGTGCTGTCACATGGAAGTGGTGTCTCGACCTCAAAACGCCCATAACCCTCCAGTTCAAGTTCAGCATCTTTGTGCAAATGGGCCTCTAGGGCCCTGGGGTGGGGAAAAACATGCCATTTCTCGAGGCCTCGGAATTCTGTGCAGATCAGCGTGGCCATCAGGACCCCCTTGTCCCTGTGGGGAGCATCGGGGCTCTGCCACGGCAGAGATTAGGGAGGAGATGTCAGCGCAGAATGATGCATGAAAGATTTCAAGTCTTAATTTAAACTTGCTGCTGCTAAGTCGCTTCAGTCATGTCCGACTCTGTGCGACCCCAGAGATGACAGCCCACCAGGCTCCCCCGTACCTGGGATTCTCCAGGCAAGAACATGGAGTGGGTTGCCATTTCCTTCTCCAATGCATGAAAGTGAAAAGTGAAAGTGAAGTCGCTCAGTTGTGTCCGACTCTTAGCGACCCCACGAACTGCAGCCTACCAGGCTCCTCCGTCCATGGGATTTTCCAGGCAAGAGTACTGGAGTGGGGTGCCATTGCCTTCTCCAAATTTAAACTTATGTAGAAGCAAATGTGTTGATCACAGGGCTTTGTTTTTTCCTTGGAATCATCTTTTTTTGGCACCTTCTAAAATGTTAAATAGAAAACATTATGGGGGTGCTCCTGGAGACAAGGTAGGGGACCTTACTGACTGCCATGCCATTTCTCAAGATCCCCTGTGCCTGGATTCTGAGTAACACAGTTCACACGCAGTATCTTATCTGCTCCTCATCACACGTCTTTATTGAGGACCTTAATCATCACCATTTTATATTCAAGAAAAGCAACATTTTAAGGAGGTGAACTTAATTGTCCAAAGTCACACACCTGACCATGTGACCACCATTTTATTTATTTATTTTAATATAGCTTTATTTTGTTTTGGCCATACTGTGAGGCACGTGGGATCTTAGTTCCCTGACAGAAGATTGAACCTGCGCTCCCTGCAGTGGAAGAACAGGGTCTTAACCACCGGACACCAGGGAAGTCCTGTGACCAGTGTTTAACTGTGTCATGGAGCTGAAGGGAGCCCTCCCTTGGGGACGGCTGGGTCTTGCCTTGGGTACCAGTTTGGTGCTTCTGCTGGTGACACTCTCATACCTTTGTCCTGCCTGGCTTGTGTTCTCAGAATTAGAGATACTAAGGGAACATTTCATGCAAAGATGGGCACAGTAAAGGACAGAAATGATATGGACCTAAAAGAAGCAGAAGATATTAAGAAGAGGTGGCAAGAATACACAGAACTATACAAAAAAGATCTTAATGATCCAAATAACTGCGATGGTGTGATCACTCACCTAGAACCAGACATCCTGCAAAGTGAAGCCAAGTGGGCCTTAGGAAGCATCACTACAAACAAAACTAGAGGGGGTGATGGAATTCCAGTTGAGCTATTTCAAATCCTAAAAGATGATGCTGTGAAAGTGCTGCACTCAATATGCCAACAAATTTGGAAAACAGCAGTGGCCACAGGACTGGAAAAGATCAGTTTTCATTCCAATCCCAAAGAAAGGCAATGCTAAAGAATGTTCAAACTGTTGCACAATTGCACTCATCTCACACACTAGCAAAGTAATGCTCGAAATTTTCCAAGCTATGTTTCCAAGCTAAGTACGTGAACTGAAAACTTCCAGATGTTCAAGCTGGTTTTAGAAAAGGCAGAGGAACCAGAGATCAAATGAAAACATCTGTTGGATCATTGAAAAAGCAAGAGAATTCCAGAAAAACATCTATTTCTGCTTTATTGACTACATCAAAGCCTTTGACTGTGTGGATCACAACAAACTGTGGAAAATTCTTTAAGAGATGGGAATACCAAACCACCTGACCTGCCTCCTGAGAAATCTGTGTGCAGGTCAAGAAGTAACAGTTAGAACCGGACATGGAACAATGGACTGGTTCCAAATTGGGAAAGGAGTATGTCAAGGCTGTATATTGTCACCCTTCTTATTTAACTTATATGCAGAGTACATCATGTGAAATGCCAGACTGGGTGCAGCACCAGCTGGAATCAAGATTGCCAGGAGAAATATAACCTCAGATATGCAGATGACACCACCCTTATGGCAGAAAGTGAAGAAGAACTAAAGAACCTCTTGATGAAAGTGAAAGAGGAGAGTGAAAAAGCTGGCTTAAAACTAAACATTCAAAAAACTAAGATCATGGTATCTGGTCCCATCTCTTCATGGCAAATAGGCGGGCAAACAATGGAAACAGTGACATACTTTAATTTTCCTGGGCTCCAAAATCACTGCAGATGGTCACTGCAGCCATGAAATTAAAAGAAGCTTGCTCCTTGGAAGAAAAACTATGACCAACCTAGACAGCATATTAAAAAGCAGAGACATTACTTTGCCAATAAGGTCTGTCTAGTCAAAGCTATGGTTTTTCTCGTAGTCATGTATGGATGTGAGAATTGGACTATAAAGAAAGCTGAGCACTGAAGAATTGATGCTTTTGAACTGTGATGTTGGAGAAAACTCTTCAGAGTCCCTTGGACTGCAAGGAGATCAAACCATTCAATCCTAAAAGAAATCAGTCCTGAATATTCATTGGAAGGACTGATGCTGAAGCTGAAACTCCCATACTTTGGCCACCTTATGCGAAGAGCTGAGTCCTTAGAAAAGATCCTGAAGCTGGGAGAGATTGAAGGCAGGAGGAAAAGGGGATGACAGAGGATGAGATGGTTGGATGGCATCACCAACTCAATGGACATGAGTTTGAGCAAGCTCTGGGAGTAGGTGATGCACAGGGAAGCCTGGTGTGCTGCAGTCCATGGGGTCACAAAGACTCGGACACGAATGAGTGACTGAACGACTGAACTGAACTGAACATGGCCCGGCAGTGACCTGCTCACCCAGAACCCGGGCTCCACGTCCAGATGCACTGGGTCAGCTGTGTGACCTCCATGGGTTAACTGATGTTGTGGAATGCACCTGCTTTTATCACCTGCATTTCCTGGATCGTGGATGTGAAATATTCCATGGGGAGCTGGGATGCAGAGTAAATGTGAGACTTGTAAGTCAGTCATGGGGCGCTGACATGGAGACACCCCAGACTTTTGTTGTTGTTTTTAATCACTAAGTCCTGTCTGAATCTTTTTGACCTCATTGATTGTGGCCTGCCAGGTTCCTCTGTCCATGGAATTCTCCAGGCAAGAATACTGAAGTGGGTTGCCATGCCCTCCTCCAGGGGATCTTCCCGACCCAGGGATTGAACTTGCACCTCCTGCTTGGCAGGCAAATTCTTTACTGCTGAGCCACTTGGGAAGCCCATCACAGAATGGTATATTTAATGGGTATATTTAAACAGATTGAGGTGCCAGCACTTCCAAGGAATCACCAGGCGCCCAGATGGCATCCGCAGGGCACATGCTTCTTGAGAACAGAAGCCATTTGTCACACTAACACTAGAGACCCTGAGTAGCTGTTCCTGCAGTTTACAATACTAATATACATATGTGTGTATAAATATAAATCCATGTATTATCCATAGCAACACAAACCAAATGCATTTATTATATATGTTTTGGGTACATTGCTCTAACAGGTGGAATTCACATGTAAAGTGTCTAACGTGTAGGATTTATACTCCACCTGCTGTTTTTACGCCCTCTCCTCCCCAGCCAGTTGACTTGAGGACTAGCATCACTAGGCTCTTGTGGTTTTGTCATTAGAAACAAGGAGTCAGATCCTCGAGGGACTCAAGAGAGAACCTGGGCTCCTGGCTGGGGGTCGGGGGTGAGCACGGTGACACCCCCGCACCTCTCCTGTGGCACCCAGCCTGTCGGTCAGAGAAGGCTCAGGACCTGACCTCCCAGGAGCACAGGAAACAACCCTCATTTGTTCATTGAGAAACCAGGCAGTGGGGCTGGGCAGCCACAGGCCCTGGGGGAGCAGCCGGTGGGAGTGGTGAGGGATGTGTGTGGAGTTGGGGGTAGTGCTGAGGCCCTACCAGGAAAGGCTCGGGGCTCACACCTCCCAGCCTCAGGCGCTTTGGCAGGCCTCCTTCCCTGCCTTTTGTTCTGGAGGGCAGATTACATGGGCCGCAGGCACCAAACATTATTTAAAGGGAAATTAAAGGGAAATTGCACCAGCTGCCCTTTCTATGTCAGTAAGATGGAATCTGGGGGCCTCCCCTGTCCCCCTCCCCCGGGCTCTGGAGCAGACGGAGATAACAGCCCGCTGGGATTCCATGCACCGTGGAGGCGTCACCATTAAGTCCCAGGAATGTGCCCCCTTCTCCTCCTCTCCCCGCTGCTGGCCTTTGTTTTCTCAAATGAGCAGAATCCTGGGTGGGCAAGGGACCTCGGAGTGGGGGTGGGGGGGAATCTCCCATCAGCCCCGCCCTCCAAGCCCTGGGTTACTTCCTTCTTATCCGTGGTGCCCAGCACTGAAAGCCCGTGAAAAGTAAAGCTTTTAGATGGGGGCTGAAAGAGAACACCAGCAAGGGTGTTTGGGAGCAGTGAAATACGGCCTTTCCCACTGCCTGTTTCACAAGCAGATTTCAGGGTTGTGCAGGCCATTAGAAGCAAAATGCAGACCGTGATCGCCCTTAACCACTGTTCATTCTGCATGTGCAAGTCCCCCTTGAAGGGGGGTTTCGGGAGAGACCGGAAGAGAAGAGGCACGAAGCTCTGGCCGGAGCCAGATTTGATTTTCCTCCTTTGAAGACTCAGAAAGAGTGGAGTCAGTACGCTTTCCTGGGGTGGTGGGTGACGGCTCTCTGGGGTCTGACTTCCTCCATGGAACTGCTGGCCCCTCTGCGTCCACAGTCCCCTTCCGAGGAGGAGAAATGTTTCTGTTAGGCTTCTGGCTCAGAAGTTGAGAAGATGATCATGCCTACATGTGTGCTTTCACTTAACTTTCCATAAAAAAACAACCGGCTCTGCTTAAATTACAGTGAAATTACGTGTGCGCCTAAGGGGCTACAGGTTGGGAGTGGCAGCTGGTGGGGGGAGGAGAAGGGCCAATTTAACGTGTTGTAGACCCTGGAAAAGTATGCTGGTAATTTACGGTTCTCCTCCTCTGTTCCTCTAAGATCTCTAGTAGTCCTTGGCGACCTGACTTATGTTAACCTTTTTTAAAAATGTGAGACAACAGTATATGGGATCTGGATTTTTAATGAAACAAATTTCTTATTTTCTAGATAGTAAAAAGTAACAGCACATGGCCCCAGTCTATGCAAATGAGATCGTGACGTGTTTATGCTCTGATAGGCCGGGATTTCATGATCCCAGTTGAGAAAGCTGTGGATAATGTAGGACAACTGGGCTTGTCTCTAGTGTAATACAGTAAGTGCCTCACATGGGGTCTCATATACTATAATTTGCACTGGCACCGCCTTAGGCAAACATTTTGCAATAGAGTGTGTGTGCTCAGTCACTCAGTCATGTCCAACTCTTTGCAACCCCATGGACTGTAACCCTCCAGGCTCTTCTGTCCATGGAATTCTTCAGGCAAGAATACTGGAGTGGATAGACATTTCCTTCTCCAGGGGATCTTCCTGACTCAGGGATTGAACCCGCGTCTCCTGCATCTCCTGCATGGGCAGGCAGAGTCTTTACTGCTGAGCCACCTGGGAAGCTCTTTGCGATGGAGGGACTGACCATAATCCATCAAAGTCTTGTTTCTGTCCATGAATTAGGTTGAGATTATCGAGTTGATCAGGTGGATAAGACTCCAGAAATTCTCCTCCGAATCCATCTCTCTCGCCTCTCATCTACTTCTCATGTCCTTCATTTTTCCCAAGTGAAACTCATTTATTCTCACTATGTTTCTTTTAACCACAGCCTCACTTTTAGACCGTCGTCTTTGAACATATGGGCTTCCCTGGTGGCTCAGATGGTAAAGAATCCGCCTGCAGTATAGGAGACCCAGGTTCGATCCCTGGGTCAGAAAGATCCCTTGGAGAAGGAAATGGCAAACCACTCCAGTATTCCTGCCTAGAGAGCCCCATGGACAGAGGAACCTGGAGGGCTATAGTCCATGGGGTCAAAAGAGTCGGACACAACTGAGTAATAGCTAGATTCCCTTTCTCTCAGTAGGTTTAAAGCAATTTCCCCTCATTCTTGTAAAAACCAGATTGGACCTTAATGTATGGCCTCACAGTAAGTGAGATTTTGAATGAATGGTGTTTCCAGGAGCATTTTTCCCCTTGGACTCAGAAATCATGGACAAAAAGGAGGAGTGGATACTCCAGCCATTTCTGGTGATTGAGGAAGAATAAAATAGTTGTCTGATCACTTGGTTTAGGACCAGTCAGCTTGCGCCCATTTCCACAGACCCCTGTGCCTGGTTTGAAGTCTTGGCTTCTTCTTGGCTGGCCTCCTTCTCTTTGGCAATGACTCTGCTTCTGGATCCTCATCGCCCTGTGGTCCTGCTCTTTGCCCCTTGCCCGGTGGTAATGGATAGGCCAGAGGGAATCTAACTTCTGTGCTTATGTCACTTAGATCAGTTAAACTTTAAAGGGTGATTTCTTCAAAAATGTTGAAAGCTGCTTTAAGGCGAGTGGCCTCATTACAAGTCCTAAGCTGCTGCTTCTCATCAAATCTCCTCTTCAAGGAGCATTTGTAACCCTTCAAAACATATTCAGATTGTCACACTGAACTGGAAGATCACCTGTTAGAAAAACAGCCCATCACAATGCCCGTCTCTTTTATAAAGTCAAACCTTGTATCCAGATTGTGACTCGGTGAGAAATGATCATTCTTTGTGTCGCAGTCTGTGACTTAAACCTTTGCATTGGTCCTTTATGAACTCCGGGCAGGAAAGGCATGAGAACTCCTTAAACTCCATTGAGAGTAGCTTAACACTTCCATAGTTTTCTTAGTTGGGGGATAGGCTAGTTTCTTCTTGGTTGATTTCTGCAAAATAATGGAAATATTTGCAAAATACGCTGTAATGAAGAAGAAAAGCTTTGCTTTGTCATAAATATTGAATTTATAGAAAATGAGTTTAGGTAGAGCTAACATAAGATAAAATAATAAGAAAATGGGGGCAAATGTTTATCTGAACTCTAAGGGAAAAGACTTTCTCAAGTATCAATAATAAGCAATGGGAGGAATCACAAAGGGAAAGACTGGCAAATTTGCTTGTATGAGACTTTAAAAATCTTTATATATCTTGATGCATTAAAAGCTCCACTGACAAAGTTTTTAAAAAACTATCTACAATAAGTCTAATGATGAAAAATTACTCTTCTTAATATATAAAGAACTCATGTAAATCAATAATTGGAACCTATAGTCAATCAGACTACCTATTGATATATAAACAAGAAAAGAGGAAATTAAAATGTCTGATAAAAAATAATAACCATGTTGGTAATCAAAATAGTGCAGAAATTTGAAAATGAAACTAGTATCAAAGAATGAAAAGAAATATCAATTACTGGTAGGTAGGCATTTGTATGTATCGCTGGTAGAGCTGTGACTGATACGGCTGTTTTGAAAGAAAGGTTAGCCTCACACAACAGGAACTTTCTAACTGGTTCTACTTTATTTCATTGTGGTCTTTTCATGCTTGCAGAAAATTAGAAATAAGCAAGTATATTATTATGGGTAATAAGATATATCATGATACAGTCATTAGATGATGCTCATGGGCAACTAAAAAGAAACTATTTATTTTTGGCTGCACTGAGTCTTCATTGCTGTTCACAGGCTTGTCTGTAGTTGTGGTGAGCAGGGGCTACTCTTTGTTGTGGTGGGCGGGCTTCTCCTTGCAGTGACTTCTTGTTGTGGAGCAGGGGCTCCAGGCACACGGGCTCAGTAGTCATGGTGCTCAGGCTTAGTTGCTCTGCAGTATGTGGGATCTTCCCAGACCAGGGATTGAAACCGCACCCCCTGCATTGGGAGGTGGTTTCCTATTCACTGCACCCCCAGGGAAGTCCTCATGGACAACTTTAACATTAAAGGAAAACACTGGGGTTAATTGTAAGAAAGAAGAATACAAAATGATACATTCATTAGGCCCAAATTGAAAAATTCTGTCCAGGTTCAAAAATTGTGTAAAGGTACATCAAAACATGGGAGGATTGTTTCTAGATCTTATTCTTTGTATTTTTTTGTATCTCCACTCTTGTAAGTATTTAAAGTACTATTTATAGTAGCTAAACAGAGATCCAGTGTTCTTGCTTGGAGAATCCCAGGGATGGTGGAGCCTGATGGGCTGCCATCTATAGGGTCACATAGAGTTGGACACGACTGAAGCGACTTAGCAGCAGCAACAGCAGCAGGGAGAATATAGGAGAAGGCAATGGCATCCCACTCCAGTACTCTTGCCTGGAGAATCCCATGGATAGAGGAGCCTGGTAGGCTACAGTCCATGTGGTCTCGAAAAGTCGGGCACGACTGAGCGACTTCACTTTCACTTTTCACTTTCATGCATTGGAGAAGGAAATGGCAACCCACTCCAGTGTTCTTGCCTGGAGAATCCCAGGGACAGAGGAGCCTGGTGGGCTGCTGTCTATGGGGTCGCACAGAGTCGGACACAACTGAAGTGCCTTAGCAGCAAACAGAGATCCCAAGTTACTTTTTTACCTGTCAGTTCAAACCTTTATAGTTGAGCTTCAGTTACCCCATTTTCACCACAGAAATTATTATATATAAAAAATATGTATATAAAATTACTCTATATTAATAGTACATATCACATATTTATAATAGTATATATATGTTATAACTTGTGAACATGTTAGTATATTAATGTTACTATATTAATACTTATTTGCATATTATATTAGTAATTATGTATCATAGGTTGATACCATGTCATACAAACATATACGTCTAGGTATGTATTTTAGTTTATGTAAAATAAATGAGTTCTGCCTACAACACAGACTGATTCTGGTTGACCTTGAACCTGAGTTGTCTCTGTGGCTCCCACTTTCTCCCCTTATAGTAACAGGCCACAAGCACAGTTTCCTTACCCTGGTGTTCAGGCCCTGGGGTTTCTGAAACCACTTAGGGGGTCCCTGTATTTTAAGTAGCCAATCACATCTCCAGTGCAGGGGGGTCTTTTGGAGCATATCCGGGCATCCTCTGTGACATGGTACCACTTTTATAAGGTGTTAACATTGCTGTGTGAACAGACATTGTCACCTGTAACTTCAGGGCTCAGATTAGCTAAAGATGTTGCCTTTGTTAAAAAAAGAAAAAAAAGAGTTGATCCCCCAGAAAGGACAAACACATGGGAGAATCAAAGGGTCCTTTCAGATGTGTAAACCTAATATCAGAGAATTTAGAGTCTCACCCAGCTCACAGGTGTCCTCGCTTTGATCACTAATTAAAATGTGACTTCTATCCGCAGTGTCACTGTCAAAGGACTTGACAAAACAAAGTGCGTCAGGTACCTGACAATTTCTGATAATGCCCTGAAAGACAGGTGTTCATTCCTGCAGAAGCTTTGAAGCTAAAAATAAAATAAGACAAAATTTAAATTAAAGGATGTTCCCAAGCACATAGTAATCACCCTAAGACACACACTTGAGGGTCTCTTTTGCTCCCAGATGATGGTGGAGGTGGTGGGGAGGGGATGGAAAGGAATGCAGAAAATGGGGTAAAGTAAAGCCTTGTAAGTCATTCGAGATCAATCGTCAGAGACTGTGTCTCAACGCTGTCATTATCAGATTAATATTTGAGTTCCAATTTAAGCTGGAATTATTTGGATAACAGAAATCAAAAGGAACGTTTTTACAAACGATTTTGCCTCAGAGCAAGAGAAAGGTATCAGGGATAGGATTTTTGTGATTTTTTACCACACCTCCCAAATTCCTGGGAGCTTCAAGAATCACAGACCTCCTCACCTTCACAGCTCTGCTTTATCTTCAGCTGAGGCTGGAAAAAACCAAATTCCTCCTGATTTCACATGAGTTTTCAGTGCACTATAAGCTTTTTGGCAAAATAATCTGCAGTGTATTTCTAATCATTGTGAAAGCCTGATTTATTTGACAGGTCATTCCTCATTGAAAATGAAGAGCTGCCTCCCTGGGGATAAAAGCAAACTTTTAACTGATTGCTTCTTTTTATTTCAGCATTTACCAGAGCCAGGGATCTCTACTGCAAGCTGGTTAATAAAGGGTCTGAACTTTTGATAGCCAACAAAGTATAATAATTGGCAGCAAGTAGCAAATGAAAATGTTCAGTGAACCTCTGGTTCCATAGGTATTGCTGCAAGTGACATTATTCCATCCTTTTTTATGGCTAAGTCATATTCCATTATAAATATGTGTGTGTGTGTGTGTGTGTGTGTGTGTGTATATATATATATATATATATATATATATATATATATATTTCAGGGAAGCCCAGAATGCCTTGGAGAGTTTCAGGCAACAGAGCTTTGACTTATGTATGGTTGCAGCTCTATTCTTTGCTAAGTTCTGTGCTCTCCTGTTGATCTTTCTTAATAAAGTCAACCATCAGTTCAGTTCAGTTCAGTTCAGTCGCTCAGTCGTGTCCGACTCTTTGCAACCCATGAATCGCAGCATGGCAGGCCTCCCTGTCCATCACCAACTCCCAGAGTTCACTCAAACTCACATCCATCAAGTCAGTGATGCCATCCAGCCATCTCATCCTCTGTCGTCCCCTTCTCCTCCTGCCCCCAATCCCTCCCAGCATCAGAGTCTTTTCCAATGAGTCAGCTCTTCACATGAGGCGGCCAAAGTACAGTTTCAGCTTTAGCATCATTCCTTCCAAAGAACACCCAGGACTGATCTCCTTCAGAATGGACTGGTTGGATCTCCTTGCAGTCCAAGGGACTCTCAAGAGTCTTCTCCAACACCACGGTTCAAAAGCATCAATTCTTCGGCACTCAGCTTTCTTCACAGTCCAACTCTCACATCCATACATGACCACTGGAAAAACCATAGCCTTGATGGACCTTTGTTGGCAAAGTAATGTCTCTGCTTTTGAATATGCTATCTAGATTGGTTATAACTTTCCTTCCAAGGAGTAAGCATCTTTTAATTTCATGGCTGCAATCAATCACCATCTGCAGTGATTTGGGAGCCCCCCAAAATAAAGTCTGTCACTGTTTCCACTGTTTCCCTATCTATTTCCCATGAAGTGATGGGACCAGATGCCATGATCTTTGTTTTCTGAATGTTGAGCTTTAAGCCAACTTTTTCACTCTCCTCTTTCACTTTCTTCAAGAGGCTTTTTAGTTCCTCTTCACTTTCTGCCATAAGGATGGTGTCATCTGCATATCTGAGGTTATTGATATTTCTCCTTGTGCAATCTTGATTCCAGCTTGTGCTTCCTCCAGCCCAGCGTTTCTCATGATGTAGTCTGCATAGAAGTTAAATAAGCAGAGTGACAATATACAGCCTTGACGTAGTCCTTTTCCTATTTGGAACCAGTCTGTTGGTCCATGTCCAGTTCTAACTGTTGCTTCCTGACCTGCATGTAGGTTTCTCAAGAGGCAGGTCAGGTGAATATCAATAATCAATTGCGGTGATACTATTGTTTGTTGTTGTTGTTTAGTTGCTAAACTGTGTCCGACTCTTCTGTGATACCATGGACTGTAGCCTGCCAGTCTCCTCTGTCCATGAGACTTTCCAGGAAGAATACTGGAGTGGGTTGCCATTTCCTTCTCCAAGGGATCTTCCTGATCCAGGGATCGAACCGGGGTCTCTTGCAAGGACAGGTGGAATCTTTACCATCTGAGCCACTTGGGAAGCCCAGTACTGTAAAGGTGATGAAGAGAGAGTCACTGGTGAAATGTGGGAACTGAGTTCACCGGTGGGTCCAGCTTATAGGAAATTCAGTCCAACGTTGTTGGTTTCAGGATTCCAGTTTCTGGCAGCAGCTGTGTTGGAAACTTTAGGATCATGAAGTCTTGATGAAGCATCTGGAATTGTGGAGACAGACCTTACAGGATGGACCTTCTCATCACACAGGGGAAGGAACCTGGGTTCTGTGCAGCAGGAGACCCACAAGGCCACATGACCGGATGATTCTGCGGTCAGTGTGATTTGTTCAGTGTTTTCTCTTTGCTTCTTTTCCTTTTGTCTTCTCTACTTTCCTGTTTTGTTTCTTGTAGGAAAGGCAACTCAGCGTGCTGGATCTTCCACCTGGCAGCTTCTGTCTCTCTGCCTGAGGTGTTCCTTGTGGCAGGATGCACTGCTGTTCCCACTAACACCAGCAGCTCTAGATTTGAATGGCTGGAGAAGCGGTGATGGGATGGTTAGATAGCATCACCAACTCAGTGGATGTGCATTTGAGCAAACTCCGGGAGATGGTGAAGGACAGGGAAGCCTGGCATGCTGCAGTCCATAGGGTAGCGAAGAGTTGGACATGACTGAGCAACTGAACAACAACCAGCTTGAATGCCTCTGGACTGATCATCAGAAAATGGTCTCCTGAAATCTATTTCAGTTTGGGAATGAAAATATACAATAATACACTTATTTTATGGAGGCCTCCCAAATTCAAATTAGATTTTTTTTATAAGTTTGGATTTAGTTTTTTAAAAAAGAAAGCCTTCAATTGTGATCACGGTAAATACAGCAAACCCATAGCAACGGCTGATCGAACTCTATGTTATAACTGATTTGTTTTGGGGAGGTGCTCTTGAAGAAAAGAGATGGGAAGGGCTGAAGCGTGTTAGCTCTTCGAGAAATCATTTTATATCATGGGCATTTTGTTTAAAACCACAGGGATTTTTTAAAGGACAAAACATAGCTTTTTACTTGATTATCTGTCTCCATGTCATGTTATAAATTAGAAATATTAGGTTGGCCAAAAAGCTTTTTCCCGTTATCCTATAAGATGTTATGGAAAACCCAAACAAACTTTTTGGCCAACACAATAAATGCCCTTGTTACTCATTCAATAAATATTTATGAAACACTATGTGTTGGAGGTTCTCTGGGAAGTGCTGACACGACAGGACAGAGTCCCCACTCGGGTAGAAGGCTGCCAGGCCGCAGTGGTCAGCCAGCCTCTATTTTCAGGGCCAGGCTCCAGAGTCGCTCAGAGCAGAGGAGTCATCACTAAACCCATGTCCAGGGCTGCTGGGCACTGGGCAGGGCCGGGACACGGCCCTAGAGGCTTGTTAACAGGGAACTCTGCCTCGTCTGGGGGTCGAGAAAGAATCGTTTGAGCTGATTTTGGAAGCGAGAGTCATAGTCAGAGGGAGGGAGTTCCAGACAGAGGGAAGGCTTGTGCCAGGCTGTGGGGGAGTGGGAGGGGACCCAGGAAACATGAGACTGGTCTGCCAGGCCAAGTGAGTGGAGAGTTGCTGGGTGACCTTGGGGCCGGTGCAAAGCCCGCAGGAGCACCTGCAGCCTCAACGTCAGCTAGTTCAGCGAGCACCTCCGAGGCAGACACTCCCCCAGGCCCAAATGCAAGTCCAAACCTGTGACTGCTGGGGACCTGGAGTCAGACCCCCATGCTGTAAGGTCTCCGCCTACCTACCCAAGTCACATCTGTGCTAAGCCAACGTGCCAGCTTTGGCTCAGGCTCCCAGGGTTTTCAGGCTCTTTAAGATGGTCTACATTTCAGTCATTCTCTGACCCCGCCTCAGTTCTTTCAGCACCAGGCGTTTTTAAATTGCTTAGGCTTTTGCATTCGGGATGGGAGAGAGTCCAGGAAACAGGCCCATCTCCTTTCAGGAAGTAGAAAAAATAATAGACCAACCTGGACATTGGTGTGTGACAGCAGACTTGTGAAAAAACTGAAAACACAGCTCAGAGTGGCAGACTTGTTTTGGGGACGCTTTTGCATAGTTGAGCAATAGGTCCCACAGCGGAGCTGAGTTTAGTAACCATCTGCATTGGGCCAGTTTTTTGAAATGGAAGTTTGAGTTTATTTACAGAGATGATAACAATTTGGGGAAAAATCAGTGTGACAAGATTGTTCAGATGGAAACAGCCCAGCAGACCTCAGCACCTCGGGCAGATAGCATCTTGCTTTACCGGCCTCCCGTCCCGAGAAGAACAAATAAACAGCGCACATTCTCTGGGTCTTTGGGATTACATGCCGGGTATAATTAATATGTCTGTTGGATTTCCTGTGTGGGTGGCACCGTATTAGAGTTCAGAAAATGTTTCTTCCCACACTTTCAGTATCATCAGTCTTTGGATCCAAGGCTCTTGCACGCATCAGCCTTTGGTCCACGGTCTTGTTTTTTCAGTTTTAGGAAAACTGTTTGAAGCCTTGCTGAGCACATTTGGGATGAAATGGTCCACAGGTGTCTTCCTCAATTTTTCTAATCCACACATACCAGTGAGATTTGTAGTGTTTCGATGTTTATGACACGTCATGCTTTATTCCTCCAAACTGGAGCTCTCTGGAGCAGACAGACAGATGCTCACATTCTCATTTCTTTGTTTTTATTAGAGTTCACTTACAATATTGTGTTAGTTTCAGGTGTACATCATGGTCATTCAGTTATGAACATATATACATGAATATATATGAATGAGTTATGAATATACATATCCCTTTTCAGATTATTTTCCCTTATAGGTCATTACAAAATATTGAGTATAGTTCCTTACATTGTCTTTTAAACTTTGTACTTTCATGGAAATTTCTTTGATTCAAACCAAAGTACCCTTCAACCTCAGCTGAGGTCTGGTAGCGCATTTATTCTGCTTGCCTTTCTTTGTAAAGGTTGGTTAGAAGTCATCAATTCTCGGGCTACAGCACAATGTGGTTGTCACAAATGGGAAAAAATGTGATTACAAACTATTAAATGGGGCAAGATCAGATCAGATCAGATCAGTCGCTCAGTTGTGTCTGACTCTTTGCAACCCCATGAATCGCAGCATGCCAGGCCTCCCTGTCCATCACCAACTCCCGGAGTTCACTCAGACTCACGTCCATCGAGTCAGTGATGCCATCCAGCCATCTCATCCTCTGTCGTCCCCTTCTCCTCTTGCCCCCAATCCCTCCCAGCATCAGAGTCTTTTCCAATGAGTCAGCTCTTCACATGAGGTGGCCAAAGTACTGGAGTTTCAGCTTTAACATCATTCCTTCCAAAGAAATCCCAGGGCTAATCTCCTGCAGAATGGACTGGTTGGATCTCCTTGCAGTCCAAGGGACTCACAAGAGTCTTCTGCAACACCACGGTTCAAAAGCATCAATTCTTTGGCACTCAGCTTTCTTCACAGTCCAACTCTCACATCCATACATGACTACAGGGAAAACCATAGCCTTGACTAGATGAACCTTTGTTGGCAAAGTAATGTCTCTGCTTTTCAATATACTGTCTAGGTTGGTCATAACTTTCCTTCCAAGGAGTAAGCGTCTTTTAATTTCATGGCTGCAGTCACCATCTGTGGTGATTTTGGGGGCAAAGTTACAGCTTAAATGGACAGATGAAGGAGGTAACCTGGAGGGTGAACGGAAAGAGCAGGCACTTAGGATCAGACCCGCTTACCTCCAATCCTGACTGCACTGTTACTACCACTGTACTGTTCTGAATCTCAGTTATTTAACTAGAAATTGGGTAATATACATAGGAAACGGCAAGCCACTTCAGTATTCTTGCCTGGAGAATCCCATGGACAGAGGAGCCTAGCGGACTACAGTCACTGGGGTCGCAAAGAGTCAGACACGACCAAGCAACTAAGCATGCACCCATGCTGGGCCCCAGGGCATGACTTCACTACTTTATCTTAATCCACTCTCTGAAGGTAACTGCTCTGAGGATAGGGATACCTAGGTATGCGCGATGTCTGTTGTTATCATTAGTAAGCATAACAGTAACTGCCATTTGTTAAGTGCCTAGTGCTAACCAGACAGGAATCAGGTAGGTTATTTGCATATTTATCGCTAATCCTCACAATTATTGTATGCTCAGTCGCTTAGTCACGTCTGACTTTTTGCGACCCCATGGACGGTAGCCCGCCAGTCTCCTCTGTCCATGGAATTCTCTAGGCACGAGAGTGGAATGGATGGGAGTGGGTTGCCATGTCCTTCTCCAGGGGATCTTCCTGACCCAGAGATCGAACCCACATCTGCTGTGTCTTCTGCCCTGGCAGGTGGGTGCTTTACCTGAGCCACCTGGGAAGCCCTTGGGGCCCAGACTGGACTTCACATTAAATGAGATTCGGGGCTGGAGAGCTACTGCACTGAAAGCAGGCAAACTGTGGCCCCAGTAGAAAAACCCCACAGGAGGAGGTGCTTTGGATGGACTCTCGCCCTCACCTCCAGAGTGCTGAGCGTGGGAGGAGGGCAGGGTGTGTGTGGGACGGTCAGTGCTAGGTCACGCCACTTCTGGAGTCACACGTGGCGAGGTGGGGCACCGAATGACTGGACGTTCTAGAGAGGTGGCCTGTGGTGGGCAAGCAACATGGGACCCAGGACCCCCCTCCCACCCCCACTTCCGAGATGAACCCATCTCCTTTCCCCACTATGTGTGCGGACTCCTTCCTCACCTCTTGGGGCTGGGGATCAGATCAGTTAAGGCTATAGAGTCACCTTGAGATCTTTGAGTTTTAAACTAGTGAAGTCACTTCTTTCCTGCTCAGTTCATTTCAGTTGCTGTCGTGTCTGACTCTGCGATCCCATGAATCGCAGCATGCCAGGCCTCCCTGTCCATCACCAACTCCCGGAGTTCACTCAAACTCATGTCCATCGAGTCAGTGATGCCATCCAGCCATCTCATCCTCTGTATTCCCCTTCTCCTCCTGCCCCCAATCCCTCCCAGCATCAGAGTCTTTTCCAATGAGTCAACTCTTCACATGAGGTGGCCAAAGTACTGGAGTTTCAGCTTTAGCATCAGTCCTTCCAAAGAACACCCAGGACTGATCTCCTTTAGAATGGACTGGTTGGATTTCCTTGCAGTCCAAGGGACTCTCAAGAGTTTTCTCCAACACCACAGTTCAAAAGCATCAATTCTTTGGTGCTCAGCTCTCTTCACAGTCCAACTCTCACATCCATACATGACCACTGGAAAAACCACAGCCTTGACTAGATGAACCTTTGTTGGCAAAGTAATGTCTCTGCTTTTGAATATGCTATCTAGGTTGGTCATAACTTTCAAGGAGTAAGCGTCTTTTAATTTCATGGCTGCAATCACTATCTGCAGTGATTTTGGAGCCCCCCAAAATAAAGTCTGACACCTGTTTCCACTGTTTCCCCATCTATTTCCCATGTAGTGATGGGACCAGATGCCATAATCTTCGTTTTCTGAATGTTGAGCTTTAAGCCAATTTTTTCACTCTCTTTCACTTTCATCAAGAGGCTTTCTAGTTCCTCTTCACTTTCTGCCGTAAGGGTGGTGTCATCTGCATGTCTGAGGTTATTGATATTTCTCCCGGCAATCTTGATTCCAGCTTCTGCTTCTTCCAGCCCAGCATTTCTCATGATGTAGTCTGCATAGAAGTTAAATAAGCAGGGTGACAATATACAGCATTGACGTACTCCTTTTCCTATTTGGAACCAGTCTGTTGTTTCATGTCCAGTTCTAACTGTTGCTTCCTGACCTGAATACAGGTTTCTCAAGAGACAGGTCAGATGGTCTGGTATTCCCTTCTCTTTCAGAATTTTCCACAGTTTATTGTGATCCACACAGTCAAAGGCTTTGGCATAGTCAATAAAGCAGAAATAGATGTGTTTCTGGAACTCTTGTCCTTTTTCCATGATTCAGCGGATGTTGGCAATTTGGTCTCTGGTTCCTCTGCCTTTTCTAAAACCAGCTTGAACATCTGGAAGTTCACAGTTCACGTATTGCTGAAGCCTGGCTTGGAGAATTTTGAGCATTACTTTACTAGCATGTGAGATTAGTGCAATTGTGTGGTAGTTTGAGCATTCTTTGGCATTGCCTTTCTTTGGGTTTGGAATGAAAACTGACCTTTTCCAGTCCTGTGGCCACTGCTGAGTTTTCCAAATTTGCTGGCATATTGAGTGCAGCACTTTCACAGCATCATCTTTCAGGATTTGAAATAGCTCCACTGGAATTCTATCACCTCCACTAGCTTTGTTCCTAGTGATGCTTTCTAAGGCCCACTTGACTTCACATTCCAGGATGTCTGGCTCTAGATGAGTGATCACACCATTGTGATTATCTTGGTAGTGAAGATCTTTTTTGTACAGTTCTTCTGTGTATTCTTGCCACCTCTTCTTGATATCTTCTGCTTCTGTTAGGTCCATACCATTTCTGTCCTTTATCGAGCACATCTTTGCATGAAATGTCTTTCCTGTAGGGAGGGAATTAAATAAGTGGACAGTCTTCATCTTCCTGGAATCATTCAAAATAGAGGCTTGAGGCTTGACCACCCCTTCCATGGCATCTCACACTCCAATCAGTTGAGTGCATGACTGCTGGCCACATTTGTCATGCCCGTCAGTCTGGATCAATCGTCAATCAAGCCCTATAATTTGAGTCCCTATGAACTCTAGCAGGGTCAATGTTTTACACGTCCCTGAAAGTGAAAGTGGAGAGTGAAAAAGTTGGCTTCAAGCTCAATATTCGGAAAACGAAGATCATGGCATCGGGTCCCATCACTTCATGGGAAATAGATGGGGAAACAGTGGAAACAGTGTCAGACTTTATTTTTTGGGGCTCCAAAATCACTGCAGATGGTGACTGCAGCCATGAAATTAAAAGACGCTTACTCCTTGGAAGGAAAGTTATGTCCAACCTAGATAGCATATTCAAAAGCAGAGACATTACTTAGCCAACAAAAGTCTGTCTAGTCAAGGCTATGGTTTTTCCTGTGGTTATGTATGGATGTGAGAGTTGGACTGTGAAGAAGGCTGAGCGCCGAAGAATTGATGCTTTTGAACTGTGGTGTTGGAGAAGACTCTTGAGAGTTCCTTGGACTGCAAGGAGATCCAACCAGTCCATTCTAAAGGAGATCAGCCCTGGGATTTCTTTGGAGGGAATGATGCTGAAGCTGAAACTCCAGTACTTTGGCCACCTCATGCGAAGAGTTGACTCATTGGAAAAGACTCTGATGCTGGGAGGGATTGGGGGCAGGAGGAGAAGGGGACGGCGGAGGATGAGATGGCTGGATGGCATCACTGACTCAATGGACGTGAGTCTGAGTGAACTCTGGAAGTTGGTGATGGACAGGGAGGCCTGGCGTGCTGCGATTCATGGGGTCGCAAAGAGTCGGACACGACTGAGCAACTGAACTGAACTGAACTGACTCCTAAATGTGTCAGAGGTTTAGGTCATTAGAACTCACTTTGGCATGCTTCCCTCTTTCCCTCCAGATACATACAAGACCATCTTCCATCTGCTCACATATCTGGTCGTCACTGAGCATGTGGACGGGGCTCACCCACCAGGGCAGGTGTCTCAACAAGACGGAGGTTGTAGGTTCTGTTTTCATACATGATAGTGATTGTCTCCACTCCAGGAGCAGGCTGTAGCCAGAACCCGCCCCCTCCCCCACCATCCTGTGCAGCTGTCCTGTTTGTAGGTGAATCCTCTGCCAAGGTCAGGAGGAAGAGGGTCCCTTGAATTCAGATATTCTTTCAGCAAATAGGCATTGAGCTCTATAGTGTAGTGTTCGAGGTCTCTTTCCTTCTTTGGCTTAGAGATGAAGTCATCAATGTCGGTATCATTTTCACATGTAAAAACCCACATATTATTTTTATTTTTACCTTGATTATTATTCATGAGACATGGCTTTGTTTCTAGCCTCTGTAAAGAGGAAGATTTGGGGGCTGTTAGGGAAATCGAATAGTGAGACGCCATGGAGCTCATTATAATGGTTGCTCAAACTTTCTCTTGTTTAAGAAACTCTGCTGTAGCTGGGTGGGCTTCCTAGGTGGCTCAGTGGTGAACAATCTGCCTGCCAGTGCAGGAGATGTGGGTTCGATTCCGGGGTCAGGACGATCCTCTGGAGGAGGGAATGGCAACCCACTCCAGTATACTTGCCTGGAGAATCCCATGGACAGAGGAGCCTGGTGGGCTACAGTCCGTGGGGTGAAAAGAGCCTGACACGATTGAAGCGACCTAGCACGCACGCTGTAGCTGGGTGCTATTTTATTTTCATTATCTTCGGCCCTGGTTGGCTGTGTTGAAACGATGCCAGACCGAACATCGATACCAGGTGTGCGTCCTCCCAGAATTCAATATCACACCTGCAGGCAGAGTGTAAGATTACATCATGTGTCGTCCTGAGCCCCACAAATGACTCTAGACTTCATCTCAAATAACATTATAATTTACACTATGGAGACTTCAGGCTATGGAGCCCTGGCCAAATGAAAGTTTTTGCAGCCAAACACATCAAACCCAGTGTATTTTACTGTGCCGATGGGATTGTTTTTTCGAGAGAGTGGAACATAATTCAATCTATCAATGGCATTTCCAATCAGAAGTGCCTGTCCCTGAAAGGTGGGTGTATAAACATTTGGCTGTCAATTAAGAAGATGCCACAGAGGTTTGTGCTAGAAACCAAAGAAAAATGAAAGGACCCCAGCGCGCTGTGTGGATTTCATTAGAGCTCACAGAGGAAAGGAGGAACAATGAGAGGGTTGTTTCTCCCAGAATGTCACAGCACTGAACCTGTGGACTTCAAGCTGGAGAATCCCTTCAGGCAGAAATGAAAAGCTGCCTGATGCAGATGTGTTCCCAGCCCCGGGGCACAACCTGCAGTCCTGTCCTCTTAGCTTTTGGGAATGTTGTGTGGCTGTTTCAACACCTACTTACCTCCCATACTCTCTCGTCTCCCCCTTTGCACTTGGGTGCCTGCTGGGCTCTTCCTGCGGAGCGGATGTCGTCACCTGCTCACGCTTTGATCCACTGGCCGGAAAGCAGCTGCTCTGCCTGGTCCAGGTACTATTGCAGATGGTTATATGAACAGAGGGAGGGACGTCTTCATTCCCCGTCTCCCC
Organism: Bubalus bubalis; assembly: GCF_019923935.1. Classification (NCBI taxonomy): domain Eukaryota; kingdom Metazoa; phylum Chordata; class Mammalia; order Artiodactyla; family Bovidae; genus Bubalus; species Bubalus bubalis. Next base: position 54,556,697 of record NC_059169.1, read on the forward strand.
CACTGATGCCTTCAAAGGCTGGGAGGAGCGTTCCACTTGGCTATTGGGTTTCTGTGACTCTTGGATTCATGCTATGATCCTCTTGTTTTCTGTGGAATTGCCCCAGCATTTTGAGTCTTTCAGAGAGGCTGGTTTTATGCTTAAAACTAGTGGGCCATAATTTGCGATCTGGATATGAGGGTAGGAGTGTCTGATTGATCTTTACCTCTCCCCTCCCCCAGACAACTCCCTCTTCACCTGTCCTAATTTGCCAGCATTTCCACAATTCTTCAGGAACTCAGAGTCCTTGAAGTCCTGAAGTTTCCTGTGCGTATCACATGCGTCCTAAGGATGTGGGGGGTAGGGGAGGAAGGGAGCTGTTTTTGGAGTCTATAGAGTTTTGTGACGAGGATCCGGGACAACTGGCGTGTCCTGGATTCTCTGGGAGAAGGTTGTAGGAGAAGGTCTGAAAACAGCTGTGGGAGATGTGAGGAACCACCAGACAAACTTGATTCACATCATAAATCTTTATCCCAGGACCACAAGCCACTGGTTTCATCATTCAGCAACCTATAAGTCAGATGGATGTGGAAATAGAGAGGAGGAGGGCTTTCCATCTCCAGCTGAGGAAAGGGTGTCACCTGCCTTGCGGATGCATCTTCTCATCTGGTCCTCATGGTCAGTTTTGATTTGAACTATGTTCTGTGACATGGTTTTTATGGACCCCACACAGGGGAAGAATATGTATCAGGCAGCCTTGCTGTGGTCACAAATAGTCTCTAAGCCTCCATGTATGTGGTGATGGTTTAGTTGCTAAGTTGTGTCCAACTCTTTGCGATCCCATGGACTGTAGTCTGCCAGCTCCTCTGTCCATGGGATTTCCCAGGCACAAATACTGAAGTGGGTTACCATTTCCTTCTCCAGGGGATCTTCCTGACCCAGGAATCAAGCCCAGGTCTCCTGCATTGCAGACAGTCTCTTTTGCATTGCAGGTGGATTCCTTACTTACTGAGCCACCAGGGAAGCCCCCTGGTCTCCAGTAATGTTGATTTCCTCTCGACATCTCCTGCTGATGACCACAGTTGGCTGTGACTGCCATGGTTCAACTCGGGTCAGCTTGGCCTTGCATCAAATGTCTGGTTCTTGGACTTAGGCTGAAGGAACAGTATCCACCAGGACAAGCCATCCTTGTAGAGAAGGAAAGCACACGGAGGCTGGTGAAAAGCCTACACCTCTGCACCCAGTCATATTTGCACCCACGTTCTGAGTCCCATAAAGCCACAAGGCTGAGCTGTCCGATGGGGTAGGGAGAGGTGTCCTGTCTCCTACGAGGCAACACAAGCCACAGAACAGTGGCATGAAGGCCTTCTTTCAGGCAAGGGGATGAACATGTGGGGACAGTCACACGGTCATCCCAGTGTGTCTATGCTCACGAAACTTCTTGCTCAGTTTTATAGAAATCCCGGGTACGTTGAGCTTTAGCGATTCAGAAGTGTTGGTGCATCTAAAGCCAATGCACTGGGTTTTTATCTGCAGCCATTTCTCATCTGCACAGAGTGCTTTTCAGTGTTTTCCAGGGCATTATTTGTCCTTCAGACTGATGTTTTCAAAGGTGAGTTTAACTGAGAGCTAAGCTGGACTGAAACAAAAAGGTTTTTCTTATATTTGGGCATTCTTCTCTGGAAAGAAAAAAATTTTTTTTCTATATTTAGGTGTTCTCCTCTTGAGTTTAAATTTTACTTCATTATTAAATACATGATGATAAAATGTTCATATTTTCCTCCAAGAGGACTCCATACACACAGTTATTAAATATCAACATTATTCACATGTATTGACAATAATATACATGGATTTTTTATCCCAAAGGCAAGTCTAGGGGACTTTAGCCTCCGTGTTCATCAGTCCCCTAACATCCTCTGTGGTTAGGTCATTAAAGAGTTCTTGGCACTTTACCTAAAGGCTTTGGGGTGTTAATCCTGGTTTCCTGGTCAGGTTCCAATGAGGGTCACAACATTCTGACTTCTTAAATCACTCCTGTAATCTTGTTCCCACAGGGTGCTCTCTGCACTTTCAGTCCCACGTGCTTTCGCTCAGCGGCTTGCTGGCAGAGAGACGTGCCGTCTTTTGGGAGCAAGATGATGGTCATTTACGAGCACTTCTAGGAACCTCTGAGCTGCAGTGGTGCTGGTGAGCTCTCACGAGTCCTCAGGAGTCTGGGTGAGGGCTCGCCCTGACGTGGAGCCCAGACGGGACTCAGGGCACAGTCCCTCCTCCCCATGCTCTGCCTGGTGCTTTGTCCCTGGGGGAGCTCACCCCATGGAGGAGCCCCAGTGACAATCTCCCACCCGGACCCTCCTCTGAAGCAAGGATGGGCCGGCTCTCAGGAGCCTTCCTGGGGTCCTCGCCGCAGGCTGCTTGGAGAAAACTCAAACAGTCTCTCTTGGAAAAACTGGAGATCTTGGAGAAGCAATTTTGGAGAATATTTGTTTCTTAATGTCTAGGGATGTATTTGATTATTTATATATTAATATATGTCTCACTAATATAGCCTATTTAGAAAGATGTATTTATGTGCATATATCCTTAATGGTACAAACTTGAATCCTATTTTTATTCTTTTTAATAAAATGTGAAAGGACTTGCACAAAAATTTAAGCTTCTAATAGCCAAATGGATACTTCATGCCTGTGTGCGCATTTGATCCCCTAGGAGTCACATTAGTTTTCAATGTTTTCGCCAAGTAGGGAAAACCACTAGACCATTCAGGTATGACCTAAATCAAATCCCTTATGATTATACAGTGGAAGTGAGAAATAGATTTAAGGGCCTAGATCTGATAGATAGAGTGCCTGATGAACTATGGAGTGAGGTTCATGACATTGTACAGGAGACAGGGATCAAGACCATCCCCATGGAAAAGAAATGCAAAAAAGCAAAATGGCTGTCTGGGGAGGCCTTACAAATAGCTGTGAAAAGAAGAGAAGCAAAAAGCAAAGGGGAAAAGGAAAGATATAAGCATCTGAATGCAGAGTTCCAAAGAATAGCAAGAAGGGATAAGAAAGCCTTCCTCAGCGATCAATGCAAAGAAATAGAGGAAAACAACAGAATGGGAAAGACTAGAGATCTCTTCAAGAAAATTAGAGATACCAAGGGGACATTTCATGCAAAGATGTGCTCAATAAAGGACAGAAATGGTATGGACCTAACAGAAGCAGAAGATATCAAGAAGAGGTGGCAAGAATACACAGAAGAACTGTACAAAAAAGATCTTCACTACCAAGATAATCACAATGGTGTGATCACTCATCTAGAGCCAGACATCCTGGAATGTGAAGTCAAGTGGGCCTTAGAAAGCATCACTAGGAACAAAGCTAGTGGAGGTGATAGAATTCCAGTGGAGCTATTTCAAATCCTGAAAGATGATGCTGTGAAAGTGCTGCACTCAATATGCCAGCAAATTTGGAAAACTCAGCAGTGGCCACAGGACTGGAAAAGGTCAGTTTTCATTCCAATCCCAAAGAAAGGCAATGCCAAAGAATGCTCAAACTACCACACAATTGCACTCATCTCACACTCTAGTAAAGTAATGCTCAAAATTCTCCAAGCCAGGCTTCAGCAATACGTGAACTGTGAACTTCCTGATGTTCAAGCTGGTTTTAGAAAAGGCAGAGGAACCAAAGATCAAATTGCCGACATCCGCTGGTTCATGGAAAAAGCAAGAGAGTTCCAGAAACACATCTATTTCTGCTTTATTGACTATGCCAAAGCCTTTGACTGTGTGGATCACAATAAACAGTGGACAATTCTTCAAGAGATGGGAATACCAGACCACCTGACCTGCCTCTTGAGAAACCTGTATGCAGGTCAGGAAGCAACAGTTAGAACTGGACATGAAACAACAGACTGGTTCCAAATAGGAAAAGGAGTATGTCAAGGCTGTATATTGTCATCCTGCTTATTTAACTTACATGCAGAGTACATCATGAGAAACGCTGGACTGGAAGAAACACAAGCTGGAATCAAGATTGCCAGGAGAAATATCAATAACCTCAGATATGCAGATGACACCACCCTTATGGCAGAAAGTGAAGAGGAACTAGAAAGCCTCTTGAAGAAAGTGAAAGAGGAGAGTGAAAAAGTTGGCTTCAAGCTCAACATTCAGAAAATGAAGATCATGGCATCGGGTCCCATCACTTCATGGGAAATAGATGGGGAAACAGTGGAAACAGTGTCAGACTTAATTTTTTGGGGCTCCAAAATCACTGCAGATAGTGACTGCAGCCATGAAATTAAAAGACACTTACTCCTTGAAAGGAAAGTTATGACGAACCTAGATAGCATATTCGGAAGCAGAGACATTACTTTGCCAACAAAGATCCGTCTAGTCAAGGCTATGGTTTTTCCTGTGGTCATGTATGGATGTGAGAGTTGGACTGTGAGGAAGGCTGAGCACCAAAGAATTGATGCTTTTGAACTGTGGTGTTGGAGAAGACTCTTGAGAGTCCCTTTGACTGCAAGGAGGTCCAGCCAGTCCATTCTATAGGAGATCAGCCCTGGGATTTCTTTGGAGGGAATGATGCTGAAGCTGAAACTCCAGTACTTTGGCCACCTCATGCAAAGAGCTGACTCATTGGAAAAGACTCTGATGCTGGGAGGGATTGGGGGCAGGAGGAGAAGGGGACGACAGAGGATGAGATGGCTGGATGGCATCACTGACTCAATGGACGTGAGTCTGAGTGAACTCCGGGAGTTGGTTATGGACAGGGAGGCCTGGCATGCTGCGATTCATGGGGTCGCAAAGAGTCGGACACGACTGAGCGACTGAACTGAACTGAATTAGTTTTTGCCCTATTGATTCCAGATTTGAAAGATTTTTGCCTCCTAAATGGAGTGTTGTCGTTGTTGTCAGTCACTCAGTTGTGTCCAATTCTTTGAGACCCCCTGGACATCAGCATGCCAAGCTTTCTTGTCCTTCACTATGTCCCAGAGTTTGCTCAAACTCAACATCCATTGAGTCGGTGATGCCATGCAACCATCTCATCTTCTGTTGTCCCCTTCTCTTCCTGCCTTCAGTCTTTCCCAGCATTAAGGTCTTTTGCAATGAGTTGGCTGTTTGCATCAGGTGGCCAAAGTATTGGAGCTTCAGCTTCAGCATCAGTCCTTCCAATGAATATTCAGGGTTGTTTTCCTTTCAGATTGACTGGTTTGATCTCCTTAATGCTTTTGAATTGTGGTGCTAGAGAAGACTCTTGAGAGTCCCTTGGACTGTAAGGAGATCAAACCCTTGGACAGCAAGGATGTATTAGGTAATAATTAATTCACTCTCCTATTTTCTATTTTTATCAGACACACATGTAGCCAATAATCACAATTATTATTACGGATCAACCAGAACCCACTACTGGACAGTGACCCCTTCAGCCCAGGGGCTCTGCAGAGGAGGGGAAGGCATCTCAGGTGGCTTCTCTGAGCTGGAGCAGCGGACACAGCTGTTGACCGATCTGTGACCCTAGAATCTGAGGTTCCAGCTGGACACCTGGCTTCCCAGGTAAAAGCCACACCTTCCACTTCCCTTCCGTCTTTCTGGCCCTGGCTCTGGATCCCAGCAGGTGAGCATGAGCAGGAGGGGTGCAGGCAGCTCCCAGATGGAAGGAGCATGGCTTCTTCTCCTTTCTTTGCTCTTCCCGGGGTGAGAGGCTGGCAGGGAGCTCCCGTTGTGGAGGACACACTGAGTTACCCGATAGGGACAGTCTGGGTCCCGGGGCTCCTATGCAACAATCTGGTGAGGAAAAGCAGATGCAGACATGAGTTCGGGCGGGAGCGATGACCCAGAGACCCCAGGTTCTTCCCACCAGCCTGGGCGCTGCTGGCCTGGGCTGGTTCCCTGAGGGCTCCTGCCGTCCAGGGAGCCCTTGACTTTGGGGTCACTGTCACTGTCACCGCAGCCAGTCTGGACCTCACGGCATCCGAGGGCTCGGGTATTAGTGAGCAGGACCACTAAGCATTTGTATCATATGCATGTGTCTGAGTGAAAGTGATCAGCTGACTTAGTGGCAGAAGGACGAAGCCTCTAAACCCCATGGCTTCAGCCCCTTTCTCCCACGGCTCGCCTTCCCTCCAGAAGGTGGGTCACAGGACTTGGGTCTGTCCTTGACCCTCATAGTCCAGGCATCTCTATGTATCAATACATCCTCTCATTTCCTCCTGGGCAGCTCAGACCAGGTCATAGCATTCGACAGATGTTGCTAAGCTTGCAGAGCATTATGAAGAATGATTTCTACAGTGAATAACGTACACCCGGCTCTCTGGCGGTTCTCTTCCCGCCCTTGGACGTCCCCTACTCTCCCAAGTTCCCTGCGGGCAGAATCCCAGGCTCAGTTTTCCTTTTCTGAGGCCAGTGCATCCCCTTCCCCGCTGGAGCACCCCAGGCCACGTTGAGGCCGAGAGACCCCAGGGGAGTTTGGGGTGTCATCCTGTCTAAAGCTGCGGGGAAGAGCCCACTTCTATGCTCATCATCCTCTCTTTCCAGGCATATGGGCATATGGGGGGCTGACTCCCCCATAGAGAGAAGTGGTGTTATCCTCCCAGACCCACCATGGGACAGTGAGGGGAATTGGACCATCTGCTCACCATTCTTGGATTTAACTTTTCCAGTTTCCCTGGTGGCTCAGACAGTAAAGAATCCACCTGCAATGTAGGAGATCCAGATTCAATCCTTGGGTTGGGAAGATTCCCTGGAGACGGGAATGGCAACCCACTCCAGTGTTCTTGCCTGGAGAATCCTGTGGACAGAGGAGCCTGGAGGGCTACAGTCCATGGGGTCACAAAGAGTCAGACATGACTGAGCAACTCACATTTCACAGATGAGTAAAACAGGAGCCAGAATGTTTAAACAACTTATCCAAGATCACATGGCTTTCAGGTTTCAGAACCAGAATTTGAACCCACGAAGGGTCTCCAAATGCTGATCCAGACCTGCCCCGAACCAGCTGTCAGAACCTTCTGGGAGTTTGTTAAAACAGAGGTCAGTTCCTGACCCCACAAGGGGGCTTTAGGCAGTTTGGGGGTGAGTTTGCATTTTATTTTTCATCATCTCCCCAGGAAATTCCAGTCCACGGCCACATTTGGGAACTACTGTTTGGTGCCTCCCAGGCCATGTCAGTCTAGAACTTTTTTACAGTCTTTTCCCTTTTGCCCACTTCCTCCCTGCCCACCACCCCCAACCTTTCCCAACCCCCTTGATAAGCGAATGATTCCAAATGAGAGCACTGTGTCACAGAGAAAAGTGACACTCAACACCTGTCCAGGCAGGGCTGGGAGCTTAGTTAGATGAGATCACTTAGTTAGAAGAGATCACTACTTACTGAGTGATACTCTGTGACCAGGCATTACAGGGAGGGACTGTGACAGAGCATAATAACGTACACCCCAGTTTGCCCGAGAGGTCCGTTAGGGGAGGCCACATCACACATGGGAGATGATTCAAGGGTAACCAAACATGAGAGGGATTCTAAATTACAGCAACTGATGCTCCAGGAACTAGACCCAGTGAGAAGTGCAAGGTTACAGGGAACAGGAGAAGCAGGGGAGGTCTCCTGAAGGAGACAATGCTTGGATTAAGTCAGGAAGGAGGAGTGGGTTTAGGAAAGGCAGACGTAGGTTTGAAACCTCTGTGTGGTGGGAAGAGATGAGCAAAGGCGCTTGTGTGCTGAGCCACGAGGGTGACGAGGATGCTGTTTGTAATCGGTACTCGTGGTAGTGGTTTCCTCACTCAATCGTGTCCGACTCATTGCCCCCATGGACTGTAGCCCCTCAGGTTCCTCTGTCCATGGGATTTCCCAGGCAAGAACACTGGAGTGGGTTGCCATTTTCTTCTCCAGGGGATCTTCCCAACCCAGGTATCGAACCTGGGTCTCCTGCATTGGCAGGTGAATTCTTTGTCATTGGGCCACCAAGGAAACACAAATTCAGTACTTATTTCCTGAATTTGAGCAAACTCTGGGAGATAGTGGAAGACAGTTAAGCCTGGAGTGCTGCAGTCCAGTGGGTCACAAAGAGTCAGACACGACTTAGTGACTGAACAACTTGTTTCCTGAATTATGGAGGATGTCAGTTGGAACATCTCATAGATAATGATCTGAAAGTGTGTCTGAGAGGGAGACTGGAGCACGTTGAGGCCAGGGAGGGGTGAGGAGCATCTTTGGAGGATGCGGGCCTGGGGGGTGGGTGTCAGCTGCTAGGATGTGCTGGGGAGAGGGTGGGATGGGCAAGTGGGGGGACGGTCTCTTCTGGGACACCCCGGCCACAGGGGACCATTGGCCATGACCTGCCCTTCCTACACTCAGAGCCTGAGGTCACATCCCCCTCCTGCCCCATGGGTCAGGCTGGTTTGGGAAGTGAAACATTTATTCTCCCTGGAAAACAAACTTTACATCATTGATCTGCCGCTAAAAAATGTTTGTGCTGAATTCCTGCTTCTGAGCCAGTATGACTCAGATGGTGCACATTTCAAAATTCTCTCAACATCATTTCAAATAAAAAAGAAATGTCTTACGTCGGGCCAACTCTGTTAAAAAGCAACAACCTCATATCACTAATACATCGCTGGATTGATTCATGGTGTTCATCTTCAAAGACCTGGATAATCAACTCTGTTTGCAAATCCTTATTAACGCGGAGATAAATGTTATCATAAATTGAACTTTCCTATGATGAGCTAAATTTTTTGGTTTTTAGAGTTCATTTCCAGAATAGTCGATAGCATGACTGTGAGGGCCGCATGGCACTTTCCCAGTTGGACGCAGTCAGAGGGTTTTTTTTTTTTTTTGCCTCCTTTTCCTTTAAGCGAGATGATAAACACTTAATAAGAAGATGGAACTTGTGGAAAGTGGCCAGAAGAGAATAGCATTCTGCCGACGGAATTCCACTTCAGATGCCGGGCTGGAGAGAAACCCTCCTCTCCGCTCCTTCGCCTTCAGAGGATGGCTTTAAAAACTGTGAAAACAGAGAAAGCCCAGTGTGTGGTCTTTGGCAATTTCGTAACAGTCTGTGCAGGAGACGGAGGGGGGAGGTTTGCTGGAAAAAATGATTAGCTTTTTCTTTACGATGACAGAAAACAGTTGCAATTCAAGGATGCCAAAGGTTCTGAAGCCCTCCCCTTTGGCAAACTGTTAGGTAATCGCTGCTCCCAGGTGGTGCTTTCAATAAAGGCCCTGGAAAGTCACACCCCAGAGATGCCCTGGGGCAAAGCCCCCATCAGCCAGCCGCGGGAGACAGCGCAGGTAGTCAGAGCAGGGCGAGAGGGAGAGATGCTGGGCTTTCCTTCAGGGCAAGCCGCTCCCAGCTTCCTGGAGAGCCTCCACGGGCCTCTGTCCTGGACTAACAAGCCTGAAGACTGCTCCAGGATGCCTCTCAGATCCCAGGGTGATTGTCCTCGTTGTTTGGATGTCCTAAGACATCCCAGGAAGCATCAGGTCCATGTTCCCTGGGCTCCGCCTCCATACGCAGCCTCAGAACTAACAGGGGCTAATTAACTCACTGTGGTTCAGTTGCTCAGTCGTGTCCGACTCTGTGCGACCCCATGGACTGTAGCCCACCAGGCTCCTCTGTCCATCAGATTCTCCAAGAATCCTGGAGAGGGCTGCCATGCCCTTCTCCAGGGGATCAAACCCAGGACTTGAAAGGGCAGATTTAAACAGTTGCTTATCAGGGAGGAACAAGAAGGGAGCAGGTTCCCCCTCAAGGGACACATAAGACAATGTCTTTAAGCTCTTCTGCAGAACTGAAACCCCCACTGATTGTAAGATGTCAGTGCTCTTCATTCTAGAGAAGGTCACGGTGTGATAACTTAGAAGCTCACCAGGGACCACCTGAGGCCAGATTAAAGGTCTGCAGGCCCTGGTCTTATCAGCACCTGGGTTCTTGAGCCTCGCTATAAAATTCCTCACCAAATCCTCTGGGGTTGCGACACATAGTTTTTCGAGGCAGGAGTCTGCTGTGCCCCACTTGCCAGGCAAACGTTGTTGTTGAGTCACTCAGTATTGTGAGACTCTGCAACCCCATGGACCCCAGCATGCCAGGCTTCCCTGTCCTTCATCATCTCCTGGAGCTTGCTCAAACTCTTGTCCGTTGAGTCGGTGATACCATCCAATCATCTCATCCTCTCTCATCCCCTTCTCCCACCTTCAATCTTTCCCAGCATCAGGGTCTTTTCCAATGAGTCAGTTCTTCGCATCAGGTGGCCAAAGTATTGGAGCTTTAATTTCAGCATCCTTTCCTACCTCACCTGGAACTCGGTCTCTGAGATTTGCTTTGGCACCAGTGCACAGAGGCTGAGCATTCAGCATCACCAGCAAGGCTGTGATGATTTTTGTTCTATGATGCTTTGAGTTTTCTTGCCAGCCCTGACTTTCTCTGGCCAGTGTTCCAGTGATGGACAAGTTCCTTAAGCCTCAGCCTCAGATCGCCAGGCTCCTCGATGCAGGACCTTTAAGACGTGCCCGTAAGTGCAGCTGGGCAGGCCCCTCGCCGTCCCCGGTACTCAGGATCCAGGCCAGACAGGGATTAGGTGGATTCGACAGATCACATCAGCTTCCTCGTCCACCATCTTTTCTTGGAATAAAAATGCATTGGAAATAAGCATCAAAGGCAACTTGAAAAGTGAAAACTAGTAACAAAAGGCTAAATGTGCCCTGAAGCGCGTGTCTGGAATCAGAAGGGGCCCCGGTCTGTGTGCTTTTGGGGGGATGGGAGAGGGAGGCTGGTTTATAGATTGACTGCTGGGCCTGGGCTCACGCACCACAGCTTTTAAAAAAATCACCAGTTTTTAAAATAACTCTCTTGACTATTTCTCCCTGTTGGCATCACTGGTCCTCCAGGCACCCCCCAGGGCTCTGAGGACCCCTCCTGCAAAGCCAGAGATCAGTATACACAACACAGTGAGGGGCAATCCTACCAGAGCAGGGAGGGCAGCAAGCGGAGACAGCCGTGAGGGATGCAGCAGAGCCCGAGGTCGGACATGCGTGGGCCCCGGCGTGCTCTCTGTATCGTGGCTGCACACCTCGCTGCTTAATGATATCATTTTAAACATCTCATTACAGAGAATGTCCAAGCATCACCCCACTAGAGGGAGTGGCCAACAGACGCCTGTGCACTATCGCCCAGCTTTTTTTGGTCAAAAGTGAACTGGTGGCTGATCTCATTATTTTACGTATTCCCAGACAAATACTTCTAACACTGGTGTTCTTAAAGCTGATTCTATTCAGCAATGGTAGGCTGGAGTGAATCCATCACAGCGAGAATTCTCAAAGAGCTTCTGCCTTTAAGCAAGGTTGTTGCAGATGGAGGCAGAGGAGCACAGAGAGAATGAATATCGGTAAATCAGGATTTTAATTAATTGCTTCATAAGAAGGACTTCCAAGCAATGTCATGGGGTTGAGTCAGAACTCGATGGAAAAATAAGATGGAGGAATACAGCTGACTCTGCAAAAATGGAATGTGATCTGAAAAAGAAAAGAGAAAACACGAGGGGGAGCACAAACTGAAAAACGACAGAGGGACCAAGGTATGCATGGTCATAGATAACGTTGTTCTTGTTCAGTTGCTCAGTCAGTTGTCTGACTCTCTGTGACCCCATGGACTGCAGCACGCCAGGCCTCCCTGTCCATCACCAACTCCCGGAGTTTACTCAAACTCATGTTCATTGAGTCAGAGATGCCATCCAGCCAACTCATCCTCTGTCGTCCCCTTCTCCTTCTGCCTTCAATCTTTCCCAGTATCAGAGTCTTTTCCAGGTCACATGTTTGTGAGTAAATCAGTACTCACAATAGCGGGTCAAAATGAATCCTCTGGGACAATGGGTTTACGTCTCTGGGGCTGACAGCTGTAAACACTAAACGTGTGTGTTTTCCGGAGGCAGGTGACAGCCCCCGACGTCAGCTCCAAGGGTAGGTGTCCCCTAAACCTGGGGGTCTCCACGCAAGAGGGGGATCCAGTTTGAATGAATATTCTACTTCCAACTCCTTGGTTGTAGAATTATTTTTCAATTTCGTTTGAGCAGTGTTAACATTTTCAGAAAATCACATACATATGAAGCATGTATGTATTCTCTTGGGCACTTTCACTCAATAATCAGGATGTATCTTTTTTCCCCAAGAGGGCATGTCCATAGTTGAATGGACACTGGTGTCTGCCTGGAGCCCGTCTATTCTGTGCAGGATGCTGGCAGGGCCAGGCATGCCGGTTCTGTCATCTGCTGCAGTGGGCGGGGGGCTGGGCAGCTGCCAGACGGGCCGTGTGGCCCGGTCCTTGGCCCCCGGAGGAGGGGCGGCCCCGTGGCTGAGGTCCGTGGACTCAGGGCGCTGAAGGCTCTCCGCTGAGGGGCTATCAGGGATGCGGTGGATGGCAGGAGCCACCTCTGCAGAGGTCTCCTGATGCCGGAGTCCAGCTGTCACTGGTCACTTGGATCCTGGGCTGTATCTCCCCTGCCTGGGTGCTCACAGGTACTCCAGCTGCCCCTGGGGCGGGTGGGTTAAGGTGTGTTTGCTCTGCTTGGCTCAGGGTGACCCATGGCTGATCTGGACAGCGGGAAGACCCAGGACCAGAGTGACCTTGATGGGGGTGCGGGAGCCAGGACCTTGCTCAGGCGTAATGGCTGAGATGGGACTGTGGGAGAGACCACTGGGGGTGGGGGCGAGAGGGCTGGTTTAAATGAGCCTGGTGGAAACAGAGGTGCTGGGGAGCCAGCAGGAGCCCCCGTGGTGGGCTGGGTGTGGGGTCCCAAGGGCCTGGGGACCCTCCAGAGAGCACAGGGGCCTGGTGAGTCGCATCTCAACCTGTGCCCTAGCGCCCATCCTGCCTCATCTGGAGGGAGGCTCCAGGGGCTCAGGGCGCACTGGACCCTGGCTCTCCGGTTCCCAGCCCTGGCCGGTTCAGCCGTGGGAAGGACGGTCAGGACACCCGCCCCTGCCGGGCAGGGCTGCCCCCTCCTGCAGGAAGGAAGAAGGAGCCAGGCGTGAGGGACCCATCGGGTTTGTGGGGCACGTTGGTGGGAACCTGGTGTTCACTTTGCAGACTTGCCTGCGTTGTGGACGAAGCTAAAGGCCAGACGTGCGGGAAGGACGGTCAGACCCGCCCTGGGTTCCTGGCAGCGGAAAGGGTTCGGGTTCGGCCTGGCTCCTGGTGACTGACGGGTGCTGGAAAGGACTCAGACATTCCCTCCACCTCAGCCAACGCCCGCCCTGCAAGTTTGCTTGTCAGGACGCCGGAGGGTAGGGGGTGACTAACTCCTGGTAGCAAGAGACGATGCTTTCTCTGCTGTTTTCTCTTTATTTCTTGCAAATGGTCTGAATGCTTTTATCCACGAATTGCCTTAATTTGACCATTTTTGGTGAGTTTGTATCCTTTTTCCCTTTTTTGCTTCACCATGAATTTTTGAATTAATCTAAACCTGAGAACTGATTCCCCAGGACACTGGAGGTGTGATCCTTGACTTTGACCCTTGGGCCTTGACATTTGGCCCGGAGACAAGAGGCTGAGAGCAAGGAGAAAGGGCGTCTCCTTTGAGGTTCGCTCTGATGTTGACCAGGTCTGCAAGATGACTCAGTGTCTCTCCTGTTTGTAAAACTGACTTCGTAACTCCTGGGCCTGCTGCCTGTGACAGGATTTTATCCCCTCAGAAGAAATGACCTGTCGAAGTGTAGTATATGATTAAGCACTGCATAGCCTTTGATTTCTATTCATATGCCAAGTTTAGACATTTTTGGGGGGCAGCTTTCTGAAAGAAAGAATCCGGTGTTCACAATCTCTGGGGCTCACCAGTGCATGGTGACCACACAGCTACTTTCCCTGAAAACACAAGTCCTTCCCTTGCGCTGGCTCTCATTGTTCTAGACAACTGAATTTGTAGGTGATTGTTCAGCTCTGCTCTCTTTCTCTCTTTTTTTTCGGTCCTGTCCCATCAGATACGCATTCCAAGAAATTACCTTAAGATCTGTTTGACCGTGAAAACGGCATTCCCAGCTGTGCTCCAATCGCCTGGATAAAAGAGGCGAGAACATCCTGGGTGCTGATCACCTTTCAAAGCGGGCGTGTGGGGAGTGAGCCCACGTCCTGAGCCCTCACCGCCGCCGACCATTGTTGGAAACAAGTCATGATGTCTTAGGAGATGCTGTTCGTGCCAGAGAGCTCCAAAAGTTTTCCCAACTGCACACATAAACAGGAATTACTTTCCCCGCCTTGAAATGTGGCCACCACGCAGAGGAGATGGGGCAGCTGTTTAATAATGCAGAGCAACTGAAAAAAATAAATAGTGATGTACAGAAGTGTTCCAATGGGTGTGTGGGAGGGTGCGAGTGAGGGGCAAGCTCTCATCTGATCGACATCATCTGGGCTGGGCTGGGCAGGGCTCTGAGGGCCTTGGTTTTGTGTCTCCCAGGAAAGCCAGCCCCCCTGTTCAGCACTGGCTCCTGGTCACCTGCTAAGTTGGCTGATTGCAGGGCCACCGACTCATGGGCCATCCTTAGAAGCGGAATTGGCCCTCCACGCTGGCTGTTGGAGGGTGCTAGACCCAGGAAGAGGTGGCCTCGCTCAAGGAGCGGCAACCTGACTCTGCAAGGACTTTTGCAACTGGGTGTAGCCCTAGGTGGACGGGAAGAAAACGCAGTCCAGGGCTTCCTGGTCCCTATACAGTGTGTTCTCCAACCTCAGAGACATGGACAGAAGTCTATCAGCTTGGCGTCTACACTGTTCTTATATTGATCTGCTCACAAGGGCCACGGTATCTCCAACAAGACCCAGAAAGTGTCTCTTTTTTTGGACCACAATTTCATTAGCAAAAATAGCTTCTGCCTAGGCCAAAGAAGGACTCAGTTTAAAAGCAGAGCCATCTTCTCTGGGTATATTTCAGTTTAGGGAAAAAACAAAGCTGATGACTGCTGTTCTCTCTCAGGCTTCTGTTTCCCAAGGAAGTCAACTGTTTTCACTGCTAAAAGAGAGGCGCCCACAAAATATACAACCCGCCAGAACCCCTGGGGCGGGGGTAGAGGGCAGTGCCTGCAGGAAGCTACTGCTGTAAACCCAGGCCTCAGAGAAGAGGAAAGATCTCAATAATCTAGGTGTACAAGTTAAGGAGGGCTTCCCTGGTGGCTCAGATGGTAGAGTCTTCCTGCAGTGCAGGAGACCCGGGTTTGATCCCTGGGTTGGGAAAATCTACTGGGGAAGGAACGGTAAACACTCCAGTATTCCTGCCTGGAAAATCCCATGAACAGAGGAGCCTGGCGGGCTGTAGTCCATGAGATCGCAAGAGTCAGACATGACTTGGCAACTAAACCACCACCACAACTTAAGGAACTAAAGAAGAGAAAATTAGACCCAGAGCGGGCAGGCGGAAGATTAGAGTGGAGATGAATCCAGTAGAGACGAGACAAAAAACAGGGGAAAAACAAAAGAGGATTCTCTGGAAAGACCAGTGCAATTCACAGACCTTTAGCCGGATTGACAGAAAGAGGGGGCTCAGAGGTGTCTGGGGGACTCAGGGGTCTCTTGGGGGCTCAGTGGTGTCTGGGGAGGAGGTCTTGGGGTATCCATAGCGCTCGTTCTTCTGTGTTAGGGGGTAGATGGTGCTGGCTGGTCTCTGCCCCACCTGGACCCTGAGCCTTTGCAGGGTTGTCCTAGTAAATGTGGGGTCATGGAGGGTCTGAGGCCACCCCTGGGAGGGTTATAATGCAGGTCAGATAAAACAGTGCATTTTCCACACCTGAGTCTTTCTTCTAGGGACAAAATCGGGAACCATAGTCATCCAAGGAAACCTTGAGGCTGGGCTGAGAGAGGAGGGAAGAGGTGGGGTGTGCCTAGTTGGGCTGGGAGGGGCAGGTGGTGGGGGTGCTGGTCTAAATGCGGCCACTCCCTGCGTTGGCTGGTGACTCCAAGGCCCTTTCTGCCCTGGTCACTCCTCAAGCCCGGCATTCCGTCTCCTCCAAGTTCAAGGTCAGGGCTGCTGCTGCAGTTCTCCTTGGAGACAGCTCTGATTCTCCACGGAAGGTTCCACTTTCCCAACGGGGCCCAGATCAAATATTGACTTTGCTAATTTTAAGTCATTTCACCGTAGACAGTGGTGCTTTATGAGGACATGAAGACATGCTCGGGCAGTGACCACTGGAGGATGCCTGGAATCCAGAAGCACAATCCCTGGAGGGACCCTGGAGGTGTGCTGGGCTTCCAAGGGCCCAGTCCTTGGCTCAGGGCATGTGAAAATGACCCTCACACCCTGTCAGTGCCTCTGAGCTCTGGAGTCAGGCCATGCTGAGCCGCTGATAAAATCAGTGCTCTCTCTCAGCCCAGAATCGGGGTATAAGCTGCAGGTTTGGAGCCTGTGGAGCTGGTGGGCTGGGTCAAAAGGCCTGGGCTGGCCCTCTGTCCTCCCCATCCATCCCCTAGAGTCCTGACCCCACAGCAGACAGGCGGCGATGGCCACGCGTGCCCACCATAACTCTTGGCAGACATTCTGAGACATACCGCCCAAGACACACTGCTGTCCCGTAGAACTAGTCTAGGCCTCACAGGCGGCTTGTATGACCAGTGCTTTTCTTCTTTTATGTGCCACATGCTTTCATGACTGCAGCTCCTGGGAAGTCATCGTGGCTAGCCCGGCATCCTGTTAGGAGGGTGGGGGCATCCTGGGAGGAAGTGAGAACAGATGGGGGTCTGCAGAAGGAGCGTGAACTTGAGTGTTTCACGGTTCATGTTGCTCAGCATGTCCCCATAAGGAGCAAACCCGCCAGGCTGCCAGGCCTGTTGAGTTTCCCCTGCCCTTGGTTGTTGGCAGGCTCTGTGTGGGGGTCGCAGGCCCCCCCTCCCTCCCCTGCTCACCTGCCGAGGGCCAGGCTTCCGCCCTGCTTCCTTGAACCTGGGGTTGCATGAAGGTGGTGTTGCTATAAACAGGGAGAAAGGACTTGGCCTCTTCCTCGTGCTTTTTTAGCAGCCCTGTCTCTCCCCTGTAATTTCCCTTCTCCATTTAGACAGCGCTGCAGCCACAGAAAGCCATGCTGGCCAGGCCAGCTGACCCGGACCCCAGCCAGGCAGAAGCCTCCTGGCGTTTTGCGAAGATATCACCTCACCCCACAAATGTCGCCTTCTGTGAAGGGCCAGGCTGTCTGACACACAAGATGTGCCGAGTGGGACTGGCATGTGGGTGCGAAGACTGGAGCTGGTCCACCGCCTGCCCGTCCTCAGACGATGTGGAACTGCGGGTGGGATGAGGCGGCCAGGCTCTAAATTTACCCCTGCCTGCCGGAGTGACCCTGGCAGCCCGAGGGCACGCTGGCCTCCTGAGAGGGAGGCAGCTCCTTACCTTGGTGGTTTGCCTTTTGACGTCAGACCAGGTAGAGGCAGCTTCTGGTCTGTCATGGGCGATGTTGGGTTGTGCCCTCCCACCAGGCCCTCGGGGTCCAGCACCGCACTGTCCCCAGGAAAGAGGACAGCTATCCCACAGCATGCTCTCTGGGTCGACTTCCCAGTTGTTAAGGAGGGGACGGCTGTGATCGAGGGTGTCTTTGTCTGGTAGTCAGCAGTGGGGACAGAGTTCTCTCTTATTTTCCTGAATTCCAAGTTATTCTGCTCAGAATGAAAAAGGCACATGGACCCCAAAGGGCTCAAATGGTGGTGCAGTTTGCCTGACTCCCTGGGGCTGGAAGGGCCCACAGAAGAGACAGATAAGAGCCATGAAAATCCATTCGGCCTTCCCAGGGCTGGGTTCTGTGGACTGTCACACGTACAGACCCTCCCCAAGGGTGACACCAAGCATGATGAAAACCAGCCTGATGGCCTCACTGACGAGGCAGAGTCTGGCTCCCTGAGAACTGATGCCACTGTGCACGCCAAGGACAGGGACACGGTGGCATCAGTCACCAGATTCAGTTCCAAAGTGCCCCCGAAGCCCTGCAACTGCCTTGGGAAGGACTAGGAGTTCTGTGTTCAGACGGTCGCTCTCGGGCCAACACTGATCAAGGCCTCAGCATTAATGAAATAAGCCCACGCTATGTGCCTCACGTGTTTATTGTGGAAATAAAGTCTGACACTGAGCACTTCACAAATAGAGGTTGCTGCTATGTCATCCCACGTTCTTCAGATCAGAATGCAGTAACTAAATGGTTCGTTTTTCACTTAGTTTTCATATTGTTATGTTGATGAGACTTCATGGTTTGAGACGCACCTGTCTTGTTTCCATCACTGATAGGATAACAAACAATTGCAGGTGTAAGGTTGAGGGTCGCTGGGTCAAATACAGGATACCCAATGATTCTGATTTTCAGATAAAGAACAGAACACTGTTTAGTATAATTCTGTCCCAAAGATTGCATGGGATATATTTATACTGAGGAGATATCCATCGTGTATCTGCAGTTCAACTGGATTGTTTTTGCTAAAGATGGCAACTCCAGCCAGGGTAGAAGAGCAGAGGTCAGTTTTGGAGGGAATGACATAGCTTAGGCAGGCATGCCGCTCAACACAGGGACCATTCCAGCTCCAGAGCTCAGGTACAGCCCTGGAGGACTGAGCCTGAGAGGAACCTGCAAGCCCAACCTGGGAGCTTCTACCCTGCTGGACTCTCTGTGCTATCTCCTCCGAGTGTTGTTCAGTTGCTCAGTCACGTCCAACTCTTCATGACCCCACGGACTGCAGCATGCCAGGCTTCCCTGTCCTTCACCATCTCTGGAGTTTGCTCCAACTCATGTCCATTGAATCAGTGATGCCATCCAACCATCTCATCCTCTGTTGCCCGCTTCTCCTCTTGCCGTCAATCTTTTCCAGGTAATCTGATTTTATTTGTAACTAAACAGTCTGAACCAGGCAGGAGTTGCAGAGGCTGTACATGACTGGCTTCCATGAGGTCTGGATAAAAACACCCAAACCTCATGGGCCCGCTGAGGATAGCAAGTCAAATGGAAGAGTTAGGGTCGTGACGTGTCTGACTCTTTATGACCCTGTGGACTGTAGTCTGCCATGCTCCTCTGTCCATGGAGTTTTCCAGGCAAGAATATTGGAAAATTCCTACTCCAGGGGATCTTCCTGATCCAGGGATCAAACCTGCATCTCTTGCATCTCTTCCTTTGGTAGGCAGGTTCTTTACCACTGCACCACCTGGGAAGCCCTCTCAAATCATGGGCTTATTTTAAAACACAAAGGACTATAAATTATAGTTTCTTGTACACAGTGAACGGACATTTAAAAATCTTCAGATAGTGTCCTTCCGATGAACTCAGAACAATGTCCTTTTTCTCTCCTCATGTGGGGTCCACAGAGCAAATATCACTTTTATTTCACAACTGGGGAAACTTGCCCGAAGCCGGCAGCTTCCTCTATCCTGTGTTGGTGGCTCCATGTCAGGATCAGGGTTTCTAGCCCGGTGGTCAGTCCCAGCAGGATCTGCGGTTTCCCTGAGAGTTATGTTTTATTTGGGGAGAGGTTCAAGTTCCCCAATTCCATGTGATTTTAGAAATTTAGACCAAAGAGCTTACCCGGCCATTCATTGTTTTCATCTCTCAAATTCCACGCCTCTTGTTTCTGACTGTCACGGCGCTGGCTCTAGCTGTTTCGGGGCTGGAGTCCAACCGAGGCTTCAGACACTGCTGCTCTTCTGGTCCCAACACCAAGATCTTCTGGAAGTTGTGCCAAATGTCTTCGTGGGTGGAGGACTGAGAGTGACTGGTGGAGTTCTTCCTCAGAAATCTTTTGCTTTTCCACTCTGTGAAGTCTTGCCTCAGCATCAACCCATCCCCTGGAAACTGTGTCTGGCTCATGACAAGCTGGTTTTCTCTTTTCCCCCTGAATCAGTGATTCATCATTGATTTTGGTCTTGCGAAGACACATTCTCCAATCTTGATGACATCCTCAAACCATTTGACTAACTTAAGTAAAAATGAAGGAAAAGAACCTTCAAAGAGCAAACAGGACAGTTGAATCCCTCAAGCTCTGATGTGTGTGGAGAATATCACAGACGCTGCTCTGTGTCCCCCTTTCAGACTACAGACCAATGACTTAAAGATTGAAGTGGACCCCATGTCCCCACTTCCTTGCCCTACAAAATGTGTTTGTCATGAAAAAGAACTTAATTTTTTACTATGATTGAATTACCAGCTGCTTGAATTAAACATTTTCATGATGGTTTATCTCCTACCAAAATATGTTGTTTCCTTGACACTGGGGTGAGTGTTTCATTAAAGAGTATAAAGAGTTTGCTTTACAATTTAAGAAGAAAAAAGCTGTAAGTCACCTGGCATTGGAAGGGCTTTGTACTGTGTCTCATCATGGCCTCGGGTCGCTGGTGTCAAAAGTCAGAACCTGGCAGATATTGGTAGTGAAGCTTTGGGCCTCTGCCTCCTGCGAGTTGGTAAAGAATCCACCTGTCAGTGCAGGAGACCTGGGTTGACCCCTGTGTCGGGAAGATCCCCTGGAGGAGGAAATGGCAACCCACTCCAGTATTTTTGCCTGGAGAATTCTGTGGACAGAGGAGTCCGGAGGGCTACAGTCCAGGGGTTCAGGAAAAGCCAGACATGACTGAAGCAGCTGAGGACAGACATGCATTCATCCGGTTTGTGAAAGAGACCGGGTGGGAAGGAAGGCGGGGACAGGTGGTGGCCTGCAAGTGGCCGACTTCTCTGCCCAGACGCTGCCACCCTCACTGTTTGCGGAGGCTTTGCAGCCTGTGCACTTTGACTTTAGGGTGAGGGGCTTCCGGTCATGGGCACAGAGAGAAGATGCTAAACACCGCACCCTGACCTTGAAGCTGGAATGTGGGCAGCCGTGTGGGCAGGCCTCACCTTTTCTGGGGAGAAGGTTGTTGTTTGTGACACGTGGCTGTCCAGTTTGTGAAAGAAGGAAATAAAATAGGCTGATGATGTCTCCGTGCTATTGGGCGCAGCTGGAAGCTTCCCTGGCAGAGGGGATGGACTTGGGCTTTGAGGACTCTCTCCTGGGAGGGAGGGTGTGGGGCTACATGGGGTAGGGGGATGTGTGTGGGTGAGGGGGGCTGTTCCAGTCCATGCTGTCTCTCTCCTTGAGTTTCTTTCATCCTTGGGGCATCTTACCCTGCGGTGTGGACAATGAGCCCCTTGTCCGACCCGAGGCCGCCCTCCAGCTCCAGGTGACTACAGGGCCTTCAGCCTCAGCTCAAGGGCAGCAGAACTCAACACTCGCCGGAGAGAAACAAACTACTGAACTTGAAATCGGTTATCAGAAATGCCTCTTTCTGATAAACAGAAGAAAGGGCCTGCCTTCCCCCTCACTAAAAAACCCTGGAAAACTGCAGAGAAGGCATCGACTTGCCTTTCTCTCTCCCAGGTTTATGGCTCAAGGCTCAGATCTTGGTGAAGATCCACTGTGTGAAATTTCATTTCCCTGAACTTCCTGAAAATTTAAACAAATAGGACTATTTTCCAGAATGTTCTGAAGTTTTTATGTTTTTTTTTTTTTTTTTTTTTTAAATTCAGCTCCGTAATTTATACAGAGGGACAACTTCGGCAGCATAGTATTTCTATGATTGCATACCCCAAAGTGACTTTAAGAATGAAACCGTGAAATCCGCTACTCTGCCGAGCCCTGACCTGACCCGATATCAGCTCTGGGGGCATCAGCTTCCGTCTCGATTTGCGGTCAGCGTCTGCCCACCCACCCCCATCCTCTGCCTCCTCCTTTACACTCCTTGGAGCTCTGGGGACTTCTCCCTGAACCAGAGCCCAAGGTGCTAACTCATAAGGACACAGCTGGCAGATCCAGGGATCCTGTGACATCTGTCTTTGCAGCTGTTTTGAACTTGAATTTTAAGGCTACTAACAATGCTAACCCTGAATATTCATCGGAAGGACTGATGCTGAAGCTCTAATACTTTGGCCACCTGATGCAAAGAACTGACTCATTGGAAAAGACCCTGATGCTGGGAAAGATTGAAGGCAGGAGGAGAAGCAGGTGAGAGAAGATGTGATGGTTGGATGGCATCACCGACTCAATGGACATGAGTTTGAGCAAGCTCCGGGAGACAATGAAGGACAGGGAAGCCAGTTGCAAAGTCAGACATAACTTAGCAACTGAACAACAACCACAAATAAAGTATTTTAAAAATAAGACAAATGATCGTGGCAACAGTTTGGGTAGTTCCTGCCAACCGTGTCTGATGATTTGGGGTTCTGTGTTGAACTGGGGCTGAGTCTCGGAGGAAGTGTCTTGGAAAGGTCACCCCAGAGAAGGGACTTCCAGGCGGAGCTTGAAGAGATGCTGCGAGTTCACCAGGTGAGGATCTGGGAGAGCAGGGGCAGGGCGGGGGTGCAGGGAGGCCCCAGGGATGAGTGGGAGGGTGCTGAGGGTCAGGGAGGAGTTTTCTTGAGGAGTCCTGCAGGCCACAGGGTGGATCCTGAACTTGCCTGGGAGCATGAAGCGACCTGAGCCTGGTCTTCTGAGCTCCCAGCTGGGAGACCCAGGTTACTGGTTAATTCCTGGACAAGTCGGCCAGGGGCAGAACCACAGGATGGGGACGTGTCCCCCTTTGAAGTTTCCCCAGTGGGGTGGGCGGTGGGTTGGGGGGAGAGCTTGGTGTCCTGAGGACTGGAGCACACCGTGCATCAGCCTTCAAACCCCAGCTCAGCTGGGCGCAGAGACAAACAGGTGGACGCACTAGTTCTCTGTCTAGTTCTTCTCTAGTTCCCTGTCTGGGCTGCAGGCAGCTCGGGCTCTGGGCTGGGGTCTCCCAGGAAGTCTTTCCCACTCTGGGCTGAGATGTCTTAGGAATGACAGACGTCTGTCTTCTGTCCCCTTCATCTCCCCTGACTTCCCCATCCTCCCGCTCTTTTTTTTTTTTTTTAATGTCACAGACCCAAAACACTTACAAGCTTTTTAACTGAACAGACTTTTGTTGACTGTCAAGCACATTTAACTGTATAAAAAGGCGAGAGACTAAAACAACACCATGAACTCACATGTAAGAGCTAAAATGATACCAGCCTTTCTAGAAGAAAGTGAAGGAGAAGATGGCTATGACCACGGGTTCTGCAAAGATTTCTGGAATGGGGCACAGAAAGCAGAAAACAAAAGTATCTGTAAATCAAACATCATCAAAAAAAAAAAATAAATAAACCTTTTTGCTCTTCAAAACATTGTAAGAAAATGAAGCTGGAGATTTGGGGAAAATGTTGCAAGACCTACCTGGCAACAGACTTGCTCTGAAAAATGCGTCACTCAATAATGAGACTGTGAAAAGCATAGATTAAGTCTTCCATGGTAGTCCAGGGTTAAGATTCTGTGTTTCTGATGCAGAGGGCACGGGTTCGATCTGTGGTTGGGGAACTAAGATCCAAGCGATGTGTGGCAGGGGACACCACATGAAGAGCCGAGTAAAAATGGGCAAAGAACTTGAACACTTTACCAAAGAAGTAAAACGCTGCCTCATGAGTCATGAAGGAAATGCAGGTTTACTTGAACACTTTACCAAAGAAGTGAAACGCTGCCTCATGAGTCATAAAGGAAATGCAGATTAAAACCACAATGACACACACTGCACACCCACCAGAAGGCTTAAAATTGGAGAGATCTGCTAAACCAATTCTTAGAGAGGATGTGGACCAACTGGGACTCTCAAAAATTGCTGGGAGGAATGGAAAACAGTGCAGCCACTTTGGAAAACAATTTGTTGAAAAAATTAAAAATACACCTATCAGGTGACCCAGGGCGTGCCAGCCACCCTGCTGTGGGGATTTCTTCACGAGACCTGAAGGGAGACCCCTGCACGCGTGAATGCTCCCAGGACCCAGCCAGGGCAGCCACGCCTGCAGGCCTGGAGCTGGACCTGACTTTAGGAACGTTCTGTTCTGATGGGTCTGGGCAGATCAGGTTTCACCAAGCTGATTTAGGAGGAGCTGAGGTCTTTGGAATTATTTTAGCTTCTTGGGGAATTTCTGGGAATCTCTGACATGATGGTTCTGCTTCTGGGACCATTCCAAGCTACAGAATAATCTTTAGAAACCCAGCAGGTTTGCTGTGCTTTGGCAACTTTTGTTGCTGTTGTTTTTTAGTTGCTAAGTCATGTCTGACTCTTTGCGACCCCATGGACTGTAGCCCACCAGGCTCCTCTGTCCATGGTATTTCCCAAGTGAGAATACTGGAGTGGGTTGCCATTTCCTCCTCCAGGGGGATCGTCCCAACCCAGGGATCAAACCTGAGTCTCCTGCATTAGCAGATGGATTCCTTACTGCTGAGCCACCAGGGAAGCCCTTTGGCAACATTTAGGGATGAACAAAACCTCAGTGAGCCTTTGGGGAGAAATGTGTTGAGAAGTAGCTCACCAAAAATGATAGCAGTTTGGTACAGGAATGCCAGGAAAGTTTGGGTAGATGTTGATTTTTTTTTTTTTTCCCCAAGAAATTTTAGAACCTAGGTAGAAGAGGTTCTGTCAGAGGCCACTGGGTTTAAAAGCAAGGAGAGGGAGAATATTCTGTGTGTGGACACAGAATAAAGACATATAAGCAGTGCATGTAAGCCTCATAACGTGGGGCTTTAACTTACGTAAAGAAAACATTTTAAAAACACTTTGGAACAAAATTTCTGAACATTGTACATTCTTGCATTTCTGCACCCAAAAGACATGTCATTTTTTTTTAACCAACATTATACAACAATCTTACTTTTGACAAATAAATGCAGCATAAGACATTTTTGGTCTGAAGTGTAAAGCAAGCTACTAAAGATAAATCTGTTTACAAATAGATATTGTAGAAATAACACAAAAGAATGAGGACGACCCAAAACACGCCCAGTTGTATAAAGTTTCTTCCATTTCCAGGAACAAGAACAAAGCTGAAGATCTAGTTTAATTTTGATGCTGAGAAATGTACAAAATAAAAGAAAAACCAATCGAGGTCCAATGTGGTTTGACCCAATATTGAGCCTCCAATGTTGGAAACATGATTTTTTTTTTTTCGGTTTCTGAGAAATCAGATCAGAATGCAAGCCACACAGGTGGGAGTCCAGGACCTGTAGGTGTTAAGCTGACTAGCTCTCATTATGGCAGGGGGCAGAGATGGAATGAGGACCTTGAGGGAAAGGGGCCACAAAGACCCGCCCTTCCAAACAGGAAGAAAAGCCACAGGACCAACAGAAAAGGCAATGATAAAACATTAACATTTTTGTACTGGTAGATTCTAGATCCAAGTCTATCTGTGAAAAGTCAAAGGCAGGGTTGACCATACTGAAATGTGTTTGGATGTCAAATCAATACACATCTTTGTCTGAAATCATCAGCCTCAGTTCCTTGGGTAGTCTCCTCAATTGTCTGCCCCTATTCTTCAGGACAGGTCTGCCTTAGGAGCTCAGGTAGGGTTCACCCAGCCCCACCATCATCTGGAACTGTGTTGAAAAGCGTTCATTAAGCTAGTAAGAAACGGGTTGACACCATCCCTCTCCATTGAGGTTTGGAACCCAAACTTGATAGGGTGAGTGGTAGAAAATACATGTGAAGTGGTATGATAAAAACTGAATTATCAACAGCATGTGGGTTAAATATTTAAAGTGTGCCCAGGCCAAGGGAAAGCGGGTTCAGTTGCAAGATCTCTGGGTTTAGTTAGGATGAGGTTAAAGTAATTTGACGTCTTTTGAACAGCCTGGGGAGGAAGCCAGATGCCCCTCATTCTGCTTCCTCCCCATTCTGCTCGGGGCTCAGTCGCCGCTTGTCCCCTGAGTCTCTCCTTCAGTGGCCTCCCAGTCGGTGTGTCAGGGTCCAGCTGAGTTTCTCACAATTCTAAGGCTGCTGAGCGGAACCTGCCAGATCTTCCGAGAGCACAGGCCCAGAACAGGAGCGCCGTTACATCTGCCCATGCCTTTGGTGGTGAGAAGTCCTGGGCAGCCCGGAGTCAAGGAGCTGGGCAGTGGCTTCCCCTCTAGCTGAGCAGCTGCAGAGAATGCAACCAGCTTTGGTCATTGCAAAAGCTCAGTCAGATTTATTCTACTTTGCTTTGCTGTTCATTAATATTTGGAAGTTTGGTGGGATCCATTTGTCAGACAGAGGGAGGGACTGAATGCTAATTTAGGAGTGAAGGAATATTTATAACCCTACAAACCTACTAAGTAAGTAAAGGAAAAGGCAGAAAATTCTCAGATAAGGATGAATGTCAGGAAATCATTGGGAGGCAGCATTTCTGGTCATATGGAAGTTACATCCCTTTTTGTTCCTGTCTCCTGTCCAAGGTCACCTTGTATATCCAAGGCGTGTTTCCTCCTATCAGACAGAATCCGGATCTATACACCGGGAGTGCTTCAAGTAACAGAAAATTACCAAATTAGAGTGACTTAAGCGAACAGGGTCTTCTCCCGTGAAATGAGCAGCCCAGAGGTCACCGCTGCTGCCGTTTGTTCAGCAGCTTAGAGACATCAGGGCCGATGATGATTTAATTTCCCTGGCCTTTTTGCTCCTGGTTGCCAGATGGCTGTGGCACACTCAGCGGCCGTGTGTTCATATCCCCACAGAAGGAAGGGAGGGAAAAGGAAGAGGGGCCAGGGGCTCACCCAGCCAACAGGAGCCCCTCACCCTCCCTGGGGATGCACAGAAGACCAGGCTCTGCCTCAGCTGCCAGGCCGACAGGCATTAGCACCTACGATATTCCCTACACCTTATAACAACCTATGCCAAAGGCATTATTCTCTCCACTTTACAGAGGAAGATGAGGTGTGTGAAGATTAAATCTTGTCCTTCAAGTCACCATGATGGAGCAAAGTTTGGAACTCAGGTGGTCTGAATTCCAAATCCTTGCTCTTTCCTCAAAACCACACTTCCTGTCTTCAGAGAAGGAAATGGAGCTAGCACCTTCCTCCCAACAAACCAGCACTGAGAATTAATTACCTCCGTCCTTCCCTTTTAATCCTTGAGCAAATCCTTCGCACTTAGGATCAAAAGTAGTTGCCTCGATTCTCCTGTTGGACCTCTGCCTCGGTTAGTTTAAGATCCTTTCATTACTGACTTCAGAGGCTGTCCTTGGATTCATCTTGGGGATATGTAATTTCTAGTTTGAGTTTGGTATTTTGGACTTTGGGGGTTTTGAAGTTTATACTTGGGTTTTTTACCCCCCACCCCTTTAAAAAAACCTAACATCCATTTTCTTAATTGAATCTTAAACGAATGCATCATTCTCTCATTGGTGAACTTCCTGCCCACATCTATTTGGCAGGCTTTAGGAAATCTAATAATACTGAATATATTAAGAAGACAATTATATTAATGCTCAAAAAAGGCTATATTGTGAGAGAATCGGGTTTAAGTTGTATGGCTCTGAATTTCGTTGACAACTTTTGTGTCTGACTTTCTTACTGCAGAGTGAGTCACTGAGTTGTAAACAGGACAACCAGTTCTGTCAAGTTGTGCCTTTGTGCCCAGCCGGCTTCCCAGGCGGCTCAGTGGTAAAGAGCCCATCAGCCAATGTGGGAGACACTGGTCTGATCTCTGAGTGGGGAAGATCTCTGGAGGAGGAAATGGCAACCTGCTCCAGTATTCTTGCCTGGGAAATCCCACAGCCTGAAGAGCCTGGCAGGTACAGGTTACAGTCCATGGGGCCGCAAAGAATCAGACATGACTGAAGAGACTGAGCATGCACAAATACAAAGTCAAGATAACAGTTGTCAAAATAATCATAAGAACACAACCAAAGTTATACCTAAAATATTTCTTCAGGCAGTTTCAATGTAGTTGGGTGAGTGGGAGGACTGAGCTGGGATGAGGGGCTTTGTGGAGGAGCCACAGGAGGTGGGAGCAACTGAGTCACTCTCACATCCAGGGGTCCAGGGATGGGGTGGTAGGTGGAGCCTTAGATATGGAGAAGCCTAAGGACTTGACAGGGGAAATGAATAATATGACAAATATGAAATAAACTGAGATGGCCAGGGACCAAAAGATAAGCACGGACAGGTTGGACAAAAAACAAAATTTAATACTTACACAAATACATTCAATAGGGCAAACAGGCTAGAAAAAGGTTTATAAGACAAATATAAACTAAAAGAAATATGACATTATATATTAATAGGAAACAATAGTTTTCAAGGAAGCCTAATAAACATGAATATTCAGAAATTATCTTAGAAAAATAAAAACTGAAAGAACTATGGGGATTAGTACATAAATCAGCAATTAAGATCTAATATTTCAACCAGAAAATATAGTTATCAGAGTTGAATAACTAATAGACATAAATTACTTCCTTCAACTAGAGAACAGACTTTCTTAAATTTCAACAACTTTTAGAATACCAAGTCATACATAGTATATTCTCTTACTGTAAGTGTATAGAAATAAGAAATCCATAACAAAAAAAGAACTGAGAAATCACATATGTTTGGAAACTAAAAAAGAAAATTTGAATACATAAAGAAACTGTAAGAGCAATTTCAAAATCGAATAAATGATGCAGCTGAGACACAGCTAGTGTATAGTACCCTTTGTTTTTCTTTTGTCCAGAAAACAGGGCAGATTGAAAACAAGTTTGCAATCATGTTTTCACTCAAACCGTTGGCAAGACTGTTGAGGTGGACTAACCGAAGAATGAGGGCATTTGTAGACTGTTAGGGAAATTCACATTTTACAGAACGGCTAGTCGGCCTCAGCAAGGCCCTGTGCAAGAAGTTAACAAAAGGCAAAATGGGAATAGGCCCCAGGAGGGCTGAAAGCTGTGGAGGCTGATGGGTGACAAACGCCTCAGGGGGCAGGGACCCTGGCAGAGGCTGTGCGGTCTTTCTGTGTCCACATCACAAACCACAGCCATGATCCCTCCCACGTAGCTCGGACCACCGGCCTTCAGTCCTAAGTAGCATTTTTGATGTTTGTATGTATTTGATAAGTAACTGGGTCCCAAAAGATGCTGACAGACCCACAGGGTTGCAATCATTTCATTCCACTAGTTTCCAATGAGATGGTTGGAAGGCATCACTGACTCGACAGACATGAGTTTGAGCAAACTCTGGGAGATGGTGATGGACAGGGAAGCCTCGCATGCTGCAGTCCCTGGGGTCGCGAAGAGTCAGACACGACTGAGTGACTGAACAACAACAGCTACCCTCACATCATTTGTTCAAGGTGCTTGCCATGTACTGAGCACTTCTGGGAGCTGATGCTGGAAAAAACATTTGAACGTCCAAAAGCAAATATCTGCTAGATGAAGCAGCTGGATGCCTGGAGATTGTCTCTGGGGCCATGAACATCCTGCTTCCCACTCAACATCTTTGTCTGGTGGAAAATGAGCCAGGGCTCGCTCTGTGTCCTAGAAATGCTCCCTGCCTAAGCAGGTTTGGCCTCACCATTCTTGTCTCTCACGTGATGAATGTGATTCTGCCACTCATATGTGTTTCTGTGTGTGTGTGTGTGTGTGTGTATAAAATGAGGAGTTGGCCAGAAATGGAGATGGGCTTGTATAGGTGGGCCGCCTTTGTTAGTGTGAATGTTTATTCATTCGTCTGACCTCTCCCTGGGTTACTGAGATGTGATGTGAAGACAGACAACATCTCAGGTTTACTGTAACATGAGGGAGGTCATTGTAACCTCAGTAAATACTCCAGAAGATGATGACTTTCCAGGCTTACATTCTGTGACAACACAGAATCAGCCAAAGTTATTTGACCACATTTGTGATTAACTATGGTGGCTCACATGGTAAAGAATCTGCCTGCAATGCAGGAGAACTGGGTTCAGTTCCTGGATTGGGAAGATCCCCTGGAGTAGGAAATGGCCACCCACTCCAGTATTCTTGTCTGGAGAATTCTATGGACAGAGGAGCCTGGCCGTCTACAGTCCACGGGTTCACAAAGAGTCGGACACAATTGAAGCAATTTGGCACATGTGCACTCGGAAAAAGGAGAGAACTAGAGTATATACATTATGATCGAATTTCATGCAGTCAAGTAGATGCCCAAGTAACGTTTCCATTTTCCCAACATAAAATGTCCCTGAAGAGTAATTTCACTGGGTCGTACAGCTCTTCTTTCTTTTTAAGCAAACATGGTTTCTTTCCCAGTAGATGAGAGAGGACATTCATCAGCTTCAGGTTATGTGAGGTGAGGAACCAGGGGAGGTGAGCCCATCAGAAGACTAAGGATGTGCCCAGTGAACGGAGCTTAGAGCCCAGGTCCCACTGGCACTGTGCTTATCTGGTGAGTGATAGCAGAGGGCAGAGGGGATTGTCTCCTTCAGAACTGAACAACTGCATTTTCATCGTTCTCCTCCGATCACTGGGGTTCTGTTTATTTTCTGCATCCTCCACTTGATACTTGTTTCTAGTTTTCAAGGAAATTTTCCCCACCCCACCAAGGTGGTGGTTAGTGTACAAAGAACTCCCTGTCTGGCAAATGTGACTATAACTGTTAGTTACCACGTTAAAGGTACTCCTGCTCAGATACTTGGAATATCATGACAGGGACCCTCATCTTTATTAAGCCCAGGACTTTGGATTCTTATCCCAAATAAAATGTTAGGTCAAGTGACTCAAAGTAAGAGCTCCAACTGGACTCTTTAGTGACTACTGGGGAAATAAAACACGGCAAAAAGAAAAAAGTATTCCACAAACCCATAACCATGGAAGAAAACTCCAACTCCCGTCCTGCATCAGTGTTTCAATGTAGTATGAAATGTTTATACATATTTGCAAAAATCCAGTTTCACCTCTAAGACTGGCTAATACCCACCTGTCTATGAGGTTGGAGGGGAAGGAGTTTGGCTCTAATGGCATTTAGTTACTCTATCGTTCAATCTTTGGGTCATTAATTATTTTGTAAATACACACACACACACGTCGTCGTCATCACTATCATCATCATTTCTCTGGTACTTGTTTACTGGTGGCATGAGAAGAATAAATTGAAACTTTTATAGTATTATCTAATACTTAATCTGGGATCTGAAAACATTTCTAGCTGGTTTTTTTCCATGAAAGCTTTTTTTTAAAAAATGAGAAATTCAGTTCAGTTCAGTTCAGTTCAGTTGCTCAGTTGTGTCCGACTCTTTGTGACTCCATGAACCGCAGCATGCCAGGCCTCCCTGTCCATCACCAACTCCCAGAGTCTACCCAAACCCATGTCCATTGACTAAAGAGAAATAAGATTGCTTTAAAAAATCTACAGCTCCTGCAGCTGCATCAATTGCTGTTTTGTGATATGAATGTTGAATTCATTTAAATCTCCTAGACAAATAGATTTATACAGGCAATGCTAATATCCCATCAATATTGTAAAAGCCTGCTAAAATTCATATGGTTTCAAGGAGGATAGTATATTCATTTGACATCATGTGCAGGTGGGAAAGCCAATTTTATGGGATTTTTAAAAACTTTCCTGTCTCAGATACATGTTGAAATTTGGAAGTATTCTCTTACATGAGCTCCACATCTAGTATTGTTCAATTATTTTCTTTATTATGATATTTTTTCTCATGTAATTTATTGTGTGGCACCAACTTGACCACTTTTAGTGGAGGCAGAAGACCTGCCATCCTGTCGCATGACTCATCCGGTCTACGTTACCTGCTTCTGAGTGTCCTCTGTCCCAGGGATGTGAGGGTCCTGGAGACCACGCTCTCTGGGGCCCTAGTTCATGGACACAGAAGCCGAATTTGTCATTTTTGTCACTAACATGACTTAGTATTGCAACCTCTGTAAAGGTGTGGCCTTGCCAGACAGTAAACATGTAAAAAGAATACAGCTTCCTCCTGGCAGTAAAAGAGATTAGTGGAAGGAAGTTAGCTGTGACTAGATGGGGCCGGAGCCTGAAATCAAAGGGTTTGTTTAGAAGGGTCTATTAATAATCTCCTGTCTTCATTATAAAGAGGGCTCAGCGTGTGGGGTTTCTGTCCTGGTAAAATCATTTGTGAAAATGTATGATTCCTGGTTCCGTGCACAAGACCTCCTCTGTGGAAGACTCCCCCGGGAGGTGATCAGATTCTCAACTTCTGGAGAACTGTAATTAAACAATTGAATAAAATTTGCCTTTGGAAATTCATGGCTTGAGCATAGGGTCAACTTGTTATTGTTGAGGTAATCTATATGTTTTTGGTGTTCAAAGTATATGCACTACTTAGAGAACTTGATATTAGGATAATCTGAGAGCTTATATTATGATTAAAAATGTCCACAGTGTGATTCGTGATTTTAGACCTGAGATATTGAAATATGGAAGAGAATTTGACTCAGCTCTCAAGTACTGGTTGCAAATATAAGGTTTGAAAGTTGATTTGAAAGCTTATGGAAAGTTGGTTTTTTGCAGCCTGATTTTAATTATTTGACTATTAGCTTAAGTTCTGTGACAACATAGAGGGGTGGGAAGGAGGTTCAGGAGGGAGGGGACATATGTACACCAATGGTTGATTCATATTGATGAATGGCAGAAACCAACACAATATTGTAAAGAAATTGTCTTTCAATTAAAAATAAATAAATAAAAATCTGGTAACTACAGGCCATGTTCCCAAGACGCTCACAGGGACACTTTCGATGCAGAGACAGACGTCCTGCCCAGAGAGGTGCCGTCTCCCCCTCCTGGCCCTGCTGTCCCTGCACCAGGCAGGGCACAGCCCATCCAGTCTCCCCCGCCGGCTTCCCGAAGCTGCCTCTCCCGGGCCACCTCTGTGCTGTGTCCCCATCCTCTACATCTCTCCCCATCTCTCATGTGACCCAGGAGTCTCCTGAGTATTCATTCCTATTTCTACCCCCACCACCTCCCAAGGCTGATGTGCTGTTCGTGTCCTTTCCACGAGGCTCTCTGAGTCTAACAGCCTCTGCAGTGTTCTAGAGCCTCCTCCTAGAACCCAGGGGGCTTTGACTGTTCGTTCAGCTCAGGAGCAGAGACTACCCCTCGTGAAGCCGTGATGAGCAGGTGGTCCTGTGGCTCCCGGAGGAGCTGATCTCCGGGCTTCGTGTGGGCCTCTGGAGGCAGGATGCTTAGGAAAGTTCCGAAGGATTCCCATATGCCAAGTGCTAGGCTGCAGGGAGGTGATTAGAATCTGGAAATGGTTTACAAACACTAGATTTTGTAAACGAGTACTCAGAAGCCTGGTTAGCCTGTGGGTAATGAGAAGAGAGAGGATGACAGCAGACCCTTCCCAGTGATGGTGCGGACCCTGACCCTCCACCCCTGCCCCTCGTTCAGTGCTGGGGCCTGGGAGTACCGACTGCCAGCAATGGAGGCCCTGGTTTCTGGGGTCTCAGTGGAGGGAACAATCCCTGTTTGGCCCCTGAGCTGGGAAAGTGTCTGGAGAACTGACAAGGAGCCCAAGTTAAGGGCCAGAAACAGGGCATCTGGGACAGAGTGTGGCCCAGAGAGATACCTGTGTGTCACCAGGGCTCCCTGAGGTGGCGTGGACGCCGGGAGCCAAGTGAGACTGGGAGAGACTGAGCAGGGGGTGGGCCCTCACACTCAGGAGGCGTGTGGGGTTGGTGGCGGGACCAGCAGATCCCCTGCGTGAACATGTGACCCAGAGGGAGGGACCACTGTGGGTCCATCACTGCGAGGACACTGCCTGGGCCCCTGGACTTGGCTGGAGCGCAGTCCCTGCCAAATGGAAGTTCACTAACCGTGCAGAGAGAGGAAGCGTGGTCAGATTCCTGGAGGGAAATGTAAAACCTGGGAAAGAGATACTTAAGAACACTTCACTGTCTATACCTGAAAACATGATTTCCTAAAAAAAAGAGCTGATGGACCAGATAAAGATGGGTGGTTACTGGGGAAACTCAACTTTAAGGATCACAATTTGAAATAATTAGTAATTCTGAGGTAAGATAGGACAGCAATGAAAGGAACTAAGAAAAGATAAAATCAGAATATCACCTGAAGGAATTAGAAGCAAAATAAACTCAAGAAACCAGGAAGTGAGGTGAAGTCACTCAGTCGTGTCTGACTCTATGAGACCCCGTGGACTGTAGCCCCCCAGGCTCCTCTGTCCATGGGATTCTCCAGGCAAGAGTACTCATGTGGGTTGCCACTTCCTTCTCCAGGGCATCTTCCCGACCAGAGAGAATGACTACTGATCAAAGCTGAATTTAATGAAATAAAAATTCACACACAGAAA
This sequence comes from Bubalus bubalis, assembly GCF_019923935.1. Taxonomy (NCBI): domain Eukaryota; kingdom Metazoa; phylum Chordata; class Mammalia; order Artiodactyla; family Bovidae; genus Bubalus; species Bubalus bubalis. The sequence continues at coordinate 54,590,751 of NC_059169.1, forward strand.
AATTCAGAAAGGATAATTTAAACCAAAATATTTAAAAAAATATTGCTAAAATAGAAATTCACAAGGGTTCTGATTCATGAAAAATAAAAATACATAAATGGACACACTTTGACAGACCATTCATTACATGGACTCAGCTTGAAAAAAAGAAATTGTAAAGAGAGAAGTAAAATGGATAGTACTTCCTACCGGGTAGGAGGTGCTGATCAAGGAGGTTATTTAAAATGGGAGAGACAAGAATTTCGCTACTGATGAGCAGATCACTTAAAGACTCTTCTAGCTTATAATGTGATGATTTGCTGGCAAGAACTAAACTTTAAAAGTATCTTTAAACTTGAAATACGAGAGAGTCAATCTGTTTGTTTACCATGGTGACATTCAGTATAATAGTTATTGGTGAGCTGCACATTCAAGGTGCCAAATATAGCCTGGGCAATCAGCAACCTAAGGTCATGAATGTCACCACAATCCACAGTTTAATATTGAATAATTTCCTTTCAGTGTGTGTTTACATTTGAAAATATTGCTCAGCTGGCAGAGAAGACTAATATCAGTCAAGACGGAGCTAGAAAGCAGAAAACAGTAATGTGTTTAGCAATATGCGAGGGGATTAAATACAGACTCTCTGATTTTAAACAGTAGTAACAGCAACATAACCTGGAACTAGATAAACTGTGTTATGTTGTTATGTCAGAGTTCAAAAAAGCACTAGTTGCTGTTACTATATACAATGCTTTTTCTATATTTGATACTATTCTGTATGTGATACTTTTTCATCTCCAATGAAATGTGACCTTTGATAATACTTGGAGGAAAATAACAATGACTTTGTGTAAAAACTGGAAAATGGAACTTCAGGAAAGAGCTAAAAAGTCTTGATTCAACTCCTTTCCATATCTTTAACACCTCTTTCATAAGACACTTGATGAAGTCACCATCCAGAAGAAAACGAAAAAAGAACAGTACAAAAAATGTTTTAAAGAAACACGAGGACTTCTCTGCTGGTGCAGTGGATAAGAACTCACCTGCCAGTGCGGGGGATGTAGGTTCAGTCCCCGGTCCAGGAAGATTCCACGTGCTGTGGAGCAACTAGGGGGGTCAAACCACTGAGCCCGCATGCGGCAACTACTGGAGCCCCCACACCCTAGCACCCGTGCTCTGCAACAAGAGACACCGCCCTGATGAGATGCCTGCGCGCTGTGATGAAGAGTAACTCCACATGTCACAAGCAGAGAAAGCCCTAGCAAAGCATCGAAGACCAGTGCAGCCAAAAACAAATAATTAATTGATTAAAAAATAAAAGAAAGACACATAAGATACAAATAGTAATAAAGTAGTTCACCCAGGTAAACATTTTGACATTCTCTGTCACATATGATCTTAAAACCCCTGAAAAGCATTATTATACACATGGGTTAATTATAAAGTGTATTATACCCCATGTGTTTTTTTAATTTAAAATTTATTTTGAACTGGAGGATAATTCGTTTACAATATTGTGTTGATTTCTGCCATATCTCAACATGAATCAGCCATAGATATATATACCTATGGGCTTCCCAGGTGGCTCAGTGGGAAAGAATCTGCCTACAATGCAGAAGATGCAGGATTGATCTATGGGTTGGGAAGATCCCCTGGAGGAGGAAATGGCAGCCCACTCCAGTGTTCTTGTCTGGAGAATCCCATGGACAGAAGAGCCTGGTGGGCTACATGGGATTACAAAGAGTCGGACACGATTTATTGACTGAACATATAGACATATATCCCTTCTCTCCTGAACCTCTCTCCCACCTCCCACCCCATCCCACTCCTCTAGATTGTCACAGAGCACCTGATTTGAGCTCCCTGCATCATATAGTAAATTCCCATTGGCTATCTAATTTTACATATGGTAATGTATATGTTTCCAAGCTGCTCTCTCAATTCATTCATGTCTATATGTCAAAATCCAAAGTGTTACGCACAGAATTCCTATAAATCTGAAATCACTCCTGAATTTTTTTAACTCCCTTCTGGAGTTAAGGGAGAGAGAGTGAGTGAAGTTTACTCAGTTGTGTCCGACTCTTTGCGACCTCATTGACTATACAGTCCATGGAATTTTCCAGGCCAGAATACTGGAATGGGTAGCCTTTTCCTTCTCCAGGGGATCTTTCCAACCCAGGGATCGAACTCAGGTCTTCTGAATTACAGGCAGATTCGTTACCAGCTGAGCCACAAGGGAAGCCCAGAGGGAGGAATTTTTAACTGGGAGATGATGGTTTTCAGCTTAGACACTAATTTTCCAGCTATTGCAACTGTATTTCATTCTCACTTTAAATACACAGGACAAGAGAGCCTCAGCACCGACAGATGTGTGGAGCTAAGGGAGCTGGTTCTCTGAGCACCTCCATGTCTGTTTCTCTTCTGAGAAGTGAATGTGGTTTCTTGAGGACTCCTGTGTGCTGTGGGCTTTTGGCTTGGGTTGCTGTCCTCTTTGAAACCGCCCCCCTCTCTGATTCTCTGTTTCTCACCATGTCTCTGTTTCCCCCTTTACACATGTGACATCCAGTCTGGCAGCCCCGCCACCCTGCAGCCCCAGCAAGACTCGGCCCAGGAATGTGTGCAGCTGCGGCGGGTGGGCAAGGATTCCGCAGTTGCTCTGCGTGTGATCCGATGAACACAGGAAACATTCCAGTGGGAAACTAATACTGCTTCAGGGAGAACTCACCGGGGAGGCAAAACAGGTGAGACCGGATTGTCTTATCAAGCGGAAACCAGGGGACCGTTCTGCCTTCTCTTTGGACATTTGCTTCTAAACACACTGCGGTGGACTTCCCTCCTTCTCCAATGTGACTTAGGGGTGTCTTTTCAACGCACTTACACTCTGAGGTGCCAAAAGGTCACTGAGGGCATTTGTGATGTGTTTGCTTCCACTTTCTGGGCTCAGCACAGAACGCCTCAGCTTGGGCAGAGTTGGAGGTCACTGCACCCCCGACCCCCTAAAGAATGAGATGATGCCTATTGCTGCAACAGGGATGGACCTAGAGATTATCCTGCTAAGCGAAGCACGTGAAACAGGAAAATAGCATCTGATGTTGCTTATATGTAGAATCTAAAAAACATGTATGAAACAAACGAGCTTAGATACAAAACAGAAATAGACTCATAGACATAGAAAGCAAACTTATGGTTACCAAAGGGAAAGGGGAAGGGAGGGATAAATTAGGAGTGGGGTTAACAGATGCATGCATGCTAAGTCGCTTCAGTCGTGTCCAACTCTTTGCCGCCCTATGGACTGCAGCCAGCCAGGCTCGTCTGTCCATGGGATTCTCCAGGCAAGAATACTGGAGTGGGCTGCCATTTCCACCTCCAGGGAGTCTTCCTGACCCAGGGATCAAACACATGTCTGCTGCGTTGCAGGTAGATTCTTTACCATCTGAGCCACCAGGGAAGCCCTGCCCCCAACATATGTGCCCCCAGCTGAATCATTCTGCTGCACACCTGAAACTAACACAACACTGTAAACCAGCTACACTCCAGTAAATAAAATGAGCCCAAGGCCTCCTCCCAGAACCTCTATAAAGCAGAAGTGGGTTTCAGCGGGTCTCAGGGTGGGTAGGGAGGGGAAGCATCTGCGTTCTCCTGTGACCGCCCGCTCTGTCCCGAGTCTGAGTGTTCTCACCTTCGTTTCCTTCTCTTTGCCCTCTTTCTCCTCTCACAGGTCAGAGTGTAGCCCCTCTTTGGGCCCCCGGGCTCCTTCCCCAAAGCACTTGTGCTATGTTTGTGTATGTATTGGTTTTAGAAATCAGCAAGAGTCTGATGCATGTTGAATATGACCGAAAAGAAGATATGAAAACTGTGCTCCAAGAAGAACAAGGCTTTTTATTTGGTCAGAGAATCTGTGGTTTTCCTGAGCCGGATAAGAGCAGTGCTTACGGAGTAGTTTCACAGAGGCAGGTCACACCCAGAGCCGGGATCCGGAGCTGAAGGGAGCAGGTGTTGGGGGCACTGAATCATCCCATCCACTCTGCCCTGGACCCCGGAGAGCCACCGACTTGATGTTCTAAGGCTACTCAGAGCCGTGAGGTTGGGCTGGGGGACTTCCCGGTGGAGAGGTTGGGCTGGGGGACTTCCCGGTGGAGAGGTCCACACAGGTGGAGAGCTGCTGGGACTGGCCTCACAGGTGCCGTCCTAGCTCTGGAGTTGAGTCAGGTACAGGGAGGCGAGGGTCTCAGAGCGAATCCTCACAAACAGCCACCAGTCTTGATGACTAAGCGATTTTACTCGGCTCCTGTCCTGTTTTCCTGTGACAGGTGACCTTGTTGTTTGGCTTATTGTCAGTGTTATTTGTCACAGGGACACGAAGGTATTTCAGGTTTATTTTTGAACCTGCATCACCTTGCCATGTGGGTATCTCCTGATGGTGTATCATGGTTATCACACTTATGTTACATGGCTTTTTCAGAGATCATGAAAACATAATGCTGCTGCTGCGGCTAAGTCACTTCAGTCATGTCCGACTCTTAGAGACCTCATGGACTGTAGCCTACCAGGCTTCTCCATCCATGGGATTTTCCAGGCAAGAGTACTGGAGTGGGGTGCCATTGCCTTCTCCAGAAAACATAATGGCACATTAATTTTTAAAATCATGATAAACATGTTATGCTATGCTAAGTCACTTCAGTCGTGTCCGACTCTGTGCGACCCCATAGACGGCAGCCCACCAGGCTCCCCCATCCCTGGGATTCTCCAGGCAAGAACACTGGAGTGGGTTGCCATTTCCTTCTCCAATGCATGAAAGTGAAAAGTGAAAGTGAAGTCTCTCAGTCGTGTCCGACCCTCAGCGACCCCATGGACTACAGCCTTCCAGGCTCCTCCATCCATGGGATTTTCCAGGCAAGAGTGCTGGAGTGGGGTGCCATTGCCTTCTCTGGATAAACATGTTGCTTCATAGCAATTTCCTGACAGATTTTAAAGTGAAATGGACAATGGATTGACAAGACAAAATAATCGCAGTATTTTCTTCCCCAGAACCCCTACTAGCTTCATGGAAAATCTCTGTCCCAGGCATCGAACCCACATCTCTTATGTCTCCTGCATTGGCAGGTAGGTTCTTTATCACTAGTGCCATCTGGGAAGCCCTCTCTGATCACAGACTTACACAGATGACCAACAAACTTGGCACTTAGGGTTGATTCTTAGGGTTGATTAGGCTGGAGGGGCTGGCAGGAATTAGTCGTGGGAATAAACTGCAATGGAGGCGAGTGGACCACACTGACCTTTTGTGTGAGGCTGCTGTTTGCCCTGTGGCAGTCCACCTCGGGAGGACGGGGTGACTTCTGCTGGCCTCAGAGGTCTGTGGTACATTCACTTTAGTTTGTGGAGAAAAAAAAAGTGTGTGTCATTGCACAGATCCTTTCAGATTTTGAGAACTCTGCTAAACCACATCATTTACTCAGAAAAAAAAAAAAAGACCATGCAGTTAACTAATGACGTTTAACAAAGCCTTTTTTTGCAGAATACATTACCAAGTCCTTCAAGAGTCCCTAAAATTACAGAGACAATTTGTGGTTCCTGAAAGCCAGGCAAGCTAGGTTTAGTTTTTAAGGCAAAGACACTAGAGATAAGCAAAACAGGTTAATAACCCAGTTTATGTATTTAGATGTGTTTTCAAAAGCAAATATGATTTATTTTCTCTTGACAAATGAAGGCCATCCTGAGAGACAACAATCGGGTAATGACAGGGTCTGGAATAGTGCAATACGCGGAGTTGGGAGAATTAGGCATTTTTAGCCCGAGGAAGAGAGTACATAATGGCAATGAGATAGCTGTCTTTAAACATCTGAAAAGCTGTCAGCTGGGAAAACTCCAGAGGGCACAAACATGGTGGAAGTTTCAAGGAGGCAGATTTGGGTTGAAAGAAATATCTAACAGTTTGAGTTACACGTAAACAAGTGATGAGCTCTAAAACACTGTAGGGTGGGTTCAGGGAGGAATTTCTGCACCAATTCATCCATGGATTCTTGGATTAGGTATTTCTTAAGGAAATGGCAACCCACTCCAGTGTTCTTGCCTGAAGAATCCCAAGGACGGGGGAGCCTGGTGGGCTGCCATCTCTAGGGTCACACAGAGTCAGACACGACTGAAGCGACTCAGCAGCAGCAGCGGCAGCAGCAGCAAGGTACCATTCAACTCAACATTCTATGGGTCTTGGATGTGAAAATTCCACTTTACACAAAGAGCTGGTTTTGTTGCCCACAGGTAGTGCCACTCCAGTCCTCTCGCCTGGAAAACCCCATGGATGGAGGAGCCTGGTAGGCTGTAGTCCATGGGGTCGCGAAGAGTCGGACACGACTGAACGACTTCACTTTCACTTTTCACTTTCATGCATTGGAGAAGGAAATGGCAACCCACTCCAGTGTTCTTGCCTGGAGAATCCCAGGGATGGGGGAGCCTGGTGGGCTGCCATCTATGGGGTCACACAGAGTCGACACGACTGAAGTGACTTAGCAGCAGTGTCAACAGCAAACCCACAGCTGTGCCTATGTCTACATGTAAGCAGGGCTTAGAGGACCCTGAGACTGGTCTCTGCTGACCGCTTCCTTGTCCTTGGAGCTCTCCTCTCCAGCCTCTAACGGAGGGTCTTCCTGGTGGGTCTAGGCTTCTCTTCTTGGCCCCAGAGCGTTACCCTTGTTGGTCCCTCTGCCTGGAATGTCTCCCTCCTGCTTTCCTGTTTTAACTCCATAATCTCAGTGCCAAGGTCTCTCTTTCCTGGGGAAGCTGTTCCTGGTCTGCCTCCCCTCTGCCCACTTTGAAAAGCCCGCACAGCACCAGGTCTTGCCTGTTTAGGATTCTTCAGTCTATTTGGAGTCCTTTGCTCATGCCTGTCTATCCTCTCGGACTTGAGCTTTGTGAGCGAAGAGACAGGTCTCTGGCAGCCTCTCAGCACAGCTCTAAGCACAAAGTTTCTCACTAGAAATATTTGTTAGATGAAGGCTATCCTCATGCATTTTAAGATGCTCGTGTATATGGGTAGCAGGCTTGCTTTTAAAATGTGAAGAACTCAGTCACTGTGTGTGGTACCAGATTGTGTCTATGAGGGAGCTGTGGACATTTGGGAATTGGAAAGCCTTGGAAGGTTTTAAGAGTTCCATAGCCTACCATATCTTTACGGGCAGGATTTCTTTCCTATGGAGATGAGTTTGGGCCCACGGGTCACTTCAGCTGTCCACCAACAGGATCACAAAGCATGATTGGAGTTACCTGATCTGAGAGCAGAGTGAGGCCAGAAGGGAAAGAAGTGCCCACAGGGAGAAAAGGAAGGATTCTAAGTGGTTTTCCCTGAGATCTGAGGAGTCTGGGGACTGGGCTGAGAAGAGGAAATCCTGGTTCCTAGGAGCTGTGTGACTGCGTGAAACCTTCTTTCTCCTTTCTCCTGGTCCATCCTGTCCCAGGCAAGTGCAGGCCCAGGGTGGGCATGGCACAGGTAGACCTGTGACCCAATCTCTGGGGGATGCTCCCCAGGCTGCCCAATGAGAGCGCTGAGACCTCACTTTATCCAGGGAAGAGGAGGTGATGATAGTTATGACCCCTCTGTTGCAACTGCCATTGTCCTGGGACCATCAGCCCAAATCGTGGCTTTTGACATGAAAATGAGAGATGGGATGGGTGTGGAGCCACTGTGTGTGTGTGTGTTGGGGGGTGCGGCCGACTCACAGTGGGGGGTGGACAGGGATGTGTTTCCAGGACTGAGGACATGTCTATGATGAGTCAGCCCCATGCTCCAACACCAGTTGAGTCAACAACTGTTTCCTGAGAAGCTGAGAGGGACGCTGTGATGAGTAAGAACCGACCCCAGGGATCCTCTGGGAATTAAAGGTACAAGTAGCCTGGGCGCGTGCGCCTTGGGGTCTAGTTTGGGGCACGTGGAATGGACATGTGGCCAGTTCCCTCAGTGAGAGTCTCAGGTCACTGAAGGTGCAGGTTTGCATGTCTGAGTCAATTAGGGAGTGACACACTCTTGTGTTTTATTGCAAAACAGCAACCAGAGTATGACAGGGGAGGGGGGAGCTTCCCAGAGCAGCGGTGGCGGGATCAGCGGTGGGTCACAGGGACTGGAGAACCATCACGGGCGTGGTTGCCCTTTAGCGAGTTGGGAGCTTGGCAAAGAGCCCCTTGGATCCTACAGTTTGAGGACCAGGGCAGTCAGGTCAGAGAAGAGGAAAGCATGAAAACTGACCAGTGAGAATACTGTCAAAATAATCATCCTTGCAAGAACAAGAAAGGAACCTGCTCCTGGAAGGACCGAGGTCCTCCCGGCATCAGTGTGTGTGGACTTCCGTACCCGGGGTGACCCGGCTGGGCACTGAGTGGACCCTCTAGTCCCCAAGGGCTCCTTTCAGATGGCTGCCTGTGTTTGTGTGTATTTTTAATGTGTGTGTGTGTGTATTTCTGGATATGTGTGTTTATTTGTGTGTGTGCACGTGCATTTGTATGTGCGTGTGTATTTGTGTGTGTGCGAGTGTATGTATTTGTATGTGCATGTTAATGTGGGTGTGTGTTTATTTGTGGGTGTGTGTTTATTTGTGTGTGTGTGCAAGTGTGTCTGTGTATCTCTGTGCGTGTGTGCATGTGTACTTGCGTGTGTGTGTGTTTCTGTAGGAACCCACAGCCCATGTGAACACAGGACCCTCATCTCCAGGACTGCCAAGCTGTCACATTGGCTAGCCCTAGATTTGAAAAGGAAAAAAAAAAAAAGGCAAAATGTTCATATTCGACCAGCATGCAACCTGCAGGCTGAGAAGGAACACAGACCACACGACTGGCTCCCCCTTCTCTCTCTCGCTGCAGAAAAAGCAGATGTCAGCTGTGCTCAGAGTTGACAGGGCTGCGACCTCCACCAAGCCCGGGATGGCAGAGGCTCTGCAGCCTTGTTGTTCCGGCAAAGACAGAGGGCGGTGACTCAGGACAACTGCAGCAGTGCAGGGAAGCCTGGTGCTAAATTTAGCCAGGATCTCCGCGATGCAGCACTGGCTGCGTCTGTGGCTGGGCACGGTCCTCCTGCATGGACCCTTCTGGGCCTTCAAGGACACGGGCAGGGAGCCAGGTGGTGCTGCAAAGGCTCCAATCTCTTGTCTCATCTTCTAAAACTCAGGCATGTTTTAGTGTGGTGAGACGCCACAAGGACGCCCTTGCTCTCGGCTCTCCATTGCTTGCTTCAAACAGGAGTGGCCTGAGAGACAACCGTCACGGCTGGAGAAGATGCTTGAGAGTCCCCTGGACTACAAGGAGACCAAACCAGCCCACCCTAAATGAAAGCATCCCTGAATATTCATTGGAAGGACTGATGCTGAAACTGCAATGCCAGTACTTTGGCTACCTGATTCAAAGAACTGACTCATTGGAAAAGGCCCTGATGCTGGGAAAGATTGAAGGCAAGAGGAGAAGGGGATGACGGAGGATAAGATGGTTGGATGGCATCACTGACTCAACGGACAAGAGTTTGAGCAAGCTCCGGGAGTTGCAGAGTCAGATATGACTGAGCACAGAACAACAAAAGAGGACAGTCCCTCTCCTCTTGGGTGTCTCGGGCATCCAGAGCAGGGGCCTCCTGTTCCCCTGTAGGATGATTCACACTCACCACCGCCCCCCGTGACCCCTCACCAGCCCTTCAGAGAGAGTAAACTTTGGTGAAAAGAAAGGGGGAATTTCCCACAAAAGTGCAGCTTTCTCCAAGATAGGACACTTGGGTGAAAAATGGCTTTAAGTTTGAGAGACTCAAGGAGGCAGGGAGGCCTGTGGAGGCGAAGGCTGGCGAGGCCAGTGTGTTTTTCGGGACGTGCCAGAGGTCTGTGGGGTGGTCTCACTGAAGCAGACTTTTAGGACACGACACCCAGGGTATCCTTCACCTTTCAGGAAAGGGAGTTCAAAGGGGGAAGGGATGGGGGGGAAGGGGAAATGAATTAGGAATTTGGAATTAGCAGATGCAAACTACCGTATACAAAATAAGTGACAAAGTCCTACTGTATCGCACAGGGAACTCTACTCAGTATTTTGTAATAACCTATATGGAAAAGAATCTGAATAAGAAGAGATACATGTATATGTATAAGTGAATCACTTTATTGCTCACCTACCTGAAACTAACACAACATCGCAAATCAACTATACTCCCATATAAAATAAAAATTAAATTAAAAAGAAAGTGGGCAAGAAACTAGAATCCTGACCTTTCCTGTGACCCTGAGTGTATGACCTCCCTCTCTTCTATTTCATTTTCTCAGTGTTTATGTAAGTAGCAGCGTGCATTTCCCACCTCCTCGATGGGTGCCCGGACAACTGGGAAGGTGAAAGCCCCGTTCTGTGCCCTCGGGCGTGGGGTGTGGATGGCGACCACGCCCAAGGGGTACAAGGGGAGTTCTGAGGACACTAGGTGTCCTGACTGATATTCAGACCCAGACGTAACCTGGGCCAAGAACTGAGCAGGGCTGAGCCCTGGGACTGCTCCCCTGTTCTCACAGACGTGCGCTGGGCTCCACCTCGCTCCCCCAGCCCCCACCCGGCCACTGCTCTCCTGCTCCAGCTCCCCTTCTGCCGATTTCCACCCTCCCTCCCCTCACAGCACCCCCCCCTCCCCCGACGTCTGCCTCCACCCTGGGTTCCTGGTGACCCACCCTCACCACAGCCTCAGCTCCCAGTCAGGAGTGTCAGTCCACCCTGGGCTGAGATTGTCTGCTGGAGTCCCGAGGCCTCATACACACCGTGTCGCCCCACCTCAGAGCCAGTGTTTCCAAATCAAACCTACTATCGGTCTCTTGTCAACAAGCTGCTCTGTGTGCAGCCCTGTGCTGGAGAGAAAAGGTGAGCCCGGGGCTAATGCACTTGCAGCTGCATCGTTCTTTCTAGAAGCAGGGCTGGGCAGAAGGCGAGGCGTCACTTCTAAGCTGGGTGAAATTAGACCAACAGCAGAGCTAACTTCTCAACACGTCAGTTTATTCATGACAGAAGTTGAGGGGGGGAGCTGACACTGCAGTCTTGAAGTGCTGTGGCAAGAATTAAATGCGAGAAGATGTGAGAGGCATCCGAACAAAGCCCGTGTAGAGTTGAGCTCAGTGAATACTGGATACGGAAGACAGGGGGGGGTGCTTCCCTGACAGCCCGGGGCTTGGGGGCTAGTGAGGGGGAGCGGGGTAGGACTCAGGTAGCATCTTACGAAGCATCTCATGTGTTAAGCCAAAGGATCTCCACTTTATCCTGGAAGCTGAGGGAGCCATGGAAGGAATGTAAGCAGGAAAAGGACATGATTAGATCTGCATTTTAGAAAGAACACGTCGGTGACCGTGAAGTTGGAGTTGGAGTGGCGCCAGACTGGAGGCCACAAGACCAGCCTGGGGACATAGCAGGAGAGCCAGGTGAGCGGTGATGAGGCCGGAATTAAGGTAATAGCTTTGGGGTAGGGAGGACAGCTCGGATGTGTGCGGGTGTTAAGGACAGAGAATCTGCAGGACTTCATAACTTGATGTGAGGCAAAATGAGAAAGTGGGTCTGGGACGCCAGCCAAGTTTCTGCTATAGGTGAGTATATGGAGGATAGCACCTTGAGATGAAATCCAAAAGACTGAAGGAGGAAGACATTTTAATGATGGGTTCAGGTAGAAATCTAGTGAAGTTTCTATTTGATTAATTTAATGGAAGTTGGGCTTTTCTTCCAGGAGTAAGACTCCAAGTCCAGGAGAGGCCGAGGGGTCCGGTCTGTGCAGGGCAAGAGTCAGTATTAGGTGAGAAGAACCCAAGGCAGAGACCTGGGGATTCGGCTGTTTAGGGAAGGAAGATGGCAAATTGCTGCCATGGTCTAGAGGCACAGGCCATAGGGCTCAGACGAGAGTTGGGAATGGCCAGTGTCACAGAGGGTGGACGAAGGGGTGACTCAGGTTGTCACAGACAGAGACACAGTCAGAGAAGAGGAAAAGGATCTTTGGGCTGGGAAGGACAGAGGCTGCTAGGGACCCTGGTGGGAGCAATGGCCTTGGAGCTAACAGGGGAACGCAGGTGTAATTGTGCGGGGCGGGGTGGGTCTCCAAAATATCTTATGGTGTTCAGAAGCCTTATTGTGAAAAAGAGAGAGGAAGAGAGACTTGCATTTAGAAAGGATTTGAATTTGAAGAAAATAGTTTTGTCGTTTTGGAGCGAATGTTTGAGAATACTGTGTGTGTGTGAGAGATGCTCTAGAAAGAAACTCAGTGGATGTGGAAAGGTGGAAGACGAAGGAGGAGGAGCCACGGGGTACGGAGGGGCGCAGAGGATGGTGACAGCAGAGGCCCTGAAGGAAGCGGAGGAGGGGCCAGGGCGGCGTGTGGATTCACTCTAACGCATGGAAGGATGCTCTTCCTTGATGTACGGTACTTGCTTCTGTTCCTCTGGCAAGTTCTTCCACTCAGAATATGGAGGAGGTGGGCCTGAGGATCACATAGCACTTAAAACAACTTTTGAGAGGAACGAGACGAGGCTAGTGTTTATGGGGTATTTACTATGTCCTCAACCAGACTTTTAATTGCTTTAAATTTATTAACTCTCTTAAAAAAATTATTTATTACCCTTGGCTGCCCCAGGTCTTGGTTGCTGCACACCAGACTTGCTTTGGCTGCAGAGACCGGGGGCTACTCTTTGTTGTGGTACACGGGCTTCTCACGGCGGTGGCTTCTCTAGTCATGGAGCACTGGCTTCAGGCGGGTGGGCTTCAGTAGTCGCAGGGCATGGGCTCAGTCGTTGTGGCTCATGGGCTTGGCCGCATCGCGACATGTGGGATCGTCCCAGACCAGGGATCGGACCCATGTCCCCTGCACTGGCAGGTGGATTCTTCACCACTAAACACCAGGGACGTCCAGTTTGTTAACTCTCTTAATCCTTACAGTAATTCTCCAAGGCAGATATAGTAATCACCCACCCTTCTCTTACAGAAGAGGAAAGAGGTCCAGAGCACTTTGCACACCTAGACAGATACATTATAGAGGAGACTTGAACTGGACACCTGGACTCAGCAGACCATCCTTCTGTGGAATCGTGCATAGACGAAGCGCTAGCATTTACTTTATTCATTCACTAAATGCTCATTGCCTTAGGAAGCGCCACTATGAACAAAGCTACTGGAGGTGATGGAATTCCAGTTGAGCTAGTTCAAATCCTAAAAGATGATGCTGTGAAAGTGCTACACTCAATATGCCAGCAGATCTGGAAAACTCAGCAGTGGTCCCAGGACAGGAAAAGGTCAATTTTTATTCCATTCCCGAAGAAAGGCAATGTCAAAGAAAGTTCAAACTACCGCACAATTGCACTCATCTCACACGCTAGCAAAGTAATGCTCAAAATTCCCCAAGCCAGGCTTCACCAGTATGTGAACTGTGAATTGCCAGATGTTTAAGCTGGATTTAGAAAAGGCAGAGGAACAGAGATCAAATTGCCAACATCCACTGGATCATCGAAAAAGCAAGAGAGTTCCAGAAAAACATCTAGTTCTGCTTTATTGACTATGCCAAAAGCCTTTGTGTGGATCACCACAAACTGTGGAAATTCTTCAAGAGATGGGAATACCAGACCACCTGACCCGCCTCTTGAAAAAATCTGTATGCAGGTCAGGAAGCAACAAGTTAGAACTGGACATGAAACAACAGACTGGTTCCAAATTGGAAAGGAATATGTCAAGGCTGTATATTGTCACCCTGCTTATTTAACTTATATGCAGAGTACATCATGCGAAATGCCGGGCTGGATGAAGCACAAGCTGGAATCAAGATTGCCGGGAGAAGTCTCAATAACCTCAGATATGCAGATGACAGCACTCTTATGGCAGAAAGTGAAGAGGAACTCAAAAGCTTCTTGATGAAAGTGAAAGAGGAGAGAGAAAAAGTTGGCTTAAAACTCAACATTCAGAAAACTAAGATCATGGCATCTGGTCCCACTATTTCATGGCGAATAGATGGGGAACCAATGAAAACAATGAGAGACTTTATTTTTTGGGCTCTGAGATCACTGCAGATGGTGACTGCAACCATGAAATTAAAAGAAGCTTGCTCCTTGGAAGAAAAGCTACGACCAACCTAGAAAACAGAGAAACCTACTAAAAAACAGAGACTACTTTGCCAACAAGGGTCTGTCTAGTCAAAGCTATGGTTTTTCAAGTAGTCATGTATGGATGCGAGAGTTAGTCTATAAAGAAAGCTGAGCACTGAAGAATTGATGCTTTTAAACTATGGTGTTGGAGAAGACTCTTGAGAGTCCCTTGGACTGCAAGGAGATCAAACCAGTCAATCTTAAAGGAAATTAGTCCTGAATATTCATTGGAAGGACTGATGCTGACACTGAAACTCCAATACTTTGGACACCTGATGGGAAGAACTGACTCAATGGAAAAGACCGTGATGCTGGGAAAGATCGAAGGCAGGAGGAGGAGGGGACGACAGAGAATGAGATGGCTGGATGGCATCACCGACTTCATGGACACGAGTTTGAGCAAGCTCCAGGAGATGGTGAAGGACGGGGAAGCCTGGCCTGCTGCAGTCCATGCAGTCACAGACTTGGACAAGACTGAGTGACTGAACTGAACTGACTGAAATGCTCATCGAATACTCTGTATGAGCCAAGCGCTTGTTTGAGTCGTGAAGGATGTGCTGACAAAACAGTAAAGGTACTTATGTTCAGGGTTTAATGATGGGAGATTGACAAGAAACAAAATAGAAAATACACTGTATAGTTTGTAGTTGGCGATGGGTGGTACAGAAAAAAGGAAAACATAAAAGAGGTGAAGGGGCTGGAGGTGGGCTGTGAACACAAGTAGAGGAGAACTCACTTGGGATGGGAACGGGTTAGCCTTGCAGACATCAGATAGACAGGCATCCAAGTGTCTCAGGCATGACTGTGACCACAAGTATGAAAGTGTTAGTTGTTCAGTCATGTCTGACTCTTTTGCAACCCCATGGACTGTAATCCACCAGGCTCCTCTGTCCATGGAATTCTCCAGGCAAGAATACTGGAGTGGGTTGCCATTTCCTTCTCCGGGGATCTTCCCAACGCAGGGATCGAATCCGGGTTCTCCTGCATTGCAGGCAGATTGTGTATTATCTGAGCCACCAGGGAAGCCACCATTATATCCTTTTTATAAATCACAGCATCACAATAGTTATTTTTCTGTCTGAGAATGAATGCAGGCACAGGTCACAGCTGGTGTCCACTCCTGCCTGAGCCCCAGGGAGTCAGTTGCTTGCCACTCTGGAATCCACACTCCACTTGTCTTCCTGACTTGCTGTTTTGTGGGTTTTAAGTTCTATGACCAATGCTGTGGGCCTCTGAGAACAGCTTTTAAAAACCCTCTTCTCTGTCATAGGCCACAAGCATCACCATTTAACCACAACCATCCTCATTTTCTCTCCCTCTCTAATGTGCAGTGCTCTGCTTGCCACACGTTGAGTATTCAAAAAAGTTTATTGAAAGCGAACATCCAAGTTCCAGACAGAGCATCTTCCAAGCCCATCAGTAAAATGCTGGAATATGTCAACGATATAACCCAACACTGATGGTGACAGGAAGGAATCCCATTTACTTCTGGTGACATTTTAAATTAATAAGCTGGGAGCTTTTATCTGTGAGGCAGCCACAGATTTCTGACCTTTGGACTCCTCGGGGCTGGGAGGGGCCTGGAGGTGGTCCTGGGACTTTATCAGGTGCCCCGGGCCACCAGAGATATGGACGAGATGAGGGAGTCACCTTGTAAACGCACTGACCCTGCACAAGGCTCTCCGGCTGCCTCGGGGACCTGTCTTGGCTTGGATGCCAGCGTTTCTGTTTTTTAAAACTTTTATTGGAGTGTAGTTGCTTTACAATGTTGTATTCATTTCTGCTGTATAGCAAAGTGACTCAGCTCTACGTATACATACATCCCCTCTTTTGTATATTTCCTTCGCGTTCAGGTCACCGCGGAGCACTGAGTGGAGTTCCCTGTGCTGCACAACAGGTTCCCATCAGCTACCTGTCTTAGAGGTTTATCCGATCCCCACCTGTCCTCGGCGCTCAGGGTGGAGGAGGGAGATGGGGAGAAGGTGCCGTGTCAGCTGCTCCGTGAGGCCTCGGACAAGCAGCCCCACCTCAAGTCTGTGGATGAATCCAGAGAGAAAGAGAAGAAAAAGGAATCTTTTTTTTTTTTCAAGTTCCCATGTGAAAGTGTCAGTTGCTCAGTTGTGTCCGACTCTTTGCGACCCCATGTTCTGTTAGCCCGCCAGGCTCCTCTGTCCATGGAATTCTCCAGGCAAGAATACTGGGGTGGGTTGCCACGCCCTTCTCCAGGGGATCTTCCCGACCCAGGAATATAACCCGAGTCTCCTGTATCTCCTGCATTGGCAGGCAGTTTCTTTACAACTTAGCTACTTACGGTGCTTAGTCACTCAACTGTGTCCGACTCTTGAGACCCCATGGATGTATCCCACCAGACTCCTCTGTCCATGGGATTCTCCAGGCAAGAATACTGGAGTGGGTAGCCATTCCCTTCTCCAGGGGATCTTCCCAACCCAGGGACTGAGGCCGCGTTTCTGTCATCTCAGGCACATTCTTTACTGTCTGAGCTATCAGGGAAGCCCATGAAGTTCCTATGAAATCTTGACAAGAAAGAAGGGACAATTTAGGCCTCTTTCCTTCTCCTTGATAGACACTTTGGAGGGAGGCCTCTGACCATCCGGGTCCTGAACAAAGATGCCTGGTGTAGGATGCTAAGCCCTCAAGGCTCCTGGCCATGCGTCTGGAGTATCCCTTAAGGACTGTGTGCGTGCTCCTTTCAGGTCTTGGGGTTGTCACTGGGGACCATTTCCAGCAGCCGTGAATGACACTGTAAAAGCCCTTGCAAAGTGGGCATAGACCGCCCCCTGGACCATCATCTGCCCTTCTTGGCTGGTTTGCTGGAAGCTTTGTTTGAGGTGTGGCAGGGGGCTGCCTGATCATGGTTGGCTTTTTTGTTTTTTTCTTTACCCTTTTCTTGGGAAATCATCTGAACCTTGCTCAGCCTGGCTATTCCCTCCTGGAAAAATCCCATTGCCTTTTCACCCTGGTTGAAAAGGCTGAGTCACCCCATTTTCTAATTCTGTTTGCTGCGGTTCTCACATCAAAGCCTCCAAGAGACACAATTATTTTCAAAAATAACACAGTGACATAGGATTTTTTTTTTTTTGCTAATATTTTCACTGATGACAATTTCAATATTCCCATGAGGTAAAGGTAAAGGGATTAAAGTGTGACAGGGTGATCTTTCAGGACACACGTTCATCGGGGCTACAGCTGAAGGCAGAAATTCTCTGCTCCTAACCCCCTGACCAGGACCCCCGGGAGAGACCACAGAGGAGCCACATGTGTGTGTAGCCATGGCACCACAGCCTCCGCGTTTAGCGGATCCTGATGGTGAGGTGTGTCTTGTCCATGTCAGGTAGGAGGGGATGGAGGCCTAGAGGTGAGGCGGTGCCGTACAGGTGGTCCCGTGGTGAGGTGCGGATTTGTGTGATCCACATCAGTGTCTCCCGGCCGGAGCTGTTTTCCTGTGACCAGCTGTTTCCTTTGGCTGTTCAGGTAACGCCCTTGCAGAAGGGCCTGACTTTGGGGTCAGCTGGAGGTTGGTCGGTGTCCTGCACTCATCAGCTCTGGGCCAGGACATGAGGCAGTGTTCTGGGCAGGGGGAGCAGCTCACAGTAGAATAAGGGGCACTTTCATCAGTTTGTTGGTGGGATGTCTTGTGTGCCCCATCCACACGCCCCTTGATGTGCTGCAGTTGCTCACGCACCTTGGGTCAGCGCTCTGGCTGTCCTACCTGCCCCACCTGTAACATGGGGCTAGGCCAGGGCCAGAGCGTGGAGGAGGCATTCCTCCAAACTTCATAACACTGCAGTCACTTTATGGGGAGGGGGAGGCTAATTTCGCTCAAAATACTGTTGTTTTCTTACTTCAGTGGGTAGAATTCAGTATGTAAATCTGAGATCATGTCCTTTTATAAAGAGGTTTCAGAACTCATTGAAAGTGTTATCAATTACCACCTTAGGGCCGACAAAAAGGGCTGTAATATTTACTGAGCAGTTCAAGTATCAGGCAGCACGCCGTGAACTTTTTCTGGTCCTGGTATCGGCTGTTTCCGGCAAAACTCAATTCGGGGCTTTCGATGATACCTGAAAAGTCCATAAAACTGCAGAGATCTATAAAACAGTCAGCTTCATGACTTCAGATCTCCCAACTTGCCGTGTGCCTGTCAACTTCTCTGCGTTTATTGAGAAATAAAACTCAACCAGCAGGCAGGAGTGTGAACTCTGTGGGCTTGTGGACTTCTGAGCTCCCCATGGGATGTGGATTCTCTGGTTCTTGGGGTCCCCAGGAGAGGTCACCATGTACACGGGTCCTTCCTCTCAAACCAGGAGACACACACTGTGGAGCCCTTTGGTTGAGAGAGACATAGGAGTAAGCAGCGAGGGACCGATTTCATATCAAGAAAAGCCAGGGGGCTCAGTGGTGCACTTGGCACGCACCTGCATGAGACTGTAATCCCAAGAAAGTGAAAGTCACTCAGTCGTGTCCAACTTTGTGACCCCATTGACTATACAGTCCATGGCATTCTCCAGGCCAGAATACTGGAGTGGGTAGTCTTTCCCTCCTCCAGGGGATCTTCCCAATCTAGGAATCGAATCCAGGTCTCCTGCATTGCGGGTGGATTCTTTACCAACTGAGCCACCAGGGAAGCCCAAGAATACTGGAGTGGGTAGCCTATCCCTTCTCTAGTGGATCTTCTTGACCCAGGAATCGGACTCGGGTCTCCTGCCTTGCAGGCAGATTCTTTACCAATTGGGCTATCAGGGAAGCCCCTATAAACCCAAGGCCCTAACGGAAACCCAGGGACACAGGGTCATGGGGGCTGTGCAGACCACCTCAGTGCCTTTACTGCCGTGGTGGGGCTAAGGTTCCACTTTCGTGGCAGCGTGTTCCATGAAGGCATCAGAGTAACACCCAGGTCTCGTTTCAGATCAAGACCAATTCCACTGCAACTTTCTTCTTTTCTTAACAGCTCCTCTGGAGTCTGTAGAAATCCTGGGTCAGCCATCCTCTGCCAAAATACGTCAGTGCAGGGTCCAACTCACAGAGCTTAGACCCCAAAGGAGAAATAAATTCCTGGTGAGGCCACCCCTCCCGCCTGAACCCTACCTGGTAGACGGCAGAGACTTCGGGTTCTGCCCAGCTGTCTAGGGGAGGGGAAGAGACAGCACGCAGCCAGGAGGGGTGGTCCATGAGGACCCTGAGCCTGAACACGGAGACACAAGAGGTGTGTGAGGATTATAGTTGCCTCCACACAGCAGAAGGAAGCCGTCTTTGTGTGTGTGTGTTTGTGTGTTTGTGTGTGTGTGTGTGTGTGTGTGTGTAGGGGACAGGGAACTAGGGAAAATTGTGCAAAGAAAAAGAAAATGCGTGCTCATTTCCTTACAGGTATTTGCTCAAAAACAGTGTTGGAACAGCCAAGAACACAGCTGCTTGCTTTCTGCTTCCAGGAGCCAAAGCCAGGGTTCCAGGAGCAGACAGAGCAGGGTGGGGGCGGGGTGGGGCTCCGCCAGCACAGCGGGGCCAGGGGCCTGGGTGTGAGTGTGTGTCCGCGAGTTCTAGCGGCCTCTCAGCTCGCCACTTCCTCCTCTGTGTTCACAGCCAGCAGCCTGACCGCTGACCTTTGCGGGAGCAGGCCTGCCGAGGTGGGGAATTTTTAGCAGCTCCCAGGCAGCTCTGGGCTGGGCAGCTGCTCTGTTTCCCTTGACGGCCTGGTTGGTTCTCTGGATGGTGGACACGTCCAGAAACCTCCAAGCTTCAGATTTGTTTTCCAGGAGGGTTCTTTTGAGAATATGGAGGCCATATCGGCATGTTTATTTTATTTTATGTTTTCATTTTTCTAAAGAGCAATTTGATACATCTGTGTTTCTCTCTGGATAAAATCACATGAAATCATGTTATATTGCTTGACAGGCTGAGTTGTTACCTCATAGCGTGGAGCGTGTGTCAAGGAATGCTTTACACACAGCGCACAATCACGGAACATGCTGTAGTCTCTTAAAATATGGGTAAAAGCTGCTGTAAGCATCGAAGTCTCTGTTCTCCCGAGAGCAGGAGATATTGGGTTACTGCCTGCTAGTTTCATAGGTATCATTTAAACACTTACTTTAAATAAAAATACACATAAAACAGAGCCCGTTCTGGATCACCTTTGATCTCTAAGTGATACCAAAAGGCCTACGTTTTACTGGGAACTCACCTAGCCTCTTGCAAATTGCTTGGCTGTTCATGTATTTTTAAAAAAGATAAACATTTTGTTCCTCCCTTGAGATCAAAAGAAAATTCTGTAAAGGTGTTTCAATGTCAGTTTTCTTTTTTAAAAAAAGTTTTTTTTTCTGGCTTGCTGAAATCTTTCATACCTGTGGAATTTCCCTCCAGCCTGCTTCAGCTAAATACATAATCAACACTGAGGCCCATGGGACGCTATTGGTGAACCCAAGAGTCAGGGTTCTGCAGGTACTTCATCAGGGTGAAGTCTCTGTTGGTTTACGTTAGATCATGTACTTGACCAGAGTCACTATATGGAAGGGTTGCCTGCATCTGTATTTCTAATTTTTCTTTGCTGAGAACGCCCATGAAAATTCATATTTTTGAAGATGGAAAGAACAGTAATTTTCAGCATTCTGGATATGTTCCTGAGGGAGTAGGCATTTCTCTACCCATCATTGTTGGGGAGAATTAGGCTAACTATGGCTTGTTAAAATTTTTAATATTACGTACATAATTAAAATTATATGAATCTAAAATTTACATATACATCATTGAAGTTACATGTATAATACTAAAAGCATTTATATATTCATATTTATATATGCATAAGTCTGAAAGAGGTGATCTTTTGTTAACACATTATTGACTGGAGACACATTAACAACACTGGCGTTAGTTTCTGCAAAAATCCCCTGGACAGTGATGTGTTAAAAATATCTTGATTGGTCATTTTGGGAGACAAGTCAAGCTCCAGCACCATCTACAGAGAGAGGGCATGAGAGCCTGGTGGAAAGCTGGAGCAAGAATTAAAGGAGTAAGCACACTTCTACCAGGTGGCCCTGGGGTAAAGAACCTACCTGCAATGCAGCAGATGTATCAGATGCGGGTTCAATCCCTGGGTACACACAGATATACACACATCCACACACAGACACAGACACAAACACATGTGTGTACAGACACATACATACACAAACACAGGCACACATATACACACACAGGCACATATACACACGTCCACACACAGAGACACATACACATGTACACACACATATAAACACACACACAGGCACATATACACATGTACACAGACACATACACACATATACACACACAGACACATATACACACGCAGACACATATACACACATTCACACATAGACACACATTCACACATAGACACAGACACATACACAAGTACACACACAGACACACATACAGACACATACTCACAGACACATACACACACAAACACACATAGACACACACAAACACATGCACACATATACACACAGAGACACACATACACACAGACACATACTCACAGACACATACACACACAAACACACACAGACACATATGCACACATACCCACAGGCACATGTCCACACACAGAGACACATACACATGTACACACACAAACATATACGTGTACAGACACACACACACACATACACACATATACACACACAGGCACATATACACACATCCACACACAGAGACACATACACATGTACATACACACAAAAACACATACACACACAGGCACATATACACCCGTACACAGACACATACACACATATACACACACAGACACATACTCACAGACACATACACACACAGACACATATACACACACAGACACATACACACGTCCACACACAGACACAGACACATACACATGTACATACACACACAAATACATACACACAGAGACACATATACACACGTATACACACAGACACAGACACACATATACACATACACACATATACACACATAGATGCATACTCATAGACACATACTCATAAACACATACACACAGACACATACATACACACACAGACACATATACAAACCTCCACACACAGACACAGACACATGTACATACAAACACACACACAGATACACACATATACACACAGACACACACAGACACATACACATGTACACACACACACACACAGCTACATACATACATATGCACATGGACACATACACACACAGACTCATACACACAGATGTGTGCATACACACAGGCATATATACACACATGCACACAAGCATAGGGGGAGGTGGGAGGGAGAACTAAGTGAGCAGAGTTGCTGGCTGTCCCTCTGAAGAGCTGCCCCGGCGTCTCTGCTCCTGGGCCCCTGGACTGGGCCTGCCTGGTCTGCACGGGCGGGCAGCAGTATCTGAGGTGGAAGGAGGGCTCGTCCCTGGAGACGCCTTGAGGAGAGGGGCCCGGGGAGGATGCTGATGGCTCGCCTTCCCTCCGCTCCCTTTGCAGCCCCCACCCCTGCTGTAACTGCCTGTGCTTCTCCCCCAGTCCTGTGAAGCCTCAGGGCCTGTCCAGGACGGCATTTTAGACACAGAAAGTACATCGCAGAGGATGACAGGAGCACCCGTCACATTGAAGTGACGTCTACTCTTGGATCCCTGCGGGCGCAGGGTCTCAGGTAAGAGTCAGTGCTCAGTCAGGGTCCCTTCGGGGAAGAGATGGCATGTCCGAGCCCAAGCTGAGACCACCTGAAGATCGTCTGATGGGGAACAGCCCAGAACATGGGCAGGGGTGCAGGGTGCCCCATGAGTCTGAAGCATGTGGCTCCAGAAAGTACCAAGCCCTGAGGGAGGCAAGGAGGGGACGATGACTCAGTCACGGGGCCTGCATGCCTGACCTCTGCCCTCCTGACCCTCAGCCCAGGGTCCCAAAGATGCTGCGCATGGAGCTGAATTTTAACAAAACGTAAATCAATTTTGGGTGCAGCAATTCTCCTGTCAGTGTCAGAGACACCCCATGTTCTTCACCTTCCTCTGGCCCTTGACCTGTGTCCTGTCTTCTCTTAATTGTGAGCATTGTCCGAGGGAGCTGTTGGGCAGGTGAGTTACCCACATGGCTACCATGTTCATTCACTGCCACTCAGTCTTTATTTTTGCTGGCCAATATTTAAAAATACTTTAAACCATATGTAGAACTAATCATTGATCCCCCCCTCTTATGCTAGGATACGTTTTCTTTTGTGATTAATTTAAAACCAAGACTCATGATAGTTTTCTCAGGAAGTCTCACTACTTGCAGCTTGGCTGGCCAAGGAAGTCACCTTACTGTGCTGAAGGAGAAAATCCTGACAAGTTTTGTCTTGAGAAACTGTTAAATTCACCGAATTCTTTGGAAGCAGCAGTCTGGACCTTGACCACGGAGACAGAGTACTCAGGAGCTCTTTGAAAAGTCATTTGTTCCCATGGCTTGTATTGTCATTCCACAAATTACACAAAACTATTTAAAAAGAAAAAAAGGAGAGAGATTACGATCGACCCACAGAGATCCACTGGGAATGCAGACTCAGTGTTCCGTGGCGGGTTTCCTTATGCGGTAGTAGAGGGTGGGGAGGGTCTGTCCTGGGGGCCGGGCTGCGGGGGGCAGGGGGACAGCCCGGCAGGAAGTGTGGCGGGGGGACGGTCATTGGTGTGAAGACCTGGAACTGGTGCCTCGGCTGTGGGGAGAGGGTCTGAGGGCGGCGTCCATCTAGGAGCCCCGAGAATCCTCTCCTGGGTGTTCCCCTTGTCCCCCCAGCTGCCGTCTGGCTGTCTGGCTGTTTGTCTCCATGTGTCATAATGTTCTCTTTTAAAGTACAAGTTCAAGTTCAAGAAGTTTTGCTTCCTTAAGAGCCAGCTTGGTGCCTGTGTATGAAACCCCGAGCTCCTTTCCACGGGGGTTTTTGTTTTGTTTTGAAGTACAAAGCAGTTCTCCAAAACCGACCTCCCAAACCAAGAGTGGGATATAAGTTCTGTCCTAGACCCCAAATACCACCATCGGTGTCCTTGGCCTTGTTTTCCTTCCACGGAAAACCTGACGCTGTCTGTGACTTGATGACTAGAAGATGAGGCTCTTGGCAGAACGTTCCCTTTGGCTTTCCTTTTCTTTTTTTCAAGCAGTGACTCTCTGCAGGTTTTTTTTTCCCCCTGAATTCTCAGAGGGCACACAGAGCTGCAAAAGGAGAAACGACTGAATATTTCTGTGAGTGTGTCTACTAGAACAGCCCTAAAGTGCTCGTCTATTCACGCGAGGGAGATGGGTGTGTTTATTCACATGGGGGAGACAGGAGTGTTTTTTCACACGGGGGAGATGGGTGTGTGCACGGCTACGGCAGGGCCATCCGGCCCGCTTGCTCCTATAACATCTGCGTGAACTCAGAGGCTGCCAGGTGCCCATCTGTTGGCAATACAACCCAGCCACAAATGCAACTGTCGTGACAACCGTGCCGAGTCAGTCTTTGGCATAAAACTTGTTAAAAGCTACTGTCCTTCCATCCCCATCCATTGCAGTTAACTGCCTCAAGTCACCCTCAGACTAAAATTTATTTTCTTAGGTGTTCCTTGCTGGTGCAGTTGTGGTGTGCCGGCCTTTGATTTCAATTAACTTCACTAGCATGAGTGGTTACATCCCCCCAAGGTCAGGACGTGCTGCAGGTCCCACCTGAACCTGCTCAGGCTGCAGGCCTAGTGCCCGGGGCCCCCTGGTCTCCTCTCCACTACACGGTGTTCGAATCTGGGAGCTGATGGATGGGATGATTTCTTCCCGATGATGACCGAGCACAAAGACACACTTCGAGGAGGGCTCTGGGCCAAAGGGTGGAGATCCTTGCCCTCAGGACAGTGCCCTCCCTGGCACCCCGGAGTCCCCACCTTGATGACCTTGGGTGGCAGAGGCAAATTCATTCCCCCTTGAGATCTGAGTGGAGTCACAGGGCGTCTTGAACACAGAGTGTCCAGGACATTTTCTTTTATGTATTTGAAATTATGAGAGATCAAATGGATGAGTGACCCCCTGGGACTGACTCTTACTGAAAAGTAATTTAATGTTCTTAACTTTGGCCACTTGATGTGAATAGCCAACTCATTGGAAAAGACCCTGATGCTGGGAAAGATTGAAAGCAGAAAGAGAAGCAGATGACCTAGGATGAGATGACATCACCACCTAAATGGACATGAGTTTGAGCAAGCTCCAGGAGTTGGTGATGGACAGGGAGGCCTGGAGTGCTGCAGTCCATGGGGTCGCAGAGAGTTGGACACGACTGAGCAACTGAATAACAACAACAAATCTGTTCTCTGGAGTGGATCCTTTTAGAAAATCTGCCCCAGATTTTCTAAGCAGACAAGCAGCTTCAGTGCAGCCTGCAGAAGTGGGCACTCTGACAGCAATGACAACAAGGCCATGGTGGGAGAGGTGAAGTGATGTATCTGTGTGTTTCCGAATGCTTTGTACCTTTTGGGAATGAAATCCAGAAGAGCCGTTCCTGATTGCAGGAGGATGCCCAGAGGCCAAGCCTGGATCTGAATCGTGCTTTTAGGAGAACAATCGTGCCTACAGCTCTAGGGGGTGCCTGGTGCCTCTTCACGTGGCATCCCACCCTCCACACTGCCACTGAGGAGCTCACTCAGGGCGGGAGGAGGGTCGCTCTGCTCACTCGTGGTTCAGTGTGTGGTGAAGGAAAGCTCAGATGAAAAGCGATGACGGTGACAACGGTGTCCAAGGATAAACTTTTGAAGAGGATCAGATCAAGGCTCTCACACAGACATAATCCATACCAGCTCCAAAGTTTACTGAATGTTTTAATTAATGAAGAAAGCAGTCAGATGGCAAGACCACGGGTTTAGAAGAGAACTTGAGGGACCGCACGTAGAGAGCAGAGAAGGAACGTTGAGATGAGCTTATGGATGGTGTCACCTGCCCCAACGTGTCCACAACCACAGGGTAATGATTGATGCCGTCTGAGGGACACCGTGGGCCTGGCTGTGGGCAGAACTCTTGGCACAGCTAACACTTTCTACAAGTTAACTCATCTCTACAGAGCTGTAAAGTTTCCTCAGTGAGGAAAAACGAAGGTGTGTGTCCCACAGGGTCACATGAGCCCATGGTCCTGGATCCACTGAGGGCTGCCCAGCACTTTCACTTGTCCCCGAGGTCGGCAACTTGGTGACTCTGCCTCACACTTGAGGAGGCAGAAAGACCAAGTCCCGGGCCTGAGAGGACACAGCAAGGATGGGGCCCGGCCGTCCAGCCCTATAACGCCCCGGGCACTGCCTGACTACGGATCCATCATGGGGTCATACAGTGGAGGGGCCACTGTCTCTGTGGGTCTCCAGGTCCCAGGAGGGGCCCCTGGGGACAGTCGGGCCTTTGGGGCCCCCCGGATTCCCTGAGGCCCTTGGGAGCAGAAATGGGTGCCGTTGTGCCTCTTGCCTGCAGCTCCTCACTTTGTAGATCTCACCCGCACCTGCATAGCCTGGTTTTCTCACCTTGATCACCACATCCGCAGGCTGAAGTTGCCATCCAGGCTGTGGCTGAGCAGCCGCTCGAGTGGTACCCGCTCACCCTGCTGGACGTCTGTCCACCCTGATCCAGGCAGCCAGCAACCTTGGGCCACACTGGCCGGTATGTTTGCTCGGGTCTGTCCTTTTAGAAAAGCTACCTGTGCCAGAGGGCCCCCGGGCCTGACCCTGCTTCAGAGGGGCCCCGGGCCTGACCCTGCTTCCTCGGGGGACCAGGCCTGTGTCGTAAGTGGAGCGTGGTCACATGGAGAGTGCAGATCCCCAGGCCGGCAGAAAGTCTGTCCTATTTGTTTTCTCCCCTGTTTTTACTGCTTCTTATTAAAATAGACAGTCCAGGAAACATTTAGTGCTGTCAGGGAGCTGTGCCTGGGAGCTGTAAACCTTCACCAGGTGGGGGGTCGTCCTTACCCACTCTGGATCCCGGGAACTTCTTCCAGGGGAGGTGTGGCCCTTGCGCTGGGTCCCACACCTGCTGGTTAACTGCCCAGGCTCCCAGGAAAGAAAAGGGACCAGGGGCATCCGGGACAGCTCATCCACAGGCCAGCTGTGCCCAGACCAGGACCCCAGGCAGGGTGTCCCTCCTCCAGGCTGGGGGTCCCTCTGCTTCAGAAAGACCAGAGGAGGGAGAGTGAGCCACCCTCAGTGTGGGAGCACTGCCGCTTTCTTCCCTCTCTTTTTTGCTGGGTTTTTGTTTCTGTATTTAAACGAGCATTGGCCCTCCTTGTGTAAGGAAGGTTTGGGCAGGAGCTGACACTGATGTCTCCTGGAGAAAAACAAAAGCAAGCAATGCCTCAAACCCACGTCTCCTGTTTCTCCTGCATCGGCAGGTGGATTCTTTACCACTGGGCCACCCGGGAAGCCGATGATAACACTAGCAATAACCTGAAGTCTCCTTTTTAGGAAACTGCTTTGTCCCTGAAAACTTCTTTTAGAGAGATTTGGTGGGGGAGGTGTGTTGGGTCCCCTTTGTCTGCAAGTGGGAAGGGAAAGGAGGCTTCTGTGGGCGGATGGGATGGGGGAGTTTTTTTTTTTTAATCAATTTACCTGTTTCTGTGCTGGAGTCAGAGCCCTCTGTGGCTATCACATCCTAGCCTTTCCTGTCATTGGTGGTTTAAAGTTGGTCGCTGGGGGACGTGCACACCATGGTCACTGGTGTGTATGCGTGCTAAGTTGATTCAGTTGTGTCTGACTTTATGAGACCCCATGGACTGTAGCCTAGCAGACATTCTTTCCATGGGATTCTCCAGAAAAGAATACTGGAGTGAGTTGCCAGTCACTGGCAAACACCACAAATCTGGACTCTTTCACCCCCGCTGGAGGGCCAGGTCATTACACATGCCACTTCACACACCCCAAGTACCAAGAGCCCTGCTCGGCACACAGCTGGCGCCCAATAAGTACTTGTTGAGGGAATGAATGAGTGAATCTTGTTGACAACGTATAGGAAATGTCAAGAAAAATTAGCTCTGTTAAAATAAAAACTATCCTGAGGCACCGAAGTTTAGAATTTGATCTTGAACTTCCTTACCTGTATGACGTAGCTTCTGGTCTGGTAGGTGATATTGGAGCTGCTTGGCATACTCTCCTTCTCTGTGTTGCCACACTGTCATTTGCAAAGTGGGTTTTTTTCTCTGATTACAGAGAAGACAGAAGGTTCAGACCAGCGGAGGGACAGTCACGGTGCTCTGCAGGGGCAGGGCTCACATTCAAACCCAAGGTTGGTTGACTTTGAAGCCGCTGCTCAGCCACGAGACAGCAAAGCCTCATTGAGATGTGAAGGAGGCCATGCCATCCAGTGCCCTCCCTAGCATTTCCAGCCCTGAGAGATGTGAGAGCAGACGGATACTCATTATGGACTCTAGGCAGTAAACTGAGCCCCTGGGTGATGAGTCTGTGAGCTGGACTCCTGCTCTGCTTGCTCTCCAGCCTGAAGATGTCGTCTCTGGATGGAGGCACTCAGTACCAGGATGTCAGCATAGCCAGGCCCGCTCTGCCGCTGGGTTTTTGGACGCCTGCTGCATCACTTGGTTGAGGGTTGGCAGGAGGAAGGATGAGAGAAGCTGGTCTCTGCTCTTAGAACATATGAGTGAAAAGGCAGGGATAACAAGATATCTAAGCTCACCCATCACTCCCTGCCCCCCTCATTCCTGAGCCTGCTCCTCGGAGGGATATAGACAGCTGCTTGCCCACCCAACCTCTCTCCTCCACTGAGTCCCCCCCTTCCAGGGCCTCCACCTGGCCGCTCCCTGGGGCAAAGTGCAGCCTGGAGGTGGAGAGCGAATGGTGGGGGGACCACGGCTCTACGTGGCCCAAATTCTACATGAAAGAGACCTGAATGCATCGCCGTGTGAACAGAAACGCTCCAGTAATGAGAACAGGGCCTATTCAGCCTCCCTGAATGCATTGGAGCTAAAATTAGGCTCGGAGGCACCCGGTCCTCACGTGTTGCCGCCGTCTGCTTTGAATAAAACTCACAGAAGTTCAGAAGGGAGCCCTGTCGTGCCACTTGCCTGAAATTGCAGTGCTCTCATCAAAAGGGGCATCTGCCTTTTCCAGTCTCAAGTTGGTGGCGATTTCTAACACCCCACAGCCGGTTTCAGGACTTCTCCTGCAGCCTTGACCATTCACCCAGACGCGGTCCAGCCAGATGGGCATGCCAAGAGCGGTGTCTCACCCAAAGGGCCACGGTGTTAGGAATAATTCTGGGGAGTCACCTGTGGGCTCCTGGCAGGGTGGTGCTGTGAACAGGGCTCTTTCAATGTTCAAAGCCAGAATCTCGGGAATATTTGCAACATATGAGAAAGAAACAACACTGTTAGTCCATAAAATCAGTACAACGTAAATAAAACTGAGAGTGAAATAAAGTTGTGTGTGTCCTGGGCCCAGAGTGCCCAAGGCCAGCAGGATGGGAAGGATGGCTCGGGTCCTGTTTGTGTGGCATCTCATGGGGCAAGTGCAGGGCTGTGGATGGGGTTCTAAGTGCAATGGGGAAGGAAGGAGGTATTCTGGGGGGACTCAGGGAGAAGGTGAGGGGCTGGGGCATGATCACAGCTGCTTTTCCAGAATCTCTTCCTGGCTGCAGAGCAGAAAGAGGCCAGGCTAACTTCCTGTGTTGGTGATAGCGGTGGGGACAAAGACAAAGACACCGCAGAAAGCCTGGGGAGGTGCCCTTGAAAGAAAGTTAGTGGAATTAAAAGCTTTTTAGGAAGAAAGTGTTTGGACCTGGTGATGGTTTGGATGTGGGGAGCAGGGGAGAAGCTGAGGCTGGCTCCTGGGTCCCTGCCTGGGTGACTGAGGGGCTGGAGCAATTGGACCACGGGGGGCCACTAGCAGTGGGGTGGGGAGGAGCAGGTTTCTGCTGGGAGTGGGGAGGCGGGGTCATGGGTTTAAGGTGGCTCACATGGAATCTGAAGGGCCAGTTTCTCCTGAGGCCTCTCTCCTTGGTGTGCAGACGGCCGCCTTCTTGCCATGTCCTACCTGGCATTTGTTTGCCTTGCAAGCCTATCCCTGGGTCTCTTCCTGTTATAAAGGTACCAGGCCTACTGGATTAGGCCTTATAACCTCTCTTAACCTTACTAATGACCTCTGGAGATACCACGTCTCCAAATACAGCCTGGACAGGGGTTAGAGCTCCCACTATCAACTGTGGGAGACATAGTCGGTCCCTAGCAGGTAGATAAAGATGATTTTGCTTTTGTTTTTAGAAAATGACTACATCTTACTTGCTACCTTCAAAGTTTTCTTTAAAGCTTCCAGGTAAGGGCTGGCTTTTAAAAAAAATGTATTTTACAGCTTTCATCCCTAAAGTCTGATGTGTACTTTGCACTTTATTCACATAAAGTTTATTTTTTCTCATCTATTATAAGATCAAACACTTCATAGAAATTTTCTGTACTTTGTCTTAGTCCAAAAAGAATTTTATGGGAAAAGAAGGCAAGTTAAATTCACCCAGTTTTTTTTTTCAAGTAGATTCAGGAAAATGACATGGTTTTTCCTGCTTCCCAAAGAATTGCCTTGAGCAAATTTGCTCTAAAATACATTTTAAAGGAGCTGAATTAAATTTTTTTTTTTTACAATAGCCAGTCTTGTAGTAAAGGTTGGTTAAACAAATAAAGTGAATATTGATTTTTTTTTTTAATGTAAAAGTGACATTTCTTTACTATTTTCTTCTGAGGAGATTTTTGAAATATCTACTTCATCTTGAAAGATTCTGACAAAGTGGAGTGAATTTTTCTAAAGGTTCAGTTCAGTTCAGTCGCTCAGTCATGTCCGACTCTTTGCGACCCCCATGAATTGCAGCACGCCAGGCCTCCCTGTCCGTCACCAACTCCCGGAGGTCACTCAAACTCACGTCCATTGAGTCGGTGATGCCATCCAGCCATCTCATCCTCTGTCGTCCCCTTTTCCTCCTGCCCCGAGTCCCTCCCAGCATCGGTTAGATTTGGTCATTACCCCATTTCTTCCCACTTTACACTTATTGATGTTATTTTGAGATTCTTTGTGAACACATATCCACTTTACTCTTCCATAGCTGTTTCTATTCAGAGACAAAACCAAAGACAGCTTACTATAGTACCTGTATCATTTGAGATCAGGGTTAGCTATGAGTTACAAATACCTGAAAAGGTCAGTAAGACAGGATATAAAATTTTTCTTTTTCCCTTCTGTAAATCAGCCCAGAGAAAGAGAGTACTGGACTGTGACATGCTGCCATAGCCTTGGGGAACCTAGACTTTTTCTAAACCTTTGCCTTGATTAAAAATCTCCTCATTGCCTAAGATGATTGCAAGAGTGCCAGCCATCTCATCTGCATTCTGATCAGAAGTGGGAATGAAATAATGAGGAATACCATTTCCCTTTAAAGAGCATCTCTGAAAGTTTCAACTCATTCCTCCTACTTTTTCACTGGCCAGAGTTCACAGCTAGCTTCCTGGAAGCCTGATTTTTTATGGTACAGTGTTAGTGACCAGAAACAAGCCAGAGTTCTGTTGCTAAGAAAGATGGGGAGAGAAAATGCTGAGTTTACAAGGACTGGCCCCCTGTTTGCACAGCACACATGGGCCACTCTTTTCTGAAGGACCCCAGGTTGGGGCTGTGGACGCCCTTGCTCTGGGCAGATATAAGCAGAGACTTCACAAGAGCAGCAATGGTAGCAGTACTTTCAGGAAGTACACGGACATCACTTAGCAGATTTGTGAAGAAGTCTCATGGCTGTTGTCTCACATGGTCCTTATGATGATGCTCTGAAGTATAAACATTTTCACCATGACCTGGATACTCACATTGTTTTGTAAAGTGTCTAACATAACATAATCCCTAAAAGGCGAGGCTCATATTCCAGGAACAGGCTTAACAATCCGTGCTGCCTGTCTGGCCAGACTGCTTGGATGTCCCCAACTGTCCTTGAGTGCTCTGCCTGCTCTGACTCACGTGGGGACCTGGGGCATCCTTCATCCGTCCCTCCACCCCACTTCCCATGCCCCTCCCCCATCCTCTGATTACCCTCTGTCCATGTTGCAGGAATATGCCATCTCTCCCTGGGCCCAGGAACCACCCCCTCGCCCTGGACCATGTGACAGCTTCAAGTTTTCTCAGGCTTGTCTGGGATTCTCAGCTCCCTTCCAAACACTGGAATGCAGGACTGAACACATCACACTCCTCCTTCTACCCTCCTTAGGGTCCTGCTGCCTTCAGGGTCGAGCCGACTCTGGGGAGACCCAGTCCTCATGGTTGGAGCTTGCTGTCCTGTGGTGTTCTTCTCACATCCCAAGGTTTCCTTTACCTGATTGTCTTCCCCTACCTACATCTCAGGTCTTTCCCAGTTGCTCAGACAGTGAAGAGTTTGCCTGCAATGCAGGAGACCTGGGTTTGATCCCTGGGTTGGGAAGATCCCCTGGAGAAGGAAATGGCAACCCACTCCAGTATTCTTGCCTGGAGAATCCCATGCACAGGAGTGCCTGGCAGGCAATAGTCCATGGGGTCACAAAGAGTCAGACACGACTGACCGACTAACACTTTCACTTTTTACCCCACATCTCTGTCCTGCGTGCTTCCTCCACCCACACGCACACCCCTGGTTCCCTGACCGACTCCTGCTCGTCCCTCAGGGCTCGATCCCAACCTCTGCTCCACCAAGGACCCCAGACCCCCCGAAATACGGGCTAGGCACCTGGCTCAGGGCAGCTTTTGTTTCTTGTCCTCTCAATAGCTAAGCCAGGGGAGTGTGCATTCATTCGTGTCTTTTTATTCTGCGGCTTGGATACCTGGGCCTTGCTGACCCTGCAGGGACTCCCCTCTCAGGCTGGTGAGTCCCTGGAGCTGGCAGAGGAGGGGTCTTTCATAGGCTACACTCCATGGCTCACACTCTGGCTGCTAGTCCCCAGCCCTGATCACCCCCTCTGCCTGGGATCAGACTACTCAGGACAGTCCCTGTGCCCCAGAACCCACTGAGATTATTCAGCACAGCCTGTCCGGAGCTGCTAACCCTGCCTCTGTGTCCCCCTGCAGCGAAGGCTCTTGGCCACGTTCTTACACACCCTCAGCGTCCCACGACCCTGGTATTCCCCCGTAGGGCCCCGTGTGCCATGTACCCTCCTCCCGGGGACGGTGAGGAACAGCTGTGTTTCCAGTAGTCCTTGTCTCTGGATCTGTTGGGCTCCCCATCCCTGGATGATAATAAACCCACACTTAAATCAGGAGAGGCCCTGTGCTGTTCACCCCTGTCACCCAGCGCCAGGCAGAACCTGCCACATAGCAGGTGCTCAGGATAAGCTTGTTAGTGGCTGGATGGAACTGGGGGACAGAGTGACTAGCCTGGTTTGGGTGAGTCCAGGACCATTGCTCAGGAGGAGCAGGGGAACCCCAGGGTCACAAGGGGCAGGGCGTCCGCAGTGTCAGGGGCAGCTCCCTTGGCCGGTGGTGTTGTTGGCCCTGCTCACCTGTCTTTCCTCATGTCCCTGCTACGGTAGTTCCCTCTCAACCTAGGTGAGGCTGCCTGAATCCACGAGCTCCTTTTCCATCCCAAGAACAGTCTGTGACTTTATGCTCACTCGTGAAGTCTGATATCCATCTGACTCCCTTCGCTGGCCACTGGCCCAATGAGAGGAAGTCTCTTCTCATGATGGCATCTCTATCCCCCCCAAAATGATTCTTCTAGTAAAGACTCAGTACGTATCTCTTGGGAGAAGAGTGCATGGATAAAATTAGGGAATAATGGGCTTTTGGAGTGGTGGAAACACCCTGGACCTGGGTGGGGAATTCAGGGTTTCCAGTCCTGCAACTGCTGCTCCAGAGCCAAGGATTTTATAGATGCAAGATCAGAGAGTCCAAGGAGACAAACCAGAGGAAGGCAAGCATCTCAGGACCAGTGAGGGCCTCCAGGGCACGTCTCCACAGCTTGGATTACTGAGGGGCTGTGGGTGGATCCCCACTGACATCCATCTCCCTCCTCTTTTCCAGCCTTGACTCCCCTGCCAAGACTGAGCCAAGGGCACCCGGGCTTTCTCGGGCCAATGAGGAGCGATCTGCTTTCAGGATTCAGCATCTGCCCCCTTTTCCGTGCATAGCAGTTTCTCACGAGTCCTCTTGTTTTTGCTTTCCTCTCTAGCCAGAGAAGATCCACAAAAGAAAAAGGTAGTGTTTCCCAAGAAAAGTCAAGCACAGTCAAGAAAAACATATACAAGCAAAGTGGAGATGCATTTTTCATGAAGCTTGTTTGCAAGGTTGAAGTGTCATATTCTTTTAATAGAATCTGTCACGTGCCCGTGTATCGCTATAGAAAGCTCTTAGGTTGTAGGGTTTCAGTGTGGACAGAGAAAAGGGAAAAATAGGAGGCTGATTTTTCTATTTGTAATTTTAAAAGAGTAATGACAAAGAAAACAAATGGTAAAGTCTTGAAATCTTAATTACTTAGTTATACATGTGTGCACACACACACGTGCGTACGTGCGCACGCACATGTCTGTCCACCACCCTTAGATGAAGAAAGGCCTCCTGTCACTGCTCCTCTCCGCAAACAGTCCTGTTGTTATCTCCTCACTGGGGCAGATTTAATACCCAGGAGACTGAGGGCCACTGGGTGTGATGACCCATCTGCCAGCTCAAGTTACAGGACAAGCAGCAGCGAGGAAATACCCATGCAGACCTCACCTCGGTGATTTCCGTAAACGACTCCACAGTAAATTGCGAGGTTGCGTGGCCTCCTACAATTACTGGTGTTCTAATTTCCTGGGGCTAACTTCAGGGAGTGGGAGATTTTAATTATGGGGAGGGGTTGTTTCCATTGTTCGGACAAATGTCAGAAGCCCAGTTGAAAGCAGGGCCCTGGGCGAGCCCGCGGAAAATTCCCGGGGGCGGGGAGGGGGGTTGCTGGGGGCAGGCCGTCCAAGCCAGAAAGAGAACCTTCAGGGCCAGGCCTCTGACTGCCCCTGGACTTTGTCTCTCACCTGACTTTCTTGGTGCTACAAGGATGCTGTGAGTCTGCGTGTTGGTGGAGACTCAGATGAGGGTCTGTGCCTGGATCTTACTCAGGGAGTCTCCATGGGCTGCGAGGCCTGGGTACCTGAGTCCGGCCTCACCATGCTGACCTTCACGTCCTGTCCATCCCCCTGTGGAGGGGTCTGAGTGAGGGCAGTTCTGGCAGAGGTGTTGGGGACTCCTCCTCTCTCTCTGCACACCACTGCTCTGGGCCAGGTGGGAAGAGGTGTTGCAAGACAGAGTAGGGAAAGGCGCCCTTCCCGGGCCTCCCACATGGCCTCCTCGAAGGCAGCCCTCCTCTCCTGTTGGTGTAACCCCCCATCCCTCACCCCCAGACCCAACCCCAGTCTAAGGGTTTGGATTCCTGGGAAGACGGCTGCCTGGTTACTGACTGTCCCCTGCCAAAGGAGGGCATGCCAGGTGCTTGGGCAGAGGCCAGGGTCTGGGCCCCTCCTGGTGAGGCCCACACAGCCGTGCACACACAGGCTCAGTCAGAAGAGCTCTGGTCCAGCCTGGGCTGAGGGCCTCCCTGGAGCCTTCTCCAGGAACCCCTGTGTCGGAGGAACACACATGCATGTTGACATAGGCAGGTTCAGAAGAGCCTTGTGAGGCTCAGAAGTTACCAGGAATAAGATTCGCAGTGAGTGAGCTGTGAGGAAAGTCACCTACAAGGTTTATTCTGTTTTCTGTTTTTTAAAAAATCTTTTGACTGCTCTGCAGCAGGTGGGATTTTAGCTCCTGGACCAGGGATCAAACCCGCAGCCCCTGCTTTGGAAGGCAAAGTCTTAACCACTCAATGGCCGGGGAAGCCCCCCTCAGTGTCAGTCGGTA
Organism: Bubalus bubalis; assembly: GCF_019923935.1. Taxonomy (NCBI): domain Eukaryota; kingdom Metazoa; phylum Chordata; class Mammalia; order Artiodactyla; family Bovidae; genus Bubalus; species Bubalus bubalis. Next base: position 54,626,681 of record NC_059169.1, read on the forward strand.
CTGATCCGGCCTCCTCTTCTGCTTTCTCTAGTTGTCCGATGAGGAGTGTGTTTTAGGCCATTTGAGAAGGTCATCGCTGGGGGCGTCAGCTCTGCTTGAGGACAGGTGAAAAGCTTTCCTGCCCTATCCCACCTGACTCGAGTGGGCATTCTTGCAGCAACCGGTTCCGAGGGCAGCTCACACTGCCTGTGGGGCCCCCACTGCTCAGGGGAGACCCCCACCTTCCCAGGCCCGGACTCCCCTTAGGGCAGCTCCCTTGTCAGAGAGAAGACGATGGAAGAAGCGGGATGTGTGGGGTGGAAGAGAAGCATCAGGGGCGGAACTAGCTCCTGGTGATCTCCGGGAGACAGACCTGGTTCCCGCCGACCGGCAGCTTCTCCACCAGCTGCCCCTTCCTTGCCGTTTTCCTTGGCAAACAGCCCCCATCCCTCAGTCACCCACCAGACAGTGTTGCTTCGAGCCCCTCACTGTTAGAACTACTTCTCCCAGACTGACTGCAGTTGGTCAGACTTTCTGCTGATTTTCCCTGAGCCCAGGCGGTACCGTGAGGTGGGCGCAGACGGATGCCTGCCCTCCCTCTGTCTGGACCCCAGGCACACAGATTTCTTCCTAAAAGGCCTGAGCCTCTTCGGTGGTTATGGGCACTGTTAACTCATTGGAGTCTGTGGTCACCTCAAGCCACTGCTTGGACATTTCCATCCAAGGAGGGCTGGGGACTGAGACGTGAACGTGTGCTGTCTGTGTGGACTTGCAGGCATGCAGTACAGTCAGGTAAAACCGCGAGCACGAGGCCTGGACCCGGGGGACCCCCAGAGGTTAAGTCTAGGGCCGAGGGGAGCGAGTCCACAGCTGGGGGTCATGAGGCGCTTTTCGGGTGTCCGCATGGTTGCACGCTCCGGGGAGGACAGGTCGTGCTCAACCAGGGGCTGGACCCCAAGGCTCGGTCACAGCAGGATGAGCACGTGGGGGACAGAGACTGCTGGGCAGAGGCCTGTCCTGCAGGGCTGGGTTGGGGTCTGCCAGGCTGGACGCCCCAGGTACCAAGGATGTAGTGGGTGCCCAGAGGCAGGTAAGGGTGGCAGGGGCAGCTGTCTTAGGGCAAAAAGTTGCTGAGGAGGGACTGTCTGTGGGCAGGGCCCGCAAAGACCAGGGGTCTGGCATGGCCCCTGGGTGGACGGGTGAACTCTGGTCCTCAGGGCCTGGGACATGATGGTGCTGGAGGAGGAGGTGACCCACCCCGATGAGAGAGGCCTGTGTCTGCCAGGAGGATGCCGGAGGATGACAGGACCCCGGACCAAAGACTGGGCCCTGCAAACCACAGAGGAGAGAGGGGTGCTGGCTCCCCATAGGCCAGGCCTGGGGCCGACACAGAAATGTCCTGAGCTAACCAATCAGGTGTTGGTATTAATGGAAAATTTGTGTGAGAAATGACGGTAAAATAGCCATGAAATGCTGACTTCCCAAGCCCAGGGTGTCTAAGACTGCCAAGGGTGCCAAGACCGCCCAGAGCCATGCCTGTCCGCCTCACGGCCCTGGCCCGACCCCTGGGCTCCTGCAAGAAGCAGTCTTTCCAAGACTTGGGGCTCAGAAGCTGGTGAGGCCAGGTCAGACCTCCGAGGGATACCCTACGCGGGAGGGTTAGAGGGGCTTTTCTTGACTTAAGTCTTACTAACTTGAGAATCAGGCCAGTTTTACAAGTTTAATTTGAGACTTCTTATATCACTTAATTTAGCTTTCATAAGCATATCGGTTAGGAGGAATTCTCAGTTGAGACTGTTCTAGTTCACTTTGATATTCTAATCCGTGAAATTAGACAACAGGGCTTCCCTGGTGGCTCAGAAGGTAAAGAATCTGCCTGCAATGCAAGAGAACTGGGTTCTATCCCTGAATCAGGAAGAGCCCCTGGAGAAGGGAATGGCAACCCTCTCTAGTATTCTTGCCTGGGAAATCCCATGGACAGAGGAGCCTGGTGGGCTACAGTCCATGGGGTTGCAAAGAGTCAGACAAGACTGAAGAACTAACACACACACATACAAGCTGCTGACTCACTCTGTTTCTTAATTTGCCTGTTAATTCGCCCTCGACTTAGTACCTATTTTGCCTGTTATTTTTGCACTTATTGAACTGCAGCCGTCTTAATGAGATTGGAACGACAAGTCTGAAGTACTCAGACCTGGCGTCATATTGAGCCCACATGGCCGGTGGACTAGGTACCCCACCCAGGGGAACACCAGCTTGTCAGGGCCGTGACAGGCTCCTAATTGTTTGTGACATGGGGCCGCCTTTTGATGTTGACCATGTTCTCCTAATTATTTAATCTTTGACAACATGAAAACATGTTTAACCACATACCAGGAATAAAGATCCAACAAGACTTTTCTCCTGGGGCCAGGTTTAGATGGTGTGTTCTGAATGCTGAGAACAGCTAAGGTGAAAAAACGCTGACTTCCTGTGCTCTGTGTGGAGAGGGTCTGGGGTGGGATAGGAGGGGAGGAGTGGGGAGGAGACGGGAAGGATAGGGAGGGAATGGGGAGGGGAGGGGAGGGAGGAAGCATTCTGGCCCCTCCCTGTCCCCCACTTCCTGTAATCTCTGACCCCCTCCCACCCAAGTCCTCTGTTTTCAGCCTGACATGACTGTCTTACAGTTAAAAAACAAGATGTGGATTGATGTTTTAAAGGTGCTCATCTTTTCTACTTAGGAATATCTGCATTTAAATAATATTCAGTTCCCATATCTGTTTCTTATACTTGACTCTAAGCTTCTTGTTGGCAGGGCCCTTACTATGTCATCTATTTACCACCCTTGCTTCGTAAGTATTTCTGGGGTGAATAACTAAATGAATGAATGAGAAAATGAGCAATCTCGTGACTGAGTGAATAGTAAATTGTTTGCCTTAGAGGACTGAGCTAATGGCATACATGGAAATACCGAGGCCTCCCTGCGGGAGATTCAGAAGACAATCTGCCAGTTTTCCTAATTGTGGCAAAGATCTGTTCACATGAAGATTCACAACCTGAATCTGAGCAGTTTTGCTCTGTAGCTGACCCAGACGCTCAAGAGCGTTTTGCTGTGAATGCACTGTTTTCTCTAGGACACCCACTTTCCTTTGTGATTTATCACATTGATTTGCCTGCATGGTATTTATCTCAGCTCCTGAGTGACTGCAGTTTCTGGACAGGAATGTTTCCCGGGGTGACAACTGGCCCCTGTGTTTCATCGACTACCCGTGTCCTCGGTGCTGAGCGCCTCCGCTGAGGTCTGCCTGCGCCAGGGCGACCCCGCCCTGCGTCTTGTGATGGAGGCCGTGCTGGAATCCGTGCCCTTGGATGGGCAACTGCACACATGTGGGGTTGCCAAACTTTTTCTGTCAAGGGCCAGGTAATAAATATTTCAGTCTTTGTGGGTTCTGTGGGTTTCTATCACAACGGCTCACTCCACTCTCGGAACACAAAGGCAGATGCAGACAATACATAAACATGTGGGCATGCTGTGTTCCAATAAACCTGAAATTTGAATTTCTTGTGATCTTCCATGTCACACGATATTAGCCTTCTTTTGATTGCTTTCCAACCCTTTAAAAGTGCAAAGACTATTCTTAGCGTACGGGCGGTGGTTTGCTGACCCCAGTAATGCATGGAAAACATGTCCTTTTTGTACTACGGGAAGCAGCGCAAAGCCTGCAGGAGACCAGGACAAAGGCAGCAGGGCCCGGTGGAGGACGCCATCGTGGGGACAGGACACTGTCCTAGTTCATGGTGGACTTGCTTCACTTGGCTTCAGATGAGCTCCCGGTGGCTCTCAAGGCCGCCCCTGGCTTCCATGCTCTGTATCTGTTTCTGTTGCCCACGTCTGAATCCCAAGTATCTTTTCCAGGCTGGAGCCGTGGCCGTGAGGTCCAGCGAGCTCTCCGCAGAGGTGTGTTTGCCAGCACCCTTGTCTTCTATGTAAGAAAACAAAGGGACGTCCTGCCTGTTGGTTTGGCTGCATAAGGAGATGGCTCTGGACCGGGGGTCAGTGTCCTGTAGCATCCGTACCACTGAGGGGGGACACTAGAGCCCTGGGGGTTGGGATGGCAAGGGCTGGCCACCGGTCCTGGCAGGATTTTCATTGCTCCCTGCACGTCCGTGGTCTCCATGTTCACCTGCACACGGTGGATCTTCTCTGGGTTTCTGATGCTCTGTTCTTGGTAATAAGAGCCTTTGCCTTATGGGGAAATTGAGGTTACTTTTATTTTTCCATGACAGCACTTTCCAGCTTCTCTGATGGCTCAGATAGTAAAGAATCTTCCTGCATTGTGGGAGACCCGGGTTTGATCCTTGGATCGGGAAGATCCTCTGGAGAAGGAAAGGACAGCCCTCTCTAGTATTCTTGCCTGGGAAATCCCATGGACAGAGGAGCCTGGCAGGGTACACTCCATGGGGTCACAGAGTCAGACATGACTGAGTCAGACACACAATAGTGCTTTCTAGCTATAAATGAGTGGATCAAGCAATTCACACAGTCTGAAAACTTTTCCATTAGTCTAGCTCAAGTCTAGATGTTGTGATTGCTTATATTTTCTGAAAGACTGGTTCTTGGGATTTTAGCCCCTAATTCAAAATATGTATATGTATTTTTTTTAAGAACAGTTTTAGGTACACAGCGAAATTGAAGAGAGGTCCAGAGATTTCCCATATATCTCCTACCAGTGTGCCCTGCCTCCCTCATTACTGACATTCCCCTTGAGATGGTCCATTTGTTATGACTGATGTACCTCATCATTACTCAAAGTGCACAGTTTACACTGGGCTTCTCTCCTAGTATTGTCCATGCTGTGGGTTTAGACAAGTGTGTAATGACAAGGATCCAACAATATAGCATCACACAGTGCAGTTCACTGCCCTAAGAATCCCCTGTGCTCTCTGTGTTCATCTCATCCCTCCCTCCCTGTTCACTGCTGGCAACCCTGAGCTCTTTACCGTCTCCATAATTTTGCCTTTTCTGTAATGTCATAGAGTTGGAATCATAAAATACATAGCCTTTCCACGTTGGCTTCTTTTACGTAGAAATATGCATTCAAGTTTCCTCTATATATTTTCACTTGGTACCTTTTCTTATTAGTGCTGAATGATGTTCCATCATCCAAATGGACCTCATTTTCTTTATCCATCACCCTCTGAAGGAGGCATTGTTTGCTCCCAAGTTTTGGTAATTATGACTGAATCTCCTGTAAACATCCATGCAGGCTTTTATGTGGATGGAAGTTTTCAACTCTTTGGGGTAAATACCAAGGAGATTGATGGCTGGATCTTGTGATAAAAATGTTTAGTTGAACTTTTGAGTTTACATGAACTGTTGGCCCATTTTTTAGTTAGGCTGCTTGTTTTCTTATGAAGTTTTAAGAGTTCTTTGTCTATTTTGGATAACAGTCCTTTATCAGATGTCTTTGGCAAATTTTTTCTCCCAGTCTGTGGCTTTTCTTCTCCTTTTCTTGACACAGTTTTTCATGGAGCAGAAGTTCTTAATATTAGTGAAGTCAAGCTTATCATTTACATCTTCTATAGGTTGCCTAGGTTTTCTCCTATATTATCTTTTAAGAAGTTTATAATTTTGCATTTTACATTTAGGTCTCTGGTTCATTTTGAGTTGGTTTTGGTGAAGGTATAAGGCCTATATCTAGATTCACTTTTTTTTGCATGTGAATGTCCAGTTGTTTGAGCACATTTGTTGAAAAGACAATCTTTGCTCCACTGAATAGCCTTTGTTTCTTTGTCAAAGATCAGCTGACTGTATTTGCATGGGTCTGTTTCTGGGCTCTCTATTCTGTTCTGTTGATCTATTTGTCTTTTCTTTTACTAACACCATCCGTCTTGATTATTGTTTCTTTATGGTGAGTCTCGAGGTTGGGTTGTATCTTTTCTCTATCACTATCATGTCCCCTGATTTTTCTTTCACACTTACTTTTGAGATGAAATGAAATGAGAGATAGAGAAATACAATTTTGAATCAGAAATCAGCTTTATCCCAGGACATTTTTGATTTCAGGAGAATTTTTTCTGGACTTCATTCCAGAAATAGACAAAGAAAGAGGGATAAGGCTAAGGAAAGGTTTCTGTGCCTTTTTTCCTTCTTTGGTAAGTCTTGTGTTCCAGTGCTCACCTGTCACATTGAGTCACATTGCCTGATACTTACAGTTAAAAATCAAGACTAATACATTCACGCATAGATGGAAAGCTATTTTCTTAGAAATTTAAGGAGCAAAGTCAGCTGTCAATAAGCTTTTAGACGAGAACTAAAGGCTCGCCTGGAATGCGAGTGTGCTAGAACATTTCTAGTAATATTTGAGACTCTATTTGCAACACCTGTTCTAAACTAAATAAAAGATCCTGTGAAGCATCTGGACCAAGTTCTTTCTGCCCACAACTTTTGTGTTATCTCAGAAATACAGAACGCACACATATTCATATCATTACGGACACATGTGTCAAATTGATCATACTCCAAAATCGCTATGATCAAACAGTTCTCAAGTAATTTTAGTCCTTGACATAATCCACTTCTCAGTTTCAAGACCTTTCCAAACCGCTTCCACGAACACCAACTTAATTCGCCCATGTGCACGGTGTGAAGGCTGGAATGAGAAACACCACAGGGCATCAGAACCAAGACGGGGCTCTCGTTTCAAAACAAAGCCGGTATTTGGGTTTGCCTCACCCGCATGGCTGTACTTCTGCACCCACGTCTTGGTTTCAGGCACATGGTTCTTTTATTCTAAGGTTAAGAGTAGGGGCCAGGGTCTGTGCGCATTTTATGGTTCAATTTTCCAAAATTTGTAAGGAGGAGATCATTTGGACTCCTTGAAACAGTTCCAAACATGTTTCTCCATCTCGTCACTTTAGAAGAATGTACTTCCTGGGGATCGTTTGTTCTGGGTGGGCAGAGCGTAGAACTGGATGTGTGGGTCCAGGCCCACCCCGTCCCAGCACCCTCTCCATCTGAATAAGATGAATGGAGACACAGGGAGACCCTGGGTCTGTGGGCACTCTCAGGAACCCCTTCTTTCATGCTCCTGCCTCAAGCGTCCTCTGGAGAGTCAGAAACCATGTCCAAGCAACCCTTCAGAGAGGGGGGTTTTGAGGCACACTCGAAAGTAGCTCCATGGACCCCCAGAAGGAGTGTTTCTGGGAATCACTACAAGAAGGAGTTAGGGGGATGTCATTGCACAAAGTCTGAAGGTGATAGAGGTACAGAGCCTGTGAGTAGAAGCAGGAACGAGCCCTCAGTGTCCTCGGGCTGCAGTAGGTAAACCAGGAGTGTGAAGTGACTGGACCCATTGAAAAGCCTCCGGGTGTCTCACATCCACCCAGAGAGCATCCAGAATGGAAACAGGCATGGGCCGCCCTGGCAGACATGCCAGGTGGGTCTGCAGCCCACTTGGAGCAGGGAGTATGTCGGTGAGGGAGCCACACGCTCAGACAGAGAGCTGGACCTCAGGGCCGGAGCAAGGACCATAAACGGAGCTGAGCTCTGTAGTCCCTGCTGGATCTCTTCAGAGCGCTTGAGCTCTGGACCAGAGGGTGGGGCAGACCCATCAGCAAGCGGCGGGGGAGGGGACGAGTAACGTTTCAGATGCTGCGGGCAGGTGGACCATCACTTACTCTTTTCTTTCTTTTTTATTTTTTTAATAGGAGGTGCTTTTAAAAGCGTGCTTGCTTTTATTATTGATGTTCCTGAAAATCAGGTGGGCTTTTGTCTATTATGCTGTCAAAACAGAATACAAATGGAAGGAATGAGCTGTGGTTATAATCCGTGCTTTTGTGTGTGGGGTCGCCCCTTGCTCTCCTGAACAGTTTAGTAGAAAATTCTCTCTCTTGCCATGGAGACTTTGCATCTCTGGGGCTGTGCGACCCTGGGGGTGCAGTGTGGACGTGGCCACCATGGGAGAGCGGAGGAGGCTGTGTCCTGCTCATGGAGATGGACACACAGTGAGCATCTGAGGTGCTGATGTCCAGTCGTGTGAGGTCACATCTCTGAAGGTGGCAAAAGCGGTGGAGGCCACATGGGGGTGCTTCACCCTCGAAGGAGCGTGGACCACACGGCAGAAAGAAAGTATATTCTTTTTACAATAAAGAAATAGAAACTTGAGTGAGGGGCCATGAGCAAAACTGAGTGGTGCTCGGCCCTGGTAAACAGGCCCCAGATGGCCAGTGCCATGTGGGGTGCCCAGCAGCCAGAGTGCCAGCCTCACAGTGTCATCTTGGAGGTCACAGGTCTTCACGTGAAGGTGCTACTCAGATGCGGACAGATATGGTCTTATGGCTTCAGTACCACAGGGCTCCCCAGGGGATGGAGATGAGGCTCCGGGCTCCATAGCATCTCCTTTGTCACCCGGGTTCCCTCTAGGTCATCTGGTTCCCAGGAACCCTGGGAAATGGACACAGAGCCTCGGCCAGTGGCTGGTTTCCCGCCCCATTCTGCAGTTTTTCTCAGCCCTGGTCAGTCTGGAGACCACCGCGAGGGGTGACAGGGAAATTCCATTTCCAGTCCCACCCTGCTCTCTGCCTCAGGGCAGCGGCTGCCCACAAGGCACCAATTAGGGGAAGCAGGGCCAGAGGGAAGCAGAAGTTGCTACTGTATTGCATGTGTGTGTTTTGACATCTCGCTTGAACTTCAACCTGGCCTGTGCTCCTGGGGGAGGTTTCAAAAAGAAATAAACTTGGTCTCATTACCATCAGATACAATGATGGGGGAAATGGGCTGGAAAAACCCTGAATCTTTTCTGAGCCTGAGTTTGCATTCACAAAGGGAAGGGCAAATTCTTCACTGCTGTGCCATTCGGCTATTATGTTTAACAATCTAATTAGAAAGGCCGGGGAGCCCATGCCCATTGTAAACGCGGAGACAGGACACACGAGCAAATCCAATTAGACAGCTGTCCTCCACAGGTCTGAGCCGCCCTCCGGCCAGGTTCTAATGAACAACCCGGCCCCTTCTGCCACCCCGGGAGATGGGTTTTGTCCACACACTGGGCCAGATGACCGTGCAGGGGGTTCAGGGCACCCGCCCGCACCCCGACCCCACGACGGGCTGAGCAGGTACCTGCTCCCTCTGGCTCTGCCCCGTCCCTGCTCCTGGAAGGGGCAGCCCTCCCTTCTGGCTGGTCTGGCCACTCCATCGAGCAGGCCGGGCTCATGCTAACAGGTGGTGATAAATCAGAACCGCGACTTTCACTTTTATGAATGTTGCTTTCTGCGCACTGGGGCCTTGTATAACTTGAAACAGACCCCTACTCGGCCCCGCGGCCGGCCCCCCATGCCTTTGTTTCGTGGCCTGTGTGGCTTGCATTAAGGCGCTTGTGTTGGCGGATTGCTCCCTGCCAGCCAGTCATCTGTTTAGCGTTTGGCGTGTCCCGCGAGGCCCCTGTGGTCACTCGGAAGTCTATTAATTAAAAGGAGAATGAGTCAGAGAACGTGGGCCGAGGCCCACCTCAAACAGGAGGACGAAGGAGAGGTAGGCGACCGAGATCAGCAGCCATCGTTGGCCCTCGGTGTGAAAAGATGCTGTTGTCATCACCATCCCAGGCGAAGTTCTATGTCGAAACAGGGAGTGACATTGCCGGGGTGTATAGGGCTGAGATTGCGTCGAGCTTTCCATTTTTAAAGCTCTATTTTTGTCATTAATGACTCATTGGAAAACATCCACCTTGTGTTGAAGTCAGGCCTTATCAGAGCAGGAAACACAAAGGCTGTTTAAATGCTGGGCGAGGCGAGAACATGGTGTGTCTGCAGGCACTTCCTTCATCCCCCTCAGGGTTTCAGGGACCACAGCTTGTCTCACGCCCTGATTTATTCCCAAAGGCTTGTCCCGAGAACCCGGGGCCAATCTGCTTTCACATGACAAGCTAAGTGATTGAATAGTTGTGCAAACTTAGCCACAACAGGCTACCACCTCCAGCCAAGGCAGTTTAATTCAGTTCAGTTCAGTTCAGTCACTCAGTCATGTCCGATTCTTTGCGACCCCATGAACTGCAACACGCCAGGCCTCCCTGTCCATAACCAATTCCCGGAGTTCACTCAAACTCATATCCAACAAGTTGGTGATGCCATCCAGCCATCTCATCCTCTGTCGTCCCCTTCTCCTCTTGCCCCCAATCCCTCCCAGCATCAGAGTCTTTTCCAATGAGTCAACTTTTTGCATGAGGTGGCCAAAGTATTGGAGTTTCGGCTTTAGCATCATTCCTTCCAAAGAGCATCCAGGACTGATTTCCTTTAGAATGGACTGGTTGGATCTCCTTGCAGTCCAAGGGACTCTCAAGAGTCTTCTCCAACACCACAGTTCAAAAGCATCAATTCTTTGGCACTCAGCTTTCTTCACAGACCAACTCTCACATCCATACATGACCACTGGAAAAACCATAGCCTTGACTAGACAGACCTTTGTTGGCAAAGTAATGTCTCTGCTTTTGAATATGCTATCTAGGTTGGCCATAATTTTCCTTCCAAGGAGTAAGCGTCTTTTAATTTCATGGCTGCAATCACCATCTGCAGTGGTTTTGGAGCCCCCCAAAATAAAGTCTGTCACTGTTTCCACTGTTTCCCCATGTATTTGCCATGAAGTGATGGGACCAGATGCCATGATCTTCATTTTCTGAATGTTGAGCTTTAAGCCAACTTTTTCACTCTCCTCTTTCACTTTCATCAAGTAATTATCATTTGCTTGCTTAGGAATGATCAATCTCCTGAGGACTTCCGATCAGAAAGAATGAGATTTTGAAACTATCTTGTAAAGAAAGTGTTGTCAAATTCAGATTTGGTTAATATTTTGTGGAAGTGGCGGTTCTCTTTGGCAAAGATGTCTTGTGTTGGAGTGTGTCCGGAAAGACCAGGTGAAGGAGGGGTTGCATGTTAGCCAGCATGGACATGAGATGGGAACTCTGGCCAGACAGGCTGTGATGACACCGGCAGGAGCCAATGACTTTCCCTGTGGTTTGTGGGTCCGGGTGCTCAGGACTGTTGTAAACAGCATCTTTACAGAAAAACAGGCACGAAAAGGAAAGAGCCTGTGGAAATTAAGTCTGGTGTTACTGGGAAACCAACGAGACCTCAGTGTCAAATCTGTTGGCAAAATATACACTCAGCTCTGTAAAAATTGGCTCCTCATTTAGTCCGTGAAACCAAAGAATGTGCACAGACTTATCTGTGGCTTCCATGAACTTATACTAGGCTCTTCAATAAGAAAGTATAACCAAATATTTAGAACAGCCAGCTGTGTATTTGTTGGCCATGCAGAGTACGTGGTGTGCTGTTAGATGCGGTGATGGGCAATATAATTTTCAAGGTTTTAGGATAATTTTTCAAATCAGTGAAGCCATGAACAACATACTTACCAGACTGGGGTGGCACGACGTTGAAGAGTAGTTTTATGCCAGATGAAAGAAGCAGGACCAGAGAGGCATGTGGTATGTGGGGAAGATGATTCTAACTGAGCAAGATTTCATGACAAGAATAAAAACCAAACTTAGATGCTAAAGTGCAAACCCTGAGTCACTGGATGAGAACGCCTCTCATTGCAGCCTCCCTGAAGACAGGCTGTGGTGTAAACGGGTCAAGAGGGGAGGGGATGAGGGCTGACATTTAGGGAGCAGCCCTGGTGGCCCTGCTCCAGTTTTCTCCTGAGTCCTTGCTGCCACCACTCTGGGCACCTTGCGAGCACCTCTGTCCAATTTTCAGGTCTGTCTTGCAGGGTGGGTGTCCTCTCCACCTTGCAGACGAGAGAGCTGAGGCTCAGAGAGGTCAAGTCACTCAGCCAAGGTCCCACAGCAGCCAAAAAAAACAGGAAATGGGATTTGCCTTGGCGTCTTCAGTTTGCTCTGGTTTCCCTCTGCCGGGCGCTCACTAGCTGGCTGACTCTCCGTAGCCTGCAGGCGCCTCCAAGGAACAGTCTTCAGGAGCGGAGGTCTTGCCTTTGCTTTTTGAGGTCCTGATTTCATTCTTCCCTCCTCCCTGGCCTCCTGTGCCCTGGGAGTGCCCCCTACCCCCATAGGACTCAGAGGCAGAGGCCCAGCGGGCTTGTCTCTCCTGGTTCACCCTCCTGTCAGCCTCCAAACAAATACTTGGCCAAGTCAGGCACGTTTACTTACTTTGTTAAATAGCAGGATTCCTTTTCATCAATCCCGGAACTCATTTCCACTCTAGCCACCTTACATTGATGTAGTGTCCCATTTATTTTCTTTTTTAATTTTTATTTTATATTTATGGTTGACTAACAATACCATGATAGTTTCGGGCATAGAGCAAAGTGATTCACTTATACATATACAAATAAATCTATTCTTTTTTAAATTATTTTCTTATTTAGATCGTTACAGAGTATTGAGTAGAGTTAACTGTGTGCTACAGTGGGTCCTTATTTAGTTTTGTACTTTCTTAGGGAACCTCCATACTGTTCTCCACAGTGGCTGTAACAATTTACATTCCCAGCAGAAGCATAGGAGGGTTCCTTTTTCTCCACACCCTCTCCAGCATTTACTGTTTGTAGACTTTTTGATGAACCTCATTGTGGTTTTAATTTGCAGTTCTCTAATAATTAGTGATGTTGAGCATCTTCTCTTGTTTCTCTTGGGGTCAGCTGTATTTCTCCTTTGCAGAAATATCTATTTAGTGTGGCATTTTCAAATAAACTGATTCACACATGTGGACACAGCTCTGAAACCCACGGGTCATGTGAGGACATATATGTCCGCTCATGTCTATAAGCAGCACCTCTGGGAATTGCCCCATCTGGTCTCCACTCCAACACGATCTGCTCACATCGCAGGAGACTGGAAACGTCTTCTAATCCCTGTCCCATGGTCTTGACTGACCTTGCAGACAGCTGCCCAGATCCACTGTTTAAAGGTTGGCTCCTGTTGTACAGATTGTTTGCATAAAAACCATCACAAAAATCACTTATAGGGAAGGGGAAAATACCTTTAGTTTGGAAAATCTTAATAGAATCAAAATGAATTACTGGGTCTCATAGCCTAAATAAGAACTTTCCATTTTAGATATTCTTATAGGAATGATTTCAGGACATTCAAGTAGGTGCAACCAACCCAAACATGGATTATCTGAAAGCTAGATAATTTCCACACTGCAGTTTGGAAAAGAATTACAAATACATGGCTCACGGGATTGGGGGAATCCCATGATGAAGTGATCTCTGGTCCACTGGGACCCGTGAGACACACAGAGCAAAACTGGGCTCCTCCACGTGGCCCATGGGCCCCCGGCACCCACATGGGACTGTGGGTGGGCCCCCCACCAGCACCGGTTGGCCCGGAGACCCACTCCCACTAATGTGAGATGAAATGCCACTGAGGAACAGGACGGGGGAGAGCAGCTGAAGTGAAGTCCCTGGGAAAAGGCCGAGAAGCTTATCTCGGGGACCACCCGCCGGCTTTATCTCTGTACTTGGCAGCTGGGCCTTTGGGTCTGGGATTAAGGACTAAAAAGAATTCATTCTGATAACGAGAGAGAGTGCCAGGGATTTTTTCTTGCCTTGTAAAATAAGCGAATTCCCTGAATTGAGAAATAATGAGCGGTAGAGAAGCTGGCGGGCTGACGAGGGACTGCTCAGGTGCCTCTGTTAAAGGAGCCTGGAGAGCTGAAGGGCGGAGGTGCGAGGGAGTGGCTGTGAATGGCCCTTCGTGGCGCCGGCCTGGACCAACTGGCTTCACAGGTTGGGGAGTTTGGAGTGGGATGCTGGCAGACAGATGGCAGTTAGTGGAGATGGGGATTCCCAGAGCCTTCTGGGCAGGGGCTGGGAGAGCCATTCAGGATGTGTTAGCTCGTCAAGGTACACCTTCTAAATACCCTGTCCTGTTGGGTCCACTGCCCCATGGGGATTCTGACCCTGGAGAAAATGCCCTGTGGCAGCAGGTGACCCTGAGTACCCTGATTCCCCATGGGGATGCTGACTCTCGCCTCAGAGATGGGCCTTGACTACAGCTCCCATGTCACGGTCCAGCATGGAGCGGGCGCTGGGGGGCCATTGGTGAGCGAGCGAGTGCTAAGTCGTGTTCTGGGGCATCACACTTCCTTCGACCTGGGCCCCTCCCAGAGCCTGAACCCTGTCTTGTTGCACACCCAGCAGGCTTCCTTATCCTCCCTCATCCCTCCCTTGTCCTTAAACCTCTTCCCTGTATGTGGGGTTGGCCAGAGGAAAACCCTCTGGGAGCCTCCTGTCTCATGGCACTCTATTGCAGCTGAAGTCACCAGGACATTTTAGGGGACCTGTGGGGTTGTGCTGTGGAACCAGGGCCAGCCCATGGGGACGTGCCACAGGCTAAAGGCTCATGATCCCCCCAGTGCACATGCTGCTCAAACCCATAACATTGGGAGGGGCCTTCAGGAGAGAATCATGGTTAGATCAGGCCATGACAAAATAAATGCCCTTCTCAGAGAAGGGAGCTCCATCTCTGACAAGGGGGACACGGCAGGGGGGTGGCCAAAGGCCCTCCACAGACACCAGATCTGCTGGTGCCTCTGTGTCCAGAGGCCCCTTGACTTGACCGAGGCCTGAGCTCCATGCTTGCATCACAGCACACACCTGTGCAGGTGGGACCCCCAGGTGGGGTGGGCCTGGCTTGTGGAAGAACAGCGGCCACTTCCAAACAGTCCAGCAACTTACAAGGCTGTTAAGCACTTTGCTGGTGTGCGTGAGTACTAAGTCACTTCAATCGTGTCCAACTCTGCATGACCCCATGGACTGTAGCCCACCAGGATCCTTTGTCCATAGGATTTCCCAGGCATGAATACTGGAATGAATTGCTATTTCCTTCTCCAGGGGATCTGCCCCATGCAGGGATCAAACTCACATCTCTTATGTCTACTTATCAATGTAACACATGAATATTCAATTTATTTTAAAAAATTACAAGTAGTATCTTTGTTTCATTAAATTTTGGATTGACTCCATTATTTTGGTTATATTATTCCTAAGAAAGGCTTTAGATGGAAAAAAAAAAAAGCAAGTTAAAAATGAAACAAAGAAAATCCTGGTGGGTTCCCCTAACTGTGGACTGTGGTCAGTGTTTTCAGGAGTGAGCTCCTTGCAGAACTTGAGGGGCAGGTGTACCCTGAACTGATGTCGGAGGGACCTGTCTCTAGGCTGGGCAATCCCTGTGGGTCCTGTCTATGGATGTGAAAGTGCTAAAATTCTATGGATCCTCTGGACAGAGTTTCTGCCTGGCCAGAGTCCCTTGCCTCCTTCTGATCACCCTGTCCAGGTGTGGCTGCGTCCCCCAGCCTCTCACCACCCACTGGCCTTCCAGTCTCCTGCCCCAGTACCGGACTAATTTCAGCAAACATCTCAAGTGAATTTCAAGATGTTGCCTGAGCCCCCAGGTGCACAAAGGCCAGAAAACAATGTCTTGGGCTCTCACCTCGTGGAGGGCTTGTGGTGGGAGAACAGGTAGATCTGGCCTGATGTCAGGAGGCAGGGAAGAGACGGGGGTTCCAGGGGCTCCTGAACACCCCAGAATTCAACCCCCTGCCCCCGGAAGGAGCCTCCAGTTAGCAGCAGATGCCGAGTCAACCTACAGTGTTCCCCCTGCTAAGTACAGGCTCTCACACAGACCCGCTTTACTTTCAAATGTCATGACAGTGAACCATCACTTGAAAACCTCCACGCTTTTGACAAAATTGGAACAAGGGAGATAAAAATAAAAGGTCAGGAAAACCCTGTACACCAGAGCTTCGCTGGCCTGATATGGACGCCTTCAAAGGCCCTCTTTGCTCACCACCAGGACCACGCGTCAGAGCCGTTTAAGACGGGGTCGACTTAAACGAATGCGACCTCCACTTTCCGAAGTGTTCAGGTCTGGGAACACTTAAAGGACATCTGTTATTATTTTGGTTCTGCTGAATTTCTTATTTTATACGGTTTCATTTCAAGAGGCACTGTTCGAGGGAATATGGAGGTAAGCTCTTCTCACGGTTTTCTGGTTGAATTTTTTAGAATTATGTATTTCTATACTTCTTACCATGTGATATTTTGTTTCTGCAAAGTTGCCTTCAAGTGGTAATTTTACATTGAAATTTTACCTTATGATTTACATCCCTGCCCTCTGTGATAAAATCTAGTGCCAAATTGTCTCTGAGTGGCTTACTTAGTTTTAGGTTTACTATGCTATGAAGCCCCATATTTTAAAAAGTCTGCTATCTACATGTGGTTTTGTGCTACTTCCTTTATGAGAAAATTCATAAAGACTTGACCCTGCCACTTGGGTACTTATA
Source organism: Bubalus bubalis (assembly GCF_019923935.1). Taxonomy (NCBI): domain Eukaryota; kingdom Metazoa; phylum Chordata; class Mammalia; order Artiodactyla; family Bovidae; genus Bubalus; species Bubalus bubalis. The sequence continues at coordinate 54,642,938 of NC_059169.1, forward strand.
GTTTAAAATTGATGGGAAGGAAACAGAATCGAGTGACTATTTCTAAACAAAAAACAAAGAATAAATCAAGGTTTGAAAGTTCAGGCAAAATGGTACTTGTCTCCTTTGCCTTTCTCTAATCTCTTTCTAGCACTCATCCATCCATCTATATGGCTATTCGTCCATTCACACACTCATTCATTTACCCATGCATCTATACAGCTATCTATCCATCCATCCACGTATCTGCATGAAGAGGTACAAAGAAAGAGTTAGGTTTTGCAATCTGGAATAAGCCTCTAGCCTCAGGTGTTATAGATTTAGTTTTCCCAGATCACAATTGAAATAGTCTTAATATCTACTTGTAACTATGACTGGACAGGTTCCTTTACTCAGGTGTGTATGACAAATCCATGTTAGCTAACTGAAAGATTAGCCAGGAAAGTAAAATAGCACAGCTATACTATTAACTTGGGTATGATGAGGGGGGGTTGATATTTATATTGTTCTTTTCAGCTCACCAAACAAATTGTGAAAACCCTGACCCAGATTTGGTTAAGGAATTAGATGTCCTTTTAATTTGGTCAAGGCTTTGCTTCTTGGGTGGTCAAATTTCTGCTCAAATTGTTTTTCTCCCACTGGGGTGTTGCTTTCTTGTTCAAAGCTCCCGTCACTCTCTGTGGGTGAGATTTAATTTCTCCAGGTCTACTTGGATTCCAGATCTTTATCTGGTTGGAACCTTTGGAAATGGGTCTTCTCTCTGAACACCCGATGCCGGTTGCTGACTACCGGCCGTAGAGTCTCAGGGGCGCTGCCGTTCTGTGTCAGGTGGACGCAGCCATGACTCACTGTGTCCCGATGTCCGTGCCTTCGCTGTTCTGAGAAGCAGAGTGAGTAAATGCCTCCTTCTCTCATCCGTTTTTGGATCTGAAAAGTTACTTCCTGAACAGGCTCTAATCCTCTCTTGGGCACACATGCTGATGGAGAGGCACCCATGTAACAACGAGAGCTCAAAGGTCATTAATTTTGACCTCCCTCCCTGGGCCGTGAGGTTCGAATGTCATTCAGCCTGAGAATGACTTGCTCTGTCCCAGAGCCCGCTGGCAGGTGTCTCTGCCCGCCCAGCCCTGCAGGTCCTGCTATGCTGCCCTGGGTCCAGTGCTCCATGTATTTCTGCTTGGTCTCTCCTTTCAGGCCAGGTTGTGCCACCCATGGAAAGTTATTGACACACCCTTTGGTCCCTGTCTACAAACCCTTTTCTGTTGTCTTTCTCGTGCCTGGAGATTGTTCCCTGTGAACCCAGATGCTCTGGAAATTGGAAGAGGCAAGGGGTCAACATAAGGTTTTCATAGCCTCTAAGTCTGTTTCTGTTTTGTCAGTATTTCATCTGTGTCATATTTTAGATACCCCTGTAAGTGGTCATATGATATTTGTCTTTGTCTGACTTCACTTAGTATGATCATCTCTAGGTCTATACATGTTGCTACAAATGGCATTATTTCATTCTTTTTTTTATAGCTGAGTAGTATTCCAAAGGGAAATTTGCCAAAGGGAAAAAGTGGTGGGGAGAGGGATAAATTAGTGTTTGGGGTTAACATATACACACCACTGTGTGCAAAATAGTCAATCAGGACCTCCTGTGTAGAACAGGGAACCGTACTCTATAATCTGTAATAACCTATATGGGAAAGACTCTGAAAAAGAATAGATACATGTATAACTGAACCACTTTGCTGTAGCATCTGAAACTAATGCAACATCATAAATCAACTATACTTCAATATAAAATAAAATTTAAAAAAATTTAAAGCCTGCTGCATCATAAAAAATAATAAATACATTTGGATTGTTTATATTTATACTCTTAAGAAAAATAAGGCAAGGGTGACTCTGTCATTAGCCTAATGGAGAGGTGTGTGTTTAAGTGTTTGTAATGTGAACTGGCCCCAACTTCTCTGGGTGTTTTGTGTATGAAACTTTCATTTTGATTTGAGATACTTCTCAAATGCTCCCTTACTGACCTACGTGGGAAAATTCAGAATGCATAATCATGTCTGAAGGTATCAAATTCCTCATTTCCTTCAAGTTGAAAATTGATAGCTGAAAAGGCAACACAAGTCAGAAAACAAACTCTGGACTCAAAAGGTCCACTAACTGTGACTCAGGACAAACCCCTCAAGCTTGCCCCATCTCTGCTGCCCACGGGGTCAAGGGAATGACACCCCTTTCTGCTTTTGAAAGAGGCATTCTTGAGCAAAAATACACTTTTGAATACTTTTAAAAAGTGAACCCAATTTTAATATTGTTATCTGTTAAAGCATGCAATGACATTTTTCTCTGGGATTGCTCATAACCTACATGCTAAATTTTGAAAGTAGTTGTCTATTTTACAAAGTGTGTGTTATTCAGATTAATGTTTCATTTAAAAGCATATACATGCCATTTAAAAAGTTAGTGTAAACTAGTTTATTCAGACTGAAATGGTCAATTGTAATATACTATCCTAGTTTCTAAATTTCCTCTTTCTAAAATTTTCTGAGATCGCATGACTGTATTCAGGTTCAAACATGTGAAAAGAGCAACAGTGAACAAACAAATGTCCTCAATCAAGCTGTCACTTCCCAAGGCACATGTTTGGCGCCTACACAGAATTGTTGTTTGAATATCGATATTGGAAAATTCAGGGTTTAGTATAACTGTAAGATAGGCCCCCCAAATTTGGGCCTGAGAGAACTTCTTGATTCAAAATTCAAAAATTATATTTCTCTTTATTTTCCATATAATTAAGCTATAAAATGCAGCTTTCAGTAGCAAAACAATTCAAAAACATCTTTATAAACCCAAGTTGGCATGCATACCATGCTTTTAGTTAACAGTGTCACTTTCCCCTGATCTTCGGGACACCCCTGAGAGGAAGCTAGGCTATTTTTTATGCCCCATTTTATAGGGGAGGATACTGAAGTTTATGGAAACTCATTTAAGATCACATAGCTAGGTGGTAAGAGGCATCAGGACTAGAGCCCAAAGATCTACCCTTGGTTCTAATAGTCACTTTATTAAAGCCCCAAAGAGAAGCAACTTATGAAATTTATCTATAGCCCATCACCTAGAATTTGTCAACTCTGGCCTGATTTCTGGGCATATGTGAAGTTATTCTAAATCATATAGAGACCAATCTGTTACAGCTTAGTCTTTGTAAGGTCTGTATCAGATTCAAGAATAATTCTGTCTAAGTGCTTCTATTAAAGCTTTAGTTTTGGCCACTCTTTATAGAAGCTTAAGACACTGAATTACATATTTTAGTGTTACAGGAAAAGGTTGGTTCCGGAGGATCTGTTCGATTTAACAACCAAGGATTAGAGTGTGGTAATTCATGCTTTGGTGCTTAGAAAGTTTATTTTCTGTCCTGGCTTACTCCCTGTCCTGGCCAGTCCCCTGTGCGTTTGGGAGAGATGTGTAGGTGTCTTGGCTTAGAGGGCAGGCCCCTCCTTGTACAGACATTGGGTGGATCGAAGCAAGTATGGCATGCATAGGAGGTTATTCCCAGATTGCAAATAGCTGAAGGCTTTTGGACACTTGGTGATTTTTCCTACAGGACTTCAGAATCCTCTCTAGGCATCCTTATGGCTCCTACCAACAGGTGCTTTTATTAAACCCTCATCCACAGGCATTTCGGGGAGAGGCTATCTGTCAGGGCCTGTGATGTCCTTGAAGACGTTTCTGTGTCTTTAATGCTTGTGTTTCCTTGCACCGCAGAACATCCCAAATTGCTACTGCTCTTCTGTTCTGTGTGCCTGATCGCTGTGGAAAGAGGATGTGCTGACAGCGGGCTGTAATTACCCCTCTCCTGGGTTGCCTAAAATGTGGCCAGCCCGCCTTCTACAGGTTTCCAGTGCGCATGCCTCAGGCTGCGGTGTTTTATTTCCGAATGGGCCGCCTGTGTTTTTGTTTTGTTTCTCGTCACACCTTCAGACGTGCCTTTCTAGCAGTCTGCTGTCTTCACTCACATTCGTTTCCATCTCCCTCCCAAATCTGACCTCGATTTCCCCCCTTTTTCCCTCTCACTGAAAGCAGCCCATGTGAACCAGGTGGGAGTTTTGCAAACCTGAGACACCCTCCTCACCCCTGAGCGGGAGCTGGCAAACCTGCCGACCATCAAGGATGGCTTTAAAGGGTGGGCTTGGGCGGGAAGGGGGTTGCTGAGGGGGCGCTTTCCAATGACTGCTTCTCATCCACCTGGCCACCCCGAGCCATGAAGCGACTGTAATAGTTCTGCTAATTTGGTTTCCTGTACGTAAACAACCTGGGTGCTCTTTGAAGTTCTCAAGAAAGGTATGAGGAGTTTCAGATTGCAATAATTCAGCTCTCAGCACAAGGCAAATCCATCTTTCTTTCTTTCCTTTTTTTTTTTTCCTGTAACAAATAAATCAGTAAAACAGAAGTTAATTAAAGTGTGAACAATGGGCGGCATTGTGGCTGCGGCAGGAAGGAGCCTGTGGAATTCTGTGTGCGATGGGCTCTACCTGATTACGCGCGGCGGGCACAGTTCAGGAAGGATCCTGTTACCAGGCCTTTCTCTTCTTCCCTGAACATTAAAAAAAAGACAGAAAACCAACAACAACAGACGCTTTTATTTCCCTCCCTGAGCTGGGTGATCACTTCCTAAGCCTGCCCTTTTCCCAGGCGGTCCTGGCAGGTGGGCTTGCGGGGCCTTGGCAGGGCAGCCCCGGCCTGGGGGCAGCAGCCTTAGGGTCTCTGTGGAGTGGTCGTAACCACAGAGTGGCTGACACCAGGCCAGGCTGTTCAGAAGACACGGGCACGGTCTGCCCTCGGTATTCATGCCATCCCACCCTACTTGGCACAGGCTGAGAGAGACCCACCTCCCCATCTCACAAAACGCAGGCTTGGCTGAGGCAGGCGCAGGGCAGGCCAATGTGGCCAAAATGGCCCGAAAGCCAGAGTGTTTCAGGACAGGTGCTTAGAAAAACGACCGCCACTTGGATGAGCTCCTCACAAAAAGTTGATGTCAGAAAAAGATGTAAAACACTAGGAAAGACAAAAGAACAAATAGAAATGAACACCCCCCAGAACTTGAGATAATAGAATAATCTTAAAAGGGATGATTAACAATATTTAAAAGATTAAAGGGCATACTTTAGGAGAAGGTTCTGGCTTTCTTTCCCCCTAGTTGACACTTGGTGTCTGTGTTAGTCTCTCAGTTGTGTCTGACTCTTTGAGACCCCATGGATTGTAGCCCACAGGGTTCCTCTGTTTGTAGAATTCTCCAGGTGAGAATCCTAGAGTAGGCTGCCATGCCCTCCTCCAGGGCATCTTTCTGACCCAGGGATCGAACCCAAGTCTTTTGCATCTAACCTGCATTGGCAGGTGGGTTCTTTACCATGAGCACCCAGCTGGGAAGGAACATTTACTGGATGTAAATCCAACAGACTGACTCACCTGAGTCAGTCACCATTTAATGACTTGGAGCAAGAGGTTGCTTTAAGTTTCTGATTTTACAAATGATGGAGGAGCCACAGGTCCAGGGCTTTAGAGGAGTAAGAGCTGGCGATTTTACTTAGATGTTAGAGCCCAGCGTTGGCCACCCTGAGGTGCATCGCTGAGGGGCTTCCTCTCACAGCATCAGCCCTCTGAGCACTCATGCACGTCCACCAAATATATCCACGAGACACACAGAGGCTTCCCGTCTCGGGAGCCCTGAGTCACCCCGGGTCATGGATGGTGTGCTGGGAAAGCGCCTCTGTCTCGTCACCCCGGGCCTCACCTGCTGACAGTTTAAAGGGGATGGACAGCTCAGCATTCGCTTATCTCAATTAATGAGTGTTATCACGGGGAAGGTAAATCTGTGATGGCCAAGATCAAACGTGCCAACCTCCACTGAACACACAATGCCCTTGCTTAATAAATCTCGGCCCTTGACGTGCCCTCCTGAGAACACAGTGCTGCCCGCCTGGCTGGGGCCGCCAGCTCAGGGTGCTGTTGTCGGGGGTGCGCTGGGGATCTTTGCATTCAGGGGTTTCCTGACCCACCTGCTGACCTAGCAGGAGAACTGAGAACTGAACCCCCCTTCAGAACGGGGGGTCTGAAGTCCCTGTCTCCCTCCCTGCCTTGAGAGAAAGGTGGGCTGTGGCCTACAGGTGACCCTGGCCAGGAGGCAGGGAGGAGCAGATGGCCATCTGCTTAGCTAGGTGGCTCTGTCTTCCTCTCACACCTTCAGAGGCAGCTTTGTGTCCCCTGAGGGCAAGTTTGGTGTGGAGTTGGAAACAATCTCCAGGAGAGGATGTGAAACTGCTGTGAAAGTTCAAAGTGTTACTCGCTCAGTGCTGTGTGACTCTTTGTGACCCCATGGACTGTAGCCCACCAGGCTCTTCTGCCTGTGGGATTTGCCAGGCAAGAATACTGGAGTGGGTTACCATGCCCTCCTCCAGGGGATCTTCCTGACCCAGGGACTGAACCCGTGTCTCCCACCTTGCAGGTGCACTCTTTACCATCTGAACCATCAGGGAAGCTCCCCAAATTTTTGCAGCCCACTGAGACATAGGACAGGCCATGTGGGAGCCTGCTTGGCTGTCCCACTGGACAGTCAGCCCTCCCAGCGCCATGTCTGGAGGCCTGGGGTCTGCAGTGTGGATGTGTCCGTGAGGGTCTGTTGAAAGAATCAATGTACAGAAGGGAGCTAGGAGGTCCCTGCTTAAAGACTTCAGTGCCCAGGGATCTCTGTGTCCTCTAAAATTCTGTGTAGTGAGCACAGACCTGCTCTTGGTGTATAGTGGGGCTGTCAGTTGGGAGCAGGAACTCGGAGGTGGCCTCTGTGGGGCCCTTGAGCCAGAATGCCAGGAGTTCCCCTTGGTGAGAACCCTGTTGAACAAACGTGACCTAGAGGCTACACAACTCTGGGAATCAGGATAAAGAGACCCATTACTGATGCCATCCTACTCACTTTCTCAAATATCAGCTTTTCTTTTTGTTATGAGGGAAATATCTCACCTCCAACATGTTGTTGTTGAGTCACTAAGTCATGTCTGACTCTTTGCAACCTCATGGACTGCAGCACGCCAGGCCTCCCCATCCTTCACTAACTTGAGGAGTTTGCTCATTGAGTGATTTTATCTTCTTGCTGTCCAGGGGACTCTCCACTTCCAACTACCTCCTGTTTTACATTTTGTGTTAACCCGTTCCCTACTCAGGTGTGGGGGACGCATGTATTTTATTGAACTTCTTCAAACTCCACTTAACAGTTAACACTTTTGTTGTTGTTGTTATTACTAATTATAGTAACATCTGGATCAGTTCAGTTCAGTTCAGTCCCTCAATTGTGTCTGACTCTTTGCAACTCCATGAGTTGCAGCATCTCTGTCTATCACCAACTCCCGGAGTTCACCCAAACTCACACCCATCGAGTCAGTGATGCCATCCAGCCATCTTATCCTCTGTTGTCCCCTTCTCCTCCTGATCCCAATCCCTCCCAGCATCAGAGTCTTTTCCAATGAGTCAACTCTTCGCATGAGGTGGCCAAAGTATTGGAGTTTCAGCTTTAGCATAAGTCCTTCCAAAGAATACCCAGGACTGATCTCCTTTAGAATGGACTGGTTGGATCTCCTTGCAGTCCAAGGGACTCTCAAGAGTCTTCTCCAACACCACAGTTCAAAAGCATCAATTCTTCGGCGCTCAGCTTTCTTCACAGTCCAACTTTCACGTCCATACGTGACCACTGGATGGATGGAGGTTCATGACATTGTACAGGAGACAGGGATCAAGACCACCCCAATAGAAAAGAAATGCAAAAAAGCAAAATGGCTGTCTGGGGAGGCCTTACAAATAGCTGTGGAAAGAAGAGAAGTGAAAAGCAAAGGAGAAAAGGAAAGATAAAAGCATCTGAATGCAGAGTTCCAAAGAATAGCAAGGAGAGATAAGAAAGCCTTCCTCAGCGATCAATGCAAAGAAATAGAGGAAAACAACAGAATGGGAAAGACTAGAGATCACTTCAAGAAAATTAGAGATACCAAGGGAACATTTCATGCAAAGATGGGCTAGATAAAGGACAGAAATGGTATGGACCTAACCGAAGCAGAAGATATTAAGAAGAGGTGGCAAGAATACACAAAAGAACTGTACAAAAAAGATGTTCATGACCAAGATAATCATGATGGTGTGATCACTCACCTAGAGCCAGACATCCTGGAATGTGAAGTCAAGTGGGCCTTAGGAAGCATCACTATGAACAAAGCTAGTGGAGGTGATGGAATTCCATTGGAGCTATTTCAAATCCTGAAAGATAATGCTGTGAAAGTGCTGCACTCAATGTGCCAGCAAATTTGGAAAACTCAGCAGTGGCCACAGGACTGGAAAAGGTCAGTTTTCATTCCAATCCCAAAGAAAGGCAATGCCAAAGAATGTTCAAACTACTGCACAATTGCACTCATCTCACACACTAGTATAGTAATGCTCAAAATTCTCTAAGCCAGGCTTCAGCAATATGTGAACCATGAACTTCCAGATGTTCAAGCTGTATTTAGAAAAGGCAGAGGAATCAGAGATCAAATTGCCAACATCTGCTGTATCATGGAAAAAGGAAGAGAGTTCTAGAAAAACATCTATTTCTGCTTTATTGACTATGCTAAAGCCTGTGACTGTGTGGATCACAATAAACTGTGGACCATTCTGAAAGAGATGGGAATACCAGGCCACCTGACCTGCCTCTTGAGAAACCTATATTCAGGTCAGGAGGCAACAGTTAGAACTGGATAGGGAACAACAGACTGGTTCCAAATAGGAAAAGGAGTACGTCAAGGCTGTATATTGTCACCCTGCTTATTTAACTTCTATGCAGAGTACATCATGAGAAACGCTGGGCTGGAAGAAGCAGAAGCTGGAATCAAGAGTGCTGGGAAAAATATCAATAACCTCAGATATGCAGATGACACCAGCCTTATGGCAGAAAGTGAAGAGGAACTAAAGAGCCTCTTGATGAAAGTGAAAGTGGAGAGTGAAAAAGTTGGCTTAAAGCTCAACATTCAGGAAACGAAAATCATGGCATCTGGTCCCATCACTTCATGGGAAATAGATGGGGAAACAGTGAAAACAGTGTCAGACTTTATTTTTTTGGGCTCCAAAATCACTGTAGTTGTTATTACTAATTATAGTAACATCTGGATATAATTTTATTATTATCAGTTTTCTTATTTTTGCTTCTTGAATCCTAATACCTTCTTCTAGGATCAATTTTGTAACAAGTGTGCCCTTTAATCTTTTAAATATTGTTAATCATCTCTTTTAAGATTATTCTATTATCTCAAGTTCTGGGGGATGTTCATTTCTACTTGTTCTTTTGTCTTTCCTAGTGTTTTACTTCTTTTTTTGATGTTAACTTTTTGTTGGGAGCTCATCCAAGTGGGAGTTGTTTTTCTAAGCATTCTTTTTGTATAATGCATATTGAAAGTGTCTCTACAGAGGAGTTTTGCAGTTATATTTATCTGGGTCCTAGTGTTTCTTGACTAAGTAGTAAAGAACCTGCCTGCAATGTAGGAGACATGGGTTTGATCCCTGGGTCTGAAATATCCCCTGGAAAAGGAAATGGCAACCCACTCCAGTATTCTTGCCTGGAGAATCCCATGACCAGAAGGGCCTGGTGGGCTATAGTCCATAGGGTGGCAAAGAGTCGGACACAACTGAGTGACAATGATGATGAGAGTTTCTGAACATGTTATTTTTTCATATTGTAGCTCTTGGCATGTAGAGATGTAGCAAAAATATTGTTGCCCCAACACACACATCCTGAAAAGGAAGAGGAACCACTAGAATGTTTTAGGGTGAAGTTACATTTCAGAGAAATCACTCAAACACAGACCATCTTGGTGGAGGAGGAGAAAGCATTTGAGAACCACTGTTGTGCTGGGGAACCCATCCTAACCGCCTGGAACTAGAGCAACAGGATGCAAGTAGAAAGAAGGACGAGGGCAGAGGCCACAGGTGGAGGGGCGTGATGGTGCTGTCACTTCAGCATACGAAGCTCAGTGGATCAGCAGGATAACTGGAATTCTGCAATTATTCAGGCACAGCTAATGCTGTTACTTCATATACGCTGTTTCCAATACATTTGCAGCCTGAGTTGGAGCTGAAGTTATCTGAGATTTGTGTCTAGAATACATTGGTCTCTGTCCACACAGCTGTTTATATTGCTTGGGTAATTTCTTATACTTTAGGAAGCAGAAATGGAGGACACACTTTCTTCTTGGCACTTTATGTCAAAGTGCAATCATCTTAATGGCAACACTTGATCTTTACAATGCTTTCTATAGTATAAGCCAAGAAATGTAACCAAAGGCTTCATGATCTGGGGATTTCATTCCTTTCATTATGTCAAGCTAGAACCTATAATCACAAACCTTTTGAAGCACTAACTTCTGAATTAAGCATTTACTGTGAAGTTGAAATTTAAGTTCCACTTGCCTAAAACCTATTAAAAAGCAGAGACATTACTTTACCAACAAAGGTCCATATAGTCAAAACTATGGTTTTTCCAGTAGTCATGTATGGATGTGAGAGTTGGACCATAAAGAAGGCTGAGCACCAAAGAACTGCTGTCAAACTGTGGTGTTGGAGAACACTCTTGAGAGTCCCTTGGACTGCAAAAAGATCAAGCCAGTCAATTATAAAGGAAATCAGTCCGAATATACATTGGAAAGACTGATGTTGAAGCTGAAGCTCCAATACCTGATGCAAAGAGCTTACTCATTGGAAAAACCCTGATGCTGGGAAAGATTGAAGGCAAGAGGAGAAGGGGATGACAGAGGATGAGCTGGTTGGATAGCATCACCTACTCAATGGACATGAGTTTGAGCAAGCTCTGGGAGATGGTGAAGGACAGGTAAGCCTGGCATGCTGCAGTCCATGGGGTCACAAAGAGTTGGACATGACTGAGCAGCTGAACAAAAACACATAAAGTGAACATTCTCGTGAATAACACTTGAGTTTTATTTTCTTATATTTGCTTCTAGCCTTTAAATTATAGACTTGGGGTTCCTAAATAAAATGCATACATAAATATATAATAAATTAATATGGGCTTCAGTTTCTCAAAAGGACTTCAGGACATGGGCAGCTGTGCACGGTGTCATGAGCTCTCCAGGCTTTGCCTGCCAAGAAGCCTGTAGGTCTTCTTCTTCGTCGTCATTATTCGGGCTGGAGATTCAGACCTGAGCTTCCCTGGGCACAAGTGTGTGTGTAACTTCTCATCACTTTAAGTGTGATATGATACATGGGAAGATTTTGTAGTCATTTTATCACTCTCCATGGAGAGAGACCATGCATTCTCAGACCACTTCCTATTTTTTCCTTATGTTCAGTGTTGACCCTTCCCTGCTGTTTCAAGGGTGTGAAGAGGTCAAAGAAACCTATACACAAGGCAGCCTTGTCACCTTCAGATACTCCTCAAAACTGATATTCACCTTTAGAGCAAATCAATTGTAGTAGAAATTCTTGATTTTCCCAAGCAAGGGTTTGGGGAAAAAATTTCCCAAATGATTAAAAAAAATTTTTTATTGCAGTATAGTTACTTTACAATGTTGTGTTAGTTTCTGCTGTACAGTGAATTGAATCCTCTATATGTATACATATATCCCCTCTTTTTTGGATTTTCTTCCCATTTGGGTCACCACAGAGCACTGAGTAGAGTTTCCTGTGTTATATAGCAGGTTTTCATTAGTTATCTATTTTATATGTAGCATCAGTGACAAAGTTGGCTTAAAGCTCAACATTCAGAAAACTAAGATCATGGCATCTGGTCCCATCACTTCATGGGAAATAGTTGGGGAAACAGTGGAAACAGTGTCAGACTTTATTTTTTGGAGCTCCAAAGTCACTGCAGATGGTGATTGCAGCCATGAAATTAAAAGACGCTTACTCCTTAGAAGGAAAGGATAGATAGCATATTGAAAAGCAGAGACATTACTTTGCCAACAAAGGTCCATTTAGTCAAGGCTATGGTTTTTCCAGTGGTCATGTATGGATGTGAGAGTTGGACTGTGAAGAAGGCTGAGCGCCGAAGAATTGATGCTTTTGAACTGTGGTGTTGGAGAAGACTCTTGAGAGTCCCTTGGACTGCAAGGAGATCCAACCAGTCCATCCTAAAGGAGATCAGTCCTGGGTGTTCTTTATAAGGACTGATGGTAAAGCTGAAACTCGAGTACTTTGGCCACCTCTTGCGAAGAGTTGACTCATTGGAAAAGACTCTGATGCTGGGAGGGATTGGGGTCAGGAGGAGAAGGGGACGACAGAGGATGAGATGGCATCACCAACTCGATGCACGTGAGTTTGGGTGAACTCCGGGGAGTTGGTGATGGACAGGGAGGCCTGGTGTGCTGCGATTCATGGGGTCACAAAGAGTCGGACACGACTAAACTGAACTGAACTGATCAGTGTATATATGTCAATCCCAGTCTCCCAATTCACCCAACTGCTCTTTCCTGCCTTGATGTTCATTTCCCGCCTTGGTGTCCCTAACTTTGCTCTCTACATCTGTGTCTCTATTTCTGCTTTGCAAATAAGTTTCTCTGTACCATTTTCTTAGATTCCACATATAAGTGTTATTATATCATATTTATTTTTTTCTGTTTGACTCATTTCACTTTGTGTAACAGTCTCTAAGAGCAATTTTTGAGTTATTCTTCCCACATTGAGAAGTGAAGTTTAAATCTCAGTTGTCTAAGTGTGAGCCGAACCCCAGGGTACTTCTGATCAGGAAGTGAGAGGGGACAGCATCCCAGTCCAATCTGAATGGTTGGATCTGGGCCCTCCTCTATCTGCAAGCTCAAAGGGTCACCTGCCAGACTTCCGGAGGTCTCCAGAACACTGGGGATGCCCGGGGCAGAGACAGAAATGTTTATCCTCACAGCAAAAGCAGTAGCTGGGGTGTCAGCATTGTTACCTTGTTACCCAAGCCCCAGGCCCCACAAGAGCTTGGAGAGACCAATGACACCTACTCCTCCTAGGGGCTCTCTTGCAGGAGAGAAATCCTAAGTTTGAGGGGGTTACTGATCAAAGGGAGGGTTTGTCAAAGGATGCCCTTCTGTCAATGTGATCAGAAATGCCTAGTGCCTTAATGTCTTGGTTTGGGGCTATGTGGATGCAAATTGGAAAGGAACAGAATTCCAGGAAAAATGAGGCCTATGTGGCAGTAAGGCAGTTTGGTAAATTTTGTAGCATGAAGCACACCCCCGCGGCTGCCAGCCTTACCACTCTACTCTGGCTGCCAAACCCTCTCTCGTTAGCACACTCCTTTTGATGATGACAGCAAAGAGAATAACAGTGCTTTTATTGGATTTTGCTGCGTCAGCATCATTTAAATATTAGGTTCACTATTCAGCTGCAGTATCACATTCTGCAAATTGTTCCACAACTAATAAAAGTAAAGACAGTGTCACGTGGGCCACTGGCAGGGAAGGAAACTGTGTGCGTCTGAGCGAACCAGGGTTTACACATTTCCATCATAACATGGAGGGTTGATGTCTGACAGAAAACAACAAAATTCTCTAAAGCAATTATCCTTCAATTAAAAAATAAATAAATTAAAACAATCTAATTTGACATCAGCACATTAAAAGACTTTGGACATGCCAACTTTTAAAAAATTAAATTTTATTTTTAATTGGAGGATAACTACAATATTGTGACGATTTCTGCCATACATCAACATGAATCAGCCATAGGTATACACATATCCTCTCCCTCTTGAGCCTCCTTCCCACCTCCCTCTCCATTCCACCCCTCTAGGTTGTCACAGAGCACCAGCTTCGGGTTCTTGGCTAGACAGGCCAACATTCAATACCACATGAAATTATGTCATTTAATTAAAGTTAAACTTATTAGACACAGGAGAAGCACACATAAAGTTGTAATCGAAAATACAGAAGTAAAATCAACTTTCATTTCTAGATGTCATGGTGGTTGAGGTTGAAAGTTTTTAACATTTATATGATACACAACTCTATTGTAAATATACATAGCAACTTGCTAAAATATGTCCAATAGTGTAAAAGAGACTCAGCCTTCAGAGTCTGCAGATGTGGGTGCAACCTCAGCTCAGATGCTAACCTTGCCTGTGGTGTTTGGAAAGTTACATAAACCCTCTAAATCACGGTTTTCCCCATTTGTTAAAAAATAATAACAAGCTCTCTCTGCTAAGTGAATTAATTTCAATATTCTCATAAGAACTCTCCAGATGAGTCATCCACACTCTTCCCAAGAAATAGAACCAAGACTGGGAGTTGTTTGGTAACTTGCGTGTAGTCACGTGTGTAACGAGGACAGATGCAGAGTTGGTGCTCAGGCTGTCTGATCCCACATCCTTTTCTTGAACCACCTGCTCTACTGTTTTCCTGACACCTGGTTTTATCTCCAGGATTAAATGCGATACATTTGTAAAATTCTTTACAAGTACCTGGCACATAGGAGCTACCCACTATTCATTTTATCCATATGGCTATCACTACCAACCTTATTAGTATATTTAACATCTCAACGGTGTTCTGAAAGGAGCCAACATCTACCTTTATTATCAAATAGTAGCAGTTTCTACAGCCCTTCTCTGATAGAGTTTAAGATGTCATGACACACATATAAATCACAACTTACCTTGACATAATTTGTACTTTATCCTTTCAATGCTCCTCCTAACTTTTATTTTCACCTCTACTTTTCTTCTACACCTTTTGAGTCTGTCTCACGCTCCAGTCAATTAGAAAGGTGTCCTTCTCTCCATCAGACAGTATGATTCTTAAAGGCAGGAATGATTGTTTTCATCCTGATTTCAAAGCTGTATACAGTACTGACCCAGAGTTAACACACAGAGAATACAGAAAAAATGAATGAATGCCTGATTCCTAAGAATTTCTACTTTTTCATTTCGAGGGGATAAGAAGTCTAATAACATCTAATTTACATGTGTTGAGGGTAGTGTTTGCTTTCATTTGGCTTAAGCTTGTGTTTTGCCTCTGAAGCCTGAACTTTCTAGATATTCTTCTAAGATGACGGCTTGTCACCTGCCTGCAACACAGCCCTCACTGGGTTCACTTGAGGTCACGGCTCCATCCTTCTTTAACGTTAAACACCAGACCCAAAACAATAACAAGACAGGAGGGCGTGGCCTGTTTCTGAACCTCGATGCCACACAAGCACTTAGCTGATACTTTGCAAAGAACAACGAGTAATAGCAGCCTTGAAGCTGATAGAGGGTTTATTGTCTGAGGAGAGGCAACAGAAAGAAATGTGAACAGAAATAATCTAATGACAAGGCTGGAGTGAGATTAGGAAGATGCTGGGAAATGTCAGCAAATCAGCAACAAATATTTCTCTCCTGTTGTGTCTTCCAGCACCACACACACACACACATACACGATCTCACACAAGCTGAGAGTCAAAGGAGAAGCTGTCTTTAGAGAGCAGACTGGTGGTTGCCAAGGGGGATGGGTGGGGGAGGGATAAATTAGGAGTTTGAGATTAGCAGATGCAAACTAGTATATACAGGATGAATAAACAGCAAGGTCCTACAGTAGAGCACAGGGGACTATAGTCAACATTCTGTTATAAACCACAGTGAAAAAGAAAATGAAAAAGAGTGCACCTATGTGTATAACTGATCACTTTGCTGTATGGTGTAAATTAGTTGAACATTGTAAATCAACTCTGGGTCAATGAAATAGATTAAAAAGAAAAGAGAGAGAGAAATTGTTTTCTAAGGACTTCAACCTTAGCTGTGTCCTTGCAGCCACCCAGGCAAAGCAGCGCTGAGAGCAAGCCCAGGGGTTCAGATCTCCAGTATAAAGTCTTCCCCTCAGTTTCCTCCCTACTGAGAGCAAGCTGACACAGTAGGCGTGCGCCTCAGGGTAGAAACTCCGGAGAAAGATGGGTTTGGGGATTGCAGTGCCTCCTTGCTCCCCACGTCTGTTCTTCCTTCCTCCTGGCCGTCCTGTTTTCTAAACACACATGTTCATGCTGGTTTTTTTTCCCATAGTTTGCTAAATATGCCTTTTAAATAACTTCTTTTCTTTAATTTTCTCTCTCTCTCTTTTTTTTTTCTTCTGGTTTTTGTCTTTGTTTGCCTGGTTTTCTGGGCAGGAGGCCCAGCCTGGTTTATATTTCTTTTTTGTGTGTGGTTCTCTTTTCAAAACAATCCTTTCCTTTCTAATTATTCTCATTCATTTATTTTCTCATCAGAGAATTGAGCGAAATGTGTAAAAAGGGTTTCCTAGCTGATCCTTTGGGGTGAGTGTTTCCTTCTGCGTCTTTAAGCATCTCCTTGGATGATTTGCGGAGATGGAGTTTCACGCCTCCCTCACCCGTTTGTCTGCTGAAATGACATTGTTTTGACCGACGATGCTCACTTCACTCTTTTTCCTCTCCTAGTCAGGTAGACACTGTGCAGGTGTCTTAGTGTGTTTGCAAGCCCAAGCGCAGTGTAGCTGCTGAGAAGGAAGCTGTTTGTGCTGGTGCGTTTGTGCGTCTGTGGGCTGGTGTGGCCGCGTGCGAGGCAGGGTAAATGCATGGAAGAATGCTCCACTGCGCTTTGGCGTGTTTATTTTGGAATGTCATCTCCAATCAAATCTAACATTTATAACCGGCCTCCCTTCATGGCTTTCTGGGCCACAGTTTAAATGCCCAAGAATAAACATGTCAGCTCGAAATGGAAGATCGTGCCAGTGACTGGGGCAGCGTGCATCTCACAGCTGCTTAAAAATTAAAATTTTCTTCATAGTTAGACTTGCTTAGGGCTCTGCCTATGGGCTGTGAAGAAAGCAAATAGTTTTTGCCACGTAAAGAACAGACGCAATACCTTGTTTGTCAGTAATAGATCGTCACAGAGTATAGGAAGCTGAGCCAGGCTGCTTTCAAAGAAATTTCTCCCAAGTCACCATATTCTAGTGATTCTGAAATCAAACAAGATCCAGTTTTGCAGTAGGATATGTATTCAGTTCAGTTCAGTTCAGTCGCTCAGTGTATACGTGTATGCAGTAGGATATATGTATTCTGTATCAAACCTGGGTCTCCTGCATTGCAGGCAGATTCTTTACCATTAGCGCCACCTGGGAAGTCCAGCATATTCTGTGGGCTTCCCAGGTGGCTCAGTGATAAAGAGTCCTCCTCTCAAAGTAGGAGACATGGGTTTGATCCCAGGATCTGGAAGATTACCTGGAGAAAGAAATGGCAACCTACTCCAGTATTCTTGCCACTATCCCATGGACAGAGGAGCCTGACAGGCTACAGTCCATGGGGTTGCAAAGAGTTGGACATGACTGAGCAACTAAACAACAGCAACAATGGATTCTGTAGCTCTTAAAACCCAGAGTCATATATTCCTGAGTGAGTGCACACGTTTTAAAGACGTCTAGTTGCAAAGACCAGTGTAACATAAGCTTTATTTTTCTATTTGAAAGCAGAGAGTATTTTTCACAAATGACTCTGCCCAAGTTCCTGACACATTCTCTGAATTTATCAAGCCAAACAGCACCATGTCAGGAGTAATTTGCCAGTGTCTTCAGTCAACATGAACTTAATGCGTGTTTCATATTTAAGAAGCCAGCAGAAGCTGTCGGCTTGCCCAGTCCAGGGCTGTCCCGCTGAGCTGGGCCGGTGCTGTCAAGTGGAGGTAATGAAATATTACGATGGTGCGTGGGGACTGTACCAGAGACTCCTCTTACGAGACGTCACTCACCAGGGCGCTCTCCTTGATCATCACAAGATACATTGATTCCTACCCTTTGCTCTGGCAATTGAAGTCATCTTAGAAAAGGAGTTTCATAAGCAATTCAGATGGATTCTATATCATATAACACTGGCCTTCCTGCTGTCATAGCTCGGGATTTATCAGTGAAGTCCAGTCATCTTCTGGATCCTCTCTCAAATAAGAAGATAGTTTATCCCTTGAGCAGTCAAGTTGTGGCACTGGGGGCAGTGACGGTGGCCAGAATAATGCCTGCCGTGTTCCCGAATGCTTCATCAAGACCCCAGACTTTAGTCCAAGAGACCAACAGAGCAGCAGCTGTTGACCCAGAAAGGTGGATCAGTGCTCACGGCCACAGCCTGTATTAGTTTCCTTATCTTTGCAAGTTGGGTCCTATTGGGTTTCAGAGCCAGCTGCCTCCAACAGCCAGGACTCTTACAGCCAAGGCACGTGAAGGAGTGACTGACCAAGAACTGCTGAACTGTGTTTGCTTGTAAAAAGGCCGCAGATAGAGATTCACGGAAATGGATGAGCGCGGTCCACGGCAGTTACAAGAAGTCCATAACTTTTTTCAAGGAGCACTTAGCTTGTTAAATGATTGTTTAAAAAATGCCACTTCCATGTATTATTCTAAATTGTCCTTAGATGAATGGCAGGAAGTTATGTCTATCTTTTTAAGAAATATAATGTCCATGTTCATCCAAACAAAATGAAGTAAAGCATTGAAGTTTTATCTGCATAATTCAAGCTAACCCTAACCTTCCTTTATCTGAATATTACAGGAAAACCATCTTGGTGGCTATGGAGAGGACCCAAACTCTCTACAGAATAGATCTCTCTTTTTATTATTTTTTATATAATTGATGGGACATGACTTTTAACAAAATAAAAAGACATTTCTGTTTAATGCAGGTCATAAACTGACAGAACTGCATCAAGATGGGTTGAGAGAGATATGGGTAGGATTTAATAATCTTCCATCTTAATTTCAACTGTCACCAATTAGACACAGTTGGTGTTACCCTACCAGTAAAATTTGGACTCTGATTTCTGTAGTGTCTAAAGTCCTATAGTTGTAGGTTTCATAGCTCTGCTGCCTTTAAGGGTCATTAATGTTTGCACATACTTATCACTGTTTTTGCTGGGGCTGTTGTGCATATACTAACCTTGTCTGTCTCATGCTTGCTGTTGCTGTTCAGTTGCTCAGTTGTGTCCGATTATTTGCAACCTCATGGACCGCAGCACGCCAGGCTTCCCTGTCCTTCACTATCTCTAGTACTTTGCTCAGACTCATGTCCATTGAGTCGGTGATGCCATCCATCTCATTCTCTGTCATGCCCTCCTCCTCCTGCCCTCAATCTTTCCCAGCATCAGGGTCTTTTCCAATGAGTCGGCTCTTTGCACCAGGTGGCCAAAGTATCGAAGCTTCAGCTTCAGCATCAGTCCTCCCAATGAATATTCAGGATTGATTTCCTTTAGGATTGACTGGTTTGATCTCTTTGCAGTCCAAGGGACTCTCAGGAGTCTTCTCCAGCACCACAATTCAAAAACATATATCTCATGCTTACAATAAAAATAAAAGTCATGGTTATCTAATTATGTATATCTGACAACTCCTTGGATACAGCAAACTTTACTCACACACTTACATTCCTTTGAATTTGTACCTCCACTCCCCTCCCCTGAGAATGTTCCTACCATCTCTGTAATGTCCAGCAGATGAGCTGGAGACCTGGGTCAGCTGGTGAGCACATGTGGGGTTATCAGGGAAATTGGCCTGAAACAGCTTGAATTCACCAATAAGCCATGCCCTACATAGTATTTTATTTATCGGAAACCATCATAAACACTTCTATCATCATTCCCTTCAAAATCAGCTTGGCACAGCATGGATTTTTTCTTTCTTAGGATCTTTATAACTCTGCAAGAGCGAATTGATAAAGCAGGACTGGCCAGGGGGGCCCTCCCTCACCCGTGCCCAGGTCCTGCCCTGAAGCTGGTGAACAATGACTGTTGAAGAGCCAGTTAGCTGCCTTCCTGAGGCCTTTGACAGAAGGAGAGTCTCCAGTAATTGTTTGAAGCCTTTCTTAACTTAAATGGCACCTGGGAAAAAGGCTGTAGGGGAGAGAAGATTGTTGGATCCTGGTGTTCCCTGGCAGAACACAATGCCCATGGTGTTCCTTTTACTGGTGTCTAACACTGCTGGAGGGCTTACTGGGGGTGCCAGGTGAATTGAAGAGTACTCTCTATTCAAAGTGGGAAGGACCAGGAGTATCCTGTCCCCCAAGGAAAATGGTAGCATTCTTTGTATGGAAACCAGTGCACCTGACACAAGGGTTTCCTGACTAATAGTGGGAGAGAAGTAGGCAAGTCATTGGCTTGGTCCATTCCAGGCATTATTGTAAATACCACCGAGTTGGTTACTTATAAACAGGAGAGACGCTTGGCTCACAGTGCTGGAGGCCAAGAAATCCAACATGGAGACACTGGCACCATGCCTTCTGGGAAACCCCTGTTCCTGGTTTATACCTGGTGTCTTCTTTGCAGTACCCTCACCTGGCGGTAGGCTCAAGGGGTCTCCTGGAGCATCAAACCTCCCAAAGGCCCCACCTGCTGACACCACCACTCTCCAGGGTCAGAATGTCAACGTGTGAATTTGGGGTGAGGCACAAACATTCAGACCATGATAATCACGTCTGCACACCTAAGACAGGGACTCATTTAAGGGCACAGAAAATGGCATATAATTTATTTGAATTTATTGACAGAGAGAGTTTTGTTTCTACCAAAGGAAACATTTTGTTTTTCTAAATATCTGTGCTGAAAACTTTTCCCCATTTTTTTTTTCACTCCATGTACCAGTACCTTACTAGCCTCTTCATTCCATCAGAGACTAAGAAAGAACAGAGGATCAACCCGTCCTTGAGAGCCGGTCTAAGTGATAATAAGATGGTTTCCGAAGGGAATATAACTACTCATGAAATCTGGACAGAGCCAATAGCTTGGCCTATCCCCTGCATCCAGATTAAAATGAGAGAAAATAGCATGAGGTGCTCTCAGACGTAGACAGAGCATAATACAAAATGTGACTTACAATGTAGGTTATGTTTCATCTTTTTTAAAGGTTTATATTAGGAGATGTTCCTCAGATTCTTGGATTGTCTCTGAAGCACCATTTGTGAGAGTTGCACAGTGTTCTGTGTGACCTGAGTAGTTAGGGGACGACCAGAAGTTCACAGTCTTACTTCATTCTGTAAAGTTGGTCTGGGATGTGGCTGCCCCACCAAGAGGAAGTCTCCCAGCCCACTTTCCCTAAGGTAAGATCATGCCACGCACTCTCATTAATAGTGACGTGTGTTACTTCTGGGCCAGAGCAGTTAAGAATAAGCTTTTCTTCTCAGGCTCTATGACTTCCGTCCTCTGTCGGCTGTAAAATGGCCAAGGTCACTCTGGAAGCCAGTACTGAAGATGGGCAGATCCTCTGTTCATTAGGGACCCTGATGACTCCCAAGATTAACTGCCATCCTATCTACCCACCACCACCAGTGAAAATTTATGTTTGTTGTTTAATCACTAAGTTGTATCCAACTCTTTGCAACTGCAAGGACTGTAGCTCATCAGGCTCCTCTGTCCATCAAATTCTCCAGGCAAGAATACTACAGTGGGTTGCTATTTCTGAATCCATGGGATCTTCCTGACCCGGGAATTTAACCCACATCTCCTGCTTAGCAGGTAGGTTCTTTACCACTGAGACACATGGGAAGCCTGAAATTTTACATAGTGAAAAATAAAATATTATGAGACTAAGCCACTGAGCTATAGGACTTATCTGTTATATCAATTAATGTTACCCTAATACAGAAACTAGTGCCTTAAAGTGAATGCTGCCATAAGGAAAGTCTTAACATATGTGACATCACTTCAGAGACCAGGTGGGAGATAGGATAAAACCCAACACTGAAAGCTGGGAGGACAGAGCCCAGGTTGAGAGCAACAGACCATTGGGGTAAACTGTCTCCACTTTAACTTCCTCCTGTCACTTCTAAACCCTAGATTATAACCTAACCCCTACCCCACTGGGCAAATGAAAACCCTTTCTAATAGTCTGCAATGAATTTTCTAGTGACCAGATCAAATGGACATATTTAATCCCTTGTATGACTGTAACTCCTTATAGCATTTCAGAGAGAGTGAACAGGGACTTTTTCTTCCTTGTTACTCTCTGTTTTCTTGGCTTCTGGTTTTGTCATCACCATTACCCATCAGTGTTGACCACTATGCCTACTGTTCCTCCCTGGGTCTTCTCCCTGGGCCTGGTCCTTGCACGTTGGAGGTGCCTGCTGTCCTGCCCTGGCGCACCCATGCTCCAGAGCCTGACTCCTGGGTCCTTGCAGCTTCTGCGTCTGCATGCTCAGCCTCTCCTCGCACAGACCCTGTGATAGGCTACTACCTCAGTGTCTCCTGAGACCTCAGGCTAAACAGAACTGATTGTGCTGGCTTTTTTTCTTGCAAACCTCTGCCTTCCCCTCTATTTCCTGTGCGGGTTGGCAGTTCCTCACCTGTACCCCAGGAGGACTGTGGCCTTGACTGACACTTCAATCCCAGCCTGGTCCCCTGCTCAGGCCAGCCCAGCTCGTGTCCAAGGAAACAGATGAGACAGGCACGGTGTTCAGAAATCACTTTGTTACATGGCAACAGATCACTAATACAGGGAAAAAGAAAACAAACATTATAATGTCAGCATTTGTCAATTGTAACTTTTGAAATCTGTGACTGTTAATGAAGGGAATTATTGGTGGTAATATTCAGACACTTCTTAATATTGATGTGTTGGAACAGCATGTTTTAGTGTCTATTGGCATATTTGATGTGATAAAAGTGTTTTTCTTAACGGAATTTACTCATTCCTGGTATATTTACTCTATGAGAATTATCAATGCATATCTTCATGGTCAAGAAATTGTGTTAATGTTGATTAATCATAAAGTAGAATATGGGCTTCTCTAATGGCTCAGTGGGTTAAGAATCCATTTGCAGTGCAGGAGACACAGATATAGGTCCCATCCCTTGGTTGGGAAGATCCCTGGAGAAGGAAATGGCAATCCACTCCAGTATTCTTGCCTGAAAAATCCCATGGACAGAGGAACCTGGTGGGCTACAGTCCATGGGGGTGCAAAGAGTTGGACACAACAGAGTCACTGAGCTTGCAAGTAGAATATACGGTTAAATCTAAACCTCAATTATTGACAGACAGCTACAAAGAATCAAAGGACTTCCCTGTAGCTCAGACAGTAAAGAAACTGCCTGCAATGCAGGAGACCCGGGTTTGATCCCTGGGCAGGGAAGATCCCCTGAAGAAGGAAATGGCAACCCACTCCAGTATTCTTGCCTGGAGAATCCCATGGCCAGAGGAGCCTGGCGGGCTACAGTCCATGGGGTCACAGAGTTGGACACGACTGAGTTACTAATAAAGAAAGTGAAAGTGAAGTCGCTCAGTCATGTCCGACTCTTTGTGAACTGTACTCCATGAACTGTAGCCTATGAGGCTCCTCTGTCCATGGGATTT
The DNA here is from genome assembly GCF_019923935.1 of Bubalus bubalis. Lineage (NCBI taxonomy): Eukaryota > Metazoa > Chordata > Mammalia > Artiodactyla > Bovidae > Bubalus > Bubalus bubalis. The sequence continues at coordinate 54,666,217 of NC_059169.1, forward strand.
TCCAGGCAATAGTACTGGAGTGGATTGCCATTTCCTTCTCCAGGGGATCTTCCCGACCCAGGGATCGAACCCGGGTCTCCCGCATTGTAGACAGACGCTTTACCGTCTGAGCCACGAGGGAGCTACTAATACTACTACTATAAAGAATCAAAACAATGTCCCTTGACCTTACCTTGTATCAATCAACGTTTCCTGGTATAACTGAAGTGCCCCCAATTCCTTGAAAACATGCAAAGATTTGGTTCTTCCAACGCAAAAAATGTTATAATTTTACATACACAACAACAAGGCAAATGGCAAGGCCCCCAGGGTCTTGGCTAATTGTGTGTGCATGTGACTTAATTTAACTGTCTGTCTTGTTTAATTCATTGTCTTAACACTCCCACCTCCCTCTCTCTATTTGAAATTACCTCCAGGATGAAATAGAATGCTCTCATTCTAAGAGTAGGAAAACATTCCTTGCGAGCCATTTTTCAGTCACAGGTCAATAATTTTGATAGGCAGTGTTCCCTTTGCCTCGTCCAGCAGGGTGGAGACAGACGGTCTCATGACTCGGAGACTCACTGAGGTTTTATACTAAACGCTGCCCACAGGACAAAGACAGGCGTCGTTAGAGGAGCAAGCACCGTGGCGCGTTGTATTGTGAGCTATGGCGGCATGATGAAGTTCGGTTCCCCGGCAGGCATAAATCACATTTGCAGATTAAACTAATTTTCTGTGGCCTAAAGCAGCTTTTCTAGATTCGGTCGTTAAATTTTTCATTTAATCATTTTCATATGTGGAAAAAATGATGTTTTCTACAGAGATGGAACGGTTATCCCTACTCTGGAGAAATTTACGGCATTATATGGCTGGGGCTTAATAGAGATTTAGGTTTCATTTGGGGAAATACTGAAGATAAAATTTAATGGTGCATAGAACCACAGAGGTGACTTGTCATCATAAGTCATATGAAAAAGCTCTAAGTGATGAGACTTGCTATCTCCTCGCTGAAAGAACACTATGAAAACCCAAATTTAAAATAATGCCTCGTACCATAAATTTTTATTTCTATGTACTCTCGCCTGTCGCCAAGTATCACCAAAGAGCACGCCATTCATTCTGAGATGTGTTGACTCTAAATCTGTATTTTAACACTGAAAAATGACAGCCCTTGGTGTTCTATTAACCCACAATTTTAAAAGATGTGTTCTCCTTCTTTGTACTTTACAACACAAAATAAAAGCAGATGGATTTAAATGATTTAGTTAGTTTCTTCTAAGTTTTGTTCCTCAGAATGAATGTCCAGACACACTGGTGTTCCCATAAAATTGTATTTGTTCCCTTCACTTTGGCACCCAACATTAACCGACTTTTCTATGTGGTACATTTTGCTCTGGACATTTTGTGTTTCTTCAGTTGGTCCAGCATCTCCAGTCTCTGTTTCATTCCCTCATATGTCTTCCAGGCAACTCTTCAGAACAGGGCTGTCGAACAGAAATTTCTTAGGACGAAAATATTCTACATCTGAGCTGCCTGAGACACTGACTGCCAGACACTTTCGCTCTCACCAAGAAGCTCTTTAGTTCCTCTTTGCTTTATGCCTTTAGAGTAGTATCATCTGCATATCTGAGGTTGTTGATATCTCTCCTGCAGTCTCGATTCCAGCTTGTGATTCATCCAGCCCAGCATTTCACGTGATGTATTCTGTGTAGAAGTTAAATAAGCAGTGTCAAAATATACAGCCTTGACGTACTCCTTTCTCAATTTTGAAACAGTCTGTTGTTCTGTGTCTGGTTCTAACCGTTGCTTCTTGACCTGCATACAGGTTTCTCAGTAGGCAGGTAAGGTGGTCTGGTATTCCCATCTCTTGAAGAATTTTCCATTTTGTTGTGATCCACACAGTCAAAGGCTTTAGAGTAGTCAATAAAGCAGAAGTAGATGTTTTTCTGGAGCTCCCTTGATTTTTCTATGATCCAGCAGATGTTGATAATTTAATCTCTGATTCTTCTGCCTTTTCTAGATCCAGCTTATATATCTGGAAGTTCTCACTTAGCATTTTATTTATTTTATTTCATTTTATTGAGTGCTAGTTATGTGTCAGGCACTGTGCAATGTTCATCAACACAGATACTTTCTTATTTCTATTATTTTTATTTATTTCTGAAATCTTCTTGGCTACTGAGCCTTGTAGTAAACTACTTTTGACCTCAGAATGACCTGAGGATGCGTGGAGCATTTATGTGGAATGTTAACGGTGTACGCTTGCTGTGGGAGCCCTGCTGGGATTTCACAGTTAGATGTGGGCCATCCCTAGCTGAACAGTCAGTGGAACTGCATACAGCATTCAAAGGAAAATATGCTAAATAAAAGGACTTCTCTCTCTCTCTCTTTCTTGTCTTTTCCCAAAATTCTCTTTGAGATTTTACATTAAAGGAGTGAAATTTTCTTCTAATGGAATAAGAACCTCATATCTAGAAAACTAATATAAATGAACTTATTGACAAAACAGAAATTAACTCAACAGACATACAGAACAAACTTATAGTTACCAAAGGGGAAGCGGGAAGGATTGGATAAATTAGGAGTCTGGGATTAATGGATACACACTACTGTGGGTAACACAGATAACCCACAAGGACCTACTGTATAGCACATGGAACCGTTTTCAGTATCTTATAATAACCTATAACAGAAAAGAGTCTAAAAAAGAGAATATATATGTATATATATGTGTGTGTGTATGTATAACTGAATCAATGTGCTGTACACCAAAACTAATACAACACTGTAAATCAACTATACTTCAATTAAAAAAATTTTTAAAGACCCTCGCATGGTAATGTCTATGGCATTTTCAGATTCTCTGAAAACCAAATCCCAAATTCCCAAATATAAAAAGACATCCTTGAAAGCATTTTACTTGAAAATATTCAGGTATTAAAATAACAAGTATGTAAAATTTTCAGAACATTTCTGCCTGATTAGATTAAGATCAGATTTATTAAAATATGTCTGAACCAATTAAGTACATTGTGATATTATATATAGTACAAAACACCCACCAATGATAATAATTTTTATCAGCATTTCACATCTGCAGTTAACATGAAGCAGATGCTACAGGACATGGCCTGTTGTTTTATATTTGTATGTGGCAGCGTGTTTTGATGTTTGCTTTTTAATTGTAACATCATGTAACGCAGCTTTTTAAAGGTACTTGTGTGGTAAGTGTCAAAGGCTGAGTTAAATTTTGTTTCCAAAACTCTTTGTAGCATTTCCAGGGATCCTATCTTTTTCCATAAACTCAACAGAAACCAGCAGATTTGGATCACTGAGAACGGAGTTATGGGTTCCACATCATAGTGAGCAGACACACACACGTCTTGCTTGTGCCGTTTCCCATAGACTAGATGATGAATCAGAATTGCTCTTGGATATATGGAATCTAGAAAGATGGTACTGATGAACCTATTTGCAGGGCAGCAGCGGAGAAGCAGGACAGACTTGTGGACACAGTGGGGGAAGGAGACGGTGGGACGAACTGGGAGAGTAGCATAGAAACATACACACTACCATATGTAAACTACACAGCCAGTGGGAATTTGCTGTCAGACACAGGGAGCTCAAGTCCAGTGCTCTGTGGTGACCTAGAGAGGTGGGATGGGTGGGAGGTGGGAGAGAGGTTAAAGAGGGAGGGGCATATGTGTACCTATGGCTGATTCATGTTGATGTATGGCAAAAGCCAACACAATATTGTAAAGCAATTATCCTCCAATTAAAAATAAATACATTTTTAAAACAGTGAATTAAAAGAATCATCCTTGTTTATTTTTACTGAGAAACTTCTAATTCACAGGAGGGAGCCAGTGGTGGCCCAACTTTTTAGGGATGGCTGTGCCTCACACATGAGGAGCTGGCCTGTGACAGATGCGGGGACCTTTTTATTTTAGAGAAGAAGCAGAAAAATTGAGAGATCCTCAAATTTTCTTTTTCTTCTTCTCCTTTTGTCTCAAAGTGACTGTGCGTGGAGGCAGAAGAAATAACTTTTAGAAAGACCTTCCAATTAAGCAAAGTACTTATTTCCATTAAGATATACCTTAGCAAAATTGATTAAAATGTAATGACTGTCTTGAGATGAAATTAAATGAGAGGCATATTAGAACATGAAAGTGTGGACATTTTATTAACATACTTTTCAAAGTTTATGAAAGTAAGTATTTGTGCAGAAACCATAATTCAATAGCACAAGTGGAACTAAATTAAAGGAAACACATGGACATCAGATCTGGTGCTTTGGGGCCCCACTTCATTCTATACTTCCTATAAATGCTTGCTGGTAATGTGCCCAGATGGGCCAGGCCCAGACACCACTTCCTCATGGCAGCTCTGTGCCATGGTCCTCATTTACTGCATCTCTTGGGTTTCCCTAGTGGCTCAGACAGTAAAGAATCCACCTGCAATGCAGGAGACATGGGTTCAGTCCCTGGGTCAGGAAGATTCCCCGGAGGAGGAAATGGCAGCCCACTACAATGTTCTTGCCTGGAGAATCCCATGGACAGATGAGCCTGGTGGGCTACAGTCCATGGGGTCGCAGAAAGTTGGACATGACTGAGCACATGAACACATTATTATCAAGAAGCTCTGGCTTGTTGCTAAGGAGAAATCATGTGTGCAGCTAGATGGGTAGGGTCTAGCTAGAGTGGAAATGATCATTATAACGACCAGACAGTTTCTTTGCAGAGCATGGTCACACTAGTCTACACACGTGATGTTGTTTTCCTTATTTTTGTCAAAGAGGCGACTCCTGTATCACTCACCAAATTGTCATGTGGTTGATCCACCTGGAGAGTTTTCAAGAATGCTTTCATCACACAGCACTGAGAATTGAGTGAAATGGATGTTGTTTGGGGGGAGGTTCTGTAGCTTCTTGCTATTCAGTGCCTGCTCAACAGGGATCATCAACATCGGCCACCTGGGGACTGTTCAGAAACACAGAATCTCAGGCCCATACTCTTGGGTACAAAACTGGAATCTGCATGCTGACAACATCCTCAAGGGACTTGTACTCACATTAGAATTGGAGAAGCGCTCCTCGAGTGCTTGCTTCTGACAAAGTGTAACCTTTTGTGCCTGTGTCTACTTGTGATACACAAGGAAGAGTTTCCCTGGGCGGTTAGACTGAGCCTTCCTTTTGATAGAAAGAGGGAAAATGGAATATGATTGAGCATCTCCTGTAGCTTCAGCGAACCCAATTTGAACTCAGGTCTAGGATCCTTTCATTAAGTCATGAGGGACATGAAAGGTGAGAGTTTAGAACTCAGAATCCCCAGAGACCCAGTCTTGAGCTGGACAGTGCGCAGGGCATTGGTTCCCAGCATCCCAAAGTCAGTGTCCTGCACACACTCCCTCCCAACCTCAACCACCTTCTTCTTCCTTGTCTTTGGTTCTCACCCAAGAGCTCTGTAAACACTGACACTACTTATCTATGAATGGAGTTGCCTTTCTTGGTGATTTTCATTACAGCCTTTAAAAAACCGAGGCCCCCAAAGTCTTAATACCTGAAGGATGGAAAATACAACTGTGAGATTCTAAGCATTGTAATGAATTGAACTTTGAAAGATCACCCATCTTGAACTCTTTTTTTGGTTCTGTTCTACATTCAATTTTTAAACTTTATATCAGAGGATAGTTGGTCTACAATGTTGTGTTAGTTTCAGTTGTACATATTGTGTGTTTAGTCGCTCAGTCACATCCAACTCTTTGCTATTTCCTTCTCCAGGGGATTTTGGCAGGCCAGATTCTTTATCCCTTAGCCATCTGGGAAGTGATCACTTTATAACTCTTTTTTCAGATTCTTTTCCCATATAAATTACTACAGAATATTGAATAGAGTTCCCTGTGCTATACAGTAGGTCTTTGTTGGTTATCTAACTTATATTATAGTAGTGTGTGTATGTTGAATTGTTTAAAACACACCAGGGAGATGTCTGTTGGTTTGTGAAGTGTGTTTGAAACCCTTGAACTGTGGTTTGGTGTCAGATACTTAGGGGAGGCGGCCATGGGCCGGGCCCTTAGGGTCAGTTTTTTTCTTGGGTTTACCATCTTGTAAGATTTCCACCAGGAGGAAGCTAGGGTGGACCCTAATTTGTAATGTAGCTGGTGCCCCCTGCTGGCATAGGCTTTCTGAAATTTCCCTCTCTTGGGGTGTCTGTGCCCCAGCCCTGTTAAGACACGGCCTTGCCCACGTAGCCTACGGGTATCTGGGTAAGTCGTTTAATTAACCTCTGTTTCAGGTCTCTGACATGCAAGAGTCGGGTAACAATACCAGCCAATCCTAAATTTCTTGTTGAAAGATAGAATTAATTAAGAATGACAGTAAAATACTTTATGAAAACTTGGTACTGAGCAGTGATAAATGTTTGAACATGCCTCTAGTATTCCTTGGGCAGGAAAATGACAATATGATATGTATTATTATTCAACCCGCTGTGGCTAATTTTATCTCATTATTAATTCTCACTCCTCTCCAAGCTGAAATGCACAGACACACCTCATATGTCCCCGTTAACGTTATATAAGCTAAAGGGTCTGCCCGAGCCTGCACTCTTGTGTGCGGGAGAGGGGAGGAGAGGCTTCCTGTCCGTGGATGCATGTCTGAACCTCAGGGATGATCCTTTGAGATCTCTTCTGATGTGACTGTCATCAATAAGGCAGCATGCTGTCTCTCTGCACTGTAGTAAGAGTGCCGTCAGGATCCCAAAGACTGACTTCCCCTGGAGGATGGAAGGGATAAGCAAGTTGAAGATGACCTTCCTATGAACTTCCCTGGTGGCTCAGATGGTAAAGAATCTGTCTGTAGTGCAGGGGACCTGGGTTCAATCCCTGGGTTGGGAAGATCCCCTGGAGAAGGTAATGGCAATCCACTCCAGGATTCTTGCCAGGAGAATCCTATGGACAGAGGAGCTTAGTGGGCTACAGTCTACGGGGTCACAGAGAGTCAGACACAACTGAAGCAACTTAGCACACATATGGTTATTATGTCTGTGTAAGTGCTCAAGTTATCTAAGGGGCAATGGGGGGGGGGGGCAGTACAGAAAGAACTTGCTTCTTGTGAGATTGTGAATTAATGAAATAAGAGTGATGTTTTTGAAGAGAACATGTGACTTCCTCCCTTGCCTTCAACAGCTCTTTACTGCTTGGGTAGACTCCATCTATTTATGTTTCACTGTTTTCTTTGTTGCCCGAATATTTGCCTCAAACAAGAACAAGTTTCTTCTTTTCCTGAGTTCCTTCCTGGGGGAAAGGGCACTGTCAGAGAGAAACTTGGGCAGCAGGGAGGAACCTGGTTCTTCAAGCTGGGCAGGGTGGAGCTCTTGGAATTTTCCATGGTGTCCTGTGAGTCCCCTTGGCCCCTGGCTTCTGTGTTTTTGAGTGGTGGGAAAGAAGGAAGATGGAGGAGGTTTTGAGCATGGATTTTGAGCAGGTGTGGCCCCAGCTTGGATGTTGTGCCCAGCACCTATAGTTGGCTTTGGGCTCTGCACTGTGCAGTTGGAGCATTATGTCTGTGGGGTCAGTGACTGCCGATCCTTGCACACCCAGGAGTGTTTGTTGGTATAGATGTATCAGGGACAAGTGACATCATTTGATGGGACTTGACATAAAAGCACGAAGCACACACTCCTTTGGTTGAAGTCACACCACTTAGCACTCCCTCTTTAGTTCCCTGAGGCTTTGCTTCTAATTTGTAGGTTTCCATGTTTGCCTGTCTTGGGCTGGCGGTTCCTGCCCAGAGTCTAGGAGAGAAATGAAGTTGTCACTCGGACTCTCCTTGTTCTCTGAATTCTACGTCTTCCTGCTCCTCTCCCATTTGTGAGTCTGGCTCCTGGATTAGTGTCTTTCTCCTGCCATCTTCTCAGAATCCTTAGTGTTTTAATAAGAACGACAACTATAACACTGAAAAGAGTAAAAGTGCTAGTTGCTCAATCGTGTCTGACTCTTTTTGTGATCTCATGGATGGTAGCCCACCAGGCTTCTCTGTCCATGGAATTCTCCAGGCGAGAATACTGGAGAGGGTTGCCATTCCCTTCTCCAGGGGATCTTCCTGACCCAGGGATCAAACCTGGGTTTCCTGTGTCTTCTGCATTGCAGGCAGATTCTTTACCATCTGAGTCACCAGGGAAGCCCTATAGGACTGAAACATGCTGTGAACTCAAGAGCAAGGGGGTGTCTCATTCTTTACAGATTCCTAATATTTAGGATGAAAGCTTGTGTTAAAAAGGGCTCCATAAAATGTTGTGGTTGCTGGGTTCAGTTTAGCTGAAATTCCTCTAGAATTAGACCTGGAGACAAGGATTTGAATGCATGCAGTTTTGGGGGTGGGGGAGGTCCAGGGTCATGACAGAAGGAGTGGGGAAGTGGTACAGGGAAGGAGAGGTAGCCGATAAAATGTGCCTTATTCAATCTACCACCACAGTGGAGAAGGGAGCCTAATCCCACGGGAAATTCTGGGATGTAGCATAAAACACGTGCTTCAGAGTTTTCCCACCCAAGAGGCAACAGAGCCAGTGTCATTAAGCAGTAATTTCTGAAAGCAGATGAAGGGCTATTTGCTGGGGTGTTCATCCTGTCACCTCCAGCCTGCTTTGCTTTCAAGAGTGGCTTCCAAGGCTCAGGAACTAAATGCCCTAAGACACGGAGATGCAGCTGGAAGCAGTTGGAAACCTACCAGACACACCGACAGCCAAGGCCGTCCAAGGGCATGGACATAATCCACTCCAGTTAACTGTTTTTAAGTGAAAGTAGTTTATTGTTATAAAGCCTCTGGCTATAATTTTAAGGATATCAATGACATTTTTATCACAGTCATTTCAGTAATATAAAAATAAATGCTATTTTAATGAAGTCCAAATTATCTCATCTTTTTTTCCCTCATACTTTTCGTGTCATGTCTAATAATCCTGCCAAATTCAGGTCGTGAACTTTTGCCTCTGTTTTCTTCTAAGGCTTTTATGGTTTTAGCTCTTCTGTTTAGGTTATTGATTGACTCTGAATTGACTTTTGTACCTGGTGTGAGATAAGGGACCAAGTTCACTCTCTTGCAGGTGGATCTTCAGCTGTCTCAGTACCACTATTCTTTCCAGAGTGAGTGGTCTTGGCACCTTTGTAATAAATCCACTGGTGTGATGTGGTTGAGTTTTGGACTTTCACTCCTGTCCCACTGGTCTAATTAGCTGTTCTTGTGCCGGTGCTACATGGTTTTCATTATTCTGTCCAGCTGAAGTGCCAATGCTTTCGCCACCTGATGTGAAGAGCTGACTCACTGGAAAAGACCCTGATGCTGGGCAAGATTGAAGGCAGGAGAAGAAGGGGTCGACAGAGGATGAGATGGTTGGATGACATCACTTACTCAATGGACATGAGTTTGAGCAAACTGCAGGAGATAGGGAAGGAAAGGGAGGCCTGGTGTGCCGCAGGTCATGGAGTCACAAAGAATCGGACGTAACTTAGCGACTGAACAATACCACCATAGCAAGTTTTGAAACTGGGAGAGGTGAGTCCTTCAACTTTGTTCATTTTCAAAATGATTTTGGGTGCTTGGAACCTCACAGTTCCATATGAATTTGATGAACTGATTTACCATTTCTGTAAAAAAAAAACAAACTCACTAGAATTTTGATAGGGATTATATTGAATATGTAGCTCACTTTGGGCAGTATTGCCATTTTAACAATATTAAACATTCTAATCCATGGGTGTGGAGTGTTTTTCATTTATTTAGGTCTTCTTTACGTTTTTTCCAGCAATGTTTCACAGTTTTCACTGTATAAGTCTTTTACCTACTTAGTTGATTTTACTCCTAGATACTTTATTCTTTGAATGCTACTGTAAACATACTTGTTCTCTTAAATTTCCTTTCTGGATGGTGATTACTGTCGTGTAGGAACTCTGATATTGGCATGTGGATCTCGTACTCTGCAATTTGCTGAATCATCTGTTAGCTCTGGTTATTGTGTGGATGCTTTGGGATTTTCTATATATAGGGTCTTACCATCATGAATAAAGATAGTTCTACTTCTTCCTTTTCAATTCGATACCTTTTATTATTTTTCTTGCCTAATTTATCTGGCTATACCCTCTAGTACAATGAGATCAGGGATCCACGTCTTATTCCTGATAAGGCAGAAAGCTGCTTTTCTTTCATCATCAAGCGTGGTGTTAGCTGTGGGTTTGTTCTCACTGCTTTTTATTATCTTGAGGATACATGAACATTCTATTCCTATTTCTGGAGGTCTATTATGAAGGGGCGTTTGATTTGGTGAAATGCTTTTTCTGCCTTTCTATGAAATTAGTTGATCACATGATTCTTTTTTTCCTTCCTTGTATTAATGTCATTTATTACATTGATTTTCATAGGTTGAAACACCCTTGGATTCCAAACTTTTGTACATCAAAAGCCATTATCAAAAAGTAAAAATGGGAGAAAATATTTGCAAATCATATATCTAAAAAAAGTCTAGTAAAAGCAAACAAACAACTGCTCTCAAAAAGAGGGTCTAATATCTAGGAGGAGGAGGATTGAAGGCAGGAGAAGCAGGGGATGACAGAATATGAGATGGTTGGATGGCCTCACTGACTCAATGGACATGAGTTTGAGCAAGCTCCAGGAGATAGTGAAGGACAGGGAAGCCTGGCATGCTGCAGTCCATGTGGTGGCCAAGAGTCGGACATAACTGAGCAACTGAACAGCAACAACAATATCTAGAAAAGGACATCCCAGGCGGTTCAATGGTAAAGAATCCACCCGCCAGTGCAGGAGACTCAAGAGATGTGAGTTTGATCTTTAGGTTGGGAAGGTCCCCTGGAGAAGGAAATGGCAACCCACTCCAGTATTCTTGCTTGGGAAATCCCATGGACAAAGGAGCCTGGTGGGCTACAGTCCACAGGGTGGCAAAGAGTCGGACACGACTGAGCACCTTAGCATGCACACACATGCACTCTGGATTTTCTCCTAATTTGTTTTATGATTTTCCTATTGTCAGTAAACATTATTGAAACCTTGTGAAAATTATTCGAGGTCTAGGTTTCAGAGAGTCTTTTTCTGTTGTTCACCTGGGGTGATCTAAAACTAGTATTCTCCTTGGATTTCTGGAGATCACAGAAACGTTGACAAGATGTCTTCTGTCTCCCAACACAGAGACAGCCGCCTGGCTGTCGTGAATCCGAATGGAGAGAGCTTTCAGCTCTTCTCATTAACCATGTCCTCTCTCATCTCTCTCCTTGCTTTTGCTTAGAGTCTGCTGTCTTTTTCAAGGCTAGGGAACCATTTCCTGACCAACCAGCCCTAGTCTCTGGCTAGTCAAGGAGCTCTCAAGTTGGTGCATCACCTTGTTCTTAGTGGGGTTTTCCCCCCCTGAAATTAATAAAATATTTTGGCAGTGTCATGCAGCTTGTACCTAGGTCTCTGACCAGGGATGGAATCCGGGCCCCCTGCAGTGGAAGAGCAGCGTCCCAACCACTGGACCACCAGGGAATTCCCCCTTAGCAGTTCTGATGCTGTATTTCAATCGTCTGAAACTTCGCTGAGAGCAGGCATTCTATCTTTTCCATCTCCTATCCTCAGGACTGAGCCACATCCTAGACATGTCATAAATCTTTGTTGAACAAATGAATAAGGACAGTTCAAAATTAATAAAAACAAAAACGTAATACTCCCCTCTTGCTGACGGCTTGACTGTCGCATCACATTTCAGGCCCAATGGTGAAGTATAATTGAACCTATTTACCAGCTCCTGTCATCAAGGAGAGTTAAAAACAAATTGCTGCTCAAACCGAGATCGTGGTATTGGGAGAGACTCCTCAGGATTACTGAGTGGGTAACAGTAAACAACACTTCCAATAAACTCACGCCTCTTGTTATGTGGGGACCATGGAATGTGCAGCTTAATCGGCCCAGCAGGTTTGTCTGAGGGCAGCTTTTTCCAAAAGCCAAGGCTGACGGCAGAAAGAACAGCTTGTGGCTCCCAGACGGCCTCCTGAACTTGTGTTCTGTCCACATCTCCATACACATTTGGGGTTTCTTGGAGGCAGTCTGTGGATGCAGCTGAGCACATCTGAAATGAACTGGGGGTTCTGTCTGTCTGTGCTTTTGCTGCACAAACCTGTAAGATGTGGTTAGAACATCAGCATCATTCCTTGATTTATTTAGGTTGGTGAAAAAGTCATTGCCATCTCGGGCTGTGAATTTTAAATGATTAAAACTAGGCTCAAAACATCTTTATTCATCAAAATAGGAACTGTTATGATCAACACATTTTTGTCAATGAGAAGTAAGTTTGTTTATTCCTGTAGCATGAAAATCCGTGTTTGGGATTTGATGAACTCTTGGAAAGCATTTCCCCTGCAAAAAGTTGTCGAGATGCTTGAAGAAGTGGTAGTTCATTGGTGAGGGTTCAGGGGAATATGGTGGATAAGGCAAAACTTTTAGCCCAATTCATTCAACTTTTGAAGCACTGGTTGTGCGACATGAGGTTGGGTGTTGTCATGGAGAAGAACTGAGCCCTTTCTGTTGAACAATGCCAGATGTAGGCATTGCAGTTTTTGGTGCCTCTCACCTGTTTGCTGAGCTTAATTCTCAATGTAATGGCTTCACCAGGATTCAGAAAGCTGTAGTACATCAGACCGGCAGCAGACCATCGAACGGTGACCATGATCTTGTTTTGGTGCAAGTTTGGCTTTGGGAAGTACTTTGGAGTTTCTTCTTAGTTCAGCCACTGAGCTGGTCCTTGCCAGTTGTCGCATAAAATCCACTTGCCTTTGCATGTCGCAATCTGATGAGAAATTGTTCACTGTTGTCGCGTAGAATAAGAGAAGATGATACTTCAAAATGACGATGCTTTTGATTTGTGGTCAGTTCATGGAGCTTTTTCATCTTTCCACTTTGCTTCACAAGCCGAGTGACCATAGGATGCTGTGCTCTTCAGCAACTTCTCATGTAGTCGTAAGAGCATCAGCTTAGATGATCTTCTCAGTTTCTTGCTATCACTTCCCGTGGCCACCCACTGCACTCCTCACATTCAAACTCTCATCTCCAAGACTCTCATCTCCTTTGCAAAATTCTTGAACCACCACTGCACTGTATGTCTGTTAGCGGTCCCTTGTCTCCGCTGCTTTATGACTTATTTTGAACTTGAATAAGAAAATCACTTGAATTTGCTTTTTGTTTAACATCGCTTCCCTAATCTAAAATAGATATAAAATGCACAGCAAGCAATCCTATTAGCAAAAAACATAAAGCAAGAAATGTGCATTAAAATGATATATAACATAACCACATTTATTTAAGTATGTATTCCAGTATCAGACAGCAAAGTTCAACAGTGCAAAAGCACACTTACTTTTTGCACCAGTCTAATACATCAGTTTGTCATCTATGCTGTTGGCATCTCAAGCTTTGGCTGTTCTTTCGATTAACAACACAGAAATACTTACAGTCCAATCACTTTTCAGCTTCTTATGATTTGCCAAAATTCCAACTAAGAAAGTGAACCTTCAACGAGGAAATTTTGAGCTGTGTTAACCATTCATTCTCTACCCTGATTATCACATCAGAGGACGAGAATGGCTCAACCTGGCGCTTAGTCCCTTGGATGTCCACAGAAACCTTTATGGTTCAGCAATGTGTGCTTTTGTCCAAGGTCAGTGTGAGACACGAACATGAAGAATTTGTTGTTGTTGAAGCCAGACCTTATTCTAACCTGAGTGATAGATTGCCTCTTATTTATTCTAGTGATATTTATGGAGCACTTATTGTGCCAAGAAGAGTTTATCTTTTCTAGAACTAGTAGGCTATCATTTGTTACATAACTCAAACTACGCTGTGCCTTGAACTTCCTTCTTTACTTTTGCTGCCAGAAAGTTTAGAATTAATTTGGGGGCTCAACCACAGCGATTTTCCTTAACCTGGCATTTCTAGCACAATTCTTTCTCCACTCTCTTCCCCTCCTCCTCAACCCCACTCACTTCTTGGCTCTCATTATTTCCCCCTTATTTAACCTTCGTAGGGTCTAAACATTTATATTTAGTGACCTAAACAAAGACGAGTTTCTTTATGATAAATAGTAGTGCAGCAGCTTTGGACTTTTATTCTTTATCAACCAAGAGTCCAGGGTGGAATTAAGAGTCTTAGAGGTTGCGGTGAAACGCACCAAGTATTTCTGGCTTTGAGGAATTTAGTGTCAGATGGAGACTGGAATACCTGGCTCCGCAAACTCAGAGTCCTGAACAGTGAGGCTATTTTTAAGGGCTTAACAGCCTCTCCTCGGTTCTCAGTTGTACCCTGAGTTTAGATGAAGCAGCAGTGCTGACGTGGCACTTAGAGTTGACTGTAGCGTAACAGAAGCCATCATTCCGGGCCACCATATCTGGCCCAGCAAAAACAAATGAGAAAATTAGGAGGTTTTTCTTTATTCTTCCAGTTGGTCATGATGGTAGCACAGGTAACCTAAATTTATGTAGCATCTCAGCTAAAATAAGGCCTGTAACAGACTTCCCTGGTGTTCCAGGTGGGGAAGAATCCACCTGCCAATGCAGGAGATATAGGTTCGATTCCTGATCCTGGAAGATCCCACATGCCGTGGAGAAGCTAACCCCGTGTGCCACAACTACTGAGCCTGTGCCCTAGAGCCCCAGAGCTGCAACTACCGGGCCTGCATACTGAAGCCCGCGCGCCCCAAGGGCTGTGCTCCTCAACAGGAGGAGCCGCTGCAATGAGAAGCTGCACGCACCTCAACTGGAGAAAGCCCACGCGCAGCAACAAAGACCCAGCGCAGTCAAAAATAACTAAGTAAATACATTTAAAAAAAAATTTACATCCATGTAAACACTTTGGAGAAAGGAATGGCTGCCCACCCCAGTATTCTTGCCTGGAGAATTCCATGGGCAGAGGAGCTTCGCCGGTTCCAGTCCATGAGGTCACAGAGTCAGACTCGACTCAATGACTAACACATACCACAAACACTTTCAAAAAGGCCCATTTATGTATCATCTGCTAGCAAAGAAGGTACAATGATGACATATTGAAATAATATCTGATTTTGAAATAGCAGCAATATCACAGCCCAGCAATCGATGGGGTGGGTATTTTAGAATATAAGAAATATTCTACCTTATAATCCGTGCAGACTATGTTGTGTGTACCATTCATATAATCATTTTGTTTAGTTTTCACTATGCTGGGAGGTGACTAGGGCAAGAATTATTATCTAAGAGTCTAAGTTTCCAAAAAAATTCCAATTCTAAATCTTTGGGACAGTAATTCAAATAAGTAAACTAGATTTACTTGTATCATCAAATATATATATATTACTAAAATAAATAATGATCAATAAAAGTAAATTGCAGTGCATGTAAACATATGTCAGGAATAATGATTATACTGGGGTAGAGTATACAGAGGATGAGATGGACAGTTATATCTACAACAAGTCATAAAATAATATACAAAAATATAACATATTTTATAAAATATAATACATACACTGGGGAAATGCTAACATTTCTTTAATCTGCATTGTGAGTCTATAAATGTCCATTACAATATTTTCCTGATGATCAAAGTATTTATTTCAAATAATTGAAATTTTAAATTAAAAACCCTCTGTCTTGGTAATCTCATCACTTATCCACAGTCGCACAGCACTGGGTGGTTCCAGGAGCTTGACTGGCACTCATCCTCCAGAAACTATGTCCACCCAGAGCGTCAGAATGTGACTTTATTTGAAACAAGTTCTGCACAGATATGATGAGGTCCAGTTCACAAGATGAGGTTGTCCTGGATCTGGGAGGGCCCTAGGACCAGTGACAAATGTCCTAAAAGACAGAGAAGGAGAAGAGACAGAGACACTGGGAGGAGACCATGTGACAGCATGGCGGGGGCGGTGCAGAGACTGGGGTGATGCGCCTACGAGCCAAGAAAGCCTGCAGCCCCGGGAGCTGGAGGAGGCAGGGAGGACCCTCCCTGGAGCCTCAGAGGGAGCCGGCCCTGCTGACACCTTGATTTAGGACTTGGCTTCCAGAACCGTGAGAACACACATTGCTGTTGTGTTAAGCCACCAAGTTTGCAGTGATTTGTTATGGCAGCCCTGAAAAACAGATACAGAGGGAAGCACAAGACACGAGCCCCAGTGCCTCCTCCTTTATCCTCAAAGATTCCAGGGAACAGAGGCAGTCAAGACGCAGGCTTGCCCGCCCCCACCTCCCCCACACCACCCCGTCCCAACATGGATCACGTCTAGGTGTGTGGAGCCCATTATAAAAACACAGGAAACAACACCTTTCCAACAGCAGCGAAGGTAGATGGTTTCCTGGAAGATAGGGAGGGAAAGAAAGTTCTTTTTCATTTAAATGTTTTCAGATAAGTGTCCAGATTTCTCCATGTTCTTCCTTGACCCTTTGTGGGGCTGAAACAGACACGGAAAGCAGGCTGCCAGAGGAATCCTATGCTCGAGTCAGTTCTGTCCTGGGTGGAGGAGCAGAAATCCAGGGCCCTGGGGAGGTCACATGTGGACCGATGCTCAGACCCAACACCACGCATGAGGTCAGGGCTTGCCTCAGCACACAGGGCCAGATCCTGAGACAGGAGAGCATCTGGGAGCCTGGCAGGGAGACCTCGGGCTGGTCACCCCGATGACCTTGATGTGGGCAGCGTTGGAAGCCGGGGACCCAGCTCTCGACTTGCCTGCCCACCCCTCCTGGCCAAGCGGCAGGACAAGCCCTGTGTGTCCTTGGCTGCTGCCTATGCACTGAGCTCAGCTGGCTGGGCCGAGAGGCTTGTCTGAGCTTTCTCACTTTCTTGGCAGGAGGACCAGAGGGAGACATCAGCCTTGGAACGAGCGGAGCCCTGGAGCCGGCTCCCTGCTCTGTGCACAGCTCATCACTTTTCCATCTGTGTGTGAGGCTGGCATGTGGGCCACAGGTTGGAGGGTGTAATGGACCCACCCTCACACTTTGGTCTCCTTCCCACAAGGAACTGATGTTTCTGGAGGGGTTGGGGGTGGTGGGGCTTGAGGCCGCCCCACGCTGCTGGTGTTTCACCCGAGGGGGCCGGTGTGTTTGCTTCTTTTTCATTCTCTTTCCCTCTTTCTTCCTCTCCCTTCCCCCGTCTCTCTTTTCTCTTTCTCTCCTCCTTCCTCCCTCCTGCTCTCTCTTTCTTTCTTTCATCCTTTGTTCCCTTCTCATTTTTCTTCTTGCCTCCCAGTCTGGCTTCTCCTACGTTTCCTGTCTCCATTGACAGCAGGTCTTTAGTGGGCTGGGGTAGGGCAGTCAGGGGCCATAGAGCTGAGAGGTCTCAAAGCATCGTGGATTAAACTCTTCTGAAGAACGAGACTCTGTCCTGCAGGCAGTGGGACAAGGCTGTGTGTCTAAGATGGTCCATTTCCAGCACGAAAATGCTTCCTGGGACCCACGCGTCAGCAGCTCCCGGCAGGCGCTGCAGGGTCGGAAACTCTTTGTCCTCTCACAAGTCCGCGTTTGCACAAGTCTTTCTCCTGATGGTTGGCCTGTGCTAACGAAAAGACAGACTTCTTGCTTTCAGACGTGTTCGGTACTGTTGAGGAGACAAGGGGATTTTTTTCAGACCACGAACAATAAAACAGGACGAAATACATAGCTAAAGATGTAGAGGAGAAGGGGGCATGGCTTGAGGACTGGTCACTCTGTATCAGAAAAGTTTCCTGACTACAACTCCCAAGGGTCATGGGACAGGGTTAGTCTCAGAGGAGGTGGAGGGTGTGAGCAGCGTCAACAGTGGGTGATATTTTCCAGGAGCGAGGGCCAGGCCATGCTGCAGCCTTTGCGCTGGATGGCAGCGGAGAACGAGCCTGGACACGAGGGTTGTTACAGGAGGGTGGTCATGTGTGTCCTTGCCTCTCTTCTAGGTGGGCTGATGGCTTCCTTCTCTGACCACAGACCAGACCCTGGGACCAGGCTGTGAGAACTCAATGCCTAGTGATGGGATCCTGACCTCACAGAGGCCTGGCTGCTCTTGGGTGTGGCAGCCCCCCACCTTGTGGACACCCCATGGCCCCACACATCCTACTCTGTGTCCATCCTGGGAGCTGTCATCCCCACCTCTGCCTCCTGGGACCAGCTGTTCTCCATCCTCCGCAACCCCTACCCCCACTCCCGAGACAGTAAGTACCGACCCTCTTTGCCAGGCCTGACTCTCAGTTCAGTTCAGTCGCTCAGTCGTGTCCAACTCTCTGTGACCCCATGGACTGCACAGCATGCCAGGCTTCCCTGTCCATCACCATCTCTTAGAGCTTGCTCAAACTCAGTTATGCCATCCAACCATCTCATCCTCTGTCATCCCCTTCTCTTCCTCCCCTCAATCTTTCCCAGCATCAGGGTTTTTTCCAGTGAGTCAGTTCTTCCCATCAGGTGGCCAAAGTATTGGAGCTTTAGCTTCAGCATCAGTCCTTCCAATGAATATTCAGGACTGATTTCCTTTAGGATGGACTGGTTGGATCTCCTTGCAGACCAAGGGACTCTCAAGAGACTTCTCCAACACCACAGTTCAAAATCATCAATTCTTCCGTGCTCAGCTGTTTTTTTTTTATATAGTCCAACTCTCACATCCATACACTAGTGGAAAAACCATAGCTTTGACTAGATGGAACTTTGTTGGCAAAGGTCCCTTATGGGGTCCCCTAAAGTTCCCCTGACTCCCCTAGGGAATTGATCCCAATTTCTCCTATTTCTTTCAGAAAATGGTCCTTTCAGTAACTTTCTCACCCTGTCACAAAATCAATTCATCATTCCTTCCTTTCAAACCATTATTACTCTACTTTTGTCAAAGTTTTCCAAATTCCAAAACAGATGACACTTCCCTCTTAAAATCAAACAAAGAAAGACTTAAAAAAAGAAACCTACTTTTTGTACAACTGTTCCCCCAGTGCTGTCGCATCCCACTTATCTGATGCACATCCAAGGTTTTCAAACCTTGACCCTTATTTACTCAAATTATTTAATTTTTTTAAAAAAATCTGACTTCTTCTCCTCAACACAGCTGAAATCATTTCTACAGATGTCAGCAATCTCCAATTTGTTACACTGAAGGCTCTTTCAGCTTCTCAGCATCCTCACTCCTGACACTCGGGTGAGTTCCCCATGTTCTTCCTGACATATCCTTGTTCTCTCTCAGTGTCTCTGAGCATCACCTGTTTCTGTTCATCTCTGAGCCCTCTTTCTCCTCCCATGTCCCTGTTGGCAAGGTTCACTAGTGCCTGCCAGTCGACAGTCTCACCCTGTCTCTGCAGCTGGGACTTCTGTGCACGTGACCTCCGCTGGTCCCCACCTGTCCCTCGCTCTCCCTCGCTCTCCCTCGCTCCACTTCTTGCCCCCGCCGTCTCTGCCTCCTGCTTAAAGCAGAGGGACCAGAATGGCCCGCTTACTTCCCCAGACATGTGGCGTCTCCTCTTCGATGTCCTATTCTTGCTCATGGAGAGGATTCACCTCTTATTCTCTAAATTCTATTAGTCATCAATTCTCAGTCCAGAAAAGCATGTTGTTTCATTTTTATATTGCCACGGCCCCTACCCTGCATTTTTCTTCCTCCCCTTTCTCTTGTTAGCAACTTCACTGAGATTTAATAATTCACCTAGTGTCCAATTCACCCATTAAAGTGTACAAGTCAATGATTTTTGGTACATTACATCATTAGCTTGCAAAATTGTGGTAAAATATATTTAACATAAAATTTACCACTTTAATCATTTTTTAGTTTCAACTAAGTGGCGTTAATTACATCTGTGACCTCATGCAACCGTCAGCACTATTTAGTTACAGTCGTTTCCATCATCTGAACAGGAACTCTGAAGCCATTAGTAATAACTACCCCCACTGACCCCTCTCTCCTCAGCCCCAGGTAACCAAATCTACTTTTGGTCTTTAACAACTTTTCTGTCCTCCAGATACATCATATAAGTGAAGTAATGTAACATTTCCTTTGTTCATCTGACATTTCACTCAGCGTAATGTTCTCAAGCTTTATCCATGCTGTAGCACATTTCAGAATTTCATTCCCTTTTACAGCTGGAATATTCCATTGTATATGTATTCTGTGTATTGTTCATCCATGTATCTACTGGTGGACACTTGGGTTGTTGTGATAATGCTGCAATGAGCAGTTGTGTACAGGCCTGTTCAAGACCCTGCGTTCAATTCCTTTGGACATGTACTTAGGGGTGGAATTGCTGGGTCATGTGACAGTCTATGTTTAGCTCTTTGTTCTTGTTGACCAGTCGCTAAGTCATGTCTGACTCTTTGTGACCCCATGGACTGCAGCACGCCAGGCCTCCCTGTCCTTCACCATCTCCTGGAGCTTGCTCAAACTCATGTCCATCGAGTTGATGATGCCATCCAACCATCTCATCCTCTGTTGCCCCCTTCTCCTCCTGCTCTCAAGGAACAACCAAACTGTTTAATTTTTTTTTATAGCTGCTGCAACATTTTACATTCTCACAAGAAATGCATGTGTTCCAACTTCTCCACAACCTCATTATTATTATTATTATTAAATCCTAGTAGGTATCAAATCATATGCATCTCTCTTCCCCTGGTGCTTGGACTGTTATAATAATCTCTTACCTGCTCTTCCTGTTGCATTTTTCCTCTTCAATATGTGCAGTGCTCTAACACTATGTTGTTTCACAGAAAAATTTTCTCTGGTGAAGAGCTTTTGATGACTTTTTATTGCCTCTTGGAAAAAGTCTGAACTCTCCTGGCTTATGAAACTTGCCATTTTCTTGACTCCAATCAACCTTACCTGGAAATGGGGAGAATAATATTATTAACACCTCCCTTATAGGGTATTTGGGAAGCATAAGATGACATTTGTCTAGCATTGCTGTCTAACACATTTGTGCTCAGAGTAAAAGGTTTACTCTTTCGAAGTAACAATATCTTATTTGCAGATGAAAAAACTTGAGTCCTAGAAAGATAAGTTGCTTAACGGAAACTAGCTGTTCAGTCTGAGATGGAATTTGATTCTGAGCTGGCCAGGATCAGATCTGAAAGAACTAACCCCTTACTTGTCCCACTGGTCCACGTAGGACTCTGAAACATGGATGCTTCATGGCCCCTTGGACATCATTCCATGGCCAGATTAAGGAATGACCCTTCACAGTCCACCCATTTCCTGGACTCAGTTCCAATCTTTGGTTTGGTTCCACATCTATAGCCCCTTCTCCTGGTCTCAGTTGTAATCTTTGGTTTGGTGACACATCTGTAGCCTCTTGGCATAATCCCTGTCTCTTCCTGATGATCGTGTTTGTGAATATTGGACACGGAGGTGGACCCATCACCACTGAACATGGTGGGGGCGGCCTGGGTGAGAAGGCCGTGACAAGGGGTAGGCGGGGAGGGCCTTCTGAATGTGAAGTCCACATATGAGCAGAGGAATGATTTTATTCACATGGCTAAATAGCCCCTGGATGAAAAGAGTCAGTCGTGCCTGACTCTTTGCAACCTTATGAACTGTAACCCCCTGGGCTTCTCTGTCTATGGGAGTTCTGTGGGTTGCCATTTCCTCCTACGGGGGATCTTTCTGATTCAAGGATCGAACCCACATCTTCTCCATTGGCAGGCGGCTTCTTTACCCACTGAGCCATCAGGGAAGCCTTCCTGATGATCATATATCATTGCAAAGACCCTGTTTTCATCCAGGGGCTATTTAGCCATGTGAATAAAATCATGCCTCTGCTATATGTGGACTTTACAGTGAGAAGCCCACCCCCCCACCCCTTGTCACTGCCTTCTCATCCCAGGCTGCCCCCACCGTGTTCAGTGGTGACAGGTCCACCTCCGTGTCCATTATTCTTCCACTTTACTCTGAAGTCACTCTTCTCCTCTGAGTCCACCAAGGTCCCCTCCTTCCATCTCCTGCATCATTTCCTGGGATCTGCTTTCCTCAGTGAGCCGTCTGGCTGTTCTTCCCCTACTGAACCGAAGGCCAGGAAAATTAAAGGAAAGCATGAAGAAAAAATGCAACCTGAAGAGGCAGTAACCTTTGATGTATAACATATATCTCTTCTGCATTGATGCTTTCAAAGGTCTTCCTCTTACTGAGGGATAAGCCCAAGGGATCCAAGCAGTTCTGTGTTCTAAACTCAGGGCAGCTCCAAGCATGCTGTCAGCATCTAATTATCAATGCATGAAAACAAGAAAAACAATACCAGCACAACAGGCAGATCCTGCCATCTGCTACTGCTCCGGGCTAAGAGGGATGTGCGTTCAAGGCCAGCTGTTTTTTTTTTTTTTTTTGGGGGGGGGGGGGGGCTTCACTTTTTCCTGTACCATGTGCTTCCCATTTGAGGGCACAGGGGCCTGAGAACATTTTTAGAATTTGCTCCTCTACCAACATGGCATGAATTTCCATATTATCATCTTACGGCTCTAATATTCTAATTTCTATGTCACGTTACAAATTCTGCTGGAATATTTCTTAGCTTTCCCCATATCCTTTTTACCCAGTGGAAATCAGAGCTGCCAAAAAGCTTCCAGATGGACATGAGCTGGGCCGTGTAGAGCTTCCCTGTCTCCCAAGTGAGGGTCCCTCCCCTGTAGAAACCGGAGATGGGCCCTACCTTCCCAGCAGCAGGAATGCAGGGAGGGGAGTGCTCCACCCGGGATTCTAAACATCTGCTAGCTCCCGCTCCTCCACACAGAGCAGACGTGGTGTCTTCTGATGCCTTCATCAAAGATCCAGTTGTCTTCCTTTCCCCCCATTTGATCTGGTGTTTGTAAATGGCCCCATGGGATTCAAAACATTCACATAGGGCTTCTTTAAACCCAAACTGGAAGCCACCTGGAGACAAGCTTGCTACCTTGACTGTTAACTACATAGTTAATGAATAATACTTGAAATATATTTCCAGCAATATTTTTTTTCTAGAAAGGTGAAAGTTACAGTCATGTGTGATATATGTGAATTAAATTATGTCCTGTATCATGTTAATGTAACTTTCAGAAGTAAAATTTCTTTCCCTGTAAATGAAAATTCTACATTGTAGTTTATTATAATCCCTCAGTATAAGGCTTGTGAGATAGGTCTGCTATATCCATTGTAAAATTCTTTTCATCAAATGATGCAAAATACCTTTAAAAATTCATGGCTGAACAGAATTCCTAGAAGCCATCCTTATTTGGGGGACATTTTTTTCACTTGTGGTACAATTAAAATCAATGAAAGGATAAGCTAGGTTGTTAGAGGATCCCCCCGCCCCTCAGAATGGTCCGGGTAAACTCAGTGCTTCCCAAGGCTGTTCCAAACTAGCAGAATTTGCTAAACTTCCCAAGCTCATCACACCTCTATTTGTCTCAACACACTTTCCATATTATTTTGCCTTCAACTTGAGCAGGAAAATAGACGTTATTAGGTGAGCAATCTCTCCATCCTGATCCTCAACTTTACATTTTATACACATCTCTGTTTACACTGAACCATTTAACTGCCACATCAGAAAACCAAGCAGCAGCATGCTTTTTTTCCCCTGGAAATCCCTCCTCTGAGAAGGCAATGGCACCCCACTCCAGTACTCTTGCCTGGGAAATCCCATGGATGGAGGAGCCTGGTGGGCTGCAGTCCACGGGGTCGCGAAGAGTCAGACACACTGAGTGACTTCACTTTCACTTTTCACTTTCATACACTGGAGAAGGAAATGGCAACACACTCCAATATTCTTGCCTGGAGAATCCCAGGGACGGGAGCCTGGTGGGCTGCCATCTATGGGGTCACACAGAGTCGGACACGACTGACGTGATTTAGCAGCAGCAGCCTCCTCTGAGACTTGGTCATGAAGAGCTTGGGTGCAGAGTCATCTTCTGTCTGAACCCAGAGTTACTGACTTGTTTGTTGCCTTCTATCGGACCAGTTGCTTCCTCTCTTTCAGCTTTTGTTTCTCCATCTGGAAGAGAGCTGTGGATGCAGTGAGCCAACGGCAGACCCTCAACCATGATTCTCCTCCTAGCATCTCCGAGGGCTCTCTCTCTGGACCATCTCTCCTCCCTTGGACATGAGCCTTCCCTGTCTTTGTTGGCTGAGCAGTCAGGGAAACCCATTCTTTCATAGGTGATAATAATAATATAACACTGTCACAGCCTCACTCAGTTATGTATATGTAATTACATATCATATTTAAGATCTCTACTATGGAGGCCATATGTTTCCTTATAATCAATAACTAAAGATTTCAACTGCACTTAATATGAGACCACTCCTCCATGGAGCCCCATAGGAACCTGCCTTCAGAGGACTATTTGGAGGCTCTGTGTCTTTCTCTCTTCCTTCCTCCCTTTCTTCCTGGTTGCTGTTTGCACCCCTTCCAGAGTACAGAGGTAGAACTCGTGGTCCCACTGTGTCAGATTCCACGTTCATTCTCACATTTCATGCACAAAAACCTCAAAAACATCTATAATGTGAAAAGACACACTGCATTCCCCCGCTGCTAAAGCCAATGTCAGGGGTCAAAGTGAAAATATGAGATCTCTGCTGAATGTATGGGCTTCCTTTACATACATCAGATGGCTCAGCTGGGTAAAAAATCCTGTCTTCCACTGCTGGAGACACAAGAGATGTGAGTTTGATCCCTGGGTTGGGAAGAGCCCCTGGAGAAGAAAATGGCAACCCACTCTGGTATTCTTGCCTGGAGAATCCCTTGGACAGAGGAGCCTGGTGGCCTACAGTCCATAGGATCGCAGAGTCAGACACGAATGAGCACACACACATGCACACGGAATGTACAGATTTCTCAACAAGCCTGTTTTATCCCCAATATAGCATCTCCTGTCAAAGTTGTATTAATTCTAAGCTTTGATAGCATAAATTGTTTTATTATCAGGTGAAGCATAGATCTCTTTGTAAGAAATAATGATATAAAAAGTTTTAAAAAAGAACAAGGAACAAGGAAAAAAGAGGAATAGAGCAGAATGTGGTGTAGAATCCATGATTAGTGGTGGAAGATGGAAGACATGTTCTACAAACACGATTGCCAGCTCTCCTCAGATGTCGCAGATGTCACTAAGCAAGAATCACTTGGAGACATAAAGAGAAATAAACATTCATAATGCCCACGTCTGTGTTAATCTGAGCAAGTCTATGCCCTGGTTTCCAAGCATCTGGTGTTCTGAGGCCTCTTGGCCTGTTGTGTTCTTAAGGAAACTGCTTGGTGTACAACGTTAACATTTTGCTTTGTTTCTTTAGTTCTGTTTATTTTGAGTTGGTGGAGGCAGCTTGGAGGGCGGGAGACAGTGACTCGTGAACTCTGGGTGGAAACCATACTGATATTGTGAACAGCACTTGCCCTATGCAAATCAGAGGTGCCAGATACAACAGGGGTATTGAATGAGACATACCCCAACTTCCCCCCGAGTAGCAGTCATGGGAAGGACAAAAGCAAGCTTCAGATCAGAGAATTCTTGCTTGCCACCGTGTCCAGGTAAGCTTTCTGGGAGCAGGTGGAATGAGCTCCATCTAGGTGGCGGTCAGCACTGGACCTTGGATCCTACGTGCGTTTTCCACTGTGAGGAGCAGTGCCTTTTAAGTCCCCCTAGTGATGTTAGGGGGAGAAGGCAATAGCAACCCACTCCAGTACTCTTGCCTGGCAAATCCCATGGATGGAGGAGCCTGGTAGGCTGCAGTCCATGGGGTCACTAGGAGTCAGACACGACTGGGCGACTTCACTTCCACTTTTCACTTTCATGCATTGGAGAAGGAAATGGCAACTCACTCCAGTGTTCTTGCCTGGAGAATCCCAGTGACGGGGGAGCCTGGTGGGCTGCTGTCTCTGGGGTTGCACAGAGTCAGACATGACTGAAGCGACTTAGCAGCAGCAGCAGCAGTGATATTCGGGAGATCAGAGGGCTCGTTTGCTTTTTCAACACCCTGCACAGAGCCTCCTGAGGCATTTCATCAGCATCGCCTGCCACTGCCAAGTTTTGCCCACTGGAAACTCCTGTGCTTGACAAAGCTTTTAACACCTTTTCGTTTTAAACACAGATGCTTTTTTCCACAAACACCTGTACTGTCAATGAGAATATTTTTTTCCATAAGTATTGAATAGCCAGTGACTGACAATGTAGGAGCTGAGATACCATTGTGTTAAGTCAGAGACATTGTAAGGACCCTCTCGGGCATGCTTTCATGGGATTGATCGTTGGTGGTCTTTGATTTTTGGGGGCTCAGGATTTGCTTGCAGTCAGAGAGCTTTGTCACCAGCAAACAACACTTCAGTATTTTCCCTCAAATATGTGATGAGGAAGCAGGTTTGGGATGTTACCATATGCAGTTGTCATTGTCTTAGTTCAGTTCAGTCGCTCAGTCATGTCCGACTCTTTGCAACCCCATGAACCACAGCACGCCCGGCCTCCCTGTCTATCACCAACTCCTGGAGTTCACCCAAACCCATGTCTATTGAGTCAGTGATACCATCCAACCATCTCATCCTCTGTGGTCCCCTTCTCTTCTTGCCTTCAATCTTTCCCAGCATCAGGGTCTTTTCTAAGGACTCAGCTCTTCACATCAGGTGGCCAAAGTACTGAAGTTTCAGCTTCAACATCAGTCCTTCCAATGACTATCCAGGACCGATTTCCTTTAGGATGGACTGATTGGATCTCCTTGCAGTCCAAGGGACTCTCAAGAGTCTTCTCCAACACCACAGTTCAAAAGCATCAATTCTTTGTCGCTCAGCTTTCTTCATAGTCCAACTCTCACATCCATACATGACCACAGGAAAAACCATAGCCTTGACTAGACGGACCTTTGTTGACAAAGTAATGTCTGTGCTTTTGAATATGCTATCTAGGTTGGTCATAACTTTCCTTCCAAGGAGTAAGCGTCTTTTAATTTCATGGCTGCAG
Source organism: Bubalus bubalis (assembly GCF_019923935.1). Taxonomy (NCBI): domain Eukaryota; kingdom Metazoa; phylum Chordata; class Mammalia; order Artiodactyla; family Bovidae; genus Bubalus; species Bubalus bubalis. The sequence continues at coordinate 54,693,109 of NC_059169.1, forward strand.
TCACCATCTGCAGTGATTTTGGAGCCCCCAGAAATAAAGTCTGCCACTGTTTCCACTGTTTCCCCATCTATTTCCCATGAAGTGATGGGACTGGATGCCATGATCTTTGTTTTCTGAATGTTGAGCTTTAAGCCAACTGTTTCACTCTCCTCTTTCACTTTCATCAAGAGGCTCTTTAGTTCCTCTTCACTTTCTGCCATAAGGGTGGTGTCATCTGCATATCTGAGGTTATTGATATTTCTTCCAGCACTCTTGATTCCAGCTTGTGCTTCTTTCAGCCCAGAGTTTCTCATGATGTACTCTGCATATAAGTTAAATAAGCAGGGTGACAATATACAGCCTTGACGTACTCCTTTTCCTATTTGGAACCAGTCTGTTGTTCCCTGTTCAGTTCTAACTGTTGCCTCCTGACCTGCATATAGGTTTCTCAAGAGGCAGGTCAGGTGGTCTGGTATTCCTATCTCTTTCAGATTTTTCCACAGTTTATTGTGATCCACACAAAGGCTTTGGCATAGTCAATAAAGCAGAAATAGATGTTTTTCTGGAACTCTCTTGCTTTTTTAATGATCCAGCAGATGTTGGCAATTTGATCTCTGGTTTCTCTGCCTTTTCTAAAACCAGCTTGAATATCTGAAAGTTCATGGTTCATGTATTGCTGAAGCCTGGCTTGGAGAATTTTGAGCATTACTTTGCTAGCATGCAATTGTGCAGTAGTTTGAGCATTCTTTGGCATTGCCTTTCTTTGGGATTGGAATGAAAACTGACCTTTTCCAGTCCTGTGGCCACTGCTGAGTTTTCCAAATTTGCTGGCATATTGAGTGTATCACTTTCACAGCATCATCTTTCAGGATTTGAAATAGCTCAACTGGAATTCCATCACTTCCATTAGCTTTGTTCGTAGTGATGCTTTCTAAAGTATAGAGACATCTAATATTTTTCAGGTGCCACTAGAAGTACTTCCAACAAACTGTGACTAATTCAGTTATCAAATAGTATCTTTTCATTCACAAAGAGAAAGGTATCAATAAAACTTCAGTCGGGGATGGCAGACCCTTGGGTGGAAGCAGGTTGAATGGTGGAGCCATGTCATGGCAGAAACTGAGCAAAGACACCACACGAAGTGGGACTTCTGCCCTGGCTGGTAGTAAATGAAAAGCAACCCAGTTCTGATATTAGAACTAAGATAGAAATAAAGAAGTTTCCAATTTAGAATAAATATGGAATTTTAAGGAAAATTAAAAACTAAATAATTTCATGACCTAGTCTTTAGACATACCACAATTCACAATACGTGAATTTAAAACACACTTTAAAAAAAGAGACTAAATGAGTTTAGAGTTTAAAGAGAATGGGGCAGATGTCTGGTAGCTTGAGAAAAAATTAAGCATTCTCTAAGCTTGATTTTTAAAATTTGTTCTTGTATACTGTCTAGAGAATTTATGTTTGACAGAAAATACTTGCTTTATTTTAGATAGTTGATGAAAGAGTTGGTAGACTGTAAAGAACATATCCAGAGTGAGAAAATGACATTGAGAAGGAGCTGCATGCATTTTGGAAAACTATTTCTTTCTTTTTTAAAAAATTTAAATAAATTAAATTTTTTTTTTTTTACCATGTTGTGCTGGTTTCTGCCAAACAGCAACAGTGGAAACCTATTTCTAATGGGGGATATGTCTGTTTAATGTCTGTATGTAGACTTCCCTTCCAGGGAAGGACTGCATTGGAGAAGGTAATGGCAACCCACTTCAGTTTTCTTGCCTGGAAAATCCTACAGACAGAGAAGCCTGGCAGGCTACAGTCCATGGGGTCGCAAGAGTCAGACATGACTTAGCGACTAGACCACCAAGGACTGCATGACTAAGAAGTGTGTGTGTTAGTGCTTAAAAACGTTTAGTCTGAACATGGCTTTACCTCACATCTTACAATGGTTTTCCTTTTCTAAGTGCAATCAGCAAAAACTCTGTGACACCCTGTCCTTATCTATCTGTTTTCCCATGGTTGTAGTTTTCTTTGCCTGTCTTTGTCCCCCATTGAAAAAAACACTCCCTACAATGAACATTTTCCAAGTGAACTGAGGATTGGTTACTAGAGGGATTTTAGGAATTATTAACGAGGAGATGGACAAGAGTTGGCTCTACCAACAAAATGTTTGCAGTCCACTTGAAGCTCAAGTAGCTCAAGGACCCCCACTTGACTCAACACCTCAGACAGTCTTCCCTGAGGGAATCTTGACCATCCTCTCTGTAGAATGACAGTTTCCCAGGTCAGTTTATATGGGTGACAGACGCACCATCTGTTATTGTTTAAGGTACAATATGGGTCTGAGGATGTGAGAAAAGAGCACCCTTAAAGATCTTGATTAGCTGGAAGAAATAATCTTTGACTTATTTTGAAGCATCTGAATGAGACTTCAACATGAACTGCAGCATCGCTGTTCAGACCATGCACTCTTGGGTGTCTAAAGGTATAATTTAAGGCACTAGAATTTCTTTCAGAACAGGACACAGGATACTGAAGAAGCAACAAGTGACTTGACTAGGTTATGGTGATCATTTCACAATACATACAAATATCGAGTCATAAAACCAATACAATACTGTATGTCTATTATACCTCAAAGAAAAACAAAATATCAGATGCAGAAAAGAATGAAGATCAACGTAAATGCTAAATTGTGTGTAAGTACAAATATTTACTATTTAAATCAAATAGACACCAAAATAGCATACAAATTTACTTGATGAAGGTATTTTAATATTTAAATATTTAAAGTCCTTGCATTATCCAATGAAAGTAATTATTAGCATCTGAATTTTCTAAATTATGAACACAGACTATAATATCTAAAGTGATCACTAAAAGAGCAAAGGATAAAACAATCAAGTTAATGGTGAGAAAAAAAGCAGAATATTTATTTTTCAATTTGAAACTGAGATAAGGGACATATATTAGAAAATACAAAAACAGCTTATATAGTCATATTAATATTAGAAAGCAATCTGTAATGAAAAAATACATTATGAAGTATAAACAGAATCATTGCATTATCATAAATTATCCCAGTTTAAATCATCAGGAAATTTTGGCATTCTACACTTGTATACATATCATTATATAGCTTTAAAATATATAAAGTAAAATTAATTAAGAAGATATCAAAAAATCCACCATACACCTAGCATAGTAATTAAAGTCAAGCAGACAAAAATTATAAAGGACATAGAATATTTGTATTATATAATTGGTAAGCTTGAGTTCACAAAATATACAAAATGCTCTATAAAATTATTTTAAAAATTCAGGATGGTGGTTATATCCGGGAGGGATTTAATGGGTTTTATTTCTCAGGTTCTGTGCTGGGTAACCAGGAGTTTTATCAGATTATTCTCATTGCTCATGGTGCCTCTTACATGGCATTTGAAATTTGTATATTTGGAAATTTTTCCAGCTTAATTTTATCTTTATAGTAATAAGATTTTATGCAAAGCATATTAATTTACCCTTTTTAATAACTTTAAGCACTTACAATGTTTCATTTGATTATGAATTATCTCAGATTGTGACATGTCTAAACTATCAGGTGGTTGCATGAATCTATATAAGCATTAATGTTGATAGTACTGATATAATAGTGTGATGGAAAAAATAGGCAATTTTACTGTATGATAATTTAAACAAAATAAAAAATAAATCAAAAGTCAAAGGATCAAAATAATAAATCAGAAATATAAGAAATAGCTTATTTAGCCATTTAAAATTTTATTCTATTAATGGAGATATTAATAGATTTAAGGAAATGATATTATGAAGTATCTGAAATATGTATTTCATAATCTGAGATATTTTACAGCAAAACATTAAAATTCCCTAAAATTCAGTGAAGCATTAAAAGTCCCTAAAATTATTAAAAAGAGTAAATTATTATGCTTTGCAGAAAACCTAGTAGTGATAGTGACAAAATAGAGCTATATTTATTTTCAGGTATCTGTCATGTAAGGCAACAGTTCCCAACCTTTTGACACCAGGGACCGATTTCATGGAAGACAAATTTTCCATGGACTGGGAATGGGGGCTGGTTTCGGGATTATTCAAATGTATTACATGTATTGTGCACTTCATTTCCATTATTATTACATCAGCTCCACCTCAGATCATTAGGCATTAGATTCTAGAGGTTGGGGACCCCTGTTGTAAGGGATACCATGAACACAACTAAAAGAAATACTTGCAAAACATCTGAGAAAGAGTTATTTATTATAAAGATCTTAGATACAACAAAATGGTGGTAAAATAATAGCTCATGTGTATTCAGTGTGTATTTTGTAACTCCCCTTGTATAGATGTTTAATCCTGATTCCAAACCTGTGAGGTAAGTGTTACTTACATCCACATTTTTCAAAAGAGCAACTGGAGGCTTAGAAAGATGAAGCGAGTTGACAGAAGTAGCATAGGACAGGAGTTATAACTCAGACTTGTGGTTCTGTGTCCAGGGTCCCTGCAGGGTTAAGACCACCACACTCTACAGCCTTCCTGGAAAGGAAGGAGCTACCCAGTTAGAAAATTAATAACAAAGACCAAGGGGCCAAGAAGTGACATGCCAGAGATGCAAACAGGAAAGAGACACACATCCAGTGTCAAACTCAGTATAAAGAAAATGCACATTTAAACAAAAAAAGGATACAGTTTTTACCCACTGGAGTTTCAGAAAAAGTCACTTTAGGTATCCAAGGCTGGTGACATTAAGAGGAAATAGTTGCTTTCATGCACTATTGATGAAAGTTTAGTACGATCTTTTTTTAGCACACTAACCACTGTTTATAAAAATGCACAGTGAACAAGCTCTTTGTCTCAACAAATTCTTAGCAATGATTCAGGAAGAGAATTTGAGATGCATGGACATTACAGCATCATTTAAATAGATATTTCCCCCGCCACTCCAGAGTGGGATTCAACACAAGAGAAGTAGCCCAGTGGTGGAAGCGGGGTGAAGGACGGCTTCCAAAGAAACAAAATGCAGAGGAGCCGCTTCATAGCTTTAAGCACCCAGGAGAAACATGTTGTCTTCCCCACAGTCACTAACGTGGCCACAGGTGAGAAGAGAAATCTCCATGCGTTCATGCTTTCAGGAGTTTCCCAGGGTGCATCTGCCTCCCCATCAATGCTTTTTCTCAAGACGAGTGTTTGCCTAGTCTTCAGGGGTGGTAATTTCTGATACAGGTCAAAACTCTGACCCTGATTTCCCAAGAGAAGTTTTCAATCTGTAGGCACGTTTAGGCACCCACGGTTGATTGTAATTCTAAGTTCTTTCTTTAGATGCTCAGCTTTAGAGTAAGATCTGGCAGAGTTACTGGCCATGTGAAGTCAGAGTGGTGAAATATTGACTTTTTCCTGGAAACGTGTATCATCTTCATATTATTCAACAGCCTTCTACTGCTGTCCGTGTAGAGAGATGATCTCCAGGTCCTGACAGAAATAGGCAGGGTGGAAATGTTTCTTCTAGTTCAGGGGATGTTTGCATTGGTTTCTCCTCTATGCTTAGTTCCTAATGACCCTGCCCTTAAGTAGAGATTGCTGTCTGCAGCCAGGTGTCATTGGTGGCCATGTGGTCACGCATACAAGCACATGTTGTTTGCACCCAAGGCTCTGGTCTAATTTCACCTTCCCCTCATCCAAGCCAGCCAACAAGAAATAACCCGTGTGAGTCAAACGTCTAGAAATTCTTCCCTGAGATAATGCACTTTCCGGAAGGAGGAACAACAGATACCCTTTCATACAAATAAAAATAAAACAAAACTGGAGCTGTCAAGTTCATATAAGCTTTCACAGAAGAAAAATGTCCTTTGAGTCTTAAAATAATGCTATTTTAGGAGGCATATTGTGGGACCACCAGACAGGTGCAGCTGGGTTACAGCAAAGTCTCTGCTGATCCTAGTAATTTGAGAACTTCCAAATTTAAATCTTCTGTGCTGAACTGTGCCTTATAATCACATTGTAGAAAAACAAGGTGATTTTGACAAACCTGTTCTTAATTTGGAAACCTTCTTCCTCATGTAATATTCCTGTCGAGCCCTTTAGAATGTTGCAGCGTTTTAACAAAGCACAACACAGCATGTGGGGGAGTGGTACTCAGTGAGACCTGCAGGGGTGGAGTCAGTGATACTGTGAATTGTTCATGCGGTTTTCTAATAATGAACATGATTTTCATTCTCCAAACTTCAGGTACCACTCAGGAATCTGCCCGCTAATTACAGCACGAGGGCCCAGTAGATGGCCAGGTTGTCGGGCTACGTGGTGGAGCTCTCTGCCAGGTACCTGCCCCATTATAAACAAATTGTAACGACAGAAAGACAGTGTTTTATATTCTGGAGAACTGCAAGGAGATCTGAGGTTGTCAGGTAACATGGTAATTACGTTTAAAGAAACTTGATAATTCAAAAAAATACGTTACTGAGTAATCTGCCGAAACATGTAGTTATTATGTGGCTACATGTCTCTTTCCATTATGTTAGCACCAAATTATGGGTTAGAATTCTTATATCTACCTTTTTCACTCTCTCAACAAAAGATGCCTGAGTTGAAACGCTGGTGGGGTGGGGGAGGAGTTCTTTCCCTACTATAGTTGACAAAAGAATGAAAGTTTCGAGCACAATGCAACATATAATTTCTTTCAAGTTTCTTCTTAAGCCAACATCTAAGCTGCACAGGGAGGCCCTCTGGAAGACTATTTTTGTCATTTTGAAGCTGGCATCATGTACTGCTGATGGAAGAAGAAAGCAAGAACAAATGTCATTCAAAGCACTCTCTGTCGTGGCTGCCTGGGGCTTCATCGGAACGCCTGCAGGAACAAAATCCTTCGGGCGTCCCCAGCAATTCCCATTAAAAGGGGGGCTGGAGTCCCACGGAAGCTTGCAGACATTCTAAGTCACCTGAGGCGGGTTTTAAGTTTATTGTAAAGCTTAATCACACAGGTTAAGGGGGTGGATTAGCATTGCAGCTGGCAAAGAGGAGTCAAAGGAATAAATAAATCCATTCAACAACACCAGCGCTTGTTCCTGGGAAATAATGCAGAAGGGAAGGAAGGCAGGTCAATTCCCTGGTGAAACTTTGTGTTCCTTGACAGGCAGCAGGGAGATGTCAGCTGTTAGCACCACGTAGATGCTTGCTGTCATCCGTGGAGCAGTTTCTAAAGTATAGTTGTGTTGGGTGTGGTAGGCCACTCAACAGACTTTCTGACTAGGATGGCATCTGATGCTAAGCTTATGGGAGAGAAAGGTAAACTGGTGAGGAGCAGTAATGTCCAGGTGGGCAGTGAAAAAGCACAGGAAATGAAACCTACTGGATGAAGGGCTTGAGCTGTGGATCAACTGACTTGCTATCAACTTTTGAGGACATTTTGGGGACACATTGGCATTCAAATAATCTAATATATAATCAAATACTCATTAATTTAATAATGTATTACTTTACTTTTATTTCTTAAAGGTTCTTTTGTAAAATTTACGTGCTTATTGATCTAAAGTTTTAGGGACATTGCTAGAGCTTTTGTATTTTTAAAATTTTAGGAACAAGTACTTGGCATTGCCTCCTTTCTGAGCTGCGCTGTTTAAGTGATATCCAAAGAGCATTTAATCAAGAGGAGCCCTTAGTGTTGGTCCTCATGCTATTTATACCCATGAAAATCTGTGATTTCAGTGAATAAATTATTTATTGTTATTTAGTTTGCACAAGCTGAAAGAAGTGGCTGTTAGCACAGGGAATGAATGAACCATACCACAAGCAGGAGGCTGGGTTGAAATAAGAAGCTAAGGTCTTGAGTTCCGATTCCAACGGTGTATTTCTGTGTGGGTTTGGAAAGTCAGGTTGTCTGGTTGTTCCTGTGTATGTGCTGTGTTCTGTGTATTGTGTCCTGGGTGGGGGCAGAGGGCAAAGCAGCATCTTGGGTTTTTAGTTGCCTGTGAACTTAAAAACAATCCGCACGGTGCCATCTTCTTTAAGTCTGGTGAGTCCTTGAACCACGGGGCTGAAGCTCTTGGTCAAAGAAGAGCCTTCTTTTCAGCCCTGGTCAGACCTGGAACACAAGACTCTTTTTTGGGCAGCACCGTCTCAAAGGGCTGTTTATGAAGTAGTGTGAAGGGTCTGGAAGTTACAAACACCACACTTCATAAAGCAGGGGCTCTTCAGCCCGGATAAGAGAAGGTTCACGGTGGCCTTTCAAGTGTCTGGAGTTCTGTTGTGTTGAATAGACAGTAGACTGTTCAGCTCTGCTCTTGGAAGGCAGGACTGTGAACGACTGTCAAAAGTTATAGAATATGACCGACCAGCTTAATGTGAAGTGGACATCTCCAACTTCCACTGCTTGTCAGTCAAGCAGACCCGAGTGACTCCTTCTCCAGAACAGAGGTTGGAACTGTGGAGTTTTCTTTTTACCCTGAGTCAGGGCTTTGACATTGTCTCTACTTAGCATAATAGCTAAAATCTTATGGTAAATTGGTAAATAATCATTACTACAGTTAGAAGTTAAAAAAAAAATTACTCCTTGCTTCTTCACATGGCTTCAAATCAGTTTGGTTAATTATAATAAAATATATTTCCACATGAATTGGGATAGGTTATGATCTTTTGTTTAAGTTTCCTAATATTTTATTTTTAAGGTGATTACCTAAACATGCCTCAGGTGGCTCAGTGATAAAAAATCCATCTGCAATGCAGGAGATGCAGGAGACATGGGTTTGATCCGTGGGTCAGGAAGGTCTCCTGAAGAAGGAAATGGTAACCCACTCTAGTATTCTTGGCTGGAGAATCCCATGGACAGAGGAGCCTAGTGGGCTACAGTCCAAGGGGTCAGGAAGAGTCGGACAGAACTGAGGACTGAGCACACACAGCACAACCTAAAAACTTAACAAAATAATCTGATGTGAAGCAATATTTTATTAAAATCCACCATTCTAAATAAATGGGCTGACATTTCTTTGAAGTATTTTTAAAAAGTAGAAAATTTTTATCCATGAGCTGATGAAAGCTGTTGCCACATTGTTTGCACACACGAGTAGGAGTCAAGGTCACTGTGATGGAATTATCCCCACTTTTTGCCACATAATCAGATATCTAAAGAAATTTTCTGGAAGAAGGAGAGAAATGCTATGGTTGGAAAGACTGTCATTTACATGAAGTGTGTGAGAAGAGATGCTTTGATACGATCATGAGGCAGTAGGTATGATAGGATTCTGGTTAGAGTTGGAGGACTTCCCGTGGGGTCATTGGAGGAAGAGATGCTCTGGGTTCCAGGCTAGAGCCTGGAGGAAGTAACTAAGGGTGTTCTTGAACATAGCGACCAAGATAGAAGTCATATTTCAAAGAGCAGAGCCCGTGCTAACTGAAGAAAGAAACAAGGACGTATCTGGGGGAGGATGGTGCAAAGTAAGAGAAAGATGAAATACTGGGCAGGGTGGCGTTTGACCTGGCAACTCAGGAAATGGCCTGGCGACTGGAGAAAGCTGCCAGAGCAGGGCTGGTGGGGCGGGGACCGTGTCAGCCGGCCCTGGAGTCCTGTGAGATGCTGTATAGGAATTCCAGTCTTCACTCATATTGTCTCCAGATACCTTCTAGGGTAAACGGCCCCTGAAAGCCCATTGGCTTTCCCTGGTCCTCCTATTCTTTAGCCCCCAAATTCACTCTCCCAAGGTGGGGGTGAGGGGCAAACAGTTCATCTGTGTGGTCCCTTCCTCTAGAGCATCCCTCGGCCTCCTCTCCCCACATGTCGGCCTCCTCCACACACTGACTTCCACGCTGCAGCAGGAGTACCACACCTACACCATCACCTCCTTCCCTGGGCTTCCGGCCTCCTCTCCTGCCCACTTGCCTTCATCTTCATCAAGATTCTGTCCAGGCAGAGTCCTCCTGTGCTTCCCTGCTGGTTGGGATGGGTGTGCAGAGCCCAGCCAGCAGATCCTAAAGGCACAGGGAAGTCCTGAAGTTTACTTTCTAAACTGGAAATCACCAGAAACTGATGCCAGTCCCAGATTCCATGCATCAGCCATTACCTGTTGCTGATCTCAGATGGTTTCACCCAGTTTGTCATCTATCAGCTCTAGCTCTAGACTCCTGCTACTGTGTGTGTGTGTGAGCTCAGTCATGACTGACTGTTTGTGACCCCATGGACTGGAGCCCTCCAGGTTCCTCTGTCTTCTGTCCATGGGATTCTCCAGGCAAGAATACTGGAGTGGGTTGCCATTTCCTTCTCCAGGGATCTTCCTGACCCAGGGACCAAATCTGAGTCTCTTTCATGTCTTGTATTAGCAGGTCTAGCTCCATGACTATGGGTTGTCCCATTTCCCCAGCTCTGTGCTTTTCACACCTTTCTAAACTTATGCCTATATATATATGTGTGTGTGTGTGTGTTCAGAAAGCAGAATGTTGAATTTTCTTCCTTCTTTTCTTTTTAAATTGGTGATATATGATGGTCAAATCCAACCCTTAGAGTATGCGTTAGTTCCAGATAAAAATGTATGACCTTAAAACCTTATAATCCGAGTTACTCTTGGTAAAAGCAGCTGAAACTTCCATTTATAGAACCTATTTAGAGATTTTTCCAGATAATAAGGGTTGAAGAGAAACACCAAGGACGGCCTGAAAATAGCAATGAGGCCTCCCCTCGGACAGCTGCAGCAGAGCTGGAGGGACTTCACACTGGTCTCAGATCTGAGATGAGACTCTGAAACTCGACCGGCTTGCTAACAATAGTGTACCGTGCTGAGTAATTGCTAAGAGGGAAAGACACACGAAAGAGAAAAAAATAGTAATACACCACAGTATTCCTATTATTTGAAGGTACCCATGAGTCATTCGAAAGAAAAGTCACTGGAAAACATACAACATTGCACGTGTCAACTCCTACTTGTTAAAAAAAAAACCAACAAAAAAACAGTAGCAATTCGCTTATTATTGAAAGTATATGCAAATGCAGATATGTTTTGAGAATGGAAGGACTGTTTCTGTCTGAATTAAGATGCTTGGGTGCAATCTAGATGAGGTCAGTTATTCCACCTTTGCTGAGTAATTTGGCTCTGACATGGTCTCTGTTTTGCATTGTTAGGCAGAGTGTGGGAGGTGGTTGCTGATGACAGGGTGATAACAATCTCTGAGGTCTAATGTAGAGAGGTGCCATCCTTGACCTTATCCTGTGTGCCAGGATCTATCAACCTGCAAGGCCAGCTCTCCAGGCAAGTCCTTTGGTCCATCCTCAGCAAGATGGAGGCTGGTTAAGCACCCCCCCGAGAGGTGCCCTGCAGCCCTGAGCAGATTCCAAAAGATACACGTGGGCTCCACCCAGTGGAGGAGCCCACGGGGAAGCACCCCTAAGGCGTCGAGGACTTTGGCAGTGTTGGTCTGGGAACAGGAAATGATCCGCAGAGGCACTGCTGGCAAAGCAGAATCCAGAAATGATGTTTCTAGGTCCCCTGGGCCTCTGAGTTGAGAGTAGTACAAATGGCAATTGAATTCATTTCATTTTCCAAATATGACAGAAGAAAATAAAGGAAAATGTTTGTGGTTTGGGACTAGAGAAAGCTTCTTGGAGAAAGAGTTAAAATTCAGAAGACTTCAAGGAAAAGACAGATTTATCAACATCAAACAAACACAACCGGGGGAAAAACATCATAAATAACATCAAAACTTAAGAAGCATTCTAGAAGAAAATATTTGCAACCAGATTAGACATGATTTATACCCCAAATACACACAAAGCTGGTAAAAATCAACAAAAGAAAGATAACTCGATAGAAAAAAAGGTGACAAGATATGAACAAGTAACTAATTTATATTAAAAAAAAACAAATATAACAAGGCATAAAAACAGTAATGATAAGTGTTGTTGTTTTGTCACTCAGTCATATCTAGCTCTTTAAGACCCCGTGGACTGTAGCCCCTCTGTCCGTGGGATTCTCCAGGCAAGAATACTGGAGTGGGTTGCCATTCCCTTCTCCAGGGGATCTTCCTGGCCGAGGGATCAAACCCGAGTCCCCTGAATTGGCAGGAGGGTTCTTTACCACTGAGCCACCTGTGAAACCCAATTATAATCACACAGAAGCAAATTAAAACATCATTTTTATGTCCCACATATTCCAAACAAACAAAAAATAAACAAGATGTAACAGCCCGGCTTGTCAAGGATGTGAAGAAACAGCGTACAAGACAGTGCTGCTGGGGCAGAATTTTGGTCCAGGTTTTTTCGGAAGGTCATCAGGATGTATTTAACAAAAACAAACAATGAGCAAATGCTATTATTCAGCAATTTCAGTTCTTGAAAGTGACCTGCAAAATGCTTACTCATTTTAAAAATGATAGTATAAAAATAATAGGGCTTCCCTGGTAGCTCAGTCAGTAAAGAATCTGCCTGGAGTGCAGGAAATGTAACACGAGACATATTACATTTGCATGTCACACAATAACCCAGATGGTGTATTACAAGACATTTCAAAGAAAATATTCTGGAATCATAAGAATCAAATTGAAAAACAAATTTTAGAAGTTTCTTAGTAGAATTTCCCATTTTGACAATAACAGCCATGTTTTCAGTAAAACCTCATTGAGAAGCTTTAAAAGCACGCTGTGTATGTGTTGTCCCTCTTACGTTCTAAGCAAGCACAGAAACAAAACCTCACCGTTCACAAGTTCAGAAGAGCCTGTCTCTGTGACTCTGCCTTGTTTCCTGTTAGACTAAAGAGTCCTCAGTGAAGGCATGGTTCTTTCCATATGGTCAGAGGAGGAACCAAGACAGTGGGGTGCAGAGTATAATATTCTTCAAACACTTCAGAAACATTTGGTAGGGCTATTTAAAAAGTTAATAACTTAGTGGACAGGTAACAAATGCGCTCTGTACAGAAGCCCATGGGCACCAAACAGAACAGAGTGAAATGGGCCCAGTTAATCTCCCCATTCTTGGCTGCTTTCACCTGGACTCGCAGGGGTGTGTGATGCAAAGTCAGCACACTTGAGGGGCTTCCCTGGTGGCTCAGACGGTAAAGAACTCACCTGCCAATGCAGGAGACCTGGGTTCGATCCCTGGGTTGGGAAGATCCTCTGGAGAAGGGCGTGGCAACCCACTCCAGTATTTTTGCTTGGAGAATCCCATGGCCAGAGGAGCCTGGCAGGCTACAGTCCATAGGGTCACAGAGAGTCGAACACGACTAAGTGACCAAGCATGCGCACAATACACATCTTATTTTTATTGTAGTTGGTGACTCCTTACCTGTGGTTCCACAGCTTTACTTTCTTCCCTTCTGAGATCTTCAAGATGATTCTAAGCCAGGCCCCTTCCTTTCAAAAGGCTGTGGGATATGCTATTTATGGATATACTATTTTCCCTTTCTTTTACAAAACTTATTGATAAATATTTTTCCCCCAAAACTTCGAGGTTTAAAAAATGCTGCAGTTTTTTTTGGTGGGGGGGGGTTGGCTATTTTTGTTTGGTTGGGGAAAATCTTATATATGAGTAATTACAACAGGAGCATAAATTCCTAGAAGCAGAATTGATAGGGCAAAAAGAATGTGCATTTAGAATTTCAGTAGTGCCATTCGAGTGCCTCATAGAGGCTGTGTTTCTCTCCGTTGACAAAGAATGGAAGTCTTGATTTTCCTATGTCTTTGGTAATACTGTGTGTTACCAAATGGTTTGCTAATCTGAGAAAAACAGTATGTTATAGTTTTGTGTTTCTTTTGATATGAGAGGAGATGATAACCTTTTCATAATTTTGAGCATTTGTACTTCTGTTTTTCTAATCTCTTTCTTATGTTCTTTGACCATTTTTCTCTGGGATCTTGCTTTTAAAAATGTCAGAACTTTTTCTTGAAAGAAAAAAACCCAGCTTTGTCTCACCAGTGTTTTTGTCAAGTTACACTTCATTAACAGCGTTCAGTGCTGTATAGATCAAAAAAAATCTTAACGAATTAGAAGTTATCCTTGTATTTTTCTCTTGTTTTCTGCTTTTTATCATCTTTCTTGAAATTGACTGATTGGATGGATATTCAAGTACAGTTGATTTACAATATTTGTTGTCATTTGGTTGCACAGTCATGTCTGACTCTTTGCAACTCTATGGACAGTAGCCCGCCAGGCTCGTCTGTCCATGGGATTCTGCAGGCAAGAATACCGGAGTAGGTTGCCATACCCTCCTCTAGGGGATCTTCCCAACCTAGGGATTGAACCTGCTTCTCTTGCGTCTCCTGTATTGGCAGGTGGATTCTTTACCACTAGTGCCACGTGGGAAGCCCCAGGAGTTCTTCAGCTGTCATGAAAAAAAATTCATATTTTACTTGAACAGACTGAACTTCTAGTAAATGTAAGGGACTGTGCGAGACTTTTCTGTCTCTTGTATCATTGTAAAATTCTGTGAGGTAGATATTACTTTCAAGATGGGAAAAGTGGGTCTCATAAAGTGTCACCCTATTTCCCAAACTCCGATAACTAGGTGATGTTGGAGGAGACGTTTCGGGGGCTCAGACCACGTTGAGGCAAAGCTGCACCTGAGCAGCCTCCTCCGTCCCTCTGACCCTCCTCACACCGCTCTCCTGGTTCCCGGCATGATGGCTGCATTTCTGTTCCTCCGATGCTCCTCCCTTCCGGCTCCTCAGGGCACAGGTGTGCATGTGGGATGAGAACCAGGAACGGGGTTTCAAGATGACGGGACAGCCTTGTTCCAACTAACCAACCTGCGAGAATGTTCTTCACGAGTAGGGCCTGAGTGAGACGAGGCGAGGGAGAAAAAAGAGGTGTATGTATTCAACATTTGGACCTTCTGTCCAGTGTTAGCTTTTATGTCAGTCTTGACTTGTAAAAACATGGCATTAAAATATGATGTATCTGATTCCCGAGTTTATTGGCTCTACTTGAATCTGGATTGCAGGTCAACGGTCCACTCGCCTTACCCTGAGATTCTACAGAAACACATGCAGGAGGAAGACAATAAAGAAAACCTCTGCTCAGAAAGTCAACTCCTTGGTGAGAAGCCACCAGAGGCAAGGAGAGATAAATCCCAATTCTGCCGAGACTGCCGAGGGTCACGGACAGGGAGCAGCAAGGTGAAGCTCTAATGTTCACACTTTCCAAAATAATCACATTTTTGCTTCTCTGTGACTTTTGAACAAATCGTATACTTGTTCCCACGTCTGTGCTTGTCAATGAGAAAACAATACATATTCTGAAGTAGCACATTCATTACCCATTCAAATCCAAATTCTTGTGAAACGTGGGGTTTGTGTTTTGTTTTTTTTTTAATTAAAACCAGTATCTTTGTTTATAAAGATATTATCCCTTTAACCAGTCTTTTCTGGTTGCCTCATTACTTTTCAGAATCACATCTTGGCTTCTTTGAGTCGATTTGTTTTAGAAATACCTGGGATTTATCAAACACGTTTTTCTTGTTAGCTGTGTGAAGTTGAAGGAATAAATAGGATTGTTTCTATCCACTCTGCTTAGGTAGTTCTCGGAGATTTCTCACTGTGTATTTTTATAACTTTTCACAGTGGGTTCAGCTGGTGATATGATCACTAGGCTCAGAGGTTTTAAATAATTCTGTTTCCATTGCATATCACACCCAGCATCACACTAGATACCTGCTATCACAATTACATCTGGGCAGAGGGATTTCTTGAGGCATAAGTCTCTGTAGGCGGAGAATTTCTGTGAGTAATTACTACACAGGAGCATCCCTAGTAAAGAAAGTGACAGTTGTTCAGTCGGTCCTACTCATTGTTACCCCATGAACGGTAGCCCACCAGGCTCCTCAGTCCATGGGATTATCCAGGTAAGAATACTGGAGTGGAGAGAAGATCCCTTCTCTAGGGGATCTTCCTGACCGAGGGGTGGAATCTTGGTCTCCTGCATTTGCAGGCAGATTCTTTACTGTCTGAGTCGCCAGGGAAGCCCCTAGTAAAGAAGATGTTCACCTAATCAGACCAACTTCCCCTCACCCCATCAATCGGATGATCCTCTCACATCTACGCCGGCCTCTTCTGCCTAAGAATTAAGAGAACTTCCAGTATCCTTAAATATTCTCATGGTCTCCGGGGCCATGACTGGGGAAAAGTGGAGGAGACAGAATCTTGCTGGATGTGTCTGTGGTTCCTTTTCCTGCAACAGTGTGAGGTGTCCACCCATAATTTCCTGCCAGTCCCGTTACTATTCCACATTTAATTCAGGGAAGTCCCATTTGGAAACATGCGGAGGAGTGACTCTGAACTGTCTTCTCATTTGAGAGGAACGAACATCTGTCTTTGATCATGCTCCTGATTAGGTCCTCAGAAGCAAAGATAAAACACGATGAAGAGCTGATATATTGAAAGCAGAACTGAGGTTTTGGATGGAGGAAGAGAAGAGGACAGCAACAATTAAGCAAAAATCCACACCGTGGACCCAAGGTGTACACAAGCCCCAGGTTTCCTTCTCCTGACTCGGCCAAGAAACTTTATAGAGTCTGTCTCCATCCATCACTGCCCTGGCAGAAATATTCACACATTGATGAATCACATTAAAGCAGAGGCAAGACTTAGAATGTCCACCGTGTTGAACACAAGAGCTAAAGGGCACTGCACATTTTGACTTATTGAAAATTGTTTGAACTCAGGAACACAGTATTGAGGAAAAGTGGATCCATTTGCCATTTGAGGTCCATATAGTCAAAGGTATGGTTTTCCCAGTAGTCATGTATAGATGTGAGAGTTGGACGGTAAAGAAAACTGAGCACCAAAGAATCGATGCTTTCGAACTTCGGTGTTGGAGAAGACCCTTGAGAGTCCCTTGGACTGCAAGGAGATCAAACCAGTCAATCCTAAAGGAAATCAACCCTTAGCATTCATTGGAAGGACTGATGCTAAAGCTGAAACTCCATTACTTTGGCCACCTCATGCAAAGAGCCGACTCATTGGAAAAGGGTGCTTCCGTCAGCCTGGGGGAGCGGGTGTGTTGGAGCCGCCACACGTGGGACACTGTGCAGAAGGACAGGGCCCTGTGGCTCTTCTGTCAGCCTGGTCTGCTCTGTGGCTATTAACCTAAGGAATGTCTAAACCTAGAGTTGTCGAAAAGAAGAAGGCTGTTTTTGTTGGAATGTCTGGGATTTTATTCACTTTCCCCAAGATTCCCATTTCAGAAGCTTTAAACTATATGAGTATTTTTTAAACAATAAAATTTTGAGTTTTTCAATGCAGTTCTAAGACGTACAACACCCCCAAGAAGTCTAGATTTGGTTCACCCACAAAATAATCCAAGCCAAGTACCTTGAACTTAACCTGAACTCCTCCCCTCCTCCCACCACCGTCGCAACATTTTCCACTCCTAACATCACTACTTTAGAACTTGGGTCTCTGGCAACTGTGTCATCCATGATTAGTAAAACAGTGACACAATGACATCATGTCTATAAAATAATCACAAAAAATGCTAACTATTAATGACTAAGTCTCAGAATGGAATTCAGGCAATGCCAAGTGGTGGCTAGGTTCGCTTTCTATATACTCATTTTGTGAAATTTAATAGATTTGATTTCTACCTTCTCCTCCTGCCTAATTTATTCCCTTCTTCCAGGTCTCCACTGTCCCACCCCGTCTCTGCCCCAAGAAGCTTGTAGTAAGAAGACCTGTTAAACTTCAAAACCACCAGATCTTCCCTCTCAGGTCACTGGTGGGAGATTTTGCTCATCTCCAGCAAGGAGCCTGGCTCTTCTGTGGATCCAGGTCCTATATGAACTTCCAGACACTCCACAGTTCATGAGCCGTGGGAGAGACACAGAAATGTGAAAGCGCACACTTTGTCCAGATGGAGGCAAGTAAAACTCTGTCTTGCCTACTTGGACGGTGGAAGCCAGGAGTGCAGATCACAAAAGCCATGGAACGTTAGCCGCTTACAAAGCAGTGGAGTGCTAGGTCTGGAATTCAGTCCAACACCTCCACTGAGTGTCGCCAACATTTTACAAACACAGTAGGCTTTTAAGCCTAAGCCAAAGGGAGTTGTGAAGGAAATGCCATCATGGGAGAAGCTTCCAAAATGCCCTGCACCATCGCTAACTCTCTGACTCCCTGAAACTCCTTACTGTTGCTAGGTCAGCTGTGAATCTTAAAGTCTGTATTTTTGGAAGACATACATGTGCATTTATTTATTCAGTAAATATTAAGAACATGTTCTCCCATGTTAGATGTGAGGGTTTTCTTTCCCTTTTTCCCTTTTTAAGCCATGGTCCAGCATTCATGCTCTGGTTCAGTGATTTCTAGAGTGTGACATGGAGCCCGAGTGCTGTACAAATATGTTTATACACTGCAGGATCTGTCGTGGACATTTCCTGGCTCACTTGAGTTCACTACGACTCACTTTCTTGTTTGACTATAAATCAAACAAGATTTATAGTTTGTTGAATAAGCGTGCTCTTAACCACTGGTGCCACCTGGGAAGCCCGTCGAGTCCTGGTACCAATGCCTAAAGCAGCCTACTGGTTACTCCAGGCTGGTGACACTGGACAGCCATGCGAGCCTCCATCCTAACTCCTGCTACAGACTCCTTGAGCCCGGGGCTGGCAGGTTTTGAGGCCCCAGATGAAGCACATAGAAAGGATCCAAATGGGGCAGCCCTTGTAACGGGTCCTCTCTGTCTAGCATCGGAAACTGTGCATGAACTCTGCAGGTGACCTTTCCCCTTCCTCTGCCTCTGCTTAATCAGATCACGTGACCTCTGGGAGCCTGGTGCTGGGATGTTCACGAGGACATGAAAGCATGAAAACACACCCTTTTTTGAGGGGGAGGGAATCCATGCCTTTGGAGGCATACTAAAATCCTCTTGAATGCTGTTGTCTTTTTCTCATTGAAAATATCAAGTCTGTTTTCTATATAAACAGGCATTTTCTTTTATCTTGCTGCTATTGTTTTACATTCCAATCTTATGGCTTAAATATTTTATTTGTCTCAAAATCTTTTTTTTTTTAACATGGCCTGATTGTTTGTTTGAAACAATCTCGCTTATGTTGGAAAAGAATCGTAAGTGACCTCTCTTTCAACTGAGGAGGAAAACAAACATACAAATAGAGTTTTTTCCCTGGATGACTTGCAGGGGTTAGTCATACATATTTCCTCTGGGTTGAGCATAACCTGAAATTGAAAGAGAAGCATGAAAATGGCTTTCTGAGTATCCGTCCCGTATGGTGTTGGCAGGGAGACTCTGGCCGAGGCCACCAACTGGAGGAGAAAAAAAAGATTTCAGTGTTTGGTGATTAGAACAGTTGTGTATTCATTTTACATCTTTAAAAAAAAAATTATAGCTAATTTATGATGTTGAGTTAGTTCCAAGTGTACAGCAAAGTGACTCAGTTACATACATATATATGTGTATATATATATACATATATACTTTTTTCAGACTCTTTTCCACTGTAGCTTATTCAAAGATATTAAATGTTCATTTTATGTCTTTTATAAAGGTAAGTCAGAGATCAGAGTGTTAGAAGAAGGATGGACAGAGGACCAGGTGATCTGTATTTACATGTTGGGCTCATTGATTCATGGCAAAATCACAGGGCAGAAGACAACTGTCTTTGTTGTCACTGGGGTCGTAAAGCTCTCATTGTGCCCCGTCTTGCTTCTTGCCCTCCCAGCCCTCTCTGAGTTCCGTTCTGTAAGGACGCCCTCTGTATCTCCACCGACAGTGGAGGTTGGCAGATGTTTTCTGTCAATGCTGAGCTAGAGAGCACTGCTGTGTAGTCCCTTCCTGCCCCCACGTGTGACTGGAGTGTCTTCCTGTAGAGACGACAACTTCCCCAAGGCAGTGCCTTGCTGTGAGCCCACTTCTGCCCTCAGTTGGTTTCTGAAGTTGTGGATGGATGTCAGGAAAAGCACTGATGGAAGTGGGAGAATTTGGTTTCTCTGGAGGCCTCACCCCACCCCACCCCGACCCTGACATACAACACACAGCAGAGGGCTGTGTTGCTGTCCCTCTTCTATTTCTGACCCAGGGGCCCGACTGCCTCCATTCTGGCTGCGGGATTCTCCCGGTTTCTGACAATAGCTCCCTGTGCCATTCATTTTGTCGGGGTTATTGGGAATTTCTTGTTGATTCTGAAGTGAATTTGATTGTTGTCCCTTATTTTTAGCCAGTGGTGTTAGAAACATGTATTTACTATGTGTCTTTCCAGCTACATTTATAGTATCATCCTGGGTCCTCTTTTCTGTTCACGTCATGCTCTTCTGCACTAAGCAGCCCAGACCTGGAAACAGAGAGATGATGTGGGCTTGGGTACCCTCGCCGCCCTCAGGCACTGGTAGGATGTTACCTGTAGAGTTACCACTGTGGTTTCCTCACTGGTGAGGTGGTTCCCAAATACAAATGGAGTAATAACAATGCATTTTGGATGAAGAATTAACTCTGAAGTGTTTATGAAGATTTTGCCACAGATATGTCACTTATCTCAATATTTGGGAGAGTTAGGGCTTCCCTGGTGGCCTAGTGGTAAAGGATCCACCTGCAATGCAGGAGACTTGGGTTCAGTCCTTGCATTGGGAAGATCCTATGGAGAAGAAAATGGCAACCCTCTCCAGTATTCTTGCCTGGAAAATCTGGAGCCTGGTGGGCTACAGTCCACGGGGTTGCAAAGAGCTGGACTTGACTGAGAGACTAATACTTTCACTATCACTTCAGTTGGAGGAGTTATAACCACTGGATGTATTTGAAAAGCAATTTTATCCTCTAAATGGGATGTGCTTGAATAAGGCCGCCATGACCTTTTTCACCAAGTCTGAATTGACTATCCTTGCAGAGTATCCTTGGGTCACGTGGAAGCCTGGACCTGCTGGAACGGGATCCTCTTCCTTGAAAAACTCTACCCAGTGTTTAGCATAATTTAGAGATTCCTGCGGAACATGACTGTGAAGACCCTAAAGATGGGACTTCCCTGGTGGTCTAATGGCTAAGAATTCCATGCTCCCAATGCAGGGGGCCTGGGTTCAATCCCTGGTCAGGGAACTAGATCCTACATACCACAACTAAGACCCAGCACAGGCTAAATAGATAAATGAATATTTTTGAAAACGGCCCTAAAGGTGAAGAATCGAGGCCTGAAATAAGGAGATTTAGCTAAGCTCACAAGTTAGTGTCAGAGACTGGCCCACTCTCCCGGCACCCCGGGTCTAGCTCCCCTTTTTATTCCCCATTTCCCTGTGTCTGCTCTCGACCTGCCCATCCCTGGTGGAACCCACTCAGCAAGCGCCCTGGCTGTGTACATCCTTGTATGTCCCTTGAGGACCCAGCGAGGGGCCTTGGACGTAACCATCACTCAGACAGCATTTGCTGAGCCCTGAGTATTTCCTGCCTTCCAGCACCTCACACCCTTAGCTGGCTCATGTACTTGTGTCTAGGCAAGGCCTCATGTCTCCTGATTACCCGCCACCATCTTCTCCACAATAGAAACTGTTGAGGTCAATTATATGTCACTTAGGTGTTTTACTCTTTGCACAGAAATGTTATTTTTTCTTGCTACCCTGGAAGAATTTCACAAGAATTTCAGAGATTTGACTAAATGATCACAGAATTTCTGCATTTCTGCCAAACTGTTTAACAATAACAACAGAGATAAATAGCATTAGCCCGAAAGTCACGCAGGAGCGGGTTCAGGCAAGAACAAAGCACCGTGTGTGCAGATCAGCTGCCTGGCACGGGTCTCACAGCCCCGCTCTGCTGCCAGCATGGGTGACCCAAAGAAAGGCTCGGGAAAGGCTGCCGCACGTTGATTTGCTTGGAGATTTTGCTAATACGTTGTCTGTGATGTGGTCTTTGTTACAGCAGTTCAGTTCAGTTGCTCAGTCGTGTCCGACTCTTTGCGACCCCATGGACTGAAGCATGCCTGGCCTCCCTGTCCTTCAGCATCTCCCAGAGCTTGCTCAAAGTCATGTCTATTGGTGATACCATCCAACCATCTCATCCTCTGTCATCCCGTTCTCCTCCCATCTTTGATCTTTCCCAGCATTGGGGTCTTTTCCAATGAGTCTTTGTTACATGGAGAGATGTAAAACACAGCTTGTTTTCAAAACCATTGGTAGTGACTGATAGTACATACTTCAGTGGTGCCCAGTGACCTGAGCATACCATGTCATCCTATACTTGCTCACTCTTCACTGAACAACTTGCCACACAAGGAGAACATGTTTGGACTCACTTGACCTTACTGCACAACCCTAGGTTCGTGAAGAATGTCTCGGAAGGCTGGCGGAGAATAGTGGTATGTCTAGGACAATTGACTGTGTTTCAGCACTTGACTTAGCTCTTATCCTAGCTGACGGCCCAAGTGCTTCCTCTTGTGATGAAATATTCAACAGAGTGGCATTCACAGCTTACACTGAGGCCTTTCTGCTTCGTTCAACCAGTTGTAATGGTTTCTCTGGTTGTAAGGGGATTTGTAGGTAACTTTAGTTTGTAAGTGAGAACTATAAAGATTTCTGGTTTCATAAAAGTGGAGTTGAGAGTTGGGCTTTTATTTCATCAGAAAATGGAAAGAAATCCACTGGTTTCTTTAGTATATATTTTCTAATTTGAGCATGAAATGCACACCAAGCATTGTCTTAATTACAACTGATCTTTTTAGGAAAGCTGTCTTTGATGTCTTGTCTTTGTCCCCACTGTACCCTAGTCATTCCACAATCTGCTGGGGGCTGTCTTCTTTCCTTACCACTCTATAAACACAGTCCTAAAGGTTAACGATCTTGATCTTACCTAACTTAGTGGGATGTTTTCCGATCTTCCTCTTATTTGACCTCTCGGCAATGTTACACTTGACCAGTCTCCAAATCTTGAGAAATGTTTGCCCATACTTCCTGTGACTGTACTGTCTGATGGTCTTCCATCACTCCGATCACTCCTCAGTCTTTTTTACTTCCTCATTCTCTCCTTTTGGTCAGCAGAAGTTAGAATTCCTCATGGCTCAGTCCCAGGCATCCTTTACTTCTTCATGTGTACAGTTTGGGGCCTAATACACCCAGACTTGTTTCTCAAGTTTTAATATCTAGTCTTGACCTCTGTTTATCCTAAAGGAAATCAACCCTGAATATTCACTGGAAGGACTGATGCTGAAGCTGAAGCTGTAATACTTTGGCACCTGATGTGAAGGGCCAACTCATTGGAAAAGACCCTGATGCTAGGAAAGATTTAAGGCAGGAGGAGAAGGGGACAACAGAGGATGAGATGGTTGGATGGCATCAGCGTCTCAGTGGGTATTAGCCTGAGCAAATGCTGGGAGATAGTGAAGAATGGGAAGCCTGGTGTGCTGCAGTCCACAGGGTCACAGAGCTGGACATGACTTAGTGACTGAACAACCACAAAAGACAACAACTTGACCTCAGTGGAAGACGGATGCCAGTGAAGTCAAGGAGTGAAGAAAGTTCTCAAAAGAGTGTGTAGATTGTTTGTGTCCAAAGGCAGTTCCCAAAGATGTGCTAGAAATGTGTGGGGAGCAGGTGAGGACTGGAGGTCTGGGCAGGGTGCCAAGAAATGAAAACATGATGGAATTGACCGAGGAAGAGAAATGGGAGCCCTCCTGGGTCTGAACCTGGCAGTCTGTCTGAGATTGTGGCCTGGTCGTGTCCAGATGACTCGGCTCATTTGCTTTGGGGTTGTTGAGGGTCCTCGGACCTGCAGTCCAGCAACCTGGTCATGGGGTAGAACAGCGGCAGCACCTTCAGTAAGAAAGCAGAGTCTAGATGGTGCTGAGCCCAGGGGTACGGAAATAACCATGAGGTGAGAAGTTGGATGCTTGTCCAGCCAGGAGGAGAGAGGGATTCGGAAAGGCAGGGCTGGGAGAGCTGAGGAAAGGTGAGGCCAGAGGAGAGGAAATCGGGGAGTGGGTGTTCAGTCCACAGGGAATGTGACTCAAGTTTAGTGGAGAAAATGGATGATCGCAAGCAAGCTGTCTTTCATTTACATGAAATGATCCTCTTTTGATGGATGGACGATCCATATTTTACACTATGACTTAGACTCTTGACACAACAATTTCTGCAGCCATCTGCATCCCTCACGTGTGACGAGATTGTTTAGATCAGTCTTTTTGATGCAAAAATTTCCAATTGTTCCTACTTTCAAATTAAATAAAAAATCTTCTGCCTCCCCAGCCCCACCCTCAAAATTCCAGAGCAAAATCTTTACTGTAGACATTGATCTGGTTTCCTGTCAGACAGAAGAAGGAAGATAACAGGGTGTGGTTTGGGAAACACATCTTGCTTTCCAATTAACTTCACGCTATTTAAATTATAACATTGAAACGAGAGAGTTTATTGGGTCATTGTGCATGTTGCATGTCGCTGATAATTTCTGTCTGTACACTCACCTTTTAAAGAATAAAGAAAGACAATAATAGTCTTAAGGCATCAGGAAAAAATACAATTCATTTGAGTCTTCCCTTGTGACTTATATACCACACAGGGTCATAGAGTGGAAAAATCTCAATTTCCCAATCTCACAATAATTTGAAGATAAATTCTCCTATTACTAGGTAAGCTTGAAGCACATTTACCCCTGTGGGCTTATGATCAGCTGAATGGATTCTAGAATAGTTTAAAATTGAGATCATGTCTACAGATCCAAGGCATCACATACTACCATCAGGGGTTTCATGCTAAAAACAAAGAGAACATTACCAGGCCTCTTTTTTGATTGTGGCAGCCAACTAGGAATTCCCTGGCCTCTTCTTGGCTTACTCATTTTCCCCAATGTATTGCATTTTCATCCTGTAAAAACGTGTCTCATTGAAGCCCCCATTCTAGGCACAATTTCCTTGTTCTCAAAACTGATGATGAGATAAACACCACCCTGTTGGAAAGATCCCCGTCAAGGGGAAGAGCTCTTCTCTTCAATTATACAGGATGTGATGATAAATAGATTTGAACAGGACTAGAGTGAAGTTTGAGGTATGAACTTTCAATTGTTACCTAATTTAAATAGCTTTTGACACACATCGAGCAAGTGTTTTTGAGCTGTGAAAAAAGCATTCCTGAAAAAAAGTGCCAGGTTGGCTAATTTTCGCTGATATAATAAAAAGACAAGACTGGAAATTTAACGTTTAAGACATCATCAAAAGCCATGAGTGTTTAAACATTTCTCACTCTAAAAGTTTCAAAGCCAAAGTATTCTTTCCAATTAAAACAGTAATTAATAACAGCTTAATTTATTATTTATGCATTAGACCTTGCTAAATGGCAAATTAGGAGGAAAAAGAAATAGTATTCATGTAAACCATTTGAAAAAGCCAAGTAATGCATTTTTTGTTCCTTTTGCATCAAGATTTTATAATCAATGTCCATTATCTCTAGTCGACTTGTTCAGACTCCAAGCCCAAAGATCTAAGTTTATTGACCATTAGTCTAGCTGCAGTGTTCCAAGACTTCCTAGTTGCCCCAGACTGTGAACACCAGATGTTAGCCACGAACTGAAAAATTTAGCTTAAATGATCATTAATATTAGTCATGGGTGCTTGAGTGCATCACTCAATGGGCCTCAGTGCTTCCTTTGGTGTACCTGACCCACAGGTGAGGTTAACCCTGACCTGTCCTTTGCTTCTGTCCATCTGTTCAGCTGTAAGTGACCTGAATGCTCAGATGAATTCATGATTTCAGGAGTCATTGCCTCTTGCTGCTGCATTAAAGAAACCCCAGCCCCCCCCTGAACTTGACCCTTTCATGCTGTCTTTGCAGTGAAAGTTCCCTGGCTGCTCGAAGCCTAGGGGAGGATCAGTCCCACCTGACCTCCTCAATGTTATTTCCAAAGAATCCTCCATGCACCTTCATGAAGAGTCGCTTTCTTCCCAAGTTAACATGACCCAGCATTCCCATGTTTAACCCTCCTTTTTGTTGTAACTCAGTCACCTATGTTCTGGCATCCTGCTACAATTACTGAAGACCTGCTACTTAGGTCACACTCATCCTCTATGGCCCACTTTGAGCCCTCAGACTGGCCAGTTTTGACATTCACACGGCCCAAGCAACCAGCACCTCGGTGTCCAGTTCCTTAGAAACCACCAGGACCATTGACCTTTACCTTGGCCTACTTTCAACCCCCTTCACTCTAGGATTCTGGGCCAGAAAATCTAAATTTCTTTGTGACCGCTTCCTGGCCTCCTGCCTCACATTCTGGTGGTCCCTGGACTTGCTCAGCATCCTCCAGGCTCTTTATTCTTCGATGATCCTTGTCTATCCACCTGTCATACACACCTCAGTTTGGCAGACAACTGGGAGCTTTCTCATGGACCTCTCCTGCATTTTTGCTATGTCCTGGTGGTCCCTTAAGACCATTCATTGGGGAAATGGAAACCTTCTGATGTGAGCTGTGCCTCGTCTCCTCTCTGCCCCTTCTGGGGCATGAAAACCATCCCTACTCTTATCTCATTTACCTCTTCCCCACTCTAGACTAGGACCCTCTCTTGTATTCATGGCCTCGTTCACTTTTGCTTCTTTTAGGATCTTGTCCATCAGCGAGGCATCTTCACTATTGTATGGTTAGTCTTTCCTTTTTATACTGACTCTTCTGTCTCTGTTCCTATTTTCTTTTCTTCTGTTTTATTTTTTGGCCATGCTGTATGGCATGTAGGATCTTAGTTCCCTGACCGGGGGTCAACCCCAGACCCCCTGCACTGGGAGCTCAGAGACTTAACCACTGGACTGCCAGGGAAGCCCCAGTCTCTCTTCCTGTTTTCAATGAACAATGCCACTGTTTTAGAGTCACTTAAGTTCAAAATTGGAAGCATTCTGTGCATTTTCATCTTTTATGGCCGTATCGACCTTGTAATAATCCCAGTGTTAATATTCAGTTATAGAGTGACTACTATCTGTTGGCACTAAGTGCTTTGCCCATATGTTTTTAGTTCAACTTCACAGCAGCTCTAAGAATTTGATATTGCTCTTGTCCTTTTGCATGCGAAGATATTGAGGCACAAGAAGTTAAGTGGCAGCCTGAGTACATACTTGGTAAGTGGTGAATCAGAGATACAACATCAGATGCTGGGTATATCTCCTAAATATGTCACGATTATTCCTACAATAGTAATATTGTCTTATTTCAGGCCCTTGAAGCTTTTTGTATCAGTAGCAAAGTTTCCTGGAATAGCCTTGCTGATTCCTGTCTTGTACCCCTGGTGACCTTGTGCTGATAGACAAGTCGGTCTATCATAGACTCTAAAGTAACTCCACTGTCCCAAGCTATGAGTGCTTGGAGTAGAAATGATGATTGTTTTGTTTGGATCAATCTTGTAATTTCTTTTTAAATTTACATTAATGATATATAAATGTTTTGATTGGGCCGATTTGCTTATAGAAGGGATGTAATAAAGTAGTTAACTTTGGGTTGATACTTTCAAATCCTGACTCCAATAATTACCAGGTGCTGGATTTGGGGTAGGTTACTATACCTCTCTCTGTGTTAATTCCTCACTTTTAACATGGGACTCACAACTGTCTCCACATAAAATTCTGTATTTGTGTACCCATATCATAGGGTGGTTCTTAGGAATAAATTAAATTATTTAACATATGTAGAGTGTTTTTTTACAAGCATCTTCCATGGATCAGCATTAAAGATTTCATTGCATTGCATTGCATTGCATCCTCCTGCAATGCAGGAGATGTGGGTTTGACCCCTGAGTCAAGAAGATCCCCTGGAGATGGACGTGGCGACCCTCTCCATTATTCTTGCCTGGGAAATCCCATGGACAGAGGAGCCTGGCCTGCTGCAGTCCATGGGGTCACAAAGAGTCAGACAAAACTTAGCCATTGAACAATAACAGAGTATTTAATATTTTTAAGGGAACCTGGTATGGAGTAAATTGCTATCTCTGTGTTAGTCTTTTTTATCCACACGTGCAAGCTGTGCACGCTGGCCGGAGATCAGGCCTACAATTCAAAATGGTCTTGATAAACCATTTGCTTTTCATCTGCAGACAATGATTGTCTTCCTGCTGGGATCACTGTGATACAGCTGTGATGAGCCACACGGCATTGCTGTGTGGATCCTGCTCTTCCGGAACTGAGTTGTGTTGAAGCCTGTCTTCCAGGATTTGAAGTTGCCCTCCTTGACTTGGAAGCAGAAACAAAGGCCATTGCCAAAGTTGCTCCATATAGACATGGATCCTCTCCCAAACAAGTGTAGAGTTTCTCTGAGAAAAGCATAAGGGTTCTAATCCACATGACATCATTTTCAAGATACAGTGTTAGCCACCCAACAAGCCAAGAAATCAGTCTTGCAGGCACCACAACTCCCCAGGAAACATCTGCAGGACCTTCTGCCATGAAGAAGAATGAAGTGGGCCTGGGGAGCCTGGGGCTCCATCTGGAAGCAGTGATGGAGGCAGTCTGCTGACTTGGGAGGGGGAGCTTTCTCTAGGTTTTTGAAGACATAGAAGGAACATGAAAGGTGGTTTGGACAATGGTTCATGTTGGCTTGTCCTTCATAACTACTGGGCATAGTTATCTTTCAAAATCCATCTCTTGACCTAACGTCTATTCCACCTTTCGTGAGCTCTAAAAGACCTAGGCTCACCTGTTGGTCATGCACTTTTGAACAGAATTTGATTTCAATTGTTGCAGTCCAACAGTTTATCTTCTAAGTTAAAACTGGACACACTTGGCAGTCAGGCACATGAAGCAATGCTGGATTTTGAAGTCTAGGATGAAGAAAGAAGACTAAAGATGGATTCAACCTGACCTTGGAAATAAGCAAGTAGCTCATAAAAAGAGGAGGGGGCCTGGGAACCAAAAGAGACAGCCTGACAGCAGACAGAAAACGATTTAACACCCAGACGGGGAAGAAAACTGAGATCTTCAGTGACAGCCAAAAGATACAACCCACACGAATGACTTCGAAATGAGAGCTGAGGGCAGGCCGTGTTACAGAGACTTTCCCATCACGAGATGTAAGCTAATCTGCTTTGCTAAAAACAAACACATTTCACCCCTGAGAGTATATTAAGTGCTCTGAAAAGGGTCTGGGATTTAATCTGCAAGACACATTTCATCAGATATTTAGAATTTTCACTGTAGAATTCCTGGCCTAGAGTGCTCTGTATTTTCTGATTCCTGAGAGGTAATCAGAACCATACCCACTCAGGGAGCAAGTTGCAGGCTGACATTTTCCTAACCCTGGTATTGCCCAATATGGAAACTCTAACATCAATTTTTCCTAAATTATGGTTTCAAAGCATTTAACAACAAATTACCCATACCCATACTATTTTTATTAAAAAAAAAAAAGCAGTGATCTAAACAAGCTAGAAGTCACTTCATCGATTGCCCTTTCTGAAGTGGAAGTGTTAACAATTGCACTTGTTTTCTTGTGACAATGTTTTGGTATTTTCAACTTGAAGACTTTGAGAACTATTTAACTGTTCAGCAAGTCTTTTCTACTTTACTCTATGTGTCCTGTAACAGAGTAGCTGTACCTTGTTTAGTCTTCTTATAGATCAAAACAGATACCAAGAAAATAAATTGTACGATGACAATTTTACAATTTTACAGGTAAGAGAAAATGTATTTTTCTCTGAGCTCCCTCATCAGAGAATACATAGTAATTAGGCTGAGTTAATTGTGAACCTATCATTGGGGTACTTGACTTATTCAGACCCTAAAAATATTTTGAGGAAGTACATCAGATTATCTGATAGGCCTGTGGTTAAAAAATGATAAATATTGGGCATAGGAGATTAGTGGAAAAATGAACTCAGGTTAATTTGAATGGAATTTAAAATGAAATAAGACACAGGCCCTTAAAATGGAAAAACATAGGACTTTCCACATTGTGCTTGATTTGAAAGACCTGTTGTGGAAGTGTTCCCAATAGAATGTGGAATTCTGGAAGCTGCATGTTTTCCTCATTTTTAATTCATTCCTCTCTATCAAATGTTATTTCTAGAAATCTTTTCTACTGGCTCTTTGCTCTGGGTTCATCTCTTTCCTCTCCATTCCTCCTCCTACTGTCAAGTTCAAGCCTTCAAACTCGATAAGTGCAGTTGCTTCCAGCTGCTCTGTCCTCTTCAAGTTGTAAGAAGAGACCTACATAGAACATTATATGAACACATTATTTTCTTCCTTAAAATCTTTTGGTGGTTTTCTAGAACATAATGATTGGATCTAAGCTGGATCAAAAACTCAAGCTAAGACTGAAATATAGGGAAAAGGACAATGGATATTTAGGAAGTTTGGGATGGGAGGATCAATATAGTGAAGCTTAGTGTCCCGCTCCATCTAACAGGCAGTGGCCATCTATCAGAGAAGAAAGGTGAAGAATTGCCCTGCATCAGCCTTGGGGGTCTGCAGGGGCTGTGCTCAATTGCTCAGTCATGTCTGATTCTTTAAGACCCCCAAGACAGTAGCCCACCAGGCTCCTCTGTCCATGAGATTTCCCAGGCAAGAATATTACAATACAATAATACTGTTTCCTACTCCAGACGATCTTCCTGACTCAGGGATCAAACCCGCATCTCCTGCATAAGCGGGTGGATTCTTTACCACTGCACCACCTGGGAAGCCCCATTGCAGGGGACCCTTGATCAGAGCAGGAGCCATGGTGCTGTCTCTGTGAGGACCTCGAAGGTGCCCACCAGCTGTGGGGCCTGGTGCTGGGATTACTGTGCAGTCCCACATTCCTGCTGGCTCAGTAAACATCATAAGTACAAATACACAGCACAAGTACTGAGCTGGGCTTAAGGATATTCAGCTGTGAAGGGCCTGTGTAGAGTTGTTCATGTGCTATTTCCATCAGGATGTGACTCTTTGCCTGAAGAGGGAAATGGCAACCCGCTCCAGTATTCTTGCCTGGAGAATAAATACCATGGACAGAGAAACCTGGAGGGCTACAGTCCAGGGGGTCGCAAAGAGTCAGACACAATGGAGCGCCTGAGCACACACGTGGGGCTCTGACTTTTGGAAATCTTAGAAGGCTGCCTTTCCACGGAAGCCTGACTGAGGTCAAGTCCACCTACGACTTCATATAAAAGCTGTTGGGCCACCTTCTTCTGCAGGTAGGGAGGATCCACTGGTTGGGTAAGTGACCAGAACTGTTCAGCTGTGCCCACCGGGAGCGAAAGGTGCATCGGCTCGGTTCACAACTTAATAACTAGCTCCTACGGCACTCGCTGGAAATGAGTGAGCTGGGAGGCAGCAGGATGGCTGATTTGGACTTTCCGTTGCCTGCTCCCATTTCAGACCCAAAGAAACACCATGCACGTGGCCAGAACAGGTCAGGGGCCAGGCCCAGTGGCGCTTGTGCTGGAGGAGGCCATTCATTGGAACTCTTAAAGGCCAAAATGCTATTTTTAGAAGGAAAGTATGTTCAGGACAATACCATGACCTTTAACTTAGTCAATCAAAGAAAAGTCTCTCAAAAGAGTCATGCAAACAAAAGAAAGCTGCTTGAGTCTGCTTTCAGGAGAAGAAGAAAAACTGGGATGTGAGGCCTGGGTGTCCTGGGTGTCCTGTTTTCCAAAGAGTATTGTGAAAAGCTTCAAAAATTCATCAGAGGCTCTCAACAGGCTCCTGCCCTGGGGATCTGTGGCTTCCTGGTCACAGATGTCCGAGGTGACCTCTCAGAAAGGTCTTATCACTAAAAATTGTGTCTATGTTCCCATTTCCAAACTTATTTTTTGGTTGGATTAAATAAGCAACATATTCAATACTATCATCTGGGAATTTTTAAAATTGTATTAAGACAGCAAGAAATTTAAAATACTGAAATATAAAATATTTCCAATAGAACTTAAAGATCCTCTTTAAAATTGAAATCTTGGCCTTTTAGACGGTACTTGTCAAATGTGAGGATTCCAAAACATTTCTCATCAGATCTACAATTTCTCGATTCCATTGGATTTAGGTATATTCTCCAAACATATGATGACCCAAAGTACATCTTTAATTGAGAAATTTTTTCCAGTGATTATATGTACTTCTATTGGAGACTTTACTCTCATAGAACTCTTATGCAAGTCAGGGAAAGACAGTGAAAAAACCTGAAATAAATATACAGCATGTCAGTGATGAGTGCAGGGTAAGGTAGACAGAATGTGTGTAAGAAGGGCATCTTGTGATGACTGACATGTAATGAAAAAATAATAAATCATAAAACATGTCAGGTGATCATCTGAATTATTCAGAGTCCTCAACACCTGCTACAATGTAAAAATAAAAGGTGATTTATTTTTTGTGTTGGCTTTTTTCACAGACTTAACTCATGAAATGATCCATTACACTTTTCAGTTTGTTTGGTCTCATGTGATCTCATATGATTAATTTCTTCAGGAAAATTAAGTGGTGACAAAATCTTTTCAGAAGCATCTCCTGGCATTTAGTGAAACATCGTGCTCAAGTATAGAAGGTATTAATGTCAATGGAAAAGGGGTCCCATGGTGTCATGGTGAGCACTCTGGACTGAATCCAGTGATCCAAGTTCAAATCTCAGTGGGACTTTTCAATTTGGGCTTCCTTTGTGGCTCAGCAATGTGGGAGACCTGGGTTCGATCCCTGGGTTGGGAAGATCCTCTAGAGAAGGGAAAGGCTACCCACTCCAGTATTCTGGCCTGGAGAATTCCATGGTGTTGCAAAGAGTCGGACACGACTGAGTGACTTTCAGTGTTAATGCACCAAACCCTTCCTTCCTCACTAAGCTTCACACATTCTTGTGTCCTTCAGGCTTGATAGTCTCTCTCACCTTGAAGATACCCACCATAAGTGTTTCTCCCAGGACGGATATGAATTCACAGGGGAGGAAAACCAAGCCAGCTCTTCAAGTTATCCCCGACGGTACTATTCCGAGTCTTGTGTTGTCATTTCCTGAAACTCTGTAGTCTGCTCCTGGAACTCCCTGAAGCAGTTTCCTCTCCAGCGTCCCCAGGTCTGTGCACACAAGGGCTCAGGTCAAGCCGCATGTCCTCTCCTGTTAGTGTGTGACCTGGAGCACATTTCCTCTGGCAAAATGGGAATACTATTCCACCTTTTCCATAGAACTGTCAAAAAGAAGTGGGCAGGACTCGATAAATAGCTGTTTACATTTCAGCTATCGCCATTATAAGAGTATGGGCAATACCAATTGGCAGAATTGTTGTCAGTAATATGATAGAACATACACAAAGCAGGTTTTTTTGTTGTTTTTGATTTTTAATTGACTAGTCAGGACAGCCCAGGCATGCCTGCAGTTACAAACAATATCCCCCCCACCCCCTCCAATGAGTGTGGCTTAAAGGTCCATGGGGGTATCTGGTTCAGCACCCGTGGCCCAGTTGGGAGGTACTGGCACTGTGCTCCCCCCAGCGGTTCCCAGGGGAGGGGCCTGTGCTGTCCTGGCATTGCAGCCCCATGCTTTGGGGTTCACCTGAGTGCACAGGAGGGCTCAGAGGCTCAAGCAGACCACTCTGCTCACATTTCCTGAGACAGTGTCAGCCACATGGTTGCCCAGCTTCAAAACACCTTTGCCTAATGCAGTGATAGGGGTGGGGTGAAGCGGGTGGGAAGATGTGTGATGAGTAGTGGTGTCTCCCATAATTGCTACAGAGGCTGCCTATAGCCAGATACACTGAGGTTCTCACTGCTTATTTTGTTGGTCAATCATAATAAAAATTGGGCTTTCCTGGTGACTCAGATGGTAAAGAACCTGAGATTGATCACTGGGTTTGGAAGTTCCCCTGGAGAAGGCAATGGCAACCCACTCTAGTATTCTTGCCTGAAAAATCTCCTGGACAGAGGAGCCTGGTAGGCTACAGTCCATGGGGCCAAAAAAGAGTCAGACATGACCTAGCAACGAAACAACAACAAAAATGATTGTCAATCAAATGGAAGGATATTTTAGGATAAGTATAAAGATATGATTTGAGGTTAACATTTGATAGAAAAGTGTATAATCTCACTTATGTTATTAGCTTAACAATTACTTCTTACAAGTCTTTTGGGGAACAAAGTGAGATTTTCCAAAGTTAAAATAAGGAAATAGGAAAAGTTATAGCTAATGTGTTGTTGTTTAGTTGCTTACTCAGGATCAAATATAATTCTGAAGCCCAATTCATACAGATGAAAATCCACGAAAACTCATTTCATGCTTCTGTAAAATTGCTTTCAATTATTTTCAAGGATTAGTAAACATTGGGAAAGGTGAATAGAACAGTCTGGTGCCACAAAGATTTAACAGGATGGCTAAAATTAGCCTTTACAAAGAAAACTGCATTTTTAAATTAAGAAATTGGACAAAGTCCTACTGAGGCTTATCTGGGTCTGGCGCTGAGCCTGTGAAAGTACTTATTATGGTCAAACTCTGCTACTGAAACATTTATTACAGCTGGATGGAGACAGACTCGGTCCAGGGGAGAGATGATTCTAACTGCATTCATATTCAATGTCTAATCACTTATTTTTAGTAATCTTTACATTATTTTCTTGTTCAGTCCATTTTTATAATTTTAAAATGTCACGTCAAGAAAGACTATACAACTATTTAAACATTTCGCATTAAAAAAACAAGGACGATATTTAAAATTTTCACGTGAAGTGTAAAGGACATTTGTGAAGTTGAACTAATTGAGGAATTTCCTTCACTGTGTTTATAGTCACTTCTCTCTAGAATCTCATGTCATTCTTCTTACACTTTAAACTTAAGATGTCAAATTAAATTTCTGGGCAGTGTGAAGAACCCAATTTATCAAACTCTAGTCATTGAGAAAACCAACTCACCCCACACCTTTCCACTTCTCTTCCTCTCCCTTAGGCCACTCACAATGATTTACTGAAAGAGGGGGCACTTTTTTTTTTTTTGTCCTCCAGAAAAAGAATACTAAAAAAAATTCCCTGGAGGGCCTTAGACACAATGATATTGACATGTCATGCCTGTAAGTGGTGTAATTTACCACCCAGGGAAACGCCCAGGGCTGAGTTGTGACCATCAATATTTCTGAATAAAAAAAAAAAATGCAGACTTTACAACAAAACAGCTTACTTTCTTAGTACAGATTATCAAATAAAAAGAGTGGGCTAGCAATTATGCAGCCTGTAGCATCTTATATCAAAATAGAAATAACTGGACCCAAAATAACTTGCAGGCCCATCAGTCAATCAAATAAGGGCACTCCTGAAACACAACAAAAAAAGGAAAAGATTTTAAATACCTCAGTCACAACAAAGACAGCTATTTCCAGGGAGGGTGCTGCACACAAAAACTGCAGCTTCAGCCCAGCCTTGAGGAGGACACTGGGAGTAGAGCATGCCCTGGGGCCTGATCCTCCTGGGAATGAGGGCGAGGGGCTGTTTTTAGACCCCACAGCTGTCCGGATAGCCTCGGGGCACAGAGCTGGCACAACCGCTCCTCAAATAGACTGGTGTTTGGGTTAGTGTCATGAGAGGCGCACACTGGCTGCTCTCCAAAGGCCCCCATTTTGATGGCTGAAAATATAGGGGATAAAGGAATGGTCGCTGGTCAAGGGAGGAAGGAAAGAACCCTGCGAGGGTCTTAGACCACAGCCTAAGGGCCTGCTGATGGAGGTGGAGAGGCCATGTGGCCAGAGAGGCTGGCGATGGAGTCCAGAGGAGACCAGGATGCCTGGCTGCTCCCGCTCAGAGCCTTGGGTAAAGCGGGGGTCCCCAGTCCATCTCCAGTCTCTGGAGAAGATGCTGCACACTGTCCCTGGGGTGGGACAGAGTCGATCCATGGCTTCATATCAGATAATTTTAACACTTGGGAAAACAGCTGATGCATCTCACTTTAAAGTAAAATCATCTTGCAAAGTCACTCTGGTTCTTAGAAAGAAATGTCAGGCAGGTAATTGCTATTGGCCATTGGAACCCAGGGCTTTTGATGGCAAAGAAAGGAAAGTGATGTTGCTGTTTGTGCCATCAGCCGCCTGCACAGGAGCAGTTTTGAGGAAGACGCAGGGTTGGGGCGAGGGTGGATAAAAAGCCCACCTGGTTCCCTTCTCCAGAGCTCCTAGAAGCAGGACACAGATTCCACCCAGTCCAGAGTCAATGCACAGCTGGTTCCTGTTTTTCCTGCAACCTTAAGTGAACGCTGGGCTGGGAAACCCTCTTTGGATCTCCCCTGCAGCCTCCTAAAACTGTGGTGAATTGGCTTCTGAGGATATTTATAAGTTGTACCTAAATACTTCTAAAGTTGTATACTTCAAAAAGTTGTATACTTCTAAATGGTCTTCCCGGGTGGCGCAGTGGTAAAAGAATCCTGCAATGCAGGAGACTCAGGTTTGATCCCTGGTTCGCAAAGATCCCCCGGAAGAGGCCATGGCAACCCACTCCAGTATTCCTGCCTGGAGAATCCCATGGACAGAGGAGCCTGGCAGGCTACAGTCCATGGGGTCACAAAAGAATCAGCGACTAAAACAACAACAACAGCTCATTAAGCATAGTCAAGGAAATTTAGCTCCTTCTCAAGGGCTACAGATAATATTCTGAGCCATAACCTGTGAGCTGTCCTGTAGATAATGAAACCCCCTCCAGGTGGAAGAAGTTAACTACATGATGACCAGGCTGTAGCCAAGACATAAGTTGCCACAACTTGAGAACTGGCCTCAAAAAATGGATACAAATTGACCCCGAAGCTGAAGCTGAAGATAAATCGTATTTAAAACAATCATGATGACTCTGGTCCGACCACCGATGACCAATTTCAGAATGACTGTCAGAGCTGCCTGTGCTATTTCTGCATGTAACACCCTCCTTCAGCCTATAAAAGGTCTTACCCCCTGATAACTGGGGTAGGGGGAGTTGGCTTTTGGACAGACCTCAGCCCTTCCCCCAAGTTGTTAGCATCTGAAATAAAGCAAACTTTCCTTTCCACCAGCTTGGCCTGTTTATTGACTTTTGAGCGGCAACCCCACTTGGTGGTAGTAGGACCTAGCTCTGGCCGCCTAATATGGGGTGTGCATAGCGGCATTGTTCCCGGAAGAGCAGTGAGAGAAGGCTCGGAAAGGTGAGCATGCAGTGGGGAACCTGACCAGCCAGCCTCAGCCTAGGGTTTACTTCGGCATTCACCACGAGAGGGGAGTCATGGTGACACCAGGCGTCCTTGATCTGATGTGCAGAGAAGGGCACCCCCACCTCTGGGTCTTCCTCCCAAAACCCACTCTGTCAGCTTCAGTACAAGAAAACCATCAGAGAAACACAACTGAGGGAAATTTTGCAAAATACCTGACCATGCATGCACGCTAAGATAAGTCGCTTCAGTCGTGTCTGACTCTTTGTGACCCTACGGACTGTAGCCTGCCAGGCTCCACTGTCCACGGGATTCTCAAGGCAGGAATACTGGAATGGGTTGCCATGCCCTCCTCCAGCGGATCTTCCCCACCCAGTAATTGAACACAGGTCTCCTGCATTGCAGGCAGATTCCTTTACAGCTGAATCACTGGGGAAGCCCCTGAGCCACACTCCTCAAAACTGTCAAGGTCATCAAAAACACATCAAGTCTGAGAAACCGTCCCACCCGAGAAGCACCTACGGGAACTTGATGACTAAATGTCACATGGTTTCCTGGGTGGAATTCGGAAATAGAAAAAGGACATTAGGTGAAAATTAAGCAAGTTTGAATAAGGCATGGCTTTGTTTAGTAATAACATAACAGTATTGGTTCCTTGGTTGTGAGAAATATAGCATTGCAATGTAAGAAGCTAATGAGAAAGGAAACTGGGTTTGAAGTATATGGGGCTGTTTGTATCTTTGCAACTTTTTTGGTCAATCTACAACTACTCTCAAAATATGGTTTTAAAAAGAGGGACACAGCTACATCCCTTCCAGCTGACTCTCTGCTCACCTCCATCACAAGACTATAGGAGGTGAGAGCTGGGGCTGTCAGGGTCCTCCTCTGCTCTCACCAGGGGCCAGTCTCACTCTAGCCTCTCCCACAAGGCAGGAGGGACTGTGGTCAGAGGTGCTGCTGTCTGCCTGATGGGCCTTGAACCCAGGGGCGGGAAGGACGTTCTGAAGGTCACAAAGGGGAAACTAAGTCTTTGAGAGCTTGGACGCAGAGTCACTGCTAAGACCACGCCGAGACCTCTTTGCCCCTAGAAGTAGTTATATATATATATATACTCTTACCAAAGAAAGGAAGATTTTTTTGAGTGAGACTTATTTTAAAACCATCCCTTGCTCTTTATGGGTACCCAGTGATGACGTGTCCCTGGTCATAAAAATACAGCAAAAGCAGGAGAGACGTATCATCTTTGGTCCACACTTAGACAAACAATGAACATTTTAGAAAATGTTAGGTTGTCGCTGTCAAGTACCATCACCACCAGTGGTATGAGCTGTGGCTACCAAGGCTGGGCCCCGAAATGGAATCTCTCTGAGTCAGGGTCTGTGGCCACAGGACCATCCTGGAGGTCAGCCAGGGCCAGGGAGCAGTTGCCCTGGGGTGAGGCAGGCTCCGCAGCAGCAGAGCCTCCAGCATCCTCACTGGGGCAGGGCCAGCATCGCTGCAGGTTCACCCTGCGGACCCGCTTTCCAGCATCCGGGGATCTCCACCTGCACTCCCTCCCCTTATCCAGCTCCCGCCTGAGTTTCTGTTTGACCTGAACTATGATTTTTTTTTTCCCCTGGCAAATTAACTCATCAGACCTGACTCCTAAGTCCCCTGTTGTGGAGCTGTACAGGTGTCCAATAACACCCTTTCCCAATGAAATCCTCAGCAAGGTTGTTTTGAACAATGACAAAAGCTTGTATCTGTAAAAGTAAACAGGAGAGAAAATTCCTGGTGAAAGGACCAATGTATGGGAAACAAGCTGTACCCTGGTTGTTTAATAGTCTGAAATGGAAATGATGCAGCATTAGAAATCTGTATTAGTGAAATAGTGCAGAAACAGACTCAAGCACTTAAAGGAATTGAACATAAGACAATGTCATTTTAGTTTTTAAACATAATTGTATTTTTAATAGGTAGTAAGATGGTGACTGCAGCCATGAAATTAAAAGACGCTTACTCCTTGGAAGGAAAGTTATGACCAACCTAGATAGCATATTCAAAAGCAGAGACATTACTTCGCCAACAAAGGTTCGTCTAGTCAAGGCTATGGTTTTTCCTGTGGTCATGTATGGATGTGAGAGTTGGACTATGAAGAAGGCTGAGCGCCAAAGAATTGATGCTTTTGAACTGTGGTGTTGGAGAAGACTCTTGAGAGTCCCTTGGACTGCAAGGAGATCCAACCAGTCCATTCTGAAGGAGATCAGCCCTGGGATTTCTTTGGAAGGAATGATGCTAAAGCTGAAATTCCAGTACTTTGGCCACCTCATGCAAAGAGTTGACTCATTGGAAAAGACTCTGATGCTGGGAGGGATTGGGGGCAGGAGGAGAAGGGGACGACAGAGGATGAGATGGCTGGATGGCATCACTGACTCAATGGACGTGAGTCTGAGTGAACTCCGGGAGTTGGTGATGGACGGGGAGGCCTGGCGTGCTGTGATTCATGGGGTTGCAAAGAGTCAGACACGACTGAGCGACTGAACTGAACTGAAGTGAATATTAACCTAGACAGCATATTAAAGAGCAGAAACATTACTTTGCCAACAAAGGTCCATCTAGTCAAAGAATTGGTAATAGTCATGTATGGATGTGAGAGTTGGACTATAAAGAAAGCCGAATGCTGAAGAATTTATGTTTTTGATCTGTGGTGTTGGAGAAGGCTCTTGAGAGTCCCTTGGACTGCAAGGAGATCCAACCAGTCCATCCTAAAGGAAATCAGTCCTGAATATTCATTGGAAGGACTGATGCTGAAGCTGAAACTCCAATACTTTGGCCACCTGATGGGAAGAACTGACTTATTTGAAAAGACCCTGATGCTGGGAAAGATTGGAGGTGGGAGGAGAAGGGGACGACAGAGGATGAGATGGTTTGATGGCATCACCAACTCAATGGACATGAGTCTGAGTAAACTCCAGGAGTTGGTGATGGACAGGGAGGCCTGGTGTGATGGACAGGGAGGCCTGGTGTGCTGCAGTCCATAGGGTCACAAAGAGTAGTACATGACTGAGTGACTGAACTGAACTGAACTGAATATCAGAGATAGGTGATGAAAAGTCACCCCCCCTCCTAGTCCCCTAGCTGTTCAATTTCTTTTCCCAGAGGCAACTGCTGTCAGCAGGCTCTGCCTTGTTGTTCCACAGGTAAGTAAGAGCTCACGCTGATGCCACTGGAGTTTACAGGAGTGATGGCAAAGTTCATGCACTGCCTTCTCTCCTTTGTTTTATTTATCTTAGTAAAGTGTCTCAGAGGCATAGAATATTTAGTAACTACCTAGTAATAGTATCAGTAATTTGGAGACTTAGTCCACATCGGCAGTTAGGAAAGACCTCGCCGTGAAGGCGGCTGCACGCGCACTGCGATCCCGTTGCACACACGACTCCACCGCGTGGGCACAACTGAGGGACAAGCCCTGGGCATCCCTGAGTCAGAAGACACACGTGTCTACATCTCTGTAGATCTGCGTAATCTCACCACATTTTCCAGATTATTCTCACTAGCGGTTCATATTTCTAGCAACGCTGTTTGAGAATTCCTACTTTCCCACACTCTGCCAAAACTGTGGTAGCAAATTTTCTGAACGTTTGCAGTCTGAGAGGTAAAAAAAGATCATATTATAGTATTAACATTTGTTTCTCTTAAAATGGGTGAGGTTATGTGTATTTTGTGAGTTTCAAAAACATTGCTATCTCTTTTACATGTA
Organism: Bubalus bubalis; assembly: GCF_019923935.1. Taxonomy (NCBI): domain Eukaryota; kingdom Metazoa; phylum Chordata; class Mammalia; order Artiodactyla; family Bovidae; genus Bubalus; species Bubalus bubalis. The sequence goes on from NC_059169.1 coordinate 54,733,803, forward strand.
CAATTTCCTCATGGATTTGCATGAAATCTTTATATACTAAGGGACATAGTCCTTTTTGTACAAGTTACAAATATTTTCCTCAACTTATTGATCTTTAACAGAGTGTTTTTAAATATGCATATTTTAAAATCATCAAATTTATTTTTGATGTTATCACTTTATTGTCTTCAGTTTTATGTCGTTTGAAATTTTTTCCTGATTCAAGATGATAAAAACCATTTCCATGTCTCTTTAGATTTATTTATGGTTTTTGTTTATATTTAAATGTTTTTTTCCAAAATTTGTTTTGATGTAAATTTTGAGGTAGGAATATATTTTTTCACGTACCAGACCCTTTTTTTTGAAAAAGTACTCCATCAGTGTTTTGAAATGCGTAGATCACTAGATAAATGCATTAGGAACACTTTGGAGATATCTAAAAATACTTAAAATTCCTATTTATTTTAGACTAAAAATCTCCCCAGATGTTAAACCAGCAACAGGCTTGATGACTTCACAGTGTTTTAATTTCATATGGCAAAAACCCCATAAATAAAACTAAAGGATAAATAAGGAATAATTCATATACAACAAATATGCATAAGTTAAGGATTTACAAATTTATATGAAATATGAGTGCATCAATAGAAAATTAGGCAAAAGAAAAAAATAGGCTAGACAACCATGTTCAAATATTCAACCCTACCAATAATGAAAGAACCAGACACTATGCTCAGAGCAGCCAGCATTGCCCAGATATTAGATTTGGAAGGCAAAATTAGGTAAAACGTATTGAAAAAGCTTTGTGTTAAATATGTGTCAAAACGGGCAGTTCCATATGATATTGGCAGTAGGATAAATTAATATAGACTTAGAAGGCAATTGAGCCAAATGCCGTGAAATTTGATATTTCTTTCTTTTACTCAGAAATTAATCTTTTTCTGGGTAAATATTTACAGAATATTTTAGAGACTATTTACAGAAATGTATCAAAGGAGACATGCAGCTGATTGTGCCCTAATGCATGCATAGACAGGTGACTTTAGCATTATACAACTGCTAAAAAGACCTCAACATACCCTCAGTTCAGTTCAGTTCAGTTACTCAGTCATGTCTGACTTTATGAGACCCCACAGACTGCAGCACACCAGGCCTCCCTGTCCATCACCAACTCCTGGAATTTACTCAAACTTATGACCATTGAGTCGGTGATACCATCCAATCATCTCATCATCTGTCGTCCCCTTCTCCTGCCTTCAATCTTTCCCAGCATCAGGGTCTTTTCCAATGAGTCAGTTCTTTGCATCAGGTGGCCAAAGTATTGGAGTTTCAGCTTCAGCATCAGTCCTTCCAATGAATATTCAGGACTGATTTCCTTTAGGATGGACTGGTTGGATCTCCTTGAAGTCCAAGGGACTCGCAGGAGTCTTCTCCAACACCACAGTTCAAAAGCATCAATTCTTTGGTGTTCAGTTTTCTTTATAGTCCAACTCTCACATCCATCCATACATGACTACTGGAAAAACCATAGCTTTGACTAGATGGACATTTATTGGCAAAGTAATGTCTCTGCTTTTTAATATGTTGTCTAGGTTGGTCATAACTTTCCTTCCAAGGAGCAAGCATCTTTGAATTTCATAGCTGCAGTCACCATTTGCAGTGATTTTGGAGCCCCCCAAAATAAAGTCTGTCACTATTTCCACTGTTTCCCCATCTATTTGCCATGAAGTGATGGGACCAGATGCCATGATCTTAGTTTTCTGAATGTTGAGTTTTAAGCCAGCTTTTTCACTCTCCTCTTTCACTTTCATCTTCAGTTCCTCTTTGCTTTCTGCCATAAGGGTGGTGTCATCTGCATATGTGAGGTTATTGATATTTCTCCCTGCAATCTTGATTCCAGCTTGTGCTTCATCCAGCCCCACATTTCTCATGATGTACTCTGCATATAAGTTAAATAAGCAGGGTGACAATATACAGCCTTGACGTACTCCTTTCCTAATTTGGAACCAGTCTGTTGTTCCATGTCCAGTTCTAACTGTTGCTTCTTGACCTGCATACAGATTTCTCAGGAGGCAGGTCAGATAGTCTAGTATTCCCATCTCTTGAAGAATTTTCCACAGTTTGTTGTGATCCACACAATCAAAGGCTTTGGCGTAGTCAATAAAGCAGAAATATATATTTTTCTGGAACTCTCTTGCTTTTTCGATGATCCAGTGGATGTTTGCAATTTGACCTCTGGTTCCTCTGCCTTTTCTTTTTTCTTTTTTTAAATTTTTTTATTATTTTTTTTTACTTTACAATATTGTATGCCTTTTCTAAATACAGCTTGAACATCTGTAAGTTCATGGTTCACATACTGTTGAAGCCTGGCTTGGAGAATTTTGAGCATTACTTTGCTAGAGTGTGAGATGAGTGCAATTGTGCTATAGTTTGAGCATTCTTTGGCATTGCCTTTCTTTGGGGTTGGAATGAAAACTGACCTTTTCCAGTCCTGTGGCCACTGCTGAGTTTTCCAAGTTTGCTGGCACATTGAGTGCAGCACTTTCACAGCATCATCTTTCAGGATTTGAAATAGCTCCACTGGAATTCCATCACCTCCACTAGCTTTGTTCGTAGTGATGCTTCCTATGTATCACTTGACTTCACATTCCAGGATGTCTGGCTCTAGGTGAGTGATCACACTATCGTGATTATCTGGGTCATGGAGATCTTTTTCATATAGTTCTTCTGTGTATTCTTGCCACCTCTTCTTAATATCTTCTGCTTCTGTTAGGTCCATACCATTTCTGTCCTTTATCGAGCCCATCTTTGCATGAAACGTTCCCTTGGTATCTCTAATTTTCTTTAAGAGATTTCTAGTCTTTCCCATTCTATTGTTTTCCTCTATTTCTTTGCACTGATCACTGAGGAAGGCTTTCTTATTTCTCCTTGCTATTCTTTGGAACTCTGCATTCAAATAGGTATATCTTTGTTTTTCTCCTTTGCTTTTCGCTTCTCTTCTTCTCACAGCTATTTGTGAGGCCTCCTCAGACAACCATTTTGCCTTTTTGCAAAAGACCTCAACATACCCTAATTGTTCAATAATAGGGACCAATTAAAATCATGTCATGATTGCAGATTATATCAGGATGTTATTTATCCATTTAAAATGATACAAGGTGACTTCCCTGGTGGTCCAGGGGTTAAGACTTTGCCTTCCAATGCAGGGGGTACCAACTTGATCCCTGGTAGGGGGGCTAAGATCCCACACACCTCGCAGCCAAAAAACCAAAACATAAAACAGACATAATATTGTACAAGTTCAATACAGACTTTATATATGACCCACATAAAAAATCTTCAAAAACTAAAATAAAAAATAAAATGATACAAGAATCTGAGAATTGACATGCAAAATGTTCATGGAATAATGTTACTGAACA